>NC_050096.1:180458309-181700794 GCF_902167145.1 Zea mays | reverse complement strand
TTGATCAATGGATCAAAAGGAATATAATGGAGGTGCCCCCCAGTCTGGATAGACAAAGGGACTATACATGTGCCATGTTTTCATCGTCGTACCATTCCATATTTGAACAGGATAATATACTGACGATGAATAGACGGGTGGAAAGTACCCTGGTCTCATAGGATGAACATGCGATGCTTGTTGTGTCGCCTTTTGGGCCGCTTTGTTCAGACGTTTTGTTTTAGCAGGTGACCGGGGTTTCTTCGTTGACCAATCACATGGAAGAGTCTTCTTGCTAGCATTTTTGGCTAGCAATTGATCGAAAGTAGGGCCGGCTTTTACTAGCCGACCATGTGTGTCATGTTGGCTTTGCCCTCGCATCTCTTTCCTTGCTTTGTGTGGACACTGACGCCTCTGGCCATGGGCGGACTATCTGGCTGAGCCAGCTGGACCGTCTTTATGAGCACCGGACCGCCTGCACGTAGGTGCCGGACCGTCCACGATGCTCTGGTCAGGTTGTCGTGCCCAATTCCTTAATTGTGTCTGCCCCCCGACGCTTTAGGATTTGTTAGTCTTATTATTCAGAACTTTTCGAGCAACCTCCTTCTACGATATATTTGACATGCGAGGATCGTAAATGATGATGTCTTTGCTTTTGCTTTTATCGACCATTTCGGGCCGAACTAAGACCTTTTCACATGCGACATCTATTGTATTAACAGGAAATGGCTGTGTGTCCACTTGCATTTCCTGAAAAGCTAACCGGCCATATATCATTTATGTCTGATTGTACCTGTCGACGAAAAACATTACAGTCATTGGTGGCATGAGAAAAAGAATTATGCCACTTACAATAAGCACGTCTCTTCAATTCATCTATAGGAGGGATAGTATGAGTTAATTTAATGTTGTCATTTTAAGTAGCTCATCAAATATCTTATCGCATTTGGCAACATTAAAGGTAAATTTAATCTCTTCTTGCCAATTCTTTTGAACCGGCTGTAAGGAAGAACATGCTGAAGATTTGGCCTTTGTTGGCCAAATAAACTCAGCGGTATATACATCTGCGGATTCATCATCTGAACTATCACGCTCTATTAGATGTATAGTACAGGCGGCCGATTTTGATGTCTCTTTAAATCGGCTTTCACAGGCTAAAGCCCGCTGATGTAGCTGGGCTATCGAAAAGAATTGAGTCCCATCTAATTTGTCTTTTAAGTAGGATAGCAACCCATTAAAAGCTAACCCTGCTAGCTCTTTGTCTGCGACATGGATCCTAAAGCATCGGTTTCTAGTGTCCCGGAACCTCCGGATATAATCATTAACCGATTCTTCGCGTCCTTGGCGGACCGAAGCTAAGTTAGCTAGCCCTAATTCATATTCCCCGACAAAGAAATGTTCATGAAATTTACTTTCTAACTCATTCCAGGAATTAATGGAATTAGGAGGCAGGGCAACGTACCATGCAAAAGCGGTACCAGTAAGGGATAAAGAAAATAATCGAACACGAAATGCTTCTCCATCGGCCAATTCGCCTAGGTGTGCTAGGAACTGGCCTATGTGTTCGTGTGTGCTTCTCCCATTCTCACCAAAAAACTTAGAAAATTCCGGTATCCTTGCCCCTTGTGGATATGGGACAGCGTCAAACCAGTGATTATACGACTTTTGGTATGATTGCCCCACTCTGGCTACACTAACTCCGAACTTATCTCGAAATAGTTCATTCATCTCTTCCCTAATTCTTTCCATTGCACCTGGTGACGGACCACCGGATCCTGGGCTGTGGGGCTCATTTGGTCGGGCATTAGTATATCGACCTTCTTGCCGTGACCGATCGATAGTGTTGATGTGTCTGTTATTATATGGTGCGCTATGGTTTAAATATGTAGAGGGCGAAACATACTGCTGCTGTGGTGTGTAATAATTTGGTGCATGGTGTGCAACAGCAGGTTCTGCATATGCGTATCCGGTTTGTCCGGTGGTAAATCCGAACTGACCGGTTGCGTTCGCCATTATCGGGATGCCACGTGGTAGTCCTGATGCGGCCCTGGACTGTCCGGCAGGGAAAGCCGGACGGTCCGCGTAAGGGTCGGACGGTCCGGGCAGAAGCTCGGACGGTCCGACTACGTCCAGGGTTGCCAATCTACCAATCAGGGATGGCGGTGGTCCTAGGGCGGCCCCGGACTGTCCGGCAGAGCAAGCCGGACGATCCGCGTATGGGTCGGACGGTCCAGACAGAGGCTCGGACGGTCCGGGCAGAAGCTCGGACGGTCCGACTACGTCCAGGGTTGCCAATCTACCAATCAGGGATGGCGGTGGTCCTAGGGCGGCCCCGGACTGTCCGGCAGAGCAAGCCGGACGATCCGCGTATGGGTCGGACGGTCCAGACAGAGGCTCGGACGGTCCGACCATGTTGAGGGGCGCCGATCTGCCAAGCAGGGACGGCAGTGGTTGTATTTGCCCTGAATATGAGTTCATCGGCATACCATATAAAGGTTGGGGCTGTGAATCCCCATTTGTTGCCGATGCATCAGACATAAATACCCTATTACTAGTTTCTTATGATGGAAAACTAGGAGCAACAGACTTTTCCAATGTACGTGTTAATTTTCTAATTGACTCTTCTAACCCTACAATCTGTTGTTTCATTTGATCCTGCCGCTGATCCACATAATATTTAATAGATTGAATATCGTCGGGTTTACTTACGTTGTTGGGGACTTGAAGCGAAGATAGAAGAGATGCGACGTCGGTCTCTCCATGTTTGATAACCTTTTGGTGGCGATCCACCGTGTATTGTGATAAGAATTTCTCTTTCGCTTGATGCATGTAGCCCTCGTATTGCTGTTGCTCACCGGCCGTCAGATTTTCAACAGCCATCTTCAGGATATTATCTGGGGAGATATCAGTATGATCTTTAGAACCGGCCATTTGAGGGCCTGATTTTAGTAGATCTAGTCACCAGATTCCCCAGCGGAGTCGCCAAAAGTGTGTTGGTGCCTTTTTTGGGCGCCAATCACTGCGTGAGAACCGGTGGCGGTGCTCTCTGCACAGGTGCGGACGGTCCGTGACCTGGCGCAGGGCTAGGGTTCCCTGCCTGACATGCCGCGCCCTGGGGCCGGACGGTCCGTGCGTGCGCAGGGGCGGCGAAGGTCGCCGGCGGCGCCTGGATCTCGCTCCCGGGAGGGACCCCGTCAGGGAGGAGAGATCCTAAGGGTTGTCTAGGCTCGGCAGGCCGACAAAGACTCATCTAATCGATGTAGAGTCGAAGAGAAGCGGAGAATTTAGGGATTGGAATACTAAACTAGGGCTAAACTAGAACTACTCATGATGCATAAGGTAAAAACGAGAAATAGACTTGATTTGATCGATTGTTGGGGGTTCAATCGGCCGTAGCCCTTCATCTATATAAAGGGGAGGTCTGGATCCGCTTCAAACTGTTTTCCGAGTTAATCCCGCGGTTTTAGGTAACAAATCCTGCGAGAAACTAGGAACCCTAACTGACTCTGCGCACGCGCGGACCGTCCGCGCCACCACCACGGACTGTCCAGACCGCGGACCGTCCGGCCTCAGGGCCGGACCGTCCGTGAGGCTCGTTTTGGTGTTCAACAATAGTATGTTTTTAAGGTGTCTATACAAATGTTATTGTTTTCGTTGCAGCGCGCGAACTTTGTACTACTGGGTTTTTAGTAGGACATATGCATGGTAGCAGGTTAGTTATCCTAGCTAATTTGTCTCAACAGTCTAGCAGATTTGTACGAGTACACGACTGGATATTTCCTGGCAGCGGGCAATGTGTACATTGGACTACGTGATGATCTGCCATCATCTATGTGTTGTCGCTCGGTTGTATGGATGCTCTTGCTTGGGGTGCTGATAACTGTATATTCTGTTGTGCTTCAAGTCCTTACTTTGGCGCCGCTGGTTGCCATAGCTCTTTCATCGTTCAGGCTACGAGCAAACAACTATGGCAATGTTGGCAACGATGCTGCCAATTCAGCAAAGCTCAAGGCATCCCTGCAGATTTTTTACTCTCTCACCCTGGCTCAGAGCAATGCCTTCTACTTGTGGAAGATGATGGTCGTTTTGGAGAAGTGCTGTGTTTCTACTGTGAGCAAGAAGTGCAGATTTGGGGAGTGGGGCATCGCCTTGGTGTGGGCATACCTTGAAGAAACCAAAACCATACCCATACTCGAGAGAGCGCCGCGGGGCAGAAACTTGGTCACCTTTGCAGTTGGCTTGCTCGGCTCCGAATCGCTGCACGATCGTTGTTCTGCGCTTCGCATGCTGGACACGTTCGTCGGCGACAAGGTGCCAGTAGCACCCAGCCTGCTGCTGCCTTGCAGGGGTCCCCTTGAGAACCTCATGGAAGCCCTCGAGGTGGGCGACTGCGAGACCAGGGAGCGTGCCGCTAGGATCGTTGCGGCTCTTGCTGCTGGCGATCATCTCCGCCGCATCGACCAGTTCCCCAGAGCATTGCATCACATGGCTTCACTGCTTCAAGCCTCTGATTATCGGTTTCCCACAGCTACAACTGCTGCAACAGAAGAACCACGACAAGCAGCAGCAGCGAGCATTAGCAAGCGCGGGGGTATTGGACTGCTATACTTTACCATCCTATCTCGTATCAACTTGTTCAATATCTTTGAGAAAGAGAAAAAGGACGAAGACACCTTACCACCCTCTGGCGGCGGACCAAAGCAGCTCATCTCTCAAGGGCTGCTTATCGTCGAGAGGCTGGCTCTACACCGAGCAAACCGTGCCCACATGTGCAACAACAACGTCCTGCTCTCAAAGCTCACAGCGCCCCTATGCTCCTCCCATGCTTTCTTCCTCGACACCACCGCGGGCACGGCAGTACAGACTACAGAGTGGGTTTTGACATGCTAGCCACATCGCTGAGGATCATAACCAGGCTGGTTAGAGCTCCTGGAGAGGCCAGCAGAGGGCTGCATGACGGGATCGCAAGCAACGCACAGGCGATCTCTAACCTGTCGAGGGTTTTGGAGGAGGAGGACGACAACAATTCGTTTGGCCCAGCACTGAAGGCAGCTGCCGTTGACATCCTAGCAGAACTGGCGTTGCCTTCGTCAGACAGGTCTGCCGCCTCGAGGTCGAGGCTGCTGGGCAAGGCTGACATCATCAGGGGGCTGTGGTGCATCTTCCTTGTTCAAGTGGATGGTGGCGTTGACGGCAGCAACATTCAGGGAGATGAGGAACAGCGACAGCAGGATAGCACACTGAGGAAGAAAGCTAGGGAAGCACTGGCACATGCTGCCTGCAGAACTGCGTCATGTTGCTGGCCGGCTTACTGACATGCTGGCTAAAAGTAAGGGCTCTCCAAGTCGAGTTAGGGCAGCAAGAACCCTCGAGTGCTTGTGTTCACATATTTCTACAGAACATGGACAACCTCCAGGGAAGGACGATGCGATTGAGATGCTGACAAAGGTACTAACTAGGTCCTTCCAATCCAATCCACGTTCAGTTCAAAAGTATGGAAGCTTGCTGTTGACAATTGAAGTTTCTTTCTCCACCGTTTCAGGTTCTTCATCTGATTCTACTGGTCCCAAGCGAATCAAACAAGCTGGAAACGGTAATAACCCCATCTCTCTTTCCAGGATATCAAACCTCTATATTATATGCAAGGGCAAGGCTACCATATCTTCTATATATGATGGCACTCTGCTCAATTCCCAGGATGTAAAAGGCGACGAGGAGCAGCAAGAAGAAGAAGAGGAATTCCTGGTGGCCCTGCTATCACTTGCCGTGGTCATATGTGACGGCATGGTCGATGAACATGGCTTCACCTGTGCTGCCCCTAAAGACATGGTGTCTCTGGTGAGAAAGCTCAAGGACATAATACTACAGGCTAACAACAACAACAACAACAACACGTTCCAATGCCTGCGGACAGTGAAGCTTACCTGCCAGCTGGTTGTTTCAATGGCACAGCTCAAGCCCATGTGCATCAAAGACTTCACGGAGCACGATTTCATGGACGTGCTATCTGAATCGTCTTTCAAGACATTGTCAGATCTCGATAACTGCCTCGTGTTATTTGAGGCCGATGATCGTTATCAGTATCAGGTGACGAAGACTGCAGATGAGCCACTGGTTTCGCTTGTGAAGAAAGCTCAACAACTCTTCCACAAAAGCAACGACAAGAACCTGGTTGGTAATGTGCTTGCCTAGTCAAGGGGAGTGTGAAGAAGCTCTGCCTGATAGATAAGCACCATTGCTTACGGTGCTCAACCATCTACTGTATATGAAGGTGTGCATTAATTGCCCTCAAATAAAGAAGTACCACTGAAATATTCAAACCGAAACATTTTTTGCTTTTAACAAAAAGAGAAAAATTAGCAGGTCTTTGAATATGTAGAGAAATAGACACACTAACACTACACACTGACAATATCTACGACGATCAACCAAAATAGATTCAACCACAACTGATTTTTAGACTTGCCGATGTAATGATAAATGTGTAGATTGTGATCGAAGTAGGCAAAGGTAAAGGGTGGGCGCAGTTTTTTTAGGCTGCTAATGTACAACTGAGAACAATTATGGAGCGCAATTGAGGAGGAATTAAACGCGCCACAATTATGTTTTTTTTAAAGGAAGAGGCAAAAGATTTTCCTCTCCAATATATTAGAAGGTAAAAAAATATAAGTAAACACCCACAAGAACTTGGGGTATGGAAAGAAAACAAAAAAACAAGACGCACAGCCCCATAAAACTAAACAAGCCTGCACATCTGTTTAAGAGCGAGGATAAGATGAAACTGTACAAAGCTTGTTCGATGGTCGCCCTTTAAAACTAGATATTCCTTTTCCGACGAGCTCTTTCACCAACTGAACAACATGTTCTGCCATTCTTTATTGTTGCTGAAAAATCCTGTTGTTTCTTTCCAACCATATGCTCCACCAAAAGTAAATGAGAAGGCCATCCAAACTTTTTCTTGACTGCTTACTACAGAGGCTCCTTAGTCTTCTCCACCAAGCATACAGAGATCCTGAATTGGGGGTACCACTCAGGAACCGCAGATCAGCCCAAGCAAAGATCCTGCTCCACACTATTCCTATAAAGGGTTAATCCTTACAAAGTTGGCCCCGTGTCTCAGGAGATGAATTACATAGACAACAGATTGGGATGCAAGGCCATCCCATTTTCTGAAGGTTGTCTGAAGTTAAAACTCTGTTGTACAATTGCGTCCAAGAGAAAAATGACATTTTGGTTGATTCTTGCTTTCCAAATGGGGCTGATTTTAATTCTACAAAAGTTCATTGTGAATTGAATTTTGTATGCACTACTTGTATTGTATTGCCCATCCGTCGTTCATCACCAAAAATGGTGTCTTCCAAATCATTGAGGTCTTGTGTGCTACTGATTGCATGCCATAGGGAGACAAAATTTCTCACTTCCTCCTCCTGAGTGTAAGGAGAACAGAACTGCATCCAGTAATTGTTATGAAGAGCTTTGAACACTGTGATGTTCTTACTCCTTGTTTTCTTGTATAGACTTGGTGCAATAGTCCTTGGTGCCTGTCCCTCAATCCAACTCGATCCCAGAAATCTGCCATCTTCCCGTTGCCAATGTTCACAATTGTGGATGCATGGAAGGGATCCACATCAGACTTATCACATGGTAATTGCATGCCAACCCACACTTTTTCTTTGACCTTCCATCGTAGCCACAATCATCTTAGTCGTAGCGCTCTTGCAAAACGTTCTAGGTCCAGAATACCAAGGCCCCCTTATTCTTTGGCAAACAAGTTGTAGGCCAGTTGATCAAGCAGCGACCCCTGCTACATGATTCTAGATTATTTCCTTTCCCAAAGAAAACTTATTCTTATCTTATCAATTCGTTTAAGGAGCTATTTTTGTGCCAGAAAAACCGTTAGATGGTAGATAGGTTGTGTTGACAACACAACTTTAATCAAGGTTTCCCTACCCGTCTTTGAGAGGAGCTTACCTTTCCACCCTACCAGCCTTTTGTTGATTTTATCAATTAGCGGTTGAACATGTTGGTCACTTGTTCTCAATTGCTATACATGGTTGAAAACTAGGTAATACAATGTTAGGAAGGTAATTAACCTTCGTCTTCAAATATTTATCCCTTTGGGATAACCCCTTCGAGGACGAAGGTTAAAGCTTAATTAAATGAATCGCTCGAAAGCATAAAGGTGAATACACAAAATATATGAAGAAGTTAACCATGTTAACTCATCTCAAGTGTTTTTACCCTTTATTTCCTCCTCCATACATAATACATTTACAATCGTACCTTCGGCTCCTTAGTGTAAGCTAGAGCGAAGGTGCGTCAGAGAAGGAATTACACAGGGCAATTATCTGTCCTCCAAAAAGGTACTTTATGTAGGCACTGTTCATCTATTTATAGGGGGACATACAGCTTCATATACAATTACAAATATGTCTGTAAGACCAGTACATATGATTTACAAATAATATGACGGCAATATTGTCTTCTTCCTTTAGCATTCTGGATGACACCTCCTGACTTCGTTGATCTTCTATCTTTGTCTCCTTGTGTTGTTATGACGAAGCTAACATCTTCGTCTTTCTCCACCCTCTGCCCTAAAGATGTTTTGGCGTCGAAGCTCCTACGACACTTAATGGCATCTTGACAATCGATAGTTAAATGTGTTTTTGAGGACCTTCGAAAGACGAAGACCCCCAACAGAACGTTAACTCTTTTAACATTTCTGAAGTGAAGAGGTAGCCCAAGATACTTTCCAGGGAATTTTGAATATTTGCTAGGGAACACTTCCATCAGATGTGGCCAAAGAGTTTTAGGGTAACGAATCGGAAACATTTCAGTTTTATCGAAATTGATCTTAAGACCTAAACACCTTTCAAAAACTTCCATAATTCTTTTTAGAACTTCCAAGTCCTCCTTATCTGCTTTAGCAAACATTGTCATATCATCTGCATAGAGAGAACATTATAGTTTGCCTCTTTTGGCAAGACCCGCCCTAGAAGCTCGACGTCTGCCGCCATCTCAATCATCCTCTGCAGAGGGTCCATTGCTAGGACAAACAGAAAGGGAGATAGCGGATCTCCCTGACGCTCCCCACGCATGTGCTTAGTTGCATATGTTTGTTGCCCATTAATGATGATTTTAGAAGAAGAACCTAAGATTGTGGCGATCCAATTTCTCCACTTTTGAGTGAATCCTAGAGCTCTCAAAACATCTAAAAGATATACCCAATCGAGGGAATCGAAAGCTTTTGATATGTCAAGCTTGACAAACAGAGTGTCGGAGCTACGACTTCCAAGAAGGTATGAGTGGTGAGAAGGGTGAGGCTCTGGACCACGGCGTTTGGGTGTCGTTGTCCTAGGGTTAGGGTTGCTGGCTGGAAGGGGCGTGGTACTGTTCACGGGATGAACAGTACTCGTGGTGAACAGTAGACACAGGAAAAGGGGGAAGCCGAGCAAGATGATTTGCTTGCTTAATCTTTCATTGATGAAGGGGTACATTTATAGGGCTAAGATAGCAACCGTCCTTATCTAATATCTTAACAAACCAAATCCTTATCTATCTAAACAAACTCATTATCCCTATCCATCTAAACAAACTAACTGATACTTATCCATCTAAACAAACTAACTGATTTTATTAGGGCTGCTAGGCTGTCGGTCATAACAACTCTCCCGGCCTCCAAAAACAGCTCGTCCTCGAGCTGGAAGGCAGGATTACGGGGGTGGGGGATCTTCTGTCGCAGCCACCCCATTGTCGTTAATGGTCACCTCAAGGTAGAAGAGGCGTTGGCAGTGATGGCCTCATACAAACGGCTCATCGCAATTGTAGCATAGCCCCTGGCGGCGTCACTCCGTCATCTCTACTAGAGTGAGGCGCTTGAACGTTGGTGCTGCTAGGGTGAAGTCAGCAGCCACTGGCCCGGCTCGTGATGCTGGCGTCGAGGATAGCGTAGCTAGTATACGTGTAGAGGGCGGAGGCAGGCGGCCGTTGTAAAGCCCAAAATCTGTATAGAAAAAAATAATAGGATAAATAAATAAGTACACTTAGGTGTTATTGTTTTGAGAATCATTTGATTTCCTCTTCTTTGTGCATGATCAACTAAACAAAATGAAGTAGTCAAATAGCAAATAAATAGCACTATAAAAAGTTGTGTAGTTCAAAAACTTTGATGTAAATCTTGAAACTAAAAAGAGTACGTTGAAATCGATAATTAGCAGAAAGATTTTTCTTCTATTATTCCCTTCTTTAAACTATATCAATCTTTAAAAACATTTAAAGTAGAATGATATCTAGTAAAGATTATATTTTAGTTTTCCCTAAGTAAGAGAAATAAAGGTTATTCTCTTTTATTAACTTCAAATTTGATCACATACTCAAAAGTAATATTTTTTTCCTAAAAATAAAATGAATGTGGGCATGGCACATTTTGAGCCTTTAACTAAACAAGGGAATAATATGGGAATATTTCATTTGGCTAAGTAAATAATGGATATATAAAATAAAATAAACTAGATATAACAGGTTGGAGTTTTTGTTTGAACACTAAAATATACTTTAAATTTGAACTTTGTTTGGATTGAATTTGAAATCTGAATTTGAATCTAATATGAAATTGGAAAGAATTAGAAAATAAAAAGGGATTTATGCGCTACCTGGGCCCAATCCCATGCTTATGGCCCATTCCCTTTCTCTACTCCACTCTTCAGCGCAAACCTAGCCCATTTCCCCTCCGTGGCTGCTCAGCGTGACTCCCGCACGCCTGCGCTCCGTAGTTTCAATGTCACGTGGGTCCCGCAGTACGGTCTCTCATGCATGACCGCATATCACTGCTATGTGGGCTGCATCAGTTAGATCTATCTGCTCTCTCTCCCTATCTCTTCCCCGCTTTGGGCGCTAACAGACAACGAATTTTCACCGCGCGCCGCCGGACTCTGTCAACAGCCCGACCGATTCGACCGCAGCCGTTGCGCCCCTGCCCTCCACGGTTGGCTCCCTGTGCGCTCGCCAACTGATGCCCAAGTTCTCTGCTCCAAAGCTGCTGCGCAGATCCATCGCCGCCGTGTGGGGCACCTCAACGGAACCCGGATCTCCCTCCCTACCTAACGCGCGGGCGTCGCGGGTTAGTTACCACTTGACTCGCGCAAACCGTTGGGAGCTCGTGGCCAGAAATCGCGCGCTGGCGTAGGTATATAAGCATGCGACCGGGGCATTGGGGACTTCGGTCCGCCATAGTTGAGCACGCCGGCGTCGCGGGCCTGCCTGCGGGAGTACTCCAGGGGGCTTCGCCGGACCATGGGGATCGCTTCCGTCGTGTTTCCAAGCTTCGAGAGTGTGTGGTGGCGAGGTAATTCCTCGTCGGTGTATACACGGCGTCGCCAGTCCGCCATGTGATGTCGCCAAAGCCCTGCACTGCATGATTTCTGGTGAGATTGTCTTCCTTGGGATCGCATTCTTCTCATCCACGTGTAGAGCCGTTCGAATCACACCTTGGGACACCTGGGCCTTGGACTGCTACACACCAGTGATGGCGCCACCGCGATGCCTACTGCGCGCCACTAGGGTTAGACTGGTAGGAGGTGAGGAGAGAGTGTCGGGGGTTCAAGATGCGCTCTGCGCCGTTTGATCATAACGGACGGTTGTGATTAGCTCGCGTAGAATTGAGTCCGGACCGTAGGATCTTGATCCGATGGCCAGATGTGCGTACCGGCTCTCAGGGCTCAGACCTAATCTGAGCGCTTGAACTAAGATCGGACGGCCATGATCGTCCAATACCCCTTCGGCTAGCGGTCTTTCATATGAGCCCCTGTCTTTCTGGGTATTCAACCCGGCATCCCCCGCGGGGAATATCTGAGTCATAGGAAATTTTATGAGTTAGACCCCTGGGTTCTTTGTTTTATGTGCGCAGTCCAGGGAGCAGAGAAAATAAATAAATAATTATAGAAAATGATTTTTAGTATATAAATAATTCCAGAAACTCATTTTATTCATAGAAAATTCATACTAACTCCTATTTAGTCCATTACAGTTCCTACAATTTTGTAATATTATGGTTTATCATCTAGTACCACTGTTTTCACATGAAAGTCATATTAAAAATTTATATCCTATTTAATCTTGTGCAAAACACATAAAATCATTAGAAATCCATAACTTAAAATCTATGATTCTGATTTGATCCGTTCAAGTTGCGTTAGTCTCGTACAAGTATTTACTACACAGTAGCAACATTTATTATACCAAGTCTCATCATTTTATAACTAGACCTGTATTTAACTGATGTTGGTTAGTGTGGTTAAACTGCTTATCATTATAGACTACTAGAATATGATCTATGGTCAATTTATAACTTAGATTAAAGTTGAGATAATTATTTATAGAATAACCTCTTATGTGATTTATATTAACCAATTTATAATATAGTTTAACATTTTAATCACATAAATCCTCCATGAAATCATAACTCCTTAACCGTAACTCCGATTTTAGTGGTTCTCGTTCCCACGATCTCGTAGCAACGCGTAGATCATTATTATGCAGTTTGTTCTTATGTTTGGTGTGATGTTAATTTTGTCTATACCATGTATGTTTGTATTGCTACGACTAGCAGTGAGGTCACGAGGATCTGAAGAATCATCCTGGCACCTGGAATCTCAAGTGCCAGGCAAGTTGTGCCCTTGACCACTTCTATGTAACACCCTGAATTTGAGGGTATAAAATTTCTTTCTAATGATCATCCAAATTCAAGTGTTACTCTTCTTTCTCACCCTAGGTTCTACCTCTCTCTAGATTCCCTCTCTTTTTTCTTTTTGAGTAGATATAGCTTAATTAAGGAGGGATTAATTATTTATGTTGCTAAAACATTATGAGTCATGACATGTTGCATCTTGCTGAGCTTAATTATTCTATGGATTGTTGCACATATTTGAATTAGTTTGAATTTGAAACCTGATTTGAATTTGGAATTGAAAACCCTAGAGAAAAGAAATAGAAAAGGAATTAGGAAATTTAGGAAAAAGGAAAAAGCCATTCTGGTCCAAACCAGCCCAGCCAGGCCGCGTGCCTGCACGTCCGCGCCGCCTGACAGGTGGGTTCCACCTGTCAGCGGAAACTCCCTCCCCCGCGCTCTCTCTCTCTCTCTCTCGCTCGCTGCCCAGTGGGGCCAGGGTGTCGGCGCCGTTTTCTTCACTCCGCGCGCCCCTCTCCCCCTCTGCCTCGTGGGCCCGCACTGCTAGTCGCTGAACCGTTACCCCCACGCACCCGTTCTCTCTCTCTGTGCAGTGGGCCTCCGCTGTCAGCTCCACCCTCCCCGCGTCCGCCGTGCGCGCGCACTCGCGCACGTCGCTAGAATCCTTGGCCACGTCGCTCTACCTACGTGCCCCAACCCTTTTTGAGCCCTGCCTGCGCCCGCACTCACTCCCCCACCCCATTTCACGCAGTCCCGCTCCCGCTCGCGCTCTGCTCACGCCGCTAGACCCCGCTGGAGACCCGCGCTCGCCTCCTCGGCCATCTAGCCCGCCGGAGACCGTGCCAAGCCACCCCGAGCTCCGCCCCAAGGTGAGTCACCGGTGCCCGTGCTCAGTTTCTCCAATTTCGCTTTGTCGTCGGCCAATTTCGGCTTCGCCGGAGTTCGGCCGTGGTGATCCACCGCGCCCGCGCGGTGACTGGCCAAATTAGCCCGCCCCAGTGCCCCGTGTTGGTCCCTGAGGTACCCCTCCCTCTGCTGAAGGTATCCCAGGCCTTAGCACGCCTCAAGCCCTCTCCCTGTGGCCAGAATCCCTCACCGGAGTTTCCTCGGCCCGCCCGAAGCTTCTTCCCCGCTGTTTCCCCCTCTCTACGCTCGGTCTCGTGGCCATAACCCCGCCACCGAGTTCGCCGAGTTGTTCTCCCCCTCTCTGCCCAACCCCAGCGACCCCAGAACCACCCTAGCACGCGCCCCCAACTCCGGCAACTCCACCACCGCAGGAAGGAGCGGCGCCGCCCGTAGCCGTTCACCCCTCCCGGTTTGATCTCCCCCGTCCGATCTTGATCGCACGACCTAGATCGCGGGATACCGCTTCGCGCACGCGCACCCTATGCCCGGGCCCGCCTGTCAGCGCCCGTGCCTTCTGGCGCTGGGCTCGACCGGTCAGTGCGCCCTCCCCCTCGGTCGCTGACACCCCCTGGCCCACCTGTCAGTGCTCGCTCGCCCGCGCGCGCGTGCCCTCGGCCGTAGATCTAATCTCGGCCATTGGTTTCTGATCTAACGGTTAACAACGCCCGATACCCCTTCGCGTGTATTTTTGCTTAAGAGACCCTCTGGTTTTAGGAAATAAACCCGTCGTCCCTAGTTTTCGCGCGCAGGTCCCTGTAATCTTGTAGATTGAACCCTAGGCTTTCAAAGAATTAGGGAATTAGACCTATTTTCATATTTTGAATTCCCAAACTTGTTTATTTCATAACTTTTGCATATGAACTCCAAATTTAGTGATTCAAATTGCAAAATGTTCATATGATTATTCTCTGTTTAAATAAATTAGTTCCATTTACATTCTATACATTCTAATTTTATGGTTAACTATGAACTAGTATATGTACAGATTTATTTATTTAATAAAATAAATAGAAGGAAAACCCTAGAGATTAAAGTATGTTTAATCTTGTGAGATTAATAATGTGTATTACATGAATTCATCTCTGGTCTAACTTTTAGGTCACAATAAAATAATTGAACTAGGTTATGTAATTATGAACAACACTTAGAGAATAATCTATTTTCTAAATGAAATTAGTTCATGTTATACTTTGATCTCATTATTCCTTATTTAATATTGTGCCTTTTTGAGATGTACTCCAATGCTTGTACATGTTTGGTGTGCTATTCATTTGTACTTTCCAAATGTATTGAATGCATGTTCGCTTTATTTAGACAACGAGCAGTCCGAGGTTCCCGAGTGTATTGTTGGAGACCTCCCTGAGCAACAACCTGGTGAAGGCAAGTGTCCTCTGACCTATTATGTCCTACGTACTTTATAATTCACTGTCCCGCATTTCATTACCTAACCTAAGGATTGACTAGTTTGTATTTACCTTATCCTTGTTTACCTTTTGGGTTATCATGGTTAGCTTTATGCTTTTGCTTTAACCTAATCAACAAACATGATGTGACTATTTATGATATGATGTTGTTATCCCAATGATGATATTGTGATACCTTAAGGGGCTTAGGCCTTTTTCATGAGTACCTCTCCGTAAGGACCTGTTTGTGGAGTGACCACTCGGGATAACAGTGCAACCATGAGGGTGGAATGGGACGTCCTTAGCTGAATAATTAGATGAACCTGGGGGTGTAGTTGGCTTTGCCGGAGGGGCGTCAATGGGGTCCGGGGCGTAGTGCTCGCTCTGCCAAGGGGGGTGCAGAGGTTCATTCGATTTGGTTTTGTTAGTCACCCACCTTGGGGAGGTGTACTGCGTTTGTATGATTGGCGAAACCTAACGAGCAACTATACACCAGGGGAGTCTTTGTAAAGGCTACGTAGTGAAACCTTGCCGACTCACCTTGGTAGTGTTTGAGGGTTTGATCGACCCGAGGCAGAAAGGGATCACGACTTATGGGTAAAGTATACAACCTCTGCAGAGTGTTAGAAACTGGTATATCAGCCGAGCTCACGGTTAAGAGCAGCCTTGGGATCCTCTTTGATTAGAAGAACTTTGGATACTTTTATGATGATGGTTAATAATGATGATATAAGTCTGATCTCTGGTATTTCCTCTTTGAGGGAGTGCTTTCGGGTAATAACGGGGTTTATTACCAAAACTTGGCTCTACCAGTAATAATAAATACTTGATCAACTAAGAGCATCTGCTTAACCTCAACCCCACATACAGCTAGTCCACTTTAGCCAACTGGGACATTTGCTGAGTACGTTGATGTGTACTCACCCTTGCTTTACAAACCACCCCACCCCAGGTTGTCCCCACTATACTCAGTGCTCAGGAGGTGATGCTGGCAACATGGAGGACTTTGAGGAGTTCCAGGACTACGACGAGTTCTAGTTTTTCTTAGTGGCAAACCCCCAGTCAGCTGCCTGTGAAGGCCTTATCTTCTACGTTTCGTATTCCACACTTTGATATTAATGTTAATGACTTTGGCTATGTATTAGACTCTGTGGATGTCTCGGACATCTTATTGTAATAAATTACCTTTCCGCTATTTACTTTGAGCATTGTGTGATGATGTCCAATTATGTAATCGCTATATACGTGAGTTTCTGATCCTGACACGTACATGGCTCGCATTCGGTCTGCCTTCCAAAACCGGGTGTGACACTTCTATTACCTAATAATGTTCTTTATTATCACTATTCAATACATAGGTTTAATTTTGATGGGACCTAATAGGTCACCCTAGTCTGTTTATCCTTTTTACCTTGTTTACCCCTGAATCACTTGGGTAGTTTTGCTATTGCTTTATATGGTTTTGGGTTAATATTTTATTACATCCATGTTCCAGTTATTCTGTTATTTTACTTATGTTCATGTCAAGATCATTAAATGTTAATTGGAACATGGAGCTTAACTTGAGAAACATGTGCCACCACAAGGGAGGAATGGGACCCCTTGGCTAACTAATTAGGAAAGCTAGTGGAAGACTACCTTACCCGAAAGGGGTAAGGGCAGTAGGGGAGTTGCATGCAAGGAGGTTCTCGGGTTGATTTTGCTGCGATGGCGGTAAGACAGGGGATTCTTGCAAGTGCTCTTCCCATAAACTGTAGCGGCTTTTCGGAAGCTAGTGGAACTTTGTAAAGGCCTTGTAGTGGACCCCTAGCCATTCACCTCGGTAGTGTCTAAGGGCCTTGCAAACCCTGTTGACATGGGAAACACGACTTGTGGGTAAATGGTACAACCTCTGCAGAGTGTAAAACTGGTATACTAGCCGAGCTCACGGTCATGAGTAGTTCAGGACTCTCGCATGATTAATTTATGGAACTTAAATTTAATTTGTCATTTGCATTTGCATGGGATTATTTATTAATTTTTGTTCTATTATTTATTATGGTTTGGTATTTACTTACATTTAGTAATTGCTAATAAAATTTGACCAACTTATAAAAGCAATGCCCAGCATCAACCTTTATTTTATTGATCAGCCTTACACTTCACATGAACTCCCACCTTTGGTGAGTTCATGCACACTGGTTCCCCCACGACTTCTTGAGCTATGATCATGTGTGAGCTCACCCTTGCTGTCTCACACCCCCCACAGGAGAAGAACAGGTGGTTCAAGAGGAGCCACACCACGAGGAGTTCGATTCGATCTAGGTGGCGTCTCCCAGTTGACTTTCTAGCGCCAAAGATGGATTTTAGATCCTTTTATAATTATCTTTTATTTTGTAAGACTTCCGCTATGTAATAAGTACTCTGATGTTATTATGACATTTATCTCTATACACTCTGTTATTATATATGTTGTCTTCTTTGGCGCATTTATAAGATGCACCCGGCTTTGTCCCTTAAAACCCAGGTGTTATAGTCATCCGAGCCTTGCTGGCAGCGCTTGTATGCTCGGGCGAGGGCCATGGCCTATTGCAGGTCGCCGGGTGCGCACAGTTCGACGTCCACCCGAAGATGCCATGGCAGTCCCGCGGTGAATAGTTGGGCTTGTTGGTGCGGCAGCCGCACAGGCTTCGTGTGGCACAGGAGAGCTAGAACGGCAGGCGTGGCACCTCGCCTAACATGTTCGTGTGCAGAGGAGGCCAAAAATGCTGCTGGCACAACGTCTTGAAGCGCGACCAGTGTAGTGTGGGCTCGTCGCGCCGTAGCATGACGGACCACAACTGTGCAGCACCCGTGAGGTAGTACGTGGCCATCCAGACTTTATCCACCTCCGGCGTCCCTTGATTATAGAAGAAGCTCTCACAGCGGGACAGCCCGCCAACAAGATCCTCTTTGCCGTTGAATGTGGGAAAGGGAAGGTTGTGGTGGTGCTGGTTGGGAGGGTTTTGCTATGGTGGGTAAGCGGTATGGTGGGGTTCGTAAAAGCCTGGGATTGGTGATGGGGAGTGTGGGAAGGGTATCTGATGGATGGGTATGGGCATGGTAGATGTGGGTGGCAGCAAGGCTGAGGTTGGCGGTGGAAGGTTGGTTGAGGTGGATGGGAGTGGAGCTTATTCATTCTAGCTTCCCTAGAATTTTTCTGGCCACTTTAAAAATGGACATCATGAACATCACCAGACTCGTAAGAATAGACTCAATAAGGTCTAGGCGACCTCCTACTGACAACATTTTCCCCTTCCAGTTACTTAAACATTTTTAAACCTCTCCTCCAAATCCTTCCAATCTTTATTACTAAGCTTCCTGTGGAGCATCAAAATACTGAGATATTTAAAAGGATAATGACCTTTTACACAACCAAAAATCTACAAGTATTCCGATTCTTGCTCTTTAGCCGCACCATAACAAAAGAGCTCACTTTTATGAAAATTAATTTTAAGACCATAAAGGTAGTCAAACGCACGGAGAAGCTTCATATTCTTTGCCCCTTCAAGATCATTATCTAAAAAGATAATTGTGTCATCCGCATATTGAATGATGGATAGCCCGTGATCAACAATATGCAGGATCACACCTCTGAACTGACCTCTTTCCTTTGCTCGATTAATTAAAATGGCTAGCATATCAACCACTATATTAAACAAAATAGGGGACAACAGATCTCCTTGTCTGACCCCTTTCTTGATTTGAAAATAGTGGTCGTACTCGTCATTCACTTTAACCGAAACACTACCTTTTGACGTGATCTTTTGAATTCATGAGCACCACAAATCTGTGAAACCTTTCATTCTCAAAACCTGTTGGACAAAAGGCCATTTAACCTTGTCATAAACTTTTTCAAAATCTAATTTTAAAATGATACCATTCTTTTTCTTTCTATGCATCTCATGAATCGTTTCATGGAGAGTAACCACTCTTTCCATTATAAACCGCTCTGGGATGAAAGTCGTTTGAGAAGGTCTAATGACCTTTGCAGGTACTAGAGCAGCTCTATTTGCAATCACTTTGGTGAAGATTATGAAACTTATGTTTAACAAACAAATCGACCGATAGTGTTGAATCTTCGTTGCTTCTTTTTTGGAACCAGAGTAATCACTCCGAAGTTGAGACTATGTAATTGCACATTTCCCTTATGGAAGTTTTCAAACATCGCCAATAGATCAGATTTAATGGTTTCCCAAAGACATTTATAGAATTCTGCTGGGAATCCATCTGGTCCTGGCGCTTTGTTAGGCTCCATTTGGAGAAGTGCTGCCTTAATCTCCTTTTCAGAAAACTCTGCTGTTAGGACCTCATTTTCCCTCTCTAATACTTGCGGGATATCCTCCCGTATATCTTCATTTAAGAAAAAATGATTACTTTGCGATTCTCCAAACAACTGCTTGTAATAATTTGTTATATAATTATATAAATTTAGTTGTCCCACCACTATACCTTCTTCCTGCTCCAACTGTGATATTCTAGTTTTTCGAAACATGCTGTTAGCCAGCAAGTGGAAAAACTTAGCATTATCATCACCTTACAGAATCATCTTAGCTTTTGATCTTTGAGCCCAATAAATCTCCTCCTCCCGACGCATTTTTGCTAATTCAGTCGAGAGAGAAGATATAAGTTCCCACTCTTGATATGTCAACAAACAAGATTCTGCTTTTTTATCTAACTCATCAAGCCTCTCCGTTATGCTTCGCTTCTTTTTCCTATTTGCCCCTAGACAATGTTTTGCCCATCCCCTCAAATATCTTCTGACAACTCGGATTTTATTTTGCCACCTTTGCAAAGGGTTGGCACCTCTATTTTCTCTCCGCCACATATGTGCTACCATGTCAAGAAACCCATCTCTATACAACCAACCAAGTTCAAATCTAAACCATTGACTATTTCCTCTGAAAGACGCATTCCCAGTTTGTAGCAAAAGAGGTGTGTGATCAGAGACATCTCTAGGTAAGGCCATAACCGTAGCTAACAGAAACTTTTGTTTCCAATCTGTACTCACCAGAACCCTATCTAACTTTGCATAAGTGGGGTTCACGCCTGCCTGCACTGGCCCAGGTGAACTTCCTGCCTTGTAGCTCAGGTTCACGTAAGCCAAGTGTATCGATACAGGCATTAAAGATATTTGCCCATCTACTATCAAACAGATCGGAACTATTCTCAGCCGGAGATCTGATGATATTAAAATAACCTCCTATTACCTTTGGCAAAGTTTCTATGCCGCAGGAATTAACAAATTTAGCAAGAAAATGGTCTTTATGCTTGGCCTGAGCAGCTCAATAGACTGCCATTAAAGCCCAACAAAAGCCATCACACTTATTTTTCAAATTCATCTTTATAATGAACTCCCCCTCCAGGTATCTAAAGCCTCAAAAGAAGAACAATTAACTCCTAACATGATGCCCCCTGACCGGCCTTTCGGAGGGCACCATTGCCAAAAAAAAATCTCTACTACCACAGAAAGACGAAAAGTCCATCTCAGTGAACTTCTTTCTTTGTGTCTCGAGTAAGGCAACAAAATTAAGGTCATGCTCATTAACAAGATCAGATAAAAAATTAGGCTTAGCCAAGTCATGAAGACCTCTGCTATTCCAAAAAACTCCTTTCATGCTGATATCTTTACTACTTTCTTACTTTCTTAACTTTCCCACTAATTTTCTTTTTCACTTTCCTAGTATTAAAAACTTTATTTAGTGTTAAGGTCATCTTCCCCTAACACTTCTAAGGTGTCCTCCATTAAGGTTCCACTAAGGTCTCTCAGAGTATTTAACACCATATCCTCATCATCTGACTTGTCTTCCACTAACCCGTGACGGCTATCGTGACCCGGTTTGAAACTTTGCTCTAAAAATCTATCCCTTTCCGAAGCCATAATAGAATGAACTGAATTAAGGACATCCATATCCCTATTACCTAAAGAGATGCCCAGACTATAACATCTATTAGAAACAAAATCATTAGACACGGAGAGCACTGAAAAAAACAGGAAAAATACCTTTTCCATCTAGGTTCTTAATCGCAGTTAGTCTCTTAGCCCGCTCCAAAGCATTCTCATCAATTGATTCCTCACGCCGCTTGCTCCTCTTACTTGGAGTGTTAGCAGCATCATTCGGTTTTTTATTAAGGTTGCTTCCTAGTAGCTGCTGAGACCCATAACCCGAGTGATCAAGCCCTTGATGTCCATTCTTTCCAGAATCAGATCCACCATCACCTGGGACCATTGCTCTTTTCTCTGTATTATTCGGCATGATAGAAGAGGAGTTACCAAAAGTGTCAACCCCCATAGCATTCGGCTGTTGCACATGGACCACCACACGCGCCTCCCCTGGATGTCATACTGAACTGTTGGCAGCAACAGGGCACAATCAGCCTCCTGGCGCCCTCCTAGAAGGTCTTCATCCTCCACCATATCACAAGCCATCTTCTCTCCTTGCAAGCTAGAAGCATTACAAGAAGGAATTCCGGAGAAAACCTCAGCCACCTTGCTTGAACTAGAATCGTATTGCTTCATAAAATGAACAGAGCCATCACCAAGGCCACCCGCTACAGAGAACTGTTGTTCCTGAGTAGCAGCAGCCTCGCCGCGGGGTTCATTTTCAACACTGAATTTTAGTTCAAACCAGCGGGTCCCAATAACAACATCCATCTCACTCGGGATGATAACCGGATTAAGCACGGCCACGTCAAAACGCCCAAAGTTGTTTCTTCTAGTTGTCACCATGTCCATCTTGGTCGTTCCCCCGAACATAGTGCCAATAGCCCACAACACCTCATACGCCCGAAGAACAGCCGGCAAACTAAGCACCCGCATGCTGACACGAGGCAGTTCTTCCCACAATGCAAGTACTCCTCGTCTCCTCCTCTTCAAACAAATCAAATTTGAGGTGTCTCCCATCCTTCAGATCAGCCACTCCAAAATTTACCGTGCGCTTCAGCTCATTTTTAGAAGGAAAAGCAGTCACCCACATAGTCGATGATTTCATTTGAGCATCCCAAAAATGTTTTCCGGGCACCAACCGTTCAAGATGGGAGACTAGTTCCGCTTCAGTGAGCACACCCCCTTCAACTGAAATCAGAGCCAAATTTCCTTCTTTTTTTTGCCGACGGAAAAGGAGCATGTGGAATGTGATAAAACACCAGACCGTCCATGGCATCCGACTGAGTACGCCATAGGTTTAGGCTTCCAGCTTCCTCTTAGTCGGTCATGAAGCTGCAACATGATCAGAACCTTCACATATGTCGCAGAAAAGAACCGTAGAGCATTCTGCTGAAACATGTCCTTTACTTCGACATCTGGAGCACCATTTGCCTTTATCTTTCGCCACCTCAGCCTGGTGTACTAAAGTCTCCCCCGACTCAGCCGTTGCCATAATCCCTGAACTTAATGACTTCCCAGTAGCCGGAAACCCATGCTTGACCTCTGCACTTTGCACGTGTTTGAGGCGAGGCATTCCTCCAACACTGTCAGCAGGAACCTGAGCCCTCGCTGGTTGAGCAGAGGAGGGAAGACCTCCACCAAAACTCGGAGAAGGTGTGATGGCAGGCTGTACCTGCTGCGGTTGTCTAGAGAATGGTCGTTGCTGCTGCCTATCGTAAGGTCGAGGCCATCTGTTGGCTATGGCACTGCGGGAGCCCCTCGCCCGCTGTCCTTGCGATGATCTTCCAAAATCCATAGCGTCGTGACCACGAGTTGCCGCAGGAACAACTCCAAAAACCTGACCATGAGGAGCTCCCAGCCGGTGAGGTCCTGTATTAGAGCCAAATCCCGCATAAATCGGGTTATTCCCCACCAGAGCACTGGGTCCTCCAAAGACCTGCCGGTTACCTCCATGAAAAGGCCCCTGAGATCGATTCCCTGACATGTTCCCAAGCCTTGTGCCCCCTCCGTTCCCTTGCACCCTTCCGTTCCCGAACCGAACAGCGTCGGCGTACGACGTAGCGGGAAGAGACAATGCTGCTGAGGTTTGTGGAGGTGGTGCCCTAGCTGAAGGATCACGATCGAGGGATGGCAGCTGAAAGAAAGATGTCCTGAATGCGGGTTTGTTTGGGACAGGGTTTACCTTACCCGTAGAAAAAAAAAACCGGACGTTTCTCGGATTTCTCGTTTTTTTCGTTTTTCTCAAAAAAAAAAATCGGCCAGAATTTAAAAAAAACAGCTCAATTTAATAAAAAAACATATAGATCTTTTCTAAACCACCTAATGTCATTATATACATATAATCATTCTATAAATGGAAAAATAAATCACAAATTGACTGCCGATATATATCCTGTTGGGACCATGCTTCGTCGCCGAAGGTCCTACGGAAAGAAAACAGCTTCGGCTGAAGCTGCTCGTACGTGATGCCGAAAGTACCATTCATGAAACTTCGGTATTATAGCATATCCGAAGATGGAGGGTCGAATCGATTTAAAGATAGAATGACCTTTTAGTCTATAAGGGTTTGAGTCATTGTTGTAAACTTTTATGAGGGGCATAATTGTAATTCCTCACAGGCTGTGTCATGTGCCTATAAATAGTAAACAGTATTCCATTACTGTTCACGCATTCTTGTAATCGCAAACGCATCACTCGGGAATTATTGTTTGTCAAGGCAAAGGTATAAATGTATCTAAATATTATGTTTTAACATTTTAAATTCATATAATAAGATAAGCGAATGATGTCATTTATTTCCGATATATTTATCTTTAATGTTTCACATTTAATATTACTTTGTATTATTTTGTAAGTTTAATCACGAAGGTGTAACCTTCGTGATATTTTACTCGTGACCTTCGTCCGAAGTTCATTAAATCCTTGGGGAGATAATGCTTCAGCGGGCGAAGGGCATTAATATTTAACATTTTGTGTTGTCTTGTTCTTAATTCATAGCATTTGAGAACAAGTCCCTAACATTGGCGCCCACCTCCGGTGAACTCACTTCCACTCTCCTGAGACAATGGCTTCGTTCAAGAACCAAGCTGGAACTGCTTCGGCTCCGAAGCTGATTCTCCCGATAACAGGCGGTTCATGCTCAGAGCCGGCTAACAAGAAACAGAAGAAGGAGGCACAGAGAAGAGTACAACATGTAGGGGTACAAGGACCCTTCATCAAGTCAACATGGTCTCACATTCCAATTACCTTCTCTCAAGAGGATCTTCAGCTCAAGGATTACCCACACAATAATGCTATGGTTATCTTTTGTGTGATCAAAGGATTTCTGGTCCATAATATTTTGGTTGATACAGGCAGTGCAGCTGATATCATATTTGCTAAGGCTTTCAAACAGATGCAAGAGCCCGAAGACAAGATCCATGATGCCACACATCCCCTTTGTGGCTTCGGAGGAAGACAGATTGTAGCACTTGGAAAAATCACAATGCCAGTAACCTTCGGATTTATCAACAACACAAGGACTGAACAAGTTGTGTTCGATATTGTTGACATGGAATACCCTTACAATGCAATCATTGGTCGTGGTACTCTCAATGCCTTCGAAGCAATTCTTCATCCAGCATACCTTTGCATGAAGATACCTTCGGATCAAGGACCTATTGCCATTCATGGAAGTCAGGAAGCTGCCAGAAGGGCCGAAGGAAACTGGACAGACTCAAAAGCAATCCATAACATAGATGGAGCTGAAGCTTGTGAGCAGTACAAGTTTAGAAGGGAGAAAGCTGCTTCGGCCGATCAGCCGAAGCCCATGCTTTTGTGTGAGGACATAGCAGAAGGTGCTATTGGGATCCCAATTGTCTGAAGAACAGGAGAAAACCTTGATAAGGTTTCTGTTCAACAACAAAGATGTTTTTGCATGGTCAGCTAATGATCTTTGCGGAGTTAACAGGGACGTTATTGAACATTCGCTCAATGTTGACCCATCCTTTAGACCCAGAAAGCAGAGGCTTCGGAAGATGTCTGATGACAAGGCCGAAGGTGCTCGGAATGAAGTGAAAAGGCTCCTCAGTGCCGGAGTTATCAGAGAGGTAAAATACCCAGAATGGCTGGCTAACACTGTTATGGTAAAAAAGGCCAATGGCAAATGGAGAATGTATATCGATTTTACTGATCTCAACAAGGCCTGTCCGAAGGACGAGTTTCCATTGCCTAGGATAGATTCTCTAGTTGATGCAGCAGCTTCATCAGAGCTTATGAGTCTGCTGGATTGTTATTCAGGCTATCATCAAATTTGGATGAAGAAGGAAGATGAGCCAAAAACCAGCTTTATAACCCCTAACATATTGTTACCTTCGGATGCCTGAGGGGCTCAAGAATGCTGGAGGAAGCTTCAGTAGAATGACAGCGAAGGTTCTTCATTCTCAGATAGGCAGAAATGTGCTAACTTATGTTGATGATATCATTGTAAAAAGCACGAAGCAAGATAATCACATTGCTGATCTGCAGGAGACCTTCGCTAATTTTAGACAGGCTGGTTTAAAGTTGAATCCAGAAAAATGTGTCTTCGGAGTGAAGAAAAGGAAATTTCTTGGCTGTCTAGTTTCAACAAAAGGGATTGAAGCTAATCCAAATAAAATCAAAGCTATCCTTCGAATGGAACCACCAAGTACAAAGAAGGGGGCTCACAGATTGACAGGAAGACTGGCATCTCTCAACAGATTTATATCTAGATCAGCAGAGAGAAATTTACCATTTTTTGAAGTATTGAAGTCAGCCGAAGTTTTTCAATGGGGACCAGTTCAGCAGAGAGCCTTCGAAGAGCTGAAGCAATATTTGATAGACCTAACAACACTAACTCCACCAACGCCAGAGGCTCCTCTGTTGTTATATGTGGCAGCTTCGCACTCAGCGGTAAGTGCAGCACTCGTCCAGGAGAAGCTTGAAGGCCAAGTCAAAAAGCAAGCCCCAATATACTTTGTATCCGAAGTTCTTAGTTTATCAAAGAAAAATTATACAGAGTTGGAGAAGGTGTTGTATGCTGTTTTAATGGCCTCCAAGAAGCTTCGGCACTATTTTCAGGCATACAATATAGTTGTTCCTTCTTCACAACCGTTGAAGGATATTATGAGAAATAGAGAAGCTACTGGAAGGGTTGGAAAATGGGCTGCGGAGCTCAATGAATTCTGTATTGATTATGTCCATAGATCTTCGATTCAATCTCAAGCATTAGCAGACTTCATTGCTGACTGGACGCCAGGGGCTCAGGAAGAAGAAACGAATAAAGATGCTGAAGTTTGGACAGTATTTTGTGATGGATCTTGGGGAACCTTCGGAGCAGGAGCAGCTGCTGTGTTGGTTGCACCTTCCAAAGTTAAAACTTGTTATGCAACAAGACTTGATTTCAGTTGCACAAATAACATTGCTGAGTACGAAGCTTTACTACTTGGTCTTCGGAAGCTAAAGGCAATGGGAATCAGAAGGGCGGTTCTTAAAACTGATTCCCAGGTTATTTCTGGTCATATTGACAAAAGTTATAAAGCAAGAGATCCGAAGCTTGAAAAATATTTAGACACGGTCCGAAGGATTGAGGCTTCCTTCGAGGGGTTTTCTGTTAAAAATATTCCTCGTGGAGACAATGAATATGCTGATTTATTAGCTAAGTCAGCAGCACAGGGGCTGCCATTACCTTCAGAAGTATTTTTCGAAACAATAAAAGCACCTTCGGTTGAGCTTCTTGAAAGAGCAGTCCTCAACATATCCCCTGTTTATAGTGAGGACTGGAGAACTGAGATCATCTCTTTTCTCCAGGGTAACTTTCTTTCAGATGACGAAGCTTATAACAGGAGGATAGAGGCAAGAGCCCGACCATATGTTATAATAGAAGGGGAACTATACAAGCGTGGGGTCTGTTCTCCGTTACTCAAGTGTTTATCCAGAGCCGAAGGTATAGAATTGATGAAGGAAATACACGCAGGCCTATGTGGATCTCACATTGGATCTAGGCCTTTGCTTGGAAAAGTTTTTCGTCAAGGATTTTATTGGCCAAAGGCAGCTTCGGATGCAGCGGAATTAGTCCAAAAGTGCGAAGGTTGTCAGAAATGTGCAAGAGATAAAAAAACAACCTTCGTCTTTAACTCAGTTAATACAACCCACTTGGTCGTTGCAAAGGTGGGGCCTTGATTTGTTAGGTCCATTACCACCAACACAAGGCAACTTAAGATATGTTGTAGTGGCAGTGGAATATTTTTCTAAGTGGATTGAGGCAAAGCCTTTAGCCACAATAATTTCGGTCACTATTCAAAAGTTTTTCTGGCAAAATATTGTTTTGTCGCTTCGGAGTGTCGAAGGCCATTACTGTAGATAATGGGACACAGTTTGGTTCCGAAGCTTTCAGAGAATTTTGCGATCAAATTGGCACGAAGATCCATTTCGCATCATGTCGGCATTTCGAGACCGGGGGGTCCCTGGGCCGATGAGTGAAATGTCGCCGCGTGCCCCAGCCCAGATGGGTCAGCGCGAGACGGAGCGCGAAGGGGGGAAAAAGGCAGCCAGAGCGAGAGAGAGGTGGAAATCTCGTGGCCTTCGTGTTTGTCCCGCGCCCAGGTCGGGTGCGCTTGCAGTAGGGGGTTACAAGCGTCCACGCAGGAGGGGAGCGAGCGGCCTCATGCGAGCGCCTGTCCCATCCTCTTCCCTGCGCGGCCAACCCTCTCTAAGAGGGCCCTGGTCCTCCCTTTTATAGGCGCAAGGAAAGGATCCAGGTGTACAGTGGGGGGGGTGTAGCAGAGTGCTAACGTGTCTAGCGGAGGAGAGCTAGCGCCCTAAGTACACGCCATCGTGGCAGCCGGAGAGGTTTTGGCACCCGGTTCGTGTGGTGTCGTGGCCGTCGGAGGAGCGCTGGAGCCTGGCGGAAGGACAGCTGTCGGGGCTGTCGAGTCCTTGCTGACGTCCTCTTGCTTCTATAAGGGGGCTGAGAGCCGCCGTCGTCATAGAGCGTGCGGGGCGCCATCATTACTTGTCTGGCGGAGCGAGCGAGATAGGACGCCGGTCTTGTTCCCCGTAGCCTGAGTCAGCTTGGGGTAGGGTAATGATGGCGCCTCCTGTTGACGTGGTCGGTCCGTGCCCTAGGTTGGGCGATGTGGAGGCTCCTCCGAGGTCGAGGTCGAGTCTGTCTTCCGAGGCCGAGGTCGAGTCCGAGCCCCTGGGTCAGGCGAGGCAGAGACCGTCGGTGGAGGCCAGGGCTGAGTCCGAGCCCTGGGGTCGGGCGAAGCGGAGTTCGTCGTCTTCAGGGGCTGAGACCGAGTTCGAGCCCTGGGTCAGGCGGAGCGGAGTTCGCCGTCTTCCGGGGCTGAGCCCGAGTCCGAGCCCTGGGTCGGGCGGAGCGGAGTTCGCCGTCTTCCGGGGCTGAGCCCGAGCCCTGGGTCGGGCGGAGCGGAGTTCGCCATCTTCTGGGGCTGAGCCCGAGTCCGAGCCCTGGGTCGGGCGGAGCGGAGTTTCCTATGGTGTCTGAGGCCGGGCCTGGCTGCCTGTCAGCCTCACTCTGTCGAGTGGCACAGCAGTTGGATCGGCGCAGGCGGCGCTGTCCTTCTGTCAGGCCGGTCAGTGGAGCGGCGAAGTGACTGCGGTCACTTCGGCTCTGTCGACTGGAGGACGTGTGTCAAGATAAAGGTGTCAGGCCACCTTTGCATTAAATGCCCCTGCGATTTGGTCGGTTGGCGTGGCGATTTGGCCGGAAGTATGTTCGTCGCTGGAGGGGGGCCTCGGGCGAGACGTAGATCCTCCGGGGTCGGTTGCTCTTGCCCGAGGCTGGGCTCGGGCGAGGCGTGATCGAGTCCCTCGAATGGATTGATCCCTGACTTAGTCGCACCCATCAGGCCATTGCAGCTTTGTGCTGATGGGGGTTACCAGCTGAGAATTAGGAGTCTTGAGGGTACCCCTAATTGTGGTCCCCGACAGTAGCCCCCGAGCCTCGAAGGGAGTGTTAACACTCGCTTGGAGGCTTTTGTCGCACTTTTTTTCAAGGGGACCAGCCTTTCTTGGTTGCGTTTTGTTCCGGTGGGTGCGCGCGAGCACACCCGCCGGGTGTAGCCCCCGAGGCCTCGGAGGAGTGGTTTGACTCCTCCGAGGTCTTAATGCCTCGCGCAATGCTTCGGCTGGTCTGGTCGTTCCCTCATGCGAGCTGGCCGTAGCCCGGGTGCACGGTCGAGTCCCAAGTCCTCGGGCTGGTATGTTGACGCTGTGAACGGTTTGGCCGGAGTCGGGTTTGCGAGAGCAGCCCCCGAGCCTCTGCACAGGGCGAGAGGACGGTCAAGGGCAGACTCGACTTTTTTACATACGCCCCTGCGTCGCCTTTCCGCAAGGAGGAGGGGGGAAAGCGCCATGTTGCCCTCGGAGGGCGCCGAACATGGTGTCTCCGGTGAGCTGCTGGCGGGTAATCCGAGTGGACGCCCGTGCCCCATTTGTTAGGGGTCGGCTAGGGGCCCGGAGGCGCGCTCAAAAGTACCTGCGGGTGATCTGCCGGACCCGGTCCCCTGTCGACGGGGTCCAAGGGCTCGATGTCTCCCTCTGATGGGATTCCGTTACAAGATCGTTCCCGCTGGTCTCGGAAATGTCCTAGGGTACCTCGGGAGCGTAGCCCGAGCCTCGGTTATGTATCAAACGTACCTAGGGTCATCCCTCGCTCTATGTCTGAGGCGGCTGTGAACCCTTCGAGGGCCAGCCTACGAACCCCAGATCAGTAGTGGGCGCGGAGCCCGAGTAGCCTGAGGCGGCCGTTGAACCCTTTCGAGGGGCCGGCCTTCGAACCTCTAACCAGTAGTGGGTGCAGAACCCACGCGCTCTGAGACGGCTGTTGAACCCCCCCCCGAGGGGCCAGCCTTCGAACCTCTGATCAGTAGGGAGGCTCGGAGCCTGTTTCCTTCACGGAGAAGGATCCTTTTCGGGGTATCCCCCTTTCCCGGTCCCTGTTGTAAGAGTGAGAAAGAGGAAAAGGAAAAGGAAAAGGATATGAAATCGAATGACGTGGCGTACCTTTTTGACGCGGTCATTATGGCGAAGGCGAAGCGTCGCTTGCTTCTCCTGCCAGAGGCGCCGCCTGTCCCGCCGCGGAGTTAATGCGATGGGGCGAGCGGTTCGCGGGGCGGCCGTTGCGCGTGCGCGAGCCATTCGAGGAACGGAACACGGGCGCGCCGTCTTCACGCCGTGAGAGAGGGTTCTCTCACTGCCCCAGGATGGGACGTAAGCTTGGCTGACGACGTGACCGCTGCTCCCGCCCGCCTGCCACCACCATTACTGTCGGCCCATTTTTGGCCGTATTGACCATCGCGCCTGGCTGGCACTGCTGGGTCGTACGCAGGGTTGCCTCGAGTCGCGATACTGGTTCCGCAGTCGAGGAGGCATGGCAGTGGTGCGAGTGGCGGTGCAGTTGCTTGCACGTAGCGACCGGCGCGCCGGTTGCATGACGCGTGGGCGTGGGCCCCCATGCTGGGTGCGTTGGAAGTCGGAGGAGCGCGTCCACTTGGCGCAGTTGCATGCCGCCTGCATGGCTGCCCGCCCTTTCGCCCGCTGGTCTGGGCGAAAGCGGAGGAATGCTCGTAACCGCTGGGCGGTTGCATGCACCGCGCGCGGCGGTTTGGCTTCTTCTGCTCTAGGCCAGCTTGCATGACGCGTGGGACCCAGCCCCCGCGCCGTAGGGGGAGGACCTTGGAGCGTGTTGGAGAAGACTCAGCCCACGACGGCTGGGGACGCAAGTAGGGAGAGTCGCCTTTAAAAGGAGGGTGACCCCCTTGAAAGGCGACCATGTCTTCGCGCTCCCTTATGCATCGTGTATTTCCACCTTCCGAGCCCCCGGATGGGGGACACCCGCAATCCTTCTGCCTTGTCGTTGGAGGAACGCAACTCCGTGGGAGTCGGTACCTTTCAGCCATGGTGTCGTTGTTGCTGCTGCCGAAACGGGCGACGGCGAGCCACCCGTCAGTCTTCTGTTGCTCCGCAGGCCCCCCAATCGTGTGGGGTTGTTCGTACCCGCGGAGGTGGAACCGGAGTTCCGTTTGTAATGGCACCTTGAATGCCGGTCTTTTGTTCATTGTGGCTGTCGGGGCCTGAACGTGTATGTATTTTTGGCTTGGAGCCGTGTTTTTTCCTCATTTTCGAGCATTAAGACTCGCCTGTTGGTTGTCTGAACCGCTTCACCAAGCGTGAGTCGCCCCGTGCAAAGGTGACGAGTGAGGTATCTGTATCCTAGAGGTGTAGGAGTCCCTCGGCTCGGTCGGCCTTGCTGTCCGAGGCTTCTCTTGCTTAGTTAAAGGAACCCCTTGGCCGCTCTTCGATGAGCCGAAGTCAGGGGTAGCGGTGTCAGCACGGACAGAGGCAGAGTTGGCTCGAAAAGAAGACTTGGTCGGCCGGAGCCTGGCCGGGTCGTCCGTTAGCGGGACCGACGCCGGAGTTGATCTGCCGAGGCCTCGGGCCGGGCTGATGTCTTCGGGGGACAGCTGGCCGAGGCCTCGGGGTGACCAGCCGAGCCACCTGCTCGAGCCAGATTCTTGGAGGAGACCCTGGCGGCGATGGCCCAGGCGTGATGATGACGTCGTCCTTCAGAGTGGAGATCCTCGGACCGCATCGCCGTTCGAGGCTAGGTCGGACCTCGCCGAAGGTGTAGTCGACGCCGAGGGTGCTGCTGCTCCCTTCAATTATCGAGATCCGAGCCTGCAGGATCGGATTATCTTGTAGCGTGTATTTTCTGCGGCCGCCGAGGCCCAAACACGCCATCACCGTGTTGTAAAGCTGTGTTTCTTTTCCTCTTGTTTCGAGTATCTGGACTTTTTCGTCGGTAACAGATTTGTCTGTGCGAGCGAGAGTTGCTTTTCACGGAAGGTGATGAGTGAGGTATCCGTATCTCGGAGGCGTAGGAATCCCTCGGCTCGGTCGGCCTTGCCGCTTACGCGCACTCTTGCCCGTCCATAGGGTTTTGTCACCGACGCAGTCGAGAAGGCCCAAAGAATCGCTTCGGCAGAGGAGCTTTCGAGCGCGAAGACTTGTTCGGTCCACGGAATCACTTATCCGAACGCGAGTTACTTATCGCAGAAGGTGATGAGTGAGGTATCCGTATCCCGGAGGCGTAGGAGTCCCTCGGCTCGGTCAGCCTTGGCTGCTTACGTGTACTCCGTCGTTTTCAGGATCCACTTTCGAAGTAGTCGAAAAGCACGAAAGACATTCTGGCAGAAAGGATCTTTTTTTTCGAGGAAAATTTCGACGCAGAGGGGGTTCCCCCTTTTAGCCCCCGAGGGAGGGTCGGGCTTTGCCGAGGCAAGGCTGACCCTTCCTTGATGACTAAACTTTGCGTGGGAGCGAGGTATATGAACAACTTGAAAGCATCTTAAGGGTAGAAGCGACGTAGCTATTGGATGTTCCAAGCGTTGCTGTAGACCTCGCCTTGACTGTTGGCCAGCTTGTACGTTCCGGGCTTCAGAACTTTGGCGATGACGAACGGCCCTTCCCAGGGAGGCGTGAGCTTGTGCCGCCCTCGGGCGTCCTGTCGCAGCCGAAGCACCAGGTCGCCCACCTGGAGGTCTCGGGACCAGACCCCTCGGGCCTGGTAGCATCACAGGGACTGCTGGCACCGCGCCGAGTGTAGTAAGGCCATGTCCCGAGCCTCTTCCAGCTGGTCCAGCGAGTCTTCTCGACTAGCTTGGTTGCTTTGGTCGGCGTAGGCCCTCGTCCTCGGGGAGCCGTATTCTAAGTCTGTGGGCAAAATGGCCTCGGCCCCATAGACTAGAAAGAACGGCGTGAAGCCCGTGGCTCGGCTCGGCGTTGTCCTCAGGCTCCAGACCACCGAGGGGAGTTCCTTCATCCATCGCTTGCCGAACTTGTTGAGGTCGTTGTAGATCCGAGGCTTGAGTCCTTGTAGAATCATGCCGTTGGCACGCTCTACTTGCCCATTCGTCATGGGGTGAGCCACGGCGGCCAGTCCACCCGGATGTGGTGATCCTCGCAGAAGTCCAGGAACTTTCTGCCGGTGAACTGGGTGCCGTTGTCGGTGATGATGGAGTTTGGGACCCCAAAACGATGGATGATGTTGGTGAAGAACGCCACCGCCTGTTCGGACCTGATGTTGTTTAGGGGTCGGACCTCGATCCACTTGGAAAATTTGTCGATGGCGACCAACAGGTGCGTGTAGCCCCCGGGTGCCTTCTGCAAGGGGCCGACGAGGTCCAGACCCCACACAGCAAAAGGCCAGGTGATGGGTATCGTCTGCAGAACCTGAGACGGCAGGTGGGTCTGCCTCGCGTAGAACTGACACCCTTCGCAGGTGCGGACAATTCTAGTGGCGTCGGCCACCGCCGTCGGCCAGTAGAAACCTTGTCGGAAGGCGTTTCCAACAAGGGCTCGAGGTGCTGCGTGATGGCCGTAAGCCCCCGAGTGTATCTCTCGTAGGAGCTCCTGACCTTCGGCGATGGGGATGCATCGCTGGAGGATGCCTGAGGGGCTGTGGTGGTAGAGCTCCTTCCCATCCCCCAGCAAGACGAACGACTTGGCGCGTCGCGCCAACCGCCGAGCTTCGGCTCGGTCGAGGGGTAGCTCTCCTTGGTGGAGATATCGCAGGTACGGGGTCTGCCAGTTTCGATTAGGCGTGACCCCGCTTCGCTCCTCCTCGACGCGCAGTGCCTCACCCTCGGGGGCCGAGGGTACCTCGGGCTGAACCGAGGGTGCCTCGGGCCGAGCTGAGGGTGCCTCGGGCCGAGCCGAGGGTGCCTCGGACTGAGACGAGGGTACCTCGGGCTGGGCCGAGGGTGCCTCAGGCTCGGGCGTGTCGTCGATCTTGACGGAGGGTTGATGCAGGTCTCGGGAGAAGACGTCCGGGGAACCGTTGTTCGCCCCGAGGCTATTTTAGCCAGCTCGTCCGCAGTCTCGTTGTAGCGTCGGGCGATGTGGTTGAGCTCGAGCCCGTAGAACTTGTCTTCCAGGCGCCGAACCTCATCGCAGTAGGCCTCCATCTTCGGGTCGCGGCAGTGGGAGTTCTTCATGACTTGGTCGATGACGAGTTGCGAGTCACCGCGAGCGTCGAGGCGTCGGACCCCTAGCTCGATGGCGATGCGCAACCCGTTGACCAGAGCCTCATACTCAGCCACATTGTTGGACGCCGGGAAGTGGAGGCGTAGCACGTAGCGTAGATGCTTTCCGAGGGGCGAGATGAAGAGCAGGCCTGCGCCTGCTCCTGTCTTCATCAGCGACCCGTCGAAGAACATGGTCCAGAGTTCCGGTTGGATCGGAACTGTTGGGAGCTGGGTGTCGACCCATTCAGCCACGAAATCCGCCAAGACCTGGGACTTGATGGCCTTCCGAGGGGCGAACGAGATCGCTTCACCCATAATTTCCACCGCCCACTTTGTGATTCTACCCGAGGCCTCTCGGCACTGGATGATCTCCCCCAGGGGGAAGGATGATACCACAGTTACCGGATGAGACTCAAAGTAGTGTCGCAACTTCCGCCGCGTCAGGATCACCATGTTCAGCAGCTTCTGAATTTGTGGGTAGCGGATCTTGGTCTCGGACAGTACCTCGCTGATAAAGTAGACTGGCCTCTGGATGGGCAATGCATGCCCCTCTTCTTGTCTCTCAACTACAATCGCGGCGCTAACCACCTGAGTGGTCGCGGCGACGTAGATCAAGAGGGCTTCTCCGGCAGCGGGAGGCACCAAGATGGGCGCGTTGGTGAGGAGCGCATTCAGGTTCCCGAGGGCTTCCTCGGCCTCAGGGGTCCAAGTGAAGCGCTCGGCCTTCCTTAAGTGGCGGTACAGAGGCAGGCCTCTTTCGCTGAGGCGTGAGATGAAACGGCTCAGAGCCGCAAGACATCCCATGACTCTCTGTACGCCTTTCAAGTCCTTGATGGGCCCCATGCTGGTGATGGCCGCGATCTTCTCCGGGTTGGCCTCGATGCCCCGCTCGGAGACAATGAACCCCAAGAGCATGCCTCGGGGAACCCCAAAGACACACTTCTCGGGATTAAGCTTCACGCCTTTCGCCTTGAGACATCGGAATGTCACTTCAAGGTCGGAAAGGAGGTCGGCGGCTTTCCTCGTCTTGACTACGATGTCATCGACGTAGGCCTCGACCGTCCGGCCAAGGTGTTCGCCGAACACATGGTTCATGCACCGTTGGTACGTCGCACCCGCATTCCTCAAGCCGAACGGCATGGTGACATAGCAGTACATGCCGAAGGGTGTGATGAAAGAAGTCGCGAGCCGGTCGGACTCTTTCATCCTGATTTGGTGATACCCTGAGTAGGCATCGAGGAAAGACAGGGTTTCGCACCCAGCAGTGGAATCCACGATTTGATCGATGCGAGGCAGAGGGTAGGGAACCTTGGGACATGCTTTGTTCAGACCAGTGTAGTCTACACACATCCGCCATTTCCCTCCTTTCTTTCTCACAAGCACAGGGTTGGCAAGCCATTTGGGATGGAATACCTTTTTGATGAACCCTGCCGCCATTAGCTTGTGGATCTCTTCGCCTATGGGTCTGCGCTTTTCTTCGTCGAATCGGCACAGAGGCTGCTTGACGGGTCGGGCTCCAGCTCGGATATCCAGCGAGTGCTCGGCGACATCCCTCGGTATGCCAGGCATGTCCGAGGGACTCCACGCGAAAACGTCGGCGTTTGCGCGGAGAAAGTCGATGAGCACTGCTTCCTATTTGGGATCGAGCTCGGAGCCGATCCGGATCTGCTTGGAAGCGTTGCTGCTGGGGTCGAGGGGGACGGACTTAACCGTCTCCGCTAGCTCGAAGTTGCCGGCGTGGCGCTTCACGTCTGGCACCTCCTTAGAGAGGCTCTCCAGGTCGGCGATGAGGGCCTCGGACTCAACGAGGGCCTCGGCATACTCCACGCACTCGACGTCGCATTCGAACGCGTGTCGGTATGTGGGGCCGACGGTGATGACCCCGTTGGGGCCCGGCATCTTGAGCTTGAGGTAGGTGTAGTTGGGGACAGCCATGAACTTCGCGTAGCATGGCCTCCCCAATACTACATGGTAGGTTCCTCGGAACCCGACCACCTCGAACGTGAGGGTCTCCCTTCGGAAGTTGGAGGGTGTTCCGAAGCAGACGGGAAGGTTGAGTTGTCCGAGGGGCTGGACGCGCTTCCTGGGGATGATCCCGTGGAAAGGTGCAGCGCCTGCCCGGATCGAGGACAAATCAACACACAGGAGCCCGAGGGTCTCGGCATAGATGATGTTGAGGCTGCTGCCTCCGTCCATGAGGACCTTGGTGAGCCTGACGTCGCCGATGATGGGGTCGACAACGAGCGGGTATTTCCCCGGGCTCGACACGTGGTCGGGGTGGTCGGCTTGGTCGAAGGTGATGGGCATGTCGGACCAGTCTAGGTAGACTGGTGCCGCCACCTTTACCGAACAGACCTCCCGACGCTCTTGCTTGCGGTGCCGAGCCGAGGCGTTCGCCGCTTGCCCACCGTAGATCATGAAGCAGTCGCGGACCTCGGGGAACTCTTCTGCCTGGTGATCTTCCTTCTTGTCGTCGTCGCGAGCCCTGCCACCCTCCGCGGGTGGCCCGGCCCTGTGGAAGTGGCGCCGAAGCATAGCGCACTCCTCAAGGGTGTGCTTGACGGGCCCCTAATGATAGGGGCACGGCTCCTTGAGCATCTTGTCGAAGAGGTTGGCACCTCCGGGGGGTTTCCGAGGGTTCTTGTGCTCGGCGGCGGCGACAAGGTCCACGTTGGCGGCGTCGCGTTTCGCTTGCGACTTCTTCTTGCCTTTCTTCTTGGCGCCGCGCTGAGTTGATGCCTCGGGGGCATCTTCCGGTGGGCGGCCCTGGGGCTGCTTGTCCTTCCGGAAGATAGCCTCAACCGCCTCCTGGCCAGAGGCGAACTTGGTGGCGATGTCCATCAGCTCGCTCGCCCTGGTGGGGGTCTTTCGACCCAGCTTGCTGACCAGGTCGCAGCAAGTGGTGCCGGCGAGGAACGCGCCGATGACATCTGAATCGGTGATGTTGGGCAGCTCGGTGCGCTGCTTCGAGAATCGCCGGATGTAGTCCCGGAGAGACTCTCCTGGCTGCTGTCGGCAGCTTCGGAGGTCCCAGGAGTTCCTAGGGCACACGTACGTGCCCTGGAAATTGCCGGCGAAGGCTTGGACCAGGTCGTCCCAGTTGGAGATCTGCCCCGGAGGCAGGTGCTCCAACCAGGCGCGAGCGGTGTCGGAGAGGAACAGGGGGAGGTTGCGGATGATGAGATTGTCATCGTCCGTTCCACCCAGTTGGCAGGCCAGCCGGTAGTCTGCGAGCCACAGTTCTGGTCTCATCTCCCCCGAGTACTTTGTGATAGTAGTCGGGGTTCGGAACCGGGTCGGGAACGACGCCCGTCGTATGGCACGGCTGAAAGCCTGCGGACCGGGTGGTTCGGGCGAGGGACTCCGATCCTCCCCGCTGTCGTAGCGTCCCCCACGCCTGGGTTGGTAGCCTCGGCGCACCCTTTCGTCGAGGTGGGCCCGACGGTTGCGGTGATGGTGCTCGTTGCCGAGGCGACCCGGGGCCGCAGGCGCTGTGTCGCGCGTGCGCCCGGTGTGGACCGAGGCTTCCCGCATGAATCGGGAAGTCGCGGCGCGATGTTCCGAGGGGTACCCCTGCCTTCGGGAGGCGGAGCTCTCGGCCCGTCGGACCGCGGCGCCCTCCAGGAGATTCTTGAGCTCTCCCTGGATTCGCCGCCCCTCGGTGGTTGATGGCTCCGGCATAGCGCGGAGAAGCATTGCCGCTGCAGCCAGGTTCTGGCCGACTCCACTGGAAGCGGATGGCGGCCTCACCCTGACATCGTCGACGATGCGGTGCTGGATACCCTAGGGTAGATGGCGCACTTCTCCGGCCGGAGGTTGGCCCGCCCATTCCTGCCCGATGTCCCGGCGGATCGGCTCAAGTGTTCTTGCTCCCTCGTCGAGCCTGGCCTGCACCCCGCGGATTTGCTCGAGCTATGGGTCATGACCCCCCGCCTGAACGGGGACCACAACTAGCTCCCGTAGGATGTCAACGCGAGGCACAGGCCCAGGGAGATCACCGTTCTCTGGCATACCATGATGGTTGCCTTCGGAGGGACCCCCTAGATCGACGTGGAAACATTCACGACTTGGGCCGCAGTCCTCGTCGTCGAGGCTGCGGCTACCATCGGAACAGTCGGAAAGGCAGTAGCCGCATGCGGTCATGAAGTCCCGCATGGCACTGGGGTTACCAAGTCCGGAGAAATCCCAACAGAAGTCGGACACGTCATCTTCCTCGGACCCCGAGGGCCCGTAGGTCGAGCCGTCCGTCAGCCGGTCCCAGGGTGACCGCATACGAAACCCCAGAGGGTTTGGACTCGCCTCTACGAGAGCGTCCGCCAAAGGGAAGTCGCTTGGCGGGTCGAGGCTGAATCCAAAGGGCGTGAGATGGGAATCGGTGGGTATCTCTTGGTCGACGGGCGGTGACGAAGTCACGTCAGGGACTGACTGCACCGTCGTCTCAGGTACGAGGGTGACGCCTAGCAAGCCTTTCGCGAGCGTGCTGGCGTCGTCCGTTTGCTTGGAATTGGCGTGTTGCGGGGAGACGGTGCTCGTCTTCGTCTCAAACGCGAGGTCGATGCCCGACGTGCCCCCCGTTGGGGCGCCGGCGCCATCGACTCGCTCGACAGCCGACGAGGTGCCGCCTCCTGCTTGGCCTTGGTTGCCCCGCCTCCTCCTCCGTCGGCGGGGGAGAGGGCAGGGTGAGCTCGAATTTTGTTCTTCCACCACGCGGGGAAGACGTCGTCGATTCCGCCGCCGGCGGGCGGGCTGTCGGCCGCCATTGTCGCTGTCGCACGGCGGGGGAAGGAGTATCATGTCGTAGCTGCCGTCGAGGGACATGAACTCAAGACTCCTGAAACGGAGCACCGTCCCGGGCTGGAAAGGTTGCTGGAGACTGCCCATCTGGAGCTTGACGGGAAGCTGTTCGTCAACACGCAGCAGGCCCCTACCTGGCGCGCCAACTGTCGGCGTTTCGAGACCGAGGGGTCCCTGGGCCGATGAGTGAAATGTCGCCGCGTGCCCCAGCCCAGATGGGTCGGCGCGAGACGGAGCGCGAAGGGGGGAAAAAGGCAGCCGGAGCGAGAGAGAGGTGGAAATCCCGCGGCCTTCGTGTTTGTCCCGCGCCCAAGTCGGGTGCGCTTGCAGTAGGGGGTTACAAGCGCCCACGCAGGAGGGGAGCGAGCGGCCTCATGCGAGCGCCTGTCCCGTCCTCTTCCCTGCGCGGCCAACCCTCTCTAAGAGGGCTCTGGTCCTCCCTTTTATAGGCGCAAGGAAAGGATCCAGGTGTACAGTGGGGGGTGTAGCAGAGTGCTAACGTGTCTAGCGGAGGAGAGCTAGCGCCCTAAGTACACGCCATCATGGCAGCCGGAGAGGTTTTGGCACCCGGTTCGTGTGGTGTCGTGGCCGTCGGAGGAGCGCTGGAGCATGGCGGAAGGACAGCTGTCGGGGCTGTCGAGTCCTTGCTGACGTCCTCTTGCTTCCGTAAGGGGGCTGAGAGCCGCCGTCGTCATAGAGCGTGCGGGGCGCCATCATTACTTGTCTGGCCGGTCAGTGGAGCGGCGAAGTGACTGCGGTCACTTCGGCTCTGTCGACTGGAGGACGTGCGTCAAGATAAAGGTGTCAGGCCACCTTTGCATTAAATGCCCCTGCGATTTGGTCGGTTGGCGTGGCGATTTGGCCAGGGTTGCTTCTTGGCGAAGACTGGGCCTCAGGCGAGCTGGAAGTATGTTCGTCGCTGGAGGGGGGCCTCGGGCGAGACGTAGATCCTCCGGGGTCGGCTGCTCTTGCTCGAGGCAGGGCTCGGGCGAGGCGTGATCGAGTCCCTCGAATGGACCGATCCCTGACTTAGTCGCACCCATCAGGCCTTTGCAGCTTTGTGCTGATGGGGGTTACCAGCTGAGAATTAGGAGTCTTGAGGGTACCCCTAATTATGGTCCCCGACACATCAGTTCGACATCCGGAGTCAAATGGACTTGTTGAAAGAGCTAATGGCATCATAATGACAGGAATAATGAAGTTAATCTTCAATCAGCCCAGGGGAAAGTGGCCAGATGAATTGATCAAAGTGGTGTGGAGCCACAATACAACAGTATCAAGATCAACAGGCTTTACACCATTCAAACTATTGTTTGGTGACGAAGCAATAACTCCGGAAGAGGCCAAAGCAGGATCAATAAGAATAGTAGCTTCGGCAGAAGGCGAAGCTGAAGCTGATTACTCTATGGAAAAAGATGCTATAGAGGGGATCAGGCTTCAAGCTGTGGAAAACATCAACAAATATCAAGCTGAAACAATAAAGTGGCGTGATAGAAAGGTTAAGCTAAAGAACATTGAACCAGGACACTTGGTGCTTCGAAGAGTGGCCAACCCTGAGACAGTAGGCAAATTACAGCTGAAGTGGGAAGGACCTTTTCTGGTAGTATCTTCGTCAAGACCCGGTTCATACAGATTGAAGGATATGGACGACAACGATATTCCTAGATCGTGGAATGCGGATGAGCTTCGGAGATATTATGTTTAGCTTGATGTAATTTTTTCTATTCTTTTTTGTGGCACCCTTTTCCTTTCCAAAGGGGGAGAAAGGTTTTTAATGGGGCCACAACATGTAATTTTTCTTTTCCTTATTTCAATTCTATAAGAGTGATATCCCCCAAAGATGTAAATGTAAATGCAAAGGAAAAAAGAAAACAAAACAGGGAAAAGCTCAAAAGTCGTTCCTAAGGGAATGCAGAGCTTACAGCAAAAAATAAACGCTGATTCCGTCGAAAGTAAAAGGCGAAGAAGCTCTTAAGGGAGGCTTACAGCGAAAAATAAACGTTGATTCCGCCGAAAGTAAAAGGCGAAGAAGCTCCTAAGGGAGGCTTACAGCGAAAAGTCAGCGCTGATACACCGAAAAGTAAACGGTGAAGCCGAAAAATAAACGGCAAAAGGATTTGAGTCATTCCCAAGGGAATGAAGGCTATGATTATGGTTTGGAATATATTCCGATATTCATTTGCACAACACATTACATCATGACATTTGCATTCATAAACATTCATTTAGACATATATAGAATCATCATCATCATACCACAAAAGACATATGCTTCGGCTATGAGAAAAAACTTCGAAGAAAGAGGAAATTTTCATGCTTCGTTGTGTACGAAAAGAAGGGAAGGTGTTTTTTGCCTTCGGCTCAAAAGTGGAGTTTCGTTCACAGCAAAGCAGATTGTACACGGATAAAGGAGACAAGATATATTACAAGAATTTTTTGCAGGAAAGTCTTTTATAGCAACTGCTAAGCTTCAGCCCGTCATTCTTCAGCTTCGTCATCCTGCACATATTAAAAAGCAGAATAAGAAAGGTGCAAATTTCAAAGAGAAGGAAAAAGTAACAGATATAAGTTTCTCACCGGCTTAAGGTGGCTCCGAGCTTCGTCACCAGCCATTTTTCGCCCGCCATTTACGCAAATCTGGGTCATAAATCTGTTTCCGATGCTTCGGGCTAGGCTTGGGATATCAACCAAATCTGCTGCTGACAAGCTGAAGTTTGGTCTATTTACAATTTTTCCGTGCGTGCAGCCAACCTTCAGGAAAGCGGTAGCTGTGCCTCGAGAAGCTACCAGAGCGCAGAAGTCAGCATGCCCAGCAACAACTTCGTCAAGTGCATCAACCTCGCCTTCAATGTATTCCAAGGTGCTGGGCAGGTTTTCAGCTGAAGGTGTAAATTTTTCAGAGCTGGCTCCGACAGAGTGAAACACATCCTTCAGCCGTTGCACGCATCGGCTACCGAAATTTAGGCATTTCTCCTGAAGCTCCTTTAATGACTTTTGCAGATTTGAATTCTTTTCGATCTCAGTCTTGAGACTTGTTTCGAGGTTGTTCTTTTCCTGCTCAGATTTTTCTGACTTTTTTAGTAATTCATTGTTTAACCTGTCATTTTCGGCCTGGACCTCGGCCAGTGAGCCTTCCATAGAATGAATAACGAAGTCTTTCTTTTCTAAGACAGCTTCGTGTTCTTTAGCTATGATTTCAAGGTCTTGAATGACGAAGTACTTCTTCTTCAGAGCAGCTTCGTAATTCTCAACTTTGTCTTCTAAATCTTTGATGATAGCTTTGTTTTTCTCCTCTTCGAGATCTTGTTGCATTTTTAGCACTTTACTTAGTAGTATACTCTGCCAAAACAACCTTCGTCAGAAAACAACCTAAAAATAATGATAATAATAAAGTAATAATAATATTTTTACCTTAAAATTAGCATAGAGCAAGCTACCGGCGATATGTTGTCGCTGGTACCTGCAAAGGTCCGCTTCTATCTTCGGCAGGCCAACGCTTTTGGAGAAGGTCCTAACAACTTTGGCCTCGGTGCGATTCCGAAGGCATCTTAGCTTTCCTTCGTTGACCCCACCAAATAGCAGAGACCCTGGTTTATATCCACAGGATATGGCATATTTCTTCAGCTCTTCTTTTTCAGCGCCTGTTAACTCTTGTCCAAGTAAATCTTGAAAGTTAAAATTTCCTTCCTCCAAAATGTCTTCAACCTGCTCTTTTCCTTTTTCAGTAGCCGTGTTCACCGCAGCCACAACATCTTCTTTTTCAGCCATTTTCAGAAGTATATTGTCAATAACATCAAGTGTGATTTCCAGGTTAGAATCTTCGGTGGTCCCGGTTTCGGCTCCGATAGCTTCGGCTCCGATGGTTTCAGCTTCAGTGGTTTCGGCTCCGGTAGCTTCGGCTGCGGCGGTATTGGCTCCGGCGGTCTCGGCAATGACAATTTTTGACACCGATATCGGTGGCGGTGTCTGATGAATCACATCGGCCACTTGGATAATTTTTCGTTTTTTCGGCTTTGCAGGATTTTCTGCTGCCGAAGCTTCTTTGTCCTTCTGAAAAAACTTTGTCAGTTCTGGCGCCAGCGGACTTAGCTTGACAGGCAAAGGTTCAGTCATTACCTTCAGAATCTCTTCTACTTCGGCAGCAGAAGGTGTCGCAGGAGTTTCCTCCTCTCGGACCAATGTCTTTGGTTCTAGAGATGCAGGTTTTGGAGATACAACTTTTCTTTTTCTTGGAGCAGCTACCTTCGGCTCTGAGCTCAGTTTTTTGGAAATTTCTTATTCCTTTTTGGCCAATTTTGTGCTTTCCTTGTCAAGGGCGCTGGCAATTCTTTTTCTCTTCGGGCCTTCGGCATCTCCGCCCAGTTGCTCATAATCAGGATATTCAAAATTCAAGGCATCTAGCACCCGATTCAATCTTCGTTTGGGGCGACTGCCGAAGGCTGCTGTCATCAACTGATCTTCCTTCTTAGAATAATTTCCGAGGATATCGTTGCACATAATCTCAATTGTGTCCAACCACTCCTGGCAGGGTTTTTTAAAGTGTTTCTTAAACTTGTAATAATAAGGCAATCGAATAAGTTCTCCTTTTTTCTTTTCTCCCTCCAGCTTCGGCATCTCCCAATCCCTCATTGTTGGGAACACTTTAAAAGCCAGAAATTCCTGCACCAAGTCGCTAGTGCCAATGTGATCTGAAATCACGCGAAATTCAGCCATAGCAATTTGGCTCGGGCTTCCTCTTATCATGTTGCATCGGGGCCTCGTTTCTCCGAAGCTTAGCTCTATTGGACTCTGGACCAATTTATCTTCATCTTTATCAACTTTAACATAAAACCACTCAGATTTCCATCCGGCTGGCCATTTGCTTCGGTAGCTTATCACTGGAAACTTCGTAGTCTTGCGATAAGCAAAGTTGTAACATCCAAAATTCTCATGAAGACCATCTCCTCTGGCTTTAGTCTAATAATGTAGTTCATGGACTCGGCAGAAACCTTCGCCGAACGGTTCCACTCCTTGACTACGAAGGGCCCAAATATAAACACTTAATCTAACAATGGCATTAGGGGTCAGCTGATGAAGGTAAACCCAAAATTTCTTCAAAATGTCAGCAATCATCCCATTCAAAGGAAATCTTAATCCTGCTTTAAAGAAGCTTTTGAACACTACTACCTCATTCTTTTTCGGCTTCGGAGTAGTTTCTTCTCCGCCAAAACGAACCACCTCCTTTTTTGCTTCGCTGAAGTAGCCCAGCTTCACCATTTTTGGAAGGTCAGCTTCAGAGATGGTGGACTTCCCAAAGTCCAAATGACTAGGTTTAGTTGGTACCCCGCAGCTGAGCTCATCCTCAGAACCAACTTCTTCAACATCAGCTTGTGTTGCTTCGGCAGCAGGTGTGTCCTCTGCTGTAACTAGCCCGGAGTGCCTCATCGCTTCAGAAATCGGAACAGTTTCAGCAGCTTCGGCCTCATCTCCATCACACTCAACTCTAGCAGTGGAGCGTACTCTGGCCATTTGATTTTAAATTTCTTGAAAATTCCTTGGAAATTAATAACCTTTTCTCTGAAGCTCTTCTTGTGACGAAGCAGAATCCAAAGTGGAGCTTCGTTCGAATGCAAAAGTCAAGCTTCGGCTATGGTTAAATTTTTGGCAGCAAAACAGTGCAATAGCAATGAATGCTGTGGTAACTTCACACCTACATGTCTGTTTATATAGTGCTGCAGGTAAGAAGGTGAATCGTCAGGATTTTTACACCGGGAAAACAGTCGCTCGCACCCACTGCACGGTGGGCCGCAAAAACCAAAAAGTGAACCTGCATGGTGGGACCGTTCCACGCTCGGAAACTGTATCGTTTCTCGACAACGAGCTCAGGGAAGGTGTTTTTCGGACCTTCGGCTTCCTGAAGCCTAAGAGACTTTTTTCACGGATCAAGCTCGTTACGAAAAACGATCTAGCACCGCGAAGGGCTACTGTTGGGACCATGCTTCGTCGCCGAAGGTCCTGCGGAAAGAAAACAGCTTCGGCTGAAGCTGCTTGTACGTGATGCCGAAGGTACCATTCATGAAACTTCGGTATTATAGCATATCCGAAGATGGAGGGTCGAACCGACTTAAAGATAGAATGACCTTTTAGTCCATAAGGGTCTGAGTCATTGTTGTAAACTTTTATGAGGGGCATGATTGTAATTCCTCACAGGTTGTGTCCTGTGCCTATAAATAGTGAACAGTATTCCATTACTGTTCACGCATTCTTGTAATCGCAAACGCATCACTCGGGAATTATTGTTTGTCAAGGCAAAGGTATAAATGTACCTAAATATTATGTTTTAACATTTTAAATTCATATAATAAGATAAGCGAATCATGTCATTTATTTCCGATATATTTATCTTTAATGTTTCACATTTAATATTACTTTGTATTATTTTGTAAGTTTAATCACGAAGGTGTAACCTTCGTGATATTTTACTCGTGACCTTCGTTCAAAGTTCATTAAATCCTTGGGGAGATAATGCTTCAGCGGGCGAAGGGCATTAATATTTAACATTTTGTGTTGCCTTGTTCTTAATTCATAGCATTTGAGAACAAGTCCCCAACATATCCTTAGAACATAGAATAATTAGAGAACATAGAATAATAAGACGATCCAAATAAACCAAATATTACATAAATAAAGTTCTTTGGTAACATCCATGCACCGGTGAATATAACACTAGTGGTGAGTCACAAATATTTGGTAGTCCATAGTTCAAATAATGCATAGAAATCAATCACAGTTATAAATATTGTTAGGCCACATGAACCAAATCTGGTAGTAATATTGTGCTGAAACTGAAACAAAGCACACAATTGATACAATAGAGCCACATGTTCAAAATCTTGCCATTGAATCAGTCCATGTATACGCCATATTCTTGTGCTTGTGCTTGAAGATTAGATCACTGTATTTTCCAACAGTAAGACAACAAATTAATTAGTTAAATGAACTTTTTGAAACAGTGAGACAACACATCTATAATCTTAGATGTACTTAACCTTCTGAAGCATGTACAGGCCCTTGATGGAGAGCTTCTTCTGCCTTTTTGATCTTGGACGGAGAGGCGCTACTCGTTCATCTTGACCTACAAAATATGTATAAATATGAAAACAAAATACATTGTTGAATCAATTATTTGCAAATACATTGTTGATTTCCCTTGCTTACCAGGACCACTAGGTTGTGTCCTAGCTGCAAAACATGGACCACAAGGTTCACCATCTTCGTCATCACCACCACCTTTCACAATGATATTGAAGATAATTTGAATCATAAAAAGGACATGACAAATAGTGCATAATTAACTCAAAATTGAACTCACCATCATTAGAGTCACTATCACCTGATTCGTTGTAGGTTGGGCTACCTCCTCCCTCACTACTATCTGATAAGAAATCATCTCCAATATCTTCTTCTACAACATTCCTTTTCCTACCATTTTTCCTACCAGAACCAATCCTAGAATTTAAAAGAACCATCTCTTCTTCATTCAATCCTCCTAACTCCTCTAAAACGAATCCACTTGGTCTGTTAGGGGATTCAGGCTCATCATTTTCATCAAGTGTCGGCACTGATTCACTCCTAGAACTGCACAACCATTCCATAATCGGGTTGCCTTCATCATACATAGAAACATCTATCATGATGCTACATGGATCTATGTTTCTATCTTTAGAGTTTTTCATTTGTTCAAGACTTTCCATATCAGTTTCAAAATGTTGAATGCACAACTTTAAGTTGTAGTGAACATAAACCAGTTTATGCAACTTATCATAACTCAATTGATTCCTCAATTTGGTATGAACCAAAGCGAAGGTACTCCAATTACGTTCACAACCACTAGAGGACATGCATTGAGAAACAATACGACGTGGAAACTCTTGTAATTCTGGATAGTCTCCACCATATTGATCCCACCAATCAGCTAGGAAAATATGAAAAAATAGAACAATCACCACAAATAAAGAGGCAACTCTCAAGGACAAAACAAGAATAAATCTAGACAACAATGACTTACCTGCACTTGCGCGGCCATTAAGTGCTGAATCTTTAGCCTCTTCTCCTCCAAATAACCCAGCTTGCTTTCTGAAGAAAGTATATTGATCAATTGCAGCTGAAGCCTTTGAAGATGAGCTTGAAAGTTTCTTTATGGCCATTGTCATAACATGTTGGAACTTCGGTTTTCTTGCCATTTTGGACAACTTGCAGCTCCACTTGCACTACCCGTTGACTTACCAAAAGGTGGACAACTATCACGTTCCATTGTGGAAAAAGAATCCCTCAATGAATTTCTCATTGCCATATCAATCTGTGCTTGTTCATCAAGAGGAATTATTGCACTTCGATAACCTTGTCTTGTTGCAGAAACCTCCTTTTCAACAAACAGACGAAGCTTCTTACCATGTGCCCTCCTAATTCTCCCATCTGTTACTTTTTGAGACATTAGGTCCTTCACATGATTTGGCACTTTACGGCATGCCTCCACACTCCCAGATATATGACCTAGATGCTCTTTTAATCGAGACACCCCCCGCCTTTTTTGGTGGTCAAACAATAAAAACACTTAAAGCCAGCCCCATGAGGCCCAGGATATGGCTCACCATGGCTCCAAGTCACATCAATTGGTCCATTTAACTTCACTGGTTTCCCTACATTAGCAAACATAACACTATTTTAGTAAATATTTCATTTATGCAAGTCACTAAGTTAGATATATAACAATGAAAACAATTACCATATCGATCCATCACCATCACACCAGCAACACTTGAAGATGTACCGGCATCGACCATAGCCTTTCCTTTCTCTGCCTGAGTAGCAGCACCAGCACGACGCTCGCGAGGATAATCAATCATGCGTACTTCACAGTCGCTGTCGCTGTCCCAGTCCGACACCATGGAGGAGCTTCAAACTAGAGTGAAATCAGCAGTCCACGCTTAGTCGGGACGGGGTGGCACCAGTAAGAGCAAGCAGCACAGTTGAGAAGTCATCGATGCCGGCTCAGCACCAACAGTGGTTCCAAGATTGAAGGAGGAGATGCGACATACCTGAGCGCAGCGTCAGTCTGGACCTGCCGGTGCCGAGGGACGACGGACGAGGACGGCAAGCAGCTGCAGCAGATAAGGCGCGCGCGCACTGGACCTGGCGCCGGATGAGAAGCAGCTGCTCGGCTGCTTGCCGGTGCTGTCTGCTGTGCACTAGTCGTGCGGCTGGCTGCTCGTGCGGCTGGCCGGAGCTGGGCGGCCTGCTTGCTGCTCGTGCGGCTGGTCGGAGCTGGACGGCCTGCTTGCCTGCTCGCGGCTGGGCAGCAGCTGTGGCGGCGGCCGGTCTGGTTGCCTGCTCAAGCGGCTGGGCAACAGCTGTGGCGGCGGCCGGGTGACGCTGAGCAAAAAGTTAGGTTTCAATTTTACACGTGGGTGATGTTTTAGGCCTCCTTTTTACAGCCCAAACAAATAACTTTAGAATTGGGCCAGCAAAATTCAAAAACACTAAAAAATTTGGGCGGTAATAGAAAAAACCGGAGCCCACCGAAAAACACGAATTTCGGTTTTCTTGTTTTTTTTCGCCGAGATTTTTTCCCCTGGTTTGGGCCGGGTTAAGCTCCCTCTGCGCTTCATTAGAAGGCCCAGGGCAGCCTCGCCTCCCAATTGAATCCTGCTGGTACTTTGCCGCGAAACTGTCGCGAATTAATAAATTTTGACCATTAAGCAGATCATCGTTCGAAATTTGAACTCCACCACCAATGGCTGACAACCTTCTCCGGCTCACCGGCGGCGACCCTTTACCCCTGTTCTTGGAGCACATCTCAGCGTTAACCGTTAACCAAGCAATCTGCAAGAGTCAAGGGAGGAGAAACTCTAGGAGGTGGTAAAGGGCCTTGCCAAGGTTTTAAAAGACGACCACCGGGTACTCTAGGAACCATGGCACGACCAGTTGCAGAACCGAAGCAGCAACATGCCTTTTTTTGCAAGGTGAAAACATACTCGGGGCACTCGCTTCAGGAAAAGGTGCACCCAGTTCATTCTGATGTTGCAAATCACTGATCTTAACACAATTCGAACCATCCAGCAGCTCTGTAGGCAGAATCGGGACCTCATCCCTCAACGGCGAGCACAAAAACTGAAGGTGTTCAGGGTCCATCTCATCCCCGGCATCACCATGTGCCCAAAAACGAGAGATTGATCCCTGTGCAGGTAGGCCAAACAGAGGATCTCCAGATTCTCGTACGGCATTTTGAGGTGTTAGCGGATATAGATGTCCAATAAGCATGAGGCTCACGGCACGAAGCCCGCTGTTTGGGTCCGGTCCGAGCCTGGCACGGCCCGGTTCTATGCGGGCCAGGCTCGGACAAGAAACTAGGCACGGTGGGCTAGCCCGGCATGACCCGTTTACCTCTAAGCCCGTTAAGACCGTTTTTTTACACAAAAACATGCTTACCGGCCCGTATAGTCCGTTTTTCGGCCCGCTTTTTTCGTGTTAAACGGATCGGACACGAACAGGAAATTGAGCCCGCGTGCTTAAAAGGTCCAGCCCGATTTTCTAACCGTGCCTGACGGCCGGGCTTCACCCGTTTGGCATCTCTACCGATGGACCTCCTCTGTCCCCACCCACAGAACCATCCTTCGGATCCAAAACATCATCGAGAATAAAGGAGGATTGAAGCTTACCGACACAGCCCAGTGACGATGGATTTCCCCCACCGCGGAGATGCGTAGCCGTCGTCTTGCATGGCTACTTAGTTTACTAGATAAGGAAGCGCCCTATCGGGCGCTGGACACTTCGTACATCAGAGGAGTAAATTAAACTATCGTATATGTTTCCTCTACTGCGGTTCTACCAAACCATCATTACTTATGATATCCAAGATGGTGGTGATTGCAGCCTGTTCTAATAACAGAATCTACCACATGCTCGCGAAAGTAACCAAAGCACACAATCGAAGTTGTTATCTAAATGTTCTGACTATGGCATGTTGTTTAGCGAAAAAATTGCAAATCAGCTGCTTATCCAAAGTAAAAAAAAAGAAACAAAGAGAAAAGGAGATGGGAGAACGAAGATGAGGAAATGGGATACCACTGCATAGGAAATGACTCTGTTTAAGGCTGTATTAAGAGGAAAATGCTCTATTACAACATCACCAAAAATCTCTAAAAGTTTATTCCCTCCTATCATGTTTAGAAAGCTTTGTTTGATTTGCTCTATTCCAATCCTAACTTTCCTGGTCTCAACTGAATGAATTATTTCTTTTCTTTATGTAGTTTTGTGAAGAGGTGATAAAGAAGAGAAAGGCAAGAAGGAGACGCCTTCTAACTTTTGCATCGTTCCAGAGGTAACCTTAGTGATTTCATTTGCTGAATGTTTCTTGCACGTTGTCAGTTGCTCCATTGCTATCTATCAGCTATGGCTTACCAACAATCAGTTCTTGGTCAGAGTATGATTCTATCAGATTCATACACAACACATATCCAACTCACAAGTAAAATTGATTTTCTACTCCCTGTGGTAACTCCACCTCGCAGCACATGCCAAACCTGTGATCAAAACCAAAAGCCCCCAACTAACTTGTAAAACACGTTGTCTCTCTAAAATAAAAAATCGCAAGAATTTCCCCCTACCCGTTTTTGCGCTTCGCGTTTCCTTTGCTGCATTAGTTCTTCCACTTTGAAAACACATACCAAAGGACGCAAGCATGGCCGATACAAGAACACCCAGGAAACGTAGGCAGAATACAGCATAGGAAAACAAACATGTCGCACGGAGGAAGTCCGCACGTGCTAGGTACCGAACAGCATCAGCATCAGGACTGACCGAGAGAACTCCATGAGGAAGCACCGACGGCAGCGAGGAAACCAGACGTGAAAGAAAACGACGTTCAAAAACAAGGTGGGTACGGCCGTACGGGTAAGCCGAGAAATACGAGGAAGGACTGAAGGAGTCACCAAAAGCGAGAGAGTACTAATTTTATGATAGTCGAGAGGAAAAGTATGCCGGCCTCCATGCTCCGGCACTGCTCGGACGTGCGCTCGCTGTAGTGATGTATGTCGCCGTCTTCGACGAGGAAAGGTGTCGGCAACCTAAAAATGCAACGCCCAGATCCGCGCACTCAACGACTGCAGCTGGGGCCGCGACAAGTGTGGGGCCACCAAAGCAGCGATAGGCTGACGCCGGACTTCAAATATGCCCTCGCCGTCACGGAACACCGGTCGCCGCCGGTACCCATGCCGCAGAAGTCGATGTCGCCGTCAGTCCACCTCTGGCCCGCGTGGTACCGTGCTCCACGCGACGCCCCAGATGTGCCACGCAGCGACTGAGTGTGGGGCTGCGTGAAGGATGGGGCCATCACAGCAGCAAGAGGCCGACCCTCGAACGCGCCGTCGCCGGTCATCGTGGGCGCCCATGCCACAGGAGTCACACGTCGTAGCCGTTGGTCATGCCACGACGCGTGGGCCGCATGGTACTAGGCCTGCTGGCACTGCGACACAGCAGCACACGGCGTCTCACAGCGAGCTGGCACACGCGTCACGACGCGATCAGAAGAAAACCCGCCAAACGCGGGCGGGCGTGCGAGCAAACGGCTTCAGGTTTTAATACTTTAGATGGGCGCACGATCTTTGCATCGTCTCAAGTAAACAAATGGAGCTCAAATTCCATCACACAAGGACTTTGCTGTCACCAGTACAGCTGTACAGTCGTGGAGTTTGCATGTCTTATCCAAGTGCTATTTTGTGCGCCGTGGAGTTTGCATGGAAAAGGTGATCTAGAGCACTTATCCAAGTGCTATTTTGCAAGGAATCATGCATGGAGCGATCTCTTCTTCTCTTTGATGTAGCCGTGCACTGCTCCATAAATATGTCCTATATATGTCAATATGTGGCACACAGCAGAAAGAGTGGCCTGTCGGACAATGGAGGTAAGGAGGTGGATCCGCGGATGACACTAGACAGTAGACACGGCGCAGGCGCAGGCGCGCGCAGAGCGCAGGCCTTGGCCGGCCACACCTCTCGATCGCAGAATAAAAACAGGGCGAATACCCCAATGCAAACAGCAAACCGAGTTCCTTCTTCGCTTCCGCCAGCAACGCGGACGCGCAAAGCCTCGCCGCTGACGCCACGTCTCCAATGCTCGCCGGCGTCGGCAGCCGCCGGCGATGCCAACGATCCCGCTGAAGCGCCCGGCGGCGCAGGCCGCCTGCGCCGCCTCCTCGCGTCAATGCGCCCGCCGGGGCCTCTCCCGGTCCAGACCGGCTTCCCGACCTCCCTCGCGGACATCGTCGTCAAGAACCACGGCCGCATCAGGAACACCAGGAAGAGGCGCCGCGCCGCTGCCGCGGAGCCCCAGCAAAGGCGCAAGCTTTCGGTGGCTCGCGACGCGGCGGCACCGGCACCGGCACGCCCATCCAAAGGCGCGGGCTTCAGCGTCCGCCAGGGCTCCTCTTGGTCTTCGCTGGTGGTGATCTGGAGCAAGCAGCTGGTGGCCGCGGCCACGCTGGCGTCGGTGGCGCTGTCCTGTATCGAGTCCGTCCGAAGCAATCGATGGCGCCTGGCTCTGGTCCGCGGCCACCAGCAAGTTGTCGGCCAGTAACAATCTCAAGCTAAAACAGAGCAGGAGATCGCTGCGCGCTACTCGCCAACAAGTTGCGAAACGGCAAGACGCTCCGCGGCACGGATTCCCGGCACGGCGACGACGCACGCGAGCACGAGCACACCCGGAGACGCCCGGGCGATCCAAAGCGTGGAGCCTGCCGTAGTTGCTGCTACCGCCGAGCCCACACCACCGCCGCCAGGTCGCTCCACCGTCGACGCGGATGCGCATTACCGTTTCCCGCGTTGGTGCGTTGGTGCCGACTGCAGATCATCCTCGCTGGCCTCGTCACCGGGAAGATGCCGGCGCTGGCGCTGGCCGTGCTCTGCGTTGCTTTCTCCAGCTCAGTTGGGACTTGGGAGAGTTCCAGTTCCGTCCATTGGTAATGCTAATGCTCCGATTCAGCAAGGCAGGGCAGGTAGGTAGGAGGTAGCACAGCAGAGAGCTCCGTTGCGTCTAGACTTCCAGGTGGAGCAATGAGCATTGTAGACAGTAGAGCACGAATTGTCTCCCCTGAAACGAGAAACCCGACCGAATTTGCTTTATTCGCTCTCCTTTTTTTTCCCCTGTTACATAATTATATAGACACGGTTCATTTCTTTTGTACGTGAATTCATTCCTTCTTGAATCGGAATAAGAAGTGAAATGAGTGACAAGAGAATTTGTTGGTGTGGTGTTTGCTTGTTTGAGTTTTTACTCACTTTTTTGACTATTCGATTTTAAACTTCCAAAATATTTATCTTTACTATATATAAAGCACCTGCTTCAATAGGTTCGACTGTCGTCCCTAAATTTGTTGCTGTGATCAAGAAGATAAGTTTCTCAAATATTAACTTATGTTGCCTTGTTTTTGATACCGAAGTAATCAGAAACAAGTGACCAACAAATAAGACCGCGTGCATGAGTCTGGTGGGGAGAAGCACATGCATGTGTCTGGTGGAGGGATGACCACTACCGGAATAGAGCACTTTACCGAGTGTAGCAAGCACTCGACAAAGCCTCGAAAACTGTCGGGGGAAAACTTTGCCGAGTGTAGCACTTGGCAAAGAAGGCTCGGTGAACTCGTTATCGGCAACGACCTCTTTGTCGAGTACTTTATATTGGCACTCGGTAAAGAAAAGTCATCGTGACGACGCAAGTGACGGTGACAGAGCCTTTGTCGAGTGTCACGCAGGCACTCGGCAAAGGGAACTCCGATGGCCCCCCACGCCAGCCTCTTTGCCGAGTGTACAGACTGGCACTCGACAATGGTAGCTCGAATGGCCCCCCAACGTCAGTCTCTGTGGCGACTGTGCGGGCTGACACTCGACAAATGAGCTTCTTTGCTTAGTGCCAAGACCATAACACTCGACAAAGAAGCTTTACTGGTTGCTAGGTGTGCTTTCTTTGACGAGTGTTGTGGTCATTACACTCGACAAATGCATTCTTTGCTGAGTGTAACACTCGGCAAAGTGACTAGATATGTATCAATGACATCACATATACATCAGAGAATCATCACATGTATCACCAACACCACATATCTCACAAAGAGCACAAAGCTCATAAGTTGTTTACAAACATCACTAAGTTCAGACCAAGTATCACCAACATCAACAAGTTTCACAAACATAAGTATTACCAACACTCACAAACATAAGTTTCACAAGTTTCATAAACATAACTTTTATAAATCACCGCTAAGTTCATAAGATCAGCGAGGTGGACGGTTGGACTGGTTCGGCGAAGGGCTCGTCGAACCATGAGGGTTGTTTGATGACGCCAATTGCATGTGTGAAACAAGATGAATATATATCACGCACGACTAAAAATTTCATACTCACAAGAGTAGAAAATTGAGGAGGTTGAGCTACAGGGAACAATGGAGGTGGCAAAGCAATACCCGTTGTGGCGCTAAGATTCTGCATGTACTGAAACATGTCTGTCATCGTCTGGTCAGCAACCTCCTGCTCTGCCCTCATCCTCGCCTCCAACTCCACATGTTCCCTCATCTCTTCTTATAGCTAGGCCTGTAATATTTCACCCTAATGTTATGATAATGCAAAGAAAAGATATATAATAATTAATGAAAGGTGAATAAAGAAGGAATAACCTAGTTCTTGTATGCGATGTTGTGAGTTGTGTTGCCGAGGTCGTTTGGCTAGGCTCGTGCTCGTGCTCCTTGCTCGCACCTGAGACAAAGGGGGAGTGGATGACGAGTCGATTGCCCCATCGGCAATCTAGTACCGCCCATGCCTCTTGCCTCTTCGACCCTCATGAGGATGGGACCTTGCTTCATCAAACGCTAGTCCCGACAAGCGTTGTGTGTCTCATCCCACTCGTTGGAGCACCACCTTTGCACCATCTGATCCCGACACTCAGGATGCACAACACACCAATAAGTAATCATCTACACGAAATCAAGTACATGGCATATTAGAAGATACAATTAAGCTTATTTAATATCAATATTAATGTTCTGTATTTACCTGCAATTACTGGTCCCGAGTCAACGACATGGTTCTAGCGTCCTTATTACTCACCTTCTCTCCAAGGACGGAGGCGTTGAAAATTATGACGGCCTCGATGCGCACCTCGTAGTGCATGTCCACGATGAGCTTCTTACAGCACGTGGTAGCCACCACATCCACCCTGCTCTCATATCAGGCCTCACATCTAAAGAAGTCCTGCATACAAACATGATGTATCCATACATTATTTTAAGAATGTGCAACGAATATGATGTATTAAACAATATAGTCCGAGGAAGACTTATGACTTACCCACAACTCTTGCTTCACCTCCTCTAGCTTGTTGTTGAATAGCCTCCCGTCCCGATCTACTGCATTGGGGCGACAACGTAGTGGTCGAAGTAATAGGTCGGGCTCATCACTCCACCTTACTCAACAATCCCAGGGAAGTGTTCCCTACACAGAAGGTCGAGGATGCAATTGGAGTTGTGTTTGTGACCACCTGCATTCCCACAATAATCCAAGACCTATCCAAGTGATTAAGAACAAATATTAGTTTCTATTTTGAATTTAGACATATAATATGAAAAAGCAGCGACAACATCTAAAGTTACATACCTTTCCCCATCGGGTTGAATCAGCAGGCGCCTATCACAAAGTATCAGCTGTTGAGGGAGGCTCACATGACCTTGCAAGTAGACTCATGTCGAACTAGAGGCGTCCTGCTGCACCTCACCGTCGTCCAACTGAGCATCGTCGTCATTGTCCTACTATGTCGTATTGACGTCTTGCTGTGCTGCATTGACAGCAGCCTGCTGTGCCGCATCATTGACCTGCTGGTACATATCCTCGTCATACTTGGACACCTATGCCTCCTCCTCCATCCTACGAGTGCTCCTGCTCCCCCCTCTCCCTCCACAGCCTCAGCCTCATCCCACCGCCCACCATCTTTGTCCAATCATCTACAATTAAGAGTAAGAAAATAAGCATAGATAAAAATATGTATTTAGAAACATATGCGAAATAAATAAAATATAGTATTACATCGATGAAAAATAATCTTCATGACCGGGATTAGCTGGATCATAAGCCTCATCATCACTATCAACCATTTTATAGTCAACACCATCTGAAGGCACATGTTCATCATTGTCATTGCCTAAATGTAATCCTTCAAGCATTTCTAAGTCATTCACATTTTGCACCTCATCATCCTCCTCGTCAACAACCATTTCAATATTCTTTTCCATTCCGATCGCTTTAGTTAAGTCTATCTCCAATCACCCTTCTAGCCCATCTTCTTGAAAGAACTCTCTGTCATATGTATTTGGGTCTAAGTTATAATCTTCATCATTTGGAACAAGTAATTTACCGTGAGGTGATACCATATATACAACATTCCAACCCTTAAGATGCTCTTTCGTTTGACACACATATGGGAGATAATATACTTGTATGGTCTGTTGGGCCATGATATAAACATCGTCTCCTAGTAAGATGGGAATCATGTTGAATTTCGACTAGCTCAAGATTAGAATGTGTCTGTCTCATCACTTCAGGGTCACCCGGTTTTAAGGGACAAAGCCGAGTGCATCTCATACATGTGCCAAAGAAGACAACATATATAATAACAGAGTGTGTAGAGATAAATGTCACAATATAATAAGAGTACTTATTACATAGCGGAAGTCTTACAAAATAAATTATAAATATAGATCGAACTAAAATCCATCTTTTGCGCTAGAAAGTCAACTAGGAGATGCCACCTAGATCGAATCGAACTCCTCGTTGTGTGGCTCCTCTTGAACCATCTGTTCGTCTCCTGTGGGGGTGTGAGACAGCAAGGGTGAGCTCACACATGTTCATCGCTCAACAAGTTGTGGGGAATAATGTGCATGAACTCACCAAAGGTGGGAGTTCATGTGATGTGTAAGGCTGATCAACAATAGGGGTTAAAGCTGAGCATTGCTTTTAATAAGTTGGTCAAATTTTATTAGCAGTTACTAAATGTAAGTAAATACCAAACCATAATAAAAGTAATAGAACAAAATTAATAAATGATCCCATGCAATGCATATGACAAATTGAATTTAAGTTCCATAAATTAATCATGCGAGAGTCCTGAGCTGCTCATGACCGTGAGCTCGGCTAGTATACTAGTTTTACACTCTGCAGAGGTTGTACCCTATACCCACAAGTCGTGTATCCCATGTCGCCAGGGTTAGCTAGACCCTTAGACACTACCGAGGTGAATGGCTAGGGATCCACTATGAGGCCTTTACAAAGTTCCACTAGCTTCCGAAAACCCGCTACAGTTTATGGGAAGAGCACTTGCAAGAATCCCTCGTCTGACCGCCATCGCAGCAAAATCAACCCGAGAACCTCCCTGCATGCAACTCCACTACTGCCCTTGCCCCTTTCGAGTAAGGTAGTCTTCCACTAGCTTTTCTAATTAGTCAGCCAAGGGCATCCCATTTCACCCTTGTGGTGGCACGTGTTTCTCAAGTTAAGCTCCATGTTCCAATTAAAAATATAATGATCATGACATGAACATAAATAAAATAATAAAATAATTGGAACATGGACATAATGTAGTATTTGTCGGCGTTTCGAGACCGGGGGGTCCCTGGACCGACGAGTGAACTGTCGCCGCGTGCCCCAGCCCAGATGGGTCGACGCGAGACGGAGCGCGAAGGGGGGACACAGGTGTGAGAGGTGGAAATCTCGCGGCCTTCGTGTTTGTCCCGCGCCCAGGTCGGGTGCGCTTGCAGTAGGGGGTTACAAGCGTCCACGCGGGAGGGAGCGAGCGGCCTCACGCGAGCGCCTGTCCCGTCCTTTCCCCGCGCGGCCAACCCTCTGTAAGAGGGCCCTGGTCCTTCCTTTTATAGGCGTAAGGAGAGGATCCAGGTGTACAATGGGGGTGTAGCAGAGTGCTAACGTGTCTAGCGGAGGAGAGCTAGCGCCCTAAGTACATGCCATCGTGGCAGCCGGAGAGGTTTTGGCACCCGGTTCGTGTGGTGTCGTGGCCGTCGGAGGAGTGCTGGAGCCTGGCGGAAGGACAGCTGTCGGGGCTGTCGAGTCCTTGCTGACGTCCTCTTGCTTCCGTAAGGGGGCTGAGAGCCGCCGTCGTCATAGAGCGTGCGAGGCGCCATCATTGCATGTCTGGCGGAGCGAGCCAGATGAGACGTCGGTCTTGTTTCCCGTAGCCTGAGTCAGCTTGGGGTAGGGTAATGATGGCGCCTCCTATTGACGTGGTCGGTCTGTGCCCTAGGTTGGGCGATGTTGAGGCTCCTCCGAGGTCGAGGTCGAGTCTGTCTTCCGAGGCCGAGGTCGAGTCCGAGCCCCTGGGTCGGGCGAGGCGGAGACCGTCGGCTGAGGCCAGGGCTGAGTCCGAGCCCTGGGGTCGGGCGAAACGGAGTTCGTCGTCTTCCGGGGCTGAGCCCGAGTCCGAGCCCTAGGTCGGGTGGAGCGGAGTTCGCCGTCTTCCGGGGCTGAGCCCGAGTCCGAGCCCTGGGTCGGGCGGAGCGGAGTTCGCCGTCTTCCGGGGCTGAGCCCGAGTCCGAGCCCTGGGTCGGGCGGAGTTCCCTATGGTGCCTGAGGCCGGGCCTGGCTGCCTGTCAGCCTCACTCTGTCGAGTGGCACAGCAGTCGGAGCGGCGCAGGCGGCGCTGTCCCTCTGTCAGGCCGGTCAGTGGAGCGGCGAAGTGACTGCGGTCACTTCGGCTCTGTCGACTGGAGGACGTGCGTCAGGATAAAGGTGTCAGGCCACCTTTGCATTAAATGCCCCTGCGATTTGGTCGGTTGGCGTGGCGATTTGGCCAGGGTTGCTTCTTGGCGAAGACTGGACCTCGGGCGAGCCGGAAGTATGTTCGTCGCTGGAGGGGGGCCTCGGGCGAGACGTAGATCCTCCGGGGTCGGTTGCCCTTGCCCGAGGCTGGGCTCGGGCGAGGCGTGATCGAGTCCCTCGAATGGACCGATCCCTGACTTAGTCGCACCCATCAGGCCTTTGCAGCTTTGTGCTGATGGGGGTTACCAGTTGAGAATTAGGAGTCTTGAGGGTACCCGTAATTATGGTCCCCGAAAGTAGCCCCCGAGCCTCGAAGGGAGTGTTAACACTCGCTTGGAGGCTTTTGTCGCACTTTTTTGCAAGGGGATCAGCCTTTCTCGGTTGCGTTTTGTTCCGGTGGGTGCGCGCGAGCGCACCCACCGGGTGTAGCCCCCGAGGCCTCGGAGGAGTGGTTTGACTCCTCCGAGGTCTTAATGTCTCGCAATGCTTCAGCTGGTCTGGTCGTTCCCTCATGCGAGCTGGCCGTAGCCCGGGTGCACGGTCGGGTCCCAAGTTCTCGGGCTGGTATGTTGACGCTGTCAACGGTTTGGCCGGAGCCGGGTTTGCGAGAGCAGCCCCCGAGCCTCTACACAGGGCGAGAGGACAGTCAAGGACAGACTCGACTTTTTTACATACGCCCCTGCGTCGCCTTTCCGCAAGGAGGAGGGGGGGAAGCGCCATGTTGCCCTCGGAGGGCGCCGAACATGGTGTCTCCGGTGAGCTGCTGGCGGGTAATCCGAGTGGACGCCCGTGCCCCATTTGTTAGGGGTCGGCTAGAGGCCCGGAGGCGCGCTCAAAAGTACCTGCGGGTGATCTGCCGGACCCGGTCCCCTGTCGACGGGGTCCGAGGGCTCGATGCCTCCCTCTGATGGGATTCCGTTACAAGATCGTTCCCACTGGTCTCGGAAATGTCCTAGGGTACCTCGGGAGGGTAGCCCGAGCCTTGGTTATGTATCAAACGTACCCAGGGTCATCCCTCGCTCTGTGTCTGAGGCGGCTGTGAACCCTTCGAGGGCTAGCCTACGAACCCCTGATGAGTAGTGGGCGTGGAGCCCGAGTGGCCTGAGGCGGCCGTTGAACCCTTCTTAGGGGCCGGCCTTCGAACCTCTGACCAGTAGTAGGTGTGGAGCCCACGTGCTCTGAGGCGGCTGTTAAACCCCTCCAAGGGGCCAGCCTTTGAACCTCTGATCAGTAGGGAGGCTCGGAGCCTGTTTCCTTCACGGAGAAGGATCCTTTTCTGGGTATCCCCCTTTCCCGATCCCTGTTGTAAGAGAGAGAAAGAGGAAAAGGATACGAAATCGAATGACGTGGCGTACCTTTTTTGACGCGGCCATTATGGCAAAGGCGAAGCGTCGCTCGCTTCCCCTGCCAGAGGCGCCGCCTGTCTCGCCGCGGAGTTAATGCAACGGGGCGAGTGGTTCGCGGGGCGGCCGTTGCGCGTGCGCGAGCCGTTCGAGGAACGGAACACGGGCGCGCCTTCTTCACGCCGTGAGAGAGGTTTCTCTCGCTGTCCCTGGATGGGGCGTAAGCTTGGCTGACGACGTGACCGCTGCTCCTGCCCGCCTGCCACCGCCATTACTGCCGGCCCATTTTTGGCCGTATTAACCGTCGCGCCAGGCTGGCACTGCTGGGCCGTACGCAGGGTCGCCTCGAGTCGTGGTACTGGTTCCGCAGTCGAGGAGGCGTGGTAGTGGTGCGAGTGGCGGTGTAGTTGCTTGCACGTAGCGACCGGCGCGCCGGTTGCATGACGCGTGGGCGTGGGCCCCCATGCTGGGTGCGTTGGAAGTCGGAGGGGCGCGCCCACTTGGCGCGGTTGCATGCCGCCTGCATGGCTGCCCGCCCTTTCGCCCGCTGGTCTGGGCGAAAGTGGAGGAATGCTCGTAGTCGCTGGGCGGTTGCATGCACCGCGCGCGGCGGTTTGGCTTCTTCTGCTCTGGGCCAGCCTGCATGACGCGTGGGACCCAGCCCCCGCGCCGTAGGGGGAGGACCTTGGAGCGTGTTGGAGAAGACTCAACCCACGATGGCTGGGGACGCAAGTAGGGAGAGTCGCCTTTAAAAGGAGGGTGACCCCCTTGAAAGGCGACCATGTCTTCGCGCTCCCTTATGCATCGTGTCTTTCCTCCTTCCGAGCCCCCGGATGGGGGACACCCGCAATCCTTCTGCCTTGTCGTTGGAGGAACGCAACTCTGTGGGAGTTGGTACCTTTCAGACATCGTTCAGCTTCAAGGATTTTCATCATGCAGCCCGGCTGCACCCCTTCGCCGGCGGTCACCCAAGACGGTGACCTCCAGTTCGATGGCGGGGGAAAGCAAGCCGGGCTGCTGCCTCTGCCCCTCCCTCAGCCTCAAGGATTTTCATCATCAGTGCTGGGGAGGGGAGTGTGCCGAATTGGGGTCGGCCCCTGCACGGGCGGCGGCCTGCTCCTTCCCTTAGTGATCGGGGGGAAGGGCGTTCGCCATTCGTGGCGCTGGCAGCTGCCGCATGCCTGGCTCTCTGACCCGAGTGGCTTCGGAGCCACTCCCGGCGCCGCCTTCCGCCACGGCAGCTGGAAGAGGTTCTTCCGCCGACGAGATAGCCAGGGCCGCCCACGGACCGACCTCCAACTCTACGGCCTTCTGCCCGTCCTTGCCTCACGAGTGAGGGCACGGGCGATGGCCTCACAACAGCAGCATCCGCCCTGAGGTCATCGCTGCTGCTGTTCGGCCCCCTAGAGCAGAAGTCGTCGTCGTCGCCGCTGCTGGAGCGGGCGACGACGAGCCGTTCGTCGGTCTTCTGTTCATTGTGGCTGTCGGGGCCTGAACGTGTATGTATTTTTGGCGCGGAGCCGTGTTTTTTCCTCATTTTCGAGCACTAAGACTCGCATGTTGGTTGTCTGAACCGCTTCACCAAGCGTGAGTCGCCCCGTGCAAAGGTGACGAGTGAGGTATCCGTATCCCGGAGGCGTAGGAGTCCCTCGGCTCGGTCGGCCTTGCTGTCCGAGGCTTCTCTTGCTTAGTTAAAGGAACCCCTCGGCCGCTCTTCGATGAGCCGAAGCCAGGGGTAGCGGTGTCAGCACGGACAGAGGCAGAGTTGGCTCGAAAAGAAGACTTGGTCGACCGGAGCCTGGTCGGGTCGTCCGTTAGCGGGACCGACGCCGGAGTTGATCTGCCGAGGCCTCGGGCCGGGCTGATGTCTTCGGGGGACAGCTGGCAGAGGCCTCGGGGTGACCAGCCGAGCCGCCTGCTCGAGCCGGATTCTTGGAGAAGACCCTGGCGGTGATGGCCCGGGCGTGATGATGACGTCGTCCTTCAGAGTGGAGATCCTCGGACCGCGTCGCCGTCCGAGGCTAGGTCGGACCTCGCCGAAGGTGTAGTCGACGCCGAGGGTGCTGCTGCTCCCTTCAACTGTCAAGATCCGATCCTGCAGGATCGGATTATCTTGTAGTGTGTGTTTTCTGCGGCCGCCGAGGCCCAAACACACCCTCGCCGTGTTGTAAAGCTGCGCTTCTTTTCCTCTTGTTTCGAGTATCTGGACCTTTTCGTCGGTAACAGAATTGTCTGTGCGAGCGAGAGTTGCTTTTCACGGGAGGCGATGAGTGAGGTATCCGTATCCCGGAGGCGTAGGAATCCCTTGGCTCGATCGGCCTTGCCGCTTACGCGCGCTCTTGCCCATCCATGGGGTTCTGTCACCGACGCAGTCGAGAAGGCCCGAAGAATCGCTTCGGCAGAAGAGCTTTCGATTGTGAAGACTTGTTCGGTCCGCGGAATCACTTATCCGAACGCGAGTTACTTATCGCAGAAGGTGATGAGTGAGGTATCCGTATCCCGGAGGCGTAGGAGTCCCTCGGCTCGGTCAGCCTTGGCTGCTTACGTGTACTCCGCCGTTTTCAGGATCCACTTTCGAAGTAGTCGAAAAGCACGAAAGATATTCTGGCAGAAAAGATCTTTTTTCGAGGAAAATTTCGACACAGAGGGGGTTCCCCCCTTTTAGCCCTCGAGGGAGGGTCGGGCTTTGCCGAGGCAAGGCTGACCCTTCCTTGATGACTAAACTTTGTGTGGGAACGAGGTATACGAACAACTTGAAAGCATCTTAAGGGTAGAAGCGACGTAGCTGTTGGATGTTCCAAGCGTTGCTGTAGACCTCGCCTTGACTGTTGGCCAGCTTGAACGTTCCGGGCTTCAGAACTTTGGCGATGACGAACGGCCCTTCCCAGGGAGGTCTGAGCTTGTGCCGCCCTCGGGCATCCTGTCGCAGCCGAAGCACCAGGTTGCCCACCTGGAGGTCTCGGGACCGGACCCCTCGGGCGTGGTAGCGTCGTAGGGACTACTGGTACCGCGCCGAGTGTAGTAAGGCCATGTCCCGAGCCTCTTCCAGCTGGTCCAGCGAGTCTTCTCGACTAGCTTGGTTGCTTTGGTTGGCGTAGGCCCTCGTCCTCGGGGAACCGTTTTCTAGGTCTGTGGGCAAGATGGCCTCGACCCCGTAGACTAGAAAGAACGGCGTGAAGCCCGTGGCTCGGCTCGGTCGAGGGGTAGCTCTCCTCGGTGGAGATATTGCAGGTACGGGGTCTGCCAGTTTTGATTAGGCGTGACCCCGCTTCGCTCCTCCTCGACACGCAGTGCCTCACCCTCGGGGGCCGAGGGTACCTCGGGCTGAACCGAGGGTGCCTCGGGCCGAGCTGAGGGTGCCTCGGGCCGAGCCGAGGGTGCCTCAGACTGAGCCGAGGGTTCCTCGGGCTGGGCCGAGGGTGCCTCGGGCTCGGGCGTGTCGTCGATCTTGACGGAGGGTTGATGCAGGTCTCGGGAGAAGACGTCTGGGGGAACCGTTGTTCGCCCCGAGGCTATTTTAGCCAGCTCGTCCGCAGTCTTGTTGTAGCGCCGGGCGATGTGGTTGAGCTCGAGCCCGTAGAACTTGTCTTCCAGGCGCCGAACCTCATCGCAGTAGGCCTCCATCTTCGGGTCGCGGCAGTGGGAGTTCTTCATGACTTGGTCGATGACGAGCTGCGAGTCACCGCGAGCGTCGAGGCGTCGGACCCCTAGCTCGATGGCGATCCGCAACCCGTTGACCAGAGCCTCGTACTCAGCCACATTGTTGGACGCCGGGAAAGGGAGGCGTAGCACGTAGCGTAGGTGCTTCCCGAGGGGCGAGATGAAGAGTAGGCCTGCGCCGGCTCCTGTCTTCATCAGCGACCCGTCGAAGAACATGGTCCAGAGTTCCGGCTGGATCGGAACTGTTGGTAGCTGGGTGTCGACCCATTCAGCCACGAAGTTCGCCAAGACCTGGGACTTGATGGCCTTCCGAGGGGCGAACGAGATTGTTTCGCCCATGATTTCCACCGCCCACTTTGCGATTCTACCCGAGGCCTCTCGGCACTGGATGATCTCCCCCAGGGGGAAGGATGACACCACAGTTACCGGATGAGACTCGAAGTAGTGTCGCAACTTCCGCCGCGTCAGGATCACCGCGTACAACAGCTTCTGAATTTGTGGGTAGCGGGTCTTGGTCTCGGACAGTATCTCGCTGATGAAGTAGACTGGCCTCTGGACGGGCAATGCATGCCCCTCTTCTCGTCTATCAACCACAATCGCGGCGCTAACCACCTGAGTGGTTGTGGCGACGTAGATCAAGAGGGCTTCTCCGGCAGCGGGGGGCACCAAGATGGGCGCGTTCGTGAGGAGCGCCTTCAGGTTCCCAAGGGCTTCCTCGGCCTCAGGGGTCCAAGTGAAGCACTCGGCCTTCCTTAAGAGGCGGTACAGAGGCAGACCTCTTTCGCCGAGGCGCGAGATGAAGCGGCTTAGAGCTGCAAGACATCCCGTGACTCTCTGTACGCCTTTCAAGTCCTTGATGGGCCCCATGCTGGTGATGACCGTGATCTTCTCAGGGTTGGCTTCGATGCCCCGCTCGGAGACGATGAACCCCAAGAGCATGCCTCGGGGTACCCCGAAGACACACTTTTCGGGATTGAGCTTCACGCCTTTCGCCTTGAGACATCGGAATGTCACTTCAAGGTTGGAAAGGAGGTCGGAGGCTTTTCGTGTCTTGACTATGATGTCATCGACGTAGGCCTCGACCGTCCGGCCAATGTGTTCGCCGAACACATGGTTCATGCACCGCTGGTACATCGCACCCGCATTCCTCAAGCCGAACGACATGGTGACATAGCAGTACATGCCGAAGGGTGTGATGAAAGAAGTCGCGAGCTGGTCGGACTCTTTCATCCTGATTTGGTGATACCCTGAGTAGGCATCGAGGAAAGACAGGGTTTCGCACCCAGCAGTGGAATCCACGATTTGATCGATGTGAGGCAGAGGGTAGGGAACCTTCGGACATGCTTTGTTTAGACCAGTGTAGTCTACGCACATCCGCCATTTCCCTCCTTTCTTTCTCACAAGCACAGGGTTGGCAAGCCATTCGGGATGGAATACCTCTTTGATGAACCCTGCCGCCATTAGCTTGTGGATCTCCTCGTCTATGGCTCTACGCTTTTCTTCGTCGAATCGGCGCAGAGGCTGCTTCATGGGTCGGGCTCCAGCTCGGATATCCAGCGAGTGCTCGGCGACATCCCTCGATATGCCAGGCATGTCCGACAGACTCCACGCGAAAACGTCGGCGTTTGCGCGGAGAAAGTCGACGAGCACTGCTTCCTATTTGGGATCGAGCTCGGAGCTGATCCGGATCTGCTTGGAGGCGTCGCTGCTGGGGTCGAGGGGGACGGATTTAACCGTCTCTGCTGGCTCGAAGTTGCCGGCGTGGCGCTTCACGTCTGGCACCTCCTTAGAGAGGCTCTCCAGGTCGGCGATGAGGGCCTCGGATTCGGCGAGGGCCTCGGCGTACTCCACGCACTCCACGTCATATTCGAACGTGTGTCGGTACGTGGGGCCGACGGTGATGACCCCGTTGGGGCCCGACATCTTGAGCTTGAGGTAGGTGTAGTTGGGGACGGCCATGAACTTCGCGTAGCATGGCCTCCCCAATACTGCGTGGTAGATTCCTTGGAACCCGACCACCTCGAACGTGAGGGTCTCCCTTCGGAAGTTGGAGGGTGTTCCAAAGCAGACGGAAAGGTCGAGTTGTCCGAGGGGCTGGACGCGCTTCCCGGGGATGATCCCGTGGAAAGGCGCAGTGCCTGCTCGGACCGAGGACAGATCAACACGCAGGAGCCCGAGGGTCTCGGCGTAGATGATGTTGAGGCTGCTGCCTCCGTCCATGAGGACCTTGGTGAGCCTGACGTCGCCGATGATGGGGTCGACAACGAGCGGGTATTTCCCCGGGCTCGACACGTGGTCGGGGTGGTCAGCTTGGTCAAAGGTGATGGGCTTGTCAGACCAGTCTAGGTAGACTGGCGCCGCCACCTTTACCGAACAGACCTCCCGACGCTCTTGCTTGCGACGCCGAGCCGAGGCGTTCTCCACTTGCCCACCGTAGATCATGAAGCAGTCGCGGACCTCGAGGAACTCTCCTGCCTGGTGATCTTCCTTCTTGTCGTCGTCGTGAGCCCTGCCACCCTCCGCGGGTGGCCCGGCCCTGTGGAAGTGGCGCCGAAGCATGGCGCACTCCTCAAGGGTGTGCTTGACGGGCCCCTGATGATAGGGGCACGGCTCCTTGAGCATCTTGTCGAAGAGGTTGGCACCTCCGGGGGGTTTCCGAGGGTTCTTGTACTCGGCGGCGGCGACATGGTCCGCGTCGGCGGCGTCGCGTTTCGCTTGCGACTTCTTCTTGCCCTTCTTCTTGGCGCCGCGCTGAGTTGATGCCTCGGGGGCATCTTCCGGGGGGCGGCCCTGGGGCTGCTTGTCCTTCCGAAAGATAGCCTCAACCGCCTCCTGGCCAGAGGCGAACTTGGTGGCGATGTCCATCAGCTCGCTCGCCCTGGTGGGGGTCTTGCGACCCAGCTTGCTCACCAGGTCGCGGCAGGTGGTGCCGGCGAGGAACGCGCCGATGACATCTGAATCGGTGATGTTGGGTAGCTCGGTGCGCTGCTTCGAGAATCGCCGAATGTAGTTCCGGAGAGACTCTCCCGACTGTTGTAGGCAGCTTCGGAGGTCCCAGGAGTTCCCAGGGCGCACATACGTGCCCTGGAAATTGTCGGCGAAGGCTTGGACCAGGTCGTCCCAGTTGGAGATCTGCCCCGGAGGCAGGTGTTCCAACCAGACGCGAGCGGTGTCGGAGAGGAACAGGGGGAGGTTGCGGATGATGAGGTTGTCATCGTCCATTCCACCTAGTTGGCAGGCCAGCCGGTAGTCCGCGAGCCACAGTTCCGGTCTCGTCTCCCCCGAGTACTTTGTGATAGTAGTCGGGGTTCGGAACCGGGTCGGGAACGGCGCCCGTCGTATGGCGCGGCTGAAAGCCTGCAGACCGGGTGGTTCGGGCGAGGGACTCCGATCCTCCCCGCTGTCGTAGCGTCCCCAACGCCTGGGGTGGTAGCCTCGGCGCACCCTCTCGTCGAGGTGGGCCCGACGGTCGCGGTGATGGTGCTCGTTGCCGAGGCGACCCGGGGCCGCAGGCGCTGTGTTGCGCGTGCGCCCGGCGTGGACCGAGGCTTCCCGCATGAATCGGGAAGTCGCGGCGCGATGTTCCGAGGGGTACCCCTACCTTCGGGAGGCGGAGCTTTCGGCCCGTCGAACCGCGGCGTCCTCTAGGAGATTCTTGAGCTCTCCCTGGATTCGCCGCCCCTCGGTGGTTGATGGCTCCGGCATCGCACGGAGAAGCATTGCTGCTGCAGCCAGGTTCTGGCCGACTCCACTGGAAGCGGGTGGCGGCCTTACCCTGACATCGTCGGCAATGCGGTGCTGGATACCCTGGGGTAGATGGCGCATTTCTCCGGCCGGAGGTTGGCCCGCCCATTCCTGTCCGACGTCCCGGCGGATCGGCTCAAGTGCTCCTGCTCCCTCGTTGAGCCTGGCCTGCACCCCGCGGATTTGCTCGAGCTGTGGGTCATGACCCCCCGCCTGAACGGGGACCACAGCTAGCTCCCGTAGGATGTCAACGCGAGGCACAGGCCTAGGGAGATCACCGTTCTCCGGCATACCAAGATGGTTGCCTTCGGAGGGACCCCCTAGATCGACGTGGAAACATTCACGACTTGGGCCGCAGTCCTCGTCGCCGAGGCTGCGGCTACCGTCAGAACAGTCGGAAAGGCAGTAGTCGCATGCGGTCATGAAGTCCCGCATGGCACTAGGGTTACCAAGTCCGGAGAAGTCCCAACAGAAGTCGGGCTCGTCATCTTTCTCGGACTCCGAGGGCCCGTAGGTCGAGACGTCCGTCAGCCGGTCCCAGGGTGACCGCATACGATACCCCAGAGGGTTTGGACTCGCCTCTACGAGAGCGCTCGCCAAAGCAAAGCCGCTTGGCGGGTCGAGGCTGAACCCAAAAGGTGTGAGATGGGAATCGGTGGGTACCTCTTGGTCGACGGGCGGTGACGAAGTCACATCAGGGACGGACTGCACCGTCGTCTCAGGTACGAGGGTGACGCCCAGCAAGTACTTCGCGAGCGTGTTGGCGTCGTCCGTCTACATGGGATTGGCGTGTTGCGGGAGACAGCGCTCGTCTTCGTCTCAGACGCGAGGTCGATGCCCGACGCGCCCCCCGTTGGAGCTTGACGGGAAGCTGTTCCTCAACACGCAGCAGGCCCCTACCTGGCGTGCCAACTGTCGGCGTTTCGAGACCAGGGGGTCCCTGGACCGACGAGTGAACTATCGCCTCGTGCCCTAGCCCAGATGGGTCGGCGCGAGACGGAGCGCGAAGGGGGGAGACGAGCGTGAGAGGTGGAAATCCCGCGGCCTTCGTGTTTGTCCCGCGCCCAAGTCGGGTGCACTTGCAGTAGGGGGTTACAAGCGTCCACGCGGGAGGGAGCGAGCGGCCTCACGCGAGCGCCTGTCCCGTCCTTTCCCCGCGCGGCCAACCCTCTGTAAGAGGGCCCTGGTCCTTCCTTTTATAGGCATAAGGAGAGGATCCAGGTGTACAATGGGGGGTGTAGCAGAGTGCTAACGTGTCTAGCGGAGGAGAGCTAGCGCCCTAAGTACATGCCATCGTGGCAGCCAGAGAGGTTTTGGCACCCGGTTCGTGTGGTGTCGTGGCCGTCGGAGGAGTGCTGGAGCCTGGCGGAAGGACAGCTGTCGGGGCTGTCGAGTCCTTGCTGACGTCCTCTTGCTTCCGTAAGGGGGCTGAGAGCCGCCGTTGTCATAGAGCGTGCGGGGCGCCATCATTGCATGTCTGGCGGAGCGAGCCAGATGAGACGCCGGTCTTGTTTCCCGTAGCCTGAGTCAGCTTGGGGTAGGGTAATGATGGCGCCTCCTGTTGACGTGGTCGGTCCGTGCCCTAGGTTGGGCGATGTGGAGGCTCCTCCGAGGTCGAGGTCGAGTCTGTCTTCCGAGGCCGAGGTCGAGTCCGAGCCCCTAGGTCGGGCGAGGCGGAGACCGTCGGCTGAGGCCAGGGCTGAGTCCGAGCCCTGGGGTCGGGCGAAACGGAGTTCGTCGTCTTTCGGGGCTGAGCCCGAGTCCGAGCCCTGGGTCGAGCGGAGCGGAGTTCGTCGTCATTCGGGGCTGAGCCTGAGTCTGAGCCCTGGGTCGGGCGGAGCGGAGTTCGCCGTCTTCCGGGGCTGAGCCCGAGTCCGAGCCCTGGGTCGGGCGGAGCGGAGTTCCCTATGGTGCCTGAGGCCGGGCCTGGCTGCCTGTCAGCCTCACTCTATCGAGTGGCACATCAGTCGGAGCGGCGCAGGCGGCGCTGTCCCTCTGTCAGGCCGGTCAGTGGAGCGGCGAAGTGACTGCGGTCACTTCGGCTCTGTCGACTGGAGGACGTGCGTCAGGATAAAGGTGTCAGGCCACCTTTGCATTAAATGCCCCTGCGATTTGGTCGGTTGGCGTGGCGATTTGGCCAGGGTTGCTTCTTGGCGAAGACTGGGCCTCGGGCGAGCCGGAAGTATGTTCGTCGCTGGAGGGGGGCCTCGGGCGAGACGTAGATCCTCCGGGGTCGGCTGCCCTTGCCCGAGGCTGGGCTCGGGCGAGGCGTGATCGAGTCCCTCGAATGGACCGATCCCTGACTTAGTCGCGCCCATCAGGCCTTTGCAGCTTTGTGCTGATGGGGGTTACCAGCTGAGAATTAGGACTCTTGAGGGTACCCCTAATTATGGTCCCCGACAGTATTAATCCCAAAACCATATAGAGCAATAGCATAACTACCCAAATGATTCAGGGGTAAACAAGGTATAAAGATACACAGACTAGGGTGACCTATTGGGTCCCATCAAATTTAAACCTATGCATGAATAAATGATTATAAAGAACATTATTGGGTAAACAAAAGTGATCAAGGGCACAACTTGCCTAACACTTGAGATTCCAGGTAACAGCTCGTGACCTGCTAATCGTAGCAATACAAACAAACATGGTATAGAAAAAATTAACATCACACCAAACATAAGTACAAATTGAATAATAATAATCTACGCGTTGCTACGAGATCGCGGGTTCTAGAACCACTAAAATCGGAGTTACGGTTAAGGAGTTATGGTTTTATAGAGGATTTATGTGATTAAAACGTTAAACTATATTATAAATTGGTTAATATAAATCATATAAGAGGTTATTCTATAAATAATTATCTCAAATTTAATCTAAGTTATAAATTGGCCATAGATCATATTCTAGTAGTCTATAATGATAAGCAGATTAAAAAGACTAACCAACATAAGTTAAATGAAGATCTAATTATAAAAGAATGAGACATAGTATAATAAATGTTGTGATTGCATAGTAAATATTTGTACGAGACTAACGCAACTTGAATGGATCAAATCAGAGTTAAAACGGAGGAGATACGAATTTCCTAAGGTTTTATGTATTTGATATGAGGTTAATTAAGAAATAAATTTTAATACCATTTTCATGTTAAAACAGAGACACAAGGTGATAAACAACATTATTACAAAATTATAAAAACTGGATTGGATTAATTTGGACTAAGTATGAATTTTCTAGAGATTAAACAGTTTCTGTAATTAATTTTATACTAAAATCAATTTCTATAATCAATTCTCTAATTTTACTGGTTTTGGACTGCGCGTCAATTACTAGAAAAACCAGGGGTTACAGAGCAAGAACCCCTATGACTCATTACCCTGTCGCAAGGGAGGGCGGGTTTATTTTTAAACTACTCAGGGACTCTTTTGCAATATTACACAGCCAAAAGGGTATCGTGGGGTTTCAGTCGTTCGATCAAGGGGAAACAACCCCGATTAGATTATATTTCATCCAACCGGCAAGTCACTGCGGCCATTGGATCACTCGTCTACGTTCCAGATTTAAAAGACTCGGATCTAATTTGGTCCGCCCGATTTCAGAACCATGGCCCAGATCAAACTGCTAGCTAAGCACCTGCTCACAGATCGCGCACGTCCACGAGGGAGTCAGCGGCCACGATTTCGTCTTCCTCCCGCGTGGTAAGCTAGACGGTGGCGGCACTCAGGCAAGGGCGCACCGCAGCACGTCGATGACCACCCCTGATTTGATAGATGCTACATGTATAGGAAAACATGGCGAACAAGGTGAGCAACGAATTACCATCATACGATGCTCCTGTGATGCTAGCCGCGCCATCTTGCCCGTGGTGGGCGGACCCACAAGGAGCACCATGCGGTCGGCCATCTTCTTCTGGCAAATTACGTCGACCGCCCGCCCGGCCGCCAAGCGCGCCGCCGCCGCAATAGAAATCCCATTGGCGTCGAGGCCTAGTCCCCGAAGATGTCCTACACCCGGTGCTGATCCCCTTCGGTCCAAGGCGCATTCTCCGGCGAGGTGGTCAGGAAGGAGGCGCCCCGGGCGCGAGCATCGATGCATGCTCAACGGTGGTGTCAAGGAAGGCGGGGATGGAGGAGAGCACCACCCACGGGCGTGACTAGAACTCGACCTCCACTGGTGTCTATGGTACTCCGGTGGCGGCTACTCTCACTGTCCTACGAGGGGCACCTCGACGACCTGGTTTAGGAGACACGGTCGTGGGTTTATACCTAGGAGCGAGTCCAGGGGAAAGAGGAGAGAAACGCCAGGGCCCGACAAGAGCGGGATCGGCAATCCTGGAGATCGACACGGGCAGGTGGAAATCACGCAACAATCCGGGGAAGAAGGGAGAGCTGGTGACGTGGGGCCCACATGCCAGTAACTCAACCGCAAGTGCAGGCGGTGAGCCTGCCCCCAGGGCCCACTCGTCAGTGACAAAAGGAAATAAGGAAGGGGAGAAGTGGGCCGACACGAGTGGGCTGCGTGGAATCAAGAGAGATGGGCCGCTGGTGAGGATTTCGGCCCAGGTGAGGTTTTCTCCTCTTTTTTTATTTTCTGATTTCATATTTCAATCCTAATCACGTTTTGAATTCCAAATTTCGAATTAAATTTAAATAGGGTTCAATCTTAAAACAGTTTAAGTGCACAAGCAAAACTCCACTATGTGTGCAAGGTTTATTATTTATGTCTTTTATATTAATTGCATTATTCATTTAGGAAAATGCTTCCAAGTATACATTTTATATGTTTTTAACAAAATAATTTCTATTGCATACATTTATTAAGAGTTAGCTTAACCTAACCCTCGCTGAGATTATCTCTAAATATATTATCCAGAAAGAATAACTTAACTTATATATGATCATTAAATCTTTTTATCATAAACTATATATGTATTTTAGAATATGTGACTTAAAAGGTGAGATAATTTGTATTAACATAATATCATTGTTCAAAAAAACAAATTATATTATTTTATTATAAATCCATAATAATACTTTTTATTGAATATACACCAAGAAGAGGAAATCAAACAATTCCCAAAACACATTTATATAAATACATGTATTTATTTATTTTATTATTATTTTTACCTTATACAAATTTTAGGGCTTTACAAACCAATGAAATTTGAATATCTCTGGAGTAAGGGGTTTGGAACCATGAAAATTGAGTTTATATATTTCTTCAATTCTCCCATAATACTCGACCTGTAACACCGTGGGATCCACAAACACCCCGAGATGCTACTGGAATTCACTACCAACAGCCGAACACTAAGCAAAATAAAATTTGGCTGTGCCTCCTTTGTAATTATAAGCATTGCAGAAGCAAAACAAATATATCAATACAAAATGAATCATACTAGTATGATATAATTCTCATCAAGGACAATTAACCACGAATGAACCAGTTTATGCCTACATCATACTCTAAAGTATGAACCTTAAAAGTCAATAACCCAAGCTAATTAGTTGGTTCTTTAAGCAATGTGTGCAACGTGCCGCTACTTCCAACTCCCCTTGATAAGCATCAAGCACCTGCATTGAGTAATGCAAGAGTGAGATTGTAATATCCCAAAAAAATGTTGCCAAAGGTTGGTCTTCGGTGCGTGGATGTGGAAAAAGGGTTATGGGCCGTTGGATGCTAAGTCGGAGTCATCTGTGGCGTCGCTTCTTTTCTCCCGCAAAAAACCCTAGTGGTGGCCTTTTCCCCCTTTTGCCCCTACTTGGCTGCCCCTCCCTCCTTTCCCCTTGGGTTGGCCGTCCTCTCCTCCCATGGCAGCCCCTCTCCATGGCTTCCTCCTCCCTCTAGATCTCCCCCGCGCAGCAAGGATCGAGAAGAGGAGGAGCACGTTGAATTGAAGTGGAAGAGAGGATCAATGAGATGTTCTTCCACCAAGTCTTGGTTTCAGGTGTAGGAGCGATTTGTTGATTGTTGACAAATGTTTGTGAAATATTTGTACTAAGTTTTATGCTCGCTAGCAGGTGGCTACACTCTAGATCATGCCTAGTACATTTTTCTTCTTCGATGAAGACAAGTGAATGTAGCGGTGGTTGCTACCGTTTTGACCTGTTACTTCTATCGCCTACACTCTAATATTCAGAATTATTGGATTCTTTCATAATTGAACTATATGATAATGTTTTACTTGATTTTATTATATTGATGCTCTATCATATATTGATGATGATTATGGTTCGAGTATGACCAATGAGATTAATTCACACCCCTGAAGGCAGATGAAACATCATTTGAGGTTGGTATTTTATCTGAAGGTAGATGAAGTATTATTTAAGGTTTGTATTGTATCTGTAGGCAGATGAAGTATTAATTGAGGTTTGTATTGTATCTGAAGGAAGTGTAGTTTATTGATAAATGCAACATGCCATATACATTGCATGACTCATTTGCATCTGAAGTTTTGTCGTGACCTATGGTCCGACCGTACCGATACAACTTAGCATCGTACGTTGCCCGAGGAGGGGTACGATGCGGCTTCATACCCTTAGAGGTATGAAGGCAGAGGACATATGCATTGCATTCATATGCATTCATTGAAGTGATATTTGCAGATGATGTGGTTTTATACCCTCAGAGGTATGAAGACAGAGTACCTACACTTTATGTTCCTATGCATACATTAAAGTGATATTTGCAGGTATTGTTGACGCAGGGAAGTGTTATACAAACTATTGTGGTTGTTCGAGGAAATGAAATGGTATTGGTTATATTGAGACTACTGATTTCTATATCTACAAGTATTTCTGATCTTAATTGTGATTCTTTTAAAATGTTGATTAGTTCAATTTGTGGTTTAAATATCTTGTCAAAACAATTCGCTTGCTGAGATGTTTTATCTCACTCTTGTATTACTTAATGCAGGTGCTTGTTTCTCATCAAGGGAAGTGGGAAGTAGAAGCACATCCACCTTCACTCTCATAATAACGCTGGTTAGGCGCAGTCATGATTTAATTAGAAACTTCTTGTCAAAGGATGTTGTTTCTAACTAGTTGTGCGCACTGGTTGATTTAGTTCATGCCGTTATGGTTGTCTTTCCATTGCTAGCAGATTATTAATGTCTATTATGTTTTCTTATCATGATATCTATTTATACTTTGTTGCTTCCCCGTTTATGCAATTTTCAAAGGGTATGTTGTCGAAATTTTATATATGAATGTTAGATGTGTAATTTAGTAGCATTCTGGGGTTTTTTGGGATCCCGGGGTGTTACATTAAATTAATGTGAGCTCAATAGGTTACCTAGTTTGTTTTACCCTACACCTTGTTTAATAAAATGTGTATTGTTTTCGACTACTAGAGCTTACTCGCTAAAAAGAACACGATTATTTTTGGTAGGTACCTAACCGCTAGAAAATAAACATATTTTCCACGGCTACTCTCTAGCTGCCAAAAATAATACACTTGTTTTTGGCGGCTAATGTAGAGCTACTAGATAATTAACGTGGCTTCCTAAAGTTCCTTGATTTACTGTATTGAATTCATATTATTTATGAGAAAGTGAACTTGACTCCATGTGTCAGGTGGGAGTTGTGGTCATGCATTTAGCCATATTGGTTGAAGTCCTCGTTAACTCAAAAATAGGTGGCAGTTTTTATCTTATTGAATATTGCAAAACCACGTAATTCTTTATTGATTGGTTTCGTTTCTCTACATAGCAATTAGAGTTTATCGTAGCAACAACCGAAAATTTCATCCTAGGATGGTAAATTAAGTCTAATAATATACTAACAGGAAAGCACATTGTCAATGCAGCCCCGTCATTCTTCATTTTTCCTTCATGTCATACAACATTAGAACTAGGCATAAAAACACTCTTCATAGAAACACATTGATGCATGATGGTTCTTGAGTATACATGATAAATTAGTGATGCATCAGTTGTTGAATGACTTGCAACATGGTTTGCATGCTTATCAATAACAATCTAAATAAGGACTATCTACTATTATATATATATATACTTCTACACACTTGGCCTTCCATGGCATCACAAATGTTGCAAGAGCTATATGAACTTTGCATTTTGTACCTATATATATATATATGTTGAGCGAAACTCTGAAATATTGGAGGAAACCAAAACACCATGTTTCGCCTTCCACGTGTAGAATTGATAAGTAACATGATAATGAATGTCAAATTATTACAACAAAACAACTATATTGCTCCTGCATCGTCTCCAAAAAACTCAAACTCTATGATTTATACGTTTTCGCTAACCTACTAATTGATTTATACTCTTCACACTAATTTAGATTATTAACCAAGAGAACTAGCTATCACCATTTCTAAATCCACTATTTGTTTTCTTTTAAAACTCAATGCTGAAAGGAGATTAACAGAGACGACATCTATGGCAACTTATGCGTTCTCCTGCAGATGTAATACGTGCTCACGTTCGGCACCCAAATGCCCGTAGACCATGGTCAAGGTACTCATCTACACCATGATCAGAGATAACATGCAAAACAAGATTCATTTCCCTTTCATTGAGACAATAAGCTAAACGAAATTGCCTTCACTTAGAACTGATCTGTTTTTTCAAATGGTGACTTCCATGTGTTCGATTGTTTAAGGTGAGGGACGACGTAAACCTTCCCATCTATCAGGGTGAAAACATCAACGACAAGACATTTGACGAGAAGAGTCATGTCTTGGACCCATACAAGATGCTTTAGGAGTACACCCAATTCACTGTCATGCTCAACCTACTCTACGCCTTCTCCACCGGCGGCTACTCCAACATTCAGCGCGTCACGCAGTGGAAACTTGATGTCACCGAACATAGCAAGTAGGGTGACATGTGAAATAAAATCTTCCATTCACCGAGTTGATTTATTCTATAATTTTATTGCTTGACCACAATAGCCTTAGGATTTATTGTCTGACCATATTTTTTCACTATGAAAGACGTGGCGTATAGTCATAGTAAGAGTTCAATAAAATTTCCTGTTTGATGAGCTACATCCCCACGTATATTGTCACAACCCAACCAAGTTATCGGACCCACGTACCCCAATCCTTGCCATCAAGGCTTCAGATAGATACTTAAGTGGATCAGATAACTTACTCGGGGTGCCGAGTTTCGATGAACTTGTTCAATTCCAAGGACCATTCATCCAAAGTTGCAAATATTACAATAATCATACATGAACATAACTTTAAACACATGAGTTGAGCGGAAGACTTTGCACTAAGGTAATAGACATTAAGTAACTGTTAAGTATACAAAACCAAGTAGTATTTATTATTACATGCCCGAGGTAGAGTTTAAGTGCTAACTTATTACATCAACTATCAAGAAACCATCTTCCCGCAGTACACACATAATGCACATAAGTAAAAGTCGCCATTATGAGTTTAACAAAACTCATACGTGTTGATAGTTTCTCCTGCAGCAACAATGGGAATAAAACCCTGAGTATGGGATTACTCAGCAAGACTGACCCGACTAAAGAAAAGACTCTCAAGGGTATGCTGGATTTAAAAGGATTCAAGGTAAGGCTCATCAAGTTTCAAAGAATCATTTTTGCAGAAAAGCTTACTAGTAGTGGATCCTTATGCCAAAATTTTACTTCACAAGTTAAGTAGCCTTAATCTAGATTTGCCTAATCTAGAGCATTCACGTGTCCTACTCTAGCTTCATTTTAGCAGCTTTAGTTTCGCTTGTTAACTACGATGCAGGGCAGTGATCCAGTCTTCATATCCGAGAAGTAACGGCGATCCAAATCGATTAATACTCAGCTGAGGATATCCAACCACACGACATATGTAGCACTTAACACTTGCATATCTCAACTCGCCATCGGGTTTCTCAAGACCAGAACGGGTTCACGCGACCCGAGACCACAACACCCCACCATTCAGCCACCTGCCTGGTGGGCACACGTTACTCTCGCCATCTCTCCACTCCTAGTGTGTGCGAGCTATTCTGGTATTGGTCCGACCGAGGCTAAGCTTACCCATGATGAGGCATGTGGCCAGTTAAAGAGTCCTAGATCAGGAGGCCAACAATCGGAATGGTCCTTAATCAACACAGATGGATGACCTTTCCTGCTCAACGTCTGGTCTCCCCTTAAATTATTTCTGAAAACCTGGTACCTGTCTGAGGTACCCTACTAAATGCATGAAGTTATCAAGGCCTTTGATACCTTCATAACTCCAGCCTCTTTTTCTTTGTAAAAACATGATTCATAGATTAAAACATTTTGTTCTTAGTCTATGAGCATACTAAGCACATCTAGCTTTTTAAAATAGGTATCAAGGATGGTAATCAATAGTTCAAGGAAGTTATGCAACAAAGGTTTAATCATTCAACTCCTACCACACCTAATGCAGCATATAAGTGATAAAAGTTTAAAACATCAAGAAGGTGGCAAATGCACCAGGGCTTGCCTTGGTGAGGAGGAGAGTCGGGCTCTTCTACAAGGATATTGCAGTTAGCAGCAAATCCAAATGGGACACCCTCCGGGGGGACCTTTAGTGACATCCTCAGTTGGAGAAGTTTCGGATGGAGGAACATTCTCTCTTTCCACTTCCACTTCAAATTCTTCTTCAAGGTGCTCTACAAGTCAATTCGAAGTATATGAATGCTCATGTAATGCGATGCTATGAAAACTCCTACAAGGGAGATGTGGAATGCCCCATTACTTTTAAGTACATATATAGTTATTATACCTATAGCTTTAGGTTACCTAATGTTGGCTTAAAGTGGTCAAACTAAATCTATTTCAAAGTATCAAAGAATATATACTCTAAGGCTTGCCAATATCGATGTTTGACATTGTGTGTGACTCAGGTTTGATCCCACTCTAAATTAGTATTAAAGATTAGGGTGTTTTAAATACTCATACTTGGTTAGTTTCTGGTTTTCTAAGTAAATAAATTCCAAACAGGCTCAAAATTTGATCAGGAGTTATTCCGAAGGTATATAAATTTCTCACAAATTTCTATGATTTTTGGACCTAGGGTTTTATTTCTAAATTTTTTTTAATCCTCATATGGGTACTTTAAAATGACTAAAAATTTATTTATTACAACAAAAATCCTACCTTTTTTTAACCGAAGCTACATAATTGTGTGGACTCTACAAAATTTGTTTGGTCACGTTTTCATCTCTCTATCAATTTTTTTATGCTGTACAAGTTGTTAGCAAAAATAATAAAGGAAAAACCCTAAACAGTAATGGGCCGATTTCAGCCTAACGACGACCCACACCGGCCGAGCATGCGTGCCGACTGCCACCAGCGGACGTGCGTTCACCTTGCACTTGACCCCCTAGGGTTCACCATAATTGGAACCAGCGAACGCACTGTTCCAGAAAGTCAGAAAACTTCACAAAATTTCCCTTGTCTTCTATGAAATTCACAAACTCACGTCCCCTCACCCCACCGTTCACCGAAACGCGCCTAAAGCTTTGGGTATCGTAGATTACGACTGCGACACTAACAACCTCGATTATAAAGCATGTTTCCCCAAGACGACGACGGAGCCTACCCGAAGGCATACGGCTGCCCAGGCCCAGTGGCGTACCCGCAACCGTATCCAGGACCATACGGCGGCACCACGGTGTTTCAGTAAAAAAAATTGAAATATATAGATCCATAAGCTTCACTGTTGTCTATAAAATTCGAAATACAAAAGCAGGAACATATAACTGGGATGAACCGGACTAACCGTATGAAGGGATTTGTGTGGACTCGGCGTTGGTCAGCGAGGGTGAGATCGTAGAGTGAACTTGGTGAAGGTAATCAATCGAGTGGGAGTTATCCTAGCACTGCTAGCTATAAAGCCGAGTGCACCATAGGAACATACATGGGCTCTGTGAACACAAACGCGAGAGTGGAACTACCTGTGCATACATGATACAGTCAGTTTGGCTAATAACCAGGGAGGCTATCAGTGCTTTTACCGAGCTCCATAAAACACCGAGGGACTACAGGTTTATATCCAACGTTCTTTTGCTTCTACTGAGGTCGAATGAGCTGGTGCAAACATGTTTGGAGCCTGGACGCGCGCCAGGGCACATGGACACCACGTCACAGAGAGCACACAGTAAAGCTGGACCTGGCCGACACCTCCCCTCACGTAGAAACTACTGGACAACGAACCACCGGCTTGGATAACCATTTCCCCCCTTTTCTTTTGTTTTTTTGGGCAGTATTTGTACCACAAATTATCCATTGGTAACACCCAATCACTAGCCATACATATCCTTACGTAAGTTCAAAACAGCTGGAAACCGAATGGGATAATATCCTTTTACTAGATGTTTACAGCAGTGTACTACCAACTAATCAACTCTGGACCTTTCTTTTGTTTTGTCTTGACTGAACCTCTAGTGTTCACGTCCAGTTTCTCAGAAATTTCTAACGGTAGCTGCCCCATCTAGCCGGCTAAACATGTTTCCCTATGTTGACACCTTTTTCGGGCGCCAAACACTCAACAAGAACCGGCGGCGGTGCTCTCTGCACAGGCGCGGACGGTCCGCGACCAGGGACCGGACGGTCCGCGACCTGGAGCAGGGGCAAAGGTTCCCTGCCTGACGGCCGGACGGTCCGCGCCTACAGGCCGGACGGTCCGCGCGTGCGCAGGGGGCGGCGAAGGTCGCCGGCGGCGCCTGGATCTCGCTCCCGGGAGGGACCCCGTCGGGGAGGAGAGATCCTAGATGTTGTCTAGGCTCGGCATGCCGACCTAGACTCCTCTAATCGACGTAGAGTCGAAGAGAGGCGGAGAATTTGGAGATTGAGAGGCTAAACTAGAACTATTCCTAATGCGTAAGGTAAAAACGAGAAATAGACTTGATTTGTTCGATTGTTGGGGGGTTCAATCGGCCGTAGCCCTTCATCTATATAAAGGGGGAGGTCTGGATCCGCTTCCAACTGATTTCCGAGTTAATCCCGTGGTTTTAGGTAACCAATCCCGCGAGAAACTAGGAACCCTAACTGATTCTGCGCACGCGCGGACCGTCCGCGCCACCACCGCGGACAGTCCGGACCGCGGACCGTCCGGCCTCAGGGCCGGACCGTCCGCGAGACACATTTGGTGTCCAACATATGCCCCCCTGCCTTTTGGTGAAGGTTGACGAACCAAAAGCATATGAACTAAACCTGATGTAAGTCACCGGTTTTTCAATATTGAGATTATTTAATAAAGCATCAATGTATAACGGCCGTTTCAGATTTTACCTTTCTCGGCCATGACCGTCTGATCACTGAATCAAAAGGAATAGAATGGAGGTGCCCCCCAGTACGGATAGACAAAGGGACTATACATGTACCATGGATTCATCATCGTACCATTCCATGTTTGAACAGGATAATATACTGACGATGAGTAAACGGGTGGAAAGTACCCTGGTCTCATAGGATGAATAGGCGATGCTTGTTGTGTCGCCTTTCGGGCCGTTTTGTTTACCCGTTTCGTTTTAGTAGGTGACCGAGGTTTCTTCGTTGACCGATCACGTAGAACGGTCTTCTCGCTAGTATTCTTGGAGAGCAACTGATCAACAGTAGAGTCAGCTTTGATCAGCCGACCATTTGTGCTTCGCCGTTGTGTCTCCTTCCCTTTTAAGGTTTTGTGTGGAGGCTGACACCTTTGGGCATAGGCGGACTGTCCGGCAGAGTTAGCCGAACCGTCTATCTGAACACCGGACCGTCCGCACGTAGGTGCCAGATCGTCCGTGATGCTCAGGACAGGCTGTCGTGCTTGACTCATTAATTGTGCCTGCCCCCCGGTGCCTCCGGACTTTTTAGCCTTATCATCCGGAGACTTTCGAACAATCTCCTTTTGTGATATATTCGACGTGCGAGGACTACCAATGATGATGTCTTTGCTTTTGCCTTTATCGGCCATTTCGGGCCGAACTAAGATCTTTTTGCATGCGATATCTATTGTATTAACAGGAAATGGTTGTGTGTCCACTTGCATTTCCTGAAAAGTCAATCGGCCCTCATTTATGGCCGATTGTACCTGTCGACGAAAAACATTACAGTCATTGGTGGCATGAGAAAAAGAATTATGCCACTTACAATAAGCACGTCTCTTTAATTCATCTATAGGAGGGATAGTATGAGTTAATTTAATGTTGCCATTTTTAAGTAGCTCATCAAATATCTTATCGCATTTGGCAACATTAAAGGTAAATTTAATCTCTTCTTGCCGATTCTTTTGAACCGGCTGTAAGGAAGAACATGCTGAAGATTTGGCCTTTGTTGGCCAAATAAACTCAGCGGTATATACATCTGCGGATTCATCATCCGAACTATCACGCTCTATTAGATGTATAGTACGGGCGGCCGATTTTGATGTCTCTTTAAATCGGCTTTCACAGGCTAAAGCCCGCTGATGTAGCTGGGCTATCGAAAAGAACTGGGTCCCATCTAATTTGTCTCTTAAGTAGGATAGCAACCCATTAAAAGCTAACCCTGCTAGTTCTTTGTCTGCGACATGGATCCGAAAGCATCGATTTCTAGTGTCCCGGAACCTCCGGATATAATCATTAACCGATTCTTCGCGTCCTTGTCGAACTGAAGCTAAGTCAGCTAGTCCTAATTCATATTCCCCGGCAAAGAAATGTTCATGAAATTTACTTTCTAACTCATTCCAGGAATTAATGGAATTAGGAGGCAGGGCGGCGTACCATGCAAAAGCGGTACCAGTAAGGGATAGAGAAAATAACCGAACACGAAATGCTTCTCCATCGGCCAATTCACCTAGGTGTGCTAGGAACTGGCCTATGTGTTCGTGTGTGCTCCTCCCATTCTCACCAGAAAACTTGGAAAATTCTGGTATCCTTGCCCCTTGTGGATATGGGACATTGTCAACCCGGTGATTATACGGCTTTTGGTATGATTGCCCTACTCTAGCTACACTAACTCCGAACTTATCTCGAAATAGTTCAGTCATCTCTTCCCTAATTTTTTCCATTGCACCCGGTGGCAGACCACCGGATCCTGGGCTATGGGGCTCATTTGGTCGGGTATTAGTATACCGACCTTCTTGTCGTGACCGATCGATAGTGTTGATCGGTCTGTGGTTGTATGGTACGTTATGGTTTAAATATGTAGAGGGCGAAACATACTGCTGCTGTGGTGTGTAATAATTTGGTGCATGGTGTGCAACAACAGGTTCTGCGTATGCATATCCAGCTTGCCCGGTGGTAAATCCGAACTGACCGGTTGCGTTCGCCATTATCGGGACGCCATGTGGTAGTCCTGGTGCGGGCCCGGACTGTCCGGCAGGGAAAGCCGGACGGTCCGCGTAAGGGCCGGACGGTCCGGGCAGAAGCTCGGATGGTCCGACCGCGTCCAGGGTCACCGGTCTGCCAAGCAGGGATGGCGGTGGTCCTAAGGCGGCCCCAGACTGTTCGGCAGAGCAAGCCGGACGGTCTGCATATGGGCCGGACGGTCCGGGCAGAAGCTCGGACGGTCCGACCGTGTTCATGGGTGCCGATCTACCAAGCAGGGATGGCGGTGGTGGTACTTGTCCTGTATATGAGTTCATCGGCATACCATATAATGGCTGGGGCTGCAAATCCCCATTTGTTGCCGATGTATTATACATAGATATCCTGTTACTAGTCTCATATGATGGAAAACTAGGAGCAACAGTCTTCTCCAACGTACGCGTTAATTTTCTAATTGACTCTTCTAACCCTACAATCTGTTGTTTCATTTGATCCTGCTGCTGATCTACATACTGTTTAATAAATTGGATGTCATCGGGTTTACTTACGTTGGGGACTTGAAGCGAAGATAGAAGAGATGCGATGTCGGTCTCTCCATGTTTGACAACTTTCTGGTGGCGATCCACCGTGTATTGTGATAAGAATTTCTCCCTCGCTTGACGCATGTAGTCCTCGTATTGCTGTTGCTCATCGGCCGTCAGACTTTCAACAGCCGGCTTCAGGATATTGTCCGGGGAGATATCGGTGTGATCTTTAGAACCGGCCATTTGAGGGCCTGATTTTTAATAGATCTAAACACCTTCCCCAGCGGAGTCGCCAAAAAGTATGTTGACACCTTTTTCGGGCGCCAAACACTCAACAAGAACCGGCGGCGGTGCTCTCTGCACAGGCGCGGACGGTCCGCGACCAGGGACCGGACGGTCCGCGACCTGGAGCAGGGGCAAAGGTTCCCTGCCTGACGGCCGGACGGTCCGCGCCTACAGGCCGGACGGTCCGCGCGTGCGCAGGGGGCGGCGAAGGTCGCCGGCGGCGCCTGGATCTCGCTCCCGGGAGGGACCCCGTCGGGGAGGAGAGATCCTAGATGTTGTCTAGGCTCGGCATGCCGACCTAGACTCCTCTAATCGACGTAGAGTCGAAGAGAGGCGGAGAATTTGGAGATTGAGAGGCTAAACTAGAACTATTCCTAATGCGTAAGGTAAAAACGAGAAATAGACTTGATTTGTTCGATTGTTGGGGGGTTCAATCGGCCGTAGCCCTTCATCTATATAAAGGGGGAGGTCTGGATCCGCTTCCAACTGATTTCCGAGTTAATCCCGTGGTTTTAGGTAACCAATCCCGCGAGAAACTAGGAACCCTAACTGATTCTGCGCACGCGCGGACCGTCCGCGCCACCACCGCGGACAGTCCGGACCGCGGACCGTCCGGCCTCAGGGCCGGACCGTCCGCGAGACACATTTGGTGTCCAACATATGCCCCCCTGCCTTTTGGTGAAGGTTGACGAACCAAAAGCATATGAACTAAACCTGATGTAAGTCACCGGTTTTTCAATATTGAGATTATTTAATAAAGCATCAATGTATAACGGCCGTTTCAGATTTTACCTTTCTCGGCCATGACCGTCTGATCACTGAATCAAAAGGAATAGAATGGAGGTGCCCCCCAGTACGGATAGACAAAGGGACTATACATGTACCATGGATTCATCATCGTACCATTCCATGTTTGAACAGGATAATATACTGACGATGAGTAAACGGGTGGAAAGTACCCTGGTCTCATAGGATGAATAGGCGATGCTTGTTGTGTCGCCTTTCGGGCCGTTTTGTTTACCCGTTTCGTTTTAGTAGGTGACCGAGGTTTCTTCGTTGACCGATCACGTAGAACGGTCTTCTCGCTAGTATTCTTGGAGAGCAACTGATCAACAGTAGAGTCAGCTTTGATCAGCCGACCATTTGTGCTTCGCCGTTGTGTCTCCTTCCCTTTTAAGGTTTTGTGTGGAGGCTGACACCTTTGGGCATAGGCGGACTGTCCGGCAGAGTTAGCCGAACCGTCTATCTGAACACCGGACCGTCCGCACGTAGGTGCCAGATCGTCCGTGATGCTCAGGACAGGCTGTCGTGCTTGACTCATTAATTGTGCCTGCCCCCCGGTGCCTCCGGACTTTTTAGCCTTATCATCCGGAGACTTTCGAACAATCTCCTTTTGTGATATATTCGACGTGCGAGGACTACCAATGATGATGTCTTTGCTTTTGCCTTTATCGGCCATTTCGGGCCGAACTAAGATCTTTTTGCATGCGATATCTATTGTATTAACAGGAAATGGTTGTGTGTCCACTTGCATTTCCTGAAAAGTCAATCGGCCCTCATTTATGGCCGATTGTACCTGTCGACGAAAAACATTACAGTCATTGGTGGCATGAGAAAAAGAATTATGCCACTTACAATAAGCACGTCTCTTTAATTCATCTATAGGAGGGATAGTATGAGTTAATTTAATGTTGCCATTTTTAAGTAGCTCATCAAATATCTTATCGCATTTGGCAACATTAAAGGTAAATTTAATCTCTTCTTGCCGATTCTTTTGAACCGGCTGTAAGGAAGAACATGCTGAAGATTTGGCCTTTGTTGGCCAAATAAACTCAGCGGTATATACATCTGCGGATTCATCATCCGAACTATCACGCTCTATTAGATGTATAGTACGGGCGGCCGATTTTGATGTCTCTTTAAATCGGCTTTCACAGGCTAAAGCCCGCTGATGTAGCTGGGCTATCGAAAAGAACTGGGTCCCATCTAATTTGTCTCTTAAGTAGGATAGCAACCCATTAAAAGCTAACCCTGCTAGTTCTTTGTCTGCGACATGGATCCGAAAGCATCGATTTCTAGTGTCCCGGAACCTCCGGATATAATCATTAACCGATTCTTCGCGTCCTTGTCGAACTGAAGCTAAGTCAGCTAGTCCTAATTCATATTCCCCGGCAAAGAAATGTTCATGAAATTTACTTTCTAACTCATTCCAGGAATTAATGGAATTAGGAGGCAGGGCGGCGTACCATGCAAAAGCGGTACCAGTAAGGGATAGAGAAAATAACCGAACACGAAATGCTTCTCCATCGGCCAATTCACCTAGGTGTGCTAGGAACTGGCCTATGTGTTCGTGTGTGCTCCTCCCATTCTCACCAGAAAACTTGGAAAATTCTGGTATCCTTGCCCCTTGTGGATATGGGACATTGTCAACCCGGTGATTATACGGCTTTTGGTATGATTGCCCTACTCTAGCTACACTAACTCCGAACTTATCTCGAAATAGTTCAGTCATCTCTTCCCTAATTTTTTCCATTGCACCCGGTGGCAGACCACCGGATCCTGGGCTATGGGGCTCATTTGGTCGGGTATTAGTATACCGACCTTCTTGTCGTGACCGATCGATAGTGTTGATCGGTCTGTGGTTGTATGGTACGTTATGGTTTAAATATGTAGAGGGCGAAACATACTGCTGCTGTGGTGTGTAATAATTTGGTGCATGGTGTGCAACAACAGGTTCTGCGTATGCATATCCAGCTTGCCCGGTGGTAAATCCGAACTGACCGGTTGCGTTCGCCATTATCGGGACGCCATGTGGTAGTCCTGGTGCGGGCCCGGACTGTCCGGCAGGGAAAGCCGGACGGTCCGCGTAAGGGCCGGACGGTCCGGGCAGAAGCTCGGATGGTCCGACCGCGTCCAGGGTCACCGGTCTGCCAAGCAGGGATGGCGGTGGTCCTAAGGCGGCCCCAGACTGTTCGGCAGAGCAAGCCGGACGGTCTGCATATGGGCCGGACGGTCCGGGCAGAAGCTCGGACGGTCCGACCGTGTTCATGGGTGCCGATCTACCAAGCAGGGATGGCGGTGGTGGTACTTGTCCTGTATATGAGTTCATCGGCATACCATATAATGGCTGGGGCTGCAAATCCCCATTTGTTGCCGATGTATTATACATAGATATCCTGTTACTAGTCTCATATGATGGAAAACTAGGAGCAACAGTCTTCTCCAACGTACGCGTTAATTTTCTAATTGACTCTTCTAACCCTACAATCTGTTGTTTCATTTGATCCTGCTGCTGATCTACATACTGTTTAATAAATTGGATGTCATCGGGTTTACTTACGTTGGGGACTTGAAGCGAAGATAGAAGAGATGCGATGTCGGTCTCTCCATGTTTGACAACTTTCTGGTGGCGATCCACCGTGTATTGTGATAAGAATTTCTCCCTCGCTTGACGCATGTAGTCCTCGTATTGCTGTTGCTCATCGGCCGTCAGACTTTCAACAGCCGGCTTCAGGATATTGTCCGGGGAGATATCGGTGTGATCTTTAGAACCGGCCATTTGAGGGCCTGATTTTTAATAGATCTAAACACCTTCCCCAGCGGAGTCGCCAAAAAGTATGTTGACACCTTTTTCGGGCGCCAAACACTCAACAAGAACCGGCGGTGGTGCTCTCTGCACAGGCGCGGACGGTCCGCGACCAGGGACCGGACGGTCCGCGACCTGGAGCAGGGGCAAAGGTTCCCTGCCTGACGGCCGGACGGTCCGCGCCTACAGGCCGGACGGTCCGCGCGTGCGCAGGGGGCGGCGAAGGTCGCCGGCGGCGCCTGGATCTCGCTCCCGGGAGGGACCCTGTCGGGGAGGAGAGATCCTAGATGTTGTCTAGGCTCGGCAGGCCGACCTAGACTCCTCTAATCGACGTAGAGTCGAAGAGAGGCGGAGAATTTGGAGATTGAGAGGCTAAACTAGAACTATTCCTAATGCGTAAGGTAAAAACGAGAAATAGACTTGATTTGTTCGATTGTTGGGGGGTTCAATCGGCCGTAGCCCTTCATCTATATAAAGGGGGAGGTCTGGATCCGCTTCCAACTGATTTCCGAGTTAATCCCGTGGTTTTAGGTAACCAATCCCGCGAGAAACTAGGAACCCTAACTGATTCTGCGCACGCGCGGACCGTCCGCGCCACCACCGCGGACAGTCCGGACCGCGGACCGTCCGGCCTCAGGGCCGGACCGTCCGCGAGACACATTTGGTGTCCAACACCCTAACTTAAAATTATCAGATTACTACCACAAAACTGAAGTCGACTTTCATGGAACAAAACTACAACCGCTCAAAGTAACCCCGACCTCCTAGCTACCAGCTTCCGCTAAACTAAGTCAGAACAATAATCTGACAGGAAGTAACTTAGGACCAGATTATTTTTCACTTTATACCATACCAGCCCACCCCCTTCAAGGGAACCTGCTCTCTATTCCCTGGGCTAGCCATTTGCTACAAAAGTCTCAACCCGACTATCCATGAATTAGTCGCTACAGTGCCTAAACAGAACAAAACGCTACTAAAATTCAGTACTTAGCCATTGCATTAAGTCTGAATCTGGAACCTGATGATCCACTTTTGGACAACCTGCCCTTCACTTTTCGATGTGGAATCAACGCAAACCCACTGAAGGAATCTTGTTCTCCTATATATGGTTCACCAATTCCCTAAAGATTATCTAGTCCAAAATTGCACGGATTTGCCACAATAACTCTCCGAAGTTGCGCCAAACTCACCAATTTCAATTCAGGGCACTATTCCCCATCTGAAATTTCAGAAGTCCATCTCCTATCTTTAAGCACCATTTACTCCATGTTTTATGTAGTACCAAGTCCACCACCCGTAAAATTATAAGGGTCTAATTACAACTAGATGCTAATAAGTTTAGGGATCGAAATCCTAAGTCAAAACTAACTTGCGAGTCTTTCTCCCCTTTTTCTATCCACGGATTATCCCATCAGGTTTAAATTATTTTTATATTTTTTAGTCCTAGTGATCGCATTCTAGGTGTATTACAACACAACCATGCCAATGCACATGATGTTATGCCAAGTTTTAGTTCTAGTAACACTAGGGGTGTCACATATATCTCCCTTTCAGTCAGCTTTGAGCAAAATTTTGATTTGAAAAGATAGTAAAGGCAGTGTCACACAAACGTGTGGGTGTCAAAACCTGTCCCAATACGTAGATTGATGCTCTTATGGAAAGTACCGATCAGTATATTGCAAGTTTCCATTCAGTTATATTTATAACAAATATTGTATCTAGATCAAACAATTCTCTTCTGGAGGTTGGGTTTCCTTCCCTGTTCGTGCGGAGGTGCTCTTGTTTGTTGGAAAACTTGTTTCGACGGTGCAGCCGCTAGGCACTTGCTACTTACATTTATGTTCGATTTGTGCCGCTATTGATCACCATTTTTGGTTCTGATGTTTACATTGAGTAAACAAATTCTGCTAGGTTCAGTCAGTTTTGGGATGAATCAACAAAGAACCACCACATATTGGAAGATATTTGCATCCATATTTGTAGACTTGTTTGGAGTCTGTCCAACTAGTCTAAGTCATAGTTGTTGATTTTTTAAGATTTCCAACTCAGATTCCCAAACTAGCTCAAACTTGGCACCAAAACGCAACTTTTTCCAAAGTCTGACTTTTCAATCTCTCTTAGGTGCTCAAAAAACATTCTTAAGGGCATTTAAAACTTATTCAAACTTATGAATTACTCATAGTTCAACATATCCAAGTTTTGCCCTTTCTAGCCTTTGTTTGAGCCAATTGTTGCATTGAATCCCTCAATTTGATTCTCAGGAACCTACATTCACATACTTAGCATATTAGTTAAATCACAATGTTGTGTTGGTCATTAATCACCAAAATCAATATAGCAATGACATATAACACATTTCCCTTTCAGCTACCTGGTGTGCATGGGCAGTAGCGGGCGAGCGATGGAGCATGTCACGGTGGTAGGGGCGGGCACAGTGCAACGCGCGGCGGTGATCAGCTCGACGAGTGTGCACCGTGTGGTAGCTGGGAACCAAATGATAATGAGCGGGCACATGGGATGGCCATCTAGAGGGGGAGGAGTTGCGGCGTGACGTCACGATTCCATGGCATGGAGGCAGGGCAACACAACAAGGGCTAGAGATGGGATGGCACGACCGGGGTGAGGGAGGAGGCGAGGTTGCAGCATTGGTGACTGGGTGGCAAGGTGGCAGCGTTAGCAACATGGGGAGTGAGGCTGGGATTGGAGGAAGCGCTAGCAGCATTGGAAAGATGCGAGTAGTCACGAACAAAAAATGTTATATATGCTTTATTTTGGTTACGGGTTGCTACTCTATGTACGCTGAAAGTAAGTGTATTATTGTTTGGCTTCCATGCACAACTGTCAATAATAAAGTGTATTATTTTCTAACAATAGACTAACAGGAAAGCACGTTGTCATTTCAGCCCCTTCATTCTTAATTTTTCCTTCATGTCATACAACATTAGCACTAGGCAAAAAAACACTCTTCATAGATGGATATTGATGCATTATAGTTTGCATGCTTCGTAATAGTAATCCAAATTAGGATTATCTACTATTGTATATATACTTCTACACACTTGACCTTTTTTCATACCCAGATTTAAGGGCAAATCCAGGCGCGAATCAAATGCGTGCTAGGATCAAGTCTCACACATATGATGACTCATGCTACAGAAACGAATGTCACATCTTTACTATATAATAGGAGTTCTGTACAAAATAGCTAAATAATTACATCATATGAAGACAACGATCCCGCAACCATAGTTGATTGGGAGACGACGGCCCAGACCTCTCACGAACTCATCATGACCTCCTTCATGCTCCTTATCTTGCAGTACCTGTCCTTGACCTGGGGATATGAGTACAACATGGGTGAGCTCACATACGTTCATCGCTCAACAAGTTGTGGGGAATAATGTGCATGAGCTCACTTACGGTGGGGGCTCATGTGAAGTGTAAGGCTTACCAAATAAGATGGTTAAAGCTGAGTATTGCTTTTAAAGTTGGTCATAATTTTATTAGCATTTACTAAGTATAAGTAGATATCATCCAAATAAAATAAGATATCACAATTAATAACAAATCCCACAATGCAATGCAAATGACAAATTAAATTTAATTCCAAAAATTAATCATGTAAGGGTTTGAGCCGCTCATGACTGTGAGCACAGCTGATATACCAGTTTTACACTCTGCAGAGGTTGCTGCTGGTCATCTCTGTTTTTTACGATGAAACAGAGATCTAATCAACAAACCGGAAGCACGGTGACGAAGCTCTCACCGAGCTGGTCACGACGATGTTCTGGGGAAGATGAATAGACAGAGAGAAATTCCTCGCTGGAGTTGTCGCTAGAGTTTGGGCGGGAGTCAAACTTCGGCGAGTTGATCATGGAGGCTTATGGCTACGAGCTTAATTGACGGCGGGCTGTTGTGGCTTGGATGGCGGCGGCGCTGCTGCGAGGCTATAGAGGAGATGAGTCTATGGTTGAGGGCTTGAGGTGTTATGGTGACATGTACTTATATAGGTGGGGAGATGGGTGGTTACATGACATATCTAATCAGGTGCTTATTTGTTACAATCTGAACCTATCTGTTAGGAACTTTAACTTATCTCTTTTATTCCAATAATATTGTTGTTAATTTGTACTAATCATATTATACCTTCAATTTAAAAAATCTTAGAATTTATTTTTATTTAATTTTTTTAATTAAGTTTTTGGGTGTTACACGCGAGCTAAAAAGAGTATTTTCTTAAATATCTTATTGCGATATCCTAATTTGTATCGATTTTACCTAATGGACGTCGTGTACAAACCAACCAACCAAACACACATCGATCCATTATATTAGCTTATATTTCTAATTTCTGCTTTATATTTTAAATTTAAAATTTTAGTCTAATTTAGAGCTAAGTTAAATTTTTGATTTCAAGCATATATTGCAACAAACAAAAACTCAACATAAATGCAAAGCATTTTTATTAATTAATTTATCCATTTAAGCAAATGAAAATAAGTAGGAATAATTTATGTAAGATGTTTTATAATAATAATTATTAAAGAAAATAATTCAAACACATAACCACAATTTAGAAGTACAATAAAATAAATCTATAATCTATACTAATCTATTAAAAATTTAATATGGGCACCTAGTGCTACCACGGCTTCACCTTCCGAGCTGACACTCTAGGCCCGTCCTACGTGCCCCAACTGGTTCTCCTACCCCCACGTGTCTCACCTCGGCGTCGTGTCCACGCAACGCTCTCTTAGAGACTGCCCTATGGACCCTAGTGCCCACTTAGCCAGCTACTGCGCCTGCTCAGCACCCGACCCAACCCACGCAAAAAATAGTGTAGCGAGCACTCGAACCCACACCCTCCTGCTCTAGAAATTTAGGGCTAACTACCAGACCACACATACCTTAGTGTTTAGAAATAAACAATAATTATATTTGAATAAATATCTCAATACATATTTATATGATATATAACAACAGTAGCAAAGCACTAGCAACTGGCTAGTCTTCACATATTTATTTAAAATGATATAACTTCTTATGTAAACTCTATTAAGAGATAGTTTAACTTAAATCTTTTTTAGAGAATAGATCTTTAACACAAAGGATAGTTCACATAAAACTATTTTAGGTAAAATATTATTTGAAAACACATTTATTTAAATCACGAAATGAGTTTCCTAATTTATTCAGAATGTGATTTTGGAGTGTTACACCTTTCATAGCATCACAAATGTTGCAAGAGATATATGAACTTTGCATTTTGCAGCTATAAATATATGTTGAGCAAAACTCTAAACTATTGGAGAAAACCAAAACACCATGTTTCGACTTCCACGTGTAATTGATGAGTAACATGATAAGGAATTTCACAATATTAGAACAAAACAACTATATTTGTTTCTCTATCGCCTCCAAAAAACTGAAACTCTATTATGTATACCTTTTCAGTAACGTACTCCTTGGTTTATACTCTTTTAGAGAATGAAGAAGGCGCTGCAGGTGTCGAAGTACCCGAATCCAACGGAGCTAGAAACGACGCTCAAGACGATCCAGGCCTTCTCGCTGATCGTCTTCGCAAGGGAGGCACGACACCTAGAGGAGTGCCTCGTCGATGTCGTCGTGGGTCGTGCCTTCCTCCTCTAGGGCGTCGACTACGCCAAGAGCTTTAAGGAGCTCAACATTGACAACATTTGTGGCAGCATCTGTGTCCTCCTTTAGATGTTCGTCATGCTCACGTTCGAGACCCCAATGCACATGAACTGTGGTCAAGGTACCTCATCTACACCATGATCAGAGACAACATGCAAAATGAGATTCCTTTCGCTTTCGATCAGACAATACGCTAAAACAAATTCACTTCCCTTTGAACTGATGGTGCCACGTGTTTCATAGTGAAAAAATGTGGCCAAGTAATAAAATCCCATGGTTGTCGTGATCAGACAATAAAATTCTAGAATAAATTAACTAAGTGCATGGAAGATTTTATTTCACATGTCGCCCTACTCGCTATGTGAAAGGGAAATGTGCCCTTGGGCCATTCCTATATTGTTTTGGTGATTAGATGCTCAACACATTTTGTTTTGACTAATATGGGCTCAGAGTTAAAGAGAAGCAAATTGGAGAAACAAAGGTATGATTCCAACACTTAGTAAATTGTTTTGGTACTAACTACTTTCTATCAAGTGCTAGGGATCCTCTCAAATCAAGAGAAATTAAATTGGAGAAGTTTGGCTAACTCCAGCCAAACTCGCACAAGCCTGTGCTGCACTGGACTGTTCGGTGCCAGGCTGCACCCTCAGTGAATAGGCCGCTCTCGGGAATAAGCCGCGGTGCCATGACTATAATTCATCAGAATGTCTAGTGTACCAGCCGCGTGCCCAGCCAATGGTCGACCTCGTGATCAGCGGGCCACATGGCTCAGCAGGTGGCACCGAACTGTCCGGTGTGCCACGGGGCCAGTGGCTGGCAACAGTCGGCTTCGCCAAAAAAGGAAGGAAATCAAGCATTGTTCACTGTTTGATGGTGCACGGGACTATCTGGTGTGCCCACGGACAGAAGGCAACCAAAGCCTACCAAATGGAGATCCAACGGCTTGAAGGTCCCTTAGGGCTATAAAAGGGATCCCTTGGCGCATGGAGCAGAAAACCAAGCACCCATTTGAACATCCTACAACGCCGAAACTTTACAAGCACGCAATTGTTTCATTGTGATAGAGATTTGAGCACTTCTTTGAGCTGTGACTCCGCTGTGTTGTTTCGTGTGCATGTTGTTGCTGAACTCTAGTTCTTGTGTGTGTTTCTGCTCCCACTTACTCTTGTGTTCATTTGAGATCATTTGTGTAAGGCGTGAGAGACTCCAAATTCTGGAGATTCCTCACAACGGGATATTGTTGAGATAAAGAGAACCATGGTATTCAAGTTGATATTTGGATCACTTGAAGGGGGTTGAGTGCAACCCTCGTCCGTTGGAACGCCACAACGTGGAGTAGGCAAGTATTCTACTTGACCGAACCACGAGATAAAAATCGTCGTGTTACTTATCTCTATCTTACTGTGATTTTTTTATTCACTTCACCTACAAAATTTCTCTAAGTTTAATACTCAGTGAAGAGCAAATAAGTGAAGAAGTTTACTCCTCATTTGAACTTGGTTCTTGCTTTCACTAATCCAATATTAGTACAAGTTTTTGTTGTTGAGCTGTTTTTACAGGATCACCTATTCACCTCCATTCTCTTTATCAAGGGACTAACCGCCTAAAGAGATGGATCCTAAGGGCAAGGGGATGGTGATCAACGACAAGGAGAAGGAGACTCTCTATGTTGATGAGCCAAAAGGTGACAAGGCCACCGACTCAGGCTCAAACAACAAAAGGAAGGATGGAAAGAAGAAGAGGCGCATCAAGAAGATCATCTACTACAATAGCGACACCTCCTCTTCTTCACCAAGGGATGACGACGATGAAGACTCTTCATTGAAAAAGAAAACAGTTAATCAAAACTATTATTTTGATTATTCATGTATCCCTTATAATTCGAATGCACATTTATTGTCTATTCCACTTGGAAAACCCCCTCACTTCGATGGAGAAGATTATTTTTTCTGGAGTAATAAAATGAGTAGTCATTCATTTTCTCTCCATCCTAGTATTTGGGAGATAGTGGAAAATGGAATGTATTTCGATAGTAGTGATAAGTCTGTACTTATCAATGAACAAATTCATAAAAATGTCCAAGCTACTACTGTTTTGTTAGCATCTCTATGTAGGGATGAGTACAACAAAGTCAGCGGCTTGGATAATGCCAAGCAAATATCGGACACCCTCAAGATTTCTCAAGAGGGAAATGACACCACCATGATCACCAAGATGGAGTTAGTGTAAGGTGAACTGGGAAGGTACGCCATGAAAAGGGGAGAGGAGCCAACTGAAACCTACAATAGGCTCAAGAACCTGGTGAACAAAATCCGAAGCTACGGGAGTACAGGATGGACAGATCATGATGTCGTTCAACTCATGCTAAGGTCATTTACCGTTATTGATCCTTATCTTGTAAACCTCGTTCGTGAAAATCACAGGTACACCAAGATGACGCCTGAGGAAATTCTCGGAAAATTTGTAAGCGGGCGCATGATGGTGAAGGAAGCGAGGTATGTGGATGACATCGCAAATGGACCGCTTCCTCTCTACGAGCCGCAACCCGTTGCTCTCAAAGCGACAAGCAGCAAGGAGGTGCTACCTAACAAGGTGGCACAAGTGGAGGCTGCCAGACTCAACAAGGAGGAAATGACGCTTGTGATCAAGCGCTTCAAGACCGCATTGAGGGGACACAAGGAATATCCCAACAAGAGTAAATCAAGGGGAAAGCGCTACTGCTTCAAATGTGGTAAGTCTGGTCATTTTATAGCACAATGTCCCAATAATGATAATGACCAGGGACAAGAAAAGAAAGGGAAGAAGGAAAGGAAGAATAACTACAGGAAGGCGAAGGGAGATGCGTGCATTGGCAAAGAGTGGGACTCGGACTGCTCTTCATCTGACTTTGACGATGAGGGACTTGCTGCCTCAACCTTCGACAAGTCCTCCCTCTTCCCCAACGAGCATCACACATGCCTCATGGCTAAGGAGAAGAAGGTATGTACTTGAGATACCCCTAAGTACACTTCTTCTAGTGATGAGGAATTTGATGATGATGTAGATTGTATTGATGTCTTTAAGGGTTTAGATGGATCTTAATGAGAAGGATAGGTTGTTAGAAAAACAAGATATTCTTTATGAAGAACATGATAAACTTGTAAGTGTTGAAAAATCTCTTTCTTTAGAGATTAATAAAAATGAAGTATTGTCTTTTGAATTGTCTTCTTGCCATGAGTCTATTTCTAGTCTTAAGAGATCAAATGCTGATTTAAATGCTAGAATAGAAAAATTAGATATTGCTAGTTCATCTGTGGAACATGTTTCTATTTGCAATAGATGTAAAGATTTTGATGTTGATGCTTGCAATAATCATGTTTCCACTATCTCTAAGTTGAATGATGAAATTGTTAATCTTAATGCTAAACTTAAAACTTGCAAAATTGAGTGTGAAAAAATAAAGTTTGCAAGGGATGCCTACACCATTGGTAGACATTCCTCTGTTAAGGATGGACTTGGTTTCCAAAAGGGAACCAAGAACTTAACAAGCCAAAGGACTTCCAATCTCATCAAAGAGAAAGGGAAGGCACCTATGGCTAGTAGCTCTCATTATTTTCATGACAAAAAGAATCATGCCTATTTGTATGCTCATGTTAAGAATGCCTCTGATATTGTGCATCATGATGGTTGTTATGATCATGTTGTTTTTCCTGTACGTCATGATGTTGTCTTTAATTCTCATGCCATGTTTGCATCTTCAAGTTCTTCGCATGTTCATGGTAGTAGTAGATCTAGGCGCCGTGTTCTCCATGTTGTTTTTCATGCGCCTAGAAATGCAACTATGGCTCAACTATGCTTTATCATACTTATGATGCTTCATATGTGCTAGTTTGTAAAAATGATAAAGTTGTTGCTAGAAATGTGGGGCCTAAGTGCAAGGGAGGCAAGACTAATTTTGGTTCCAAAGTCTTATGTGACTAACCTTGTAGGACCCAACAAGAGTTGGGTACCTAAATCCCAAGTTTAAATCACCTTGTAGGTTTATGCATTCGGAGGCACAAACTAGATTATTGATAGCAGATGCACAAACCAAATGATGGGGGAGAAGAAGATGTTCACCTCCTACGTCAAGAACAAGGATTCCCAAGATACAATTATCTTTGGAGATGGGAATCATGGCAAGGTCAAAGGTTTGGGTAAAATAGCCATCACTACCGAGCATTCAATTTCCAATGTATTCTTAGTAGAATCGCTTGGTTACAATTTGCTTTCTGTAAGTCAATTATGTCATACGGGCTATAATTGTTTGTTTACAAATATTGATATATCTGTCTTTAGAAGAAGTGAAGGTTCATTAGCTTTTAAAGGTGTATTAGACGACAAACTTTATTTAGTTGATTTCGCTGAAGAGAATGCCGATCTAGATGCATGTTTAATCGCTAAGACTAATATGGGCTGGCTCTGGCACCAGCATCTAGCACATCTTGGAATGAAGAATCTTCATAAGCTTCTAAAGGGAGAACATGTGTTAGGACTAACCGATGTTTGTTTTGAGAAAGACAGACCTTGTGCAGCGTGCCAGGCAGGGAAGCAGGTGGGAACTACTCATCCAAGCAAGAACGTGATGACAACGTCAAGACCACTGGAACTCCTCCATATTGATCTGTTCAGGTCTGTTTCTTATCTAAGGTCTAAGCATAGAGGAAAGTAAGTATGGTCCTGTAATTGTTGATGATTTTTCCTCTTCACTTAGGTATTCTTTTTGCAGGATAAATCAGAAACCTAAAGTACACTAAAACGCTTCCTAAGGAGAGCCCAAAATGAGTTTGAGCTCAAGGTGAAGAAGATCCGGAGCAACAATGGATCTGAGTCCAAGAATCTTCAAGTGGAAGAGTATCTTATGGAGGAAGGCATCAAGCATGAGTTCTGTAGCATCCCAAAAATTCAAATCCTAAAATTTTCTCAAACTCCCTCTAAATTCAAAATGAATTTCAAATTTTGTTTCAAAATGTTTGTTTGCAAGTTGATATCAACAAATAAATTATAGTGGTCTATATTCTCTCCAAAATCCTCCTCAAAATATCCTACAAATATTTCCCCAATGATCACCTTCAAATTCTTTCCAGAAATACTGCCCAGATATTTCCCTAGTGATCCCCTTCAAGTTCTTTCCAGAAATATTGTCCAAATATTCCACCGATAATTCTCCAAGTATTTTCTTCCTCAAAAATACCTTCCGAATCATTTTTGAAGTCCCCACAAATATTTTCTTCATAACTTTCCTCATGCTCATACGTATACGTATGCCCCCAGTGTCATACGGTGAGCTCTACAAGCAAACCTCACTTATACAAGACAAATCCATGCTAATCTCCCACTAATCCTCTCATCCTCCCACTAATCCTCTCATCCCTCCCCCTAATCCCCCCACCATGGCTATAAATAGAGGGGCAAGGGCATCCTCTCATCCCACCCCAAGCCATTTCATGGCAACTCTCTCCCCCCCACACACACCCACTCCATGTTCCACACAAGCACACACTAGCACAAGGATCGTTCGATCGTTCTTCGATCGTTCGTCCCCTGTTCTTAGTTTGTTCGTTCGTTCGTCCGATCGTTCGATCGTTCGTCCGATCGTTCATGGTTCGTTCGTCCGATCGTTCATGGTTCGTTCGTCCGATCGTTCGATCGTTCGTCCAAATAATCTTTTTCCTACCGTTATGCTGCCGAAATTCCGATCGTTCGTTCATTCGATCATTCGATCGTTCATCGTTCGTTCATAGTTCCTATTCATCGTTCATCGTTCGTTCATAGTCCCTATTCATCGTTCTTCCAGATAATCTTTGTCCTGTCGTTATGCTGCCGAAATTCCGATCGTTCGTTCGTTCGATCATTCGATCGTTCATCGTTCGTTCATAGTCCCTATTCATCGTTCATCGTTCATTCATAGTCCCTATTCATCGTTCTTCCAGATAATCTTTGTCCTGCCGTTATGCTGCCGAAATTCCGATCGTTCGTTCGTACGATCATTCGATCGTTCGTCCGTTCGTTCGTCCAAATAATCTTTTTCCTGCCGTTATGCTGCCGAAATTCCGATCGTTCGTTCGTCCGATCATTCGATCGTTCGTCCGTTCGTTCATAGTTCCTATTCATCGTTCATCGTTCGTTCATACGAACTATTCACTATCACTATTCACCATTACTATTCTCCATTACTATTCATCGTTACTATTCACATACACTATTCATCATCGTTACTACTCATCATCGTTACTATTCATCGATGCTATCTATAATTTCTTTTCCATCGCCACTATTCATCGTTACTAATCATCGTTACTATTCATCGGTCATCTAGTCATCCCAAATTTCAACTACTCATCCATCATGCTGTCCAGTCCACCTAAGACCAGCCAGACCCATGTTCCAATCATACGAACTCCGGTGACTGTGGTTTTCCTTCCAGTGGGAACTTCCCATCTGGTCACCCATCTCAGGTTTCCCCAAGTTGAGCACACTTGACTTTGAGATTCCTTCGAACTAGGCTTCCAAACTCAGATTCCAATAATTCTTGTTTCTAAATTCTTATGAAACTATTCCCTATCCAACCATGTCATCTCTTAAGCATGGTTCATATTCCAGAAGACTCCCAAAATACTCTTGTCCCATATTCTGCCTATAACTCTCTTGTTCATACTAAGTTAGACGATTCATTCATCACTATTCTCACCAACAGTGAACTTCACTGTGCTACACCACATACACCCAGCTATAAATACACCCAACTACCCTCTCCCTCTCCACACACACTCAACACCCTCAACCAAGGCAAATACCCCACCCACTCAGTTACTCCGCTCTGCCGGCTACACGCATAGTGTCGCTTCGCCTCCAGTCCACCCTCCTGGTAAGCACCTCCGCTCCACCACTAGTAGTATCTCAACACCACATGACATAGATTCTACTCAAGACTCTATCCATCCATATATCGCTATTCTGACCACTATACTAAATATTTGTTGGTATACTTGCTGGTTTGTATGTTTGCTTGTTCATGTTGCATAGTTATCGGAGCGTTCGTGCCGTCTCGTGGAGGCCAGATCCGCAAGTCTACGCTAGGCGGTGGAGCCAGAAGCCAGTTCCGCGAGCTCCCCTTCCCTCTTCGCCGAATAAGCACGGCAAGCTCACTGGATCTCTTTGATGCATAAATTACCTATGATTTTTCAACCACAACCCTCAGCCTGTTATTTTATGCATGATATGATTTTGAGACAAGTTATTATGGCCACCCAGCCGCTTGCCGCAATCAATCCCTGATATATATGTTCCAAATGATTTGAGAACAGGTGTGAGTTTTCAAAACAAAATGCTTTTCAAAATGTGTGTGATGAAGGGTTTTCACCCTTATCACCTTTGAGTAGGGATGATCAGGGACTCCCTGGTTTAGGGGAGGGCCTAAGGTGATGGCTCAGCTGGTTTAGGCGTGAGCAGAAGGATTGTCCCCTCGTATAAGGACCGGTTTGTCATCTTTCACTACCTGTACTCATGATAAGTACAACCACTCGAGACTGTGTGGGCAGTCACTCAATCTGAACTCGTACGGTCCAACCCCAGGGTTATGAAGGCTGGGAGCACCGGGAGGATAAGGAGGGGGAAAGTTTTGTCCGGTTTGGACATGGCGGTGGCCTGACTCCTTCCGGATAACCGTTAAGGTTAGGACGTGCGAGGAAAGAAAGAGATTCGGATTCGGATCTCATTGATCATGAGATCGCAGAGCCGAACTAGTGGGTAAAGTGTACACCTCTGCGCAGAGTTTGAAAACCTATTCGAATAGTCTGTGTCCACAGGAATGGATGAGTCTGGTATGGTATGGCAATTAATGTTTTGTTTCCAAAAAAAGGGTGCATTTGAGAAAAGTGGTTTTTAAAAGGTTCGGCGGTTGAGCCATGAGCTATGGTGGACGGGAAGTCCAGTAGCTGTTTTTGAAAAGGAAAACCAGTGGGAAACTGCTGAGACACCTGGATGGTTTAGTCCAGGGGATTTTGTTATAATACTGAAAAACTTCCTGCTCCTTTTGGAGAGGATGCGTTTTGCAAAAATACAAAATGTTTTTCAAAACAACTCTGCATAAAATATTGCTGTTTCTGCAAAATATCCTAAGCTCCACATATTCCATGCATTATATCTGATTTCCCCATTCCGCGGGTGAAGGTGGGCTGCTGAGTACGTTTGTACTCACCCTTGCTTATTTGTTGTTTTTCAGAAAAAGGAGATCGGGTAAGAGTTACGACTGTTCCCAACCTTGCCTGTGGCTGTTGGACCGCTGATTTGCTTCACTGCGTATATCGGGCTGCTTCAGCCCCACTCTGATGATATGTCCCGAGTTGTGGACCAACTCTTAAAGTTGTTCGCCACCTTTGTAGGTTTGTCTCGTTTAAACAGATCTGGAATCATCTGATGTATAAATGTGTTTACTAGCCTCCTGGGACTAGTAATTGTATCACATTTGAGTCCCAGAGGATTGGGACGCTTCAGGTGGTACCAGAACTGTTAGGTTGGCCGCAGGACGTAACCCTTAGCCTGATCAAAAGTTTTTGAGTCCAAACTATTTTCTTAAGAAAAATTCTTGCTCTCATCCCTTCATTTCAAAAATGTTTTCCCCCTTTCCTTCTCTCAGAAGTCAGATGGAGGTTCAGTGTCAGACCGGCTTCTGCCAGAATGAAGATGGTTTCCCCAAGATGCTGAGAGCATGCACAGTCCGCCTCGGAATAAGGAGCCAGCCAGAGTATGATGGTCGTGAGTTCGTCGAGCATGGCACAGAGAAGTGTGTCGTGACTGTATACATTGGATCCAGTCCACACCATGTGGAATGGAGTGTCACTGCTGCTGGGCACAGATTCAAAGACACCTGCCAAGTCGTCGCTCGTAAGGCATTGAGGGCCCTGTGTCAGATCTACGAAGAAGAAGTGGCCGACACTCCGCTCAGATTCTTTCCGCCCTTTCAGAGAGACCGTCCCGCTTGGATGGCCAGGATGCGTGCATTGGAAGGGCAGCGGCTGCTTGAGGATGACCCCACAGTCGTGTACCTCACTGCATACCTGCTCACCCTTGATGCACAGTATGATTTCTTGGCTCGGCACCACCGTCAGATGATTGCCCGAGCAAAAGATGCAGAGAAGCGCAACCGTCAGCTGCATGTGGATCTCACCACAGCTCAAGCCCGTGCAACTGCCTTGGAGAGTCGTGAAGTCATTGCTGTTGAAGCCCTGAAGCAAGCCAAGGATGAGCACGTCCAGAAGTTGATGGAGGCCTACTTGGTAACCCACAACCAACGTAGAGCCCTGCGGATCCAAGAGCCCGCTTCATCCAACCCTATTCAACCCATCAGAGCTGAAGACCCCCAGATTCTTGAAGGTCACCCGGTCTCTATCAGAGGAGATGAGAAGTCTTGGGAACTACCGGAAGGAGCCATAGTCTTGGAAGGAATTCCAGTCTTCCCTCAGACTATGAATAAGCAAGAGCACCCCGAGTCCTCCCAAGATCCCCCACTAGAGTTGTTTGAGCCCCTCACCATGGAGAAGATTCCAGCACCGTCACGTGAGATCAAGGAAGAAGCTGCAAGCATCCCGCCAGCACCGCCGCCCTCTGAGGAGCTACAAGAGCCAGTCCCGCTTGAAGAAGAGTTCGACCCTGTCCTGCCATCTCAGTCACCGCCAGAAGAAGTCATCAACATCAGCTCCCTCTTGACCCATCCAGGAGATGTCTCAGATTGAAGTTGTGTGCAAGCCTCGCTAGAAGAGAAGCTGCCAGATCTGAGTTAGTTATGCCCAGTCCTCTGCATGCATTAGGTAGTGAAGTTTTTCTTCACTTTGGCCAGAGCCCTGCATGTATGAGAGGTAATCGTGTAGACTCGTGTTTTGCAAAACTCTAATTGTGTGGCCCCCTAGGGCATTTCAAAATGAATTTCGCTTGATGTTTTCTCCCCTTTTGAGTGCATATGTGATGCTTTAACGTTAGTGCTCATAAGTCGCATTTAGCATAATTCTCAATTCAGGAGCTGAGCTATAGTAGTTATTCTTAGCCCCCGAATCCAAGTAGTTCGTGATTTGGAAAACTCTATTCCTCCCTTATTCAAAACATTCGATTTGTTTGTGCTTATCATTGTTGAGCTTGTGTGTTTTCTTTCATTTTAGTAAAGGTTTTCTCTAAAAACATAGATCACAAATTAGAGCTAATCCTCATCTTATGCTTCCATTCTCCCCTTAACCCATCTCAAGAAAAAAGTGCCTTACCCAAGAAGATACCGGGAAGCTTACCCTTGAAGCCTGGAATAAGCTACAGAAGAAACCAGTCCAGCCGCTCAGTCAAATGGACCGACCGTGAGAATCAAAGCACTGCCCCTGAGTCAAAGTAAACAGGAAAAGAGGACAGAAGGAGTTATTACCATACAGAGAGGCAAAGATTCTTGGAACCAGAGACCACAAACATCAGGGTCATTGACCCCACCACTCACCCGTGCCCCTCGCACGCGTGCCCGCCTCCATGCGCACTACCGCCACCCACGCCCCCTTTGCAGCGCACTACCGCCACCCACGCCCCCTCTTGCAGCGCACCCACCGCCATCGTCGCCAGCAACAGGCCCCCCTTCCCCTTGTCGCACCTGCTGCCTTGAGTCGCCTGCTCCATCACTACCACTCCACCCCCCCCCCCCCCCCCCCCCCCGAGCACCCCCGCTCGCCTATAAAACCCCCCATCGGCTCCCTCAACTCCCATCTCGCTCAAAGCAAAGCACACTCCAGATAAACCTCCCTGCCAAATAGCAAGCAACTCCATTTTCCCACTCCCTCGCCCCTAAGATCACAATGCTTGGTGATTCTTGGGTTGAAGACTGTTGTACATGGTTCATAGTCTTTGGTTTCCTCTTCTGTATGATGGTAATACTCATCGATAGACTCCTCCAGTGGGAAGAGCAAAGAGAAAGAAAGAGGCAGTGAAAAGTGAGAAGAGAAAAGAAGATAGTGAAGAGAAGATAAGAAGGTTCTCCCAGAATCAACCCTGTGCCAGTCATCCCTCCGCAGCCAGCTCAAGCAGCAACAGCAGCAGAAGGACCCGTAACACCCTTGTTATGTGGTACTTCAAGGAGTTCAAATCCCCAAGATTCAAGAGTTCTACCCTCATTCTTTTTAAGTGGGGTAGTATTCCAGTAAGGTTCCTGCTGTGGAGAAAAAGGGGAAGACTTGTAGCAAGCTTGTGGAGGACCAGATCATCAAAGCATATAAGTTTCTGGATGAGAAGTGGTCACCCAAGTTTTGTTGATGAAGCACCAGAAGACCAATCAAGAAAGGAATCCATGTGGGAGTTCGCAAGAGAAAGGTTTGCGTGTTGGCGTCAATGCTTCTTCAATAAGCTAGCTGCCAAGCGAAAGCCAGAAGCCTGAAGATGATCTTGAGTAGCCAGAATCAGCGTTTGCAATCGGCAACCAGATGCTCCTCAAAGGCCAGATTTTGTTGAAGTTCCATCTCCTCGAATAGTCTGCAAAGTGAAGATATGTAGCTGAAGTAAAGCTATGCCCATAACCCTTCTAAGCCGAATCTCGAGGACAAGATTCATTTTAAGTGGGGTAGATTTGTAGCATCCCAAAAATTCAAATCCTGAAATTTTCTCAAACTCCCTCTAAATTCAAAATGAATTTCAAATTTTGTTTCAAAATGTTTGTTTGCAAGTTGATATCAACAAATAAATTATAGTGGTCTATATTCTCTCCAAAATCCTCCTCAAAATATCCTACAAATATTTCCCCAGTGATCACCTTCAAATTCTTTCCAGAAATACTGCCCAGATATTTCCCTAGTGATCCCCTTCAAGTTCTTTCCAGAAATATTGTCCAAATATTCCACCGATAATTCTCCAAGTATTTTCTTCCTCAAAAATACCTTCCGAATCATTTTTGAAGTCCCCACAAATATTTTCTTCATAACTTTCCTCATGCTCATACGTATACGTATGCCTCCAGTGTCATACGGTGAGCTCTACAAGCAAACCTCACTTATACAAGACAAATCCATGCTAATCTCCCACTAATCCTCTCATCCTCCCACTAATCCTCTCATCCCTCCCCCTAATCCCCCCACCATGGCTATAAATAGAGGGGCAAGGGCCTCCTCTCATCCCACCCCAAGCCATTTCATGGCAACTCTCTCCCCCCCCCCACACACACCCACTCCATGTTCCACACAAGCACACACTAGCACAAGGATCGTTCGATCGTTCTTCGATCGTTCGTCCCCTGTTCTTAGTTTGTTCGTTCGTTCGTCCGATCGTTCGATCGTTCGTCCGATCGTTCATGGTTCGTTCGTCCGATCGTTCATGGTTCGTTCGTCCGATCGTTCGATCGTTCGTCCGTTCGTTCGTCCAAATAATCTTTTTCCTACCGTTATGCTGCCGAAATTCCGATCGTTTGTTCATTCGATCATTCGATCGTTCATCGTTCGTTCATAGTTCCTATTCATCGTTCATCGTTCGTTCATAGTCCCTATTCATCGTTCTTCCAGATAATCTTTGTCCTGTCGTTATGCTGCCGAAATTCCGATCGTTCGTTCGTTCGATCATTCGATCGTTCATCGTTCGTTCATAGTCCCTATTCATCGTTCATCGTTCGTTCATAGTCCCTATTCATCGTTCTTCCAGATAATCTTTGTCCTGCTGTTATGCTGCCGAAATTCCGATCGTTCGTTCGTACGATCATTCGATCGTTCGTCCGTTCGTTCGTCCAAATAATCTTTTCCTGCCGTTATGCTGCCGAAATTCCGATCGTTTGTTTGTCCGATCATTCGATCGTTCGTCCGTTCGTTCATAGTTCCTATTCATCGTTCATCGTTCGTTCATACGAACTATTCACTATCACTATTCACCATTACTATTCTCCATTACTATTCATCGTTACTATTCACATACACTATTCATCACCGTTACTATTCATCGATGATATCTATAATTTCTTTTCCATCGCCACTATTCATCGTTACTAATCATCGTTACTATTCATCGGTCATCTAGTCATCCCAAATTTCAACTACTCATCCATCATGCTGTCCAGTCCACCTAAGACCAGCCAGACCCATGTTCCAATCATACGAACTCCGGTGACTGTGGTTTTCCTTCCAGTGGGAACTTCCCATCTGGTCACCCATCCCAGGTTTCCCCAAGTTGAGCACACTTGACTTTGAGATTCCTTCGAACTAGGCTTCCAAACTCAGATTCCAATAATTCTTGTTTCTAAATTCTTATGAAACTATTCCCTATCCAACCATGTCATCTCTTAAGCATGGTTCATATTCCAGAAGACTCCCAAAATACTCTTGTCCCATATTCTGCCTATAACTCTCTTGTTCATACTAAGTTAGACGATTCATTCATCACTATTCTCACCAACAGTGAACTTCACTGTGCTACACCACATACACCCAGCTATAAATACACCCAACTACCCTCTCCCTCTCCACACACACTCAACACCCTCAACCAAGGCAAATACCCCACCCACTCAGTTACTCCGCTCTGCCGGCTACACGCATAGTGTCGCTTCGCCTCCAGTCCACCCTCCTAGTAAGCACCTCCGCTCCACCACTAGTAGTATCTCAACACCACATGACATAGATTCTACTCAAGACTCTATCCATCCATATATCGCTATTCTGTACTATACTAAATATTTGTTGGTATACTTGCTGGTTTGTATGTTTGCTTGTTCATGTTGCATAGTTATCGGACCGTTCGTGCCGTCTCGTGGAGGCCAGATCCGCAAGTCTACGCTAGGCGGTGGAGCCAGAAGCCAGTTCCGCGAGCTCCCCTTCCCTCTTCGCCGAATAAGCACGACAAGCTCACTGGATCCCTTTGATGCATAAATTACCTATGATTTTTCAACCACAACCCTCAGCCTGTTATTTTATGCATGATATGATTTTGAGACAAGTTATTATGGCCACCCAACCGCTTGCCGCAATCAATCCCTGATATATATGTTCCAAATGATTTGAGAACAGGTGTGAGTTTTCAAAAGAAAATGCTTTTCAAAATGTGTGTGATGAAGGGTTTTCACCCTTATCACCTTTGAGTAGGGATGATCAGGGACTCCCTGGTTTAGGGGAGGGCCTAAGGTGATGGCTCAGCTGGTTTAGGCATGAGCAGAAGGATTGTCCCCTCGTATAAGGACCGGTTTGTCATCTTTCACTACCTGTACTCATGATAAGTACAACCACTCGAGACTGTGTGGGCAGTCACTCAATCTGAACTCGTACGGTCCAACCCCAGGGTTATGAAGGCTGGGGAGCACCGGGAGGATAAGGAGGGGGAAAGTTTTGTCCGGTTTGGACATGGCGGTGGCCTGACTCCTTCCGGATAACCGTTAAGGTTAGGACGTGCGAGGAAAGAAAGAGATTCGGATTCGGATCTCATTGATCATGAGATCGCAGAGCCGGACTAGTGGGTAAAGTGTACACCTCTGCGCAGAGTTTGAAAACCTATTCGAATAGTCTGTGTCCGCAGGAATGGATGAGTCTGGTATGGTATGGCAATTAATGTTTTGTTTCCAAAAAAAGGGTGCATTTGAGAAAAGTGGTTTTTAAAAGGTTCGGCGGTTGAGCCATGAGCTATGGTGGACGGGAAGTCCAGTAGCTGTTTTTGAAAAGGAAAACCAGTGGGAAACTACTGAGACACCTGGATGGTTTAGTCCAGGGGATTTTGTTATAATACTGAAAAACTTCCTGCTCCTTTTGGAGAGGATGCGTTTTGCAAAAATACAAAATGTTTTTCAAAACAACTCTGCATAAAATATTGCTGTTTCTGCAAAATATCCTAAGCTCCACATATTCCATGCATTATATCTGATTTCCCCATTCCGCGGGTGAAGGTGGGCTGCTGAGTACGTTTGTACTCACCCTTGCTTATTTGTTGTTTTTCAGAAAAAGGAGATCGGGTAAGAGTTACGATTGTTCCCAACCTTGCCTGTGGCTGTTGGACCGCTGATTTGCTTCACTGCGTATATCGGGCTGCTTTAGCCCCACTCTGATGATATGTCCCGAGTTGTGGACCAACTCTTAAAGTTGTTCGCCACCTTTGTAGGTTTGTCTCGTTTAAGCAGATCTGGAATCATCTGATGTATAAATGTGTTTACTAGCCTCTTGGGACTAGTAATTGTATCACATTTGAGTCCCAGAGGATTGGGACGCTTCAAGTTCTCCGCTCCCTACACGCCACAACAAAATGGTGTAGTAGAGAGGAAGAACAGGACGCTCATCGACATGGCAAGGACAATGCTTGGAGAGTACAAGACACCGGAGCGGGTTTGGTCAGAAGTTGTAAATACGGCTTGCCATGCCATAAATTGGCTCTGTCTTCATCGCCTCCTCACACTACTAGAAATATACTTATTTAAGACACACATTTTAAGACAGATACATGTGCATTTTATAGAAGCGTCTTTTATCATATGGTGATGAATAAGGTAAGACAGTTTGTTGGAGATCCGTCTTTAATAAAAAAGTGTTTTGAGACGGTTACATCGTAAGAAATGTCTTATGTTGATTTAAGACGGATTGTTATTGAAAACCATCTTAAATAAATATACCTTTTGATTCATTATAATTTTAAGAATTGTCTTAGATTTTGCTTAGTATATTAGACACTTCTATATATAAAACCATCTCAAATAAAGATATTATTAGAGTCGTCTAGACTATAAGAACTGACTTAGATGTTAGTGGGTATACTAGACACTTCTAAATATGAAACTATCTTAGTATGATATTTTTGATAAGTCGTATAGTGAAAAAAACATAGTGAATAATGAATTCGACTTAATTTGATGATATATATGACATGAAATGTAAAACTTATCTATGTAAATAATTCCTTCTAATCTCTTTTATTAAATCCGGGGAGGATTTTTTATACCCGCTCGCCTCCACCTTGTCACGACCGTGGCATGAGTACGGATCCAACTGAGGGACTGTTCAGTTAGTCTGGATTGCAGTTATGAATTGTTCCAGCTTACAGAATTATATAAATTATTCCATTTGTTCTAAAATATAGTTCTTTCTAGCCTACTTTTTCTATCTACATTCATTCAAATGATAATGAATATAAACATACACGCAAACTACATTTATATATTACTTAATAAATATATAATTAGTCTAAAATAAATTATCTATACTACTTTACTACTTATTAAGGCTGCAATAGTAGTTTGCCTCATCTGGTTCTGTCGTTCTGTCGTTCTGCCTCCCCTTAATCCGCACCATCCATCTTATTGCCCGCATCATCCACCATCGTCCATCGCAACCCCACGCTCGATCCTCCCGACCCCACGCTTGATCCTTGCCCTACCGGCCGCCAACCACCCTCGTCCGTTTGCCCGCACAACCCACCTCTGCCACGCCCGTCCAGCCGCCGCCGGCGAGCTCGTCCGTGATGACCACCGCCAGGGCGCCGCCCAAGCGGTGCTCGGTGACCGAGACACCCACATCTCGCCCTACTTGTCGAGAAGCGACCACCCCTCTGCTTCTCTCTTGAGTCTCATTCACCCCCTTCTCCCAAAACCCTAACCCCTAGACTTCCCAATATGGCGTCGCATCCCCCATTAGCCGTCGTGGCATCCGGATCGCAGCCGCCACGGATCCAGTTGGCAGCATCAGCCCCGCGGTCGTGTCCACCACACTGCCGGTGGTCGTCGTCAAGTTCGAGACGCCGTTCATGCTCTTGGCCCAACCTGCCGCGACGCTCCAACTGGGTACGCGACGTACTTGTCCATCTTGGAGAAGCCCCCGCCGTGACCTCTGCCGCACCCTCAACACCCCTCCCCGCGCGTGATAGGATCTGGGAGCGGCAAGAGGTCGCCCCCCATCTTCAGCAACGAGCTCGTACCTTCCCCTTCCTCCCCTCCCCACCACCATCACACCGCCAAGCGTGCCCACTGCTTACTCGTTTGTTTTTTTACAAGTTCAGATCCACAAGCATACTCACATAGTGAACATACCCACATGATTTTGTTATGCACATGTGTAACCAGCATAAGAATTAGGAGCAAGCTTTAATGTTTATGCTCATTTTATCTATGAAATTCTTACACTAAAAATGCATGTGCTATTCTTGCTTGAGAATAACAGAATCTATTTATCTTATACTTTTTTCATAGGTTGTTATTGTCAAACCAAATTATGTGCCTATATAAGTTGCACTTATGGATTATGCGTTCGAGTATAAATTGCACCTGCATTTTGGTATGTCGTTGCTTATTTTGGTAATTTATCATCCTATTCTTTCTCTTTGTGTTCATTATGTGCGCCCTCATTTCTGCTTCTATGACCCTGCATGTTCTCGATGGTGTTCAATAAGGATTTGGTCATCAGCAATGATGTGTTTTAAGTTTCTCTTCTCTTGTATGTCCACGTGCATCGACTCAGGTATCCATTTCACTTGATTGTGCTCCTACCTGCTCTTTTTGGCGGAGATAGGTGCCTTGGAATGCCATTACAAAATGCATTTCCATGGTCTTTCCATGTTCTCATTTGTTTCATGCCTACAAGTGCCTTGTCCGTATACCGTTTCACGCTGATTTGTTGAGCAACCTGTCTTTGTATAGCCAGCCATCTTTCAATGCGTTGTGAGTGGATGCTCATGTCATTCTCCCAATTTTCCTTGTTGAATTTTACCATGCCCTTGTATTACAGTTATTTATACATTCCTATGTCTTGTGACCTGTAAGTAAAGTCTACATATGACAATTTCAGTACATTAGTTCATACTAAAAAGAAACGTTTGGACCATAGAAAGCTTTCTGTTAGCCACATGTTACCTTTTGGTAGATCTACTACGTTCTAGTACTCTGATTTGTCAAACTAACGACATAGAATTTAACAGATTTTAAAGATCATGTGATTGAGCATTTAAGTTATTGCCTTTGAAGAAGATTTAAATTTTGCGACAACAGCCCCATCAGAGGCATGAATCCTAAAGACCATGCCATCAACTCCTGTCGTACTACCGTGTTCTTATAAATTGTGTTTTCTCGATGTAACATTGCTCTGATTTATGTGTACTAACTAACACTAGATTATTTTTTATTCCAATCTATTATATATGGTTATAAATGTAACATAATTATATCTGGTAGATTGGCCTATAGATTTAACACTTGACACACGAACTCGGTGAAAAATATCTGTCTATATGCATTATGAGATGATATAGTGACACTTAAGATATTTTTATGGAACTGAAAATCTAACATTATTATTTATTCATCAACTCATATGTTACATGTATTGATAAATCATTTATGTTGCTTGCTGAAATGTTTATTTAGTAACATGTGCACCTTGTTTTTGCCAAGGTTTTTTGGTAGGATCCATCTTCTATATTTGCATTTTTTGCTTGTATGTGCAATCTATCCAAGTGCGCTGCAACAGCATACAATAGGTTGATGAATAAATATTTCCATTGTTGCATCAGTATAAAGCATAACATTGTTCAAACACCTAAAGTAGTTATATCTTTGCTCAATTGTTCCCATAGCTGTGTGAGTATGCCGGTGCAGGGGCCAAAATCTTTTCGCCGCATAACAACAGTGGCATTCTTGATGTAGGGGATATCGAGTTAATGTCTTTCATTGAAGCATCAGGTAAATTTTCATACCGTGTTGGTAAGAAAACAACAACTCTTTTCTAAGCACAAATGTTACCTTTTAGCCTGGTCCTTTACTCCTTTTACTATTTTTTATTTGTAGTCTGCTCATTCCTACTTTGTGTTGTATCACCTAGGAACTTCTGTCTCGTTCATGCTAGTCTTGTTTCAGATCTAAATGTAGACGGTGAGTAGGTAAATTTATCATGTATAATTGCAATTTGGCTTGTAGGAAAAAAGTTTTAAAATAAAAGAACTCTGTTAATTACTTTCATGTAGTTAACAGCATGTTACATTTGTGTAGAAAACTAAGCCTACTGCTACACAACATATTGTTCGAGGACTTGGGTTAGTACCTGATGTTTTAGCATGTTGCAGCACTGAGGTACACTATATAGTCACCTTCCTCAAGTTCCAGTCCTTCGAAGCCTCCATTTTGTTGTTTGTCGGTGCTGAAAACTGAATCTCCGACGCACATTTTTGTATCCTCTGCAGCCATTGGAGGAACATGTGAAGGCCAAGCTTTCACAATTTTGCCATGTCCCATTAATGATAATGATCGTCCCATTACAAGGCCCCTTTTGAGTTTTTACCCTTGTTCTTGTGTTGACAACACAACTTGTGTAGCAGGTCTCAAATATAGTGAACCTCCATGACGTGACAAACATTTGGCACATCCCCTTACTGCTAAGGGTAGGGTATTTCTTCTCTGATGTAATGTTTACCATAAACTCGAAATTCACATCTTATTTAACCGTCCACAATGGAACTCTTTTATAGGACCAAAAGGCCGATGAAGCTATTCTGGAAGTTTTAGACCGTTGGTAGTATGTACTTTTGCATGATTACATCAAATGTTCATAATGTAGTTTGAACATAACTCAAGAATTTTCAGTAGTATTTTACTGTAATATAAATTGCATCACTGGTGTTGTTTCGTGTGTATCACCAATAACTAAAAGTAGAGCAACAGTTTTGGAGAAGCTGACATCATCATTATCTTCTGATGACCCGTAAACCATTATTCCCCAATCTAGAGTTATCATTGCAGTGGAAAAGTCAATGTGACTACCTTCAAAAGAAGGTATATATTTGCTGTTCGGGTAAACTTTCAGTGCAACAGTAAAATAAAGGACTAAACCTAAAGTTGTTCTCTTTTTGTGTCACTCCTTTTTGTTTGTAGCATACTTGTACATATTCTTCTTGCAATGTTAGGATCTGCATGGAAATCTGCATGAGTGAGTACACCTTTCATTACCTTGTCAATTTGTAGAAACTATTGTTCTCTCACCTGTCAAATCTATATCCCTAAATAAAATATCAGTTCAAATTAATCTAGATCCACCCAACAATTGACCCTCACTGAGATGTGTTTTTTTGTGCACCCCATTTTGTACACATAAGAAATCCTTATCTATCACATTGAATCATCTAGATCTCTTCTCCATTGTTTCTCTCACTCACATCTATTAAGGTATGTAAACATTCACTTTAGTAATGCTAACAAAAGAATAAAATAACAATTAGTGTTTTGTATATCAATGTATTTTGTCATATTGATTTGTAGGTTGTTGAATGGCTTGAATATGTCCCCATCTTTCTTTTAGGCTTTGAATTTGAAAATGCTTGCTTATTCATCGATGGATTCTTAGCCTCCTAGACCTTTCTGGTTGGTCATGGCCTCACAATTGCTGACATTGTAGTTTGGTCAAATCTTGCTGGCGAGGATGGCATCCCACATTGGATGATGCGACAGGCAGGGCGGTACATGGCGAAGTACCAGGCATCGACTAAGGGGAAACCCACATTCGGCCATCGGGTTCGGGGAGCTCCCAGCTGCGAGGTTTTGAGATTTTGACCTCAAGGTCCAAGGAGATGCTTATGGCGTCGATGTCAGACATCAAGACAACAAAACGGGGCAGCATGTGGGAACTGGATCAGAACCTTGATCAGCCCAATGACAAGGATGTCAGTCAACTGAAGGACATGTACAGATAAATGGTCAAGGTGAGATATGACGTCCTTGTATGTTACAATAATCTGTTGGCTCTTATGATTTTTTGGTAATTGCAAAATTGTAATGGTTCTTGTTGCATTTACACATTTGCAAAGTATGAGCTGATAGTTCACAGATATTTTGTTGATTGCTCTATCCAAATGCCATTTCACTTGGTAAAACAAATTAGTTTTCCTTGACCAAATGTCAACCATTGCAGGTCCATGCACTGTGTCACTGTCTGTCTTAGAAAAAGGTAGCCATGTACATCTCCAATAATGCAATATGTCACATAACGAAGGAAACAATGATTATACAACTACTTATGCTAGTTTCAGACACTCATGTATTTAGACATCTCCAATAATGCAATATGTCACATAACTTGATTTTATCTTTTGGTCATGAGGTAGGTTGCACTTGTTCAAATGAGTTTTTGTATTAACAAACAATATGGTTTCAGATGATTACTCTTGGAGGTTCTTCTGAACTGGACTTGTTGATTACATGGACCCATTTTCAGAAGGTGTTGTTTTCAGTGTGAGGCCTACAAAGAAAAGTTGGAAAACATTTCCAATATATCTTGTGGTGAGAAGGTATGTTCCATCCATGTAGTGTTGTGTTATTGTCTTTTTAATGGCCAAGGACATTCCACAAGAATAGTTTCATTCATTATCTGCAAAGTTGTCCCTTATAGCTGTTAATGACCTTATAGCTCGATGGTATGTGTTGGGGACTTGTTCTCAAATGCTAAAAATTAAGAACAAGGCAACATAGAAAATGTTAAGTGTAAAAGTCCTTCGTCCTCCATAACATTATATCCCTTTGGGATATAAAGCATCTCGGACGAAGGTTACGAAGGACGTAGCTTCGTAAGCGTGACAATGAGGAACGAAGCATTCATATAAATCATGAGATATGAAAATACTTAAATGTTATCATAAAATCATCTCCATTTTTATTATTATAAACGAATGTAAATGACTCCAAATTACAAATGTACCTTCGGTCTTGAAGAATACAAGTGTGATGTGAAGGCAAATGACAGGTTCGTGTGAACAGTACGGGGGTACTGTTCATCTATTTATAGACACAGGACGCAGCCTGTGACGAATTACAATTATGCCCTTTACAAAAGTTTACAACATTATCTTAGACCTCTATGGATAAAAAGGTCATTCTATCTTTATGTCGGTTTGTAACGCCGAAGCTCTATAAAAAGGAACCTTCGGCCATTTCCTGGGGACGATTTCAGCCGAAGCTGCTTCTTCACGCAAGACCTTCGGCGCAACGAAGCATGGCCCCAACAGTAGCCCCTTTCGCGGCGCTAGATCGTTTTTCGTAACGAGCTTGAACCGTGAAAAAATCCTCTCAAGCTTCGGGAAGCCGAAGGTCCAAAAAACACCTTCCCTGAGCTCGTTGCCGAGAAACGATTCATTTCCCGAGATCGTGTCGGTCCCACCTTGCAGAGTCACTGTTTGGTCTTTGCGGTCCACTGCGCAGCGAGTACAAGTTACTGCCCGCCTGGTGTAAAAACCCTGCCGCTTCGCCTTCTTACCTGCAGCACTATATAAACAGACGAGTAGGTGTGAAGTTACCACAGCATTTACTGCTATTTGCACTGTTTTGCTGCCAAAATTTTTAACCATCACCGAAGCTTGTTTGTCAGGTTTGAACGAAGCTCCATCTTGAAGCCTGCTTCGGAGAAAAAAGTATTAAAGTTTCACAAGTTCATAATTAAATGGCCAGAGTTCGCTCTACAGCTAGGGTTGAGCGTGAGGGGGACGAAACTGAAGCTTCGGAGACTGTGCCCATCTCCGAAGCGATGCAGCGCTCCGGACTGGTGACTACGGAAGAAATAGCTGCTGCCGGAGCAAACCCGACAGCTGCCGAAGGAGAAGGGAACATTGAAGAAACCGACTCCGAAGATGACTACCGTATTGCCATGCCCAGCAAACCCAGCCACCTAGACTTCGGAAAATCGACTGTTTCAAAGGTTGATCTCGCCAAGATGGTGAAAGCAGGTTTTTTCAGTGAAGATCAGAAGAAGCTACTTCGCTTCGGGGGAGAAGAGACCACCCCGAAGCCAGAGAAGGACGAGGTTGTCATCTTCAAAAGCTTTTTAAAGGCTGGGCTAAGATTCCCTGTTCACGAGATTGTTGCGGAGATATTGAAGAGGTTTGGCATCTACCTTCACCAGTTAACTCCTAACGCTATCGTTAGGCTTAGCGTTTATATTTGGGCCCTCCGAAGCCAAGCAGTGGAGCCTTTTGCTGACAGTTTCTGTCGAGTTCATGAATTGCATTATCAAACAAAGGCCAGAAAAGATGGGCTTCATGAAAACTTCGGTTGCTACAATTTTGCCTACCGGAAAACCGCAAAGTTTCCTGTAATTAGCTACCGAAGCAAATGGCCGGCAGGCTGGAAATCAGAATGGTTCTATGTCAAGGTTGATGAGGACAAGGAGAAGCTTGTGCAAAGTCCACTCGAGCTAACTTTCGGAGAAACCCGACCCCACTGCAACATGACACCAGAGGGTCAAACTCAACGGGCAATGGATGAATTCAGAATCATTGCAGAGCATATTGGTACCAGGGATCTGGTTCAAGAATTCTTAGCATTCAAAGTCTTCCCTACTCTGAAAAAATGGGAAATGCCAAAGTTAAAGGGGGAGAAGAAGGAAGGGGATCTTGTCCGGCTTCCTTACCACTTCAAATTCAAGAAATATTTTAAGAAGCCCTGCCAAGAGTGGCTGGACACAGTTGAGGTGATGTGTAATGAAATTCTTGGAAATTATTCGAAAAAAGAAGATCAACTGATGACAGCAGCCTTCGGTACCCGTCCGAAGCGAAGGCTGAACCGAGTGCTTGATGCACTGGGCTTCGAATATCCTGACTATGCGCAGCTGAACAAGGATGCTGAGGGCCAGAGAAGAAAAAGAGAGGCCGAAGCTTTAAACAAGGATGAAGAACAACCACCAAAAAAGAAGAAAATTGTCAAGAGAAAAATATCAACTCCAAAGCGAAAACTATCCGAAGGAGAGTGGACCCCCACACCACCTTCTACCAGCGACGTGGAGGAAATTCTAAAGGTAATGACTGAACCCATGCCCACGAAGCTAAGTCCATTAGGGCCTCGACTGACGAAGCTTTTTCAAAAGGTGGCGGAGCCGGAAAAAACGAAGATAACCAAAGCAAAAAGGCAAAGAATTATTGCCGTAACAGAAGTTATTGACAAGACGCCACCGAGAGCATCAATTCAGAAAACAGCAGCTGCTGAAGACACAACAAACGTCGAAGTCGCACCTTCGGAGGTCGCGGCTACCGAAGCCGCTACAGCCGAAGATGTGAACTTAGAGACTACCATTGAGAATATCGACAAAATTTTAGAAGACATGGCTGCAGAAGAAGCTGCCGCTGCTGCTAAAAAAGTCATGGCCGCAGTGCCTGAGAAGGGGAAAGAAATAGCCGAAGTCGCTTCGGACGACGAAGCCTACACATTTCAAAATTTAATTGGGCAAAAACTTTCGGAGGACGAAATAGAAGAGCTAAAAGACTATGCCAAATCTTGCGGATACAGGCCAGGAGCTCTTCTATTCGGAGGTGTGGACGATGAAAAATTAGGCTGCATTCGAGACCAAACCGGAGCTAAGGTCATCGGTACTCTGTCAAAGAGTATCGGTTTTCCGAAGCTAGAGATAGATATCAGCCGCTACCGACGACAGCATATCGTCGGCAGCTTATTTTATTCCAATTTCAAGGTAAACAATCTTTTCTCTGTTCCTTATTGCTTTGGATAATGAAAATGTTACTAACGAAAACTGTTTTTGTGCAGAGCATGCTACTGAGCAAAGCTCTGAAGATGCAGCAGGATTTAGAGGACAAAAAACACGAAGCTATAATTGGAAATTTAGAGAGCAAAATAAAAGAACAATCAGTCATCATTGAAAAGAAAGACTTCGAACTTCAATCAACCGAAGGCTTGCTGGCAGAGACCGAAGCTAAAATATCAGAATTGAATTCGAAGCTTATCGGTCAATCAAAACAGTTTGAACAAGAAAAGCTAGAGCTTAATTCTAAACTTGAAGCCGAAGTCCAAGCCAACTCAAATTTGAAGAAATCATTAACAAGCCTTCAGGATAAATGTTTGAATTTTAGCAACAATTGTATCCAACAACTAAAGAAGATCTTTTACTCAGTTGGAGCCAGCAGCGGGAAATTTACCCCTTCGGATGAAGATTTACCAAAAGCCTTCGATCATATCGAAGCTGAAATTGAAGAACTTGACGAAGTTATAGCTGGGCACGGTGACTTCTGTGCCTGGGTAGCTTCTCGGGGTACTGCTGCAGCATTCCTGAAGGCTGGCTGCGAGCATGGAAAGATCGTCAACAGGCCCAACTTCACCCTGTCTCCATCAATCCTGGACGATATACCTGACCTCGCCCGAAGTATCTCAAATAGATTTATAAAAATGATATGGACAAAAGGCGGGCGGGAGAAGGCTGGAGACGAAGCTCGAAGTCATCTTGAACCAGTAAGAAATCCTACTTTGTACTTACCTTCTCCTTCATACTTGATTTTTACTCTGGATACCTGGATTCATGTAGGATGACGAAGCTGAAGGTGATTAAAGAATATGCCGCCGAAGCGGGAGCCTGAAGAAGATTAGTAGTAGTAGGCTAGAAAATTTGTAACAACTTGTTGTAAATACAATTAAACCGTTCTCAAGGAACTTTGTACATACCTTGTAATATATCCTTACCCTTTTATTAAGACGCTTTGATGTGGACGAAATCAATATTTTGAGCCGAAGGCGAAAAACACCTTCCCTTCTTTTCGTACACAACGAAGCATTAAAGACTGCTTCTTCTTTCTGCGGAAGCTTTGCTTTTTTGTACAAAACATAAAAGACTACTTCTTCTTTCTGCCGAAGCTTTTCTTTTTTGTACACTCCAAAACGTAAAAGAATACTTCTCCTTTTTGCCGAAGCAACCACTTAGTAACACAGATGCCATGAATGAATGCTTATGAATGCAAATGCTATGATGTAATGTGATGTGCGAATGAATGTCCAAAACATATAACCGAAGCCACACTCAACCATTATTTCCTTGGAATCAACCACACATCAGCTCTGCATTCCCTTAGGAACGACTTTGGAGCTTCCTCGTCTTTTACTTAGGCGGTATAAACTCTGCATTCCCTTAGGAACGTCTTTGGAGTTTCTTCGCCTTTTACTTAGGCGGTATAAGCTCTGCATTCCCTTAGGAACGTCTTTGGAGCTTCTTCGTCTTTTACTTAGACGGTACCAGCGTTGACTTTTCGCTGAGAGCTCTGCATCCCCTTAGGGACGTCTTTGGAGCTTCTTCTCTTTTTTCTTTTTCAGTTCCTGCACTCGATGGTGCGTTCTCAGCTGTTACATTTACATTTTTTGGGGGATTTTGCTCTTATAAGACTAAAAAAGGAAATTACACATGATGGCCCCATTAAAAACCTTTCTCCCCCTTCGGAAAGGAAAAGGGTGCCATGAAAAAGAAAAGAAAAAACATAAAAAATTACATCATGTTATACATAGTATCGCCGAAGCTCATCCGCATTTCAAGACCTTGGAATTTCGTTGCCATCCATGTCCTTCAATCTGTACGATCCAGGCCTTGACGAAGATACTACTAAGAATGGTCCTTCCCATTTCAACTGTAGCTTACCCACTGTATCTGGGTTAGCCACTCTCCGAAGCACCAAGTGTCCCGGCTCAATATTTTTTAACCGGACTTTTCTATCTCGCCATTTAACTGTTTCAGCCTGATATTTATTGATATTCTCCACGGCCTGAAGCCTGATCCCTTCTAAAGCATCCTTTTCCACAAGGCAAGCATCTTCGGGACCTGATTCTGCCGAAGCTACTACTCTTATTGATCCAGCTTTGGCTTCTTCCGGGGTTATTGCTTCGTCTCCGAATAATAACTTGAATGGGGTAAAGCCTGTAGATCTTGATGCTGTTGTATTGTGGCTCCACACCACTTTGGTTAACTGGTCTGGCCACTTTCCCCTGGGTTGATTGAAGATTAGCTTCATTATTCCTGTCATTATAATGCCGTTGGCCCTTTCAACAAGCCCATTCGACTCCGGATGCCTGACTGATGCAAAATGGATCTTCGTTCCAATTTGATCACAAAAGTTTCTGAAAGCTTCGGAGTCAAACTGCGTTCCATTGTCTACAGTGATGGCCTTCGGTACTCCGAAGCGACAGACAATGTTCTGCCAGAAAAACTTTTGGACAGTGGCCGAAGTTATTGTAGCTAATGGCCTCGCCTCAATCCATTTGGAAAAATACTCCACAGCTACTACAACATATTTTAGATTCCCTTGGGCCGGTGGTAATGGACCCAACAAGTCAAGGCCCCATCTTTGCAATGGCCAGATGGGTTGTATCAGCTGTGTCAAAGACGAAGGTTGCTTTTGATCTCTTGCACATTTTTGACAACCTTCGCACTTTTGGACTAACTCCGCTGCATCCGAAGCTGCCTTCGGCCAATAAAAACCTTGGCGGAACACTTTTCCAAGTAACGGCCTGGATCCGATGTGGGATCCACACAGGCCTGCATGTATCTCTTTCATCAACTCTATACCTTCGGCTCTAGATAAGCACTTGAGCAGCGGAGCGCAAACTCCATGTTTGTATAATTCCCCTTCTATCATGACATATGGACGAGCTCTTGCCTCTACTCTTTTATTGTAAGCTTCGTCATCTGAAAGGAACTTACCCTGAAGGTAAGAGATTATTTCAGTTCTCCAATCTTCGCTATAAACAGGAGATATGTTGAGGACTGCTCTTTCAAGGAGCTCCACTGAAGGTGCCTTTATTGTTTCGAAGAACACATCCGAAGGTAACGGCAGCCCCTGTGCCGCAGACTTAGCTAGCAAATCAGCATGCTCATTTTGTCCTCGAGGGATATTCTTGACAGAGAATCCTTCGAAGGATGCTTCGATCCTTCGGACCGTATCTAGGTATTTTTCAAGCTTCGGATCTTTAGCCTTGCAACTTTTGTCAACATGACCCGAAACCACCTGGGAATCAGTTTTAAGAATTGCCCTTCTGATTCCCATTGCCTTTAATTTCCGAAGGCCCAGAAGCAGGGCTTCGTACTCAGCAATATTGTTTGTGCAGCTAAAATCAAGTCTTGCTGCAAAACAAGTTTTGACCTTGGATGGTGAAACCAACACAGCAGCTGCACCTGCTCCGAAGATTCCCCAAGATCCATCACAAAATACTGTCCACACCTCGGCATCTTTATTTGCTTCTTCATCCTGAGCCCCTGGCGTCCAGTCGGCAATGAAATCTGCCAATGCTTGAGACTGGATCGAAGATCTATGCACATAATCAATGTAAAATTCGTTGAGCTCTGCAGCCCATTTCCCAATCCGTCCAGTAGCTTCTCTATTTCTCATTATATCCTTCAACGGCTGCGAAGAAGGAACAATGATATTGTATGCCTGAAAATAATGCCGAAGCTTCCTGGATGCCATTAAAACGGCATATAATACCTTCTCCAGCTCTGTATAATTTTTCTTTGAGACACTAAGGACCTCAGATACAAAATACACTGGGACTTGCTTCTTGAGCTGGCCATCAAGCTTCTCCTGGACAAGTGCCGCACTTACTGCTGAGTGCGAAGCTGCCACATATAACAACAGAGGAGCCCCTGGCGTTGGTGGAGTTAATGTTGTGAGATCTATCAAGTATTGCTTCAACTCTTCGAAGGCTTTTTGTTGACTTGGGCCCCATTGAAAGACTTCGGCTGACTTCAGCACCTCGAAAAATGGTAAGTTTCTTTCTGCTGATCTGGATATAAATCTGTTGAGAGATGCCAGCCTTCCTGTCAATCTTTGGGCCCCTTTTCTTGTAGTTGGTGGCTCCATTCGAAGTATAGCTTCGATTTTATTTGGATTAGCTTCGATTCCCTTTGTTGAAACCAAGCATCCAAGAAATTTACCCTTCTTTACTCCGAAGACACATTTCTCTGGATTCAGCTTCAAACCAGCTTGTCTGAAGCTGGCGAAGGTCTCCTGCAGATCAGCAATATGATTTTCCTGCTTCGTGCTTTTGACGATAATGTCATCAACATAGGTCAACACATTTCTGCCTATTTGAGACTGAAGAACCTTCGCAGTCATTCTGCTGAAACTTCCTCCAGCGTTTTTGAGCCCTTCAGGCATCCGAAGATAGCAATACGTGCCACTTGGAGTTATGAAGCTAGTTTTCGGCTCATCTTCCTTTTTCATCCAGATTTGATGATATCCTGAGTAACAGTCCAAGAGACTCATGAGCTCTGAAGAAGCTGCTGCATCGACTAGAGAGTCTATCCTTGGCAACGGGAATTCGTCCTTCGGACAAGCCTTGTTGAGATCTGTGAAATCGATACACATTCTCCACTTGCCATTGGCCTTCTTCACCATAACAGTGTTAGCTAGCCACTCTGGATACTTCACTTCTCTGATAACTCCTGCACTGAGGAGTCTTTTTACTTCATTGCGAGCCCCTTCGGCCTTGTCATCAGACATTTTCCGAAGCCTCTGCTTTCGGGGTCTGAAGGATGGGTCAACATTGAGCGAATGTTCAATAACATCCCGATTTACTCCACAGAGATCATTAGCCGACCATGCAAAAACATCTTTGTTGTTGAATAAAAACCTTATCAAGGTTTTCTCCTGGTCTTCAGATAATTGCGAGCCCAACAGCACCTTCTGCTCTGCTATGTCCTCACACAATAGCATGGGCTTCGGCTGATCTGCTGAAGCTGCCTTCTCCCTTCTGAATTTGTACTGTTCACAAGCTTCGGCTCCATCTATATTATGGATTGCTTTGGAGTCAGTCCAGTTACCTTCGGCCCTTCTTGCGGCTTCCTGACTTCCATGGATAGCAATGGGTCCCTGTTCCGAAGGTATCTTCATGCAAAGATAAGCAGGATGAAGGATTGCTTCGAAGGCATTAAGAGTACCACGACCAACAATTGCATTGTAAGGATATTCCATGTCAACAATGTCAAACACAACTTGCTCAGTTCTAGTGTTGTTGATGAATCCGAAGGTCACTGACATGGTGATCTTGCCCAGTGCTACAATCTGTCTTCCTCCGAAGCCACAGAGAGGATGTGTAGCATCATGAATCTTATCTTCTGGCTCTTGCATTTGTCTGAAGGCTTTAGCAAATATGATGTCAGCTGCACTGCCTGTGTCAACCAAGACATTGTGGACCAGAAATCCTTTGATAACACAAGAGATAACCATGGCATCGTTGTGTGGGTAATCTTTGAGCTGAAGGTCCTCTTGGGAGAAGGTAATAGGAATGTGAGACCATCTTGTCTTGATGAAGGGTCCTTGCACCCCAACATGCTGTACCCTCCTCTGTGCTTCCTTCTTCTGTTTCTTGTTAGCTGGCTCTGAGGACGAGCCACCTGTGATCGGTAGCACCAGCTTCGGGTCCGAAGCAGCTCCAGCTCGGTTGTTGAACGAAGCCATCAGCTCAAAAAGTGGAAGTGAGTTCACCGGAGGTGGGCGCCAATGTTGGGGACTTGTTCTCAAATGCTAAAAATTAAGAACAAGGCAACATAGAAAATGTTAAGTGTAAAAGTCCTTCGTCCTCCATAACATTATATCCCTTTGGGATATAAAGCATCTCGGACGAAGGTTACGAAGGACGTAGCTTCGTAAGCGTGACAATGAGGAACGAAGCATTCATATAAATCATGAGATATGAAAATACTTAAATGTTATCATAAAATCATCTCCATTTTTATTATTATAAACGAATGTAAATGACTCCAAATTACAAATGTACCTTCGGTCTTGAAGAATACAAGTGTGATGTGAAGGCAAATGACAGGTTCGTGTGAACAGTACGGGGGTACTGTTCATCTATTTATAGACACAGGACGCAGCCTGTGACGAATTACAATTATGCCCTTTACAAAAGTTTACAACATTATCTTAGACCTCTATGGATAAAAAGGTCATTCTATCTTTATGTCGGTTTGTAACGCCGAAGCTCTATAAAAAGGAACCTTCGGCCATTTCCTGGGGACGATTTCAGCCGAAGCTGCTTCTTCACGCAAGACCTTCGGCGCAACGAAGCATGGCCCCAACAGTATGGCTTCCAGAATCAGTTAGGAATTAGATTAATAAGTGGACACTAATCTATGTCAGAAATTATGGGAAAAATGAATACAGTGAAGACATGGGCACACACGCAAGAACAATTTTCTTTAAAGTTCTTCTCCATCAGTTTTAAACATCACCATTTGGAACCAGTTTGCTACTAAATTTGATCAGTGTGAGTGGTTAACCTGGCAACCTAAATAAGCATTGTTTGTTATTACTGAATACAATATCTTTTGCAACAAAGAACACTAACATAAGCTGTTGTGGCTATTGTGTTGTTGCAGCTACAGCCGAAGCAGTAGCCAGCTGAACATGTTGACATGTTATTGCGGTGGTCAAGGCTCAGGATTCAGAGCAGAAGATGCACATAAATACTGGTGAATGATGCCATCGACGATGATGAATTGATGAAACGATGGATGATGCCATCGATGAAAGATGGAATGGAACTCAAATTTTGGTGGTCGCACAAGTGTGGAGACATGAATTTATATATACTTAGTTAGGCTCAATGTTAGCACAAATAGTTGATGAGCAAGTTTAAATTTAGAGTACACTTATGTATGAGTTATTTGACAATGCTTATTTATGAGATATTGAATGTTATTTATCTATATTATATTAATTATAGTGTTATTAAATATATGTGTATGCATTTTTCTCTTTTCAATTATTATAACGTGGTAACTGAAGAATATACTGCCAAGTAAGTCGTTTCAAATCTTAATAAGACATTTCTCAAAACGTCTAATATCAGTATCCTAAATAAGATGGTTTTTAAAACGTCCAATATCAGTCTCCTAAATAAGATGGTTTTTCTCTTGCGAGTGTCTATTATTATAGGATATTCTAGTCAGTTTGATAAATATTTTGTGACTTATAATGTTCGCATTTTCGACAGTTATTTAGAAGAAGTGTCTTAAACAAAACCTAATGTAAGACAGTTTATTGGACAAAATGACTTAACAAATTCCTTTTTAGACGGTTATAAATTAAAAAATGTCTTATTTAATATCTTTTAAGACGGTTTATAACCATCTTAAAAACGTAACATATTTTGCGACTCCATCAAATTTGGACACTTCATAAGCATCTTAATAACTAAAAATTAACCATCTCATATAACACGATTTGTAGTAGTGTCAAGAAGACGTCTTACGAGCTTCTAACCGGTAACAAACCCAATGTGTCATACTTTCGTGTCTTTGGAAGAAAATGATACATCTTAGTTAAAAGAGGTAGACGTTTAAAGTTTGCTCCCAAATGATACATCCAGGTGTCATGCCTCCCTTACAAAGACAATCGGCAGGAAGACCTTGATCGTATTGAGCATCATCTTCAGCTCCGTCGGCTTTAGGTAATCCGGCAGCTGTAGCGCCTTCTTCATACCCTAGAAAAGTATAAATCAAGCAGTAGGTTAGTGAAAAGGTATAAATCATAGAGTTTGAGTTTTTTTGTAGGCGATGGAGAAACAAATATAGTTGTTTTGTTCTAATATTGTGATATTCCTTACCACGTTACTTGAGATGCCCTCAATTCTACATGTGAAAATCGAAACATGGTGTTTGCTTTCCTCCAATAGTTCAGAGTTTCTCTCAACATATATTTATAGCTACAAAGTGCAAGGTTCATATATCTCTTGAAACATTTGTGATGCCATGAAAGACCAAGTGTGTATAAGTATATATATAATATTAGATAGTCCTAATTTAGATTATTATTTATAAGCATGCAAACCATGTTGCAAGTCATTCAACAACTGATGCACCATTAATTTATCATGTATACTCTAGAACCATCATGCATCAATGTCGATCTATGAAGAGTGTTTTTGTGCCTAGTGTTAATGTTGTATGACATAGAGGAAAAATGAAGAATGATTGGGTTGAATTGACAACGTGTTTTCCTGTTAGTCTATTATTAGACTTAATTTACCATGCTAGCATGAATTTTTTTGTTGTTGCTATCGACAAATTATAATGGCTATGTAGAGAAATGAAACCAATCAATAAAGAATTATGTGGTTTTGCTATATTCAATAAGATGAAAACAGCCACCCAATATGGCTAAGTGCATGACCATAACTCCCACCTAACTCATTGAGTCAAGTTCACTTTCTCGTAAGTAATATGAAGTCACTATAGTAAATCAAGAAACTTTAGGAAGTCACATTAATATCTGATAGCTCCATAGTAGTCACCCAAAAATAAGCATATTATTTTTGGCGGCTAGAGAGAAGCTATCAAAAATATGTTTATTTTATAAGGCGGCTCCCTAGCTACCAAAAATAATCGTATTCTTTTTGGTGGGTACTCCCTAGGAGCCAAAAAATACACTTTTATTGACAGTTGTGCCTGGAAGCCAAACAATAATACACTTATTTGTAGTGTACATAGAGTAGCAACCTGCAACCCAAAATAAAGCATATGTAAGATTTTTTTGTTCGAGCCTACTTACATATTTCACAATGCATCTAGCACTTCCTCCAATCCCAGCATCACTCTTCATGTCGCCAACACACCGCCACCTTGCCACCCTAGTCACCAATACTACCACCTCGCCCCCTCCCTCGCCCCGGTTGTGCCACCTCTTCCCCAGCCCCAGTTGAGCTGCCCTACCTCCTTGCCACCAAAATCGTGTCATCACAACGCAACTCCCCCTCCTATCAGCCATCCCATGTGCCCTCTTATTGTTGTTTGCTTGCCAACTGCCACACGGTGCACACCCATAGAGCTGATCGTTGCCGCTCGTCGCACTGTGCTCGCCCCTACACCATGCCATGCTCCAGCGCTCGCCCTCAACTGCCCTTGCACACCTGGTAGCTAAAAGGGAAATGTGTTATATGTTGTTTCTATATTGATTTTGGTGATTAATGACCAACACAACATTGTGATCTAACTAGTTTGCTAAGTATGTGAATACAGGTTCCTGAGAATCAAATTGAGGTATTCAATGCAACAACTGGCTCAAACAAAGGCTAGAAATGGAAAAACCTGGATAAGTTGAACTATGAGTAATTCATAACTTTGGATATGTTCTAAATGCCCTTAAGAATGTTCTTGATCACCTTAGAGAGATTGAAAAGTCAGACTTTGGAAAAGGTGCTAAGTTTGAGCAAGTTTGGGGATCTGAGTTGGAAATCACCTAAACTCAACAACTATGACTTAGACTAGTTGGACAGACCCTAAATAAGTTTGTCTAAGTTATAGGAATGCTCTCAAGGACAACAAAATTGAATCGAAGAACAAAAGCCAAAGAGTGTCAAGATCTAGTTGGTCTACGGTGCACCGAACCGAGTACGCAGAAATGTGTTCTTAAGAGTTCAGTGGCCTGGCGCACTAGACTAGTCCATTGGTTGTCCAGACTGCTTCTACATAAAGTATAGTCCGTTGGCCTAGTCCACCCAAACCAGTCTGTTGGTGTGCCAGACCACTTCTGCAGAGATGTATTCAAGACTTCGGTGACCTGACGCACCAGAACAGTCTAGTGGTGCGCCAGACCACTTCTCTAGAGAAGGCTGCAAAGAGAAGCTCAAGGACTTCAAGGGACCGGACCAGTACAGTGTGCACCGAGCCAGTCGGGTCCAATGGATACTTCAGGGTTTAGACTCCAATGGCTAGCTGACTTGACAGGACACGTGGCAAGGTCTGGTGGTCCACCGGACTAGTCTGGTGCCACATGGCAAGGCAAGTAGACAGTTAGATCCCGCTTATTCTGTAGACCGTTGGAGGTCTGGTTGTAACACCCCATCCACTCCCGGACCGCAATGTACTTACTCCTGGCTGCCCTCTAGGATCATAGACCATCCCTACAGACCAACGCGCGGCTTTTGTGCACACTTTGTCCTCACTCATGCATACCCGAGAAGACTTCCTGGACGGTCACCCATCCTAAGATTGCTCTGGGCCAACCACGCTTAACCTCGAAATTCTTTCGAAACAGGCTTCCGAAAAAGAAGATGCACCTTGTTGGTATGAGTACTCTATTAATTCTATTAAGCATTGGGCCAGAATATGACCATCCATTTGGGCCACGATATCACAATCCACCCCCCTTAGAAGATCGAAGTCCTTATTGGTCAACCCCAAGCCAGGAACCTCCACTCTTGGCCACGTCTGTATGTCTATTGTCGTCATATGCCATGCCATGTGACCACTCCGGGCCCACATGCACCATGCGCCATATACCCAAACCCCTAGTACACACACGCTTCTAAAACCGCGAGGGTCATTTCTGATACCAATTGTAACACCCCGTCCACTTTCGGACCAGCGGTACTTACTCCTGGCAGCCCTCTAGGATCATAGATCATCCCCACAGACCAACATGACTCTTTTGTGTGCACTTTGTCCTCACTCATGCACACCTGAGAAGATTACCCGGTCGGTCACCCATCTGAAGATTGCTCAAGGCCAAGCACGCTTAACCTCGAGGTTTTTTTGAGACAGGCTTCCGAAAAAAGATGCACCTTGTTGGTATGAGTACTCTATTAATTTTATTAAGATTTGGGCTAGGATATCACCATCCATTGTGGCCAGGATATCACACTGGTGGGGCAGCGAACCAGTCTGGTGCACACGAGGAAAGAACAGTTTTTGCTGGTTTTTATCAATGGCTAATTGAGGGGTTTGGGGCTGTAAATACCCCACTAACAGGAAAATTACAAGAAACAAGAGTTGTGCAAACATTCTCATACACTAGTGCAACACCTCCGCTTCATCCCAAGAGATCAAAGTGCCTCAATTGAGTATAAATATTCTTACTAGTGAAAGAGAAGGCTAGTGTGCTTGTGTGATCTGAGTCTTGGTGTTGTGTTGTGCTCTGGTGCTATTGTGTTTTGTATTATCTTGTAAAGGCTAGCAAGAGTCTCCGAGTTTGTGGAGTGCCTTGCAGAGACAAAGTTTTCACATCTCAAGATCTAGAGGGCTCAATCTTGATCATTGTGATCGCTTGAGAGGGTTGAAAGAGACCCTATTCTTTAGGACACCTCAATGGAGACATAGATTCTTCGAAATCGAACTCCGGTAAAAAAGAAAAAAAAGGAAAAAGAGCTTTTGTAGGCCGAAACCTGCTAGGCCCGCTCGCCTCCGCCCACCGCTGGCCCAATAGCGTCCAGTCCTCCCTCCCCCACACAACCCACCTATTTCCATATCTGGCACGGCCATGTGGGCGTCCTCACCATGTGGGGCCCGCTAGATAGACTCTCACTTACCTTGCACGCAAAAACTAAGCAGCTGATGGGTGGGCCCGCGTTGTTAGCCGTTTGTTTTCTGCTCATAAAAAAACTTCGGACAGTTGGGATCCTCCATGATCTTCACCGTTGTAATAAACTTTAGGACACAGTTGGGTTTCTTTTCCGCTCACAAGAAACCGAAGCAGCAAGTTGCCTCCATGAGAACACACTCCACTGACCGTAGAGAAAAACAGTGGGAAGTTGTCGCTCTGAGGACAAATCGCGCCATTGACGACGACGTGGTTTTGACGAGCACAGGGGGATCATCGTTAATGGAACTGTGACCTCAGAAAATGACGAGAATGCAGGAGGCTTCTCGGCGAGGTGGGAGACCTCGGCGGAGAGCTGCCACCGTCGACCTGTGGCTGCAACATCGAATGAAGGAGGATGTTGGGCCGCCATTTCACGTAGCCGCTGACTTTCATCACTGCCTCGATCACTGGTAATCTGGTGCCCATCGAATTCGCCCCATTCTCTAGCTTTGATTACACCAAGTCTTGTCTAGGGCGGGTCACTAGGGTGTCAGGGTGTGTGTCTGTGAGGGTGCTTGCTGCTACAGGTCAGGGGCTACCGCTGTAGGTGTTGAGGTGGGGAAGAGACGTCCCTGATCGTTGATCCAGGGATAGACGAGTAAGATTAGAAGGGGCATAATGGTTCAGCAAGAGTGAATCCAATACGGAGATCAGCAGATGAACGACTTTGAGTGGTCAACCTTATACGTTCATCTAGGTTTTGCTAAAGAGTCATGGTAGAATTTTGTAAGGCCCAAAATTTGGGTTGTGAGTTGCTACTCTAGGCACAACTGTCAATATAAAGTGTATTATTTTTTACTAGTAGAGAGTACCCGCCAAAAAGATACGATTATTTTTGGCAGCTACGGAGCCGCCATAGAAAATAAACATATTTTTGGTGCCTACTCTCTTGGCGCCGAAACTAATACACATACTTTTGGCGGCTACTATAGAGCAACTGAATATTAATGTGGCTTCTTAAAGTTCCTTGATTTATTGTAATGAATTCATATTACTTATGAGAAAGTGAACTTGACTTAATGAGTTAGGTGGGAGTTATGGTCATGCACTTAGCCATATTGGTTGAAGTCCTCATTAACTCAAATTTGGGTGGCAATTTTCATCTTATTGAATATTGCAAAACCACATAATTTTTTCTTGATTGGTTTCATTTTTCTACGTAGCCATTAGAGTGTGTCGATAGCAACTACAAAAAAATCATGCAAGGTTGGTAAATTAAGTCTAACAATAGACTAACAGGAAAGCACATTATCAATTCAACCCCTTCATTCTTAACTTTACCTTCATGTCATACAACATTAGCACTACGCATAAAAACAATCTTCATAGGTGGACAATGATGCAATATGGTTCTAGAGTATACATGATAAATTAATGATGCATCAGTTATTGAATGACTTGCAACATGGTTTGCATGCTTATCAATAGTAATCTAAATTAGGACTATCTACTATTATATATATACTTATACACACTTGGCATTTCATGGCATCACATATGTTCCAAGAGTTATATGAACTTTGCATTTTGTAGCTATAAATATATGTTGAGCGAAACTCTGAACTATTGGAGGAAACCAAAACACCATGTTTTGACTTCCACATGTAGAATTGATAAGTAACATGGTAAGGAATGTCACAATAATAGAACAAAACAGCTATATTTTTTTCTCCATCGCCCCAAAAAACTCAAACCCTATGATTGATATCTTTTCACTAACCAACTTCTTGATTTATAGTCTTCTTGAGGATGAAGTAGGTGTTGCAGTTGCTGGAGTACCCAAACCTGACGTAGCTGGAGACGACGCTCAAGACGATCGAGGCCTTGCTGCCGATCGTCTTTGCTAGGGAGACACGACACTTGAATGAGTGCCTCGTCGATACCGTCATGGGTCGTGCCTTCCTCTTCTAGGGTGACAACTAAGCTGAAAGCTTCAAAGAGTTCAACATCGACAACATATGTGGCACCATCTGCGTCCTCCTACAGATATTTGTCGTGCTCACGTTCGGTACCCAAATGCCCGTGAACCGTGGTCAAGATACCCCATCTACACCATGAGCAGAGACAACACGCAAAATGAGATTCCTTTCGCTTTTGATCAAACAATACGATAAATGAAATTCGATTTGAACTGATAGTGCCACATGTTTCATAGTGAAAAAATGTGGCCAGACAATAAAATCTCATGGTTGTCGTGGTCAGACAATAAAATTCTAAAATAAATCAACTAAGTGCATGGAAGATTTTATTTCACATGTCACCCTACTCACTATGCTCGTTGACATCAAGGTTCCATTGCGTTACGCGCTGAATGTCATCTAGCGTAATGTCTAATTGAAAGGTAAAACAATCTTGTTTTGCATGTTGTCTCTGATTATGGTGTAGATGGGGTAACTTGACCACGATCCATGGGCATTTGGATGCCGAAGGTGAGCACGACGAACATCTACATGACAACGTAGACAGTGCCACAGATATTGTCGTTGTCAAACTCCTTAAAGCTCTCTATGCAGTCAGTCAGTCACTGTGTTAGGGGAGGAAAGCGTGACCCACAACGACATCGATGAGGCGCTCATCCAGGTGCCATGACTCCTCGTCGGGAACGTTCGATCGTCTTGAGCGTCGTCTCCATATCTACCAGGTTAAAGTAATCCGGCAACTGCAGCGCCTTTTACATCCTCTAGAAGAGTATAAATCAAGGACTAGGTTAAAGAAAAGGTATAAATCATAACGTTTGAGTTTTTTTGGAGGCAATTGAGAAACAAATATATTTGTTTTGTCCTAATATTGTGACATTCCTTACCATGTTACTTGAGATGCACTCAATTCTACACGTGAAAATCGCAACATGGTGTTTTGCTTTCCTCCAATAGTCTAGAGTTTCGCTCAACATATATTTAGAGATACAAAGTGCAAGGTTCATATATCTCTTGGAAAATTTGAGATGCCATGAAAGACCAAGTGTATAGAAGTATATATTTATATATAATAGTAGATTGTCCTATTTTAGATTATTATTGATAAGCATGCAAACCATGTTGCAAGTCATTTAACAATTGATGCATCATTAATTTATCATGTATACTCTAGAACCATCATGCATCAATGTCGATCTATGAAGAGTGTTTTTATGCCTAGTGCTAATGTCATATGACATGAAGGAAAAATGTAGAATGATGGGACTGAATTGATAATGTACTTTCCTGTTAGAACCATCAGCCATCCTAGCATGAAACTGTGACCTCAGAAAATGACGAGAATGCGGGAGGCTTCTCGACGGAGGTGGGAGACCTCGGCGGAGATCTGTCACCGTCGACCTGTGGCTGCAACATCGTTCGGGGTCCGGGAAGGGGCACAAAGCATAGCTAGAGTTCGTGGATCTCCCCGGAGTCTACACATGTGGAGGCTGACTGGATCTCGTGGGATTGCTCACCATCGAATGAAGGAGGGTGTCGGGCCGGCATTTCAGCTAGCTGACTTTCATCACTGCCTCGATATGATCACTGGTAATCTGATCCCCATCGAGTTCGCCCCATTCTCTTTACACCAAGTCTTGTCTAGGGCAGATTACTGCTACAGGTCAGGGGCTACCACCGTAGTTTGGTGTCAAGGTGGGGAAGAGACGTCCCTGATCGTTGATCCAGGGATAGACGAGTAAGATTAGAAAGGGGATAATGGTTCGGCAAGAGTGAATCCAATACGGAGATCAGCAGATGGACTCTGAGTGGTCAACCTTATACGTTCGTTTAGGTTTTGCTAAAGAGTCATGGTAGAAATTCCTAATCAACTCGTGTGGTCTATATATATTATAATCAAAGCGGTTAGGTCTTATTTTTATTGGATTCGACCCTAAGCTAACTGAGAATAGTGCAAGCAGTCCAGGACAGAAAAAATAATCATACAAATTAATTCTGGAATTACTCTTTAAAACAAAAATAGTTGAAAAAAGCTTATTTAAATAATAGCTGCTTCATTTTAACCTCGATTTTTGTGGTTCTTGAATGTACAGATTCATTGCGGCACATAGAATATTTTGTGTAGTTTACTTCTCTGTTTGGTGTAATGATATTTTATTTATTGTTTGTTTGTATTGCTACGAATAGACGAACTATTTGTTTGTATTGCTATGAATAAACGAACTAGTGAACGGGGATTTTGAAGCCCAATAGTTTGAAGGATATGAGTAGGAGCTCGCAGTTAAAGGCAAGTTGTGTCCCTTGATCACATTGTTGACCTAATAATATTAACTTCTATATTCCTCACCCTTCCATGTACTGTTAGGTTAAATTAATGTGAGCTCAATAGGTTACTTAGTTTGCTTTACCCTACACCTTGCTTAATAAAAAGTGTATTGTTTTCGGTCTAGCGTACTCGCTAAAAAGAACACGATTATTTTTGATAGGTACCTAGCCGCTAGAAAATAAACATATTTTCGACGGCTACTCTCTAGCTGCCAAAAATAATACACTTGTTTTTGGCAGCTAATGTAGAGCTACCGGATAATTAACGTGGCTTCCTAAAGTTACTTGATTTACTGTATTGAATTCATATTACTTATGAGAAAGTGAACTTGACTCAATGTGTCAGGTGGGAGTTGTGGTCATGCACTTAGCCATATTGGTTGAAGTCCTCATTAACTCAAAATTGGGTGGCAGTTTTCATCTTATTGAATATTGCAAAACCACGTAATTCTTTATTGATTGGTTCCGTTTCTCTACATTGCCATTAGAGTTTATCGTAGCAACAACCGAAAATTTCATGCTAGGATGGTAAATTAAGTCTAATAGTAGACTAACAGGAAAGCACATTGTGAATGCAGCACCGTCATTCTTCATTTTTCCTTCATGTCATACAACATTAGAACTAGGCATAAAAACACTCTTCATAGAAAGACATTGATGCATGATAAATTAATGATGCATCAGTTGTTGAATGACTTGCAACATGGTTTGCATGCTTATCAATAACAATCTAAATAAGGACGATCTACTATTATATATATATATATATATATATATATATATATATATATATATATATATATATATATATATATATATATATATATATATATATATACTTCTACACACTTGGCCTTTCATGGCATCACAAATGTTGCAAGAGATATATGAACTTTGCATTTTGTACCTATAAATATATGTTGAGCGAAACTCTGAAATATTGGAGGAAACCAAATCACCATGTTTCGCCTTCCATGTGTAGAATTGATAAGTAACATGATAATGAATGTCAAATTATTACAGCAAAACAACTATATTGTCCCTGCATCATCTTCAAAAAACTCAAACTCTATGATTTCTTCGTTTTCGCTAACATACTAATTGATTTATACTCTTCACACTAATTTAGATTATTGACCAAGAGAACTAGCTATCACCATTTCTAAATCCACTATTTTTTACTTTGAAAACTCAATGCTAAAAGGAGATCAACAGAGACGACATCTATGACAACTTATGTGTTCTCCTGCAGATGTAATACATGCTCACGTTCGGCACCCAAATGCCCGTAGACCGTGGTCAACGTACCCCATCTACACCATGATCAGAGATAACATGCAAAACAATATTTCTTTCCCTTTCATTGAGACAATAAGCTAAACAAAATTGCCTTCACTTCGAACTGATCTGTTTTTTCAAATGGTGACTTCCATGTGTTCGATTGTTTGAGGTTAGGGACGACGTGAACCTTCCAAGCTATCAGAGTGAAAACATCAATGACAAGACATTCGACGAGAAGAGTCATGTCTTGGACCCATACAAGATGCTTTATGAGTACGCTCAATCCACTGTCACGCTCAACCTACTCTACGCCTTCTCCACCGGCGGCTACGCCAACATTCAACGCGTCACACAGTGGAAACTTGATGTCACCGAACATAGCAAGTAGGGTGACATGTGAAATAAAATCTTCCATTCACTGAGTTAATTTATTCTATAATTCTATTGCCTGACCACAACAACCTTAGGATTTTATTGTTTGACCATATTTTTTCACTATGAAAGACATGGCGTACAATCATAGTAAGAGTTCAATAAAATTTCCTGTTTGATGAGCTACATCCCCACGTATATCTCCCTTTCAGTCAGCTTTGAGCAAAAATTTGATTTGAAAAGATAGTAAAGGCAGTGTCACACAAACGTGTGGGGTGTCAAAACCTATCCCAATACGTAGATTGATGCTCTTATGAAAAGTATCGATCAATATATTGCAAGTTTCCATTCAGTTATATTTATAACAAATATTGTATCTAGATCAGACAATTCTTTTCTCGAGGTTGGGTTTCCTTCCCTGTTCGTGGGGAGGTGCTCTTGTTTGCTGGAAAACTTGTTTAGACGGTGCAGCCACTAGGCACTTGCTACTTACATTTATGTTCAATTTGTGCCGCTATTGATCACCATTGTTGGTTCTGATGTTTACATTGAGTAAACAAATTCTGCTAGGTTCAGTCAGTTTTGGGATGAATCAGCAAAGAACCGCCACATATTGGAAGATATTTGCATCCATATTTGTAAACTTGTTTAGAGTCTGTCCAAGTAGTCTAAGTCATAGTTGTTGATTTTTTAAGATTTCCAACTCAGATTCCCAAACTAGCTCAAACTTGGCACCAAAACGCAACTTTTTCCAAAGTTTGTGAAAGTTTCCTAGAGGGGGGGTGAATAGGCAAGTTAAAACTTTTTCAACAAAAACTAGAAGCAAACTGGGTAAAACTGAATTGATCCTGAAATTCACCCAGTTAACTTTGGAAATGAGATGTTCTAAATGATACACAGGGTTCAAAGTAGTAGATCTGAGAAGGGCACTTCTCAAAATCCACACACCAAAAAGATATAAACAATTTTTCACGGAATGGTGAGAGAGCGAAGAACACGAATAAGCACAATGAACAAGAACACAAGAGACACAAGATTTATCCCGAGGTTCGGTCACACCACTAAGGTGCCCTACTTCCTTGTTGAGGCGCCCACAAAGAGCCGGGTCTCTTTCAACCCTAATCCTCCCTTTGTCGACCACAAAGGTCAAGCCCACACAATAATCTTTGCTCAAACGAGCGGGTAATACAAACTTTCTTGTGGTCTTCCACAAGATTTGGAGACTCACAAGAGACACCTAGTCGTCTAGGAGCTAGAAGCTCCAAGAGTAATGAATCCACAAAGAACTCGATGTAGTACCAAAGCTCGAATCAAGAAGAGCAAGAGAGATTTGGAGATGAAGTACAAAAACTGCAGCTCTCAAACTCACTCAAAGATTTCTCTCCAAAGATTTGAAATGGGAGAGGCAAGAGGTGTGTGAGAGAGAGTGGGAGGTGTTTCTCAGGTTAGGAATGGAGTCCAAGTCGTGCTCTGCTGTGGGGAGAGAGGTAGGAGTGAGTATATATAGGTGGGGCTCCAAAACTAGCCGTTTTTGACTTTTCTGCCCAAAAACCGGTTGAACCGGTCCCAAAACCGGTTGAACCGGTTTTCAAAAAGCTGCGTACAGCTTTTTGGCTGACACAGCAGACTGGCAGAAAAAAGTGAACAGTGCAAAAACCGGTTGAACCGGTTTTAGAACCGGTTGAACCGGTTTCCACCAGACAAAAACCGGTTGAGTGTCCGGTTGAGTGTCCGGCTGAACCAGTATTTTGAAAAAAGGTGAACAGTGCAAAAACCGGTTGAACCTGTTTTAAAACCGGTTGAACCTGTTTTTCCAAAAAGCAATTTTGGCCAAGATAGACTTAAAAAGGTTGTACTACATACTTTCACTAAGGATTATCAAGGGTAAAATGGAAGTTTTAGATCAAGGATTTTGAGCTTTAGTACCAACACCAACCTTCTTTATGGACCCCCCTTGATAGTACGACGATTCCTATACTCAAGTTAAATAAAATATAATTAAGTAAACTCCTTGAGTCATTGGTGTCTCAAGTGTGATTTCTCCATGGTGTTGCTTCATAAGGATCACAAACATCTTTGTCTCACCTTTTGAAGCAAACACAAATCGAGCCTGTGACTTGTGCCATTTCACCATATATGATTTCAAATCATGGCTTCAAGTCACCTTACTGATGCATCAGCATGTTGTAACTCTTCATAGCTGATTAGTTCATCGACTTAGTGCAAGTACTCTCTTCTTCACCTTAGCCATGGTACCTCGGTCTACAAGCCGTCGCTTGGCCTTCACCTTCGCTTAGTTCCTCGAAGCCCTTTCCTTGCTATCTTCACCCTATCAAGCCATTCTTGAGTCACATCCTATTGAGCATCCATTGAGAGAATCATTTCTTCAATATTGTGAACCTTGCTTGGATGTCATCTAGATATAACTGCTAAGATCAATCAAGCTCTAGTTTGATTCTCATATATTCATATATGGACTAATAGTAATATGGTCAAGCCAATTCACGATTCCTCATATCTTATTCACTTTGGCTTGACCAATCCTCTTAATCACTTCAACCTCTATTATGATCATATTTATGCATAGTGATTTCTCAGGACTTGTCCATATATTCAAACCAATATAGAGACCATATTATATCCATTTGCATTGTCTCACTGGTTATTTGACCTTGTGTTGAACCTTGTTCACTGATCATTATACACTATTCAAGTATGTTCATCATACTAAATTTCCTGTTCAACACTTAGCAAACTTGTTAGACCTTTACATGTGTTGTTATCCAAATCACCAAAACTCACAAAAGGGATGAATGCACTTTCAATCTCCCCCTTTTTGGTGATTGATGACAACACATTTAAAGCTTACATAAGATTTGATAAATAAGATTTTGAATCCTATGATATAGTTTCCTCCCCCTAAATATGTGCATTTCAGAAAATACCAATTTTGTACTCAAATACCAAAACCACATATTTGGGTCAAAGAGTGAAGACAACTTATATCATACTATTCATAGGGTGCTTTGTGTCATAAATAAACGTGATGCTCATGACATATTATGCACTCATCAATTTCCTTTATCTTATGTTTTACTTATGATTCAACCCCCTTTTGTCAATTATTTCTCCCCCTTTTCAAAAGTCTTCTTACACTTAGTTACATAAGACTAAAGGTAAGCTTTAATGCACAATTTCTCCCCCTTTGTCATAAATCTCCAAAAAAGATATAAAGAATATAAAGGGTAGAAATTATGATTAATCAAGATTTGAACACACTATCATGAAAAGGGTCCTTATATGGCACAAAGGTAATGGAGAAGTGTCATAAGTGATGTACCTTTGTGTTTTACCTTTTCAAAGGGGTGTTCCACACTTGTGTTGTATTTGGTTTAGAGTTCATTTTGCAATCTCTTGTTGGCATAATTGTGACATAGGTCCAAGATATCAAATGAATATTGTCATACTAATTGAAAGATAAATCTTGATACCTGGAGTCTAGATGTCACCTGGCATTTTCTTATCATAACAAGAGGCAGCATGAAAATTGCACAAGTATGAATTATGCAACTAGTGATCATGTACGAAAAATATCAATTGAAAACCACCAATTGATACAATTTGATAGATAATCAGATCACTAATTGCATATTACACTAAGTTCTCCTCAAGTTTTAGTGCACACATATATATGAATTCAATTGATACCTGTTGAGAGTACTTATTTGCAACTTAAAGTACCATTGGCATAAAAGGAGTATCAATTGAACATAATCATGCAACATAAGAAACATGTGCACTATTTAATCAATTAAGTTCTAGACAGGAGAATCTATAAGCTATGCTACTTCAGATATTTGTAATCCAAAACGATGTGATACATATTTACCAATTTTAGATGACGTTGGAGTAGCATATACAAGAGAAACTCATTCTCTTATGAAATGTATAGAAGATACATTTATTGGAGCAAAGAATCTTTGATACCCATCAAAATTTGCAGTGGAAGCGATTGTCTTTGCTTGAAGATTCCTTTCTAATTTGAGACTACACACATAATAGACTTGAAAATGAAGTTAGTCTCAAAGATTCAAATTATAGACCATTCTTCCCCTAAATGTATGCATACAAGTGATGAATACTTGTTTAGCTTATACACTTGGACTTGTGAGGCCAGGGGATTAAGTTCTACAATTTGAACCTTGGTACAAATAAAGTATGAAAATATGAAATTGCACCAATTTAAGGAATTACTCATAATCAAAAGGTATACTAATAGACATGATATGCAATATTTTAAGCCAAGATTCAAGTGCAACCTTATGATGTGACTTAAGATATTGCATTTACATGCATACACTAACTTGTAAGAGCCTAGATACACAAATATAATACAATAGTTCATGGAGTGACACACCTTTGTTCCATGCCATATGGTCTTCATTATAATCATGAATTTCTATCTTAGCTTTTGATAGGCTTGACATTTCAAAGAGAAACTTATCCTCTTTAAACGATCAAGAGAAACTCATTCTCTTCAAAGAACTACACAAATTTACTAAAAGAAAATGTTAGTCTTTAAGGACACAAGATATCGAATGAGCTCCCCCTAAATGTATGCATCAAGTACTCGAATTACTTGTAACATGCACTTGATTCAATTAAGATTCTTAGAGGAGTTCATCATATATCTTGGTCAAGGCATAATATATTTGAAACAATTGAATTTATGCTAGAGAACACATATCGTTCCCCAATAGAACTAATCCATGGGGTGACATGTGGTAAATATTTGATCATTTCCTTGGAACCACTCATCCTCATTTGATGTTCTCCAAGGTGTGAGACTACACAACATGAACTTGAAAGAAATCATTAGTCTCACAAGATATAGGCTAAACTCTCCATCAATTTGTGCATGCAAGAGTACACAAAGTACACTTATGCACATCAACAATACGAGGTTAAAGGAGATGTTTGCACTATATCTTGGTTTAACATAACATGCTTTACATAGATGATGAAAATTATACCAATTAAAAGTTTAAGAACTAAAAGTATATCAATTGAAATCTTGAAGGGTAGAGCATGCTAATATGAACCTCAAACCTCATAATGAAGGATATCATATAAATATGTCACTGCATCTTCATTATTTGGTTGACAAAAAAATGTAACTCCCTTCTTGAATCACTGTGATCTCTTTTCTCTTTACAATTTCATCCAACCAAGTGATCTTGAACTTCTTTCATCTTTGCTTGGTTTTGAATCCATCTTGAAAGCTCTTGGAAGGACCTCGTTGTAACACTTAGAAAAGAGAGCATTAAAAACACAAGAGAGGGTTTCACAAATGATGATCCTTATATGTGGATGGCAAATGAATCATCATTATTGAAACCCAAAAGGATAGACTAAATTCCTTTAAATTAGTGCACACATATAGTTGATGTCAAAGTTATATGCACTACTGAACATTTTATAATGCAATGAATTTAACCTATACTATGGTACATCCCACTAAGGATAGAATACTAATACAACTGAAGGAGAGGAAGTTTTCATACCTTGGCCTCTTATCAACTTCTTCTTACTTTAGTTGAATAGTATCCTTTAAGCTTGTGATTTATCCAATTTAAAAATAAGCACCATCTCTCAACATAGATTTTCTATGGATAAACTCAACACAAAAGATGGCATTAGTAGCACAAGCACTAGTTACTTATTTAGCAACCCTTTATATGTGAAAGTCAAACGAGTTGCTAAAATAGAGAAACCTCATAATATGGACTAAATTTCCCTTGAACCCTCATGCACAATATATTTTGAATGAGATGGATAATATGCATGGTTGTTCAATGAAGTTTAAAGGGCTGATTTAATCCATATTATGGTGAGTGTCTAATATAGAAGAATCAAATCCAAATTAACTAGATAGAGAATATGTCACATAATTTTGGATTGTTGACCATATGATAATATTCATTCATCTTCCAATTTGACCTTTATTTCATAATCAACAACTGATGTGTATCCTCAAGTGCTTCTTCTTCCTTAGTGGCTACACAAGTCACAAAAGATATAAGATTTGAAAATAATATGCACTTGAGATTCAGTTGTTACCACCCTTGCTACTATCTCCAAATATGATTTCGAGCACCCAACTTGATCCATTGAAGGAGTGATCCTGCAAAACAAGTTTAAGCTTCATATCTTGGTACCCAATTTGAATTGGGTCCTTTGAGATTAGTGGTAAGAGCCTTGAGTACCCACACAATCTTTATTGTGGCCTTTCTCTTTGTGTAGACACCCACATATACTTGACAACCATCTTACATGGTTTCAAGTCAATATTTAATTGCATAGATAAAAACTAGAGTTAAGAATAGGAGCCTTTTCTCCTTTTATTAATACATCATTGTGTCGCCTTCTTGATGATGAACCTACCTTGACTTTGGGTGCACCTAGCTTATCAAGGTTAGTCGCACAAGCATTCATATCATAAAGACAAGTTATGCATGGAATTTACAACTTAGTGATCCAATTCAATGTGAAGCATATGATATCGATTGAAGTAGATTTCTAAGATATCAAAATATGGGTTTCCAAAATTTAGAGAGTACGGATCACTAATTGTACCTTTTACAGTTTAAAAATCATATCCATGTTAGTGCATATGTATGTGATGAATATCAACAAAAAGGATTCTTATGCACTTTTAGAATTAACGATAAGGGAATTTTAAACTGCATCAAGAGTAGCTATTTAGAAAACAAAGTTTACAATCCATATGAATGAGATACAAATTTATCATTTTGGATTGTCTTAGTATAGCTTACTCAAGTGAAACTTATTCTCTATGACACAAGATATATAATGTTCTCCCACTAGATATGTGCATCAAGTATTTGAATGACTTGCCACATGCACTTTCAATTCAGTTAAGAGTCTCAAGAGGAGTACATTACATATATTGGACAAGGCATGAAAAATTTGCAATGAATTAACTTATGCCTAAGAATACTTACCACCATATAGAATGTACCATTTGTTATATCAATTGAAAGATCTTACTATATGAGATGGTGTCATCTAAGTATTCTTCTTTTCTTCAATTGTGGAGACTTCCTTCTTTAGCTTGTTATCTCTTTACCTTTTAAAACTAGTCGAAAAAGCACTTCGAAAAGAGATATTAGTGATACAAGGAAGTATTTAATGAATGATGATTTTTATATATGAATGGCAGACAAATCATCATTTATGAGGCATAAAGGCATAAATTAAATTCCTTTTAAGTTAATGCACATGGAGGAGTGAATTAACAATATGCACCAATTTACAAATGTAAGCCAAAGGAATTTAACCTTCATATTGACATTACTTTCCATAGAATAGATTATTACCAATTGAAAGAATGTCACTTGAAAGGAACTATTATTGGTCACATACCAAATGAAACAACTAGTTCCATACCTTTGCCTTGAGCATTCCTAATCTTTATTTTAGGTGAAGATTAACCTTTAAAACTTGTGATTTTACCAATTGAAAGAGCACAATCTCTACTTATGAATTTCCATGAAATATCTTAAAAGAGATTGTATTAGTAACACAAGCGATAGTTTCCTATTTAGCAACCTCTGGTATATGAATGACAAGAAGGTTACTAAAACAAGGAAACCTCATGATATGAACTAAATTACCCTTACAAGCATCATGCATAACATCAATTGTAAAAAAATGAAAGTAGCATGATTATTTAATTAAGTTTACATGGCAAGTTTAATTCATAGCATGGTGAGTGATTAATGTAGAAGACTCAAAACCAATTTAAACAAGAATGAATACTTCACATAGTATTGGTTCAATCTTCTTTGAATGATGAATGGCACACTCCATTTGGGAAACACATTCTCATGTTGTGAAACTACATAAATCACTTAGATAAAAACATTAGTCTCACAACTCTAGTCATATAGAGAATTCCCCATTTGGTAAGTGCTATAAGAATTTGAATTTCTTACTTAGCACTCTATTCATTTAAGAACATGGGATAATACTCTTTATGTCTAGGTCATGGCAATAATATGATGATTAACTTGAAATATGCCACAAGATACATACAATCAATTAAAGCATGTAGATTGTCACAATATAAAAATATGAACTTGCAATCTACCATATAATTAGAATTTTTCCAAAACAAGGTAAAATATTTTAAGTTCATTCTCAAGTGCTTCATTTTTCTTATGTGGCTACAAAAGACACAAAGGAATATACTAATTAAAAACAATGTGCACTTAAGATTTAATTGTTACCATCCTTTGGATATCACTTGGTTGTAGGCCTTTTGCTTGATTCCCACAAAGATTAATCCTTATTCCCTACAACACAAGTTCTTGCTAGAGATGAATATGAAGTTAGTGATATAACAACTCAATTCATCTTTGGGTCAATCTTAAAGGATAGACAATGTAAGATTGATAGCTTGAGATAAGAATTGAGTTAAACCGCTCAAGCACCCCAAAGCTTCATATCATCTCTGGGTACCTGCAAAACTTATTAAGTACATTTTGGTACCCATCTCATGATAGGTCCATCAAGGTTAGCCAATAAGGACTTAGGCACCCAAATAGCCTTGGTCCTAGGATGTGGTGAACTCATCACCTTTCTAGTACAAGAGTCAAATTTGGGTCTCCGAAGCATATTTGAATGTATTGACAAGTTAGGCTTAGGAGTTTTACCCTTTGGACAAACCTTGAATAGATGACCTTTTTCACGGCAATTGTAGCAAATGCGATGCTTGTCCTTGCAATGCATTTGCCTTTTGCTTTCATCCTTTTTTATGGTCATCTTTCTTGATTGTGCAAGGTCTTGATTCTTCATGTGGGGGCATGAATCAATTTCATGGCCCTTCTCCTTGCATCCATAGCACCTCCTATCGCTTCTCTTTGATCTTTCTTTGTTGAAGCACATAGGTACATTGTTAGAGCAAATCATATGAGCATTAATTTTCTCACCATGGATTTTGCTCATGCCCTTCTTGGAAAGCTTGGTATTCTTTTGAAGGGGTTTTGTGCATGCTACGGTTGTCTCCTTCTCAAGCTTTTTCACCATATTATCACGGTTATCTTGAGAAGGTTGAGCATGACACTTTCCCTTCAAACGAGTTAAGCTCCTTCTTAGCATTCCAACTTCTTCCTTGAGCTCTTTATTTTCTTGTGTGATAGAAATATCACTAATTCCTGAAATTTCTAGCTCAATGGAAGATTGGCTTGCTTGATAACAACAATTGTTAGCACATGGTAATATAGTTTCAATTTCAACACATGTGCACATGTGAGGTTGGTATGATTTCAAATTAGTTAACACAACCTCATGAGCCATTTCTAACATGATATGTGAATCCATAAATTTATTATGAGAGCATACAAGCATATCATGTTTTTCTTGTAAAGCTATATTTTCAATGTTTAGCTTTTCTACCGTGTTCTTGAGCATAGCATTTTTATTTTCTAATTGAGCAATATATGATGAATGATTAATAGCTTTAATTTGCTCAATTGAAATGTCTTCATACCTTTGGACCAAATCATCATGAGAGCACTTTAGCTTCTCATGCTCTTTGGTCAACTTCTCCAAGTCTTTGATTTTTTCGATGAGGATATCTTCTTGCTTATGAAGCATTTCCTTTTGTTCTTCCGCTCTTTTCATGAGTTTGAGCAAGCTCATCCGGTTCTTCTTACTTAGTTGAGCGAAGAATTTTTGAAGATCATCCTCATCTTCACTATCACTTTCATGCTCCTCCTCATCCTCACTTTCGCTTTCACTGTCACTCTCATTAGCAACAAAGCACATATGAGAAGTGGATTTGAAAGACGAACCTTATGAAGAGGTGGATTCGTCGTTTGGTCTCCATCGATCATTTTCTTCTTCTTCAATAATGTTCTTCGCCTCATCTTCCTTCATTTTGAGGAACATCCTTTCGGCGATTCTCATGGCAAGGTCTATTGCCCTAGGATCAACATCTGCACCAAAAGATGAAGTCGAGGCAACCTCAACTTTTTCAAGCTTAGAAGCACTTCCGTTTCTTAGTCCCCCCGACATGATCTTTTCCTCACGCGGTTAAGCGTTAGAATGAGGATTAGGCTCTGATACCAATTGAAAGTTGCCTAGAGGGGGGGTGAATAGGCAAGTTAAAACTTTTTCAACAAAAACTAGAAGCAAACTGGGTAAAACTGAATTGATCCTGAAATTCACCCAGTTAACTTTGGAAATGAGATGTTCTAAATGATACACAGGGTTCAAAGTAGTAGATCTGAGAAGGGCACTTCTCAAAATCCACACACCAAAAAGATATAAACAATTTTTCACGGAATGGTGAGAGAACGAAGAACACGAATAAGCACAATGAACAAGAACACAAGAGACACAAGATTTATCCCGAGGTTCGGTCACACCACTAAGTTGCCCTACTTCCTCGTTGAGGCGCCCACAAAGAGCCGGGTCTCTTTCAACCCTAATCCTCCCTTTGTCGACCACAAAGGTCAAGCCCACACAATAATCTTTGCTCAAACGAGCGGGTAATACAAACTTTCTTGTGGTCTTCCACAAGATTTGGAGACTCACAAGAGACACCTAGTCGTCTAGGAGCTAGAAGCTCCAAGAGTAATGAATCCACAAAGAACTCGATGTAGTACCAAAGCTCGAATCAAGAAGAGCAAGAGAGATTTGGAGATGAAGTACAAAAACTGCAGCTCTCAAACTCACTCAAAGATTTCTCTCCAAAGATTTGAAATGGGAGAGGCAAGAGGTGTGTGAGAGAGAGTGGGAGGTGTTTCTCAGGTTAGGAATGGAGTCCAAGTCGTGCTCTGCTGTGGGGAGAGAGGTAGGAGTGAGTATATATAGGTGGGGCTCCAAAACTAGCCGTTTTTGACTTTTCTGCCCAAAAACCGGTTGAACCGGTCCCAAAACCGGTTGAACCGGTTTTCAAAAAGCTGCGTACAGCTTTTTGGCTGACACAGCAGACTGGCAGAAAAAAGTGAACAGTGCAAAAACCGGTTGAACTGGTTTTAGAACCGGTTGAACCGGTTTCCACCAGACAAAAACCGGTTGAGTGTCCGGTTGAGTGTCCGGCTGAACCAGTATTTTGAAAAAAGGTGAACAGTGCAAAAACCGGTTGAACCTGTTTTAAAACCGGTTGAACCTGTTTTTCCAAAAAGCAATTTTGGCCAAGATAGACTTAAAAAGGTTGTACTACATACTTTCACTAAGGATTATCAAGGGTAAAATGGAAGTTTTAGATCAAGGATTTTGAGCTTTAGTACCAACACCAACCTTCTTTATGGACCCCCCTTGATAGTACGACGATTCCTATACTCAAGTTAAATAAAATATAATTAAGTAAACTCCTTGAGTCATTGGTGTCTCAAGTGTGATTTCTCCATGGTGTTGCTTCATAAGGATCACAAACATCTTTGTCTCACCTTTTGAAGCAAACACAAATCGAGCCTGTGACTTGTGCCATTTCACCATATATGATTTCAAATCATGGCTTCAAGTCACCTTACTGATGCATCAGCATGTTGTAACTCTTCATAGCTGATTAGTTCATCGACTTAGTGCAAGTACTCTCTTCTTCACCTTAGCCATGGTACCTCGGTCTACAAGCCGTCGCTTGGCCTTCACCTTCGCTTAGTTCCTCGAAGCCCTTTCCTTGCTATCTTCACCCTATCAAGCCATTCTTGAGTCACATCCTATTGAGCATCCATTGAGAGAATCATTTCTTCAATATTGTGAACCTTGCTTGGATGTCATCTAGATATAACTGCTAAGATCAATCAAGCTCTAGTTTGATTCTCATATATTCATATATGGACTAATAGTAATATGGTCAAGCCAATTCACGATTCCTCATATCTTATTCACTTTGGCTTGACCAATCCTCTTAATCACTTCAACCTCTATTATGATCATATTTATGCATAGTGATTTCTCAGGACTTGTCCATATATTCAAACCAATATAGAGACCATATTATATCCATTTGCATTGTCTCACTGGTTATTTGACCTTGTGTTGAACCTTGTTCACTGATCATTATACACTATTCAAGTATGTTCATCATACTAAATTTCCTGTTCAACACTTAGCAAACTTGTTAGACCTTTACATGTGTTGTTATCCAAATCACCAAAACTCACAAAAGGGATGAATGCACTTTCAGTTTGACTTTTCAATCTATCTTAGGTGCTCAAAAATCATTCTTAAGGCATTTAAAACTTATTCAAACTTATGAATTACTCATAGTTCAACATATCCAAGTTTTGCCCTTTCTGGCCTTTGTTTGAGCCAATTGCTGCATTGAATCCCTCAATTTGATTCTCAGTAACCTGCTTTCACATACATAGCAGATTAGTTAAATCACAATGTTGTGTTGGTCATTAATCACCAAAATCAATATAGCAATGGCATATAACACATTTCCCTTTCAGCTACCTGGTGTGCATGGGCAGTAGCGGGCGAGCAATGAAGCATGGCACGGTGGTAGGGGCGGGCACAGTGCAACGTGCGGTGGTGATCAGCTCGACGAGTGCACACCGTGTGGCAGCTGGGAAGCAAATGATAATGAGCGGGCACATGGGATGGCCAACTAGAGGGGGAGCAGTTGCAGTGTGACGTCACGATTCCATGGCATGGAGGCAGGGCAGCACAACAAGGGCTAGAGATGGGGTGGCGTGACCGGGGTGAGGGATGGGGCGAGGTGGCAGCATTAGTGTCGGTGTTTCGAGACCGGGGGGTCCCTGGGCCGACGAGTGAATGTCGCCGCGTGCCCCAGCCCAGATGGGTCGAGCGCGAGGGCGAGCGCGAAGGGGGGAGAGCGAGGCGGCCGGAGACCGGCGTGAGAGAGGTGGGAATCCCGCGGCCTTCGTGTTCGTCCCGCGCCCAGGTCGGGTGCGCTTGCAGTAGGGGGTTACAAGCGTCCACGCGGGAGAGGGAGCGAGCGGCCCCAAGCGAGCGCCTGTCTCGTCCTCGTCCCGGCGCGTCCAACCCTCTCTAAGAGGGCCCTGGTCCTTTCTTTTATAGGCGTAAGGAGAGGATCCAGGTGTACAATGGGGGGTGTAGCAGAGTGCTACGTGTCTAGCGGAGGAGAGCTAGCGCCCTAAGTACATGCCGTTGTGGCAGCCGGAGAGATTTTGGCACCCAGCTGGTGTGATGTCGTGGCCGTCGGAGGAGCGATGGAGCCTGGCGGAGGGACAGCTGTCGGAGCGGTTGGGTCCTTGCTGACGTCCTCTTGCTTCCGTAAGGGGGCTGAGAGCCGCCGTCGTCACAGAGTATGCGGGGCGCCATGATTGCCTATCTGGCGGAGCTAGCCAGATGGGACGCCGGTCTTGTTCCCTGCGGCCCGAGTCAGCTCGGGGTAGGGTGATGATGGCGCCTCCTGTTGACGTGGCTGGCCTGCGCCCTAGGTTGGGCGATGTGGAGGCTCCTCCGAAGCCGAGGTCGAGTCTGTCTTCCGTGGCCGAGGCCGAGTCCGAGCCCCTGGGTCGGGCGAGGCGGAGGCCGTCAGCTGAGGCCAGGGTGGAGTGCGAGCCCTGGGGTCGGGCGAAGCGGAGTTCGTCGTCTTCCGGGACTTAGCCCGAGTCCGAGCCCTGGGTCGGGCGGAGCGGAGTTCGTCGTCTTCCGGGACTTAGCCCGAGTCTGAGCCCTGGGTCGGGCGGAGCGGAGTTCGCCGTCTTCAGGGACTTAGCCCGAGTCCGAGCCCTGGGTCGGGCGGAGTGGAGTTCGCCGTCTTCCGGGACTTAGCCCGAGTCCGAGCCCTAGGTCGGGCGAAGCGGAGCTTCCTATGGTGCCTTCGGTAGGCCTGACTGCCTATCAGCCTCACTCGGTCGAGTGGCACCGCAGTCGGAGTGGCGCAGGCGGCGCTGTCCTTCTGTCAGGCCGGTCAGTGGAGCGGCGAAGTGACGGCGGTCACTTCGGCTCTGCCGGGGGGCGCGCATCAGGATAAAGGTGTCAGGCCACCTTTGCATTAAATGCTCCTGCGATTTGGTCGGTCGGTGTGGCGATTTAGTCAGGGTTGCTTCTTAGCGAAGGCAGGGCCTCGGGCGAGCCGGAAATATGTTCGCCGTTGGAGGGGGGCCTCGGGCGAGACGGAAACCCTCCGGGGTCGGCTGCCCTTGTCCGAGGCTAGGCTCGGGCGAGGCGTGATCGAGTCGCTCGAATGGACCGATCCCTGACTTAATCGCACCCATCAGGCCTTTGTAGCTTTATGATGATGGGGGTTACCAGCTGAGAATTAGGAGCCTTGAGGGTACCCCTAATTATGGTCCCCGACAGTAGCCCCCGAGCCTCGAAGGGAGTGTTAGCACTCGCTTGGAGGCTTTCGTCGCACTTTTTTGCAAGGGGACCAGCCTTTCTCGGTTGCGTTTTGTTCCGGTGGGTGCGCGCGAGCGCACCCGCCGGGTGTAGCCCCCGAGGCCTCAGAGGAGTGGTTTCACTCCTTCGAGGTCTTAATGCCTCGCGTAATGCTTCGGCTGGTCTGGTTGTTCCCTCATGCGAGCTGGCCGTAGCCCGGGTGTACGGTCGGGTCCCAAGTTCTCAGGCTGGTATGTTGACGCTGTCAACGGTTCGGCCGGAGCCGGGTTTGTGAGAGCAACCCCCGAGCCTCTGCACAGGGCGAGAGGGCGATCAGGGACAGACTCGGCTTTTTTACATATGCCCCTGCGTCGCCTTTCCGCAAGGAGGAGGGGGGGAAAGCGCCATGTTGCCCTCGATGGGCGCCGAACATGGTGTCTCCGGTGAGCTGCAAGCGGGTAATCCGAGTGGACATCCGTGCCCCGTTCGTTAGGGGTCGGCTAGGGGCCCAGAGGCACGCCCAAAAGTACCTGCGGGTGATCTGCCGGACCCGGTCCCCTGGCGACGGGGTCCGAGGGCTCGATGCCTCCCTCTGATGGGATTCCGTTACAAGATCGCTCCCACTGGTCTCGGAAATGTCCTAGGGTACCTCGGGAGCGCAGCCCGAGCCTTGGTTATGTATCGAACGAACCCATGGTCATCCCTCGCTCGGCGTCTGAGGCGGCTGTGAACCCTTCGGGGGCCAGCCTTCGAACCCCTGATCAGTAGTGGGCGCGGAGCCCGAGTAGCCTGAGGCAGTCGTTGAACGCTTCCGAGGGGCCGGCCTTCGAACCTCTGACCAGTAGTGGGTGTAGGGCCCACGTGATCTGAGGTGACTGTCGAACCCTTCCGAGGGGCCAGCCTTCGAACCTCTGATCAGTAGGGAGGCTCGGAGCCTGGTTCCTTCACGAGGAAGGATCCTTTTCGGGGTTTCCCCCTTTCTCGATCCCTGTTGCAAGAGAGAGAAAGAGGAAAAAAGGAAAAGGATACGAAATCGAACGACGCGGCGTACCTTTTCTGACGCGGTCATTATGGCGAAGGCGAAGCGTCGCCCGCTTCTCCTGCCAGGGGCGCCGCTTGTCCCGCCGCGGAGTTAATGCGACGGGGCGAGTGGTTCGCGGGGCGGCCGTTGCACGTGCGCGAGCCGTTCGAGGAACGGAACACGGGCGCGTTGTCTCCACGCCGTGAGAGAGGGCTCTCTCGCTGCCCCCGGATGGGACGTGAGCTTGGCTGACGACGTGACTGCTGCTCCTGCCCGCCTGCCACCGTCATTACTGCCGGCCCTTTTTTGGCCGCACTGACCACCGCGCCAGGCTGGCGCTGCTGGGTCGTGCGCTGGGTCGCCTCGAGTCGCGGTGTTGGTTCCGCAGTCGAGGAGGCGCGGTGGTGGTGCAAGTGGTGGTGCAGTTGCATGCACGAAGCATTCGGCGCGCCGGTTGCATGACGCGTGGGCCTGGGCCTCCATGCTGGGCGTTTTGGGAGTCGGAGAAGGGTGCCCACTTGGCGCGGTTGCATGCCGCCTGCATGGCTGCCCGCCCCTTTCGCCCGTTGGTCTGGGCCAAAGTGGAGGGTCAGTTGTAACCGCTGGGCGGTTGCACACACCGCGCACGGCAGTTTTGCTTCTTCTGCTCTGAGCCGGCTTGCATGACATGTGGGACCCAGCCCCCGCGCCGCAGGGGAGGGCCTTGGAGTGTGTTGGAGAAGACTCAGCCCGCGACGGTCGGGGGCGCAAGTAGGGAGAGTCGCCTTTAAAAGGAGGGTGACCCCCTTCGGAAGGTGACCATGTCTTCGCTCTCCCTTATGCATCATGTCTTTCCACCTTCCAAGCCCCCGGATGGGGGATACCCACCGTCTTTTCGCCTCATCGTTGGAGGAACGCAACTCCGTGGGAGTTGGTACCTTTCAGCCATCGTTCGGCTTCAAGGATTTTCATCATGCAGCCCAACTGCACCCCTCCGCCGGCGGTCACCCAGGATCGTGACCTCCAGCTTGATGGTGGGGGAAAGCGAGCCGGGCTGCGGCCTCTTCCCCTCCCTCAGCCTCAAGGATTTTCATCACCAGGGCTGGGGAGGGGAGTGTGCCGAGTTGGGGTCGGCCCCTGCATGGGCGGCGGCCCGCTCCTTCACTCAGTGATCGGAGGGAAGGGCGGTCGTCGTCCGTGGCGCTGGCAGCTGCACCGTGCCTGGCTCTCGGACGCGAGTGGCTTCGGAGCCGCTCGCGGCGCCAGCGTCTGCCACGGCAGCTGGAAGAGGTTCTTCCGCCGACGAGATAGTCAGGGCCACCCACGGACCGACCTCCAACTCTACGGCCTTCTGCCCGTCCTTGCCTCACGAGTTTGGGCATGGGCGGGGGCCTCTTGGCAGCAGCATCTGCCTTGAGGTCAGTGCTGCCGCTGTTCGGCCCCCCGGAGCAGAAGTCGTCGTCGTCGCTGCTGCTGGAGCGGGCGACGGCGCGCCGTTCGTCGGTCTTCTGTTGCTCCGCAGGCCCTCCCCCATCGAGTGGGGTTGTTCGTACCTGCGGAGGTGGAACCGGAGTTCCGTTTGTAATGGCACTCTGAATGCCAGTGTTTTTGTTCATTATGGCTGTCGAGGCCTGAACATGTATGTAATTTCGGCATGGAGCCGTGTTTTTTCCTCATTTTCGAGCACTAAGACTCGCTTGTTGGTTGTCTGAACCGCTTCACCAAGCGTGAGTCGCCCCGTGTCAAGGTGACGAGTGAGGTATCCGTATCCCGGAGGCGTAGGAGTCCCTCGGCTCAGTCGGCCTTGTTGTCCGAGGCTCCTCTAGCTTAGTTAAAGGGACCCCTCGGCCGCTCTTGGATGAGCCGAGGCCAGGGGTAGCGACATCAGCATGAACATGGGCAGAGTTGGCTCGAAAATGAAACCTGATTGGCCGGAGCCTAGCCGGGTCGTCCGTTAGCGGGACCGACGCTGGAGTTGACCAGCCGAAGCCTCGGGTCGGGCTGGCGCCCTCTGAGGACGGCTGGCCGAGGCCCCGGGGTGACCGGCTGAGCCGCCCGCTCGGGCCGGGTTCCCGGAGGAGACCCTGGCAGCGATGGCCCGGGCGTGGCGATGACTTCATCCTTTGGAGTGGAGATCTTCGGACCACGTCGCCGTCCGAGGCTAGGTCGGACCTCGCCGATGGTGTCGTCGATGCCGAGGGTGCTGCTGCCCCCTTCCAGCGTCAAGACCCGAGCCTGCAGGATCAGATTGTCTTGTAGCGTGTGTCTCCTGCGGCCGCTGAGGCCAGAACACACACCCTCGCTGTGTTGTAAAGCTGCGTCTCTTTTCCTCTTGTTTCGAGTATCTGGACTTTTTTGTCGGTAACAGGGATGTTTGTGCGGGCGAGAGTTGCTTCTCGCGAAAGGTGATGAGTGAGGTATCCGTATCCCGGAGGCGTAGGAGTCCCTCGGCTCGGTCGGCCTTGCCGCTTACGCGCACTTTTACCCGTCCATGAGGCTCTACCACCGACTCAGTCGAGAAGGCTCGAAGGATCGTTTCGGCAGAAGAACTTCCGAATGTGAAGACTTGTTCGGTCCGCGGAATCACTTATCCGAACGTGAGTCACTTATCGCAGAAGGTGATGAGTGAGGTATCCGTATCCCGGAGGCGTAGGAGTCCCTCGGCTCGGTCAGCCTTGGCTGCTTACATGTACTCCATCGTTTTCAGGATCCACTTTTCGAAGTAGTCAAAAGGCACGGAAGATATCCTGGCAGAAGAGATCTTTTTTCGAGGAAAATTTCAACGCAGAGGGGGTCCCCCCCCCCATTTAGCCCCTGAGGGAGGGTCGGGCTTTGCCGAGGCGAGGCCGACCCTTCCTTGATGACTAAACTTTGCGTGGGCGCGAGGTATATGAACAACTTGAAAACATCTTAAGGGTAGAAGCGACGTAGCTGTTGGATGTTCCAAGCGTTGCCGTAGACCTCGCCTTGACTGTTGGCCAGCTTGTACGTTCCGGGCTTCAGAACCTTGGCGATGACAAACGGTCCCTCCCAGGGGGGCGTGAGCTTGTGCCTCCCTCGGGCGTCTTGTCGCAGCTGAAGCACCAGGTCGCCCACCTGGAGGTCTCGGGACCGGACCCCTTGGGCGTGGTAGCGTCGCAGGGACTGCTGGTACCGCGCCGAGTGTAGTAAGGCCTTGTCCCGAGCCTCTTCCAGCTAGTCCAGCGAGTCTTCTCGGCTAGCTTGGTTGCTTTGATTGCTGTAGGCCCTCGTCCTCGGGGAGCCGTATTCCAGGTCTGTGGGCAAGACGGCCTCGGCCCCGTAGACTAGGAAGAACGGCGTGAAACCCGTGGCTCGGCTCGGCGTTGTCCTCAGGCTCCAGACCACCGAGGGGAGTTCCTTCATCCATCGCTTGCCGAACTTGTTGAGGTCGTTGTAGATCCGAGGCTTGAGCCCTTGTAGAATCATGCCGTTGGCACGCTCTACTTGCCCATTTGACATGGGATGAGCCACGGCGGCCCAGTCCACCCGGATGCGGTGAGACTCGCAGAAGTCCAGGAACTTTCTGCCGGTGAACTGGGTGCCGTTGTCGGTGATGATGGAGTTTGGGACCCCAAAGCGATGGATGATGTTGGTGAAGAACGCCATCGCCTGCTCGGACCTGATGCTGTTCAGAGGTCGGACCTCGATCCACTTGGAGAATTTGTCGATGGCGACCAGCAGGTGCGTGTAGCCCCCGGGTGCCTTCTGCAAGGGGCCGACGAGGTCCAGACCCCACACAGCAAAGGGCCAGGTGATGGGTATCGTCTGCAGAGCCTGAGCGGGCAGGTGGGTCTGCTTCGCATAGAATTGACACCCTTCGCAGGTGCGGACAATTCTAGTGGCGTCGGCCACCACCGTCGGCCAGTAGAAGCCCTGTCGGAAGGCATTCCCGACAAGGGCTCGAGGCGCTGCATGATGGCCGCAAGCCCCCGAGTGTATCTCCCGCAGGAGTTCATGACCTTCGGCGACGGAGATGCATCGCTGGAGGATGCCTGAGGGGCTATGGTGGTAGAGCTCCTTCTCTTCGCCCAGCAAGACGAACGACTTGGCGCGCCGCGCCACCCGCCGAGCCTCGGCTCGGTCGAGGGGTAGCTCTCCTTGGTAGAGATATCGCAGGTACGGGGTCTGCCAGTCTCGATCAGGCGCGGCCCCGCTTCGCTCCTCCTCGACGCGCAGTGCCTCACCCTCGGGGGCCGAGGGTACCTCGGGCTGAACCGAGGGCGCCTCGGGCCAAGCTGAGGGTGCCTCGGGCTGGGCCGAGGGTACCTCGGACTGGGCCGAGGGCGCCTCAGGCTCGGGCGTGTCGTCGATCTTGATGGAGGGTTGGTGCAGATCCCGGGAGAAGACGTCCGGGGGAACAGTTGTTCGCCCCGAGGCTATTTTAGCCAGCTCGTTTGCAGTCTCGTTGTAGCGCCGAGCAATATGGTTCAGCTCGAGCTCGTAGAACTTGTCTTCCAAGCGCCGAACCTCATCGCAGTAGGCCTCCATCTTCGGGTCGCGGCAGTGGGAGTTCTTCATGACTTGGTCGATGACGAGCTGCGAGTCACCGCGGGCGTCGAGGCGCCGGACCCCTAGCTCGATGGCGATCCGCAACCCGTTGACCAGAGCCTCATACTCAGCCACATTGTTGGACGCCGGGAAATGGAGGCGTAGCACATAGCGTAGGTGTTTCCCGAGGGGCGAGATGAAGAGTAGGCCTGCGCCGGCTCCCGTCTTCATCAGCGACCCGTCGAAAAACATGGTCCAGAGCTCCGGTTGGATCGGAGCCGTCGGTAGCTGGGTGTCGACCCATTCGGCCACGAAGTCCGCCAAAACCTGGGACTTGATGGCCTTCCGAGGGGCGAACGAGATTGTCTCGCCCATAAGTTCCACCGCCCACTTTGCAATCCTGCCCGAGGCCTCTCGGCACTGGATGATCTCCCCCAGGAGGAAGGATGACACCACAGTTACCGAATGAGACTCGAAGTAATGTCGCAACTTCCGCCGTGTCAGGATCACTGCATACAGCAGCTTCTGAACTTGTGGGTAACGGACCTTGGTTTCGGATAGTACCTCGCTGACGAAGTAAACTAGCCTCTGAACGGGCAATGCATGCCCCTCTTCTTGCCTCTCGACCACAATCGCGGCGCTAACCACCTGAGTGGTCGTGGCGACGTAGACCAAGAGGGCTTCTCCGGCAGCTGGGGGCACCAAGATAGGCGCCTTTGTGAGGAGCGCCTTCAAGTTCCCGAGAGCTTCCTCGGCCTTCCTTAAGAGGCGGTACAGAGGTAGACCTCTTTCGCCGAGGCATGAGATGAAGCGGCTTAGAGCCGCGAGACATCCCATGACCCTCTGTATGCCTTTCAAGTCCTTGATGGGCCCCATGCTGGTGATGGCTGCGATCTTCTCCGGGTTGGCTTCGATGCCCCGCTCGGAGACGATGAACCCCAAGAGCATGCCTCGGGGCACCCCGAAGACACACTTCTCGGGATTGAGTCAATGTTGGGTCTATGCTTCGTCGCCAAAGGTCTTATAGAAAGAAGTGGTCCTCGGATGAAGCTGTTTTGTATAATATAGCCGAAGGTTCTTCTTCGTAAAGCTTCGGCATTACAAACCGACTTAAAGATAGAATGACCTTTTAGTCCATAAATGTCTGAGTCAATGTTGTAAGTTTTTATAAGGGGCATATTTGTAATTCCTCACAGGCTGTGTCCTGTGCCTATAAATAGTGAACAGTATTCCGTTACTGTTCACGCATTCTGGTATTTGCAATTGCATCTCTCGGAATTCAACCTTTGTCAAGGCATAGGTATCATTGTATTTAATGATTCAATATATCAAGTGAATATAATATAATGCATCTGTGATTCATTTATCCATTTCATACCTTTTATTTTGCATTATTTTACAATGTTTATTGAAAGTTTATTACGAAGGTTCAACTTCGTAATAATACTCTCGTCAACCTTCGTCCAAGACCCATTATCCTCAAAGGAATAATGTTTCACGGACGAAGGACAATATCATTTAACATTTTATGTTGCCTTGTTCTTAATTCATAGCATTTGAGAACAAGTCTCCAACATTGGCGCCCACCTCCGGTGAACTCACTTCCACTTTTTGAGCTGATGGCTTCGTTCAACGACCAAGCTGGAGCTGCTTCGGACCCGAAGCTGGTGCTCCCGATCACAGGTGGCTCGTCCTCAGAGCCAGCCAACAAGAAACAGAAGAAGGAAGCACAGAGAAGGGTACAGCATGTTGGGGTGCAAGGACCCTTCATCAAGTCAAGATGGTCTCACATTCCTATTACCTTCTCCCAAGAGGACCTTCAGCTCAAAGATTACCCACACAACGATGCCATGGTTATCTCTTGCGTTATCAAAGGATTTCTGGTCCATAATGTCTTGGTTGACACAGGCAGTGCAGCTGACATCATATTTGCTAAGGCCTTCAGACAAATGCAAGAGCCAGAAGATAAAATTCATGATGCCACACATCCTCTCTGTGGCTTCGGAGGAAGGCAGATTGTAGCACTGGGCAAGATCACCATGTCAGTGACCTTCGGGTTCATCAACAACACTAGAACTGAGCAAGTTGTGTTTGACATTGTTGACATGGAATACCCTTACAATGCAATTATTGGTCGTGGTACCCTCAATGCCTTCGAAGCAATCCTTCATCCTGCCTATCTTTGCATGAAGATACCTTCGGATCAGGGACCCATTGCTATTCATGGAAGTCAGGAAGCTGCAAGAAGGGCCGAAGGCAATTGGACTGACTCAAAAGCAATCCATAACATAGATGGAGCTGAAGCTTGTGAACAGTACAAATTCAGAAGAGAGAAAGCAGCTTCAGCAGACCAGCCGAAGCCTATGCTCTTATGTGAGGACATAGCAGAGCAGAAGGTGTTGTTAGGCTCTCAGTTATCCGAAGAGCAGGAGAAAACCTTGATAAGGTTTTTGTTCAATAACAAGGATGTTTTTGCATGGTCAGCCAATGATCTCTGCGGAGTTAATAGAGATGTTATTGAGCACTCGCTCAATGTTGATCCATCCTTCAGACCCAGAAAGCAAAGGCTTCGAAAAATGTCAGATGATAAGGCCGAAGGAGCTCGCAACGAAGTCAAAAGACTCCTCAGTGCAGGAGTTATCAGAGAAGTGAAGTACCCAGAATGGCTAGCTAACACTGTTATGGTAAAAAAGGCCAATGGCAAGTGGCGAATGTGCATCGATTTTACAGATCTTAACAAGGCTTGTCCGAAGGATGAATTTCCACTACCAAGGATAGACTCTTTAGTTGATGCAGCAGCTTCTTCAGAGCTCATGAGTCTGTTAGACTGTTATTCAGGCTATCACCAAATTTGGATGAAGAAGGAAGATGAGCCGAAGACTAGCTTCATAACTCCAAGTGGCACATATTGCTATCTTCGGATGCCTGAGGGGCTCAAAAACGCTGGAGGAAGTTTCAGCCGAATGACTGCGAAGGTTCTCCAATCTCAAATAGGCAGAAATGTGCTGACTTATGTTGATGACATCATTGTCAAAAGCACGAAGCAGGAGAATCATATTGCTGATCTGCAGGAGACCTTCGCCAGTTTCAGACAAGCTGGCTTAAGGTTAAATCCAGAAAAATGCGTCTTCGGAGTGAAGAAGGGGAAATTTCTTGGATGCTTGGTTTCAACAAAGGGAATTGAAGCCAATCCAAGTAAAATTGAAGCTATACTTCGGATGGAGCCACCAACTACAAAGAAGGGGGCTCAAAGATTGACAGGAAGATTGGCATCTCTCAATAGATTCATATCCAGATCAGCAGAGAGAAACTTACCATTCTTCGAAGTGCTGAAGTCGGCCGAAGTCTTTCAATGGGGACCAATCCAGCAGAAGGCTTTCGAAGAGCTAAAACAGTATTTAATAGACCTAACAACATTGACTCCACCAATGCCAGGGGCTCCTTTATTATTATATGTGGCAGCTTCGCACTCAGCGGTAAGTGCAGCGCTTGTCCAGGAGAAGCTTGATGGTCAAGTCAAGAGGCAGGCCCCAATATATTTTGTTTCCGAGGTCCTTAGTTTATCAAAGAAAAATTATACAGAGTTGGAGAAGGTACTGTATGCTGTCTTGATGGCCTCCAGGAAGCTTCGGCACTATTTCCAAGCTTACAACATAATTGTTCCTTCATCGCAACCTCTGAAGGATATTATGAGGAACCGAGAAGCTACTGGAAGGATTGGAAAATGGGCTGCAGAGCTCAATGAATTTTGTATTGAATATGTTCATAGATCTTCGATTCAGTCACAGGCGCTGGCAGACTTTATTGCTGATTGGACGCCAGGGGCTCAGGAGGAGGAAAGGAATAAAGACAACGAAGCCTGGACAGTGTTTTGTGATGGATCTTGGGGAACCTTCGGAGCAGGAGCGGCTGCTGTGTTAGTTTCACCTTCTAAAGTCAAAACTTGTTATGCGGCAAAGCTTGATTTTAATTGCACAAATAACATTGCTGAGTACGAAGCATTGATTCTAGGTCTTCGGAAGTTAAAAGCAATGGGAATCAGAAGGGCCATACTTAAAACTGATTCTCAGGTTGTTTCGGGTCATATTGATAAGAGTTGCAAGGCTAAAGATCCGAAGCTTGAAAAATATCTGGATATGGTTCGAAGAGTTGAAGCTTCCTTCGAAGGGTTTTCTGTCAAAAATATCCCTCGAGGACAAAATGAGCATGCTGATTTGCTAGCTAAGTCAGCAGCACAGGGGCTGCCTCTACCTTCGGATGTGTTCTTCGAAACAATAAAAGCACCTTCGGTGGAACTTCTTGAAAGAGCAGTCCTTAACATATCTCCTGTTTTTAGCGAGGATTGGAGAACCGAGATCATCTCTTACCTTCAGGGTAAATTCCTTTCAGATGACGAAGCTTATAACAAGAGGATAGAGGCAAGAGCTCGTCCATATGTCATGATAGAAGGGGAGTTGTACAAACATGGAGTTTGTGCTCCGTTGCTCAAATGTTTATCCAGAACCGAAGGTATAGAGTTAATGAAAGAAATACATGCAGGCCTGTGTGGATCTCACATCGGATCTAGGCCGTTACTTGGAAAAATTTTCCGTCAAGGGTTTTATTGGCCGAAGGCAGCTTCGGATGCAGCAGAATTGGTTCAGAAGTGCGAAGGTTGTCAGAAATGTGCAAGAGATCAAAAACAACCTTCGTCCTTAACACAGCTCATACAACCCACTTGGCCATTGCAAAGGTGGGGCCTTGACTTGTTAGGTCCGTTACCACCGGCCCAAGGGAACCTGAGATATGTTGTAGTAGCTGTGGAATATTTTTCTAAATGGATTGAGGCGAAGCCTTTAGCCACAATAACTTCGGCTACTGTCCAAAAGTTTTTCTGGCAGAATATTGTTTGTCGTTTCGGGGTGCCAAAGGCTATCACTATGGACAATGGAACACAGTTTGACTCCGAAGCTTTCAGGGATTTCTGTGACCAAATTGGTACGAAGATCCATTTTGCATCAGTTAGGCACCCGGAGTCAAATGGACTCGTTGAAAGAGCCAACGGCATTATAATGACAGGAATAATGAAGTTAATCTTCAATCAACCCAGAGGAAAATGGCCAGATCAGTTAACCAAAGTGGTGTGGAGTCACAACACGACAACATCAAGGTCTACAGGCTTCACTCCATTCAAGTTGTTATTCGGTGACGAAGCAATAACTCCAGAGGAAGCTAAAACCGGGTCAATAAGGATAGTAGCTTCGGCAGAATCAGATTCCGAAGCTGCTTATTCTATAGAAAAAGATGCTTTAGAAGGGATCAGATTGCAAGCCGTGGAGAATATCAATAAATATCAAGCCGAAATAGTCAAATGGCGGGATAGAAAGGTTCGGCTAAAAAATATTGAGCCAGGGCACTTGGTGCTTCGGAGAGTGGCCAATCCAGAAACACTGGGCAAATTGCAGTTGAAATGGGACGGACCTTTCTTAGTAGCATCTTCGTCAAGACCCGGTTCATACAGATTGAAGGATATGGACGGCAACGACATTCCTAGGTCTTGGAATGCGGATGAGCTTCGGCGATATTATGTATAATTCGATGTAACTTTTCATATTTTTTATTTTTTCTTTCATGGCACCCTTTTCCTTTCCAAAGGGGGAGAAAGGTTTTTAATGGGGCCAGCATATGTAATTTCCTTTTTTAGTCTTATAAGAGCAAAATCCCCCAAAGAATGTAAATGTAAAAGCTGAGAACGCACCATCGAGTGCCAAAAAAGTAAAAACGAAGAAGCTCCAAAGACGTTCCTAAGGGAATGCAGAGCTTACAGCGAAAAGTCAACGCTGATTCCGCCAAAAGTAAAGGCGAAGAAGCTCCAAAGACGTTCCTAAGGGAATGCAGAGCTTACAGCGAAAAGTCAACGCTGATTCCGCCAAAAGTAAAGGCGAAGAAGCTCCAAAGACGTTCCTAAGGGAATGCAGAGCTTACAGCGAAAAGTCAACGCTGATTCCGCCAAAAGTAAAGGCGAAGAAGCTCCAAAGTCGTTCCTAAGGGAATGCAGAGCTGAGGTGTGATTGTTTTTAAGAAAATAATGGCTATGAATATGGCTTCGGATACGTGTTTGGCCATTCATTTGCACATCACATTACATCATAGCATTTGCATTCATAAACATTCATCTAGACATATGTAGGATAATCATCTTCATCGCATAAATGGTTGCTTCGGCAAAAAGAGAAAAAGCAAGGAAAAAAGAGCTTCGTACACAAAGAAGAAAGGAAAATGTTGTTTTCTATGCTTCGCTGCGTACGAAAAGAAGGGAAGGTGTTTTTTCGCCTTCGGCTCAAAAGAAAATTTCGTCCACATCAAAGCATTTCTCATACATCAATGGAAGAATAAGGATATATAACAAGGTATGAACAGATTTCATCAAAGACAAGTTTTGGTTACATTTACAAAAGTTATCTCAAAAGTTTTTTAAGTACTGTCTACAGACTACTATCTAAATCTCCAAGGAGCTTCGGCTTCGGCGTTATTTTTGATCATCAGCTTCGGCTTCGTCATCCTACATGAATAAGGTCGTCGGAAGTCAAAATCAAGTTTACAGGAAAAGGTAAGCACAAGGTATGGTTTCTTACTGGATCAAGGTGGCTACGAGCTTCGTCTCCAGCCTTCTCTCGACCACCTTTTGTCCATATCATTTTTATAAATCGATTCGAGATACTTCGGGCAAGATCAGGGATGTCATCCAGGATTGATGGTGATAAAGTGAAATTTGGTCTATTGACAATCTTCCCATGATCACAGCCAGCCTTCAGGAAGGCTGCAGCAGTCCCTCGAGAAGCCACCCAGGCACAGAAGTCACCATGCCCAGCTATGACTTCGTCGAGCTCGTCAATCTCCCCCTCAATGTGTTCGAAGGTTTTTGGTAGATCTTCAGCTGAGGGGGTAAATTTTTCGCTGCTGGCTCCAACTGAGTAAAAAATCTTTCTTAATCGTTGAATGCACTTGTTGCTAAATTCCAGGCATTTTTCTTGAAGACCTGTCAGTAGCTTTCTCAAATCTGAATTTTGCTGAGCTTCGGCTTCAAGTTTTGCATTAAGATCTTGTTTTTCTCGTTCGAACTGCTCAGACTGGCGGAGAAGCTTCGTGTTCAGTTCTGATATTTTTGCTTCAGCTTCCGCCAATAAACCTTCGGTTGCCTGGAGCTCAAAGTTCTTCTTCTCAAAAGCATCTGATTGCTCCTTTATTTTGCTTTCTAAATTTCCAATTATAACTTCATGCTTTTTATCTTCAACATCTTGTTGCATTTGCAAGGCTTTGCTCAGCAGCATACTCTGCACGAAAACAAGCTTTGTCAGATATGTTTTTATTATTAGAAACAATAAAAGTTAAGGGGCAAGTAGTTCACCTTAAAGTTGGAATAAAATAAACTACCAACGACATGTTGTCGTCGGTAGCGGCTGATATCTGTTTCTAGCTTTGGGAATCCGATACTCTTGGACAAAGTACTGATAACTTTGGCTCCTGTTTGATCTCGAATGCAATCTATTTTTTCATCATCAACGCCTCCGAAGAGGAGTGCCCCAGGTTTGTATCCACAGGATTTGGCATATTCTTTAAGCTCTTCTATTTCAGCTTTTGATAGGTGTCCTCCAACTAAGTTTTGGAACACGAAGGCTTCGTCTTCTGAAGCTTCTTCAGCAACTTCTTTTCCTTTCTTTGACGCTGCGGTCATGGCCTCTTCGGCAGCAGTGGTAGCTTCTTCTGCAGCCATGTCTAGCAGTATTTGGTCAATATGTTCAATTGTGCTCTCCAAATTCACATCTTCAGCTGAGGCAGCTTCGGCAGCTGCGGCCTCCGAAGGTACAATTTCAGTATCTTCTCCCTCTGCAGCCGCTTGTGTTTTTTGGGCCGAAGCTCTTGGCGGCGTCTTGTCAATTACCTCTGTCACAGTGATAATTCTTTGTTTCTTTGCCTTGATTGTTTTCTTCGATTTCTCGGGCTCCTTGTCCTTCTGAAAAAACTTTGTCAGTTGAGGACCTAGTGGACTTAGCTTCGCAGGTAAGGATTCAGTCATTACCTTCAGAATTTCCTCAACTACAGCAGCAGAAGGTGATGCGGGGGTTTCTTCTGCTTCGGATAATTGTTGCTTCGGAGGAGAAGCTTTCCTCTTCTTTGGAATTTTCTTCTTTATTGGCTCTTTTTCACCTTCATCTAAGGCTTCAGTTACCCTTTTCCTTTTTTGGCCTCCGGCACCTTTGTTCAGATTTTCGTAATCAGGGTATTCGAAACCCAAGGCGTCTAACACCCGATTTAGCCTTCGTTTCGGACGGGTGCCGAAGGCTGCGGTCATCAATTGATCTTCTTTCTTGGAATAGTTGCCAAGTATCTCATTGCACATCACTTCGATCGTATCCAGCCACTCTTGGCAAGGTTTTTTAAAGTATTTCTTGAACTTATAATAGTAGGGCAACCGTACAAGTTCCCCTTTCTTCTTCTCTCCCTGCAGCTTCGGCATTTCCCATTCTTTTGAGGTAGGAAAAACCCTGAAGGATAGGAATTCTTGCACTAGATCCCTAGTTCCAATATGTTCTGCAATAATCTTGAATTCGCTCACCGCGGCCAAACTTGGACCACCTAATGTCATTTTGCACCGAGGTCTTGTTTCTCCGAAAGTTAATTCAAGAGGGCTCTGAACCAGCTTCTCTTTATCTTCGTCAACCTTGACGTAAAACCACTCTGATTTCCAGCCTGCCGGCCACTTGCTTCGGTAGCTAATCACGGGAAACTTCGTGGTTTTCCGATAAGCAAAGTTATAGCAACCAAAATTTTCATGCAATCCGTCTTTTCTGGCTTTTGTTTGGTAATGTAGTTCATGAACTCGACAAAAGCTGTCGGCAAATGGTTCCATCGCCTGGCTTCGGAGAGCCCAGATGTATACGCTAAGCCTGACAATCGCATTGGGAGTCAGCTGGTGAAAGTAGATACCAAATTGATCTAGTACGCCAGAAATTATCCTATTCAAAGGAAATCTTAATCCAGCCTTTAAGAAGCTCTTGAAAATGACTATTTCATCCTTTTCTGGCTTCTGGGTAGTTTCTTCCCCCCCAAAGCGAAGTAACTTCTTCTCATTTTCAGTAAAATAGCCCGACTTCACCATCTTGGGGAAGTCAGCCTTGGAAACAGTTGACTTGCCAAAGTCCAAATGGCTGGGTTTGCTTGGTGCGGCAATATGAGAATCATCTTCAGGATCAGTTTCTTCAGTGTTTTCTTCTTCTTCTTCTTCTACGGCAGTTGTTTGTTCTGTTTCAGCAGCAGGGTTTTCTTCTGTAGTTACCATCCCGGAACGTCGCATTGCTTCGGAGATAGGGACAGTCGCCGAAGCTTCAGTTTCGTCCCCCTCACGCTCAACCCTGGCGGTAGAACGGACTCTGGCCATTTAACTATGAACTTGTGAAACTTTAATACTTTTTTCCTCCGAAGCAGGTTTCCAGATGGAGCTTCGTTCGATTCCGACAAACAAGCTTCGGCGACGGTTAAAAATTTTGGCAGCAAAACAGTGCAAATAGCAGTAAATGCTGTGGTAACTTCACACCTACTCGTCTGTTTATATAGTGCTGCAGGTAAGAAGGCGAAGCGCCAGAAGTTTTACACCAGGCGGGCACCCGCTCGCACTCGCTGTACGGTGGACCGCAGTGACCGAACAGTAACTCTGCAAGGTGGGGCCGCTACGCGCAGGGAGATTGAATTGTTTCTCGACAACGAGCTCAGGGAAGGTGTTTTTGAGACCTTCGGCGCTCCGAAGCCTAAGAAACTTTTTTCACGGATCAAGCTCGTTACGAAAAACGATCTAGCACCGCGAAAGGGGCTACTGTTGGGTCTATGCTTCGTCGCCAAAGGTCTTATAGAAAGAAGTGGTCCTCGGATGAAGCTGTTTTGTATAATATAGCCGAAGGTTCTTCTTCGTAAAGCTTCGGCATTACAAACCGACTTAAAGATAGAATGACCTTTTAGTCCATAAATGTCTGAGTCAATGTTGTAAGTTTTTATAAGGGGCATATTTGTAATTCCTCACAGGCTGTGTCCTGTGCCTATAAATAGTGAACAGTATTCCGTTACTGTTCACGCATTCTGGTATTTGCAATTGCATCTCTCGGAATTCAACCTTTGTCAAGGCATAGGTATCATTGTATTTAATGATTCAATATATCAAGTGAATATAATATAATGCATCTGTGATTCATTTATCCATTTCATACCTTTTATTTTGCATTATTTTACAATGTTTATTGAAAGTTTATTACGAAGGTTCAACTTCGTAATAATACTCTCGTCAACCTTCGTCCAAGACCCATTATCCTCAAAGAAATAATGTTTCACGGACGAAGGACAGTATCATTTAACATTTTATGTTGCCTTGTTCTTAATTCATAGCATTTGAGAACAAGTCTCCAACAACGCCTTTCGCCTTGAGACATCGGAATGTCACTTCAAGGTCGGAAAGGAGGTCGGAAGCTTTCCTCGTCTTGACTACGATGTCATCGACGTAGGCCTCGACCGTGCGGCCAATGTGTTCGCCGAACACATGGTTCATGCACCGCTGGTACGTCGCGCCCGCATTCCTCAAGCCGAACGGCATGGTGACATAGCAGTACATGCCGAAGGGCGTGATGAAAGAAGTCGCGAGCTGGTCAGACTCTTTCATCCTGATTTGATGATACCCTGAGTAGGCATCGAGGAAAGACAGGGTTTCGCACCCAGCAGTGGAATCCACGATTTGATCGATGCGAGGCAGAGGGTAGGGAACCTTCGGACATGCTTTGTTGAGACCAGTGTAGTCTACACACATCCGCCATTTCCCCCCTTTCTTTCTCACAAGCACGGGGTTGGCAAGCCATTCGGGATGGAATACCTCTTTGATGAACCCTGCCGCCATTAGCTTGTGGATCTCCTCGCTTATCGCTCTGCGCTTCTCCTCGTCGAATCGGCGCAGAGGCTGCTTGACGGGTCGGGCTCCGGCCCAAATATCCAGCGAGTGCTCGGCGACATCCCTCGGTATGCCGGGCATGTCCGAGGGACTCCACGCGAAGACGTCGGCGTTTGCGCGGAGAAAGTCGACGAGCACTGCTTCCTATTTGGGATCGAGCCCGGAGCCGATCTGGACCTGCTTGGAGGCGTCGCCGCTGGGGTCGAGGGGGACGGCCTTAACCGTCTCCACTGGCTCGAAGTTGCCGGCATGATGTTTCACGTCTGGCACCTCCTTAGAGAGGCTTTCCAGGTCGGCGATGAGGGCCTCGGACTCGGCGAGGGCCTCGGCGTACTCCACGCACTCCACGTCGCATTCGAACGCGTGTTTGTATGTGGGGCCGGTGATGACCCCGTTGGGGCCCGGCATCTTGAGCTTCAGGTAGGTGTAGTTGGGGACGACCATGAACTTCGCGTAGCATGGTCTTCCCAGTACCGCGTGGTAGGTTCCTCGGAACCCGACCACCTCGAATGTCAGGGTCTCCCTTCGGAAGTTGGAGGGTGTTCCGAAGCAGACGGGAAGGTCGAGTTGTCCGAGGGGCTGGACGCGCTTCCCGGGAATGATCCCATGGAAGGGCGCAGCGCCTGCTCGGATGGAGGACAGATCAACACGCAGGAGCCTGAGGGTCTCGGCGTAGATGATGTTGAGGCTGCTGCCTCCATCCATAAGGACCTTGGTGAGCCTGATGTCGCCGATGACGGGGTCGACGACGAAGGTATTTCCCCGGGCTCGGCACGTGGTCGGGGTGGTCGGCTTGGTCGAAGGTGATGGGCTTGTCGGACCAGTCTAGGTAAACTGGCGCCGCCACCTTCACCGAGCAGACCTCCCGGCGCTCTTGTTTGCGGTGCCGAGCCGAGGCGTTCACCGCTTGCCCACCGTAGATCATGAAGCAGTCGCGGACCTCGGGGAACTCTCCTGCTTGGTGATCTTCCTTCTTGTCGTCGTCGCGGGCTCTGCCACCCTCCGCGGGTGGCCCGGCCCTGTGGAAGTGGCGCCGAAGCATGACGCACTCCTCAAGGGTGTGCTTGACGGGCCCCTGATGATAGGGGCACGGCTCCTTGAGCATCTTGTCGAAGAGGTTGGCACCTCCGGGGGGTTTTCGAGGGTTCTTGTACTCGGCGGCGGTGACAAGGTCCGCGTCGGCGGCGTCGCGTTTTGCTTGCGACTTCTTCTTGCCTTTCTTCTTGGCGCCGCGCTGAGTTGACGCCTCAGGAGCATCTTCCGATGGGCGGCCCTGGGGCTGCTTGTCCTTTCGGAAGATAGCCTCGACCGCCTCCTGGCCGGAGGCGAACTTGGTGGCGATGTCCATCAGCTCGCTCGCCCTGGTGGGGGTCTTGCGACCCAACTTGCTCACCAGGTCGCGGCAGGTGGTGCCGGCGAGGAACGCGCCGATGACATCCGAGTCGGTGATGTTGGGCAGCTCGGTGCGCTGCTTCGAGAATCGCCGGATGTAGTCCCGGAGAGACTCTCCCGGCTGCTGTCGGCAGCTTCGGAGGTCCCAGGAATTTTCGGGGCGCACGTACGTGCCCCGGAAATTGCCGGCGAAAGCTTGGACTAGGTCGTCCCAGTTGGAGATCTGCCCCGGAGGCAGGTGCTCCAACCAGGCGCGAGCGGTGTCGGAGAGGAACAGGGGGAGGTTGCGGATGATGAGGTTGTCGTCGTCTGTTCCACCCAGTTGGCAGGCCAGACGGTAGTCCGCGAGCCACAGTTCCGGTCTCGTCTCCCCCGAGTACTTTGTGATAGTAGTCGGGGGTCGGAACCGGGTCGGGAACGGTGCCCGTCGGATGGCCCGGCTGAAGGCCTGCGGACTGGGTGGCTCGGGCGAGGGACTCCAATCCTCCCTGCTGTCGTAGCGTCCCCCACGCCTGGGGTGGTAGCCTCGGCGCACCCTCTCGTCGAGGTGGGCCCAACGGTCGCGGTGATGGTGCTCGTTGCCGAGGCGGCCCGGAGCCGCAGGCGCAGTGTTGCGCGTGCGCCCGGTGTAGACCGAGGCTTCCCGCATGAATCGGGAAGTCGCGGCATGAGGTTCCGAGGGGTACCCCTGCCTTCGGGAGGCAGAGCTCTCGGCCCGTCGGACCGCAGCGCCTTCCAGAAGATTCTTGAGCTCCCCCTGGATTCGTCGACCCTCGGTGGTTGATGGCTCCGGCATCGCGCGGAGAAGCATCGCTGCTGCTGCCAGGTTCTGGCCGACCCCACTAGATGCAGGTGGCGGCCTGACCCTGACGTCGTCTGTGATGCGGTGCTGGAAACCCTGGGGCAGATGACGTATTTCTCCGGCCGGGGGTTGGCCCACCCATGCCTGCCCGACGTCCCGGCGGATCGGCTCAAGCGCTCCTGCTCCCTCGTCGAGCCTGGCCTGCACCCCGCGGATTTGCTCGAGCTGTGGGTCATGCCCCCCCGCCTAGACGGGGACCACAGCTAGCTCCCGTGGGATGTCAACGCGGGGCACCGGCCTAGGGAGATCACCGTCCTCCGGCATGCCGAGATGATTGCCTTCGGAGGGACCCCCTAGATCGACGTGGGAACATTCACGGCTTGGGCCGCAGTCCTCGTCGTTGAGGCTGCGGCTACCGTCGGAACAGTCGGAGAGGCAGTAGTCACATGCGGTCATGAAGTCCCGCATGGCACTGGGGTTGCCAAGTCCAGAGAAATCCCAACAGATGTTGGGTCGTCGTCTTCCTCGGACACAGAGGGCCCGTAGGTCGAGACGCCCGTCAGCCGGTCCCAAGGCGACCGCATGCAAAACCCCAGAGGGTTTGGACTCGCCTCTACGAGAGCGCCCGCCAAAGCGAGGTCGCTAGGCGGGTTGAGGCTGAGTCCAAATGACGTGGGATGGGAATCGGTCGGTACCTCTTGGTCGACGAGCGGCGATAAAGTCACGTCGGGGACTGACTGCACCGTCTCTCAGGTACGAGGGCGACGTCCAGCAAGCTTTTCGCAAGCGCGCTGGCATCGTCCGCTTGCTCGGGATTGGCGTGTCGCGGGGAGACGGCGCTCGTCTTCGTCTCAAGCGCGAAGTCGATACCCAGTGCGCCCCCCGTTGGGGTGCCGGCGCTGTCGACTCGCTCGACAGCCGACGAGGCACTGCCTCCTGCTTGGCCTTGGTTGCCCTGCCTTCCCCTCCGTCGGCGGGGAAGAAGGTGGGACGAGCTCGAAGGTTGTTCTTCCGCCACGCGGGGAAGACGTCGTCGATTCCGCCGCCGGCGGGCGGGCTGTCGGTCGCCATTGTCGTCGTCGCGCGGCGGTGGAAGGAGTATCATGTCGTAGCCACCGCCGAGGGACATGAACTCAAGACTCCCGAAACGGAGCACCGTCCCGGGTTGGAGAGGTTGCTAGAGACTGCCTATCTGGAGCTTGACGGGAAGTTGTTCGTCAACACGCAGCAGGCCCCTACCTAGCGCGCCAACTGTCGGCGTTTTGAGACCGGGGGGTCCCTGGGCCGACGAGTGAATGTCGCCGCGTGCCCCAGCCCAGATGGGTCGAGCGCGAGGGCGAGCGCGAAGGGCGGAGAGCGAGGCGGCCGGAGACCGGCGTGAGAGAGGTGGGAATCCTGCGGCCTTCGTGTTCGTCCCGCGCCCAGGTCGGGTGTGCTTGCAGTAGGGGGTTACAAGCGTTCACGCGGGAGAGGGAGCGAGCGGCCCCAAGCGAGCGCCTGTCTCGTCCTCGTCCCCGCGCGGCCAACCCTCTCTAAGAGGGCCCTGGTCCTTCCTTTTATAGGCGTAAGGAGAGGATCCAGGTGTACAATGGGGGGTGTAGCAGAGTGCTACGTGTCTAGCGGAGGAGAGCTAGCGCCCTAAGTACATGCCGTTGTGGCAGCCGGAGAGATTTTGGCACCCAGCTGGTGTGATGTCGTGGCCGTCGGAGGAGCGATGGAGCCTGGCGGAGGGACAGCTGTCGGAGCGGTTGGGTCCTTGCTGACGTCCTCTTGCTTCCGTAAGGGGGCTGAGAGCCGCCGTCGTCACAGAGTATGCGGGGCACCATCATTGCCTATCTGGCGGAGCTAGCCAGATGGGACGCCGGTCTTGTTCCCTGCGGCCCGAGTCAGCTTGGGGTAGGGTGATGATGGCGCCTTCTGTTGACGTGGCTGGCCTGCGCCCTAGGTTGGGCGATGTGGAGGCTCCTCCGAAGCCGAGGTCGAGTCTGTCTTCCGTGGCCGAGGCCGAGTCCGAGCCCCTGGGTCGGGCGAGGCGGAGGCCGTCGGCTGAGGCCAGGGAGGAGTCCGAGCCCTGGGGTCGGGCGAAGCGGAGTTCGTCGTCTTCCGGGACTTAGCCCGAGTCCGAGCCCTGGGTCGGGCGGAGCGGAGTTCGTCGTCTTCCGGGACTTAGCCCGAGTCCGAGACCTGGGTCGGGCAGAGCGGAGTTCGCCGTCTTCAGGGACTTAGCCCGAGTCCGAGCCCTGGGTCGGGCGGAGCGGAGTTCGCCGTCTTTCGGGACTTAGCCCGAGTCCGAGCCCTGGGTCGGGCGAAGCGGAGCTTCCTATGGTGCCTTTGGCAGGGCCTGACTGCCTGTCAGCCTCACTCTGTCGAGTGGCACCGCAGTCGGAGTGGCGCAGGCGGCGCTGTCCTTCTGTCAGGTCAGTCAGTGGAGCGGCGAAGTGACGGCGGTCACTTCGGCTCTGCCGGGGGGCGAGCGTCAGGATAAAGGTGCCAGGCCACCTTTGCATTAAATGCTCCTGCGATTTGGTCGGTCGGTGCGGCGATTTAGTCAGGGTTGCTTCTTAGCGAAGGCAGGGCCTCGGGCGAGCCGGAAACATGTTCGCCGTTGGAGGGGGGCCTCGGGCGAGACGGAAACCCTCCGGGGTCGGTGAGAGCACCTAGAGGGGGGGGTGAATAGGTGATCCTGTAAAATTCAAACTTACAGCCACAAAAACTTTGTTAATCGTTAGCACAGTTGATGCCAAGTGGCTAGAGCGAAGATCTTGCACAGATGATAATCACAAGAGGTTCAACACAGAGAAGACACGGTGATTTATCCCGTGGTTCGGCCAAGTACAAAACTTGCCTACTCCACGTTGTGGCGTCCCAACGGACGAGAGTTGCACTCAACTCCTCTCAAGTGATCCAATGATCAACTTGAATACCACAATGTTATGCTTTTCTTCTCAATATCCCGTTTGCGAGGAATCTCCACAACTTGGAGCCTCTCGCCCTTACAAAAGATGTTCACAGAGAGTCACAGAGCAAGGGAGGGATTAGCAACTCACACACGACACAAAGATCACAGCGAATACGCACACACAAGACACAGACTTGAGCTCAAGAGACTAGCACACTAGAACGGAGCTCAAATCACTAGAATGTCGAACAGGTGCGCAAGATTGATGTGTGAGTGATCAAGAGTGCTCAAGGAATGCTTGGTTGTACTCCTCCATGCGCCTAGGGGTCCCTTTTATAGCCCCAAGGCAGCTAGGAGCCGTTGAGAACAAATCTGGAAGGCCATCCTTGCCTTCTGTCGTCGGGCGCACCGGACAGTCCGGTGCACACCGGACACTGTCCGATGCCCGATTTCTTTCCTTAACAGGCGCAGCCGACCGTTGCAGATCTGGCGCACCGGACAGTCCGGTGCACACCGGACAGTCCGGTGCCTCCTTCCGACCGTTGGCCAGACCACGTGTCGCGCGCAGATTCCGCGGCCGACCGTTGGCTCGGCCGACCGTTGGCTCACCGGACAGTCCGGTGCACACCGGACAGTCCGGTGAATTTTAGCCGTACGCCGTCGGCAAATTCCCGAGAGCGGCGTCTTCAGGTCAAGGCAGCCTGGCGCACCGGACACTGTCCGGTGCACCACCGGACAGTCCGGTGCCCCAGACCGAAGCAGTCTTTTGGCTGTACACAGCCAACTCTTCTTCTTTCTTCTTCTCTCTGTTTCTATCACTTGGACAAGTATATTAGTACACAAAACCAATGTACTAAGGCTTAGAAACATACCTTTACTTGTGATTTGCACTTTGTTCATCCATGGGCATAGATTTACATTTAAGCACTTGTGTTGACACTCAATCACCAAAATACTTAGAAATGGCCCAAAGGCACATTTCCCTTTCAATCTCCCCCTTTTTGGTGATTTATGCCAACACAACATAAAGCAACTAGAACAAGTGCAGAAACACTTCAAATAAAACTCAAATCTATTTTGATTCATTTTTGGCATATATGGATCATCCTTTGCCACCACTTGGTTTGTTTTTGTAAATCAAACTCAAATCTCTATCTCTAGGTCAAACACACATGTTGAAGCATAAAGAGAGTCATTCCAAGAGATTGATCAAAGATTTCAAAAACTCCCCCTATTTCCCATAATCATTACTTCTCTCCACAAGAAACCAACTTTTGACAAAAGAAACAATAAGAGAGTTTTGACAAAACAAAAAGCTCTATTTCACTATTTTCAAAATTTCTCAAGTGGTAGCTGATCCATTTATTGCTTTGGCCTTTATTTTCTCCCCCTTTGGCATCAAGCACCAAAACGGAATCAACTTTGGCCCTTTAACCCCATTGCCTCACCAAAAATCTCCAATTAAGAGCAAATGGCAATAAGAGTTCATTAGATGGACTTGGAATAAGTTACCCTCTCATCGGAGTGCAGTGGAAGTCTTTCATGGTCCAAGTCCGCCTTTTCCCTTTCAATCCTCCTTCGAGACTAAATCAAGCAAACTCAAGCATATGGTTAGTCTCAAAGGGTCAAGTTGTAACACATCTCCCCCTAAACATGTGCATCACTTTGCAACGGACTTGTGAGGTCCAGGGAGTGTTTGTACAACTTGAGCACCTCAATAAACAACAAAATGCAGAATGAACATGATCAAAGGCATACACACATGTATGCTACAATTCAATCCAAGTTCCGCGAATCTAAGACATTTAGCTCACTACGCAGCCTGCAAAAGGTCTTCTCATCTAGAGGCTTGGTAAAGATATCGGCTAGCTGGTTCTCGGTGCTAACATGAAACACTTCGATATCCCCCTTTTGCTGGTGGTCTCTCAAAAAGTGATGCCGGATGTCTATGTGCTTTGTGCGGCTGTGCTCAACAGGATTTTCCGCCATGCGGATAGCACTCTCATTATCACATAGGAGTGGGACTTTGCTCAGATTGTAGCCAAAGTCCCTGAGGGTTTGCCTCATCCAAAGTAGTTGCGCGCAACACTGTCCTGCGGCAACATACTCGGCCTCAGCGGTGGATAGGGCAACGGAGGTTTGTTTCTTAGAATTCCATGACACCAGGGACCTTCCTAAGAATTGGCACGTTCCCGATGTGCTCTTCCTATCGACCTTACATCCAGCATAGTCGGAATCTGAGTATCCAACCAAGTCAAAGGTGGACCCCTGTGGATACCAGAGCCCAAAGCAAGGTGTAGCAACTAAATATCTAAGAATTCGCTTCACCGCCACTAAGTGACACTCCTTAGGATCGGATTGAAATCTAGCACACATGCATACGCTAAGCATAATATCCGGTCTACTAGCACATAAATAAAGCAAAGAACCTATCATGGACCGGTATGCTTTTTGATCAACGGACTTACCTCCTTTGTTGAGGTCGGTGTGTCCGTCGGTTCCCATCGGAGTCTTTGCGGGCTTGGCGTCCTTCATCCCAAACCGCTTTAGCAGATCTTGCGTGTACTTCGTTTGGGAGATGAAGGTGCCGTCCTTGAGTTGCTTCACTTGGAACCCAAGGAAGTAGTTCAACTCGCCCATCATCGACATTTCGAATTTCTGCGTCATCACCCTGCTAAACTCTTCACAAGACTTTTGGTTAGTGGAACCAAATATTATGTCATCGACATAAATTTGGCACACAAACAAATCACCATCACATGTCTTTGTAAAAAGAGTTGGATCGGCTTTCCCAACCTTGAAAGCATTAACAATTAGAAAGTCTCTAAGGCATTCATACCATGCTCTTGGGGCTTGCTTAAGTCCATAGAGCGCCTTAGAGAGCTTACACACATGGTCGGGGTACCGTTCATCCTCGAAGCCAGGGGGTTGCTCCACGTACACCTCCTCCTTGATTGGCCCGTTGAGGAAAGCACTCTTGACATCCATTTGGAACAACCTGAAAGAATGGTGAGCGGCATATGCTAGCAGGATACGAATTGATTCTAGCCTAGCCACAGGAGCAAAAGTCTCCTCAAAGTCCAAACCTGCGACTTGGGCATAACCTTTTGCCACAAGTCGAGCCTTGTTCCTTGTCACCACTCCGTGCTTGTCCTGTTTGTTGCGGAACACCCACTTGGTTCCCACAACATTTTGCTTCGGACGAGGCACCAGTGTCCAAACTTCATTCCTCTTGAAGTTATTGAGCTCCTCTTGCATGGCCAACACCCAGTCCGGATCTAGCAAGGCCTCCTCTACCCTGAAAGGCTCAATAGAAGAGACAAAGGAGTAATGCTCACAAAAATTAACTAATCGAGATCGAGTAGTTACTCCCTTGCTAATGTCACCCAGAATTTGGTCGACGGGATGATCCCTTTGAATCATTGCTCGAACTTGGGTTGGAGGTGCTGGTTCCGCTTCTTCCTCCATCACATGATCATCTTGTGCTCCCCCTTGATCACACGCCTCCTGTTGATGAACCTGTTCATCGTCTTGAGTTGGGGGATGCACCATTGTTGAGGAAGAAGGTTGATCTTGTTCATCTTGTTCCTGTGGCCGAACTTCTCCAATCGCCATGGTTCGTATAGCGGCCGTCGGAACATCTTCTTCATCTACATCATCACAATCAACAACTTGCTCTCTTGGAGAGCCATTAGTCTCATCAAATACAACGTCGCTAGAGACTTCAACCAAACCCGATGATTTGTTGAAGACTCTATACGCCTTTGTATTTGAGTCATAACCTAACAAAAACCCTTCTACTGCTTTGGGAGCAAATTTAGAATTTCTACCCTTCTTCACTAGAATGTAGCACTTGCTCCCAAATACACGAAAGTAGGATACATTGGGTTTGTTACCGGTTAGTAGCTCATACGACGTCTTCTTGAGGAGACGATGAAGGTAGACCCTGTTGATGGCGTGGCAAGCCGTGTTCACGGCTTCCGTCCAAAAGCACTCGGGGGTCTTGTATTCTCCTAGCATCGTCCTCGCCATATCGATGAGTGTCCTGTTCTTCCTCTCTACCACACCATTTTGTTGTGGTGTGTAGGGAGCGGAGAACTCGTGCTTGATCCCTTCCTCTTCAAGGAACTCCTCCACTTGAAGGTTCTTGAACTCGGACCCGTTGTCGCTCCTTATCTTTTTCACCTTGAGCTCAAACTCATTTTGAGCTCTCCTGAGGAAGCGCTTGAGGGTCCCTTGGGTTTCAGACTTATCCTGCAAAAAGAACACCCAAGTGAAGCGGGAAAAGTCATCAACAATAACTAGACCATACTTACTCCCCCCTATGCTCAGGTAGGCGACGGGTTCGAAGAGGTCCATATGCAGCAGCTCCAGGGGTCTTGAAGTGGTCATCACATTCTTGCTGTGATGTGCTCCTCCCACTTGTTTACCTGCTTGACAAGCTGCACAAGGTCTATCTTTTTCGAATTGTACGTTAGTCAAACCTATCACGTATTCTCCCTTTAGAAGCTTGTGAAGGTTCTTCATCCCCACATGTGCTAAGCGGCGATGCCACAGCCAGCCCATGCTAGTCTTAGCTATTAAGCATGCATCCAGACCGGCTTCTTCTTTTGCAAAATCAACTAAATACAGTTTGCCATCTAATACACCTTTAAAAGCTAGTGAACCATCACTTCTTCTAAAGACAGACACATCTACATTTGTAAATAGACAGTTATATCCCATATTGCATAATTGACTAACAGATAGTAAATTATATCCTAGAGACTCTACTAAAAACACATTAGAGATAGAGTGCTCATTAGAAATTGCAATTTTACCTAACCCTTTAACCTTGCCTTGATTCCCATCACCGAATATGATTGAATCTTGGGAATCCTCATTCTTGACGTATGAGGTGAACATCTTCTTCTCCCCCGTCATATGGTTTGTGCATCCGCTATCAATAATCCAGCTTGAACCCCCGGATGCATAAACCTGCAAGGCAAATTTAGGCTTGAGACTTAGGTACCCAACTCATGTTGGGTCCTACAAGGTTAGCACAAATATTCTTAGGGACCCAAATGCAAGTTTTGTCTCCCTTGCATTTTGCCCCTAACTTCCTAGCAACAATTTTCTTATCCTTTCTACAAATAGCAAAGGAAGCATTTAAAGCACAATAAATTGTAGAAGGTTCATTCACTACTTTCCTAGGAGCATGAATCATATTCTTTCTAGGCACAGCATTTTTCCTAGACATATTTCTACCATGCATAAGGGAAGAACTAGAAGCAAACATGGCATGAGAGTTAAAATCATCATATGCATTATAACTCCTATAAGCATTTCTAGTTTGTCTCTTATCATGATATATAAAAGCATGATTTCTTTTAGTGCTACTTGCCATAGGGGCCTTCCCTTTCTCCTTGGCGGAGATGGGAGCCTTATGGCTTGTTAAGTTCTTGGCTTCCCTCTTGAAGCCAAGCCCATCCTTAATTGAGGGGTGTCTACCAACCGTGTAGGCATCCCTAGCAAATTTTAGTTTATCAAAATTACTCTTGCTAGTCTTAAGTTGAGCATTAAGACTAGCTAATTCATCATTCAATTTTGAAATAGAAACTAAGTGTTCGCTACAAGCATTAATATCAATATCCTTACACCTAGTGCAAATTTCAACACAAGAGTTGGATTTATTTGCTTCTACTAGTTTAGCATTTAAATCATCGTTTATGCTCTTTAAGTTAGAAATAGAATCATGACATGTTGATACTTCACAAGCAAGCATTTCATTCCTCTTAATTTCTAATGCAAGGGATTTTTGAGCCTCTACAAACTTATCATGTTCTTCATACAACAAATCCTCTTGCTTTTCTAAAAGTATATTCTTTTCATTCAAGGCATCAATTAATTCATTAATTTTGTCTATCTTAGATCTATCTAAGCCCTTGAACAAACATGAATAATCTACTTCATCCTCATCACTAGATTCGTCCTCACTTGAGGAAGCATAGGTAGAGTTGCGAGTACATACCTTCTTCTCCCTTGCCATAAGGCATGTGTGACGCTCGTTGGGGAAGAGGGTTGATTTGTTGAAGGCGGTGGCGGCGAGTCCTTCATTGTCGGAGTCGGAAGAGGAGCAATCCGAGTCCCACTCCTTGCCTAGATGCGCCTCGCCCTTTGCCTTTTTGTAATGCTTCTTCTTTTCCCTCTTGTTTCCCTTTTCCTGGTCACTATCATTATCGGGGCAGTTAGCGATAAAATGACCAATCTTACCGCACTTGAAGCATGAGCGCTTCCCCTTCGTCTTGGTCTTGCTTGGCTGCCCCTTGTGACCCTTTAGTATCGTCTTGAAGCGTTTGATGATGAGAGCCATCTCTTCATCATTAAGTCCGACCGCCTCAATTTGTGCCACCTTGCTAGGTAGCGCCTCCTTGCTCCTTGTTGCCTTGAGAGCAATGGGTTGAGGCTCATGGATAGGACCGTTCAATGCGTCGTCCACGTATCTTGCCTCCTTGATCATCATTCGCCCACTTACGAACTTTCCAAGTACTTCTTCGGGCGACATTTTGGTGTACCTGGGATTCTCACGAATATTATTCACCAAATGAGGATCAAGAACGGTAAAGGACCTTAGCATTAGGCGGACGACGTCGTGGTCCGTCCATCGCGTGCTTCCATAGCTTCTTATCTTGTTGACAAGGGTTTTGAGCCGGTTGTATGTTTGGGTTGGCTCCTCCCCCCTTATCATAGCGAATCTCCCAAGTTCGCCCTCCACCAACTCCATCTTGGTGAGCATGGTGACGTCGTTGCCCTCGTGAGAGATCTTGAGGGTGTCCCATATCTGCTTGGCATTTCTTCCCTGCACAAAGATGCTAAGAGAACAGTAGTAGCTTGTGCATTTCTATGGATTTGTTCATTTATAAGCATAGGACTATCTGAGCTATCAAATTTCATTCCATTCTCTACAATCTCCCATATGCTTGGATGGAGAGAGAATAAGTGACTACGCATTTTGTGACTCCAAAATCCGTAGTCCTCCCCATCGAAGTGTGGAGGTTTGCCAAGAGGAATGGAAAGCAAATGCGAATTCGAATTATGTGGAATACGAGAATAGTCAAATGAAAAGTTCGAATTGACCGTCTTCCTGTAGTCGTTGTCGTCGTCCTTTTGGGAAGAGGAAGATTCGTCGCTGTCGTAGTAGACAATCTCCTTGATGCGCCTTGTCTTCTTCTTCTTCCCCTCTTTTCGTCTATGGCCTGAGCCCGAGTCGTTGGACTTGTCATCCTTTGGCTCGTTGACAAAGGACTCCTTCTCCTTGTCGTTGATCACGATTCCCTTCCCCTTAGGATCCATCTCTTCGGGCGGTTAGTCCCTTTCTTGAAGAGAACGGCTCTGATACCAATTGAGAGCACCTAGAGGGGGGGGTGAATAGGTGATCCTGTAAAATTCAAACTTACAGCCACAAAAACTTTGTTAATCGTTAGCACAGTTGATGCCAAGTGGCTAGAGCGAAGATCTTGCACAGATGATAATCACAAGAGGTTCAACACAGAGAAGACACGGTGATTTATCCCGTGGTTCGGCCAAGTACAAAACTTGCCTACTCCACGTTGTGGCGTCCCAACGGACGAGAGTTGCACTCAACTCCTCTCAAGTGATCCAATGATCAACTTGAATACCACAATGTTATGCTTTTCTTCTCAATATCCCGTTTGCGAGGAATCTCCACAACTTGGAGCCTCTCGCCCTTACAAAAGATGTTCACAGAGAGTCACAGAGCAAGGGGGGGATTAGCAACTCACACACGACACAAAGATCACAGCGAATACGCACACACAAGACCCAGACTTGAGCTCAAGAGACTAGCACACTAGAACGAAGCTCAAATCACTAGAATGTCGAACAGGTGCGCAAGATTGATGTGTGAGTGATCAAGAGTGCTCAAGGAATGCTTGGTTGTACTCCTCCATGCGCCTAGGGGTCCCTTTTATAGCCCCAAGGCAGCTAGGAGCCGTTGAGAACAAATCTGGAAGGCCATCCTTGCCTTCTGTCGTCGGGCGCACCGGACAGTCCGGTGCACACCGGACACTGTCCGATGCCCGATTTCTTTCCTTAACAGGCGCAGCCGACCGTTGCAGATCTGGCGCACCGGACAGTCCGGTGCACACCGGACAGTCCGGTGCCTCCTTCCGACCGTTGGCCAGACCACGTGTCGCGCGCAGATTCCGCGGCCGACCGTTGGCTCGGCCGACCGTTGGCTCACCGGACAGTCCGGTGCACACCGGACAGTCCGGTGAATTTTAGCCGTACGCCGTCGGCAAATTCCCGAGAGCGGCGTCTTCAGGTCAAGGCAGCCTGGCGCACCGGACACTGTCTGGTGCACCACCGGACAGTCCGGTGCCCCAGACCGAAGCAGTCTTTTGGCTGTACACAGCCAACTCTTCTTCTTTCTTCTTCTCTCTGTTTCTATCACTTGGACAAGTATATTAGTACACAAAACCAATGTACTAAGGCTTAGAAACATACCTTTACTTGTGATTTGCACTTTGTTCATCCATGGGCATAGATTTACATTTAAGCACTTGTGTTGACACTCAATCACCAAAATACTTAGAAATGGCCCAAAGGCACATTTCCCTTTCAGTCGGCTGCCCTTGTCCGAGGCTAGGCTCGGGCGAGGCGTGATCGAGTCGCTCGAATGGACCGATCCCTGACTTAATCGCACCCATCAGGCCTTTGCAGCTTTATGCTGATGGGGGTTACCAGCTGAGAATTAGGAGCCTTGAGGGTACCCCTAATTATGGTCCCCGACAATTAGTGACTGGGTGGCAAGGTGGCAGCGTTAGCGACATGGGGAGTGAGGCTGGGATTGGAGGAAGCGCTAGAAGCATTGGGAAAGAGGTGATTAGTCATGAACAAAAAATGTTATATATGCTTTATTTTGGTTGCGGGTTGCTACTCTATGTACGCTGAAAGTAAGTCTATTATTGTTTGGCTTCCATCCACAACTGTCAATAATAAAGTGTATTATTTTCTAACAATAGACTAACAGGAAAGCACGTTGTCATTTCAGCCCCTTCATTCTTAATTTTTCCTTCATGTCATACAACATTAGCACTAGGCATAAAAACACTCTTCATAGATGGATATTGATGCATTATGGTTCTAGAGTATACTTGATAAATTAATGGTGCATCAGTTGTTGAATGACTTGCAACATAGTTTGCATGCTTCGTAATAGTAATCCAAATTAGGATTATCTACTATTATATATATACTTCTACACACTTAGCCTTTTTTCACACCCAGATTTAAGGGCAAATCCAAGCGCGAATCAAATGCGTGCTAGGATCAAGTCTCACACATATGATGACTCATGCTACAGAAACGAATGCCACATCTTTACAATATAATAGGAGTTATGTACAAAATAGCTAAATAATTACATCATATGAAGACAACGATCCCGCAACCATAGTTGATTGGGAGACGATGGCCCAGACCTCTCACGAACTCATCGCGACCTCCTTCATGCTCCTTATCTTGCAGTACATGTTCTTGACCTGGGGATGTGAGTACAATATGGGTGAGCTCACATACGTTCATCGCTCAACAAGTTGTGGGGAATAATCTGCATGAGCTCACTTACGGTGGGGGCTCATGTGAAGTGTAAGGCTTACCAAAGAAGATGGTTAAAGTTGAGCATTGCTTTTAAAGTTGGTCATAATTTAATTAGCATTTACTAAGTATAAGTAGATATCATCCAAATAAAATAAGAGATCACAATTAATAATAAATCCCACAATGCAATGCAGATGACAAATTAAATTTAATTCCATAAATTAATCATGTGAGGGTTTGAGCCGCTCATGACCATGAGCATAGCTGATATACCAGTTTTACACTCTGCAGAGGTTGCCCCCTTTACCCACAAGTCGTGTATCCCATCTAGCCAGGGTTTGCAAGGCCCTTAGGCGCTTCCGAGATGAATGGCTAGGGATCCAATACGAGGCCTTTACAAAGTTCCACTAGCTTCAGAAAACCCACTACGATTTCGTGAGAAGAGTGATATAGGAATCACTCGTCCGAAAAGACATCGCAGCATGATCGACCAGAGAACCTCCCTATACCGGCAACTCCTCTATCGCCCTTGCTCCTTTTGGGTAAGATAGTCCTCCACTAGCTTTCCTAATTAGTCAACCAAGGGCATCCCATACCACCCTTGTGGTACCACTATTTTACCGGGTGGTCGTTCCATGTTCCATTTAACATAATAATCTTGTCACGAACAATAATTAACCAACAATAATAATGAAACATGATCATAATTCAGTATACCTTTAATCCTAAAACCAAGTAGAGCAGTAGCAAGACTACCCAATTGTTCATTTGTTTGCAAGGTGTGGGGTAAACAAAACTAGGGTAACCTATTGGGTCCCATCAAATTAACCTGAGAATGTCACAGTGATTAACAAGAACATTATTAGGTAAAGAAGAGTGATCAAGGGCACAACTTGCCTATGACTTGAGTTTCCAGGTACTTCACCAAGTTGGTCTTCGGTGTCATGTAACCTCGCTGCTACTCGTAGCAATACATACAAATACACAAGAAGTACATAAAAATAATTGTACACCAAACATGAAAACAAACAATGTAAGAATATTCTACGCATTGCTACGAGATTGTAGGTTTGAGAACACTAAATTCGGAGTTATGGTTGAAAAGATATGGTTTTCCAGAGTTTGTAGGTGATATATATTCTATGTTGATTACTCTAAATCATGTGAGGAGAATATAATTAACTCGTCTCTAATCTATGTTATAACCTGATTAGAGATCATATTACAGTCACATTATAATTATGGACATGTTAACCTTGAATTTGAAGAGTTAATAAACATAGGTCAAATCTCTACTACTTATTAAGGCTGCAAGAGTAGTCGGCCATTCCGTGTTCTGCCATCATTCCTGTTCTGCCATTCCCGTTCTGCCACCATTCCCATTCCTTGTTCTGTGTTTTCATTCCTATTCTTTGTTCTGTCTTTCTCATTCCCCCCTCCCTGCAAAGCTCATTCCCATTCTCATTTTCCCGTATAACCCACGTCTATCTAAAATTAAAAAAACACATGTCCTCAAGGGGATTTGAACCCGTGACCTCTCAAGCAAAGGCCAAGAGTAGCTACCGCTACACCACATGTGTGTTTATGTCTGCATCTATGACAGGAAACACATCTACTACATCTCTCACCAAGCTCACTTGCTACCCTTGCACAATGCATAGTAGTAAATAAGTATCACCGAGATTCTTGAATTATATTTTTGGATGGAGGTAATATTATTTAAAGAAGAGCTTTACATGCAATTTCTTTTGTTTGAATAATGTTTTATACTTAAATTCCCTTTTTGCATGTGTGACATTTTTTCTTCGTAATATTTTTTCCATGGATCAAACTTGTGAGTCATTTTCATAAACCAACGCCAAGCATGAATCCATGTTTCTTACTTGAAACCCCGAACAAACACCATGAGCAGGAGGCACTTGTGTTGGCATCGCTCATCGATGACGAGAAGAAGCTTGACGACTGTCAGTTCGACCTCTAGAAGCAGTCCTAAGTGGTCGCATGCGCCGCTGTGTACGACAAGCTCCCGCGAAGCAGCCGCTTGGACGCGGTCCAGAGCAGCTGCACCGCGTTGTCCATCGTTAAGCAGGGGACCTCATGGTTGTAGCCAACGTCAACGACTCTCGGGTTGTTCTGGACACCGCATCCAACGACGACGCCATCACGCCGTCCAGCTCATCGTCCACCTGAAGCCTAGCCTGCCACGTAAGTCGCTACTGACCGGACATGAATTCTTGTGCGCTAAGATGATGGACGTTGCTGACGTTATGTGAGTGTCCTCGAACATGATGTATGTAGTGGAGTAGCGTATCCGGTGGTGCAACGGTCAGGGGTACTATCTCGCTGATGATCCCGGGGTGCACTTCGTTTGGCAGCCCAACCAAGAGTCATCGGTACTCTCGTCATGTCGCGCGCGTTCGACGACTACTATATCGAGGATTGTGGCGTCATCTTGGCGTGGGAGCCTGGAGGTGATGTAGAGGAGGATCGACAACAGTGACCAGTTCGTCATCCTCGCCACCGTCAGGGTAGCTTTTGTGTCGGTCTGCCTTTAATTCTCTTCGCAAACACACACACTTACCTTTTTGTTTAAGCAAGAGCGTATGGTGGTGCGTGTCTGAGGACTAACGATGTATGAGGGAATTTCTTCCGGCATGTGTGGAATGTGCTCTCCAATGATGAGACCATACAGATCGTGGCATATATCGAAGTCTGCATGATACTGATGGTTGCAATGTAGTGGTGAAACAACTAGATTAAAATAACAAAATTTATGTATGGCTAGGATCATAAATTGATTATGAAACATTTTCTCATAACAGTATAACACACATTTTGTATATAAGTTATCGTAGTATACTGGTATTATATATTTCCGTCGCAACGCACGGGCACTCAGCTAGTAAATATCTAATTATAAAAATATGGGTTATGGTACAAATGACGTTGTTATTTTGTAGACAATTTCATTACGAAACTAACGCAACTGGATCGATCAAAAGGAGTTAAATGTATTAGTTATGCATTTTTCAAAGGTTTTTAGAAATAATTTTGCATTAAAAATCTTTTTTGAATTAATTTTATCAATAAACAGAATTTGATGGATTGCGACCACCATTTTATAAAGGGGTTTTTAAGCTGGTGCCCTCAGTTCTGCTAGTGTATTCATTTTTACGCTTAGTCATGTTTTTTTGCTTAGTTTTGCCCTTCTAGTGCTATAGAGCAGAAGGGCAAAACCGAGCAAAAAACATGACTAATGGTAAAAATGAGGACACCAGCACAACTGAGGGCACCAGCTTAAAAACCCCTTTTATAAAAGAACAGGGGGTTACTCTGTAAATTACAGAGCCTTGTTGAAAGGGTTTTGACCTGAACTGGACCGCGGGTTGATTTGTAAAAAGTGCAGGGGCTCTATAGCAAAAGTTCATGGCGGCTTTACATGCAGTCGGTCTAAGCCATCCGATCCGAAACAGACGGATCAGATTCGATCACCAAGCGTGTGAATCGATACGCGTCGGTCACTGCAGGATCAAAGATCCACGGCTAGAAAGCCCTCTCTCCCTTAACGGCTCCCACCCTTGGATCCAATGCCCACGACCTATCCAATGGCATCTAGCAACAAGCCGAACCGACACGCCCCCACCCCTTGGATCGAAAATCAACGGCCTATACCTATCCGGTCGAACGATTACGCGAGATACCATCCCCACCGTTCCTAGCTGATCCAACAGCACACACCCTTTCTTCCCCCATCACCAAAGCCAGTGATTGCCATTCACGCCCATGGATTGGCACAACGGGACTCTTACGGTCTTACCCACAGCATCTCGCGGCTATGTGGTGCGACCCCGACGGAGAGCTACGACACATGCCCCCCGGTGAACTCTAATCGAATCCGAAGGGTTCTACTCATGGAATAGGCGAGAGCCAAACGATTAAGGAGGTCCTCACAGCGATTCATGGCGTAGATGTCGCTGACCACACTGAGCCATCGCACGGAGGATGTCCTCGACATCAGTGAGAAATTCCCATGCCTAGCTCAACAACGAAGTTCCCTAACGTTCTCCATAGACTCTCCTCAACTTGGCGAACTTCTGACTGCCATGGCCAAGGTTTGCGAGACGACGCGCGCGTGAGTTGCGCATGGTGGCGGGCGGCGGTCTGGTGAAGCTCTATGTGCTCCCCATTGGCAGCACTGCCATCTCGGCATGGCGCATGGTCACGATGCACGATGGCCAGGGGATTGGGGCGGCTAGGATTTATACTACTGATGAAGAAAATCCAACGGACATCTTGCGGTTGAACGAACGAACTCAACGTGGGGAGGGAGGTGAAAGATCTGACGGCTCGGACCTATGCGTCATCGACCCTAAGCGAGGCAGTGCAGATTGACAGGCGGGCTCCACCCATCAGTGGGTGCCTACGGTGCACTGCTGTGGGGGATGGGCCGTCCACAACAGATTTGGCCCAGGAAGCGCAGGTAAGGGTATTTTTTCCTTTTATTTCTGTGTTCAATTTAAATTTCAATTTTCAAATCACTTTCAAATATGAGTTGGTGTTTCAGCTTCAATCTAAATGCACAACCAATGAAAAGCTCAGGATGCAATGCAAAGTAAGCTATATTTTTACATATTAGTTGTTTTATTCATTTAGCTAACTACATCTCAACATATGATTCATGGAATAATAATTTACTTAAGCAAATAATCGAGGAGTCTTTTATTATTTCTTTTTGGAGTTTTTCTATTTAATACGAGTTTGAAAGTTAAAATATAAATCAAATCTATTTTAGAAAATAAGTTTAAAGGTTACAAAAATCTTTCATAAGAAAATTTTAATCCAAATTCTTTAAAGAACTTTTCTAATCATAAAAATAGGATTTTAGGGTGTAATAAATATTAGGTAAAGAAAAGCGATCAAGGGCACAACTTGCCTTATACTTGCAACACTAGGTACTTCTCCAAAGTTGATCTTCAAATTTCTCGTGACCTCTCTTCTATTCGTAGCAATACATATAAATCAACAAATAATGGGTATAATAACATTTCCCCAAACATGAGAGCAAATAGCGTGAGAATGTTCTACGCGCCACTAAGAGATCGTAGGTTCGAGAACCATTAAAATCAGAGTTAAAACGAAGAATTTATGGATAAAACGATATTTTAGGCACAATAAATCTAATAGATGAGATCTAATAGATACTGTATTTAAACTAAGCAGGTATTAAATTAAAATATTTGAGTTGGTATTAATCATTAACAATTATTTATAAAATACGTAGGTTATAATTATAAATTAGATTAACTAGATTATCTAGCTAGTTAATATTAATTAGTTAAACAAAACATGTGGCATAATTAAAATAATATTATTACTACGTACACAAAAATTAATATGAACCTAACACAACTTGAACAGATTAAAACAAATTATTTGACCTATAAGTTATCATATTTTTAATAAATTAGTAGGGCTGCATAGAAATATTTTACATGACGATGGGAAAGGTTTGTTTACAAAGGCATGACCTAGCTGTTGCCAACTTATCATGAATGTAGCTACTATTAAATTCATGCTGCATGACAGTCTTGCATGTAAAAGGTCCTATGGTGGTGGTTATCTATTAGGCAAGAAGCGTCAATTCTATTTGGTGGAAAAGACCTCTAATCTATCACTAACTTACCATCCAATCAAGCCCTTCAATCTTGTGTTGCTGCTGGTCATCTCTGTTTTTGACGAGGAAACGGAGATCTAATTGACGAACCGGAAGCACGGTGACAAAGCTCACACCGAGCTGGTCATGGCGATGTTCTAGGGAATATGAACAGACAGAGAGAAATTCCTCGCTGGAGTTCTCGCTAGAGTTTGGGCGGGAGTCAAACTTCGGCGAGTTGATCATGGAGGCTTATGGCTGCGAGCTTAATTGACGGCGGGCTGCTGTGGCTTGGATGGCGGCGGCGCTGCTGCGAGGCTATATGTAATATCCCAAAACAATTGTTGCCAAAGGTTGATCTTCGGTGCGTGGATGTGGGAAAAGGATTGTGGGCCGTTGGATGCTAAGTCAGAGTCATCTGTGGCGTCGCTTCTTTTCTCCCGCAAAGAAACCCTAGTGGTGGCCTTTTCCCCCTTTTGCCCCTACTTGCCCGCCACCCCTTCCCCCCCTCCCACACTTGGCCGCCCCTCCCCCCTTTCCCCTTGGTCTGGCCGTCCTCTCCTCTCATGGAAGCCCCTCTCCACGGCTTCCTCCTCCCTCTAGATCTCCCCGCGCAGCAAGGATCGAGAAGAGGAGGAGCACATTGAATTGAAGGGGAAGAGAGGATCAAGGAGATGTTCTTGCTCATCTATTCTTGTAGAATTTCTTGGAAACCCTAGGTATGGATGAGATCCTTGTTCCTCCCTGTAATTATGTGCTTTTGGAGGTTGTGGATCATGGGAATTAAAGTATTAGAGGTTGGATTAGATGTGGGGTTAAGTTTTGATCTCGAATTTAGTTTTCTGCAGAATGACAGATTCGACAGTTTCTGTTCATGTCTGTTTTCTGTGGTCTTAGTTGCCTCAAAAAAATAAAAAGTATATATATGAGTCGTAGATAATTTGTAGATCTTTCCGTGGCCGTGAAGAACACATCAATCGGACATCCGATTAGAGAGTTATTGCAGTTTGATTATAGTAGTTTTTCAGTCTCTTAATTCTGTGCAGAATCTGTTCTCTTAAGATTTAGGCAATTTTATCAACAGAATTAAACCTTGGGTTTGTATGAAAAAATGTAGATAATTTCATAAGCTTTCCATATTGTTAAAGATTGCATTCATATGAATTATGAAACTCCAGTTATATTTGTTTTACTGTGGCTGTTCCTGTTTGCCTGACAAAAATGAGCGGGTCTGTTCACCGGTAGGTTTCATCAGGTAAATGGCCAAATTGGCTCTCCCAGATATGGCAAATTTTGTAGAGGGATAAAAGTTCTTACTTCCAGCAGAATTTCATGATTTTTGGTTGAGTAGTTTGTGAGATATCGAATTTTGAAAGTTAACTATGCTGCTATCTAAAACTGATTCAGTCAGTTATCTTGTGAGATGTTTTAGAACTTATAGATGGCAGAATTTAATTATCCATCGAATGCCGAAGTTGTAGAGTATTTTGTGTAGATACTCCTAGAGTATTTGTTTGATATCACCACTGTTATAATTTTAAAGATACAAAATTAACAAACAGCGTTGCTGCTGTATGACATGTGGTTCAGAGTGGGAGGTTTTCCACCAGGTCTTGGTTTCAGGTGTAGGAGCGATTTGTTGATTGTTGGCAAATGTTTGTGAAATATTTGTACTAAGTTTTATGACCACTAGCAGGTGGCTACACTCCAGATCATGCCTAGTACATTTTTCTTCTTCGATGAAGGCAAGTGAATGTAGGGGTGGTTGCTTCCATTCTGACTTGTTATTTCTATCGCCTACACTCTAGTATTCAGAATTATTGGATTCTTTCATAATTGGACTCCATGGTGATTCTTTACTTGCTTGCATTATCCTGATGCTCAATCATATATTGATGATGATTATGATTCGAGTACGACTCATGAGATTAATTCACACCCCTGAAGGTAAATGAAGTATTATTTGAGGTTTGTATTGTATCTGAAGGTAAATGAAGTATTATTTGAGGTTTGTATTGCATGTGAAGGAAGTGAAGTATATTGATAAATGCAGCATGCCATATACATTGCATGATTCACTTGTGTAACACCCCGGGATCCACAAACACCCCAGAATGCTACTGAACTACACTTCTGACATCCGTATATAAAATTTCGACAGCATCTCGTTTCCAAAATTGCATAAATGAGAGGCAACAGTGTATAAACATATATCATGACAAAAACATACTAAGTATTATTAATCGGCTAGCAAAGGGAAGTTAAACATACGACATGAACTGAATTAACCAGTGCGCACGACTAGTTAAAAAAACAAACATCCTTTGCCAACAAGTTTCTAATTAAATCATGGCTGCGCATGCGCAGCGTTATTATGAGAGTGAAAGTGGACGTGCTGCTACTACCCTCATTCCCAACATGTATCAAGTACCTGCATTGAGTAATGCAAGAGTGAGATGACACATCTCAGCAAGTAAAATAATAACAAATTGTTTAACCACATAAGAACATTGTTTTACCACCACTTGATTTCACAACCTTCTTATTACGAAGGTGCAGCACGAATACAACGTACAACACACCTAGTTACCACACCTCGCAGGTAGAAACCACAATAGTAACATAGTAATGTCACACTTCATATATACCTCATGAGTGCAAATGTCTGCAAATGCAAGGATGACTTCTGCCTTCATACCTCTAAGGATATGAAGCCGCATCGTACCCCTCCTCGGGCAACGTATGATGCTAAAAGTGTACCGGTACGGTCGGACCATAAGATCACGACATAACTTCAACATGCAAGATGGATGATGCGATGTGCATGACAAGCCTACAACACTTCATATAACGTGATTCAAAAAATACTTCGACTTCATCCAAGATGGGAATAAACCACATATATCATTCCCAAATCATGATCATCCGCAATATTAGACAATTGAGAATTAATACTTTCGAACAAATAAACTTCATCATAGAATTCAATGATTAACACATTTAATACTTATGCATACTCAATGACAAGGCATAAGATGCAAACCAAACGGTAGGAACCACCACTGTATTTACTTGTGTAACACCCCGGGATCCAAAAACACCCCAGAATGCTAATAACTACACATCTAACATTCATATATAAAATTTCGACAACATCTCCTTTGAAAATTGCATAAACGGGGAAGCAACAAAGTATAAATAGATATCATGATAAAAAAACATAATAGACCTTAATAATCTGCTAGCGATGGGAAGACAACCATAACGACATGAACTGAATTAACCAGTGCGCACAACTAGTTAAAAACAAACATCCTTTGATAAGAAGTTTCTAATTAATTCATGATTGCGCCTAAGCAGCGTTATTATGAGAGTGAAGGTGGATGTGCCGCTACTTCCCACTCCCCTTGATGAGCAACAAGCACCTGCATTGAGTAATGCAAGAGTGAGATGAAACATCTCAGCAAACGAATTCTTTTGACGAGATATTTAAACCACAAATTGAATTAATCAACATTTTAAAAAAGGTTACAATTAAGATCAGAAATACTTGTAGATATCAAACTCAGTAGTCCCAATATAACCAATACTATCTCATTTTCTCGAACAACCACAATAGGTTGCATAACACTTCCCTGCGTCAACAATACCTGCAAATATCACTTCAATATATGCATAGGAATGCAATGTGTGGGTCCTCTGTCTTCATACCTCTGAGGGTATAAAACCACATCATCTGCAAATATCACTTCAATGAATGCATATGAATGCAATGCATATGTCCTCTGCCTCCATACCTCTAAGGGTATGAAGCCGCATCGTACCCCTCCTCGGGCAACGTACGATGCTAAGTTGTACCAGTATGGTCGAACCATAGGTCACGACCCAACTTCAGATGCAAGTGAATCATGCAATGTATATGGCATGCTGCGTTTATCATTATACTTCTCTTCCTTCACATACAATACAACCTCAAATAATACTTCATTTACCTTTCGATACAATACCAACCTCAAATAATACTTCATTTACCTTCAGGGGTGTGAATTAATCTCATGAGTCATTCTCGAATCATAATCATCATCAATATATGATTTAGCATCAGTATAGTACAAGCAAGTAAAGCATCACCATAGAGTACAATTAGGAAAGAATCCAATACTTCTGAATATTAGAATGTAGACAATAGAAATAACATGTCAGAATGGAAGCAACCACCGCTACATTCACTTGCCTTCATCGAAGAAGAAAAATGTACTAGACATGGTCTGGAGTGTAGCCACCTGCTAGCAGGTAAAAAACTTAGTACAAAAATTTATCAAACATTTGCCATCAATCAACAAAACACTCCTACACTTGAAACCAAGACCAAGTGGAAAGACTCGCACACTGAACCACATGTCATACAGCAGCAGCGCTGTTTGTTAATTTTGTATCTTTAAAATTAAAACAGTGGTGATATCAAACAAATACTCTAGGAGTATCTACACAAAATACTCTACAACTTCAATATTCAATAGATAATTAAATCCTACCATCTACAAGTTCTAAAACATCTGACAAGATAACTGACTGAATCTGTTTTAGACAGCAGCATGGTTAACTTCAAAATTTGATATCTCCCAAACTACTGAACCAAAAATTATGAAATTCTGCTGGAAGTAAGAACTTTTATCCCTCTACAAAAGTCTCCATTGTTGGAAGCGCCAATTCGGCCATTTACTAGATGAAACTCACTAGTGAACAGACCCACTCATTTTTGTCAGGCAAACAGGAATAGCCACAGTAAAACATCATGGGTCATACTTGAATCATAATCATGGGTCATACTTGAACCATAATCATCATCAATATATGATAGAGCATCAATATAATACAATCAAGTAAAACATCATCATAGAGTTCAATTATGAAAGAATCCAATAATTCTGTATATTAGAGTGTAGGTGATAGAAATAACAGGTCAAAACGGTAGCAACCACCGCTACATTCACTTGCCTTCATCGAAGAAGAAAAATGTACTATGCATGATCTGGAGTGTAGCCACCTGCTAGCGGGCATAAAACTTAGTACAAATATTTCACAAACATTTGCCAACAATCAACAAAACACTCCTACACTTGAAACCAAGACCCAGTGGAAATACTCCCACCCTGAACCACATGTCATACAGCAGCAACGCTTATTGTTAATTTTGTATATTTAAAATTAAAACAGTGGTGATATCAAACAAATACTCTAGGAGTATCTGCACAAAATACTATACAACTTCGGTATTCAATGGATAATTAAATTCTGCCATCTATAAATTCTAAAACATCTGACAAGATAACTGATTGAATCTGTTTTAGACAGCAGAATAGTTAACTTCAAAATTTGATATCTCCCAAACTACTAAACCAAAAATTATGAAATTCTGCTGGCAGTAAGAACTTTTATGCTTCTACAAAAGTCTTTATATTTAGAAGAGCCAATTCGGCCATTTACTAGATGAAACCCACTAGTGAACAGACCCGCTCATTTTTGTCACGCAAACAGGAACAGCCATAGTAAAACAAATATAACTGGAGTTTCACAAATCATATGAATGCACTCTTTAACAATCTGGAAAGCTGATGAAATTATCTACAACTTCTTTTACCAACCCATAGTTTAGTTCTGTAGATAAAATTGCCTAACGCTTAAGAGAACAGATTCTGCACATAATTATGAGACTGGAAAACTGCTATAATCAAACTGCCATAACTTTCTGTTCTGATGTCTGATTGAGGTGTTCTTTACGGCCACAGAAAGATCTACAAATTATCTACGATGCATATATAGGCTTTTTATTTTTTTTGAGGCTACTAAGACCACGGAAACCTGGCATGAACATAAACTGTCGAATCTGCCATTCTGCAGAAATTAAATTCGAGATCAAAACCTAACCCCACACCTAATCCAACCTCTAATCCTTCAATCCACATGATCCACAACCTCCAAAAGCACATAATTATAGGGAGGAACAAGGATCCCATCCTTACCTAGGGTTTTCCCTAAGAAAAATCTGCAAGAGATGGGGGTAGAACATCTCCTTGATCCTCTCTTCCTCTTCAATCCATCTTGCTCCTCCTCTTCTCGATCCTTGCTGTGTGGGAGGGGGGGAGATCTAGGGAGGAAGAAGTATTGGAGGGCTGCTGCGATGGGGGAGAGGGGGCGGCCAGCCAAGGGGGAAAAGTGAGGCGGCCAAGAAAGGGGAGGGGGTGGCGGCCAAGAAGGGGAAGGGGGTAGCCACCTAGGGTTTATTTTGTGGGAGAAAAGAAGTGACGCCTCAGATGACTTCTGATGCAGTATCCAACGGCCCACAAGCCTTTTCCCCACATCCACTCACCGAAGATCAACTTTTGGGTCAACATTTTTTGGGATATTACAACTTGGCTTCACCGGGAATTTGGAACGGTACTAAGTACGATCCGGAAGTCCGCCACCTTGACTTCTCCCCCTTTCCTCCCTCCTTCCTTCCACCAAATTCCAATTGGAGATTTGCACCCACGCGACGTAGATCAAGCGGGAGGGCTGCACCTAGGAGAGGAGGAGATGGGGGGCTAGGTTTTGTGGGATGGTGGCTGCAAGAGTTTGAGGGAGGAGGAGATGAGAGAGGGGGGCGGCTGCACAAAGGCTAGAGAGGGGGGCTGCACCAGGGGGAGGGGATTAGGGGGAGGGAGGCTAGGGTTAGGGGGGCTAGTGGGCCGGATTGAGTTTCACGACCCAACTCGCTCACACGACAACTCCTGACCCCATCGCATGAGTCTAACAAAAAATTCTACTGTTTTATTGGTGAATGCTTCCCAAAAATTCCAAACCCCTGTAGCACAGGACCTGGAAGAGAAAACAAAAAAAAGAAAAATATTCAATTTCTCTTCTTTTTTTTGAAAATTGGGTATCACACTCTACCCCCCTTAAAAATAATTCGACCTTGAATTCCGACGCTTCTATCGGAACGACACAAGAAAGATTAATGACTCAACAAAACTCACACGTAACGAAAAGTTCGGTTACTTCTACCGCATCAGCTCCTCAAGCTCCTAGGATTCTAAGATACACAGCAGACGACACTCTAGAGTCTGGTCTTGCTACACGGGAATTGGCTCTGGATTCCTCAAAAACTTCCTCATCATAGATTCTGACAATTGCATGTGCTAAGCCCAGCTGCCCACTCGGCTAAGATAGTAGATGATCCTATATACCTCGGACAAAGCTTTCCTGACACCAAATCAATATTGACATATGCAAGTACTTCAATGAATGTATATATAAATGCAATGCATATAGTGTTCCTATAGCCTAAACCAAACTTAGCCAAACAAGAGCAACTTCAAGAGAGCAACTTAATGTTTGCATATTTTTGGACAGCAGCACAACGGTTAATTGTTTTGCTCATAACTCACAAAATATGCATCCAAAAATAGTAAACTAGGACTTTATGGAAAGCTTATAAAGTCCACTATACCCTTGGTATTATCATCACAACAAGATTTAACACTTAGAAAGGTCAAACCATGCTAAACGTAAATTCTGTCCAGACTTGGACAGAATTCAACTACTCAATTCAAAAATCCATAATTGGAGTCTCAATCATCCAATTCAGGTGCTCCTAGACTTTTTAGAAAGCTAGTAGAATTGTCTATAATTAATTTATAAACATATCAGGTTAATTCAATGCATATCAAGGTCAAAAGACATGAGAAAGGCTCTGCTGTCCAAATTTGGACAAATTCAGATATCACACTTAAAACAGCTGTAACTTAACTTATAGATCTCAAAAATGGTGATCCAAAATTTGTTGAAAATATCAAGAAAAGTACTACAACTTCTTTATAATTTATAAGAACTTATTCGAAGTTTAAATTGGGCAAACAAGGACAGTTTCGAAATCTGTACAGAATCTGGACAGATTCTAAGATTGGACTTGAGAAAATCATAACTCCCAAACTACTAGACCTATGGTCATGAAATTTTTACACAAGTAAGATAAAGAAGTTGGCTACAACTTTTATATATAACATCTCTACAGAAAAGATGGTTTACTTCATTGAACTAGCTGCATAACTAAAACTGGTCATGCAGTCCCAACAACAAGCAATAGATTTTATTCAGGTTCATTACTCTTCTAAGATTAAGAGTTCATCAAAAGACTAATAACTTTAGGTTCTTCATTACGAGACACTTAGAACAAATATAAGTATAGAAGCAATATGATAACTTTTTAAACCATTTTAAGCCTAATCTCACATCATGTAAACAAGAATGAATTTAAGCATGTTATGCCTGCCCACATATTCATCCAAACACATTCTATACATTATAGCATCCCATAGAAGAACTCTTTTTTTTAATTATACTATACATATATATCTATCCAGTAACTCAAACAAATTGCATCTCAACCTAGACTTCACATGACGTAACTATTTCATACTTACGCAATCACACCAATACAAGAAAACGTGGCTTCACAACAATACGTGCTGGCCTATTCAAATGTTCCTCGCTATCTCTGTGTTTCAGCCCACGCTCCACATATACATAAACAAGATAACCATCCCAACCACTATGTCTATTCCCTCCCACCATATAACTTAATTAACATGGATTGCGAAAGAGCTCACCACAACTAAACCAAACTCCCATGAAAAAACCCCTAAATAGAAAATTGACAATCAATAGCGCAAATGTTCATTTTGTTTCTACCTCTCACTATAAAAGCAACAATAACAATGAAATATTGTAAAATCAGCTAAACTTTATGATCTACAACTTTCGTATTCAAAGGATAAAATATTTTTTTTCATCTACCATTTTTAATTTGACTTGTAAGGCGACATACATGATCTGCCACCAGAACCTGACGAAACATGACACATAAATTCAAAATATCATAACTCCCTGCAGCTAACAAAATTTTGCAAATATAAACTCATTGAAAAGATTATAACATTCCCTAAAACTTTTATTATAATGAATGTCTCAGAATTGGTTTCCAAACCGATAAAACAATGCAACTCTTTTGTTGCAAACTAATAGGATAGAAACAATGGACAACTAAAATTCAAAAACCTATAACTCCTGCTACACTCAACTTAAACTACAACGAACATGCATTGGAAAAGTTTGAAAATTATCCATGACTTTTGCAATAAAGTTGCTCCCAAATTTATCTTTATAGCCCTCAACTCTGCATGACCTACATCTAAACTCAGCCTGAGATACTGCACATTAGAGATTCGACTTATATCCGGACAACCACCTCTCCCAATCTATTTAACAGACAATTACAATAAATACCCATTTAAAAGGTACTGAGAAGAACTAAAAGTTTTGCTTAAAGAGAATTCCCAAATTTGGGCTCTGAAACTATCAAAACACGGTCGATTTATTGGTGGTTATAACGACACCTAAAGTTCAGACACAACGGTGCAACAACTTCAGAGCAGCCTAACCCCAATTATATGCAATGAAAATTACAAACCAATACTATTTGGAAAGATCATGAAATTACTAAAACTTTCATAATCCAACAAAGACCAAATTATACCGTCTTTAATGTCTACATCTTCCGTACAAAATTAAAGACTCATTCTGCCAGAGACACCAACAAGGATGTTTTAGGAAACCCATAACTCTCAAATGTTAAGACCAAACCGGGTGATTAAGCATCCTATGGAAAGATGAAGAAACATACTACAAAACATTCTAGATAAGTGAAGCCTGATTCAGCCTCCAACTAATTTAAAATGCCTCCCAAAACCAAACAACACATTAACAAAAAAAAAATAAAATGGAACCCAAGGCATTGGCAGGTGCAATCAACACTAGGATTTTCCACTACCAAACTGGGATGTAACTCCACAATGTCTTTAAATAACACTCTACCAAATAGGTTAGAACACTAAGCACAACAATCAACAAATTCAACAACCTCGTTTGTTAATGCCACTAAGGTCAAACATCCATGTATCGACAATGTATGAAACACCTGACATACCCGTCTCAAGCACTACAAAACATGGTTGTTATTACACTAAAATCCAACTACTAGAAATCTCCAAAACTATTCTGTTGACGTGAAGCAAATGGTGCTCATGCCATATAACGTATTTTTTCTCCTCTCAAAAGAGATAAAATGTGCAACACTCATAAAGCAATGGAGGGATAACAACAAGAAAAACTAATGTTCTTCTTGATACAGACTCATGCAAAAGCTTCATAAATATTACTTTCAACACTAAAATAATAACACGATACTATGCTCAACAGGAGTAATTGGACTTCAATAAGACAATCCACCTAACCAAACTACCTTGATTAACCACACATACAACAATACCTCCTATTATTGAACTTGAACAATTGGTACCTCGTGATGTCATAGGATGAATTCAAAGTAGTAGACATACATGATCTATCAAACCATCATTCATATGAAAAAAATCTCAATCTGATGCAACAACCACATCATTATAGAGATAGATGACTAACAAACATAAGCAACTTCCAGTTAAGCATTGACTTTGTTTAAGATAAAGCGGTCCAAATAATAATTCAATGAGCATGCATAGAGAACTGATCATAAAAAAATAAAACTACCATATATCGTCGGCGATTAAAAAATATAAAATGGGTTGTCCATATCGTCCACATGACTAGCCTCCAACAACTAAAAATTATGTATAACCTTTATGGCTATAGGAACAAACCATAGAAGGAAAACATGCATGCCTCTTCAACTATAATATAGACATAAAATCCACTTGAAATCACCCTATTTATTATTAAAGATAAGGTTGCACACAATAGGAAAACCTATAATGTAAATATGGCTGAACTTATCTATCCACGTCATCTTACAAATTCACTTGAGTTCTACCAGTCTCAAGATTTCATAGACAGTACAACATTGCCTTTGCTCTATGGAGACAAACCTATTGTACTCTAAGATCAAGTTGGCAAGTAGCCATATTAGCCCAAAGGGGTGAGGCATAAAGCATTGCATCCATGTAAATATTACACTGATAAGTTGGGTTGTAACCCAACATTCAATTAGACTCAACAACATGATAAAACTACATTATATAGTGTTTTCACACCACACCAAGCCAGATTAGACCCACTATACACAAACTCAATAAACAATCGGTCCTACAAGTACTAGAACCCAAAAAAAATTCATTAAAAAACATCCACAGTCCAGCATATAAAAATATATGATAGTAATAGCTCAGAGATTTGAAAAACATCGCATCAAAAAACATCATGACGATATGTATACAAAACAAGTACATTAGTAGCTTCACTTGCATAATAACTTCAATAACAACCACATCAAGAAACCAATATTAAATAGAAGTAACATATCATATCAAGCATTAAGTCGTTAACGACATATCCCATCAAACCATAAAGGGATTTGGAGTAAGAGAATTCTAGTCATTTATACAATAAAATACTAATATGAAAGTTATACGAACCCATACCCTTCCTATATGTGCAAGTGTGTCAAATTTATCTTCAAATTGCGTAGAATCTAAAGCCTATGCTCTTATACCAACTGTAACACCCCGGGATCCACAAACACCCTAGAATGCTACTGAACTACACTTCTAACATCCGTATATAAAATTTCGGCAGCATCTCGGTTGCAAAATTGCATAAATGAGAGGGCGATAATGTATAAACATATATCATGACAAAAAACATACTAAGTATTATTAATCAGCTAGCAAAGGGAAGTTAAACATATGACATGAAATGAATTAACCAGTGCACACGACTAGTTAAAAAAACAAACATCCTTTGCCAACAAGTTTCTAATTAAATCATGGCTGCGCCTGGGCAGCGTTATTATGAGAGTGAAAGTGGACGTGATGTTACTCCCCTTATTCACAACATGTATCAAGTACCTGCATTGAGTAATGCAAGAGTGAGATGACACATCTCAGCAAGTAAAATAATAACAAATTGTTTAACCACATAAGAACATTGTTTTACCGCCACTTGATTTCACAACCTTCTTATTACGAAGGTGCAGCACGAATACAACGTACAACACACCTAGTTACCACACCTCGCAGGTAGAAACCACAAAAGTAACATAGTAATGTCACACTTCATATATACCTCATGAGTGCAAATGTCTGCAAATGCAAGGATGACTTCTGCCTTCATACCTCTAAGGATATGAAGCCGCATCGTACCCCTCCTCGGGCAACGTACGATGCTAAAAGTGTACCAGTACGGTCGGACCATAAGATCACGACATAACTTCAACATGCAAGATGGATGATGCGATGTGCATGACAAGCCTACAACACTTCATATAACGTGATTCAAAAAAATACTTCGACTTCATCCAAGATGGGAATAAACCACATATATCATTCCCAAATCATGATCATCCGCAATATTAGACAATTGAGAATTAATACTTTCGAACAAATATACTTCATCATAGAATTCAATGATTAACACATTCAATACTTATGCATACTCAATGACAAGGCATAGGATGCAAACCAAATGGTAGAAACCACCACTGTATTTACTTGCCTTCACCGGGAATTTGGAATGGTACTAAGTACGATCCGGAAGTCCACCACCTTGACTTCTCCCCCTTTCCTCCCTCTTTCTTCCTTCCACCAAATTCCAATTGGAGATTTGCACCCACACGACGTAGATCAAGCGGGAGGGCTGCACCTAGGAGAGGAGGAGATGAGGGGGGGGGCTAGGTTTTGTGGGATGGTGGCTGCAAGAGTTTGAGGGAGGAGGAGATGAGAGCGGGGGCAGCAGCACAAAGGCTAGAGAGGGGGTGTTGCACCAGGGGGAGGGGATTAGGGGGAGGGCGGCTAGGGTTAGGGGGGCTAGTGGGCCGGATCGAGTTTCACGGCCCAACTCGCTCACACGACAGCTCCCGACCCTAGCGCATGAGTCTAACAAAAAATTCTACTGTTTAATTGGTGAATGCTTCCCAAAATTCCAAACCCCTGTAGCACAGGACCCGGAAGAGAAAACAAAGAAAAAAAGAATAATATTCAATTTCTCTTCTTTTTTTTTGAAAATTTGGTATCACAACTTGCATCTGAGGTTGGGTCGTGACCTATGGTCCGACCGTACCGGTACAACTTAGCATTGTACATTGCCCGAGGAGGGGTACGATGCGGCTTCATACCCTTAGAGGTATGAAGGCAGAGGACATATGCATTACATTCATTGAAGTGATATTTGTAGATGATGTGCTTTTATATCCTCAGAGGTATGAAGACAGAGTACCTACACATTGCTTTCCTATGCATACATTGAAGTGATATTTGCAGGTATTGTTGACGCAGGGAAGTGTTATACAAATTATTGTGGTTGTTCGAGGAAATGAGATGGTATTGGTTATATTGAGACTACTGAGTTCTATATCTACAAGTATTTCTGATCTTAATTGTGATTCTTTTAAAATGTTGATTAATTCAATTTGTGGTTTAAATATCTTGTCAAAACAATTCGCTTGCTGAGATGTTTCATCTCACTCTTGCATTACTCAATGCAGGTGCTTGTTGCTCATCAAGGGAAGTGGCAAGTAGCAGCACATCCACCTTCACTCTCATAATAACGCTACCTAGGCGCAGTCATAATTTAATTAGAAACTTCTTGTCAAAGGATGTTGTTTCTAACTAGTTGTGCGCACTGGTTGATTAGTTCATGCCGTTATGGTTGTCTTCCCATTGCTAGCAGATTATTAATGTCTATTATGTTTTCTTATCATGATATCTATTTATACTTTGTTGCTTCCCCGTTTATGCAATTTTCAAAGGGGATGTTGTCGAAATTTTATATATGAATGTTAGATGTGTAGTTTAGTAGCATTCTGGGGTGTTTGTGGATCCCGGGGTGTTACAGTTGGTATCAAAGCATAGGCTTTAGATTCTCGGCAATTTGAAGATAAATTTGACACACTCGCACATATAGGAAGGGTATGGGTTTAAATATCTTTGATATATGTTAGTGTCTTTGAAGTGCAGATGACAATAACCTCACCCCTCCCTATTCCTTTACGGTGATGTGGTAAGTTGTTCATGGCTTAATGCTTGATATAATTTATTTCTGAAATTTTGATATTGTTTTATTAATGCGATAGATATCGCTGGTCATTTGTGAGAATGAAGTTGTTATTATGCTTGTGATATACAAGTATGCCTTTGTTGTTTTCACCATGTTTTTCATGGTTGAGTTTTATTACAATAATATTGTTATATATGCTTGATTGAGGATGTTTCTAAGAGGAGTGTGAATTGTGTGTTTTGTGGTACAAGGTAATAATCAATTTGAATTTAAGTTGTTGAGGGGTTGGTGGATAGCTCCAACTACTTTGCAAATAATGATTGTTTATGTTGAGATACCAATTCTGAAAGAAATGAATATTTGTACTTTTATATGGATTTTTGGGGGAAGTCTTTACATAGCCAGAATGGCTTACATGTCTCTCTTCTATCGTGTGTTTTAGTAGCCACAAAGCCTAGATGTGGTTTAAAGTGGTTGCATGTTAGTCATGCTAATTGTAGAATAAATCTTTGATTTTTCTTGATCCCTTGATTATGTATTAATACGTTGAGGATTTGATGGTTCTCTTCCCGATGCATGTTTGTGGAGCCATTGTTGGACCACTTATCTATTGGTTTGAATGAAGTCATTGCCTAGCCTAGAGTTGGTTGTGTGTGGTTAGTCACCTATTCCTAAATGATGTGGTTTTTACATCAACTTGGGATGTTTGCCAAATGTGTGAAGTATTTTGGGGTTAGTATTGACCCTTTATGTCTAGTACTCTGAGTGCATCATATGATAGAATGAAATGTAAGTTTCTGAACTACAGTAGATGAAGACTTATATTATGTGTAGGTTAACCTTACTAGTTTGGATATTTTTCTTAGTTGAGTTGTTGGATGAAGTATAGTGACATGGGTTAAGCAAGTATTATGTTGTCGTTGGGCTGTCAGTGCTCTATGTGGAGTTTTTGGCATTTCTTCGATGAACTGTGCCGCGTAGAATGTTATTGGCTTCTTGTCGATTTTATTGCTCCATTAGTTCTGTAGATTTTCTCCTTTTTGGTGGGGTGCAAAGAATGTTAGATTACATGATTATCTTTTCATTATGGCAAGAACAAGGTTTAGGAAGATTAGGAGTTTTGTTTCAATAGAACTACTTGTTTCGTGGTGATGTGAGGTGAGGTGTTTGATCTTCTTATACATTCATCTAGTGTGGATGTTTCACCATTGAATTAAAATGAATTCTTGAAGTTGGTAAAGGTTGTGCTTAGTGCATATTACCCCTTCATAAAAGAGTGTCGTTTTAAGACATTGATGCGGATGTATGGCTGCATCCAAATTTGATGTTGTCGAAATTTTATATATGAATGTTAGATGTGTAGTTTAGTAGCATTCTGGGGTGTTTGTGGATCCCGGGGTGTTACAGTTGGTAGTAGTGTTGATTGCATCTATGACTTGGTTTGAGCTTCATTACATGTTGGTTCATGCTTGATGTGAGGTGGTGTAGTTTCCTTAGACATTTAGTCCGAGGTAGAAGTTCTTGTGTTAATTAAGACCAATAATAGACCCATGTTTTGGAATGGTGGTGCTATATGGGGTACCTTGAATGTTTTGTTTGGAGTGGACGAATTCGAGGTCGAATTCTTTTTAAGGGGGGTAGAGTGTAATATCCCAAAAAAATTGTTGCCAAAGGTTGATCTTCGGTGTGTGGATGTGGGAAAAGGATTGTGAGCTGTTTGATGCTAAGTCAGAGTCATCTGTGGCGTCGCTTCTTTTCTCCCGCAAAGAAACCCTAGTGGTGGCCTTTTCCCCCTTTTGCCCCTACTTGCCCGCCACCCCTTTTCCCCCCTCCCACACTTGGCCCCCTACCCCCCTTTCCCCTTGGTCTGGCCGTCCTCTCCTCCCATGGCAGCCCCTGTCCACGGCTTCCTCCTCCCTCTAGATCTCCCCCGCGCAGCAAGGATCGAGAAGAGGAGGAGCACGTTGAATTGAAGGGGAAGAGAGGATCAAGGAGATGTTCTTCCCCATCTCTTCTTGTAGAATTTCTTAGGGAAACCCTAGGTATGGATGAGATCCTTGTTCCTCCCTGTAATTATGTGCTTTTGAAGGTTGTGGATCATGAGAATTAAAGGATTAGAGGTTTAATTAGATGTGGGGTTAAGTTTTGATCTCGAATTTAGTTTTCTGCAGAATGGCAGATTCGACAGTTTCTGTTCATGCCTGTTTTCCGTGGTTTTAGTGGCCTCAAAAAAATAAAAAACGACTATATATGAGTCGTAGATAATTTATAGATCTTTCCGTGGCCGCGAAGAACACCTCAATCGGACATCAGATCAGAGAGTTATTGCAGTTTGATTATAGCAGTTTTTCAGTCTCTTAATTCTGTGCAGAATCTGTTCTCTTAAGATTTAGGCAATTTTATCAACAAAATTAAACCTTGGGTTTGTAAGAAAAAATGTAGATAATTTCATAAGCTTTCCAGATTGTTAAAGATTGCATTCATATGAATTATGAAACTCCAGTTATGTTTGTTTTACTGTGGCTGTTCCTGTTTGCCTGACAAAAATGAGGGGGTCTGTTCACCGGTAGGTTTCATCAGGTAAATGGCCAAATTGGCTCTCCCAGATCTGAAGAATTTTGTAGAGGGATAAAAGTTCTTACTTCTAGCAGAATTTCATGATTTTTGGTTGAGTAGTTTGTGAGATATCGAATTTTGAAAGTTAACTATGCTGCTGTCTAAAACAGATTCAGTGAGTTATCTTGTCAGATGTTTTAAAACTTATAGATGGCAGAATTTAATTATCCATCGAATGCCGAAGTTGTAGAGTATTTTGTGTAGATACTCCTAGAGTATTTGTTTGATATCATCACTGTTATAATTTTAAAGATACAAAATTAACAAACAGCGTTGCTGCTGTATGGCATGTGGTTCAGAGTGGGAGGTTTTCCACCGGGTCTTGGTTTCTGGTGTGTAGGAGCGATTTGTTGATTGTTGGCAAATGTTTGTGAAATATTTGTACTAAGTTTTATGCCCGCTAGCTGTTGGCTACATTCCAGATCATGCCTAGTACATTTTTCTTCTTCGATGAAGGCAAGTGAATGTAGGGGTGGTTGCTTCCGTTCTGACCTGTTATTTCTATTGCCTACACTCTAGTATTCAGAATTATTGGATTCTTTCATAATTGGACTCCATGGTGATTCTTTACTTGCTTGCATTATCCTGATGCTCAATCATATATTGATGATGATTATGATTCGAGTACGACTCATGAGATTAATTCACACCCATGAAGGTAAATGAAGTATTATTTGAGGTTTGTATTGTATCTGAAGGTAAATGAAGTATTATTTGAGGTTTGTATTGCATGTGAAGGAAGTGAAGTATATTGATAAATGCAGCATGCCATATACATTGCATGATTCACTTGCATCTGAAGTTGGGTCGTGACGTATGGTCCGACCGTACCGATACAACTTAGCATCGTACGTTGCCCGAGGAGGGGTACGATGCGGCTTCATACCCTTAGAGGTATGAAGGCAGAGGACATATGCATTGCATTCATTGAAGTGATATTTGCAGATGATGTGGTTTTATACCCTCAGAGGTATGAAGACAGAGTACCTACACATTGCTTTCCTATGCATACATTGAAGTGATATTTGCAGGTATTGTTGACGCAGGGAAGTGTTATACAAATTATTGTGGTTGTTCGAGTAAATGAGATGGTATTGGTTATATTGAGACAACTGAGTTCTATATCTACAAGTATTTCTGATCTTAATTGTGATTCTTTTAAAATGTTGATTAATTCAATTTGTGGTTTAAATATCTTATCAAAACAATTCGCTTGCTGAGATGTTTCATCTCACTCTTGCATTACTCAATGCAGGTGCTTGTTGCTCATCAAGGGAAGTGGGAAGTAGCAGCACATCCACCTTCACTCTCATAATAATGCTGCCTAGGCGCAGTCATGATTTAATTAGAAACTTCTTGTCAAAGAATGTTGTTTCTAACTAGTTGTGCGCACTGGTTGATTTAGTTCATGCCATTATGGTTGTCTTCCCATTGCTAGCAGATTATTAATGTCTATTATGTTTTCTTATCATGATATCTATTTATACTTTGTTGCTTCCCCGTTTATGCAATTTTCAAAGGAGATATTGTCGAAATTTTATATATAAATGTTAGATGTGTAGTTTAGTAGCATTCTGGGGTGTTTGTGGATCCGGGGTGTTACACTATAGAGGAGATGAGTCTATGGTTGAGGGCTTGAGTTGTTATGGTGGCATGTACTTATATAGGCTGGGAGATAGGTGGTTACATGACATATCTAATCCGGTGCTTATCTGTTACAATCCTAACCTATCTATTAGAAACTCTAACTTATCTCTTTTATTCCAATAACATTGTTGTTAATTTGTACTAATCATATTATACCTTCAATTTAAAAATCTTAGAATTTATTTTTATTTAATTTTTTTAAATTAAACTTTTGGGTGTTACACGCGAGCTAAAAAGAGTATTTTCTTAAATATCTTATTGCGATATCCTAATTTGTATCGACTTTACCTAATGGACGTCGTGTACAAACAAACCAACCAAACATACATCGATCCATTATATTAGCTTATATTTCTAATTTCTGCTTTATATTTTAAATTTAAAATTTAAGTCTAATTTAGAGTTAAGTTAAATTTTTGATTTCAAGCTTATATTGCAACAAACAAAAACTCAACATAAATGCAATGCATTTTTATTAATTAATTTATACATTTTTTGTAAAATTGGGTTTCACAATGGGATTACTTGATCACGATCCATGGGCATTTGGGTGCCGAAGGTGAGCACGACGAACATCTACATGAGAACGTAGACAGTGCCACAAATATTGTCGTTGTCAAACTCCTTGAAGCTCTTCGTGCAGTCACCGTGTTAGAGGAGGAATGAGTGACCAACAACGACATCGATGAGGCGCTCATCCAGGTGCCATGACTCCTCATCGGGAACGTTCGATCATCTTGAGCGTCGTCTCCGTATCTACCAGGTTAAAGTACTCCGGCAGCGGCAACACATTTTTCATCCTCTAGAAGAGTATAAATCAAGGACTAGGTTAAAGAAAAGGTATAAATCATAACGTTTGAGTTTTTTGGAGGAAACTGAGAAACAAATATTTTTGTTTTGTCCTAATATTGTGACATTCCTACCATGTTACTTGAGATGCACTCAATTCTACACGTGAAAATCACAACATGGTGTTTTGCTTTCCTCCAATAGTCCAGAGTTTCGCTCAACATATATTTAGAGATACAAAGTGCAAGGTTCATATATCTCTTGCAAAATTTGAGATGCCATGAAAGACCAAGTGTATAGAAGTATATATTTATATATAATAGTAGATTGTCCTAATTTAGATTATTATTGATAAGCATGCAAACCATGTTGCAAGTCATTCAACAACTGATGCATCATTAATTTATCATGTATACTCTAGAACCATCATGCATCAATGTCGATCTATGAAGAGTGTTTTTATGCCTAGTGCTAATGTCATATGACATGAAGGAAAATGTAGAATGATGGGGCTGAATTGACAATGTGCTTTCCTGTTAGTCTATTATTAGAATTAATTTACCATCCTAGCATGAAATTTTTTGTTGTTGCTATCGACAAACTATAATGGCTATGTAGAGAAATAAAAGCAATCAAGAAAGAATTACATGGTTTTGCAATATTCAATAAGATGAAAATTGCGACCCAAATTTGAGTTAATGAGGATTTCAACCAATATGGCTAAGTGCATGACCATAACTCCCACCTAAATCATTGAGTGAAGTTTAGTTTCTCATAAGTAATATGAAGTCACTACAGTAAATCAAGGAACTTTAGGAAGTCACATTAATATTTTGTAGCTCTATAGTAGTTGCCCAAAAATAAGTATATTATTTTCGGCGGCTAGAGAGTAGCTGCCAAAAATATGTTTATTTTCTATGGTGGTTGCCTAGCTACGAAAAATAATCATATTCTTTTTGGAGGGTACTCTCTAGCAGCCGAAAATAATACACTTTTTATTGACAATTGTGTCTGGAAGCCAAACAATAATACACTTATTTTTAGTGTATATAGAGTAGCAACCCGCAACCCAAAATAAAGCATATATATGTTTTTTTTTGTCCGAGCCTACTCGCATCAAATCCCAGCACCACTCCCCATGTCACCAACACAGCCACCTTGCCACCCCAGTCATTAATTGTGCCACCTCGCCCCTCCCTCACCCCAGTCGTGCCACCCCTTCTCCAGCCCAGGTTGCGCTGCCCTACCTCTTTGCCACCCAAATTGTGTCGTCACACTGCAACTGCCCCCCCTAGTCGGTCGTCCCATGTACCCGCTCATTGACATTTGCTTGCCAACTGCCACACGATGCACACCCATAGAGCTTATCGCTGTCGCACGTCGCATTGTGCCCGCACCTACCACCGTGCTATGCTCCAGTGCTCGCCAACTACTGCCCTTCACGCCTGGAAATGTGTTATATGTTGATTCTATATTGATTTTGGTGATTAATGACCAACACAACATTATGATCTAACTAGTTTGCTAAGTATGTGAATGCGGGTTCCTAAGAATCAAATTGATGTATTCAATGCAACAATTGCCTCAAACAAAGGCTAGAAAGGGCAAAACCTACATGAGTTGAACTATGAATAATTCATAAGTTTGGATATGTTCTAAATTCCCTTAAGAATGTTTTTGAGCACCTAAGAGAGAATGAAAAGCCAGACTTTAGAAAAGGTGCTGTTTGGTGCTAAGTTTGAGCTAGTTTGGGAATCTGATTTGGAAATCACCTAAAATCAACAACTATGACTTAGACTAGTTGGATAGACCCTAAATAAGTTTGTCTAAGTCATAGGAATGCTTTCAAGACAACCAAATTGAATTGAAGAATAAAAGCCAAAAGTGTCAAGTTCTAGTCGGTCTGCTATGCACCGGACTGAGTACGCAGAAAGGTGTTGTTAAGGGTTCGGTGGCCTGGTGCACTAGACTAGTCCGTTGGTTCACCAGACTGCTTCTGTAGAAAGTATATATAATGTTTCGGTGTCCTGGCACATCAAACCAGTTCGGTGGTGTGTCGGACCACTTCTGCAAAGATGTATTCAAGACTTCGGTGACTTGACGCACTAGACCAGTCTAGTTGTGTGCCAGACCACTTCTCTAGAGAGGGAAGCAAAGAGAAGCTTAAGGACTTCAAGGGACCGGACCAGTACAGTGTGCACCGAGCCAGTCGAGTCCAACGAATACTTCAGGGTTTAGACTCCAATGGCTAGTTGACTTGGCAGGACGCGTGGCAAGGTCTGGTGGTCCATTGGACTAGTCTGGTGGTCCACTGGACTAGTCTGGTGCCACATGGCAAGGCAAGGAGACAGTCAGATCTCGCTTATTCTTTAGACCATTGGAGGTCTGGTTGTAACACTCCATCCACTCTTGGACCACAATGTACTTACTACTGGTTGCCCTCTATGATCATAGACCATCCCCACAGACCAACGCGTTTCTTTTGTGCACACTTTGTCCTCACTCATGCGCACCCTAGAAAACTTCCCGGTCGGTCACCCATCCTAAGACTGCTCTAGGCCAACCACGCTTAACCTCAAAGTTCTTTCGAGACAGGCTTCTGAAAAAGAAGATGCATCTTGTTGGCATGAGTACTCTAATAATTCTATTAAGCATTGGGCCAGAATATCACCATCCATTTGGGCCAGGATATCACAATCCACCACCCGTAGAAGACCGATGTCCTCATCGGTCAACCTCAAGCCAGGAACCTCCCCTCTTGGCCATGTCTGTATGTCTAGTGTCGTCATATGCCATGCCATGTGACCACTTCGGGCCCACATGTGCCATGCTCCATATACCCAAACCCCTAGTCCACACACGCCTATGAAACCGCGAGGGTCATTTCTGATATCAATTGTAATGCCTCGTCCACTCTCGGACCAGCGGTACTTACTCCTGATAGCTCTCTAGGATCATAGACCATAACCACATACTAACACGAGCCTTTTATGCGCACTTTGTCCTCACTCATGCGCACCTAAGAAGATTACCCAGTCGGTCACCCATCCCAAGATTGATTTAGGCCAATCCCAAGATTGCTCTAGGCTAAGCACGCTTAACCTCGAGGTTCTTTCGAGACAGGTTTCCGAAAAAGAAGATGCACCTTGTTGGTATGAGTTATTAATTTTATTAAGCATTGGGCCAGGATATCACCATCCATTGTGGCCAGGATATCACACTGGTGGGGCAGTGGACCGGTCTGGTGCACACGAGGAAAGAACAGATTTTGCTGGTTTTTATCAATGGCTAATTGAGGGGTTTGGGGCGTCCTCATCATGTGGGGCCCGCTAGATAAACTCTCACTTACCTTGCACGCAAAAACTAAGCAGCTGACCGGTGAGCCCACGTTGTTAGAGCAACTCCAAAAGAATGTGTAAACTAACCCTAAAATAGATATTAGTCAAGAATAGTGTTTTTTCTTATTCCAACAACTCCCTCATTCTTCCCGAAAAAACTGGCGTCCCGCATCCACAGCCTCCTCTCCCTCATATTTTAGTGTGTTTCATCACTCTCCAATCCATTCCTCAACGTATCGGATCATCCACACAGGGGCGGACCCAACGGGTGGTCCATATGGTCGACGGCACACCCTAAAATCACATAAGTGTAGTTAGTATATTGGTGTAAGTGCTATATTTTAAACTTGGTGGTCAAGGTTCGAGTCTTGTTGATCCTTTTTTTTGTTTGTTTTTTTATTTTTTTCCTTGGCACACCCTAAACATAGCAACAGGGTCGGCCACTACATCCACGGCCTCCCGACAACTCTACAGTTTGTGCCACATGTCACATTTAAAAGAACCATTGGAATACCCATCATGATTCACTTTTAAAACTTTTTAGCCTACTCTTAATAATCAGTTTTTTGGATAAAATTTTTAACATCCTTTTGGAGTTGCTCCTAGCCCTTTCTTTTCTGCTCATAAAAAACTTCGGACTGTTGGGATCCTCCACAATCTCCACCGCTGTAATAAACTTTAGGACACAGTTTGGTTTCTTTTCCGCTCACAAGAAACCGAAGCAGCAAGTCCCTGATCGTTGATCCAGGGATAGACGAGTAAGATTAGAAGGGGGATAATGGTTCGGCAAGAGTGAATCCAATACGGAGATCAGCAGATGGACTCTGAGTGGTCAACCTTATACGTTCGTTTAGGTTTTGCTAAAGAGTCATGGTAGAAATTCCTAATCAACTCGTGTGGTCTATATATGTTATAAAATCAAAGCGGTTAGGTCTTATTTTTATTGGATTTGACCCTAAGCTATCTGAGAATAGTGCCAGCAGTCCAGGACAGAAAAAATAATCATACAAATTAATTCTGGAATTACTGTTTAAAACAAAAATAATTGAAAAAAGCTTATTTAAATAATAGCTGCTTCATTTTAACCTCGATTTTAGTGGTTCTCGAATATACAGATTCGTTGCGGCACATAGAATATTTTTGTGTAGTTTACTTCTCTGTTTGGTGTAATGATATTTTATTTATTGTTTGTATTGCTACGAATAGACGAAATATTTGTTTGTATTGCTATGAATAAACGAACTAGTGAACGAGGATTTTGAAGCCCAATAGTTTGAAGGATATGAGTAGGAGCTCGCAGTTAAAGGCAAGTTGTGTCCCTTGATCACATTGTTGACCTAATAATATTAACTTCTATATTCCTCACCCTTCCATGTACTGTTAGGTTAAATTAATGTGAGCTCAATAGGTTACCTAGTTTGTTTTACCCTACACCTTGTTTAATAAAATGTGTATTGTTTTCGACTGCTAGAGCTTACTCGCTAAAAAGAACACAATTATTTTTGGTAGGTACCTAACCGCTAGAAAATAAACATATTTTCGACGTCTACTCTCTAGCTGCCAAAAATAATACATTTGTTTTTGGCGGCTAATGTAGAGCTACCGGATAATTAATGTGGCTTCCTAAAGTTCCTTGATTTACTGTATTGAATTCATATTACTTATGAGAAAGTGAACTTGACTCAATTTGTCAGGTGGGAGTTGTGGTCATGCACTTAGCCATATTGGTTGAAGTCCTCATTAACTCAAAATTAGGTGGCAGTTTTCATCTTATTGAATATTGCAAAACCACGTAATTCTTTATTGATTGGTTTCGTCTCTCTACATAGCCATTAGAGTCTATCGTAGCAACAACCGAAAACTTCATGCTAGGATGGTAAATTAAGTCTAATAATAGACTAACAGGAAAGCACATTGTCAATGCAGCCCCGTCATTCTTCATTTTTCCTTCATGTCATACAACATTAGGACTAGGCATAAAAACACTCTTCATAGAAAGACATTGATGCATGATGGTTCTAGAGTATACATGATAAATTAATGATGCATTAGTTATTGAATGACTTGCAACATGGTTTGCATGCTTATCAATATCAATCAAAATAAGGACTATCTACTATTATATATATACTTCTACACACTTGGCCTTTCATGGCATCACAAATGTTGCAAGAGATATATGAACTTTTTATTTTGTAGCTATAAATATATGTTGAGCGAAACTCTGAAATATTGGAGGAAACCAAAACACCATGTTTCATTAAGACAATAAGCTAAACAAAATTGCCTTCGCTTCGAACTAATCTATTTTTTCAGATGGTGACTTCCATGTGTTCGATTGTTTGAGGTGAGGGATGACGTGAAGCTGCCAAGCTATAAGGGTGAAAACATCAATGACAAGATGTTCGACGAGAAGAATCATATCTTGGACCCATAAAGGATGCTTTAGGAGTACGCCCAATCCGCTACCACGCTCAACCTACTCTGTGTCTTCTCCACTGGCGGCTACACCGACATTCAGCGCGTCACGCAGTGGAAACTTGATGTCACCGAACATAGCAAGTAGGGCGTCATGAGAAATAAAATCTTCCATGCACTGAGTTGATTTATTCTATATATTTATTGCCTGACCACAACAGCCTTAGGATCTTATTGTCTGACCACATTTTTTCACTATGAAAGACGTGGCGTACTGTCATAGTAAGAGTTCAATAAAATTTCTTGTTTGATGAGCTACATCACCACGTATATCTCCCTTTCAGTCAGCTTTGAGCAAAATTTTGATTTGAAAAGATAGAAAAGGCAGTGTCACACTGTGGCAGAACCTCCCAAGTTATTAGGCCCACACGTACATGTCCTTGTCTCAAAGACCTTAGACTACTATGCATGTGCACCGGATAACTTAACAGGATCTGTCCAAGTGCCCTAAGGACCTCGGATAAACCACTTACAACCAGGACCGCATGATTAAGTAACACCAATCACACACACCAACATTTTGCAGCGGAAAACTTATTACCAAATTTTACAAGTTACATCAAGTTTACGTTATATATGATCGGAGTGATTACAAAAGTGATTCAAAAAAATAACTTTGAACTGTTATAAATTATTTGTAGTTTTAAAATATATGATAGCTCAAGGACCATCCTCAATAAGAAGTATAGAAGAGTTACTTAGACTTATAAGAAGGCCGAGCCCACCGGCACTTAACACCATCAACAGCAGCACAAAACTATAACCTAAAAACAACAGGGAATAAAACCCTGAGTACGCAATTACTCAGCAAGACTTACCCGACTAAAGAAAAGACTCTCAAGGATAAGCTGGCTGATTAGGAATCAAGGTAAGGCTTACCAAATTTCAAAGACTCATTTTGCAGAAGAGCTTACTAGTAGTGAATCCTTATGCCAAAATTTTACTTCACAAGTTAAGTACTTTTCCTGAATCTAGATTTGCCTAATCTAGAGCATTCACTTGTCCTGGTCTAGCTTTCTTTTACCAAACTCTTATTTTACTTATTAACTACGATGAGTGGTCAGAGGGTAGAGTCTCCATGACCGAGGAGCAACGACGATTCAAACCGATTATACCCAGCTGGGGATCCCTAACCACACGACATATGTAGCACTAATCCCTTGCATATGTCAATCGTTCCCACGGATCCTCCACAACGTGAACCGGTCCGCGCTACCCGGGAGCACAAGACTCCTCCATCCAGCCTCTAGCCAGGAGGGTACACGCTACTCCCTTCATCTCCCACGCCCAGTGCGCGGTTGTCTTTTCACGTATGGAATAGCCGGATTCAGGCTTACCGGAGCATGTGGATAATTGCAAAGTCTCCACCACAACAAGCCTACATCGAACGGTCCTTAATTGACACAGACGGGCGACCATGTCCGCTCAACGTCTGGTCTAGATGTATTCAAACCATTTTTCCCATTTTTGGTGCCCAACAGGGGTACTCTTTTTCGAATGATGAACCCACTCCGGCCGAAGTGGAATCATCACCATAAGTTTGATTTGATTTTTGAAACGAAAGGCCCATAACCAATGTTCCACAATCATTCTTATTGAAAACAAATGATTTTTCAGTTTCTAAGCAGGGCTAAGCATTATTAGTTCTTTTTATAAAACCGGGATTAAGGAGTTTCCAATGAATGGTAATGCATCAATTGTTTATCACACAACTCCTATCACCTAATGCATCATATAAGGTGAAAAACCATTTAAAACACAAGGGGCGAATGCACCGGGGCTTGCCTGGAATAAACACTACGTTAGTGTTTGTTAGGTGGCGACCACTTGACGACCATCCTTTTGTCTTGGCATTTGTTCAGGCAGGTTCATCCATCAGCACCACCATGCGGAGTAGCCCACGCTTGGGGTCGACTTGGTTCGTCTTCCGTATCACGTGATGAATTATCGTACCTATATGGTATGCATAATGCACATGATTGCATATAAACAGGAATGTCATAACTTAAATAATGCTACGTGATAGATAATTAATTACTTAATGGCGAAGCACAATACATCACTCATAAGCACACGTCAGATGCAGCTAAACCATTAAACATAATAATAAAGTTCCTCTAGCTTAATCGAAGTTAACTTGAACAAGAAACTACAATTATGTATAAAGACTATATTTTTCTTAGCTAAAGAATACACCCAAAGATTAATGAACTTAGGCTTATATTATAAGACTCCTAACGCAAATTATTGACTTCAACTTACACGCACTGAACACAATTAGCATCGACAGACTTATCGATACTTGCTTAAAATACTAAACTTAACCTACGCGTCACCGAAATACTACACTCTGCAAAATAGAACTAGTTCGAATATACTTGATAACTAAATACACCGAAGCACACCTCACATCACTGGTATTTCTAACTTAAACTTCATACGCAAACTAAGCGTCATATTTCTCGATCTTAAAATCAATAATAAAAATAGTGAATTGGCTCACCACATCTCAATTCGATTTGGTAGTTGCCTGAACGACGATGGCCTTCAGTTGAAGTCCTCTATCGAATAGCTGACGAGTATAGAATCGAGCTTTTGTTGAGCACTTGGTGAATATCACGCTGCTAGCTTCATCTTCACCTGACTCTTGGGTTTTCTTGATGACGTACAGAACGACGACGAGATCGAATTTGGAGCGAGCTGGTGAGGTGGGGTCGAGCAGGTTAGCGCGAGCTCAGGCGACGACGAAGTCACGAGCAAGGGAGGACGGGTTCAACAGCTCGACGACAAATGCGAGCACACGTGAAGTTCGATGGACGAAGAGCGAGTGCGCCGCAGTGACAACGAGCAGGCGCGTGATCGTTAACGCGAGCCAGCGGCAAGCACGAGTGATGAGGTACAACAGACAACACTCGGCGGGCACGCAGTGAGGCACCCAACAGCGACGACAGTCGAATCGGCAACAGAGCGTTGGCGAACTCGACGAACACGACCACGGTCGCGTGTTCACGCGGATAGGACAACGGTGGCTGGCGGAATCCGAGCTGGGGAAAACGGCGCGCGCAGTAAAATCCGGCCGGGTGAGCTGGGAAAAGGACTTGGTGCAGGAGTTCGACACGTCGTGGCGAGCAGAGGGGCACGACCATGCACCGGGAACAGAGCACGACGTGGACGGGCGAGCTCGACAAGCAGAGTGGCGAGCAGGGCGTGAGCTGCACGCAGGGGACTTCGGCTGGGCGCGCGCACAGGGAGTGAGCAGGACCGAGCGCACAGGACTCCACGACGCGGTGGCCATGGCGAACGCCAGGGCACGCGGCGAGCAGAAAGCTCAGCTGAGCAGAAGCCTGGGCACGCAACCCAGGACGCGCGCAGGGAGCTGTGGGAGAGAGAGAAGCTCAACTAGGGAGAGGGGTGCCGCGATGGAGGGACTCGACCGACGCTAGGGACGACGGATCAGAGGACGCGGCCAGGAAGCAGCGAAGGGAGCTCCGCGAGCTAGAGGGAGAGCAGGGGATGGGCGCGACACTGGAGCTGGAGGAACGCGCCATAGGAGACGGGCGCGCCGGCAGAGGAGCTCGCGCGCACGGGAGAAGTTGGGCGCGACTGAGGAAACGCAGGAGTCATGGAGCTCGGGCGAGCTGGAACCGGAGCGGTGGCGCATGGGAAACAGAGGGGTAGGCGCGGCTATGGAGATGGCGACCGAGCAGCCGGACGGCCGCCATGGGAGGCAGGGCGCGCGTGGAGGGAGCTCCGCAAGGGAGAGGGATGGCCCCGGGGAGGCGTGAACGCGAGGATGGCCGCCGCACGAGATTCGTCCCATCGCCCAGATGCCATCTTTGCTCATGCGGGCGGTGGGTTTCAGTGGTCACTGGCCGCGCGAGTGAGAACTAGTGCCATGGCCAGGAGAGGGCAAGGAAGGAGATGGGGAGGACGAGGAACTGGGCGCTTGAGGGAGAAGACTAGAGGGGAGGCGACCGACACGACGACCCCAAAGTACACGCGGCCAGCGAACGGCGGCTTGGGATAAGACAAACAGATGAGCGGCGCAGGGATAAGGGAAGGAAGATTTTTTTAAACCAGAAATATCTCGTTTCTTAGGGTTAAAGTTTAGAGAGATTAAATAAGAGGTCCCAAAACACATTTCGACAACGCATTTCACTTTTCCTGGTTATAAAATAGAGGATCTAATTGATTAGCAATTATGCGGTTTTGCCGCGAATTACCTCGATATGGTTTAATTCATACTGATAAATTTACCTGTGGTCTGAACATCTGATTCCATAGTTATGGGCAATTTGTGTGATAATCGGATCTCAATTATAATTCCTTGGTTATCAACCTCCCGCACGGTTCCTCTCAGACACTGCGCGATCCAAATTATTTTGCCCCGAATATTTTAGTCGTCGAGTTCAAACTAATTTTCCCGAGATAAAATCGTCCGAGTGGGTCGGGCTTCCGAATTCGTATTCACGCGAGCGACGAATTTTAAATAATCACCTGACGCACTGATTTTCGGAACAACTATGTTCCGAACATCACGAAAACTTTGGAAGAGCCCGGATAGATAAAGACGATGTCGAACTCGCGACAGACAAAACAAATGCGATATTAAAATCGCAATAGGCGAAGATGATTAAATTTAGCATCTGTTTCATTCACTGATATTACGTGCTTAGATCCGTACTCGTTGTCGAGCAGAATATAAACACCAGGGGTGTTACACACACAAATGTGTGGGGGTGTCAAAACCTGTCCCAATACGTAGATTGATGCTCTTATGAAAAGTACCGATCAGTATATTGCAACTTTCCATTCAGTTATATTTATAACAAATATTGTATCTAGATCAGACAATTCTCTTCTCGAGGTTGGGTTTCCTTCCCTATTCGTGCGGAGGTGCTCTTATTTGTTGGAAAACTTGTTTCGACGGTGCAGCCGCTAGGTGCTTGCTACTTACATTTATGTTCGATTTGTGTCGCTATTGATCACCAATTTTGGTTCTGATGTTTACATTGAGTAAACCAATTCTGCTAGGTTCAGTCAGTTTTGGGATGAATCGGCAAAGAACCGCCACATATTGGAAGGTATTTGGATCCATATTTTTGCGATTTCCAACTCATATTCCCAAACTAGCTCAAACTTGGCAGCAAAACACAACTTTTTCCAAAGTTTAACTTTTCAATCTCTCTTAGGTGCTCAAAAAACATTCTTAAGGGCATTTAAAACTTATTCAAACTTATGAATTACTCATAGTTCAACATATCCAAGTTTTGCCCTTTCTGGCCTTTGTTTGAGCCAATTGCTTGCATTGAATCCCTCAATTTGATTCTCAGGAACCTGCATTCACACACTTAGCAGATTAGTTAAATCACAATGTTGTGTTGGTCATTAATCACCAAAATCAATATAGCAATGACATATAACACATTTCCCTTTCAGCTACCTGGTGTGCATGGGCAGTAGTGGGCGAGCAATGGAGCATGGCACGGTGGTAGGGGCGGGCACAGTGCAACGTGCGACGGTGATCAGCTCGACGAGTGCACACCGTGTGGCAGCTGACAAGCAAATGATAATGAGCGGGCACATGGGATGGCCAACTAGAGGGGGAGCAGTTGCTGTGTGACGTCACGATTCCGTGGCATAGAGGTAGGGCAGCACAACCAGGGCTAGAGATGGGGTGGCACGACTAGGGTGAGGGAGGGGGTGAGATGGCAGCATTGGTGACTGGGTGGCAAGGTGGCAGAGTCAGCGACATGGGGAGTGAGGCTGGGATTGGAGGAAGTGCTAGCAGCATTGGGAAAGAAGCGAGTAGTCACGAACAAAAATGTTATATATGCTTTATTTTGATTGCGGGTTGCTACTCTATGTCGGTGTTTTGGGTCCGACCGCACACCCGGGGTTGCCCCTCAAGGTGTTTTTAGGAGTAGGACGGTGTCAACGACTGTAGCAAAATGGTTCGTGCTGGTCGCACGAGGGACAGTGGAGAAGATTTGCAGGTTCGGGCCGCTTAGAAGTGCGTAACACCCTACGTCCTGGTGAGTATATGAGCGTGGTTACAAGAGGATTCTCCGTAGAGAGTTTATGTGGGTGGCTAAGTGGAACAGGGGCGATCGTTCTGAAGGGGTGCCCCCTAGGTCTTATATACTCGACCGTGGGGCAGTACACGTGAGCATGATAACAACAAGTAGCTAAAAGATAGTGAACCTCTTGAGTTTATCCCTACGTAACCCTTGCCGACTTATCCTCGCATGGCTCTGTTGCATGTGGGCTTCAGCGCGGGAAAGTCGGGTCTCTGTTGCGATTCATTCGCCCGACGTTGTGGGCCGTCTGGGTTTGCACTAATCAGTCTCACGTCTTCTTTTCTTTGTTGGTCGTCCTTCCCTAGGCCCACGAAAGAATGACCTTACGAATTATTGGGCCCTTGGGCCTTTCGTGAGGCCTTTTACTTCTTTAGTGGACCCAGGGGATATCTATCCCCCACAAGCCCCCGATCTTTGGGTTGATTTAGAGGTAATCAACTCAAAGATCCAAGGTCCAAAAAATGATTTCCTGCTGTCTTCTCTAGCTCTGATCACTCGTTTGACCAAGGTTTGGTTTTGTGCTTGTGCCTTAGAGGTTGGCATTTTGGATTGTAAGACTCTGGACTTCATTGGGTGCACCGGAGGTGCACCCAATGGGTGTAGCCCCCGACCTTTGAGTAGATTTTAGAAGATAATCTACTCGAAGGTCTTCTTCCCAAGGTTATCTCCATTCGCGCTCCTGCATCTCGGTTGAGGATCGGTCTTTTCAGTCTTGCTCTACGCCTTAGAAGTCGGCGCTATATCGGCTTAGAATAATACTCCATGGGGTGCACCGGAGGTGCACCCAATGGGTGTAGCCCCCGACCTTCAAATGGATTTTTTAAGGATAATCCATTCGAAGGTCTTCCTTTCGCTTGTGGAAACTGGCATGAAGCTATTTTGCATTATGCTTTGGAGGTCAGCATTATGTCATCAATATTTTGCTGCAGAGGTCAGCGTATATTTTGTCTTGAGCAGCCGAGTTTGCAATCCATCCATATCTTGCTAGGTAGTGCAATTTATTTGCTTCTGTGATTGATTGGACGTTTGACAGACGTTCTCTGTCTAGTCTTCACGTCGCTTCTGTCGGCCATATCTTGTACTTTGCTAGCTATATTTGGCTTTCCACTGATCCTTACTGATATCTCATTTTTGTCTTGAGGTATTCACTGCGTGCCCTGCACGGATGTGACCGTTTTGAAAAATATACTGATAATTCCTGGGCGTCCCCCCCCAATGGGTGTGGGCAAGGGACGGCTTGGTACGCTGAGTGTTTTAGCCGGTTGCCTCTGAGTAGTAATGCGATGGGACGGCTAGTGTAATCATATCCTTTGCGCTGTTGACTAGAGTCCCAATGGGTGTAGTGTTGCATGAAACGGCGTCCGTCGTCTGACGTGTCTTCAGATGGGTGGAAGTGCTTATTGAATGCCTTGCGACTGTTCAGTGACCGCGGTTAGAAGTGAGCGGTTGCCTTTCCCTTCTATAAATAACCCCTTTGCTTCTCTGGTTTCTTCACATCTCTTCGCTGCTCCTTACTGCCTTCTTTTCCTCCCCTTTGTTTGTTTCCACCATGGGCAAGAACAACAAGCGCAAGCGCGAGCCGACTCCTCCATCGGAGGATTTCGGTGACTCGGAATACTCGGAGGAGGAGTTCTCCTCCGAGTCCGAGGGGTCTCCGGCCCCCGTCTCTCCCCCGGCGTCGTCCGATGACTCGGACGACTCCCAGGGGATAGCCGCGGAGGTCTGGACGTACATCCGGGCCGTCGAGCGCTCCGGGCTCGAGGGCTCGGATGAGTCGGAGTACTCCTCGGATGAGGAGGACTCGGACGGCGGCGACGAGGATGAGGACGACGACGACGACGACGACGACGACGGCGACGGTGACGGCAGCGGCAGTGGCAGGGGCGGCGGCGACGGCAGCAGGGGCAGCGGCGACGGCAGCAGGGGCAGCACCAAAGGCGACAGCAGCAAGGGCAGCACCAAGGGCGACAGCGGCGGCAGGGGCAGGGCCAGTGGCTAGATGCCACTGGTCTTCTTAGATGTTAGTATAGTTTAGTATAGCTAGAATAATGTAGTAGTAATTAGTGTAGTTTAGTAGTAGTAGTAATGTAGAGTAGAAGTAGGGAAGTACCAACTCGTGAAGAGTTGGTTTGTAAACTCGTTAACTTCCCTTTAACGAAAGACTGTCGTTGATCCCCCCTTTTTGATGACTTGTCGTTGCTTTTCCTGAGTGTTGAACCGATTCTTTTGACATAGTAGATTCAACGCCGAGTGATGTGGAGGTTGACATCAGCGTTTTAGAAGTAACACCAAACAATCGAACACAAGACCCGCGTTTTAGAGGCAATGCCGAATGATAGAAGGTCGGCATCGGCATTTTAGAAGTAATGCCGAGCGACAGAATACGGGGTCGGCGTGTTAGAGGACACGCCGAGTGATTTGAAGGCCAGCGTCGGCATTTTAGAAGTAATGCCGAGCGATTGAACACGTGGTCGGCGTGTTAGAGGACACGCCGAGTGATTTGAAGGTTGGCGTCGGCATTTTAGAAGTAATGCTGAGCAATTGAACACGTGGTCGGCGTGTTAGAGGACACGCCGAGTGATTGAAGGTCGGCGTCGGCATTTTAGAAATAATGCCGAGCGATTGAACACGTGGTCGGCGTTTTAGAGGCAACGCCGAGTGATTGAAGGTCGGCGTCGGCATTTTAGAAATAATGCCGAGCGATTGAACACGTGGTCGGCGTTTTAGAGGCAACGCCGAGTGATTGAAGGTCGGCGTCGGCATTTTAGAAATAATGCCGAGCGATTGAATCATGTGGTCGGCGTTTAGAGGCAACGCCGAGTGATAGCCAGCTTTTCAAGTTACTTCGAGGAAAATAACCGAATGATGAGGTGGCACGTCGGCTTTCTTGGAAATAACTGTCGGATATCCACGTGGCATGCTGGGATTTCGGAGATGACCGCCAGGTGATGACTGGGCGCCTTTTTTGAAAGGGTATCTGGCTCAAGAATATTCCCTAAGAGTCGCGCTTTTAGCCGCCTTTGCTTTCCGTGCCCTAGTTCTTGCATTTCCGCATCTGAATCTTCTCTGCCACTCGCCTCCTACTCTGTTTCGCCAGTGAAAAGCAAGATGGCGCCCAAGAGAAAAACTGCGAACTCGTCTGCTGCAGTGATCCCCGCAATCGACCCCAACAGCCAGTTACCCTTCGCAGGTAACCACATGTCTGTAATTTCTGAAGCTGAGCTTTTCCGCCTCGTCTCCATCGGGGTTCTTCCTCCGCGGGAACTCTGTTCTTGGCGGGCTTGCCACGGGACTACTGTCCCAACCGAAGATACCCACGAGTCAGTAGTTTACACTCCTTTCCTTCTTCGCGGCCTCGGCCTTCCCATATCTCCTTTTTTCCGTGGCATCCTTGATTTTTATCACATCAACCTGACTCATTTGAACCCTAATTCCATTCTCCAAATCTCTATTTTCGTTCACCTTTGCGAAGCTTATCTCGGCGTGCTGCCGCATTTTGGCTTATGGAAATATCTGTATCACTGCCGTCCTGGGATGGCCGGGGGGCAACATCAGTTGGTCGGAGGTGCCAGTTTGGAGATGCGCCGTGGGCGGAAGACCGAGTATCTCGAGATACCCCTCAAGGACAGCATTAAAGGTTGGCGTCTGGAGTGGTTTATAATTGATAATTATGGAAATTCTCTCCCTCCCCGCTCAGGAAGACAGCCAGACGTTCGTACTCTGAGTTGGACTGAGTCTCCCACGGATCAAGAAGTGGCCGAGGCAGGCGTGTTGCTTACTGAAGTCGGATTACTGAAAGAGAGAGGTCTGACTGCCGAAGCTGTGGTCACAGATTTCGTTTTCAAAAACATTCAGCCGCTGAAAGACAGGGCCTATCCGGCATATCTTTACCGAGGGCTGGCCGACTCAACCCGAGTTACCAATAGGAGAATTCCTTCTGTTGATTTGGTAAGCCGACTCGAACTGATCCTCAGGGGTAAAGTTTCAAACGTTGGTGCTCCAGTGGCTTACTCGGCTTGGAACCTTCCTTCTCCCAAAGCTTTCACCCTTTTTGTGTCCAATCCACCCGTGACTGATAGCAATTTGGGTCTTAGAGTGCGACCTTCTGCCGAGGAAGTCAGTGCTTTGGTTGCTTCGCTCGGGGCAATTCCTGATGATGAACGACAGGTTTATTTCGAAGTGCCTCTGAACCCCAGTGATGCTGACATAAATGATATGCTCGATCTGCTAGCTGAGGATTCATCCGATGTTGCTCCTGATGGTACATTGGCAGTGGTGCCCCTTCCAGAGGTTGATGCGACCTTGGATGTCCCAAAACCTGTCAGTACTCGCCCGAGGCGCCCTAGCCGAACCAGTCAGCCCGAGCCTTCTGCTGATGAGCAGAAAAAGAAGAGAAGACGCCTCCGGCGAGTATCCAGCTTTGACGAGGATGCCAGTACCTTAGCTCCTGCTGCCGAAGAAATGACTGCAACTGGCCTTGCTGACATTGATCCCAATGGGTGTGCTCCGCCTGCTGCTGACCCCAATGAGGATGCTGTTTGTGCTGTTACTGTGGAGGATGAGGAGGAAGAAAATGAAATTCCATTAACTCGGAAAAACAGTCGGCAGTTCGTCGCTAGCGGTGGAAGTAGTGGAGTTCCTTCTCCCGCCTTGTCTGCCCTTATTGGTCTGCAAGAACTGTCCATGGCCAATTTTGATCAAGCTCTAGAGGATATGGTCCCTGAGAACTTGTTGTTGGAACCTGCAGATGCTAATGCGACAGAAACTTGTGCAGCCGTGCCAGATGCTGGGTTGAGGTCATCCCGTGCCTCGTCGACCTTAGAGCATGATCTCGAGGGTCTGGATGCTGACCTGGATCGTTCTGATCCCATGGAAGTAGCTGAAGGCCCGTCAACCTTAGAGGTGGTCACGGCAGAGAGCCTGGGTCCCAAGAATGGCGCTGATATATGCCCAGCCCCCGAGGATGTAGTCGGGAGTGACTTAGCTCGGGCGAAGAGTGTAGGCCACTGCCCAGCCCCCGAGGGTGTTGCCGGGGATGATCCGGCTCAAGTGGGCAGTGCCGACTGTGACCCAGCCCCCGAGGGTGCCCGAGCAGGGTCTCCTTCCTGCACTTCCATGGACGTTCACGCGGGTTCACCTCCACACTCTGGCGGCATGGTGGTGGCCCAAACTCCGGATCAGGGGGTCGCTTTAGAGGGCAGCATCCCCACTGGTCTGGTGTTAGGCTCTGCTGAATGTACTGAGCTCGTTCCTGCTGGTCTGCTGCAAGCTGCTTCGGGTGGTGGTCTTGCACCTGATTATCCACTGATCTCTCCTGATTTGGGAATATCTTCGTTCTTCTCCAACCTCCAGGTAATTGTGCTGTATTGTAGCTTGATCCCTACATTGTATGAACTGTTGCCATTCTACTCATCTGTTCTTCTCATCAGGCTTTAGTGAACGGGATGGCCAGCCAGCTGAGATTGCAGGGTGCCTCTGTCCCGGAAGTGGCTTCGTCTCTTGCATGCTGGAATCCAGTGTCGCTTCAACGTCGTGTGTCTGAGTTGGAGGCAACAAATGCTGGTCGGTGCTCTTTTCCTTCTTCTTCTTTGCCTTTGCTCGTGGATTGTTTTACCTTCTGACCTTATTTCATTTGATTACCCCTTGATAGGAATGACTCGACAGATTGTAGTTCTTGAAGAAAAACATTCCCAAGATCAAGCTGAAATGGCTCAACGGTGCGCTGACTTCGAGGAGAAGTATTCTCAGAGTCAGATCGAGTTGAGTCAGGTCTCTGCGGCTTTGGATGATGCCAACGCTATGAGTTCTTCTCTTCATGCTCAGCTTGACTCTGAGAAGGTAGCTTACGAACCCGTGCTTTGCCTTATCATGCTCTTGGATTCTGAATGAGTTGATTTTTGCTTGTAGGAGGAGAAACGCATCCTTGCTGCTTCTCGCGACAACCTGGACAGATTGTACCGAGATTCCAACAACTCGCTGATCATCTTGGAGAGGAGCCACCATTTCACAATGGAGGAACTGGACAATCAGCGTTGCAAGCTGCAAGAATCCTCGGACGAAGTGACTCGCCTTACACAGTTGCTATCAGCAAAGGATACCACCATCAAGGGACTCCGAGCTTCTAAGAAATCCATTGCTCAAGAGTTAGAAACTGCCCAGCAGGCTGTTTAAGTTGCCGAAGAAGCTGCTGTCACTTTCAAAGCTCAGCGCGATAAGGCCCTGGACAAGGCCATTCGGGCGGGACGAATCTTGATGAGAAGACCTGGCGTGGTTGTCCCTGAAGATATAAGAGCCGATGTGAATGCTGCCCCTGACTCCTCGAATCGCCCTTCTTCGTCAGTCGTTCCTGAGAAAGACATTGGAAAATAAAGAAACAGGTCGCGTGCTCTGAGCGCGCAGTTTAGCATGATCAAGTACTCGTTAGAGGTTATCGGCTTATCATTCAAATGACATCATCATTTTCTTATTGTATCCGAATTTCGAATTTGTGGTAACGCTACATGATGATTATGAAGTTTGTTTGTGGGATATGGAAATCATCCCCTGAACTGCATAAGCGCGAGTATGCTATACCGGTTTAGGCCGTAAATGACTTTTAGCCGATAACTCCGTTAGTAGGGTATAGTGGTCCCCCTAGGTAAAGTAAGCGTGAGCATGTTGCACCGCCTTAAGTCGTTGCCGACTTAAGTCGATTGCTCCGTTTGTAGGGCATAGTGGTCACCCCGAGTTAAGTAAGCGTGAGCATGTTGCACCGCCTTAAGTCGTTGCCGACTTAAGTCGATTGCTCCGTTAGCAGGGCATAGTGGTCACCCCGAGTTAAGTAAGCGTGAGCATGTTGCACCGCCTTAAGTCGTTGCCGACTTAAGTCGATTGCTCCGTTAGCAGGGCATAGTGGTCACCCCGAGTTAAGTAAGCGTGAGCATGTTGCACTGCCTTAAGTCGTTGCCGACTTAAGTCGATTGCTCCGTTAGCAGGGCATAGTGGTCACCCCGAGTTAAGTAAGCGTGAGCATGTTGCACCGCCTTAAGTCGTTGCCGACTTAAGTTGATTGCTCCGTTAGCAGGGCATAGTGGTCACCCCGAGTTAAGTAAGAATGCGAGTCAATCATAAACGAACCGAGTATCTTTGAAATCTATCTTTATTGATGACATATTTCCACTTTACAGAGTACATGGTCGCCCCGGCTGTTTTGAAATACAGCTAGGGGTAAAACTTTCTGAGGTGCTCTATGTTCCAAGAGTTCCCAACTTCTGTGCCATCCGTCTGGGTGAGGCGATACGATCCGGGCCGAGTGACCTCTGCTACTATGAAGGGTCCTTCCCATAAGGGTGATAGCTTGTGCCGTCCCTCCCCCGTTAGAATTCGGCGGAGGACGAGGTCTCCTACTGAAAAGAACCGTTGCCGCACAGCCTTATCGTGATAGCGCCTTAGAGTCTGCTGGTACCGTGCTGATTGGATTACTGCATTCAGTCGTTCTTCCTCAAGTTCATCAATATCCTCCAGCCTGGTGGCCTCAGCTTCCGCTATGCTTTCGAAGATCAATCTTGGTGCCCCAAACTTGAGATCAGCAGGTAGCACTGCCTCCGACCCATAGACCATGAAGAAAGGAGTGTTTCCATGCAGGGCTCGGCTAGGTTGGGTTCTCAGGCTCCAAACGACATAAGGCAATTCTCTTATCCATTTTCCTGCGAATTTTTTGTTTTTATCAAAGACCCTTTTTCTAAGTGCCTCCAATATCATTCCGTTGGCTCGCTCAACCTGCCCGTTGGCTCTCGGATGGGCTACAGATGCATACTTGATCTGAATGCTTTTTTGCTCGCAGAAGTCAAAGAATTCTGAACTGGTGAAGTTGGATCCCAAGTCAGTGATGATACTGTTTGGTATCCCAAATCTAAATATTATGCTTTGTATGAATTCCACGGCTTTAGCAGAGGTTAAAGAGGCAATGGGCTGGAACTCTATCCATTTAGTGAATTTGTCAATTGCCACCAATACGTGGGTGTAACCTCCTTGAGCTTTCTTGAAAGGTCCAATCATATCCAATCCCCAGCATGCGAAAGGCCAAGTTACTGGTATGGTCTGTAGCTGCTGTGCTGGCATGTGCTGTTGCTTTGACAGGTATTGACAAGCTTCGCATCTCTGAACTAACTCGGCTGCGTCGTTCTTCGCCGTTGGCCAATAGAATCCTGACCTGAAAACCTTCCCGACTAATGTTCTGGATGCTGCATGTACTCCACACTGCCCTGCATGGACCTCCTCCAGAAGTTGCTTCCCAGTGGACGGGAGAATGCACTTCATGAGAACACCTGATGCACCCCTTCTGTATAATATCTCTCCAATGAGTGTGTAGTGAGCCGACTGTCTGGCAATGCGCTCTGCCGAGTTCTTGTCGTCTGGTTCTTCTTCGTTCTTTATGTACTTAATAATCGGCCTCCTCCAGTCATCAGAGTCTGACTCGGGTTGATCTACGATGTTGCACTCTTCTGTTTGATCTATTGAGATACTCGGCCGTGTAATTTCTTGCACGAAAACTCCGGGTGGGACCTGAGTTCGACCGGATCCGAGCTTGGATAGTGTATCAGCTGCTGTGTTACGATCCCTTTCCACATGATGAAATTCCAGACCCTCGAACTTATCTTCCAGCTTTCGGACGGCAGCGCAGTATTTTCCCATTGAATCACTTGAACAATCCCATTCTTTGTTTATCTGGCTGATGACTACCAGAGAATCTCCATACACCATCAGTCTCTTGACACCCAGTAATATGGCGATGTTTAATCCGTGTATCAAAGCTTCATACTCAGCTGCGTTGTTAGAGGCCGGGAATAGCAGCTGGAGAGCATACTTGAGGTGCTCGCCTCCAGGTGCAGTGAAGAGAATTCCTGCTCCTGCTCCTTGCAGTTTCAGCGAGCCATCAAAATACATTCGCCATACTTCTGCGGTTTCTGGATTATCCGGTACTTGCTGTTCTGTCCACTCTGATACGAAATCAACCAGTGCTTGAGTTTTGATGGCTGTGCGAGGTCGGAACTCGATATCATGGGATCCCAACTCGCAAGCCCACTTGGCTATTCGGCCAATGGCTTCCTTGTTGTGAAGAATGTCCCCTATTGGAAAACCAGTAACTACTATGACTTTGTGGTCGTCAAAGTAGTGGCGTAGCTTGCGGGCAGTTAGAAGTACTGCATATAATAGCTTCTGAACTTGAGGATACTTTTTATTCGATGGACCCAGAACCTCACAGATGAAGTAGACAGGATGTTGTACCGGATAAGCATGCCCTTCTTCCACTCGTTCGACTACCAACGCAGTGCTTACCACGTGAGTCGTGCAAGAGATATATAGCAGCAAATCTTCAGCTGGTTGAGTTGGCGTAGCTCGCCGGGGCGGCTTTAGTACTGGTGGTGTTGTCAGGAATTTCTTCAGTGCATCTAGAGCTTCTTGTGCTTCTGACGTCCATTGAAATTTATCCACCTTCTTGAGCAGTTTGTAAAATGGCAGACCTTTTTCTCCTAGCCTGGATATGAATCTGCTCAGGGCTGCCATACACCCAGTGAGTCGCTGAACCTTCTTTTGCGACCGAGGGGCTTCCATCTTCATGATAGGTTCAATCTTATCTGGACTAGCTTCAATTCCCCGGTGGCTGACAATAAATCCGAGTAACTTTCCTGCTGGTACCCCGAAGACGCATTTCTCAGGATTAAGCTTCCATCTATATCTTCTCAGGCTGTTGAAAACCAGCTGTAAGTCTTCAATGAAGTTTTCCGAATTCTCCGTTTTAATCACCACGTCGTCTACGTAAGCCTCCACACGCTTGCCCCAGTGATCGGCTAAGCATGTTTGAATGGCTCTCTGATAAGTCGCTCCAGCGTTTTTGAGGCCGAACGGCATGGAGGTATAACAGAAAGCACCAAACGGGGTGATGAACGCCGTTTTTTTCCTCGTCTTCTTTTGCCAAACTAATCTGATGATACCCGGAATAGCAATCTAAGAAAGACAGCACAGAACATCCAGCGGTGGAATCCACCACCTGATCTATCCTCGGGAGCCCAAAGGGATCCTTCGGACAGTGTTTGTTGAGATCAGTATAGTCAACGCACATGCGCCAATCCACTTTATTCTTTTTGAGTACAAGAACAGGGTTGGCTAACCACTCGGGGTGTAATACTTCTCTAATAAATCCGGACGCGACCAAGCGAGCTAATTCGGCACGAATGGCCTCTCTCTTGTCGGGCGTGAAACGACACAGCTTTTGCCGGATCGGCCTCGCCTGAGGATAGACTTTCAATTTGTGCTCGGCCAACTCCCTCGGGACTCCCGGCATATCCGCAGGTTGCCATGCGAATACGTCTCAGTTATCTTGCAGGAACTGGACGAGCGCGCTTTCCTATTTGTCGTCCAAACTGGAGCTGATGACAGCCGTCTTGCGCTCGTCAGCGAACCCCAGGTTGATTCTTTTGGTTTCTTCAGTCGGCCGCATAGAGGTCGCGGCCTGAGCTTCGTTTGCCGGCACGGCGAGGTCTTCTTCAGGCTTAGAGTTCGCCGGTGTAGAAGGAACCGTTGACGGCTTGGTGGTGAGGGCTGCTTGGATGGCCACTCGGAAACATTCTGCGGCGCCTTGGAAGTCGGCGCGCACAGTTATGATTCCTTGCGGTCCTGGCATCTTCAGTATCATGTATGTATAGTGCGGAATGGCCATGAATTTGGCCAGTCCCGGCCTCCCGATGATGGCGTTGTACCCGCAGTCGAAGTTCGCCACCTCGAACCTCAGGAACTCAGTTCTGTAGTTCTCCGGAGTTCCGAAGGTGACCGGCATGTAGATGTGGCCCAGCGGGTATTCCCCTTCCGTCGGCACGATGCCGAAGAAAGGAGTGTCCGACTCGTGGAGCTCTTTGAGGTGAACTCCCAAGCCTTGGAGCGTACGGGGGAAGGTGACGTTGATGCTGCTCCCCCCGTCCACTAGCACCTTCTTTACCCGGCTCTCTCGGATCACCGGATCGACTAGGAGCGGGTATTTGCCTGGATGGTCGAAGTTGAGCCACTGATCCTCCCGAGTGAAAGTGATCGGGTGCTCCGACCACCGGTACGGGGTGGGAGGACCGGTGGTCGCCACCAGTATCTGGCGGTCGTTGAGCTTTTGTTGTCTTTTGTTCTCCTGCGACCCATGTCCGCCGAAGATGACGTTGACCTCCCTGTCAACGCGCGGGAAAGCTCCTCCTCCCCCCTCCTCCTGCCGATGGGGCTGTCGTGGTTCATCTGGTCCTCCCCTCGGCGGAGGAGGCGGTAGAGGTTGGAAGGGTCGGCCGTGCCCGACGGAGTGCTTGAAGTCCCGGCAGTTGCGAAGGGTGTGGCGCATGTCCTTGTGGTACGGGCACTGGGCGTCGAGGATGTCGTCCAGCGTGCGCTCGCCTCCAAGAGGTCCTCCTCGGGCGCGAGAGGCGGGTGGTCCGGCGGCGTGTACTTCTTCTCGAGGCCTCTTCTCCCAGCGTTTGTCGGATGGCTGGTTCGCGTCACGTCGTGGCGCTGCCGGTGTAGGCTTTGCTCCTCCGATGAGATCCTGGGCCCGCTCGTCGGCGGTGATGTAGAGGTCGGCTTCCCGGAACAGCTCCTCGGAGGTGGTCGGCGCCTTTTGTAGTATGGCTCGGACGAAAACCGAGTCATTGGATCCTCTGTAGAAGTCCTCGATCACGGCCGCCTCCGTGACCTCGGGGATGCAGTTTCTCATGGTCTGGAACCTTTTGAGGTATGACCGGAGAGTCTCATCCCCCCGGCGCTTGATGGATTTGAGGTCCCATGGTTGCGCCGGCTTGTCGGAGAGGGACTGGAAGTTGGCGGTGAAACGTCGACTGAAGTCTCCCCAGTCGTCGATGCAGTGTCGGGGTAGATGTCGCAGCCACTGCAGCGCATCTTGCCCAAGGACGATGGGCAGATACGCGGTCATGACGTCTTCGGATGCTCCGGCAGCCCGAGCGGCAGTGGTGTAGACGGCTAACCAACCCCCTGGATCCTGCTTAGGTTCATATTTGTCGACATTGGATACCTTGAAGTTGGGAGGCCATTGGATGGCCCTAAGGCGCGGAGTAAGAGCAGATACTCCGCACGTGTCCTCCTGTCGTCGGGGATGACGTCTGTCCCGGGGAGGGGAGTGGTGGTGGCGGTTCCTCGACCGTCCCCGGGTGGTACCGCCAGTTGAAGCTGTTGCCGACTCAGTCCTGGTGGCCTGGCTTTGAGTCGGGAAGCCATGATCTCGGTCATACTCCTCCCGACGGCGAATTTCGTTCTCATGCCGCCGTTCGCGCGAAGCATTGATGGAGCTTCGCGCGTCTCGGCGACTGTTGATGGTGTGTCGCAAATCGTTCGGCGGGTGAGCGAGCGGTAGAAGATGGTTGGCCGCCTGAGTAAACAGGCGTCGGTATCCCTCGGCGTCGGGAGTCCGAGGAAGTCCGTCAGCTATCCGAGCTAGAACGCCTCCGACTTCGCTCGGCGTGTTCATAGCTCGAGCGAAGTCGGGGTTCAAGTTGCGCCCGAAGAGCGGATTCTCGCGTCGTTGCCTTGCATCTTGCTCGGCTTGCTCCTGAGTCCGACGTCGATCACGTCGTCGAGAGTTCCTTCGTTCCCTGAGGACGCGTTCTTCCGGAGTTTCTCCTATCTCTGAGACCTCGTCTCGCGAGACAGGCTGCTCCGGATCCCTTTCTCCAGCTGCGTGATGTCGTCGAACGTTCCTGCGTCGGTTCCTTCGTCGGCGGGATTCTCGCTGAGGCGGTTCTTCTCCAGGTGCGGTCGGTTCATCGTCAGAGATGGCGGGCGACTCTGCTCTCCCGATGAAGAGGACGTCGGGGTAGAACGGCATTGCTGCCACGGCGACTTTCTTTCCGTTCTCCTTTGAGGTCGGAGGAACGGGAAGAACGACTTGCCTCTCCCTGGTCTCCTTCTTTCTCACGACCCGTGTCCATTCTTTCATCGGGGAAGTAGACAGCGGAGTCTTCCGGGTCAGCGAGCTTCTAGCTCCAGCCTCCCCAGAGACGATCTTTTTCCGAAGAGCCGGAAGTAGCGTCTTTCCAGCATTTTCGGAGTTTGTTGGAGGAGACTTCTGTTCCGGCAGATCTGCGAGGCGGTGTAGAATTCCTTCTTCATCTGCTACGGACGAGATTGTCCCGAAGCAGAATACAGATCCGGGACGCACGGCGATCTTGCTGTGGAAGGTGACGGCCATTGAGCTAGCTTGGATCGTCGACACACCCCCTACCTGGCGCGCCAGCTGTCGGTGTTTTGGGTCCGACCGCACACCCGGGGTTGCCCCTCAAGGTGTTTTTAGGAGTAGGACGGTGTCAACGACTGTAGCAAAATGGTTCGTGCTGGTCGCACGAGGGACAGTGGAGAAGATTTGTAGGTTCGGGCCGCTTAGAAGTGCGTAACACCCTACGTCCTGGTGAGTATATGAGCGTGGTTACAAGAGGATTCTCCGTAGAGAGTTTATGTGGGTGGCTAAGTGGAACAGGGGCGATCGTTCTGAAGGGGTGCCCCCTAGGTCTTATATACTCGACCGTGGGGCAGTACACGTGAGCATGATAACAACAAGTAGCTAAAAGATAGTGAACCTCTTGAGTTTATCCCTACGTAACCCTTGCCGACTTATCCTCGCATGGCTCTGTTGCATGTGGGCTTCAGCGCGGGAAAGTCGGGTCTCTGTTGCGATTCATTCGCCCGACGTTGTGGGCCATCTGGGTTTGCACTAATCAGTCTCACGTCTTCTTTTCTTTGTTGGTCGTCCTTCCCTAGGCCCACGAAAGAATGACCTTACGAATTATTGGGCCCTTGGGCCTTTCGTGAGGCCTTTTACTTCTTTAGTGGACCCAGGGGATATCTATCCCCCACACTCTATGTACGCTGAAAGTAAGTGTATTATTGTTTGGCTTCCAGGCACAACTGTCAATAAAAAAGTGTATTATTTTCTAACAATAGACTAACAGGAAAGCACATTATCATTTCAGCCCCTTCATTCTTAATTTTCCCTTCATGTCATACAACATTAGCACTAGGCGTAAAAACACTCTTCATAGATGGATATTGATGCATTATGGTTCTAGAGTATACTTGATAAATTAATGATGCATCAGTTGTTGAATGACTTGCAACATAGTTTGCATGCTTCACAATAGTAAATCAAATGCAGGCTAGGATCAAGTCTCACACATATGATTATATACTATTATATATATACTTCTACACACTTGGCCTTTTGTCACACCCGGATTTGAGGGCAAATCCAAGCGCAAATCAAATGCGTGCTAGGATCAAGTCTCACACATATGATGACTCATGCTATAGAAACGAATGTCACATCTTTACTATATAATAGGAGTTCTGTACAAAATAACTAAATAATTACATCATATGAAGACAACGATCCCGCAACCATAGTTGACTAGGAGACGACGACCCAGACCTCTCACGAACTCATCGCGACCTCCTTCATGCTCCTTATCTTGCAGTACCTATTCTTGACCTGGGGGATGTGAGTACATCAAGGGTGAGCTCACATACGTTCATCGCTCAGCAAATTGTGGGGAATAATGTGCATGAGCTCACTTACGGTGGGGGCTCAGGTGAAGTGTAAGGCTTACCAAAGAAGATGGTTAAAGCTGAACATTGCTTTTAAAGTTGGTCAAAATTTTATTAGCATTTACGAAGTATAAGTAGATATCATCCCAATAAAATAAGAGATCCCAATTAATAATAAATCCCACAATGCAATGTAAATGACAAATTAAATTTAATTCCATAAATTAATCATGTGAGGGTCTGAGCCGCTCATGACCGTGAGCACGGCTGATATACTAGTTTTACACTCTGCAGAGATTACCCCCTTTACCCACAAGTCGTGTATCCCGTCTAGCCAGGGTTTGAAAGGCCCTTAGACACTTCCGAGGTGAATGGCTAGGGATCCAATACGGTGCCTTTACAAAGTTCCACTGGCTTTAGAAAACCCACTACAATTTCGTGAGAAGAGCGATATAGGAATCACTCGTCCGAAAAGCCATCGCAGCATGAACGACTCGAGAACCTCCCTATACCGGCAACTCCTCTATCGCCCTTGCCCCTTTCGGGTAAGGTAGTCCTCCACTAGCTTTCCTAATTAGTCAGCCAAGGGCGTCCCATACCACCCTTGTGGTAGCACTATTTTACCGGGTGGTCGTTCCATGTTCCATTTAACATAGTAATCTTATCACGAACAATAATTAACCAACAATAATAATGAAAAACATGATCATAATTCAGTATAACTTTAATACTAAAACCAGGTAGAGCAATAGCAAGACTACCCAATAGTTCATTTGTATACAAGGTGTGGGGTAAACAAAACTAGGGTAACCTATTGGGTCCTATCAAATTAACCTGAGCATGTCACAGTGATTAACAGGAACATTATTAGGTAAAGAAGAGTGATCAAGGGCACAACTTGCCTATGACTTGAGTTTCCAGGTACTTCACCAAGTTGGTCTTCGGTGTCTCATAATCTCGCTGCTACTCGTAGTAATACATAAAAATAGACAAGAAGTACATAAAAATAACTGTACACCAAACATGAAAACAAACAGTGTAAGTGAAAGGGAAATGAGCTTAAAACATTTCCTAAAATCGATTTTGGTGTTTGATGTCCATCACAAACCACGTGGACTAACTAGTTTGCTTATATGTCATTTATCTCAGGTGCATAAGGTTCAACATAAACCAAGAAAGAAATTAAGTTGGAGACTCAAATAAGTTTGGAGCAATGCCTAGTATTAGTGCTGCTAGTGGCGCACCGGACACTGTCCGGTGCCTAGGTCAAGGCACCAACGAACTTGCCACTCTCAGGTTTTCTGAGAGGCGCTCCGCTATAATTCACCAGACTATCCGGTATGCACCGGACAATGTCCGGTGAGCCAACGGATCAACGGTCACCTGCGTGCAACGGTCGACTGCAAAAGTGAACAATGGCAGTCAGAAGTCAGAGCAGCGATGTCAGGACGCACCGGACATGTCCGTTGTGCCACCGAACTGTCCGGTGCAGCTAGAAGACAAAGGACTTCAATGGTCAACCGCTCCAAACCCCAACGAGCAGCTGATGTGGCACGCACCGGACACTAAATTGTGCCATGTCCGTCGGACTGTCCGGTGCGCCATCGTCATCAACGGCTAGAATAGTGGTTCGGGCTATAAATACACCCCAACCACCTCCATTCAAGCCATCCAAGTTTTCTAAACTCAACATTTAATACAAGAGCAAAAGACTACACTCCAAGACACATTCAATAGATCAAATCCTCTCCAAGCCTCCAAATCAACTCAATTGCTTAGTGACTTTGAGAGAGGGTGTTTTGTGTTCTATTATTGCTCTTTTTGCTTGGATTGTTTTCTCCTTCTCATTCTTATTCTCTAAAGTGCTTTGTAAAGCTAGCAAGATACACCTAAGTGTGTGGTGATCCTTGTGGGGTCTTAGTGACCCAAGTGATTAAGGAGAAGCCTCGACCGGTCTGTGTGATCGATTGAGAGAGGGAAAGGGTTGGAATAGACCCGGCCTTTGTGGCCTCCTTAACGGGGACTAGGTTCTTTGGAGCCGAACCTTAGCAAAAAAAATCACCGTGTTCACTTGTTGATCTTCACTTGATTTGTTTCACTTCTTTCCTCTCTCTAAAAGTTCCCTTGCTCATATTTTTGTGTTTTCTCCCAAATGTTATCCGCATTGATTGAGCAACTCTAAGCAAGGAGAACTATCTTCTGTACTCCGAATTAATCCTAACGCTAACCCCGGTCTTAGTGCGTGTTTACAGTTTTTAAATTTTAGGTTTCGCCAATTCACCCCCCTCTAGGCGACTTTCAGTAAGAATATTCTATGCATTGCTACGAGATCGTAGGTTTGATAACCACTAAATTCGGAGTTATGGTTGGAAAGATATGGTTTTTTAGAGTTTGTAGGTGATATATATACTATGTTGATTACTCTAAATCATATGAGGAGAATATAACTGACTCATCTCTAATATTTGTTATAACCTGATTAAAGATCATATTACAGTCATATTATAATTATGGACATGTTAACCTTGAATTTAAAGAGTTAATAAACAAAGGTCAAAGAAATATCTAGTTATAAAAATATGGGTTATGGTACAAATGACGTTGTTATTTTGTAGACAATTTCATTACGAAGCTAACACAACTGGATCGGTCCAAAAAGGAGTTAAATGTATTAGTTATGCATTTTCTAAGGTTTTTAGAATTAATTTTGCATTAAAAACCATTTTCAAATTAAAACCGCGGGTTGATTTGTAAAAAGTGTAGGGGCTCTATAGCGAAAGTTCATGGCGGCTTTACATGCACTCGGTCTGAGCCATCCGATCCGAAACAGACGGATCAGATTCGATCACCAAGCGTGTGAATCGGTACGCGTCGGTCACCGCAGGATCAAAGATCCACGGCTAGAAAGGTGTCTCTCCCTTAACTTGAGATTTAAGGTAAATCCTTTGGAGAAAAAAATAATAAAAATAATAATCATCAAAATAAGTACCCTTGATACATAATTGAACTTTAAAACTCACCCTTTCTAAGAAATTGGTCATAATAAAATATCATTAGTAAAACAAATCTTAATAAAAGTTTGGCAATTGGAAAATATTTTCTAACAAAACCAAAGAATATGAACTTGTGAATATACCTTTAAATTAATTACACGCTCAAGCTAATATGCTATGGAAATAAATGTGGTAAGTATTCCATGTTGAAAGCATTTCCTAAAATAAAATAATGATAATAAATAAGGTAACTAAATAGGTTAATAAAACTATCCCACATTATGTTGGGGTTCCATTTGAGCATTAGACTTGAACTCAAATTTGGAACAGATTTGAATTCAAAGTTGAATGGAAAAGAGAATAGAAAAAAAGAAAAAAAAGAGAGAAAGGGAAACTCACCGTGGGCCGTTCCTGCCTAGCCAGCCTCATCACCATGCCAGCCCAGCCTGCGCGCCCACACGCATCTGCCCCAACTGACTGGTGGGTCCTGCGGGCATTGAAACCATCAGCCGCTCCGTTGACGTTTTCCCCTGGCGAGTGGGCCTGGTTGGCCAGACACTTCTTCCCCCTCGCGCTTGATAGAATCGAACTCCGTTTTCCCCACCGAAATCGTCGAGATCGCCTCTGCTGGCCGCAACAGATTCTTCACCAAACCACCCGCGCGAGTTTCGGGCTCGGACTCCGATTCCTCCGGTCATGCTCCTCGGGGTATAAAAGTGGAGCCGCTCCTCCCCAAACAATGGTGCGCAGAGAAGAAATAAAGAGAGGGCAAGGGAAGAAGATTGCCGCCACCATGTGCATCGGTCGGGGGTGCTGCTCTGCGTCTCCAAAATCCATCGCGGATTGCCCGAGAACTACCCCACCGACTGCTCCATGGTCTTCCGCTACTTGCTCTGCTCCTTCACTGTTGTCATGGCGGATCCATCACCGGAGCCATGCCTGGACTCGCCTCAGGCCGCTGGACCATGCCGATGAACTCACCTGTAGGTCTGGCCATGGCCCCTGCAGTGCCTTGACCGCGGACTCCTTCTTCCCCGCCCTCGTTCAAAATAGGATACCGAGTGGGGCAGTCCGCCCGCTCACTGGCGCGCGCAGCCGCTGGTGCGTGTGGCTCTGTCGTCTGCGCCAGGTGAGTGGAGAAGATGCACGTAGACCGTTGGTTTGTGCACCAGCGGATAAGATTAGATCTAGGGGGTAAGCATCCTGCGCCGTTGATGCCCGAATCGACGGCTGCTATTAGATGGGAGAGAACTTTTCGCGACGTCGAATCATGGCCGTTTGATGGAAATCATGTGGCCACGGTTTGCTGTACCGGTTAACTATAAGCTGGATCTAATCTGAGCCGCTGATAGAAGATCGGACGGCTCAGGATGCTAGATACCCCTTCGTCATGTTCATTTTACTAAAGAAACCCTGAACTTTTATGAAATGAACCCGCCATCCATCCTAAGCCAAAACAAATTGTAGCTGAGCCCAGAAGATTATGCTTTAGCCCCTGCATTCCAAGAAAATTATGTGCCTAGTCCAGGATCTTTAGGAAATCAGAAATTAATAAAGAAAAGGAGTTTTGGTATAAAAATAAATATATGAACTTGCTTAATTCATATTAAATTCATTTTAACTCCAAATTGACCCGTTCCAGTTCCTGTAATTTTGTATTAATATTGTTTATCACCTAGTACCTTTGTTTATCCATGAAACTTGATTTAAAATTGTTCATTTGAATTAATCTATTCTAGGTGCTCAATAACTCCAGAAATTCATAACTCAATAACCTTAACTCCATTCTGATCCATTCTAGTTGCATTAGTCTCATAATAATATTTATTATCATCTGGTAACTTTGTTTTGCCATGTAATATATGTTAAAATGTTGCACTTAGTCTATTCTATATTTAACCACGTAGATCTTCGGAAAATCATAACTTTATAACCGTAGCTCCGAATTTAGTAGTTCTTGTTCCTACGATCTCGTAGCAACGCTTAGATTATTATTATACAGTTTTTATGTTTGGTGTGATGTTAATTTTGTCTATACCATGTTTGTTTGTATTGCTACGACTAGCGTGAGGTCACGAGTCACCTGAAGATCATCCTGGTACCTGGAATCTCAAGTGCCAGGCAAGTTGTGCCCTTGATCAATTCTTTTTACCCACTCATGTTCTAATTAATCATAATGATCTGCATAGGTTAATTTTGATGGGACCCAATAGGTTACCCTAGTTTGATTATCTTTATACCTTGTTTACAACTGAACTTTTTGGGTAGTACTTGCTAGTGCTTTATGTGGTTTTTGGGTATGAAGACACATTATTCATGATTACACTTTTGTTATCAGTTGTTATTTACTGTTCATGATAAGATCATTATGTTAATTGGAACATGGAGCGACCACCCGGGAAAACAGTGCTACCACAAGGGTTTATGGACGCCCTTGGCTGATTAATTAGGAAAGCTAGTGGAGGACTACCTTACCCGAAAGGGGCAAGGGCAGTAGGGGAGTGGTCAGTGTAGGGAGGTCCTTGGTTGATTTTGCTGCGATGGCGGTCAGGCAAGAACCCTGCATTGGAGCTTCCTATAAACTGTAGCGGGTTTTCTGAAGCTAGTGGAACTTTGTAAAGGCCTCATAGTGTTACCCTGCCTCGCCTCCTCGGTAGAGGTGTATGGGAAGTCGCGATCCCTTAGCAGATGGGTAACATGACTTGTGGGTAAAGATGCGCAACCTCTGCAGAGTGTAAAACTGGTATACTAGCCGTGCTCACGGTCATGAGCAGCTCGGACCCTCACATGATTAAATTATGGAACTTAAACTTAATTTGTCATACGCATTGCATCGCAGGTGAGATTGTTACTTTTGTTCTGGTACTTAATTGGGTTGGTATTTACTTATACTTAGTAACTGCTAATAAAATTTTGACCAACTTTAAAAGCAATGCTCAGCTTTAACCATCCTCTTTGGTAAGCCTTACACTTCACGTGAGCTCGCACCTTTGGCGAGTTCATGCACATTATTCCCCACAACTTGTTGAGCGATGAACGTATGTGAGCTCACTCTTGCTGTCTCACACCCCCCCACAGGTCAAGAACAGGTATCGCAGGATGAGGCGCTTGGAGGATGCTGCGATGAGTTCGTGAGTGGTCTAGGACGTCGTCTCCCAGTCAACTTTGGGTTGCTGGACCGTTGTCTCCTTATAATGTAATTATTTATTTTGTATAGAATTCCTGTTAAGTAGTAAAGTTGTGACATTCGATCCTGTGCCATGATTCATCATATGTGTGAGACTTGGTCCCAGCACACCTGGTGATTATGTTTGCGACCGGGTCTTGGTGCCCCTAAAACCCGGGTGTGACAGAAGTGGTATCAGAGGAATGTTGATTGTAGGACGAAACCTAGATAGAACTGGACAATCATTACTTACTTACCTTTGCTTCTCTGATTCTTTTCTAAACTTTTCTTAATCTTTTCTCATCTATTTCCGCTTCACTCTGATTATTCCTACCTTTTATTTTTAAAGACAAATGTGGATTTCACACTTTGAAATCCTGTGCCTAAAGTGACCTTTAGGAATAGGATACCTACTCTTAGGAACAAAAAAAATAAAACTATTTTTATAGGTATCTATGCGCTTGAGTGTTTGTTCTTATGATATTTGTCTGATTTGGATCTTTGATTGAGTGTGATAGGTTGTGGATCAATGTCCACAATTACATCTGCATATACATCTAGTCATAAAGGATAGTATTTATAAAATAACTAGATAAACTAGATTACCCCTCATTAAAAGTATCTAGCCTAACAATATTCATCCCATCTTAAAAGATTTTATCCTACACTCATAGATCCATCTCATCCCAAAAGATCCTAACTTATCCTAACATATCTAGCGTAATAGATCCATCTTATCTGAAAAGATACTCATCTTATCTTGAAAAGATCTTATGTCACTCTAATAGATCTAATGATTCTACCTTATCCATATGGATTCATCTTGCCCTAATTAACATATTTATCCCACTCTAGAATAACAACCACGAGCAGAATATATAACTCAACCAATAGAGTCATGGTGAATTGTATAACCTATCTACTCCCACCTAACATCAAACAAGGTTTTGATCTACACCATGTAGTCCATCTCACTCATAACTATCTTAACCATATTCCCCCAACTTCGATGATATACACTGACCCCGACTCAATAAGACCAAGACTGGAGAAGAAAAGATCAACCTCGTCAAGGAAGGAGAAAAGTTAAACTCGACCTTCACCTGCATTGCCACTCAACACGGAATTCTTTCTCACCATAAACTTTCTTACCCTAGGTTATTCTTGCCCTAACCTACCCATCTTTTATTCTACATAATAAAATGGCTATACATGTAAAAACCCATGCTTTCCTAATCACTTTCTAATTAAAAACTTCTTATTCTTAAACTAATTAGAAACTAAAAGCAAACTATAAATAAGGCTTTTTCATCCTTTTCTTACAAATCTCGAGGACGAGATTATTTTTAAGGGGGGTAGGATTTGTAACACCCAAAAGTCTTAACTTGAGATTTAAGGTAAATCCTTTGGAGAAAAAAATAATAAAAAAAATAATCATCAAAATAAGTACCCTTGATACATAATTGAACTTTAAAACTCACCCTTTCTAAGAAATTGGTCATAATAAAATATCATTAGTAAAACAAATCTTAATAAAAGTTTGGCAATTGGAAAATATTTTCTAACAAAACCAAAGAATATGAACTTGTGAATATACCTTTAAATTAATTACACGCTCAAGCTAATATGCTATGGAAATAAATGTGGTAAGTATTCCATGTTGAAAGCATTTCCTAAAATAAAATAATGATAATAAATAAGGTAACTAAATAGGTTAATAAAACTATCCCACATTATGTTGGGGTTCCATTTGAGCATTAGACTTGAACTCAAATTTGGAACAGATTTGAATTCAAAGTTGAATGGAAAAGAGAATAGAAAACAAAAGAAAAAAAGAGAGAAAGGGAAACTCACCGTGGGCCGTTCCTGCCTAGCCAGCCTCATCACCATGCCAGCCCAGCCTGCGCGCCCACACGCATCTGCCCCAACTAACAGGTGGGTCCTGCGGGCATTGAAACCATCAGCCGCTCCGTTGACGTTTTCCCCTAGCGAATGGGCCTGGTTGGCCAGACACTTCTTCCCCCTCGCGCTTGATAGAATCGAACTCCGTTTTCCCCACCGAAATCGTCGAGATTGCCTCTGCTGGCCGCAACAGATTCTTCACCAAACCACTCGCGTGAGTTTTGGGCTCGGACTCCGATTCCTCCGGTCATGCTCCTCAGGGTATAAAAGTGGAGCCGCTCCTCCCCAAACAATGGTGCGTAGAGAAGAAATAAAGAGAGGGCAAGGGAAGAAGATCGCCGCCACCATGTGCATTGGTCGGGGGTGCTGCTCTGCGTCTACAAAATCCATCGCGGACTGCCCGAGAACTACCCCACCGACTGCTCCATGGTCTTGCGCTACTTCCTCTGCTCCTTCACTGTTGTCATGGCGGATCCATCACCGGAGCCATGCCTGGACTCGCCTCGGGCCGCTGGACCATGTCGATGAACTCACCTGTAGGTCTGGCCATGGCCCCTGCAGTGCCTTGACCGTGGACTCCTTCTTCCCCGCCCTCGTTCAAAATCGGATACCGAGTGGGGCAGTCCGCCTGCTCACCGGCGCGCGCAGCCGCTGGTGCGTGTGGCTCCGTCGTCTGCGCCAGGTGAGTGGAGAAGATGCACGTAGGTCGTTGGTTTGTGCACCAGCGGATAGGATTAGATCTAGGGGGTAAGCATCCTGCGCCGTTGATGCCCGAATCGACGGCTGCTATTAGATGGGAGAGAACTTTTCGCGACGTCGAATCATGGCCGTTTGATGGAAATCATGTGGCCACAGTTTGCTATACCGGTTAACTATAAGCTAGATCTAATCTGAGCCACTGATAGAAGATCGGACGGCTCAGGATGCTAGATACCCCTTCGTCATGTTCATTTTACTAAAGAGACCCTGAACTTTTATGAAATGAACCCGCCATCCATCCTAAGCCAAAACAAATTGTAGCCGAGCCCAGAAGATTATGCTTTAGCCCCTGCATTCCGAGAAAATTATGTGCCTAGTCCAGGATCTTTAGGAAATCAGAAATTAATAAAGAAAAGGAGTTTTGGTATAGAAATAAATATAGGAACTTGCTTAATTCATATTAAATTCATTTTAACTCCAAATTGACCCGTTCCAGTTCCTGTAATTTTGTATTAATATTGTTTATCACCTAGTACCTTTGTTTATCCATGAAACTTGATTTAAAATTGTTCATTTGAATTAATCTATTCTAGGTGCTCAATAACTCCAGAAATTCATAACTCAATAACCTTAACTCCATTCTGATCCATTCTAGTTGCATTAGTCTCATAATAATATTTATTATCATCTGGTAACTTTGTTTTGCCATGTAATATATGTTAAAATGTTGCACTTAGTCTATTCTATATTTAACCACGTAGATCTTCGGAAAATCATAACTTTATAACCGTAGCTCCGAATTTAGTAGTTCTTGTTCCTACGATCTCGTAGCAACGCTTAGATTATTATTATACAGTTTTTATGTTTGGTGTGATGTTAATTTTGTCTATACCATGTTTGTTTGTATTGCTACGACTAGCGTGAGGTCACGAGTCACCTGAAGATCATCCTGGTACCTGGAATCTCAAGTGTCAGGCAAGTTGTGCCCTTGATCACTTCTTTTTACCCACTCATGTTCTAATTAATCATAATGATCTACATAGGTTAATTTTGATGGGACCCAATAGGTTACCCTAGTTTGATTATCTTTATACCTTGTTTACCACTGAACTTTTTGGGTAGTACTTGCTAGTGCTTTATGTGGTTTTTGGGTATGAAGACACATTATTCATGATTACACTTTTGTTATCAGTTGTTATTTACTGTTCATGATAAGATCATTATGTTAATTGGAACATGGAGCGACCACCCGGGAAAACAGTGCTACCACAAGGGTTTATGGACGCCCTTGGCTGATTAATTAGGAAAGCTAGTGGAGGACTACCTTACCCGAAAGGGGCAAGGGCAGTAGGGGAGTGGTCAGTGTAGGGAGGTCCTTGGTTGATTTTGCTGCGATGGTAGTCAGGCAAGAACCCTGCATTGGAGCTTCCTATAAACTGTAGCGGGTTTTCTGAAGCTAGTGGAACTTCGTAAAGGCCTCATAGTGTTACCCTGCCTCGCCTCCTCGGTAGAGGTGTATGGGAAGTCGCGATCCCTTAGCAGATGGGTAACATGACTTGTGGGTAAAGATGCGCAACCTCTGCAGAGTGTAAAACTGGTATACTAGCCGTGCTCACGGTCATGAGCAGCTCGGACCCTCACATGATTAAATTCTGGAACTTAAACTCAATTTGTCATACGCATTGCATCGCAGGTGAGATTGTTACTTTTGTTCTGCTACTTAATTGGGTTGGTATTTACTTATACTTAGTAACTACTAATAAAATTTTGACCAACTTTAAAAGCAATGCTCAGCTTTAACCATCCTCTTTGGTAAGCCTTACACTTCACGTGAGCTCGCACCTTTGGCGAGTTCATGCACATTATTCCCCACAACTTGTTGAGCGATGAACGTATGTGAGCTCACTCTTGCTGTCTCACACCCCCACAGGTCAAGAACAGGTATCGCAGGATGAGGCGCTTGGAGGATGCTGCGATGAGTTCGTGAGTGGTCTAGGCCGTCGTCTCCCAGTCAACTTTGGGTTGCTGGACCGTTGTCTCCTTATAATGTAATTATTTATTTTGTATAGAATTCCTGTTAAGTAGTAAAGTTGTGACATTCGATCCTGTGCCATGATTCATCATATGTGTGAGACTTGGTCCCAGCACACCTGGTGATTATTTTTGCGCCCGGGTCTTGGTGCCCCTAAAACCCGGGTGTGACAGAAGTGGTATCAGAGGAATGTTGACTGTAGGACGAAACCTAGATAGAACTGGACAATCATTACTTACTTACCTTTGCTTCTCTGATTCTTTTCTAAACTTTTCTTAATCTTTTCTCATCTATTTCCGCTTCACTCTGATTATTCCTACCTTTTATTTTTAAAGACAAATGTGGATTTCACACTTTGAAATCCTGTGCCTAAAGTGACCTTTAGGAATAGGATACCTACTCTTAGGAACAAAAAAAATAAAACTATTTTTATAGGTATCTATGCGCTTGATTGTTTGCTCTTATGATATTTGTCTGATTTGGATCTTTGATTGAGTGTGATAGGTTGTGGATCAATGTCCACAATTACATCTGCATATACATCTAGTCATAAAGGATAGTATTTATAAAATAACTAGATAAACTAGATTACCCCTCATTAAAAGTATCTAGCCTAACAATATTCATCCCATCTTAAAAGATTTTATCCTACACTCATAGATCCATCTCATCCCAAAAGATCCTAACTTATCCTAACATATCTAGCGTAATAGGTCCATCTTATCTTAAAAGATACTCATCTTATCTTGAAAAGATCTTATGTCACCCTAATAGATCTAACTGAATCTACCTTATCCATATGGATTCATCTTGCCCTAATTAACATATTTATCCCAATCTAGAATAACAACCACGAGCAGAATATATAACTCAACCAATAGAGTCATGATGAATTGTATAACCTATCTACTCCCACCTAACATCAAACAAGGTTTTGATCTACACCATGTAGTCCATCTCACTCATAACTATCTTAACTATATTCCCCCAACTTCGATGATATACACTGACCCCGACTCAATAAGACCAAGACTGGAAAAGAAAAGATCAACCTCGTCAAGGAAGGAGAGAAGTCAAACTCGACCTTCAACTGCATTGCCACTCAACACAGAATTCTTTCTCACCATAAACTTTCTTACCCTAGGTTATTCTTGCACTAACCTACCCATCTTTTATTCTACATAATAAAATGGCTATACATGTAAAAACCCATGCTTTCCTAATCACTTTCTAATTAAAAACTTCTTATTCTTAAACTAATTAGAAACTAAAAGTAAACTATAATTAAGGCTTTTTCATCCTTTTCTTACAAATCTCGAGGACGAGATTATTTTTAAGGGGGGTAGGATTTGTAACACCCAAAAGTCTTAACTTGAGATTTAAGGTAAATCCTTTGGAGAAAAAAATAATAAAAAAAATAATCATCAAAATAAGTACCCTTGATACATAATTGAACTTTAAAACTCACCCTTTCTAAGAAATTGGTCATAATAAAATATCATTAGTAAAACAAATCTTAATAAAAGTTTGGCAATTGGAAAATATTTTCTAACAAAACCAAAGAATATGAACTTGTGAATATACCTTTAAATTAATTACACGCTCAAGCTAATATGCTATGGAAATAAATGTGGTAAGTATTCCATGTTGAAAGCATTTCCTAAAATAAAATAATGATAATAAATAAGGTAACTAAATAGGTTAATAAAACTATCCCACATTATGTTGGGGTTCCATTTGAGCATTAGACTTGAACTCAAATTTGGAACAGATTTGAATTCAAAGTTGAATGGAAAAGAGAATAGAAAACAAAAGAAAAAAAAGAGAGAAAGGGAAACTCACCGTGGGCCGTTCCTGCCTAGCCAGCCTCATCACCATGCCAGCCCAGCCTGCGCGCCCACACGCATCTGCCCCAACTGACTGGTGGGTCCTGCGGGCATTGAAACCATCAGCCGCTCCGTTGACGTTTTCCCCTGGCGAGTCGGCCTGGTTGGCCAGACACTTCTTCCCCCTCGCGCTTGATAGAATCGCAGGTGAGATTGTTACTTTTGTTCTGCTACTTAATTGGGTTGGTATTTACTTATACTTAGTAACTGCTAATAAAATTTTGACCAATTTTAAAAGAAATGCTCAGCTTTAACCATTCTCTTTGGTAAGCTTTACACTTCACGTGAGCTCGCACCTTTGGCGAGTTCATGCACATTATTCCCCATAACTTGTTGAGCGATGAACGTATGTGAGCTCACTCTTGCTGTCTCACACCCCCCACAGGTCAAGAACAGGTACCGCAGGATGAGGCGCTTAGAGGATGCTGTGATGAGTTCGTGAGTGGTCTAGGCCGTTGTCTCCCAGTCAACTTTGGGTTGCTGGACCGTTGTCTCCTTATAATGTAATTATTTATTTTGTATAGAATTCCTGTTAAGTAGTAAAGTTGTGACATTCGATCCTGTGCCATGATTCATCATATGTGTGAGACTTGGTCCCAGCACACCTGGTGATTATGTTTGCGCCCGGGTCTTGGTGCCCCTAAAACCCGGGTGTGACAAACAGGCACGCCCCCACCCCTTGGATTGAAAATCAACGGCCCATACCTATCCGGTCGAACGATTACACGAGATCCAATCCCCACCGTTCATAGCCGATCCAACAGCACAAACCCTTTCTTCCCACATCGCTAAAGCCAATGACTGCCATCACGCCCATGGATTGGCACAATGGAACTCTTACCCACAACATCTCGCGGCTACATGGTGCGACCCCGACGGAGAGCTACTCCACATGCCCCCCGGTGGCCCGTTTGTTTCGTTGGAATTGAATTCCATTTTTTTAATTATAATTTAGACAAAACTAATTAAGTTCATATATTTATATATGTAATATATTTGTATATTATCCAAAATCATATGAGAGCGATAGTTATATACTACATTTATGTCATAGCGAAGCAATTAGAAGAGTGTGTTATAAGTTGTACATCAGAAAAATAGCATGTAAATATGTAGAATCAGTTTCCATCTCTCACCCCATGAATTTGAGATGGGCTTATATGATAACTTTGGAAAGTGGTGGAATGTCACATTCTAAAAACATAGCCTATTCCATTAGTATGATTCCAATTCCTCAAAATGAAAGGAAACAAAAGGGAACTTAAGGAGATCCTCACCACGATTCAGGGCGTAGACGTCGTTGACCACACTAAGCCATCACACGGAGGATGTCCTCGACATCGGTGATAAATTCCCATGCCTGACTCAACAACAGAGTTCCCTAACGTTCTCCATAGACTCTCCTCAAACTGGCGAACTTCTGACTGCCATGGCCAAGGTTCGCGTGAAGGCGCGCGCGTGAGTTGGGCATGGCATCGGGCGGTGGTCTAATGAAGCTCTATGTTGTCACACCCGGGCTTTAAGGAACAAAGCCGGGTGCATCTCATACATGCGCCAAAGAAGACAACATATATAATAACAGAGTATATAGAGATAAATGTCACAATAATCAGAGTATTTATTACATAGTGGAAGTCTTATTACAAAATAAAAGATAAATATAAAACGAACTAAGGATCGTTCTTGGCGCCGATGTCAACTAGGAAACGCCACCTAGATTAAATCAAACTCCTCGCTTTGAGGCTCCACCTGAACCACGTGTTCTTCTCCTGTGGGGGGTGTGAGACAGCAAGGGTGAGCTCACACATGTTCATCGCTCAACAAGTTGTGGGGAATAATGTGGCATGAACTCACCAAAGGTGGGAGTTCATGTGATGTGTAAGGCTGATCAACAATAAGGGTTAAAGCTGAGCATTGCTTTTAATAAGTTGGTCAAAATTTTATTAGCAATTACTAAGTATAAGTAAATACCAAACCATAATAATAATATAACAAAATTAAATAATAATCTCATGCAGATGCAAATGACAAATTGAGTTTAGGTTCCATAATTTAATCATCAGAGAGTCCTGAGCTGCTCATGACCGCGAGCACGACTAGTATACCAGTTTTACACTCTGCAGAGGTGGTACCCTTTACCCACAAGTCGTGTATCCCATGTCGCCAGGGTTAGCTAGACCCTTAGACACTACCGAGGTGAATGGCTAGGGATCCACTACAAGGCCTTTACAAAGTTCCACTAGCTTCCGAAAACCCGCTACAGTTTATGGGAAGAGCACTTGCAAGAATCCCCCGTCTGACCGCCGTCGCAGCAAAATCAACCCGAGAACCTTCTTGCATGCAATCCCCTACTGCCCTTGCCCTTTCGGGTAAGGTAGTCTTCCACTAGCTTTCCTAGTTAGTTGGCCAAAGGCGTCCCATTAAACCCTTGTGGTGGCACGTGTTTCTCAAGTTAAGCTCCATGTTCCAATTAACATTTAATGATCTTGACATGAACATAAATAAAATAACAAGATAACTGGAACATGGATATAACAAAATATTATCCCAAAACTATGTAAAGCAATAGCAAAACTACCCATGTGATTCAGGGATAACAAGGTAAAGAGATAAACAATCAAGGGTGACCTATCGGGTCCCATCAAAATTAAGCCTATGCATGGTAAATGATTATAAAGAACATTATTGGGTAACAAAAGTGAATCATGGGCACAACTTTCCTTCAATGAGCTCCTGCTCAGCTACTTCTATCTGCTGGTCACCAGGATCCTCAGTCACAGGCTCTTCTACTCGCCACAATACAAACAAGCACAATATATAGAGAAACTTAACATCACACCAAACATGTAAACAAAATACATAATAATAATCTACACATTAAAATAAAATCCTAGGAACATGACTCATAATTTTTGGAGATATAGATTTTAAGATATGAATTTTCAAAGGTTTTATGTGCTTAAAATAGGATTAAGTGGGAAATTAATTTTCTTACTGTTGTCATGACAAAACAGAGACTCTAAGTGATATAGAATAATATTACAAAATTTTAAGAACTGAAATGGAGTAATTTGGACTAAAAATGGATTTTCTATGATTTAATCAAGTTCTAACACTTTTTATATATTACAAATCCATTTAAAATTTAGTTTTTTTTCTTCTGATTTTACAATACTCTGAACTGGGCCTCAAATTCAGAGAAACCCAGGGGGCTCTGCGCAACAATCCCAAGACCCAGAGTACAGTCGCGAGGGATGGTGGGTTGGTTTCTTGATAACTAAGGGGCTCTTAAGTAACTTTGGCACTGCGAAGGGGTATCAGATGTTTTAAGCCATCCGATCAAGAGTGGGTGGTCCAGATTAGAACGCCGAGACGCCCAACCGGTATACGATCACAGCGGTTGGTTTACGATCCTACGCTCCGGGTTTAATGAAGTGGTGATCACCATCGATCCGTTCGGCTATAATCCGACGGTCACGGCCCACAATGGATCCATACCCTCCTATTGGCATCCAACGATTCCCGTTTCACGACGCGAACAGGTGTATGGCTTCTAATCCGAGCCATTGCTTGATAGATCAACGGGCCACGTTCTATCCCCTACCTAAATACCGGACCGCGGCGGCGCTGCCTAGGTCGCGGTGGCGCCCTCACCGGCGACATGCCTTCCCGCCCCCAAACGCCCTATTCAACGCGCTAGAAGGTTCTAAACGTAGAGAGAATTAAGTCCAAGCGATTAGGGTATTCTTACCTACTACAGGGACACGACAATGGTTGGCCATGGCGGCAGCGACATGCTGGAGCTGGATATTTCCCCGTCGAGGAATTCAGCCCCGCCTGGCCGACGATACCCTCAGACGCCGCCACGACACCCACCCTAGGAACTCGGTGAAGCTCCAAGTCCTCCGTGCTTGCTCCGTACGGCCACAACGACGAGAAGCCCTGGTGGTGGCCCTAGCGGATGGTGGCTTGCCGCGACGGCACGGGAATGGCACGGCGAGCAGCGAGGAAGGAGTCCTGACCAGGAAGGAGGCGAATCAGGTGAGCGGTTTATAGCCCGCCAGGGCGGACTCGACCGGGTCAGTGGCATGCGCACGACCGCGGCATGCGCGGCTTCTGTTGAACGGCGCGACGCGACGGATCCGAAAAATGGGGAGGGAAGAAGCTCCTGACATCTCGGGCCCACTTATAAGTGAAAGGTAGTCGCGAGAGCACACGTGAGTTGGTGTAACGGAGAGGAGAAGGCGCGAGCGCGACTGACCCGGAGGGCCCACATGTCGGCTCCGTCTGCTGTTCTGGGCCGCGCAGCTAAGGACACAGGAAGTGGGCTGAAATTCGTTTCCCAGGCCCATCCGAGTTAAGAATTCTTTTCCTTTATTCTTATCTCCATTTTTCCTATTTCCAAATTCTTGGATTTCATATTTGAATTCAAACTAGTTTGTGATATTCATAATTAGGTCAACTGTTCAAATTAATATACCAGTATTAATAGTTTTACCTTTATTTATATATTTATTCTTTTATTTTGTATAGCATTTTTCTTTCTTTCCTCTAAACTCCGATTTGCATATTAGGGTTAAATCTCCAAATTTGGATATTAATATATTTCTTTTTATATTAGTTTTATATTGTAACAGAATGCACACAAAATAAGGTCGAGCATGATGCATAATTTATATGAGTGTCTTTTGTTAATTATTTATTTGTGTAAGTGAGATGTTCACATGTGATGGTGAGTAGAAATATAACACACATATAGATAAAGGAATATACTCTCCTTTTAGGTTTTTCTTACAAAGTGGGTATTACAAATTCTACCCCCTTAAAAAGAATCTCGTCCTCGAGAGTTAGGAAGAACTAGAGAAAAGGTGGGGAAAATCTATGCGAAGCTCTTCTTCTCTCTCCCAAGTTGCTTCATCTTCTCCATGGTGTCTCTATTGCACTTTGCACATCTTTATCACCTTATTTCTTGTAACTCTAGTCAAAGTGTCAAGAATCTTGGTAGGATGTTCTGTATAAGTCAAATCTCCATGAACACTGAGCTCTTCCATTGGTAACTGTTTACCCATGGACACGGAGACACTTCTTAATTGAGACACATGAAATACATTAGGCACATATAGAGGAGTCCTGCACTTCCTGCCTCTTGAATAAGTTACCCTCAAATTCTACCCTCAAATTCTCCGTGATTACACAGACTTGTTCTTCTGCCTCTTGAATAAGTTCAGGTCCAAAGAACTAACTTCCTCCAGTCTGGTCCTAATATAGAGGAGTCCTGCACTTCCTGCCATATAGAGCCTCGAACGATGACATCTTCAAACTGGGCTGGTAACTATTATTATATGAGAACTCAGCATAAGGTAGACTCTTGTCCCAACTACTACCATGCTGAAGGGCACAAGCTCTCAACATGTCCTCCAATACTTGGTTATTCCCTTTAGTCTGTCCATCTGTCTGAGGATGGTAGGCCGAACAAAAATGTCACTTCGTATCCATATTCTCATGAAAACTTTTCCAAAATCTGGAGGTAAACTATGAACCTCGATCAGACACGATCTTCTTTGGTACTCCATGTAAGCACACAATCCGAGCCATATATAACTCTGCTAGCTGAGAACCTTTGTAAGTAGTCTTGACAGGAATTAAGTGAGCCACTTTAGTCAATCTATCCACAATCACCCATATAGCATCATATCCTTTCTGGGTGCGAGGCAATCCAGTAATGAAGTCCATACCAATCTCTCCCCACTTCCACTCAGGTATCTTCAGTGGATGCAATAGTCCAGCTGGCCTCTGGTGTTCAGCCTTAACTCTTTGACACATCGCACATAGCCACATGTGCAGCCACATCTCTCTTCAATCCATATCACCAATATTTCCGCTTCAAATCCTAATACATCTTGGTACTACCAGGATGAATAGAATAATCCGAGTCATGGGCTTCCTTTAAAATAGTCTCACAAAGACTTTCAATCTCTGGAACACATATCCGATCCCTGAACCATATCGTGCTTTGCTCATCTTCCGTGAATTCTGGATCTCGACCTTCAGTAATAAGATCCCTAATCTCTTGTATCTTAGCATCACCAACCTGTCCTTTTGCGGATTTCTTGCTCCAAGGTAGGTTCCACATCAATAATAACTCCTTCAGTGTGAGCAACTATCCCCAGGTTAAGTCTCCTAAAATCCTCAACAATCTCATCAGGTAGCTGGGCAACAACAGCTGAATGAACATGCTCCTTTCGACTCAAGGCATCTGCAACCAAATTTGCCTTGCCCGGGTGATAGTGAATCTCCAAATCATAATCCTTAATAAGCTCCAATCAACGTCGTTGCCTAAGGTTGAGATCCTTCTAAGTGAATATATACTTCAAACTCTTATGATCCGTGTATACTTGACACTTGGTTCCCATAATATAATGTCTCCAAATCTTAAGCGCGCACAACGGCTGCCAGTTCTAAGTCATGAGTGGGTAGTTCAACTCATATTTCCGCAATTGACCAGACGTGTAGGCAATCACATGTCCTTCTTGCATAAGCACACATCTAAAGCCTTAACTACATGCATCACAATAAAAGTCAAATCCCTTCTGTAGATCTGGCATAACCAACACTGGGGCAACATCAATCTCTTCTTTAATTGATCAAAGCTTTCTTGGCACTTCTCGTCCCACTTAAACTCTCTTCTCTTCTCCATAAGTGAGGTCATGGGCTTAGCAATCTTAGAAAATCCTTCAATAAATCTCCGATAGTATCCTACAAGCCCCAAGAAACTCCGAATCTCCGTAACTGTAGTGGGTATGCTCCACACCACTATCTCCTTGACTTTAGCAGGATCCACTGATATCCCTCAATTAGAAATGATATGTCCAAGGAATGGCACCTCGCTAATCCAAAACTCGCATTTGCTATACTTGGCGTAGAGTTGATTATCCCTTAGCTTTTGTAGCACCAATCTCAGATGTTCCTCATGATTACTATCACTCTTGGAATAAATAAGAATATCGTCGATGAATACTACGATGAATCTGTCCAAATACTCCATAAACACCTTATTCATCAAATTCATAAAATAGGCTGGTGCATTAGTCAGTCCAAATGACATAACCGTGAACTCATATAATCCATATCGAGTTGAGAAAGTTGTCTTGGGAATATCTGATGACCTAATCTTCGCTTGGTGATAACCTGATCGGAGATCAGTCTTTGAGAATATCCTAGCACCTCTCCTCTGATCAAATAAATCCTCAACGCAGGGCAACAGATACTTGTTCTTCATGATAACATCATTAAGGGTCCTATAATCCACGCACATCCCTTGCGATCCATCTTTCTTCTGTACAAATAGAACATGCGCTCCACAAGGTGAAGAATCCGAATGAATGTACCCAGCAACTCCGTTAACTGCTTGTTGGGGACTTGTTCTCAAATGCTTTGAATCAAGAACAAGGCAACATAAAATGTTAAATATTAATGCCCTTCGTCCGCTGAAGCATTATCTCCCCAAGGATTTAATGAACTTCGGACGAAGACCATGAGCAAAATATCACGAAGGTCATACCTTCGTGATCAGACTTATAAAACAATATGAAATAAAATATAAAACACGAAATATTAAAGAGAGATGTACCATAGATAGATAACATTATTCGCATATTTTATTCTATGAATTTAAATACTAAAACATAATGTTTAGGCATATTTATACCTTTGCCTTGGCAGCAAACAATAATTCTAGAGTAATGCGTTTGCAATTACAAGATTGCGTGAACAGTAAAGGAATACTGTTCACTATTTATAGGCATAGGACACAGCCTATAAGGAATTACAATCATACCCCTTATAAAAGTTTACAACAATGACTCAGACCCTCATGGACTAAAAGGTCATTCTATGTTTAAGTCGGTTTGATCCTTCATCTTCGGGTACGCTATAACATCAAAGCTTCATGAGTGGTAGCTTCGGTTATCACGTATAAGCAGCTTTTGTCGAAGCTATTTCTTCCTGCAGGACCTTCGGCGACGAAGCATGGTCCCAACAGTAGCCCCTTCGCGGTGCTAGATCGTTTTTCGTAACGAGCTTTATCCGTGAAAAAGTCTCTTAGGCTTCGGGAAGCCGAAGCTCCGAAAAACACCTTCCCTGAGCTCGTTGCCGAGAAACGATGCAATTTCCGAGCGCGGGGCGGTCCCACCATGCAGGTTCACTTTCTCAGTTTTTGCGGCCCACCGTTCAGTGGGTGCGAGCGACTGTTTGTTCGGTGTAAAAATCTTGACGATTCACCTTCTTACCTGCAGCACTATATAAACAGACAGGTAGGTGTGAAGTTACCACAGCATTCATTGCTATTGCACTGTTTCGCTGCCAAAAATTTAACCATAGCCGAAGCTTGACTTTTGCATTCAAACGAAGCTCCAGTTTGGATTCTGCTTCGTCACGAGAAGAGCTTCGGAAAAAAGGTTATTAACTTCCAAGGAATTTTCAAGAAAATTTAAAATCAAATGGCCAAAGTACGCTCCACTGCTAGGGTTGAGCGTGATGGAGATGAGACCGAAGCCGTTGAAACTGTTCCGATTTCTGAAGCAATGAGGCGTTCTGGGCTGGTTTCATCAGACACACCTGCTGCCGAAGCAACACAAGCTGACGTTGAAGAAGTTGGTTCCGAAGATGAGTACAGCTGCGGGGTGCCAAGTAAACCTAGTCATTTGGACTTTGGAAAGTCCACCATCTCTGAAGTTGATCTTCCCAAAATGGTGAAGCTAGGCTATTTCAGCGAAGCAAAAAAGGAGTTGGTTCGTTTTGGCGGAGAGGAAATTACTCCGAAGCCAAAAAAGAATGAGGTTGTAGTGTTCAAAAGCTTCTTTAAAGCAGGATTAAGATTTCCTTTGAATGGGATGATGGCTGATGTTTTGAAGAAGTTTGGGGTTTACCTTCATTAGCTGACCCCTAATGCTATCGTTAGATTAAGCGTTTATATTTGGGCCCTTCGTAGCCAGGGAGTGGAACCGTTCGGTGAGGGTTTCTGCCGAGTTCATGAATTACACTACCAGACTAAAGCCAGAGGAGATGGTCTACATGAGAATTTTGGCTGCTACAACTTTGCTTATCGCAAGACTACGAAGTTTCCCGTGATAAGCTACCGAAGCAAATGGCCAGCCGGATGGAAATCTGAGTGGTTTTATGTTAAAGTTGATGAAAACGAAGATAAATTGGTCCAGAGTCCACTAGAGCTAACCGTCGGAGAGACGAGGCCCCACTGCAACATGATAAGGGGGAGCCCGAGCCAAATTGCTTTAGCTGAATTTTGAGTGATTTCAGATCATATTGGCACTAGAGACTTGGTGCAGGAATTTCTGGCTTTTAAAGTGTTCCCAACAATGAAGGAGTGGGAGATGCCGAAGCTGGAGGGAGAAAAGAAAAATGGAGAACTTGTTCGATTGCCTTATCACTACAAGTTTAAGAAACACTTTAAAAAACCCTGCCAGGAGTGGTTGGACACAATCGAGATTATGTGCAACGATATCCTCGGAAATTATTCTAAGAAAGAAGATCAGTTGATGACTGCAGCCTTCGACACTCGTCCGAAGCGAAGATTGAATCGTGTGCTAGATGCCTTGAATTTTGATTACCCTGATTACGAGCAACTGGGCAGAGATGCCGAAGGACCGAAGAGAAAGAGGATTATCAGCGCCCTGGACAAAGAAAGCACCAAATTGGCTAAAAAGGAAAAAGAAATTTCTGAAAAACTGAGCCCTGAGCCGAAGATAGCTGCTCCAAGGAAAAGAAAAGCTGCATCTCCAAATCCAAAGACATCGGCCCGAGAGGAGGAAGCTCCTGCAACACCTTCTGCTGCCGAAGTGGAACAGATTCTGAAGGTAATGACTGAACCTTTGCCTGTCAAGCTAAGTCCGCTATCGCCAGAACTGACGAAGTTTTTTCAGAAGGTCAAAGAAGCTTCGGCAGCAGAAAGTCCCGCAAAGCCGAAAAAACGAAGAATTATCCAAGTGGCTGATGTCATTCATCAGACACCACCACCGATATCGACGTCAAAAATTGTCACTGCCGAAACCTCAGCCATCGGAGCCAAAACCACCAGAGCCGAAACTACCGGAGCCAAAGCTACCAGAGCAACCACTGAAGCCGAAGCCGCCAAAGATCCTAACCTGGAAACCACGCTTGATGATATTGACAATATACTTTTGAGAATGGCTGAAGAAGAAGTTGTTGTGGTTGCGGTGAACACGACAATTGAAAAAGGAAAAAAGCAGATTGAAGACCCTTTGGAAGAAGAAAATTTTAATTTTCAAGATATACTTGGACAAGAGTTAACAGATGCTGAGAAAGAAGAGTTAAAGAAATATGCTATATCCTGCGGATACAAACCAGGGTCTCTGCTATTTGGTGGAGTCAATGAAGGGAAGCTAAGATGCCTTCGGAATCGAACCGAGGCCAAGGTTGTTAGGACCTTCTCCAAAAGCGTTGACCTGCCGAAGATAGAAGCGGACCTCTGTAGGTACCAGCGACAGCATATCGCTGGTAGCTTGCTCTATGCTAATTTCAAGGTAAAAAAACTCTCAATTTTTTTTTGAATTAATTTGTTTTCTGACGAAGGTTGTTTTGGCAGAGTATACTTCTAAGTAAAGTGCTGAGAATGCAACAAGATCTTGAAGATGAGAAAAACGAAGCTACCATCAAAGATCTAGAAAACAAAGTCAGAAATTACGAAGCTGCTCTGAAGGAAAAAAACTCCGTAATTCAAGACCTTGAAATCAAAGTTAAAGATCACGAAGCTGCCTTGGAAAAGAAAGACTTCGTCATTCATTCTATGGAAGGTTCACTGGCTAAAGCCCAAGCTGAAAATAACAAATTAAACAATGAATTACTTATAAAATCAGAAAAATCTGAGCAGGAAAAGAAGAATCTCGAAACAAATCTCAAGACTAAAATCGAGAAGAATTCAAATTTGCAAAAATCATTAAAGGAGCTTCAGGAGAAATGCTTAGATTTTGGGAGCCGATGTGTGCAGCGGCTGAAGGATGTGTTTCACTCAATTGGAGCTAGCTCTGATAAGTTTACACCTTCAGCTGAAAACCTGGCAAGCACCTTGGAATACATTGAGGGCGAAGTTGATGCACTTGACGAAGTTATTGCTGGGCATGCTGATTTCTGCGCCCTACTAGCTTCTCGAGGCACAGCTACCGCTTTCCTGAAGGCTGGCTGCACGCACGGGAAAATTGTAAATAGGCCAAACTTCAGCTTGTCACCGGCGGATTTGGTTGACATCCCAAGCCTAGCCCGAAGCATAGGAAACAGGTTTATGACCCAGATTTGGATAAACGGCGGGCGAAAAATGGCTGGTGATGAAGCTCGGAGCCACCTTAAGCCGGTGAGAAACTTATACTTGTTACCTTTACCTTCTCCTTGAATTCTGCACCTTTCTCATTCTGTTTTAATATGTATAGGATGATGAAGCTGAAGAATGACGAGCTGAAGCTTAACAGTTGCTGCAAAAGACTTTTCTGCAAAAAATTCTGGAGAAATTTTTGTAATATAATTGTAGAAAAACTTATGTAAATTTGTGCATACCTTGTAATATATCTTTTCCCCTTTATCCGTGTACGATCTGCTTTGCTGTGGACGAAATTTCATTTTTGAGCCGAAGGCGAAAAACACCTTCCCTTCTTTTCGTACACAACGAAGCATGAAAATTTCCTCTTTCTCCGAAGTTTTTTCCTCATAGCCGAAGCACCTGCCTTTTCTGTATGGTATGATGATAATGATCCTATATATGTCTAAATGAATGTTTATGAATGCAAATGTCATGATGTAATGTATCGTGCAAATGAATATCCGAATGTATTTTTAAAACCATAATCATAGCCTTCATTCCCTTGGGAATGACTCAAATCTTTTTGCCGTTTATTTTTCGGCTTCACCGTTTACTTTTCGGTGTATCAGCGCTGACTTTTCACTGTAAGCCTCCCTTAGGAGCTTCTTCGCCTTTTACTTTCGGCGGAATCACCGTTTATTTTTCGCTATAAGCCTCCCTTAGGAGCTTCTTCGCCTTTTACTTTCGGCGGAATCAGCGTTTATTTTTCGCTGCAAGCTCTGCATTCCCTTAGGAACGACTTTTGAGCTTCTCCCTGTTTTCTTTTCTTTTTCCTTTGCACTCGATGGTGCGTTCTCAGCTTTTACATTTACATCTTTGGGGGATATCGCTCTTATAAAATTGAAATAAGGAAAAGAAAAATTACATGTTGTGGCCCCATTAAAAACCTTTCTCCCCCTTTGGAAAGGAAAAGGGTACCACAAGAAAGAATAGAAAAAATTACATCAAGTTAAACATAATATCGCCGAAGCTCGTCCGCATTCCATGATCTAGGAATGTTGTTGCCGTCCATATCCTTCAATCTGTAGGAACCGGGTCTTGACGAAGATAGTACCAGAAAAGGTCCTTCCCACTTCAGCTTTAATTTGCCTACTGTCTCTGGGTTGGCTACTCTTCAAAGCACCAAATGTCCTGGTTCAATGTTCTTTAGCCTAACCTTTCTATCACGCCATTTTATTGTTTCAGCTTGGTATTTGTTGATGTTTTCCACAGCTTGAAGCCTGATCCCCTCTATAGCATCTTTTTCCACATAGTAATCAGCTTCAGCCTCGTCTTCTGCCGAAGCTACTATTCTTATTGATCCTGTTTTGGCTTCTTCTGGAGTTATTGCTTCGTCACCAAACAATAGTTTGAATGGTGTAAAACCTATTGATCTTGATATTGTTGTGTTGTGGCTCCACACCACTTTGATTAACTCATCTGGCCACTTTCCCCTAGGCTGATTGAAGATTAACTTCATTATTCCTGTCATTATGATGCCATTAGCCCTTTCAACAAGTCCATTTGACTCCGGATGCCGAACTGATGCAAAATGGATCTTCGTGCCAATTTGTTCACAAAACTCTCTGAACGCTTCGGAATCAAACTGCGTTCCATTATCCACAGTAATAGCCTTCGGCACTCCGAAACGACAAACAATATTTTGCTAGAAAAACTTTTGAATAGTGACCGAAGTTATTGTGGCTAAAGGCTTTGCCTCAATCCATTTAGAAAAATATTCCACTACCATTACAACATATCTTAAGTTCCCTTGTGCTGGTGGTAACGGACCTAACAAATCAAGACCCCACCTTTGCAACGGCCAAGTAGGTTGTATTAACTGGGTTAGAGACGAAGGTTGTTTTTGATCTCTTGCACATTTCTGACAACCTTCGCACTTTTGGACTAATTCTGCTGCATCTGAAGCTGCCTTTGGCCAATAAAATCCTTGACGAAAAACTTTTCCAAGCAAAGGCCTAGATCCAATGTGAGATCCACACAGGCCTGCGTGTATTTCCTTCATCAATTCTATACCTTCGGCTCTGGATAAACACTTGAGTAATGGAGCACAGACTCCATGCTTGTACAACTCCCCTTCTATTATAACATATGGCCGAGCTCTTGCCTCTATCCTCCTGTTATAAGCTTCGTTATCTGAAAGAAAGTTACCCTGAAGGAAAGAGATGATCTCAGTTCTCCAGTCTTCACTATAGACAGGGGATATGTTGAGGACTGCTCTTTCAAGAAGTTCGACCGAAGGTGCTTTTATTGTCTCGAAAAATACTTCCGAAGGTAAGGGCAGCCCCTGTGCTGCTGACTTGGCTAATAAATCAGCATATTTATTTTCTCCACGAGGAATATTTTTAGCAGAAAACCCTTCAAAGGAAGCCTCAATCCTTCGGACCGTGTCTAAATATTTTTCAAGCTTCGGATCTCTCGCTTTATAACTTTTGTCAATATGACCAGAAATAACCTGGGAATTAGTTTTGAGAACCGCCCTTCTAATTCCCATCGCCTTTAACTTCCGAAGACCCAAGAGCAAAGCTTCGTACTCAGCAATGTTGTTTGTGCAACTGAAATCAAGTCTTGTTGCATAACAAGTTTTAACTTTGGAAAGTTCGACCAACACAGCAGCTGCTCCTGCTCCGAAGGTTCCCCAAGATCCATCGCAAAATACTGTCCAAACTTCGGCATCTTTACTCGTTTCTTCTTCCTGAGCCCCTGGCGTCCAGTCAGCAATGAAGTCTGCCAACGCTTGGGACTGAATCGAAGATCTATGCACATAATCAATGCAAAATTCATTGAGTTCCGCAGCCCATTTTCCAACCCTTCCAGTAGCTTCTCTATTTCTCATAATATCCTTCAATGGTTGTGAAGAAGGGACAATTATATTGTATGCTTGAAAATAGTGCCGAAGCTTCCTGGAGGCCATCAAAACAGCATACAGCACCTTCTCCAATTCTGTATAATTTTTCTTTGATAAACTAAGGACTTCGGATACAAAGTATATTGGGGCTTGCTTTTTGACTTGGCCCTCAAGCTTCTCTTGGACAAGTGCTGCACTTACCGCTGAGTGCGAAGCTGCCACATATAACAACAGAGGAGCCCCTGGCGTTGGTGGAGTTAGTGTTGTTAGGTCTATCAAATATTGCTTCAGCTCTTTGAAGGCTTTCTGCTGGACTATCCCCATTGAAAAACTTCGGCTGACTTCAGTACTTCGAAAAATGGTAAATTTCTTTCTGCTGATCTAGATATGAATCTGTTGAGAGATGCCAGTCTTCGTGTCAATCTTTGAGCCCCCTTCTTTGTACTTGGTGGTTCCATTCGAAGGATAGCTTCGATTTTATTTGGATTAGCCTCAATCCCTTTTGTTGAAACTAGGAAACCAAGAAATTTCCCTTTCTTCACTCCGAAGACACACTTTTCTGGATTCAACTTTAAACCGGCCTGTCTAAAATTAGCGAAGGTCTCTTGCAGATTCGTAATGTGATTTTCTTGCTTCGTGCTTTTTACAATAATATCATCAACGTAAGTTAGCACATTTCTGCCTATCTACGAATGAAGAACCCTCGCTGTCATTCTGCTGAAGCTTCCTCCAGCATTCTTGAGCCCCTCAGGCATCCGAAGGTAACAATATGTTCCACTAGGGGTTATGAAGCTGGTTTTTGGCTCATCCTCCTTCTTCATCCAAATTTGATGATAGCCTGAATAACAATCCAACAGACTCATAAGTTCTGATGAAGCTGCTGCATCAACTAGGGAATCTATCCTTGACAATGGAAATTCGTCCTTCGGACAGGCCTTGTTGAGATCAGTAAAATCAATACACATCCTGCATTTACCATTGGCCTTTTTTACCATAACCGTGTTAGCCAGCCATTCTGGGTATTTTACCTCTCTAATAACTCCGGCGCTGAGAAGTCTTTTCACTTCAATCCGAGCACCTTCGGCCTTGTCATCAGACATCTTCCGAAGCCTCTGCTTTCTGGGTCTAAAGGATGGATCAACATTGAGCGAGTGTTCAATAACATCCCTGTTGACTCCGCAAAGATCATTAGCTGACCATGCAAAAACATCTTTGTTGTTGAACAGAAACCTTATCAAGGTTTTCTCCTGTTCTTCGGACAGTTGGGATCCCAATAGCACCTTCTGCTCTGCTATGTCCTCGCATAAGAGCATGGGCTTTGGCTGATCGGCCGAAGCAGCTTTCTCCCTTCTGAACTTGTATTGCTCACAAGCTTCAGCTCCATCTATGTTATGGATTGCTTTTGAGTCTGTCCAGTTTCCTTCGGCCCTTCTGGCAGCTTCCTGACTTCCATGAATAGCAATGGGTCCTTGGTCCGAAGGTATCTTCATGCAAAGATATGTTGGATGAAGAATTGCTTCGAAGGCATTGAGAGTACCACGACCAATGATTGCATTGTAAGGGTATTCCATGTCAACAATATCAAACACAACTTGTTCAGTCCTTGTGTTGTTGATAAATCCAAAGGTTACTGGCATTGTGATTTTTTCGAGTGCTACAATCTGCCTTCCTCCGAAGCCACAAAGGGGATGTGTGGCATCATGGATCTTGTCTTCGGGCTCTTGCATCTGTCTGAAGGCCTTAGCAAATATGATATCAGCTGCACTGCCTGTATCAACCAAAACATTATGGACCAGAAATCCTTTGATCACACAAGAGATAACCATAGCATCATTGTGTGGGTAATCCTTGAGCTGAAGATCCTCTTGAGAAAAGGTAATTGGGATGTGAGACCATCTTGATTTGATGAAGGGTCCTTATACCCCTACGTGTTGTACTCTTCTCTGTGCCTCCTTCTTCTGTTTCTTGTTGGCTGGCTCTGAGCATGAACCGCCTGTTATCGGGAGAATCAGCTTCGGAGCCGAAGCAGTTCCAGCTTGATTCTTGATCGAAGCCATCAGCCCAAAAAGTGGAAGTGAGTTCACCGGAGGTGGGCGCCAATGTTGGGGACTTGTTCTCAAATGCTTTGAATCAAGAACAAGGCAACATAAAATGTTAAATATTAATGCCCTTCGTCCGCTGAAGCATTATCTCCCCAAGGATTTAATGAACTTCGGACGAAGACCATGAGCAAAATATCATGAAGGTCATACCTTCGTGATCAGACTTATAAAACAATATGAAATAAAATATAAAACACGAAATATTAAAGAGAGATGTACCATAGATAGATAACATTATTCGCATATTTTATTATATGAATTTAAATACTAAAACATAATGTTTAGGCATATTTATACCTTTGCCTTGGCAGCAAACAATAATTCCAGAGTAATGCGTTTGCAATTACAAGATTGCGTGAACAGTAAAGGAATATTGTTCACTATTTATAGGCACAGGACACAGCCTATAAGGAATTACAATCATACCCCTTATAAAATTTACAACAATGACTCAGACCCTCATGGACTAAAAGGTCATTCTATGTTTAAGTCGGTTCGATCCTTCATCTTCGGGTACGCTATAACATCGAAGCTTCATGAGTGGTAGCTTCGGTTATCACGTATAAGCAGCTTTTGCTGAAGCTGTTTCTTCCTGCAGGACCTTCGGCGACGAAGCATGGTCCCAACACTGCTTCTTAAGTCCTTTTATCTCTTCTACAGACATCCTATATGGCCGTTTAGAAATAGGAGCAGTCTCAGGTAAGAGATCAATAACAAACTCAACTTCCCTATCTGGTGGCATTCCTGGTAACTCCTCTGGAAAGACATCCGAAAAATCCCTAACCACACGGATGTTGTCACCAACAAACTCCTCAGCTATAAAGAACATCGCACGTTTGGAAGAGGTGGTTACTGCAATTTGAACTTGAAATCTTTCTCCTTTAGAACTGGTGAGTTCTATGGTTCCTTTAGCACAGTGTATAAAATGCATTTACCTTTATTAACCACGACATACCAAGGATCACGTCTATAGTGCTCTCTTCTAACACTATAGGGGTAGCCCATCTAGGTTAGAAACACACGGGACGAAAGAAAGGATTGTAGACAAGGCAGTGATTACGAAGCATGTTACTTTGGGGGATTTATTAGCTAAGTGTGTCACCTACTAAAGCTAATTCATTACCTTACGGTGGTACATGATAAGATGCCCGTCTATACTATTTCAATCAATTAAAGAAGCAAATCAGGCATTGATCATCAGCACAATCAACCAACATTTTTAATAGATAAAATAATTTTAATTTTTGTCTTAGGTCTCCTATCTTTTAAAAAGGTCATAAATGTAGGATTCCAAGGTGTGAAATCCATCTTGTCTCAGAGTAGAAAAGGTAAGAATCATCATAGTAGAACAGTAGAAGGTGAGACAGGATCAAGATAAGTATAGAGAGAATCAGAGTAAGGTAAGTATAAAATGAATCAGAAGAAGGTAAGTAGGGAAGGGTTTTGTCCATTTCTATTTAGGTTTCGTCCTACAGTCAACATTTCCTCTGATACCACTTCTGTCACACCCGGGCTTTAAGGAACAAAGCCGGGTGCATCTCATACATGCGCCAAAGAAGACAACATATATAATAACAGAGTGTATAGAGATAAATGTCACAATAATCAGAGTATTTATTACATAGCGGAAGTCTTATTACAAAATAAAAGATAAATATAAAACGAACTAAGGATCGTTCTTGGCGCCGATGTCAACTGGGAAACACCACCTAGATTAAATCAAACTCCTCGCTTTGAGGCTCCTCCTGAACCACATGTTCTTCTCCTGTGGGGGGGTGAGACAGCAAGGGTGAGCTCACACATGTTCATCGCTCAACAAGTTGTGGGGAATAATGTGGCATGAACTCACCAAAGGTGGGAGTTCATGTGATGTGTAAGGCTGATCAACAATAGGGGTTAAAGCTGAGCATTGCTTTTAATAAGTTGGTCAAAATTTTATTAGCAATTACTAAGTATAAGTGAATACCAAACCATAATAATAATATAACAAAATTAAATAATAATCTCATGCGGATGCAAATGACAAATTGAGTTTAGGTTCCATAATTTAATCACCAGAGAGTCCTGAGCTGCTCATGACCGCGAGCACGGCTAGTATACCAGTTTTACACTCTGCAGAGGTGGTACCCTTTACCCACAAGTCGTGTATCCCATGTCGCCAGGGTTAGCTAGACCCTTAGACACTACCGAGGTGAATGGCTAGGGATCCACTACGAGGCCTTTACAAAGTTCCACTAGCTTCCGAAAACCCGCTACAGTTTATGGGAAGAGCACTTGCAAGAATCCTCCGTCTGACCGCCATCGCAGCAAAATCAACCCGAGAACCTCCTTGCATGCAATCCCCTACTGCCCTTGCCCCTTTCGGGTAAGGTAGTCTTCCACTAGCTTTCCTAGTTAGTTGGCCAAAGGCGTCCCATTGAACCCTTGTGGTGGCACGTGTTTCTCAAGTTAAGCTCCATGTTCCAATTAACATTTAATGATATTGACATGAACATAAATAAAATAACAAGATAACTGGAACATGGATATAACAAAATATTATCCCAAAACCATGTAAAGCAATAGCAAAACTACCCATGTGATTCAGGGATAACAAGGTAAGGAGATAAACAATCAAGGGTGACCTATCGGGTCCCATCAAAATTAAGCCTATGCATGGTAAATGATTATAAAGAACATTATTGGGTAACAAAAGTGAATCAAGGGCACAACTTGCCTTCAATGAGCTCCTGCTCAGCTACTTCTATCTGCTGGTCACCAGGATTTAATCAAGTTCTAACACTTTTTATATATTACAAATCCATTTAAATTTTAGTTTTTTTTTTTTCTGATTTTACAATACTCTGAACTGGGCCTCAAATTCAGAGAAACCCAGGGGGCTCTGCGCAACAATCCCAAGACCCAGAGTACAGTCGCGAGGGATGGCGGGTTGGTTTCTTGATAACTAAGGGGCTCTTAAGTAAGTTTGGCACTGTGAAGGGGTATCGGATGTTTTAAGCCATCCGATCAAGAGTGGGTGGTCTAGATTAGAACGCCGAGACACCCAACCGGTATACGATCACAGCGGTTGGTTTACGATCCTACGCTTCGGGTTTAATGAAGTGGTGATCACCATCCATCCGTTCGGCGATAATCCGACGGTCACGGCCCACAATGGATCCGGACCCTCCAATTGGAATCCAACGATTCCCGTTTCACGACGTGAACAGGTGTATGGCTTCTAATCCGAGCCGTTGCTTGATAGATCAACGGGCCACGTTCTATCCCCTACCTAAATACCGGACCACGGCGGCGCTGCCCAGGTCGTGGTGGCGCCCTCACCGGCGACATGCCATCCCGCCCCTAGACGCCCTATTCAACGCGCTAGAAGGTTCTAAACGCAGAGAGAATTAAGGCCAAGCGATTAGGGTATTCTTACCTGCTACAGGGACATGACAATGGTTGGCCATGGCGGCAGCGACATGCTGGAGCTGGATATTTCCCCGTCGAGGAATTCAGCCCCGCCCGGCCGACGATACCCCCAGACGCCGCCACGACACCCACTCTAAGAACTCGGTGAAGCTCCCAGTCCTCCGTGCTTGCTCCGTACGACCACAACGACGAGAAGCCCTGGTGGTGGCCCTGGCGGATGGTGGCTTGCCGCGACGGCACGGGAATGGCACGGCGAGCAGCGAGGACGGAGTCTTGACCGGGAAGGAGGCGAATCAGGTGAGCGGTTTATAGCCCGCCAGGGCGGACTCGACCGGGTCAGTGGCATGCGCACGACCGCGGCATGCGCGGCTTCTGTTGAACGGCGCGACGCGACGGATCCGAAAAACGGGGAGGGAAGAAGCTCCTGACATCCCGGGCCTGCTTATAAGTGAAAGGTAGTCGCGAGAGCACGCGTGAGTCTGTGTAACGGAGAGGAGAAGGCGCGAGCGCGACTGACCCGGAGGGCCCACATGTCGGCTCCGTCTGCTGTTCTGGGCCGCGCAGCTAAGGACACAGGAAGTGGGCCGAAATTCGTTTCCGAGGCCCATCCGAGTTAAGAATTCTTTTCCTTTATTCTTAAATCCATTTTTCCTATTTTCAAATTCTTGGATTTCATATTTGAATTCAAACTAGTTTGTGATATTCATAATTAGGTCAACTGTTCAAATTAATATACCAGTATTAATAGTTTTACCTTTATTTATATATTTATTCCTTTATTTTGTATAGCATTTTTATTTCTTTCCTCTAAACTCCGATTTGCATATTAGGGTTAAATCTCCAAATTTGGATATTAATATATTTCTTTTTATATTATTTTTATATTGTAACAGAATGCACACAAAATAAGGTCGAGCATGATGTATAATTTATATGAGTGTCTTTTGTTAATTATTTATTTGTGTAAGTGAGATATTCACATGTGATGGTGAGTAGAAATATAACACACATATAGATGAAGGAATATACTCTCATTTTAGGTTTTTCTTACAAAGTGGGTATTACATATGTGCTCCCCATTGGCGGCACTGCCATCTTGGCATGGCGCATGGTCACGATGCACGATGGCCCGGGGATTGGGGCGGCTAAAATTTATACTCCTGATGAAGAAAATTCGACAGACATCTCGCGATTGAACTAACGAAACTCAACATGGGGAGGGAGGAGATAGATCTGACGGCTCGGACCCATGCGTCAGCGACCCTGAGCGAAGAGGTGCGGATTGACAGGCGGGCTCCACCCGTCAGTGGGTGCGTGCGGCGCACTGCTGCGGGGGATGGGCCGTCCACAACAGATTTGGTCCAGGACATGCAGGTAAGGGTATTTTTCCTTTTATTTCTGTGTCCAATTTAAAATTTAATTTTCAAATCACTTTCAAATATGAGTTGGTGTTTCAGCTTCAATCTAAATGCACAACCAATGAAAAGCTTATAATGCAATACAAAGTAACCTATATTTTTACATATTAGTTGTTTTATTCATTTAGGTAACTACATCTCAACATATGATTCATGGAACAATAATTCACTTAAGCAAATAATCAAGGAGTCTTTTATTATTTCTTTTTGGAGTTTTTCTATTTATTTCCAGTTTAAAAGTTAAAATATAAATCAAATATATTTTTGTCGGCGTTTCGACCCCGGGGGGTCCCTGGACCGACGAGTAAATTGTCGTTGTGTGTCCCAGCCCAGATGGGTCGGCGCGAGACGGAACACAAAGGGGGGAAAACAGTAAGGGGAAACTGTGGCCTTCGTGTTGTCCTGCGCCCAGGGCGGATGCGCTTGCAGTAGGGGGTTACAAGCGTTCGCGTGGGAGAGAGAGAGAGAGAGAGAGCCTTGTGCATCGGCCCGTTCTCCCGCGCGGCCAACCTTCTCATACGGGAGCCCTGGACCTTCCTTTTATAGACGTAAGGAGAGGGCCCAGGTGTACAACGGGGGGTGTAGCAATGTGCTAACATGTCTAGCAAAGAGGAGCCAGAGCCCTATGTACGTGCTGTCGTGGTTGTCGGAGAGGTTTTGGCGCCCTGTTCATGTGATGTCGTGGCCGTCGGAGGAGCGCTTGAGCCCCATGGAAGTACAGCTGTCGGGGCTGTCGGATCCTTGCTGACGTATTCTTGCTTCCGTAAGGGGCTGAGAGCCGCCGTCGTCATGGGGCACGCGGGGTGCCATCATTACTTGTTTACAAGGGCGAGCCGGATGGGACGCCGGTCTTGTTCCCCGTAGCCTGAGCTAGCTAGGGGTAGGGTAATGATGGCCCCCCTGTGACGTGATTGGTCCGAGCCCGAGGTCGGGCGAGGCGGAGGCTCCTCCGAGGTCGAGGCTGAGTCCGGGCCCGGGGGTCGGGCGAGGCGGAGACCGTCGTCCGGGGTCGAGGTTGAGTCCGAGCCCGGGGGTCGGGCCAGGCGGAGTCCGTCTTCCGAGGTCGAGGTCGAGTCCGAGCCCTGGGGTCGGGCGAGGCGGAGCTTCCTATGGCGCCTGAGGCCGGTCTTGGTGGCTGTCAGCCTCACCCTGACGGGTGGCACAACAGTCGGAGCAGCGCAGGCGGCGCTGTTTTCCTGTCAGGTCAGCCAGTGGAGGGGCGAAGTGACTGCGGTCACTTCGGCCTTGTCGTCTGAGGAGCGCGCGTCGGGATAAGGTGTCAGGGGATCCTTGCATTGAATGCTCCTGCGATACGGTCGGTTGGCGTAGCGATCCGGCCAAGGTTGCTTCTCCGTGAAGCCTGCACGAGCTAGGCCTCGGGTGAGTCGAAGGTGCGTTCGTTGCTTGAGGGGACCCTGACCTGAATCGCGCCCATCAGGCCTTTGCAGCTTTGTGCTGATGGGGGTTACCAGCTGAGATTAGGAGTCTTGGGGGTACCCCTAATTATGGTCCCCGACAGTAGCCCCCGAGCCTCGAAGGGAGTGTTAGTACTCGCTTGGAGGCTTTTGTCGCACTTTTTTGCAAGGGGACCGGCCTTTCTCGGTTGCATTTCGTTCCGGTGGGTGCGCGTGAGCGCAGCCGTCGGGTGTAGCCCCCGAGGCCTCGAAGGGGTGGTTTGACTCCTCCGAGGTCTTAGCACGTTTCGTGATGCCTCGGCTGGTCTGGTTGTTCCCTCATGCGAACTGGCCATAGCCCGGGTGCATAGTCAGGTTCCAAGTTCTCGGGCTGGTATGTTGACGTTGTCAACGGTTTGGCCGGAGCCGGGTTTGCGAGAGCAGCCCCAGAGCCTCCGCACAGAGCGAGAGGACGGTCAAGGACTGACTCGGCTTTTTTCATACGCCCCTGCGTCGCCTTTTTGCAAGGAGGAGGGGGGAAAGCGCCATGTTGCCCTCGGAGGGCGCCGAACATGGTGTCTCCAGTGAGTTGCTAACGGGTGATCCGAGTGGACGCCCGTGCCCCATTCGATAAGGGTCGGCTAGTGGCCCAGAGGCGTGCTCCAAAAGTACCTGCATGTGATTTGCCGGACCTGGTCCCGTTTGATAGGGTCCGAGGGCTTGATGCCTCCCTCTGATGGGATTCCGTTACAGAATCGCTCCTGATGGTCTCGGAAATGTCCTAGGGTACCTCGGGAGGGTAGTCCGAGCCTCGGCCATATATGTATCGGACGTACCCAGAGGCATCCCTGGCTCTGCATGCTCTGAGGCAGTTGTCGAACCCTTCGGGGGCCAGCCTACGAACCTCTGATCAGTAGTGGGCGCGGAGCCCGAGTGGCCTGAGGCGGCTGTCGAACCCTTCCGAGGGGCCAGGCTTTGAACCTCTGATCAGTAGTGGGCGCGGAGCCCGAGTGCTCTGAGGCGGCTGTTGAACCCTTCCGAGGGGCCAGCCTTCGAACCTCTGATCAGTAGGAGGGCTCGGGGCCCGCTCCCTTCGCGGAGAAGGATCCCTTTCAGAGTATCCCCTTTCCCGGTCCCTGTAGCAAGAGAGAGAAAGAGGAAGAGGAAAAGGATACGAAATCGAACGACGTGGCGCACCTTTTTGATGTGGTCATCATGGCGGAGGTGAAGCGTCGCCTACTTCGCCTGCCAAAGGTGCCGCCTGTCCTGCCGCAGAGTTAATGCGATGGGATGAGTAGTTCGCGGGGCAGCCGTTGTGCGTGCGCGAGCCGTTCGAGGAACGGGCGTTTCGCCTTTGAGTTTTGAATCTCGTGGCGGGTTCGGGCGAAGTGTTGAACGGGTCTCGCCTGGGCCTTGTCCGCTCTGCCGCCACCTCTTCTGCTTGGTGATGGCCGACCGGGTAATCGTTGTTTCGCCGCGCGACCCGTGGCCTTTCTCCACCGTCACGGTGGACGATCTGGAGGCCCTTGTTGCCGATGGTTTGCTTCGTCCTCTCTCCGGCGACCCACAGCCGGAGTGGATGGTCCCTCCGAGCGGAGCCGCCCCGTCCCCGCCGCCAGGGTATGTGCTGAGCTTCGTGTCTTTTCACGAGCGGGGGTTCGGAGTGCCGGCAAGTCGTTTCATGTGGGCGATTCTGCACTTCTACGGGGTGGAGCTGCACAATCTTAGCCCCAACTCCATCGCGCAAGCAGCCATCTTCGCGGCGGTTTGCGAAGGGTTTTTGGGGATTGCACCCCACTGGGACCTGTGGACCCACCTCTTCTCTGCGGAGCTTTTTGCCTCGATGACGGGGGAAAGAAGAGTTCGCATGGCGGTGCGGGCCGATGGCTGCATCCTCCAGTTGAGGCAGGCGCAGCAGTACATCCCTGCCATCCTCGTGTCTTCGAACAAGGGGTGGCAGCGCCGGTGGTTTTATCTTCGGAATGACGATGGGAGGCTCCCGTCGTTTTCTCAACGAGTGGAGACCGCCGCCGGCAGTAACTAGCGCTATGGGGCCCCGCGCGAGAAACAGAAGAATCTCCAGCCCCTTTTGAAGGCTTTGGAGGAGCTGCGAGAAGGAGGGCTCACCGCCGCGGGGGTGGTTGCCGCCATTCATCACCGGAGGGGGCTCCCCTTGACGGAGCGGTGGCTGCCGCTTTCGGAGATGACGCCGGGGGTCAACTTGGAGGGTTTGCAGATGTCCTCGGCCCCCCTCCCCGCCGATGACCTCCACAGGCGGGTAGCCAGCACGGTAGGGAGGTTAGACGCCGACGCCCTTACCCAGCTCTCGATGTGTTCCGATCGTGGGTGTGTGTCCCTAGTGAGTGTCTGCTCCTTCTTCCTTCTTGTGTCGGATTGCCATTGGTTCTCACAGTCGAGACTTTTCGTCCATCTCCAGGAGGTGGGGTTTCACAAGCCTTCCCTGCCACTGGTCCCGGAGGACGCGGTGGACCGAGCCACACGGAGGGTCGCCGCGGAGAAGAAGAAGGAGAAGAAGGACGCGAAGAAGGCTCGGGCCCGCGAGCGGATGCGGGCTCGGGATGCGTTGGAGAGGCTTCATCGTTGGCAGGAGAGGGACGGTCTCCCGAGGGAGCCGTCGCCGGAGACGCCTTACGATGACGACGACGACGACGATGACGATGATGAAGACGATGACATGGCTGTCCGCCTCGACTTCAGCCCGGATCTGAGGCTGGGCCAGGGGTCGTCGAGCCAGCCCCCGAGCGGGCTAGCGCCGTCGGTATCTGGGGCCGGGACGTCGGGGTCCCGGTCCGAAGAACGGGGGCAGGCCGAGGGGGTACTTAACCCCTTGGCCGAGGTAGTTGAGGTGACCCCCGGGAGTCAGGCCGACCCGCCTGTTCCCCAAGAGTCGTTGCCCGTGCCGACTGCACAGGAGGCTGATCCTCGGGTCGTCGTGGCTGCGCCTGGGCAGTCTGTCCCTCTGGTGCCTCGGGCGCCCGAGGCAAGGATGGTGCCGAAGCTGGCAACGGGGCTAACCTCGGTGGTACCCGCGGGGACCGAGGCTCGAGGGACCTCCCCGCAGGCACGATTGGTCGTGGCCCGGAGTGGGTAAGTATCTGAGGATACCTTTGTCCCGGCTCCTTCTTCGTGTGTCCTGATCCTACTCTTTCCTTTCTTCCTAGCAAACGGAGGCACGGTTCGACCGGTCTGGCTCCTCGAAAGGCCCTTAAGACGGCGCCAGCTTCTGCGGCCGGTGCTGCACGGGCCTCGCCGGTCGGCTGGCCTCTACACAAGGTGCCCTCGAGCAGGGGGCTCAGGCGGCACAGGTTGTCGTGGGGCGAGCTCCTGAGGCTGATCCCTCCGTCGAGGCGGCCGTCGTGCCGAGGGAGACTGCTCGCGCGGCTACGGCCTTGAGCCCACCAGACATGTTGCCGGTGCTGGCACCGGCTTCTGCCGAGGCTATTGCCGTTCTGGCCGTGGAGCCACCCGTCGCCGCCAACGCTGAGACGACTGAGGCGCCGTTACTCGATGCCTCGGAGGAGGGGGCGCAGAACCGCGACCCGTCCTGGGGAGCGGCAACCTCGTCCTCACGCCGCACAGTCCCGACGGGCGGCGTCAGTCGCTCCGGTTCTGGACCCGTGGCGCTTTGGATCCCCTCTTCGTTCTTGACGATGAGCGAGAGGAGCAGTCTTGGGACGAGCTTCGTGAGTGTGCCGAGGCAACGACGGGGTCGCTTCGGTTGACCTTGGAGGTCCTTTGTAGGGACGTTCCCAAGATCCTCCAGGTAAGGATTTTAGGCATACCTTTCACGTGATCAAGGCATTCTTTGTGACGTCCCGCTTCCTTTCCTCAGGATCTGACAGATCTGAGCGCCGCCAAGTCGTCGTTCATCCGTTGCGAGGCCGATGTCTGGGGTTCACTGCGGTTCCTGAGGACCACGCTTGCCGAGGCTACCGAGCGCCTCTCCCAACGGAGCGCTGAGGTGGCAGACCTTTGGTTGCTCTGTGTTGATCTGGGGGCAGAGGCAGCGGCGGCACGCGCAGAGGCGCAGCGGCGGTAGTTGGAGCTTGGCCAGGTCATCGGCGAGCGGGACCAATCTCGAGGCCGGGCCGCCGAGGCTGAAAGCCGGGCTGAGGCCCTTGGAGACCAGCTAGCCGAGGTGTCTGCTCGGGCCGGAGCCCTTGCGGCGGACCAAGCCATGGCCGTCGGGTCTGCTCAGTCCGCCCAAGCCGCAGCCTCGGAGCAGCGTGCCCGAGCCGAAGGTATGTCTTGGCTGTTTTATGATTTTGATTCAGCTTCATTCTTCAACTCGTGTTTGAAGACTTCTGCTTTGGCTGTTTGTAGAGCTCGAGTCTGCCCTCGACGAGTCCACCAAGGCACTTGCCCAGGCGACTGAGCAGAAGGAGGCCGACCACGTGGCCATGTTCGAGGCTATCTCGGCCTTCTGCCAGATCTTCGGTCTTGACGACGTCCCCTCGGGAAGCTCCCCCCAGAGTGGCCTGCAGGCCTTGGGTGACCATGCGTGTGGCAGACTCCGCGGGGCGCTGCATCACGGCGTTAGGCGGGCCTTCGCCGTGCTCGCTTCCCACTATGATGTGGATCTGGAGCGGGTCAGAGAGGGATATTGCCTTCCCGACGAAGATGAAGCTGCCATGGCCGAAGTCTAGAGGCTTGACGCGGCCGCCGCGGGCCCAAGCGCGGTGCTGGCGACCACCTTCGAAGCAGAGATCCTTCCGCTTGCGCCGTCGTCCGAGGCCGGGGTGGATCTCGCCGAGGGTGGAAATGAAGCCGAGGGCGCGGCTCCTTCTCCGGGCGATGCCTGATTCTGCCGGAGCAGTTTAATTTGAATGCGTATGTGTTTTTTGCGGCAGTCGGGGCCCGAACACTTTGTCGTCATGATATAAAGCTGTCTCTTTTCCTCCTGTTTTGCGTATCCGGACTCGTTCGTGAGTAGCAGGATTGCTTACCCAAGTAAGAGTTATTTTTCGCGGTAGGTGACGAGTGAGGTATCCGTATCCCGAAGGCGTAGGAGTCCCTCGGCTCGGTCGGCCTTGCCACTTACATGCACTCTTATTCGTTTCTCGGGGTCCTATTACTGATATAGCCAGGAGACGCGAAAGTCGTTTTGGTGGAAGACTTCTTTCGAGGAAAATTTTGACGCAGAGGGGGTGCCCCCGTTCTAGCCCCCGAGGGAGGGTCGGGCTTTGCCGAGGCAAGGCTGACCCTTCCTTGATGGTTAGACTTTGTTGGCATGTGTAGACGAGGTATATGAACGACTCGAAAACATCTTGAGGGTAGAAGCGACGTAGCTGTCGGATGTTCCAAGCGTTGCTGTAGACCTCACCTTGACTGTTGGCCAGCTTGTATGTTCCGGGCTTCAAAATCTTGGCGATGATGAATGGCCCTTCCCAGGGAGGCGTGAGCTTGTGGCACCCTCAGGCGTCTTGTCGTAGCCGAAGCACCAAGTTGCCCACCTGGAGGTCTCGGGACCGAACCCCTCGGGCGTGGTAGCGTCGCAGGGACGGCTGATACCGCGCCGAGTGTAGTAAGGCCATGTCCCGAGCCTCTTCCAGCTGGTCCAGTGAGTCTTCTCGGTTGGTCTGGTTGCTTCGGTCGTTGTACGCCCTCGTCCTCGGGGATCCGTATTCCAAGTCCGTGGGCAAAACAGCTTCGGCCCCATAGACTAGAAAAAATGGCGTGAAACCTGTGGCTCGGCTTGGCGTCGTTCTCAGACTCCAGACCACCGAGGGGAGTTCCTTCATCCATCGCCTGCCGAATTTGTTGAGGTTGTTGTAGATCCGTGGCTTGAGTCCTTGCAAAATCATGTCGTTGGCACGCTCTACTTGCCCATTCGTCATGGGGTGAGCTACGGCGGCCCAGTCCACCCGGATGTGGTGATCCTCGCAGAAGTCCAGGAACTTTCTGCTGGTGAACTAGGTGCCGTTGTCGGTGATGATGGAGTTCGGGACACCAAAGCGATGGATGATGTTGGTGAAGAACGCCATCGCCTGTTCGGACCTGATGCTGTTTAGGGGTCTGACTTCGATCCACTTGGAGAATTTGTCGATGGCGACCAGCAGGTGCGTGTAGCCCCCGGGTGCCTTCTGCAAGGGACCGACGAGGTCCAGACCCCACACAGTGAACGGCCAGGTGATGGGTATTGTTTGCAGAGCCTGAGCGGGCAGGTGGGTCTGCTTTGCGTAGAATTGACACCCTTGGCAGGTGCGTACAATCCTAGTGGCGTCGGCCACCACGGTTGGCCAGTAGAAACCTTGTCGGAAGGCGTTTCCAACAAGGGCTCGAGGCGCTGCATGATGACCACAAGCCCCCGAGTGTATTTCTTGCAATAACTCCTGACCTTCGGCGATGGATATGCATCGCTGGAGGATGCTTGAGGGGCTTCGGTGGTAGAGCTCCTTCCCGCCACCCAGCAAGACGAACGACTTGGCACGCCGCGCCAGTCGCCGAGCTTCGGCTCTGTCGAGGGGTAGCTCTCCTTGGTGGAGATATTGCAGGTACGGGGTCTGCCAGTTTCGATTAGGCGGGACCCCATTCCGCTCTTCCTCGACGCGTAGTGCCTCACCCTCGAGGGCCGAGGGTGCCTCGGGCTAAGCCGAGGGCACCTCGGGCAGGGCCGAGACCTTCTCGGGCTCGAGCGTGTCGTCGGTCTTGACGGAGGGTTGATGTAGGTCTCGGGAGAAGACGTCCGGGGGAACCGTTGTCCGCCCCGAGGCTATCTTAGCCAGCTCGTCCGCAGTCTCGTTGTATCGTCGGGCGATGTGGTTGAGTTCGAGCCCGAAGAACTTGTCCTCCAGGCGCCAAACCTCATCGCAGTAGGCTTCCTTCTTCGGGTCGCGGCAATGGGAGTTCTTCATGACTTGGTCGATGATAAGCTGCGACTCGCCACGAGCGTCGAGGCGTCGGACCCCTAGCTCGATGGCGATGCGCAACCCGTTAACCAGAGCCTCGTACTCGGCCACGTTGTTGGACGCCGGGAAATGGAGGCGCAGCACGTATCGGAGGTGCTTCCCGAGGGGTGAGATGAAGAGCAGGCCCGCGCCCGCTCCTGTTTTCATCAATGACCCGTCGAAAAACATGGTCCAGAGTTCCGGTTGGATCAGAGCTGCTGGAAACTGGGTGTCGACTCATTCAGCCACAAAGTCCGCCAAGACTTGGGACTTGATGGCCTTTCGAGGGGCGAACGAGATTGTCTCGCCCATGATCTCCACCGCCCACTTTGCAATCCTACCCGAGGCCTCTCAGCACTGGATGATCTCTCCCAGGGGGAAGGATGACACCACAGTCACCGGGTGAGACTCGAAGTAGTGTCGCAACTTACGCCGCGTCAGAATTACCGCATACAGTAGCTTCTGGATTTGCGGGTAGCGGATTTTGGTCTCGGACAGTACTTCACTGATGAAGTAGACTGGCCTCTGGACGGGCAATGCATTCCCCTCTTCTCGTCTCTCGACCACGATCGCGGCGCTGACCACCTGAGTGGTAGCGGCGACGTAGATCAAGAGGGCTTCTCTGGCAGCGGGGGCACCAAGATGGGCGCGCTTGTAAGGAGCACCTTTAGGTTCCCGAGGGCTTCCTCGGCCTTGGGGGTCCAAGTGAAGCGCTCGGTCTTCCTTAAGAGGTGGTACAGAGGTAGGCCTCTTTCGCCGAGGCGCGAGATGAAACGGCTCAGGGCCGCAAGGCATCCCATGACCCTCTGTACTCCTTTCAAGTCCTTGATGGGCCCCATGTTGGTGATGGCCGCGATTTTCTCTGGGTTGGCCTCGATGCCCCGCTCGGAGACGACGAACCCCAGGAGCATGCCTCGGGGGACTCCGAAGACACACTTCTCGGTATTGAGTTTTACGCCTTTCGCCTTGAGACACTTGAATGTCGCTTCAAGGTCGGAGAGGAGGTCAGAGGCTTTCCTCGTCTTGACTACAATGTCATCGACGTAAGCCTCGACCGTTCGACCAATGTGCTCTTTGAACACGTGGTTCATGCACCTTTGGCATGTCGCACCCGCATTCCTCAAACCGAATGGCATAGTAACGTAGCAGTACATGCCAAAGGGTGTGATGAAAGAAGTCGCGAGCTGGTCGGACTCTTTCATCCTGATTTGGTGATACCCTGAGTCGGCATCGAGGAAAGACAGGGTTTCGCACCCAGCAGTGGAATCCACGATTTGATCGATGCGAGGCAGAGGGTAGGGAACTTTCGGACATGCTTTGTTTAGACTAGTGTAGTCTACACACATCCGCCATTTCTCTCGTTTCTTTCTCACAAGCACAGGGTTGGCAAGCCATTTGGGATGGAATGCCTCTTTGATGAACCTTGCAGCCATCAGCTTGTGGATCTCCTCGCCTATGGCTCTGCGCTTTTCTTCGTCGAATCGGCGCAGAGGCTGCTTCACGGGTCGGGCTCCAGCTCGGATATCCAGCGAGTGCTCGGCGACATCCCTCGATATGCCAGGCATGTCCGAGGGACTCCACGCAAAAACCTCGGCGTTCGCACGGAGAAAGTCGACGAGCACTGCTTCCTATTTGGGGTCAAGCTCGGAGCCGATCCGGATCTGCTTGGAGGCGTCGTTGCTGGGGTCGAGAGGGACGGACTTAACCGTCTCAGCTGGCTCGAAGTTGCCGGCGTGGCGCTTCGCATCTGGCGCCTCCTTGGAGAGGCTCTCCAGGTCGGCGATGAGGGCCTCGGATTCGGCGAGGGCCTCAGCGTACTCCACGCACTCCACGTCGCACTCGTACGCGTGTCGGTACGTGGAGCCGACGGTGATGACCCCGTTGGGGCCCGACACCTTGAGCTTGAGGTAGGTGTAGTTGGGGACGGCCATGAACTTGGCGTAGCACGGTCTCCCCAGCACTGCGTGGTAGGTTCCTCGGAACCCGACCACCTCGAACGTGAGGGTTTCCTTTCGGAAGTTGGAGGGAGTCCCAAAGCAGATGGGCAGATCGAGTTGCCCGAGGGGTTGGACGCGTTTCCCGGGGATGATCCCGTGAAAGGGCGCCGTGCCGGCCCGAATCGAGGACAGATCCATCTGCAGGAGCCCGAGGGTCTCGGCGTAGATGATGTTGAGGCTGCTGCCTCCGTCCATGAGGACCTTGGTGAGCCTGATGTTGCCGATGACGGGATCGACAACGAGCGGGTACTTTCCTGGGCTCGGCACGCGGTCGGGGTGGTCGCCCTGGTCGAAGGTGATGGGCTTGTCGGACCAGTCTAGGTAGACTGGCGTCGCCACCTTTACCGAGCAGACCTCTCGGCGCTCTTGCTTGCGGTGCCGAGACGAGGCATTCGCGACTTGCCCACCATAGATCATGAAGCAGTCATGGACCTCGGGGAACTCCTCTGCCTTGTGATCCTCCTTTTTGTCGTTGTTGTGGGCTCTGCCACCTTCCGCCGGTGGCCCGGCCTTGTGGAAGTAGCGCCGAAGCATGACGCACTCCTCAAGGGTGTGCTTGATGGGACCCTGATGATAGGGGCACGACTCCTTGAGCATCTTGTCGAACAGGTTGGCGCCTCCGGGAGGCTTCCGAGGGTTCCTGTGCTCGGCGGCGGCGACAAGGTCTGCGTCGGCGGTGTCGCGTTTCGCTTGCGACTTCTTCTTGCCCTTCTTCTTGGTGCCGCGCTGAGCGGACGCCTCGAGGACGTCTTCTGGCTGGCGCCCCTGAGGCTGCTTGTCCTTTCGGAAGATGGCCTCGACCGCCTCCTGACCAGAGGCGAACTTGGTGGCGATGTCCATCAGCTCGCTCGCCCTGGTGGGAGTCTTGCGACCCAGCTTGCTCACCAGGTCACGGCAAGTGGTGCCGGCGAGGAACGTGCCGATGACATCCGAGTCGGTGATGTTGGGCAGCTTGGTGCGCTGCTTCGAAAATCGCCGGATGTAGTCCCGAAGGGATTCTCCCGGTTGCTGGCGGCAGCTTCGGAGATCCCAGGAGTTCCCAGGACGCACGTACATGCCCTAGAAGTTGCCGACGAAGGCTTTGACCAGGTCGTCCCAGTTGGAGATCTGCGCAGGAGGCAGATGCTCCAGCCAGGCTCGGGCGGCGACGGAGAGGAATAGAGGAAGGTTGCGGATAATGAGGTTGTCATCGTCCGTTCCACCCAGCTGGCAGGCCAGTCGGTAGTCCGCGAGCCACAGTTTTGGCTTTGACTCCCCCGAGTACATGGTGATGGTAGTTGGGGTTCGGAACCGGGTCGGGAACGGCGCCCGTCGTATGGCCCGCCTGAAAGCTTGCGGACCGGGTGGATCGGGCGAGGGGCTCCGATCTTCCCCGCTGTCGTAGCGTCCCCCATGCCTGGGGTGGTAGCCTCGATGCACTTTCTCGTCGAGGTGGGCTCGACGGTCGCGGCGGTGCTCGTTACCGAGGCGACCCGGGGCCGCAGGCGCTGTGTTCCGCATGCGCCCGGTGTGGACCGAGGCTTCCCGCATGAATCGGGAAGTCGCGGCGCGATGCTCTGGGGGGTACCGCTGCCTTTGGGAAGCAGAGCTCTCGGCCCGTCGGACCGCGGCATCTTCCAGGAGATCCTTGAGCTCTCCCTGGATATGCCGCCCCTCGGTGGTGGATGGTTCCGGCATCGCTCGGAGCAGTATCGCTGCTGCAGCCAGGTTCTGGCCGACCCCACTGGAAGCCGGGGGCAGCCTCGCCCTGGCATCGTCAGTAATGCGGTGCTGGACGTCCTGGGCCAGATGACGCGCTTCTCCGGTCGGTGCCCGGCCTGCCCACTCCTGCCCGATATTTTGCTGAAGCTGCACAAGTTGTCCTGCTTCCTCGTCGAGCCTGGCCTGCATCTCGCAGATTTGCTCGAGCTGTGCGTCCTGACCCCCCGCAGGGACTGGGACCACAGCTAGCTCCGGAAGGATGTCAACACGAGGCACAGGCCTAGGGGGATCACTGTCCTCCGGCATACCAAGATGGTTGCCTTCGTCGAGACCCCCTAGATCGACGTGGAAGCATTTGCAACTTGGGCCACAGTCCTCGTCGCCGAGGATGTGGCTACTATCGGAGCAATCAGAGAGGCAGTAGTCACATGCGGTCATGAAGTCCCGCATGGCACTGGGGTTATCGAGCCCGGAGAAATCCCAACCAGAGTCGGGCTCGTCATCTTCCTCGGAACCCAGGGGCCCATAGGTCGAGACGGCCGTCAGTTGGTACCAGGTTGACCGCATATGATACCTCGGAGGGTTTGGACATGCCTTTATGAAAGCGTCCACCGAAGCGGGGTCGCTTGGTGGGTCGCAGCTGAATCTAAAAGGCATGGGATGGGAAACGGACGGTACCTTTTGATCGACGGGTGGTGACGAAGTCGTGTCAGGGGCGGACTGCACCGTTGTCTGAGGTACGAAGCTAACGCCCAGCAAGTCCTTCGCGAGCATGCTGGCGTCGTCTGTCTGCTTGGGGTTGGCATGTCGCGGGGAAACGATGTTCGTCTTTGTCTCAGACACGAGGTCGACGCCCGACGTGTCCCCCGTTGGGGCGCCGGCGCCGTCGACTCGCTCGACAGCCGACAAGGTGCCGCCTCCTGCTTGGCCATGCATGCCCCGCCTCCTCCTCCGTCAGTAGGGAAGGTGTCGGGACAGACCCGGATGTTGTTCTTCCGCCGCATGGGGAAGACGTCGTCGATTCCGTCGCCGACGAACGGGCTGACGGCCGCCATTGTCGTTGTCACGCGGCGAAGGAAGGAGTGTCATGTCGTAGCTGCCGTCGAGGGACATGAACTCAAGACTCCCAAAACGGAGCATCGTTCCGGGTTGGAGTGGTTGCTGGAGACTACCCATCTGGAGCTTGACGGGAAGTGAAAGGGAAATGTACCCTTGGGACATTTCTATAAGATTTTGGTGATTAAGTGCTCCACACAAATGCTTTGAGTAATATTTGTGTCAAAGACTTAAGAAGTGCAAATCAAGAGTAAAGGTATGTTTCAAAGAGTTAGTACATTGTTTTGGAGACTAATGTATTGTGTCTAAGTGCTAGAAACAGGAAAAGACCAATTTGGAAAAGACGTGGCAGAGCTGCCAAGACTCTGCGCAGTCTGGGTACACTAGACTGTCCGGTGGTGCACTGGACAGTGTCCAGTGCGCCAGGCTGGCTCTGGTGAACTGGCTGCTCTCGGGTTTCGTCGGCGGCGTACGGCTATAAATCACCGGACTGTCCGGTGGTGCACCGGACTGTCCGGTGAGCCAACAGTCGGTCGGGCCAACGGTCGGCCGCGTAATCCGCGCGCGACACGTGGCAGAGCTAACGGTCAGAAGGGGGCACCAGACTGTCCGGTGCGCCAATGGCTCTGAATCTCCAACGGTCGTCTTCACCAAAGAAGGAAAGAAATCCACACCGGACAGTGTTCGGTGGTGCACCGGACTATCCGGTGCACCAGGCGACAGAAGGCAAGAATTGCCTTCCTGGAATGCTCTCAACGGCTCCTAGCTACCTTGGGGCTATAAAAGGGACCCCTAGGCGCATGGAGGAGTACACCAAGTATTCTCTAAGCAGTCCTAAGCACCAAGACTCCAATTCCGCGCATTCGATTCTTTATGATAGCAACTAGAGCTCCATTTGAGTAGAGAACTCTTTGGGTTGTGTTGTGAGCTCGAGTTGTGACTTGTGTGCGTGTTTGTGCTCTGATTTTGTGTCTTGTGTGCGTTGCTCATCCCAGCCTTACTTCCGTGCTTCTTTGTGAACATCAAATTGTAAGGGCGAGAGTCTCCAAGTTGTGGAGATTCCTCGCAAGCGGGATATAGTAAACAAAGCAAAACACCGTGGTATTCAAGTGGGTCTTTGGACCGCTTGAGAGGGGTTGAGTGCAACCCTCGTCCGTTGGGACGCCACAACGTGGAGTAGGCATGTGTTGGACTTGGCCGAACCACGGGATAAACCACTGTGTCTATCTGTGTTGATCTTCTTGTGGTTATTGTGTTTTGCAAGAACTCCTCTCTAGCCACTTGGCTTTATTGCGCTAACTCCTAATCAAGTTTTGTGGCATTAAGTTTCAAGTTTTTACAGGATCACCTATTCACCCCCCCTCTAGGTGCTCTCAATTGGTATCGGAGCCGTTCTCTTCAAGAAAGGGACTAATCGCCCGAAGAGATGGATCCTAAGGGAAAGGGGATGGTGGTCAACGACAAAGAGAAGGAAACCATCTTCAACGAGCCAAGGGACGACAAAGCAAATGACTCCGGCTCGAGTCAAAAGAAGAAGGAAGGGAAGAAAAAGAGGCGGATCAAGAAGATCATCTACTACGACGACAGCGACGAGTCCTCTTCTTCCCAAAAGGACGACGACGACTACGAGAAAAAGAAAACGGTCAATTCAAACTTTTCTTTTGATTATTCTCGTATTCCGCAAAGTACAAATGCTCATTTACTCTCCATTCCACTTGGTAAACCTCCTCACTTTGATGGAGAGGACTACGGATTTGGAGTCACAAAATGCGTAGTCACTTGTTCTCTCTCCATCCAAGCATATGGGAGATAGTAGAGAGTGGAATGCAATTTGATAGTACAGATAGTCCTTTGGTTATTAATGAACAAATTCATAAAAATGCACAAGCAACTGCTGTGTTGTTAGCCTCATTGTGCAGGGATGAATATCATAAAGTGAGCGGCTTGGATAACGCCAAGCAGATTTGGGACACCCTCAAGATCTCACATGAGGGGAACGATGTCACCATGCTCACCATGATGGAGTTGGTGGAGGGCGAACTTGGGAGATTCGCAATGATCAGGGGAGAAGAGCCAACCCAAACGTACAACCGGCTCAAGACCCTCGTCAACAAAATAAGAAGCTATGGAAGCACGCGATGGATGGATCACGACGTCGTCCGCCTAATGCTAAGGTCCTTCACTGCCCTTGATCCACATCTTGTGAACAATATTCGTGAAAATCCTAGGTACACCAAGATGTCGCCCGAAGAAATACTTGGAAAGTTCGTAAGCGGGCGGATGATGATCAAGGAGGCAAGATGCATTGATGATGCGTTGAATGGCCCAATCCACGAGCCTCAAACCGTTGCTCTCAAAGCAACGAGGAGCAAGGAAGTGCTACCTAGAAAGGTGGCACAAGTTGAGGCAGCGGGGCTCAATGAGGAAGAGATGGCCCTCATCATCAAGCGTTTCAAGACGGCGCTAAGAGGTTGCAAGGAGCATCCCAACAAGAACAAGACGAAGGGGAAGCACTCATGCTTCAAATGTGGTAAGATTGGTCATTTTATCGCTAATTGTCCCGATAATGATAGTGACCAGGAACAAGAGAAGAAGAGGGAAAAGAAGAAGGCCTACAAGAAGGCTAAGGGTGAGGCACACCTTGGCAAGGAGTGGGACTCGGATTCTTCGTCATCCGACTCCGACAACGAAGGACTCGCCGCCTCGGCCTTCAACAAATCGTCCCTCTTCCCCAACGAGCATCACACTTGCCTCATGGCAAAGGAGAAGAAGGTAAACACTCAAAAGTCTACTTATGCTTCTAGTGATGATGAATCTAGCGATGATGAAATAGACTATGCTAGTTTGTTCAAGGGCTTAGATAGAACTAAGATTGATAAGATCAATGAGTTGATTGATGCCTTGAATGATAAGAATAGATTATTAGAAAAGCAAGAGGATCTTTTGTCTGAAGAACATGATAAATTTGTAGAAGCACAAAATTCTCTTGCTTTAGAAGTTAAAAGAAATGAAATGCTTTCATGTGAATTATCTACATGCCATGAATCTATCTCTAGCCTAAAAAGTGTTAATGATGAGTTGAATGCTAAGTTAGAAATAGCTAGTAAATCAACCTCTCGTGAAGAACATGTTACGATTTGCAATAGGTGCAAAGATTTTAATGTTGATGCTTGTAGTGAACACCTAGTTTGCATTTCTAAACTAAATGATGAAGTGGCTAGTCTTAATGCTCAACTTAAGACTAGCAAAAATGATTTTGATAAACTAAAATTTGCAAGGGATGCCTACACGGTTGGTAGACACCCCTCAATTAAGGATGGGCTTGGCTTCAAGAGGGAAGCCAAGAACTTGACAAGTCATAAGGCTCCCATCTCCACCAAGGAGAAAGGGAAGGCCCCTATGGCAAATAGTATTCAAAAGAACCATGCTTTCTTATACCATGATAGGAGATATTCTAGGAATGTTCATCATGGTAGAAGTTGCAATGATGTTATTTCACATGCTTATGATTCAAATGCAATGTTTGCTTCAAGTTCTTCTATTATGCATGATAGAAGTTTGGCTAGAAAAAAAGTCATTCATCATGTGCCTAGTAGAAATGCTCATGTACCTAGGAAAACAAGTAATGAACCTTCTACAATTTATCATGCTCTAAATGCTTCCTTTGCTATTTGTAGAAAGGATAAGAAGGTGATTGCTAGGAAATTAGGGGCAAAATGCAAAGGAGATAAAACTTGCATTTGGGTCCCTAAGACCATTGTAACTAACCTTGTCGGACCCAACATGAGTTGGGTACCTAAGACCCAAGCCTAAATTGCCTTGCAGGTTTATGCATCCAGGAGCTCAAGCTGGATTATCGATAGCGGATGCACAAACCACATGACGGGGGAAAAGAAGATGTTCACCTCCTACGTCAAGAACAAGGATTCCCAAGACTCAATCATATTCGGTGACGGGAATCATGGCAATGTCAAAGGACTAGGGAATATTGCCATTTCATCCGAGCACTCTATTTCTAATGTGTTTTTAGTTGAGTCGCTTGGATATAACTTATTGTCTCTGAGCCAGCTGTGTAATATGGGATATAATCGCTTATTCACAAATGTAGATGTGTCCGTCTTTAGAAGGAGTGATGGTTCATTAGCTTTTAAGGGTGTATTAGACAGCAAACTCTATTTAGTTGATTTTGCAAAAGAGGAGGCCGGTCTAGATGCATGCTTAATTGCTAAGACTAGCATGGGCTGGCTATGGCATCGCCGTTTAGCACATGTGGGGATGAAGAACCTTCAAAAACTTCTAAAGGGAGAACACGTGATAGGTCTAACAAACGTAACCTTCAAAAAAGATAGACCTTGTGCAGCTTGTCAAGCAGGTAAACAAGTGGGAAGCTCTCATCATACCAAAAATGTGATGACCACATCAAGACCTTTGGAGTTGCTTCATTTGGACCTCTTCAGACCCGTCGCCTATCTAAGCATAGGAGGAAGTAAGTATGGTCTTGTTATAGTTGATGATTTTTCCCGCTTCACTTGGGTATTCTTTTTGCAGGATAAATCTGAAACCCAAGGGACCCTCAAGCGCTTCCTAAGGAGAGCTTAAAATGAGTTTGAGCTCAAGGTGAAAAAGATAAGGAGTGACAACGGATCCGAGTTCAAGAACCTTCAAGTGGAGGAGTATCTTGAGGAGGAAGGAATCAAGCACGAGTTCTCCGCTCCCTACACACCACAGCAAAATGGTGTGGTAGAGAGGAAGAACAGGACGCTCATTGACATGGCAAGGACGATGCTTGGAGAGTTCAAGACCCCCGAGCGGTTTTGGTCGGAAGCCGTGAACACGGCTTGCCACACCATAAACCGGCTCTACCTTCATCGCCTCCTCAAGAAGACTTCATACGAGCTTCTAACCGGTAACAAGCCCAACGTTTCGTACTTTCATGTATTTGGGAGTAAATGGTACATTCTATTGAAGAAAGGTAGGAATTCTAAGTTTGCTCCCAAAGCTGTAGAAGGGTTTTTGTTAGGTTATGATTCAAATACAAAGGCGTATAGGGTCTTCAACAAATCATCGGGTTTGGTTGAAGTCTCTAGCGACGTTGTATTTGAGGAGACTAATGGCTCTCCAAGAGAGCAAGTTGTTGATCTTGATGATGTAGATGAAGAAGATGTTCCAACGGCCGCCATACGCACCATGGCGATTGGAGATGTGCGGCCACAGGAACAAAAGGAGCAAGATCAACCTTCTTCCTCAACAATGGTGCATCCCCCAACTCAAGACGATGAACAGGTTCATCAAGAAGAGGCGTGTGATCAAGGGGGAGCACAAGATGATCATGCTATGGAGGAAGAAGCACCTCAAGCCCCTCCAACTCAAGTTCGAGCGACGATTCAAAGGAATCATCCCGTCGACCAAATTTTGGGTGATATTAGCAAGGGAGTAACTACTCGCTCTAGATTAGTTAATTTTTGTGAGCATTACTCTTTTGTCTCTTCTATTGAGCCTTTTAGGGTAGAAGAAGCCTTGCTAGATCCGGACTGGGTGTTGGCCATGCAGGAAGAGCTCAACAACTTCAAGAGAAATGAAGTTTGGACACTGGTGCCTCGTCCCAAGCAAAACGTTGTGGGAACCAAGTGGGTGTTCCGCAACAAACAAGACGAGCACGGGGTGGTGACAAGGAACAAGGCACGACTTGTGGCAAAAGGTTATGCCCAAGTCGCAGGTTTGGACTTTGAGGAGACTTTTGCTCCTGTGGCTAGGCTAGAGTCAATTCGCATATTGTTAGCCTATGCTGCTCACCATTCTTTCAGGTTGTTCTAAATGGATGTGAAGAGCACTTTCCTAAACGAACCAATCAAGGAGGAGGTGTACGTGGAGAAACCCCCTGGCTTCGAGGATGAACGGTACCCCGACCACGTGTGTAAGCTCTCTAAGGCGCTCTATGGACTTAAGCAAGCCCCAAGAGCATGGTATGAATGCCTAAGAGACTTTTTAATTGCTAATGCTTTCAAGGTTGGGAAAGCCGATCCAACTTTATTCACTAAGACTTGTGATGGTGATCTTTTTGTGTGCCAAATTTATGTCGATGACATAATATTTGGTTCTACTAACCAAAAGTCTTGTGAAGAGTTTAGCAGGGTGATGACTCAGAAATTCGAGATGTCGATGATGGGCGAGTTGAACTACTTCCTTAGGTTCCAAGTGAAGCAACTCAAGCACGGCACCTTCATCTCACAAACGAAGTATACACAAGACTTGCTTAAGAGGTTTGGGATGAAGGACGCCAAGCCCGCAAAGACTCCAATGGGAACCGACGGACACGTCGACCTCAACAAAGGAGGTAAGTCCGTTGATCAAAAGGCATACCGGTCTATGATAGGGTCTTTACTTTATTTATGTGCTAGTAGACCGGATATTATGCTTAGTGTATGCATGTGTGCTAGATTTCAATCCGATCCAAGGGAGTGTCACTTAGTGGCCGTGAAGCGAATTCTTAGATATTTAGTCGCTACGCCTTGCTTCGGGATCTGGTATCCAAAGGGGTCTACCTTTGACTTAATTGGATATTCAGACTCCGATTATGCTGGATGTAAGGTCGATAGGAAGAGTACATCGGGGACGTGCCAATTCTTAGGAAGGTCCCTGGTGTCATGGAGCTCTAAGAAAGAAACGTCTGTTGCCCTATCCACCGCTGAGGCCGAGTATGTTGCCACAGGACAGTGTTGCGCGCAACTACTTTGGATGAGGCAAACCCTCAGGGACTTTGGCTACAATCTGAGCAAAGTCCCACTCCTATGTGATAATGAGAGTGCTATCCGCATGGCAGATAATCCTGTTGAACACAGCCGCACAAAGCACATAGACATCTGGCATCACTTTTTGAGAGACCACCAGCAAAAGGGAGATATCGAAGTGTTTTATGTTAGCACCGAGAACCAGCTAGCCGATATTTTTACCAAGCCTCTAGATGAGAAGACCTTTTGCAGGCTGCGTAGTGAGCTAAATGTCTTAGATTCACAGAACCTGGATTGATTTATAGCATACATGTGTTTTATGCCTTGATCATGTTCCTTATGCATTTTGTTGTTTATGTATGGTGCTCAAGTTGTACAAGCACTCCCCGGACCTCATAAGTCCATTTGCAAGTGATGCACATATTTAGGGGGAGTTGTGCTACAACTTGATCCTTTGAGACTAACCATGTGCTTGAGTGTTCTTAATTTAGTCTCAAAGGTGGATTGAAAGGGAATGTTGGACTTGGACCATGAAAGACTTCCACTGCACTCCGATGAAAAAGTAACTAACTCCAAGTTCATCTTCATGCTCTTATTGCCTTTTTACTCTTAATTGAAGATTTTAGTGAGGCAATGGGGCTTAAGGGCCAAGATTGATCCCGTTTTGGTGCTTGATGCCAAAGGGGGAGAAAATAAGGCCAAAGCAACAAATGGATCAGCTACCACTTGAGAATTTTGAAAATAGTAGAATAGAGCTTTTGGTTTGTCAAAAAATCTCTTATTGTCTCTTTTGTCAAAAGTTGGCCTCTTGTGGGGAGAATGGTTGATTATGGGAAAAAGGGGGAGTTTTTGAAATCTTTGATCAATTTCTCTTGGAACAACTCTCTTTATGTCTCAACAAGTGTGTTTGACTTAGAGATAGGAAATCGAGTTTGATTTGCAAAAACAAAACCAAGCGGTGGCAAAGGATGATCCAAATATGCCAAATTTGAATCAAAACAAATTTGTGTTCTCATTTGAATTGATGTTGCACTCCTTTTAGTTGCTTTTTGTTGTGTTGGCATTAATCACCAAAAAGGGGGAGATTGAAAGGGAAATGTACCCTTGGGACATTTCTATAAGATTTTGGTGATTAAGTGCTCCACACAAATGCTTTGAGTAATATTTGTGTCAAAGACTTAAGAAGTGCAAATCAAGAGTAAAGGTATGTTTCTAAGACTTAGTACATTGTTTTGGAGACTAATGTATTATGTCTAAGTGCTAGAAACAGGAAAAGACCAATTTGGAAAAGACGTGGCTGAGCAGCCAAGACTCTACACAGTCTGGGTACACCGGACTGTCCGGTGGTGCATCGGACAGTGTCCGGTGCGCCAGGCTGGCTCTGGCGAACTGGCTGCTCTTGGGTTTCGTCGGCGACGTACGGCTATAAATTACCGGACTGTCCGGTGGTGCACCGGACTGTCCGTTGGTGCACCGGACTGTCCGGTGAGCCAACAGTCGGCCGGGCCAACGGTCGGCCGCGTAATCCACGCGCGACGTGTGGCAGAGCCAACGGTCAGAAGGGGGCATCGGACTGTCCGGTGTGCACCGGACAGTGTCCGGTGCGCCAACGTCTCTGAATCTCCAACGGTCGGCTTCGCCAAAGAAGGAAAGAAATCCGCACCGGACTGTCCGGTGCGCCAGGCGACAGAAGGCAAGAATTGCCTTCCTAGAATGCTCTCAACGGCTCCTAGCTGCCTTGGGGCTATAAAAGGGACCCCTAGGCGCATGGAGGAGTACACCAAGTATTCTCTAAGCAGTCCTAAGCACCAAGACTCCAATTCTGCGCATTTGATTCTTTGTGATAGCATCTAGAGCTCCATTTTAGTAGAGAACTCTTTGGGTTGTGTTGTGAGCTCGAGTTGTGACTTGTGTGCGTGTTTGTGCTCTGATTTTGTGTCTTGTGTGCGTTGCTCATCCCTGCCTTACTTCCGTGCTTCTTTGTGAACATCAAATTGTAAGTGCGAGAGGCTCCAAGTTGTGGAGATTCCTCGCAAGCGGGATATAGTAAACAAAGCAAAACACCGTGATATTCAAGTGGGTCTTTGGACCGCTTGAGAGGGGTTGAGTGCAACCCTCGTCCGTTGGGACGCCACAACGTGGAGTAGGCAAGTGTTGAACTTGGCCGAACCACGGGATAAACCACTGTGTCTATCTGTGTTGATCTTCTTATGGTTATTGTGTTTTGCAAGAACTCCTCTCTAGCCACTTGGCTTTATTGCGCTAACTCCTAATCAAGTTTTGTGGCATTAAGTTTCAAGTTTTTACAGGATCACCTATTCACCCCCCCTCTAGGTGATCTCAGGAAGCTGTTCGTCAACACGCAGCAGGCCCCTACCTGGCGCGCCAACTTTCGGCGTTTCGACCCCGGGGGGTCCCTGGACCGACGAGTATATTGTCGCTGCGTGTCCCAGCCCAGATGGGTCAGCACGAGACGGAACACAAAGGGGGGAAAACAGTAAGGGGAAACCGTGGCCTTCGTGTTGTCCTGCGCCCAGGGCGGATGCGCTTGTAGTAGGGGGTTACAAGCGTTCGCGTGGGAGAGAGAGAGCCTTGTGCGTCGGCCCGTTCTCTCGCGCGGCCAACCTTCTCGTACGGGAGCCCTGGACCTTCCTTTTATAGACGTAAGGAGAGGGCCCAGGTGTACAATGGGGGTTGTAGCAATGTGCTAACGTGTCTAGCAAAGGGGAGCCAGAGCCCTATGTACGTGCCGTCGTGGCTGTCGGAGAGGTTTTGGCGCCCTGTTCATGTGATGTCATGGCCGTCGGAGGAGCGCTTGAGCCCCATGGAAGTACAGCTATCGGGGCTGTCGGATCCTTGCTGACGTCTCCTTGCTTCCGTAAGGGGCTGAGAGCCGCCGTCGTCATGGGGCACGCGGGGTGCCATCATTACTTGTTTACCGGGGCGAGCCGGATGGGACGCCGGTCTTGTTCCCCGTAGCCTGAGCTAGCTAGGGGTAGGGTAATGATGGCCCCCCTGTGACGTGGTCGGTCCGAGCCCGAGGTCGGGCGAGGCGGAGGCTCCTCCGAGGTCGAGGCTGAGTCCGGGCCCGGGGGTTAGGCGAGGCGGAGACCGTCGTCCGGGGTCGAGGTTGAGTCCGAGCCCGGGGGTCGAGCGAGGCGGAGATCGTCGTCCGAGGTCGAGGTCGAGTCCGAGCCCTGGGGTCGGGCGAGGCGGAGACCGCCTTCCGGAGTCGAGGTTGAGTCCGAGCCCTGGGGTCGGGCGAGGCGGAGACCGTCGTCCGGGGTCGAGGTTGAGTCCGAGCCCTGGGGTCGGGCGAGGCGGAGACCGCCTTCCGGAGTCGAGGTTGAGTCCGAGCTCAGGGGTCGGGCGAGGCGGAGTCCATCTTCCGAGGTCGAGGTGGAGTCCGAGCCCTAGGGTCGGGCGAGGCGGAGCTTCCTATGGCGCCTGAGGCCGGTCTTGGCAGCTGTCAGCCTCACCCTGACGGGTGGCACAGCAGTCGGAGCAGCGCAGGCGGCGCTGTTTTCCTGTCAGGTCAGCTAGTGGAGGGGCGAAGTGTCTGCGATCACTTCGGCCTTGTCATCTGAGGAGCGCGCGTCAGGATAAGGTGTCAGGCGATCCTTGCATTGAATGCTCCTGCGATACGGTCGGCTGGCGTAGCGATCCGGCCAAGGTTGCTTCTCCGCGAAGCCTGCCGGAGCTGGGCCTCGGGCGAGTCGAAGGTGCGTCTGTTGCTTGAGGGGACCCTGACCTGAATCGCGCCCATCAGGCCTTTGCAGCTTTGTGCTGATGCCTGATGGGGGTTACCAACTGAGATTAGGAGTCTTGGGGGTACCCCTAATTATGGTCCCCGACAATTTTTAAAAATAAGTTTAAAGGTAATAAATATCCTTCAAAAGAAAATTTTAATCCAAATTCTTTAAAGAACTTTTCTAATCATAAAATTAGAATTTTAGGTTGTTACAAATATTAGGTAAAGAAGAGTGATTAAGGGCACAACTTGTCTTATACTTGTAACTTCAGGTACTTCTCCAAAGTTGATCCTCAGATTTCTCGTGACCTCTCTTCTATTCGTAGCAATACATATAAATCAACAAAAAATGGGTATAATAACATTACCCCAAACATGAGAGCAAATAGCGTGAGAATCTTCTACGTGGCGCTAAGAGATCGTAGGTTCGAGAACCATTAAAATCGGAATTAAAAAGAAGAATTTATGAATAAAACGATATTTTAGGCGCAATAAATCTAATAGATGAGATCTAACAGATATTGTATTTAAACTAAGAAGGTATTAAATTAAAATATTTGAGTTGGTATTAATAATTAACAATTTTTTATAAAATGCGTAGGTTAGAACTATAAATTAGATTAACTAGATTATCTAGCTAATTAATATTAATCAATTAAAACATGTGGCATAATTAAAACAATGTTATTACTACGTACACAAAAATTAATATGAACACAACACAACTTGAACAGATTAAAACAAATTATTTGACCTATAAGATATCACATTTTTAATAAATTAGTAGGGCTGCACAGGAATAGATGTAACACCCCTGGTATTACTATAACTAAAACTTGAGCATGGCATCATAAGCATTGGCATTGCATATGTTTGATACACCTAGAGTGCATTCACTAGGCAAAAAATTCAAACAAGTTGTATTGTTTTGGTATTTTGCAAATAGAACCCTAGATAGGGAACTTAACCCTAAATAGGGGTTAAAGGGGTAAGACATAACCCAAATTGAGAAAATCTAAAAGCTTTAGGGGAATACTCATAAAATGTTCCCAAGAATACAGTTGAATCACATTTATACCCCTAAGGTACTAAAAATCCCCATTTGAACCCTGGAAAACCTAAAACTAAAACCTAGGGGCTTATATGCAAAATTGATGCACATTTGGACTAAAGTGCAAAAACCAAGTTAATGAAGTATCTTAAGTCACTCGGTTCACTAAGGTGTGAATTTGGAAGCCAAACCCTAAGATTTGGATTCATTTGCAAAAAGGCCCCTAGTTGTGATTTCAACCTAAGTCTGAATTTCAGATTGGTGAGCTCAACTTTGGAGCCTTGCAACTTTTAAAATACAGGGTTTTTTTCCTAGGTAACCACATCAATATTGTAGATCTATGGAAGGAGCACAACTTTACTATAGAACTCATGCCTTGGTACCATGAAGAATTCTGAGATATTTATGTCCAAAGTTGGACTGTCAGACTGGTGCAGTCTGAACTTTAAGTTGACAGTGACTTTGGTCCAAGTTTGAGAGCCATTTCGGCTAAGATCACGTGGGAATCTACCTAGGATTGCTATAACAAAGTTGTAGAGCTTCTATACGAAAACAACTTTGCTGCAGAATTTGGTATGTGTTGCCATACATGTTTGGGAGAAAATTAAGCTCAAAAACGGTCTGTCAGGATGACTGAACTCCATTCACCATGGTACAGTAAGCCCCAAACTGAAGAAGGTCATGATTCACCCCCCCCCCCCCCCGCTCGTCGCCGGTGACTTTTCGCCGGGATTGTTGACGGATCGCCACGATTCGTGCACCGTGGGTAGCAGATAAGCTGGGGCTGGTAAATATCGGGCGCCCGGATTGAGTTGAGCCTCGTGGCGGCTAAGCCTGTCGTACTTCCTCCCCAGGTCATCGGTCGAACGGATAACCTCGCCGCCGTCGAGTTGTTGCCGTTGCGCGCCACGTGCTTAAGCACTAGTCCTCATCGTGGTGACTCACGGTGTGCATGTCCTGTGATCGTCGGACCAGCGCGGCTATAAATAGCCCATGATCCGCGGCAAGGTATGAACATCACGCACACCGTAAGTTGATCCGAAGCAAAAATTCGCGCTGCCTCTACCCCCTCCTCCCAAATTGGTTGTGCGCAGTAAAACTAGAACCCCTTATGGCCGTATAGCCCCAAGCCCCGCCCTCAATTCCACTCGTGAACGCCGCTGCGCCATTTTCCCCCAATTCAGTCCGCTGCGCCGCCATGAACAACTCGTCCGTGGCCAGACCACTCTGGTAAAGCTCTGCATCTCCCAAGTGTTGTTCTAGCAGCTATGTAGGCACGTAAAGCTCACCATAGCATCCGTTTGACCAATTCGGGCGTAGATAATTAAGAACACGGAATCGACACCGCGGATTCCGTCGTGCATGTGGACAGGCCATTCTCAGTGCGTTCGGGTCAAATTGATGGGTGTTCTGAAGCCATCTTAGGTCAGTGAAGCCTCCTCGATGGTTAGTCCGGGCAGTTATCGCCGGCCATGGCCGGTACAGATCCCGTCCAGGATGAACGGCGAGCGCGCCGTGGACAGGGGTGTAGTTGGAGAAGAATTAGAAGTATGGGGGTCTTTCTGCGAATGTCAGCGACTCACCGAAACAGTGCTCTGACCCCGCTTTAGGTTATTCTGTTAGTCAGGGCCTTTTCTGCAAAACCCGCAACGCGGGCGCGCGCTGGCGCGTTTCTGCGCTAATTGGGCCGGCTCGGGCTGCTTTCGGCCCGAGACTATTCATAAATTTCCTTTTTCTTTTCCTAGCAGGCTTTGAAAATCTGTCATAAATTGTAGAAAAATCCTAAAAATATGAGACCAATTTTCTTAGAACCCTAATTTCCTGTAATATTTAATAAAAATAATCTCATGATTTTTAGATCAAATAGGGAATTTGAGAGTATTTAAAATAGCTTAAACTATTGGTTCTGGATTTTTAGAAAATAGATAATAAGTCCAAAAATGCCCAAATTTTTTTTATGAACTTAAAACAATACTTAAAAGCCATGGGTAGAATTTGGTTTGATTTAGACCATGTTTGATAACTAGAACCCAAAACCCCTGCCCTTTGAACTCCTTTAGTGACTCCGGAAATACTAAGTTCTCGAAGTTCCGTGAAGGAAAGTTATATTCAAGATTTAGATAATAAATCTTTATTACCTTTGCACTCTCATGAGCATTACATGGCATTCATTCTTATATATGTATATATATGGTTATGTTAGAACGCGAAGAAGAAGTGGAAGTCATTGAAGAAAAGACACCACCACCCTCGGATTCTCAGGCAGGAAACTGCTTCTACTTTGATATTTGTGGATCCGAGCCAGACTCACCTACGAACGAAGGCAAGCCCCGGTGCATGCAACCCCTTTCCTTGTGTTTTTAAATAATTTTCGCACACTTTAAGTCTAGTGAAATGTGCATTAGGTTCATAGGAGTTGCTTGGAACCCTTTGATGCATTGCTTTCCTTGATATCCATACCTTTATAGATACTTCTGTGAAGTATCAAAATATGATTTACAAAAATGCTTAGCCTTGCTTAGATCTTGTGGATAGAGGTTGTCCTTAGCCTAGCTCGAGAAAGGATGACTTCTACCTGCAAAAATATTTTCATTTGGAGCAATGGTGGGATCTTACTGCAAAGTTCCCTGTGATGCTCTTTTCATCCTAAGGAACAGAAATAATCCTAGGGATGGAAATACTTAAATTGAGATTTGGGTTAGGAACAGGTGATGTTCTACCCAGGTTGATTAAGGATTGGATGCGTATGTAGGCCTGCTAGAGCAAGGACTATCTTAGCTAGCCGCATACCCTGGAAATGGGACAGGGTAAGCTTTGCCTCGGGCAGACTAAGGCCAGAATAAGATAACACGAAATGGGCGTCGAGCGGTGGCGGGAGTAGCGTGTACCCTCCGTGGCAAGAGGCTGGACGGTGGTGTATCTGTGCTCTCGGTTTGCGTGAACCTGATCTGGTCTTAAGAACCCTGGGTTCGAGTTGACATATGCAAGGATTAAGTGCTACATATGTCGTGTGGTTAGAGATCCTCAGCTGAGTAAATCGATTCGGATCGCCGTTATATCCCCGGAGAGTGGAGACTTGATCACTGACCTACAACCTAAGTCAGGATGTGAACTTCATGAATAAAAATGATGTTGTATTGATGAGATGATGAAATTAGACTAGAGGCAAACAGAGTCTATTGATATTTAATTTGGCGTTAAAATATTGAAAGTAAGGACTCACTCTAGTAAGTTATTTCTGCAAAAGTATCTAAGTTGATTCTTGCTAAAGCCTCTCCTTGATCCCTATTTATCCAGCATACCCTTGAGAGTCTTTTCCTTAGTCGGGTAAGACTTGCTGAGTAATTCCATACTCAGGGTTTATCCCTCCGTTGTTTTTAGGTGAGGAAGCGACAAATTTTAGAAGAGTGAAGATGCAGGAGGACGTGGTCCTCCATAAGAACCTTTGTTTGATAGTTATCGGGAGGAGTTTTTACCTCCCTTAGTTATGTAATAATACTACTCGGCACTCGTTTATATTTCTGGTCTGTAATAAACAACTTGAGCTTACTTTTTAATAAATGTAAGTTTATGTAACCGCTTCCGCAATTCTTTATCTCCGATGTTCTGCATTGTCTGCAAGACGGGTGAGACGTTCCTTGAAAGGTAAGGAAAGATACCGAACTTGTCAAGTGACTTAGGAACATCTACAAGATGTCTGATGTCTGTTAGACAAGGACAACTGTAGGTGGGCCTAATTACTTGGGAGGTTCCGTCACAATAGATGACATGACGGTGGGAAAGGTTTGTTTACAAATGCATGACCTAGCTGTTGCCAACTTATTATGAATGTAAATACTGCTAAATTCATGCTGCATGACAGTCTTGCATGTAAAAGGGTCTATGGTGGTGGTTATCTATTAGGCGAGAAGCGTCAAGCCTATTTTATGGAAAAGACCTGTAACCTATCACTAACTTACCTTCCAATCAAGCCCTTCAATCTCGCGTTGCTGCTGGTCATCTCTGTTTTTGACGATGAAACAGAGATCTAATTGACAAACCGAAAGCACGGTGACGAAGCTCTCACCGAGCTAGTCACGACGATGTTCTGGGTTGCCTCGGAAGATGAACGGACGGAGAGAAATTTCTCGCTGGAGTTGTCGCTAGAGTTTGGGGAGTCAAAACTTCGACGAGTTGGTCACGTAGGCTTATGGCTGCGAGCTTAGTTGGCGATGAGCTGTTGTGGCTTGGATGGCGGCAGCGCTGGTGCGAGCCTATAGAGGAGATGAGTCTATGGTTGAGGGCTTGAGGTGTTATGGTGACATGTACTTATATAGGCAGGAAGATGGCTGGTTACATGATCTATCTAATCTGTTACTTATATGTTACAATCCTAACCTATCTGTTAGGAACTCTAAATTATCTCTTTTATTCCAATAATATTGTTGTTAATTTGTACTAATCATATAGACCTTCAATTTAAAAAATCTTAGAATATATTTTTATTTAAATTTTTAAATTAAATTTTTGGGTGTTATACGCGAGCTAAAAAGAGTATTTTCTTAAATATCTTATTGTGATATCCTAATTTATATCGACTTTACCTAATAAACATCGTGTATAAACAAACCAACCAAACATACATCGATCCATTATATTAGCTTATATTTCTAATTTCTGCTTTCTTTTTTTAATTTAAAATTCAATCTAATTTAAAGCTAATTTAAATTTCTGATTTCAAGAATAAATTACAACAACAAAAACTCAATATAAATGCAATGCATTTTTATTAATTAATTTATCCATTAAAGAAAATGAAAATAGGTAGGAATAATTTATGTATGATGTTTTATAATAATTATTATTTAAAAAATAATTCAAACACATGGCCACATTTTAGAAGTACAATAAAATAAATCTATAATCTATACTAATCTATTAAGAATCTAATATGGGCACGTGGTGCTACCACGACTTCACCCTCCGAGCTGACACCCTAGGCCCGTCCTACGTGCCCCAACTGGTTCTTCTGCCCCACACGCCTCATCTCGGCATCGTGCCCACCCAACGCTGTCTTAGAGATTGCCATGTGGATCCCAGTGCCTGCTCAGCCAGCTATTGCGCCTACCCAGCACCCGACCCAACCCACGCAAAAAAATAGTGTAACGACCACTCGAACCCACGCACTCCTACTCTAGAAATTTGGGGCTAACCACCAGACCACACATACCTTAGTGTTTAGAAATAAATAATAATTATATTTGAATAAATATCTCAATACATATTTATATGATATATATAACAACCGTAGCAAAGCACGGGCAACTAGCTAGTCTTCACATATTTATTTAAAATGATATAACTTCTTATGTAAACTCTATATTAAGAGATAGTTTCACTTAAATCTTTTTTAGAGAATAGATCTTTAACACAAAGGATAGTTCACATAAGAATCTTTTAGGTAATCTATTATTTGAAAACACATTTATTTAAATCACGAAATGAGTTTCCTAATTTATTCAGAATGTGATTTTGGAGTGTTACACCTTTCATAGCATCACAAATGTTGCAAGAGATATATGAACTTTGCATTTTGCAGCTATAAGTATATGTTGAGAAAAACTCTAAACTATTGGATAAAACCAAAACACCATGTTTTGACTTCCACGTGTAATTGATAAGTAACATGATAAGGAATGTCACAATATTAAAACAAAACAACTATATTTGTTTCTCCATCGCCTCCAAAAACTAAAACTCTATTATATATACCTTTTCACTAACATACTCCTTGGTTTATACTCTATTAGAGAATGAAGAAGGCGCTGCAGGTGTCGAAGTACCTGAACCCAACGGAGCTGGAAACGACGCTCAAGACGATCCAAGTCTTCTCGCCGATCGTTTCGTAAGGGAGGCACGACACCTAGAGGAGTGCCTCATCGATGTCGTTGTGGGTCATGCCTTCCTCCTCTAGGGCATCGACTGCGCCGAGAGCTTTAAGGAGTTCAACATTGACAACATTTGTGGCAGCATCTGCGTCCTCCTTTAGATGTTCGTCGTGCTCACGTTCGGCATCCAAATGCACATGAACCGTGGTCAAGGTACCTCATCTACACCATGATCAGAGACAACACGCAAAATGGGATTCCTCCCGCTTTCGATCAGACAATACGCTAAAAGAAATTCTCTTCCCTTGAACGGATGGTGCCACATGTTTCATAGTGAAAAAATGTGGCCAAGTAATAAAATCTCATGGTTGTCGTGACCAGACAATAAAATTCCGGAATAAATTAACTAAGTGCATGGAAGATTTTATTTCACATGTCGCCCTACTCGCTATGTGAAAGGGAAATGTTCCCTTGGGCCATTCCTATATTGTTTTGGTGATTAGATGCTCAACACATTTTGTTTTGACTAATATGAGCTTAGAGTTAAAGAGAAGCAAATTGGAGAAACAAAGGTATGATTCCAGCACTTAGTAAATTGTTTTGGTACTAACTACTTTCTATCAAGTGCTAGGGATCCTCTCAAATCGAGAGAAATTAAATTGGAGAAGTTTGGCTAACTCCAGCCAAACTCGCACAAGCCTGTGGTGCACTGGACTGTCCGGTGTGCACCGAACAATGTCTAGTGCCAGGCTGCGCCCTCGGTGAATAGGCCGCTCTCGAGAATAAGCCACGGCACTGCGGCGCCGCGGCTATAATTCACCGGACTGTCCGGTGTGCACCGAACTATCCGGTGTACCAGCCGCGCGCCTAGCCAACGGTCGACCTCGTGATCAGCGGGTGCCACTTGGCTTAGCCAACGATCAGCAGGTGGCACCGGACTGTCCGGTGTGCCACGAGGCCAGTGGCTGGCAACGGTTGACTTCGCCAAAAAAGGAAGGAAATCGGGCATTGTTCACTGTCCAGTGATGCACCGGACTGTCTGGTGCGCCCATGGACAGGAGGCAACCAAAGCCTACCAAATGGAGCTCCAACGACTTCTAGGTCCCTTAGGGCTATTAAAGGGACCCCTTGGCGCATGGAGCAGTGTTGGGGGCCTTCCTTTTCCGAAGGTCCTCAAAAACATAATTAACCCTTTGTTTTCAGCAAAAGTTATTACAGGGAGCTTTGTCTTCAGGATGCAAGTCTTTTCCTCATGATGAAGGCATATGAGATGAAGACATGATCTAAGGATGATAAGAATAAATGCCGAAGCTATCGCCAGATTGACAGCTTCGGCTTGTAATGGAGATGAAGTATGATGATGATGCTGACCGAAGGGGAAAAAGACTACTTAGTCCTTAATGACTTATATTACGATCATAAGTGAATGTCGAGGACATAAATGTACTTTTACCTGGGCTGTGTCCCGTGCCTATAAATAGATGAACAGTAGTACCATACTATTCAAGCTAATTTGTAATCTCCCTCGCATCAACACCTTCGAACAAGCCGAAGGTATCGTTGTAATATAAATCTTGTTAATATTCATGCATGATTATGTGAAATGCAAATACGAATGAATCAATGGGATACACTTGCTGTATTCATCTCTTTGCATTCTCACTTATCTATAAAATGATGAAGGCATGTCCTTCATGACATTCGTCTGATGATCATTATGTCCGTGAGGATATGATGCTTCGGAAGACGAAGATCATCAATATTTAACAATTATGTTGCCTTGTTCTTGATTCATAGCATTTGAGGACAAGTGACCAACATTCGCATGGAGTAGAAAACCAAGCACCCATTTGAACATCCTACAACGCCGAGACTTCGCAAGCACGCAATTGTTTCATTGTGATAGAGATTTGAGCACTTCTTTGAGTCGAGAATCCGCTATGTTGTTTCGTGTGCTCTTTCTATACTCGTGTGCGTGTTGTTGCTGCAACTCTAGTTCTAGTGTGCATTTCTACTCCCCCCCCTTACTCTTGTGTTCATTTGAGATCATTTGTGTAAGGCGTGAGAGACTCCAAATTGTGGAGATTCCTCACAACGGGATATTTTTGAGATAAAGAGAACCATGGTATTCAAGTTGATCTTTGGATCACTTGAAAGGGGTTAAGTGCAACCCTCGTCCGTTGGAATGCCACAACATGGAGTAGGCAAGTATTCTACTTGACCGAACCACGGGATAAAAATCGTCGTGTCACTTATCTCTACCTCGCTGCGATTTTGTCTTTATTCATCTCACCTACATAATTGCTCTAAGTTTAATACTCAATGAAGAGCAATTAAATGGAGAAGTTTACTCCTCTCATACTCCTCATTTGAACTTGGTTCTTGCTTTCACTAATCCAATATTAGTCCAAGTTTGTGTTGTTGAGTTGTTTTTACAGGATCACCTATTCACCCCTGTTCTCTTTATCAAGGGACTAACCGCTTGAAGAGATGGATTCTAAGGGCAAGGGGATGGTGATCAATGACAAGGAGAAGGAGAAGGAGACTATCTATGTTGATGAGGCAAAAGGTGACAAGCCCACTGACTCAAGCTCAAATAACAAAAGGAAGGATGGAAAGAAGAAGAGGCGCATCAAGACGATCATCTACTACGACAGCGACGCCTCCTCTTCTTCACCAAGGGATGACGACAACAAAGACTCTTCATCGAAAAATAAAACAGTTAATCAAAACTATTCTTTTGATTATTCTTGTATCCCTTATAATTCGAATGCACATTTATTGTCTCTTCCACTTGGAAAACCCCCTCACTTTGATGGAGAAGATTATTCTTTCTGGAGTAATAAAATACATAGTCATTCATTTTCTCTACATCCTAGTATTTGGGAGATAGTGGAAAATAGAATTCATTTCGATAGTAGTGATAATTCCATACTTATCAATGAACAAATTCATAAAAATGCCCAAGCTACTTCTGTTTTGTTAGCATCTCTATGCAGGGATGAGTACAACAAAGTCAGCGGCTTGGACAATGCCAAGCAAATATGGGACTCCCTCAAGATTTCTCATGAGGGAAATGACGCCACCATGATCACCAAGATGGAGTTGGTGGAAGGTAAACTGGGAAGGTTCGCCATGAAAAGGGGAGAGGAGCCAACTGAAACCTACAACAGGCTCAAGACCCTGGTGAACAAAATTCGAAGCTACGGGAGTACAAGATGGATGGATCATGATGCCGTTCAACTCATGCTAAGGTCATTTACCGTTACTGATCCTCATCTTGTAAACCTCGTTCATGAAAATCACAGGTACACCAAGATGACGCCCGAGGAAATTCTAGGCAAATTTGTAAGCGGGCGCATGATGGTGAAGGAAGAGAGGTATGTGGATGACATCGCAAATGGACCGCTTCCTATCTACGAGTCGCAGCTCGTTGCTCTCAAAGCGACAAGCAGCAAGCAGGCGCTACCTAACAAGGTGGCACAAGTGGAGGCTGCCGGACTCAACAAGGAGGAAATGACGCTTGTGATCAAGCGCTTCAAGACTGCATTGAGGGGACACAAGGAATATCCCAACAAGAGTAAATCAAGGGGAAGCGCTCCTGCTTCAAACGTGGTAAGTCTGGTCATTTTATAGCACAATGTCCCAATATTGATAATGAACAGGGACAAGAAAATAAAGGGAAGAAGGAAAGGAAAGGAAGAAGAACTATAGGAAGGCGAAGGGCGAGGCGCACATTGGCAAATAGTGGGACTCGGACTGCTCTCATCTGACTTCGACGATGAGGGACTTGTTGCCTCAGCCTTCGACAAGTACTCCCTCTTCCCTAACGAGCATCACACATGCCTCATGGCTAAGGAGAAGAAGGTACATACTCGAGATATGAAGCACCCCAATCCTCTGGGACTCAAATGTGATACAATTACTAGTCCCAGGAGGCTAGTAAACACATTTACACATCAGATGATTCCAGATCTGCTTAAATGAGACAAACCTATAAAGGTGGCGAACAACTATAAGAGTTGGTCCACAACTCGGGACATATCATCAGAGTGGGGCTAAAGCAGCCCGATATACGCAGCGAAGCAAATCAGCGGTCCAATAGCCACAGGCAAGGTTGGGAACAGGTGTAACTCTTACCCGATCAGCGATCTCCTTTTCTGAAAAACAACAAATAAGCAAGGGTGAGTACTTACGTACTCAGCAGCCCACCTTCACCCGCAGAATGGGGAAATCATATATAATGCATGGAATATGTGGAGCTCAGGTTATTTTGCAGAAATAGCAATATTTGATGCAGGGTTATTTTGTAAAACATTTTTTATTTTTCAAAGCGCATCCTCTCACAAAGGAGCAGGAAGTTTTTCAATATAGAACAAAATCCCCTTGACTAAACCATCCAGGTATCTCAGCAGTTTCCCACTAGTTTTCATTTTCAAAAACAGCTGCTGGACTTCCCGTCCACCATAGCTCACGGCTCAACCGCCAGACCTTTTAAAACCACTTTTCAAAAGCATTTTTGGAAAACAAAACACTTATTGTCATACCACACCATACTCGTCCATACCAGTGGACACGGACTATTGGAATAGGTTTTCAAACTCTGCGCAGAGGTGTACACTTTACCCACTAGTCTGGTTTCTGCAATCTCATCATCGTGAGATCCGAATGCCAAATCTCTCTCTTTCCTTGCACGTCCTTACCTTAACGATTATACCCGAAGGAGTCAGGCCACCACCATGCCCAAACCGGACAAAACATTCCCCCTCCTTATCCTCCTGGTGCTCCCCAGCCATCATAACCTTGGGGTTTGGACCGTACGAGTTCAGATTGAGTGACTGGCCATACAGTCTCGAGTGATTGTACTTGTCATGAGTACAGGTAGTGAAGGATGACAAACCGGTCCTTATATGAGGGGACAATCCTTCTGCTCACACCTAACTCGGCTGAGCCAACACCTGAGGCCCTCCCCTAAACCAGGGAGTCCCTGATCATCCCGCTCAAAAGGTGATAAGGGTGACAACCCTTCATCATACCCATTTTGAAAAACATTTTCTTTTGAAAACTCACACCTTTTCTCAAATAATTTGTAACAAAGATATCAAGGATTGATTGCGGCAAGCGGTTGGGTGGCCATAATAACTTGTCTCAAAATCATATCATGCATAAAATAACAGGCTGAGGGTTGTGGTTGAAAAACATAGGTAATTTATGCATCAAAGGGATCCAGTGAGCTTCACTACACCAAAATGCTTAACTTCCTAGGGCCTAAACCGTAGGAAGTTAGCGCAAAACTCTCGGAAGTTATACAAACCGTCGGAAGTTAGCCGAAACCGTCGGAAGTTAGCCCGTCGGAACAAATTGGTCGGAAGTTAGGCTAACTTCCGACGGGCTCTCGGAAGTTAAGGAAACTTTCGAGAGGGCCGTCCGCCTCTCGGAAGTTCATGATTAACTTCCGAGAGGGCGCTTCCCTCTTGGAAGTTAAGTGCTGACGCCGTCCAGCATGGGCTAACGCCGTCCACGGAATAACTTCCGACGGCCTCTCGGAAGTTAATCATTAACTTCCGAGAGGCGGACGGCCCTCTCGGAAGTTAAATTGACCAGCACTAAATATACAATTTGTTTTTGGTAATTCAACACATTGCATACATAACAAATATATATAACAGCCACAATACACAACATATCACATATAACATCTCACATACATAATAACAACATAAGAATTCACAAGTCTCACAAGACACAAGTCTCACAAGTCAAATCCACCTCGACATAAGAATTCACAAGTCTCAAAACACAAGTTTGAAGTCTCACAAAACACATCGAATGGAAGCCCACTACTGTCGATCAACATCAGGAAATATCGAAGAGTGATGCTCGCTACCTCCACTCGCGAAGAGCGTATTGACAATGTCTAACCCATCATCTTGTTGCTGCGCCGGCAAGGTAGCTGGAGGAGTCTCATATACCTATACAAATGACATTCACGGAGTTACATCGTAATGTAACAAGTAAATTATGATAAATTTGCATACCTGATGTTCGGAAGGTGGAGGTGGAGGTGAAGGCCAAGGAAAATGTATGGAAGGTGGAGGTGGGGGGGCCATCGTAAACTATATCCCTTGGGCTTGTGCTAGTTGCTACCAAATTTCCGAACACATTAATGTTAGTGTTTTAAATCAATACATAACTTAAAATGAATGATCTTTTTGAACTTACTTGTATCAGTGCTTGCTGTTGTTGAAACTAAGTAGCATAGTATTCTTGTTGAGCAGCATGTTGCCTCAAGTATTCCTCCTGAACCCTTTGCCGCTCCTGATGTTGCCTAAGCTCTTCTCATAGTTGCTCAACTTCTGCAGTATCCTGAGTAGAGCGACGGGAGCTACGAGCAGCAGACCTCGACGAACCTCCCCTCTGAACCGTCACCTGGCTCGAGTCGATGACGTTATCGAAAATCGAGTACCTTCAAACAAGTAACATCATGACAGATTCAAAAATAATCTATTGTACTTAAACCGATGAAACAAGATAAGGTATGTAGAGTCCACACCTTCCATGGGGTTTTCCACCACTTGCATACACAACCTGAGGATCAATAGGTGCGGTCCTCCAGTCATAGTCCGATCCGTGCTGACTAGACATTGCCTCAGCATATGCAGCCTCCATACATAAGAACAATGCAATCTTACATCACTGGGCACATACATAAATTCATATGAACAAAATCTACCAAGCATTTCAAAACACTCACCAGACGATCTGTTGCCTTTTGGCTACACAACACATCTGGATTTTCAGGATCTGGTCCTCTGTGCCCCTCAGGTATATTTGAACATCACTGGGCACTACACCACTGCTAGCTTCCTGTACATACATTTGACAAACATTATAATCAGAAATGACATCAAGTCATATACAATCAACAAAACTACACCACTGCTAGTTTCCTGTACTTACCATTTGTTTTGCCAAACAAAAGTGATCATCACCTCCATACTTGTGATACGACTCGGTTCCACGATTGGAACTTTGTCGTATAGACTTTGCCTTGAAATTATCCGAAGCCCAATAATGGCATAAGGCACGCCAAGCAGCATCATTGGCGGCTATCCATGGAATCGAATGCTATGAAAACACAATTCATTTATAAGTAACTGTAACATATACAAGGAACACAGTACATCATATGCAAAAACATCAATTTTTTCCAACATAAGCAAAAACATCAATTACTTGAAGAAAATCTTGCTCAGTCATAGAAAGTCCATATTGTGATGCCTCGCTCTTACTGGTTGCACGTCGTCCTTCACTACTCAACATAGCTTGATTAATCACCTGGATTCGAACATAGTACATCATATCCGCAACAACATCTGCCGCGTTCTTATGGAACACGGAGTGTGCATGCTCGGTATGAGTATCTCCATCAGGCAACTTATAATATTTCTAAAAAAGAAACATAGTCAAGAATCCATAATATGAATCAATCATTGAGCTGATAACTTCGCAAGAAGATAGATAAACATACCCAGAAGTCGTGCCAAACTACACCTTGCGCATTCCCATGTTGCGCGTTAACCGCAAGGCCGTATTGATCCCATCTTGTGACAGGGACCTCAATACCATTCTCAATCACCAATCCAGGCCATCTCATACGACAGATATTGCCCAACACTTTATTTACTTGCCTTACACGATCTTTGCCAGTGAAACTACTATCCAGCCAAGCCCTAACAACACAAGCACAATTGTCAAATTCAAAAAATAATTGTTTATCCTCAATGTGTAAGACATAAGAACAAAGCAAAGATTCTCTTACCCATCTCCGCTCGGGATTATCTCAACCTTGTTAACTGGTTCTTTAGGAGGGGGGACCCAACTAGTCTTCCGCGGCTTCCGGACCCGTGAAGACCCTCCAACTCCCCCGCTTCCAGAACCTCCTCCTGAAACACCAGCTTCTCCTTCCCTTGACCCACTAGCTCCCCCAACTCCCGACCCTCCATCATTGAGCCATTCACCCCACCCTGTCTCTTCCTCATCTTCCACTTGTCTCCACTCCTCTGTCTCTTCCTCATCTTCAGGCTCATCCTATAGATCAAAATTAATAATTTAGTTATTCGAACTCATACAAATATTACATTACAAAACAAATATATTGGTTACCTCATTCCTCTGTACGTCGACTGCCTGACCCTGCAACTCTGGAACGTGCTCCAACAAAGCTCTACGCCTGCTCGAGCTTGAACTAGTGCCCTGGAACACTAAGTCCGTCAGAAGTTAAGGCCTACCCCGATCGGTCAACGTCTGAATACGTAACTTCCGAGAGGCCACGGGCCAGCCGTCGGAAGTTAACTTAACTTCCGAGAGGCCGTTGGAAGTTAACTTAACTTCCGAGAGGCTCTTGGCCGGCCGTCGGAAGTTAACTTAACTTCCGAGAGGCACTAGTCGCCTCTCGGAAATTATTAATGTCCTACGGTTTTGAAAAAAACCCGTAGGAAGTTATTTGCCTCTCAGAAGTTGCTTATTTTGGTGTAGTGCTTGCCGTGCTTATCTGGCGAAAGGGGTGAGAGCTCACTGAACTGGCTTCTGGCTCCACCGCCTGGCGTAGACTTGCAGATCTGGCCTCCACGAGAAGGCACGAACGCTCAGATAACTATGCAACATGAATAAGCAAACATACAAACCAGCAAGTATACCAACAAATATTTAGTATGGTGGTCAGAATGGCGATATATGAACGGGTAGAGTCTTGAGCAGAATCTGTGCCATGTAGTGTTGTGATATTACTGGTGGTGGAGCGGAGGTGCTTACCAGGAGGGTGGATTGGAGGCGAAGCGACACTATGCGTGTAGCCGGCAGAGCGGAGTAACTGAGTGGGTGGGGTCCGAGCTCATAGTCAACAGCGACAAGCAGTTTGACAGCCAGGACTTCAGGGACTTCTGCCTATCCATCGGCACCAAGCTCGCCTTCGCCTCGGTGTACCACCCGCAATCCAACGGCGTCGTCGAGCGTGCCAACGGCAAGATTTTCACCGCTATCAAGAAAAGACTTCTCGATGACAAGAAGGGTAAATGAGCCAACCAACTACCTGAAGTAGTCTGGGCCCTAAACATGACCGAATGCCGAGCAACCGGATTCACACCTTTTCGTCTGTTACATGGATCGGAGGCCATGACGCCGCAGGAAATAACGCATGGATCGCCCCGAACAAACACATCAGCAACCCTCGACGTCGACGAACCAACGTCTAAATACCTCATCAATGGAGACCGCATCTTCGCCCTACAGGCCCTCAACAAATACCAAGCTCAAACCAAGGCCTGGTGCGACAACGCGGTCGTCCCAAGAGAGTTCAACACAGGAGACCTCGTACTCGTCCGGACCACCCTGTCAGAGTCACGGGGTAAGCTGGAGCCAAAATGGGAGGGTCCATTCATCATAAAGTCGAAGGCATCCCCCAGTGCGTACAGGCTATCAACGCCCACCGACAAAGACTTAGAGCACTCCTGGAACATCGACAATCTACGCAAATTTTTTGTTTAAACCTCAGGGCCTACGCGCCCTTGTAATCCACCAAACAATACTATTCTCGGCCCGCACTCTTTTCCTCCCGAGGGGTGAGGTTTTTAATGAGGCAGAGCCATGTAATATACCTGCAAAAGCCCCCACAAAAAAATAAAAACTCAGGTACAGCATGTCGAAAAAAGACCGCATCGACGGTCTTCGGTATTCGACCACTCCGAAGTCACCGTGAGAGGCAGTGTAGACTACCCTCGTGTGCGACAATCCGCGCAAAAGTCGCCTAAGGGTGCAGCCGGAATAGCACAACAAGTCCATTAATCAAAGTGTTTTATTTAAAAGACACTCCGCGCAAAAGTCTCCTAAGGGTGCAGCCGGAATAGCACAATAAGTGCATTAATTGATGTCTTTTATTTAAAAGACACTTCGCGCAAAAGTCGCCTAAGGGTGCAGCCGGAATAGCACAACAAGTGCGTTAATCGAAGTCTTTTATTTAAAAGACACTCCACGCAAAATTCGTCTAAGGGTGCAGCCGGAATAACACAAGTGCATGAATCGAAGTCTTTTATTTAAAAGACACTCTGCGCAAAAGTCGCCTAAGGGTGCAGCCGGAATAGCTCAACAAGTGCATTAATCGAAGTCTTTTATTTAAAAACGCTCCGCAAAAAAGTCGCCTAAGGGTGTAGCCAGAATAGCACACCAAGTGCGTTAAGCGAAGTCTCTCATTAAAAAGACACTTTGCGCAAAATCGCCCACGGGCGCAGCCGAAACCAACACAGGCGTAGGAATACGGCCAACAGGCCACATTACCATACAAATTATAGTTACATACACACGGCGAGGGCATCACATATTACATCAGCTCAACCTTCGGGATGATACCCATCTCCCTATAATTGAACAACATTATCCTCAATTCCTCACCCTCAAAAAGATTCCGAAGATCCCCCTCGCCTATGCTCGCCCCAATCGGCGAGGACAACAATTCTCGTTTACCAACCCGGTCTACTCGGAGACGGCCACGCTCCATCCAAATACGACGGCGCCTACCACTTCGCAAAAATTCACCCACACTATGTTTTCCCACCACCCTTCGCCGCCTATACCCAGTACTCGCACTAGGAAGATCCCCGGCACCCTCCACACGCGGCGAAGTCTCCGCCGCAGCCACATCCAACGCAACAAAATAATCCAAGCCTTCATACGAGGACACCTCCATCCAAGGAAACGAACTCCCAGATTCACCATTAGACTCAAAACACTCAGACACAAAACCAAACAAACTATCATCGGTAGGCACTACAGTTGAGGCCGCCACAAAATCAGTATTGTCAACAGCGGTTGCTTGTGCAGGCCCAAACGTCAGAACCTGCGTAGTAACCGAGGTTCAGTATCACACAGACAAAAGTTTACACTTAAAATCCCTAACCCCTATTTCGCCACCTATGAAGGCCCGGCCGCCGCCATGGGGTCTTCGGCAGCTGGTTCGCCCACCGCCTTCGAGGCGTCCTCACCCGTCAGCATAGGGGCTGGCGCGGGGTCTTCACCAGCTCTAGTCGGCGCGGGGGTCGCCAAGGGGCCCTCACCCGCATCGGATGGCGGCGCCAGCTCCACCCCCGATGCCTCGGGCAGCGTGCTGTCGGGCAGCGTGATGTCCAGATCGCCAAGGTCCTCAACCTCTTCGTCATGTGCCATCTGTAGCAATAGCACATTCATTCAGCAAAACCACACATACCAAACATACCCACACATATAACCAGACAAATGAGCCTTTACCTGATCCATTGCCCGGTCGGACCTCTCCCGGACTGTCTCTCGGCCGTGAGGGCCCCACATCCTGTCGAAGAGCGCCCCCGCCGACCGCTTTAGCACCGGGTCCTCGACCTGGAAGATTTCACGTTCTAAGCCTTCGTCCGACTGGTCGAAGACCTCGAAGTGCGCGCACCCCTCGTGGGACAAAGCATTCATGGCTTCCTCACAGGTGATGAGGGAGGCAAAGGACATGAGGCCCATCACGATTGTCGGGAGCACCCCCAGCTCCTCCTGTAACCACTCAAGGAAGCGGAGGCCCACCTCTTGGCCGAGCGCTTCGAAGGCGGCGGTCCGCGCACCCAGCTCCCGGTACACGTCCACGAACTGCGCATGCGTCCGCTCGACCTCCATGCGTGTCGAGACCTTGGTTTTGTCCACGCGGTTGCGCAGGATGTTGAGCCTCGCCTCCAGCTCCACGGCACGTTGGCGGGCGAGACTGGCCTTCACCCACGCAAGTTTGGCCTCGGCTTGTGCAGCCTGCGCATCAGCAATGGCTTTGTTCACGTCCCTCCTCTCCTCCGCCAACTGACGCCGGAGATCCCCCTTCTCGGCCTCCGCAGCAGCCAACCTCTCCGCCAGCCCGCGGCTTTTGTTTTCCGCAGCTGACTTCTCCCGAACAACATCCGTATGCTGCGCCCGGAGATGCTTGATTTTGGCAGCAAACTTCGAAGTCAGAGCACCCGACGCGACATGGTCGGCGAAGTTGGCTGCCTGCCACAAAAACCCATGAGATTCGCAACCACATAAAAACAATGAACTATCAAAGTCCAACACGACTTACATGCTTCAGCTGCTGCGATGCATGCCTCAGCTGCTGGGACACAGTCCGCCACATCTTTAGCGGCGGCGGCCGACGAAATCTCGCCGCTCGCGCAGAAGTTGGACCACGGGTCCTGCGAAGCACCCTTCGCCCCAGCCGCCGCCGTTGGCAAGGTGGCCATCACCGGAGTCGGGACAACAGCCAGCTGCCACGCATCCGACCCTGCACCATGATCTTGTTTAAGACCTAGTCATCGTTAAAAAAAACTTACCAACGAGATAATCCCCCACGCAGATGTCCGTGTCAAAGTCGGCAACACGCGCCGCCGCCACGTCAGTGCGCGCCGGCGACGGCGGCCTTCGCTCCTTCGCGGGCTCGACCGAGGGCATCTTGCCCACGCTAGAAGCAGCAGCCCTCGCACCCGCCGAAGACTTGCTGGGCCCAGGGGCGGCCGGCTTCGCAGCCAGCGGTGGTTTGCTACTGCCAGGGGCGGTAGACTTCGCGCCTCCCCGCGCCTTCTTTGCCTTGCGGAAAGGGTCCCCAACCCTAGTGATCGCCCGGCGCTTCCGCGCTGCATCTTGACGATCATTCTTCATCACTGCCGATACAACAACAACAATATTCCGTCCATAAGGAAAACTCTTCAACTCACGAGCCATACGAGACGTAAATATGTCTTCGTCGGCCGTGCGGGGGATCGGAATGTTCCTTGGCCATCGACCCCCAGTAACCTTCAGCATTCGCGCCGAAGACTCTCAGAGCTCGGGCGAAGACATTCTTCCCCCGAGGGCCGTGCAAGTCCCCATCAAATCCACAGCAAAACGACCAGAGACCCCCAACCCCCCCACTGCAGTACCTATCTTTCTCTTCTTAGTGGCTGGGGCAGCCTCACGCGAAGGGCCTTCCTCAGCCACGACCACTGGTTTTTTCCCGCGGCAGTTAGCAGCAGCAGTAGCGTCATCTCCAGGATAGCCACCGTATGGCAAACGGTTTAATTCGAAGACCTGATTCAGGCAAACATTGGACCCTCGAATATCCCAACTCCGTAGACCCTCTGTCCTCGGCGCATACCGCCCCACAATCCTCACTGCCCCGTCCTCCACTTCACGAACGAACGCGGCCAGGTCTTGGCCACGCAGATCCAAAGAGAAGGCCGGACTTCGCACCAGCTGCTGGCCCATAGTAGGCATCTGGCGAGGGCATACTTCGCCCAGCACCCAGCCATGCGCCAGAGGCCACACTCCATAACCAATGAACTCTTCAACCAAATCACGCCCACTGCTCATGCGGGCAGCGCACCGGAGGGCCCCTTCGTCCTCATCATCCTCCGCCACCTCAAATTGTGGGAATGCCACATAGCAATGGGAGTACATCACGGCCGCGGGGAGCCCTGGGTGGTCTTCGACTTTGCTCCCCGTAACATAAAACCAATAATCCCACCAGTTGCCCCACTTATTGTGAGCATAGGGAACTAACTCCACAACTTCCACCGAAGTCTTTCCGGTCCTCGGCGTGAACGTGCACGATCCAAACTATGCAATCTTGTTTCCAATCTTTCTTTTTTGCCAATGCAGACAGTAATTCTTGGCGAAGACCTCTACGGAAGGCTGACCGCCGTACGAAGTCGCTGCCCAGACATACTTCGCCAGGGCCACCATGGCGTTAGGTGTCAACTGGTGGACCTAGACCTCAAATATCTACAGGACCTCCGCCACAAAACGATGTGCAGGAAGGCGAAGGCCGGCGGTGAAGAACGCCTCAAACACGACTAACTCGCCCTCGGGCTCAGGAACCTCTTCCGCCCCCGGGACATGCCCAACGCCGTTCCCAAAATACCCCAACTGCTGCATATCCTACACGCGAGCCGAGGAAATCCTCGAAACGCCAAACTCCACCGTATGGCCTGGCTGTAACTCTGCCGCAGCCAAATCACTCAAGGTATCTTCGGATGACAAATCGGTCGGCGGCGTGTTCACAGCAGACGAGGAAGAAGATGACATCGCTACGTACCGTCGGCGGCGGCGTGCGGTTTGCTTGAAGGAGGGCAGGCGAGCGAGCGAGCAGTTTCAAAAAGATTAGGGTTTTCCGGCGCAAGCAAGGGTGAGAGTCAGCCCGCGCTGCGTCGACCCTTTTTATACACACGACGCGACGCTTCGGGAAACCCGCAATCCAACAGTGCCACATCCCATCAACGGTCACCTCAAAAACCCCCACGGGACCACTTCGAGCGAGGGCAGCATCTCCACCATCTAGCGACGTCTTCGGCACTAGACGACTCAGTCGAACTGGTCCCTCGGAGGGCAAATGTTGGGGCGAAGGCGAAGATGCTACCCTTCTTGCGAAGCCTTCACCGCGTCGCCACATCAACGAACGCGTGATGGCTGGTGCGGTCGCCCTTCGTCCTCTCCATCGCAAGACGAAGGCCAGACTCCGACGAAGACCGCCGGTCCCGCGTCCCTCATCTCGCCCGGAGGCTGAAGGCACCTAGAGGGGGGGTGAATAGGTGATCCTGTAAAAACTTAAAACTTAAAGCCACAAAACTTGATTAAGTGTTAGCACAATGAAATCAAGTGGCTAAGGACCGAGCTCTTGTGAAACACAATAGTCACAATGAGAACAAGCACAAGAGACACGATGGTTTATCCCGTGGTTCGGCCAAGTACAACACTTGCCTACTCCACGTTGTGGCGTCCCAATGGACGAGGGTTGCACTCAACCCCTTTCAAGTGATCCAAAGATCCACTTGAATACCATGATGTTTTTCTTTCTTTCACTATATCCCGATTGCGAGGAATCTCCACAACTTGGAGCCTCTCGCCCTTACAAATGATGATCACAAAGAAGCACAGATGTAAGGGAGGGAAAAGCAACACACACAAGTCTCAAAAGCAACAGCACAAACACGCACACTAGTCACAACTTGAGCTCTAAGTTCACACACGGAGTTCTCAACTCAAGAGGAGCTCAAATTGCTATCACAAATAATCAAATGCGCTAGAATGAAGTCTTGGTGCTTAGAGATGATCAAAGAATGCTTGTATATCTCCTCCATGCCACTAGGGGTCCCTTTTATAGCCCCAAGGTAGCTAGGAGCCGTTGGAGGCAATCAGGGAAGGCAATTCTTGCCTTCTGTCGGGTGGCGCACCGGACAGGCACTGTTCAGTGTCCGGTGCAGATTGCCTTCCTAAATTGGCGCAGCCAACCGTTGAAGATTTGGAGCCGTTGGCGCACCAGACACTGTCCGGTATGCACCGGACAGTCCGGTGCTCCCATCTGACCGTTGGCTCGGCCACGCATCACGCGCGGATTGCTCGGCCGACCGTTGGCTCACCGGACAGTCCGGTGCACCACCGGACATTCCGGTGAATTTTAGCCGTACGCCGCCGACGAATTCCCGAGAGCGGCCAGTTGACCAGACGTCAGCCTGGCGCACTGGACACTGTCCGGTGCACCACCGGACAGTCCGGTGTACCCAGACTGCGCAGAGTCTTGATTGCTTCAGCCTAGTCTTTTTTCCTTTTGTATTTTCTCTGATTCTAGCACTTAGACAAATATGTTAGTACACAAAAACCAATGTACTAAGTCTAGAATCATACCTTTGTGTTGATTTACACTTCATCCACCATTTGGCACAATTTGATACTTAAACCATTTGTGTTGGGCACTTAATCACCAAAATACTTAGAAATGGCCCAAAGGCACATTTCCCTTTCAATCTCCCCCTTTTTGGTGATTTATGCCAACACAACACAAAGCAACATATAGAAGTGCAACATTAATGCAAATAAGAACAAGAATTGTTTTTGATTCAAATTTGGCATATTTGGATCATTCTTTGCCACCACTTGGTTTGTTTTTGCAAATCAAACTCAATTTCCTATCTCTAAGTCAAACACACTTGTTGAGACATAAAGAGAGGTATTCCAAGAGAAATTGATCAAAGATTCAAAAACTCCCCCTTTTTCCCATAATCAAACATTCTCCCCACAAGAGACCAACTTTTGACAATAAGAGACAATAAGAGTATTTTGACAAAACAAAAGCTCTAACTCTACTATTTTCAAAATTCTCAAGTGGTAGCTGATCCATTTGCTTGCTTTGGCCTTAATTTTCTCCCCCTTTGGCATCAAGCACCAAAACGGGATCATTTCTGGCCTTTAAACCCTATTGCCTCACCAAAATCTTCAATTAGGACTAAAAAAGGCAATAAGAGCATGGAGATGAACTTGGAGTAAATTACGCTTTCATCGGAGTGCAGTGGAAGTCTTTCATGGTCCAAGTCCACCTTTCCCTTTCAATCCACTTTTGAGACTAAAACAATTAAACTCAAACACAAGGTTAGTCTCAAAGTGTCAAGTTGTAGCATGCCACCCCCTAAATAAGTGCATCAGTTGCAAATGGACTTGTGAGGTCCGGGGATCATGTGTACAACTTGAGCACCATAAATGAGTAACAATATGCATAAAGGACATGATCAAAGACATAAACACATGTATGCTATAGATCAATCCAAGTTACGCGAATCTAAGACATTTAGCTCACTACGCAGCCTGCAAAAGGTTGACTCATCTAGAGGCTTGGTAAAGATATCGGCTAGTTGGTTCTCGGTGCGAACATAAAACACTTCGATATCTCCCTTTTGCTGGTGGTCTCTCAAAAAGTGATGCCAGATGTCTATGTGCTTCGTGCGGCTGTGTTCGATAGGATTTTCCGCCATACAGATTGCACTCTCATTGTCACATAGGAGTGGGACTTTGCTCAGATTGTAGCCAAAGTCCCTGAGGGTTTGCCTCATCCAAAGTAGTTGCACGCAACACTGTCCTGTGGCAACATACTCGACCTCAGCGGTGGATAGGGCAACAGAAGTTTGTTTCTTAGAACTCCAAGACACCATGGACCTTCCTAAGAATTAGCACATCCCTGATGTACTCTTCCTATCAACCTTGCATCCAGCATAATCGGAGTCTGAATATCCAATTAAGTCAAAGGTAGACCCCTTTGGATACCAGATCCCGAAGCAAGGCGTAGCAACTAAATATCTAAGTATTCGCTTAACGGCCACAAGGTGGCACTCCCTTGGATCAGATTGAAATCTAGCACACATGCATACGCTTAGCATAATATCCGGTCTACTAGCACATAAGTAAAGCAAGGAACCTATCATCGACCGGTATGCCTTTTGATCAACGGACTTACCTCTTTGTTGAGGTCGACATGTCCGTCGGTTCCCATTGGAGTCTTTGCGTGCTTGGCATCCTTCATCCCAAACCGCTTGATCAAGTCTTGCGTGTACTTCGTTTGGGAGATGAAGGTGTCGTCCTTGAGTTGCTTCACTTGGAACCCAAGGAAGTAGTTCAACTCGCCCATCATCAACATCTCAAATTTTTGAGTCATCACCCTGCTAAACTCTTCACAAGACTTTTGGTTAGTAGAACCAAATATTATGTCATCGACATAAATTTGGCATACAAATAAGTCACCATCACAAGTCTTAGTGAATAAAGTAGGATCGACTTTCCCAACCTTGAAAGCATTAGCAATTAGAAAGTCTCTAAGGCATTCATACCATGCTATTGGGGCTTGCTTAAGTCCATAGAGCGCCTTAGAGAGCTTACACACGTGGTCGGGGTACCGTTCATCCTCAAAGCCAGGGGGTTGCTCTACGTACACCTCCTCCTTGATTGGCCCGTTGAGGAAAGCGCTCTTCACATCCATTTGGAACAAACTGAAAGAATGGTGAGCGGCATAGGCTAACAAAATGTGAATAGACTCTAGCCTAGCCACAGGAGCAAAAGTCTCCTCAAAGTCCAAACATGCGACTTGGGCATAACCTTTTGCCACAAGTCTAGCCTTGTTCCTTGTCACCACCCCGTGCTCGTCCTATTTGCTGCGGAACACCCACTTGGTTCCCACAACGTTTTTCTTGGGACGTGGCACCAGTGTCCAAACTTCATTTCGCTTGAAGTTATTAAGCTCTTCCTGTATGGCCAACACCCAGTCCGGATCTAGCAAGGCCTCTTCTACCTTGAAAGGCTCAATAGAAGAGACAAAAGAGTAATGCTCACAAAATTTAGCTAATCTAGAGCGAGTAGTTACTCCCTTGCTTATATCACCCAATATCTGGTCGACGGGATGATTCCTTTGAATCGTCGCTCGGACTTGAGTTGGAGGGGCCTGTGGTGCTTCTTACTCCATAACATGATCATCTTGTGCTCCCCCTTGATCACACGCCTCCTCGAGATGAACCTATTCATCAGTTTGAGTTGGGGGATGCACCATTGTTGAGGAAGAAGGTTGATCTTGCTCCTTTTGTTCCTGTGGTCGCACATCTCCGATCGCCATGGTGCGTATTGCGGCCGTTGGAACATCTTCTTCATCTACTTCATCAAGATCAACTTGCTCTCTTGTAGAGCCATTAGTCTCATCAAATACAACGTCGCTAGAGACTTCAACCAAACCCGATGATTTGTTGAAGACTCTATATGCCTTTGTATTTGAGTCATAACCTAACAAAAACCCTTCTACAGCTTTAGGAGCAAATTTAGAATTTCTACCTTTCTTCACTAGAATATAACATTTACTCCCAAATACACGAAAGTATGACACATTGGGTTTGTTACCAGTTAGGAGTTCGTATGACATCTTCTTGAGGAGGCGATGAAGGTAGACCCGGTTTATGGCATGGCAAGCCATGTTCACAGCTTCCGTCCAAAACCGTTCGGGCGTCTTGAATTCACCAAGCATCGTCCTTACCATGTCTAAAAGCGTCCTGTTCTTCCTCTCTACCACACCGTTTTGCTGTGGTGTGTAGGGAGCGAAGAACTCGTGCTTGCTCCTTCCTCCTCAAGGTACTCCTCCACTTGAAGATTCTTGAATTCGGACCCATTTTCGCTCCTTATCTTTTTCACCTTGAGCTCAAATTCATTTTGAGCTCTTCTTAAGAAGCGTTTTAGGGTCCCTTGGGTTTCTGTTTTATCCTGCAAAAAGAATACCCAAGTGAAGCGGGAAAAATCATCAACAATAACAAGACCATACTTACTTCCCCCGATGCTGAGGTAGGCGACGGGGCCGAAGAGGTCCATGTGAAGTAGCTCCAAAGGTCTTGATGTGGTCATCACATTTTTGCTATGATGAGAGCTTCCCACCTGTTTACCTGCTTGACAAGCTGCACAAGGTCTATCTTTTTCGAAAGTTACAATTGTTAGACCTAACACATGTTCTCCCTTTAGAAGTTTGTGAAGGTTCTTCATCCCCACATGTGCTAGACGACGATGCCACAGCCAGCCCATACTAGTCTTAGCGATTAGGCATGCATCTAGATCGGCCTCCTCCTTCGAAAAATCAACTAAATAGAGTTTGCTGTCTAGTACACCCTTAAAAGCTAATGAACCGTCACTCCTTCTAAAGACAGACACATCTACATTTGTAAATAAGCAATTGTAACCCATATTACATAATTGACTACCGGACAACAAGTTATACCCGAGCGATTCAACTAAAAACACATTAGATATGGAATGCTCGGATGAAATAGCTATATTTCCTAGTCCTTTAACCTTGCCTTGATTCCCGTCTCCGAATATGATTGAATCTTGGGAATCTTTGTTCTTGACGTAGGAGGTGAACATCTTCTTCTCCCCCGTCATGTGGTTTGTGCATCCGCTGTCGATAATCCAGCTTGATCCCCCGGATGCATAAACCTGCAAGGCAAATTAGGCTTGGATTTTAGGTACCCAACTCTTGTTGGGTCCTACAAGGTTAGTAACAATAGCCTTAGGGACCCAAATGCAAGTTTTGTCTCCCTTGCATTTTACCCCTAATTTCCTAGCAACCACTTTCTTATTTTTACATGTGAGTACAAAATCAGTGTTGCAGGCATGAATAACAGTAGTATTTTCATTATGCATTTTCCTAGGCACATTAACAACATTTCTCCTAGGCATATGATGAACAACATTTTTCCTAGGCATATCTCTACCATGCACAAAGGAAGAACTTGAAGCAATCATGGCATGTGAATCATAAGCATTACAACTCCTATTGTGATAAGCATTTCTAGAAAGTTTTCTATCATAGATAAATGCATGATTCTTTTGACTACTATTAGCCATAGGAGCCTTTCCCTTTTCCTTGTTGAAAAATGGGAGCTCTTTGGCTTGTTAAGTTCTTGGCTTCCCTTTTAAAGCCAAGCCCATTCTTAATTGAGGGGTGTCTACCAATAGTGTAGGCATCCTTTGCAAATTTTAGTTTGTCAAAGTCATTCTTGCTAGTCTTAAGTTGGGCATTAAGACCAGCCACTTCACCATTTAATTTTGCAATAGAAGTAAGGTGCTCAACACATGCATCAACATTAAAATCCTTACACCTATTACAAATTACTACATGTTCAATACATGAGCTAGATTTATTTGCTACTTCTAACTTAGCATTTAAGTCATCATTGACACTCTTTAGACTAGAAATAGACTCATGACAAGTAGATATGTCGGTGTTTCGGACCCGGGGGGTCCCTGGACCGACGAGTAAATTTGTCGCTGCGTGCCCCGGCCCAGATGGGTTGGCGCGAGATGGAACACAAGGGGGAAACACGGCTCGTATTATCTCGCACCAGGGGGGTGTGCTCGTAGTAGGGGTTACAAGCGTTCGCGAGAGAGAGAGAGAGTGAGCCTGTTCGTTTGCTCGTCCCTCCGCGCGACCCTCCCGCATGGAGGCCCTGGACCTCCCTTTTATAAATGCAAGGAGAGGGTCCAGGTGTACAATGGGGGGTGTAACTGTGCGCTAACGTGTCTGGCAGAGAGGTGCCTGAGCCCTGTGTACATGCCAACGTGGCTGTCGGAGAGGTGCTAGAGTCCTGTGTACGTGATAACGTGGCCGTCGGAGAAGTGTTCGAGCCCTGTAGAAGCACAGCTGTCGGTGCTGCTGGGATCCTGCTGACGTCTCCTTGCTTCCGTAGGGGGCTGAGAACCACCGTCGTCATGGACGCACGCGGGGAGCCATCATTACTTGTTACCGAGGCGAGCCTGATGGGACGCCGGTCTTGTTCCCTTGTAGCCTGAGCTAGCTAGGGGTAGGGTAATGATGTATCCCCTGTGGTGCGGTTGGTCTGAACCCAAGGTCGGGCGAGGCGGAGACTTCTCCTGAGGCCGAGGTTGAGGCCGAGCCCTGAGGTCGGGCGAGGCGGAGACCTCCTTCCGAGGCCGAGGTTGAGGCCTAAGGTCGGGCGAGGCGGAGACCTCCTTCTGAGACCGAGCCCTGAGGCAGAGACCTCCTTCCGAGGCCGAGGCCTTAGGTCGGGCGAGGCGGAGCTTCCTGTTGTGCCCGAGGCCAAACTTGGCTATCGTCAGTCTCACCCTGGTGGGTGGCACAGCAGTCGGAGCGGGGCGAGCGGCGCTGTTTTCCTGTCAGGTCGGTCAGTGAAAGGGCGAAGCGACTGCGGTCACTTCGACCTTGCCGACTAAGGCACGTGTGTCAGGATAAGGTGTCAGACGATCCCTGCATTGAATGCGCCTGCGATACGATCGGTTGGTGAGGCGATTTGGCCAAGGTTGCTTCTCGATGAAGCCTGCCCGAGCTGGGCCTCAGGCGAGCCGAGGGTGCGCCCACTGTCTGAGGAGGCCCTCGGGCGAGGCGTGAATTCGTTCGGGACTACTGTTCCCGCCCGAGGCCGGGCTCGGGCGAGGCGAGATTGCGTCCCTTGGTAGACGAGGCCTTGACCTGAACCGCTCCCATCAGTCTTTGCAGTTTGTGCTGATGGTGGTCACCAGCCGTGTTTAGGAGAGTTGGGGGTACCCCTAATTACGGTACCCGACAGTAGCCCCCGAGCCTCGAAGGGAGTGATGGTACTCGCTTGGAGGCTTTGCCGCACTTCTTTGTGAGGGGACCGGCCTTTCTCGGTTATATTTTGTTCCGGTGGGTGCGCGCGAGCGCACCCGCCGGGTGTAGCCCCCGAGGCCTTGGAGGAGTGGTTTGACTCCTCTGAGGTCTTAATGCCTTTCGTGATGCCTCGGCTGCCCAAAGCGGAGGTCGTTGTCGCTGCTGGTGCAGTGGTCGCCGGCGAGCCACTTGGAGTTTGTTGTCCCGCAGGACCTCTGGTGTGGAGGTTGTTCATACCCACGGGAGTGGAACCGGAGTCCCGTTTGTAATGGTACCCTGAGTATGGGTGTTTGTTCATTGTGGCTGTCGAGGCCTAAACATCTAGGTATTTGAGTGTAATACCGTGTTTCTCCCTCATTTTGAGCACTAGGACTCGCCTGTCGGCTAGCTGAACCGCTTAACCGAGCGTGAGTTGCCTTGCGTGGAAGGTGACGAGTGAGGTATCCGTATCCCGGAGGCGTAGGAGTCCCTTGGCTCGGTCGACCTTGCCGTTTAAGGCCTCTCTTGCTTAGTTTTAGAACCTTCGGCCGCTCTGCGATGAGCTGGAGCCGGAGGCAGCGGCGTCGGCGTGGACAGAGGCGGAGTCAGCTCGAAAAGAGGCTTCGTCGGCCCGGGAGCATGTGGCTTCCCATGCCGAGGAGGTGCAGCGGCGGCGGCTGGAGCTTGGCCAGGTCGTCCGCGAGCGGGACCAATCCCGGAGTCACGCCGCCGAGGCCGGGAGCCGGGCTAAGGTCCTCGGGGGACAGCCAGCTGAGGCTACGGAGCGGTTAGCCGGGGTGTCTGCTCGGGCCGGAACCCTTGCGGAGAACCTGGTCGTGAGGGCCCAAGCGCGGTGCTGGCATCCTCCTCCGAGGTGGAGATCCTTCCGCCCGAGTCACCATCCGAGGCTGGGCTAGGATCTACCCAGGGTGGAAACGTCGCCGAGGGTGGTGGTGCTGCTGCTCCCCCTGCCGATGTCCGAACCTGCAAAAACAGTTTGTCTGAAGTATGCGTATGTTTTTCGCGGCCGCTGGGGCCTAAACATTTTAACGCTGGATTATAAAGCTGAGTTTTCTTTCCTCTTGTTTCGTGTGTTTAGACTTGTTTGGTAGCAGAGTCCCTCGTCCGAGCGTGAGTTACTTTTCGCGGAAGGTGATGAGTGAGGTATCCGTATCCCGGAGGCGTATGAATCCCTCGGCTCGGTCGGCCTTGCCGCTTACGTGTACTCTCGTCGTTTTTAGGGTTCTGCTATCAAAGCAGTCGAAACGGCACGAAAGTCGTTCTGGTAGAAAAGTTTTCAAGCGTTAGGACTTGTTCGGCAGCAGAATCCCTCGTTCGAGCGTGAGTTACTTTTCGTGGAAGGTGATGAGTGAGGTATCCGTATCCCGGAGGCGTAGGAGTCCCTCGGCTCGGTCGGCCTTGCCGCTTACGTGTACTCTCGTCGTTTTTAGGACCCCACTATCGAAGCAGTCGAAAAGCACGAAAGACGTTCTGGCAAAGACTTTTCCGAGGAAAATTTTGACGCAGAGGGGGTTCCCCCCTTCTAGCCCCCGAGGGAGGGTCGGGCTTTGCCGAGGTAAGGCTGATCGTTCCTTGACGGTTAGACTTTATTTATGTATGTAAAGAAAAAACGAGGTATATGAACAACTTGAAACATCTTAAGGGTAGAAGCGACATAGCTGTTGGATGTTCCAAGCGTTGTTGTAGACCTCGCCTTGATCGTTGGCCAGCTTGTATGTTCCGGGCTTCAAAATCTTGGTGATGATGAACGACCCTTCCCAGGGAGGAGTAAGCTTGTGGCGCCCTCGGGCGTCTTGCTGCAGCCGAAGTACCAAGTCTCCCAACTGGAAGCCTCGGGGCCAAACCCCTCGGGCGTGGTAGCATCGCAGAGACTGCTGATACCGCGCCGAGTGTAGTAAGGCCACGTCCCAAGCCTCTTCCAGCTCGTCCAGTGATTCTTCTCAGCTGGCCTAGTTGCTTCGGTCATCGTACGCCTTTGTCCTCGGGGAACCGTATTCTAAGTCTGTGGGTAAGATAGCCTCTGCCCCATAGACTAGAAAGAACGGAGAGAAACCCGTGGCCCGGCTCGGCGTCGTCCTCGGACTCCTGACCACCGAGGGTAGCTCTTTCATCCACCGCTTGCCAAACTTGTTGAGGTCGTTGTAGATCCTCGATTTAAGTCCCTGTAGAATCATACTGTTGGCACACTCCACCCGCCCATTCGTCATGGGATGAGCTACGACGGCCCAGTCCACATGGATGTGGTGGTCCTCGCAGAAGTCCAGGAACTTCTTCCCAGTGAACTGTGTGCCATTGTCGGTGATGATGGAGTTCGGGACCCCAAAGCGATGGATGATGTTGGTGAAGAACACCACTGCCTGCTCGGACCTGATGTTGGTTAAGGGTCGGACCTCGATCCACTTGGAGAATTTGTCGATGGCGACCAGCAGGTGCGAGAAGCCCCCGGGTGCCTTCTGCAAGGGACCGACGAGGTCCAGACCCCACACTGCAAACGGCCAGGTGATGGGTATTGTCTGCAGGGCCTGAGCGGGCAGGTGCGTCTGTCTCGCGTAGAATTGACACCCTTGGCAGGAGCGTACAATCCTAGTGGCGTCGACCACCGCGGTCGGCCAGTAGAAACCTTGTCGGAAGGCGTTCCCCACGAGGGCTCGAGGTGCTGCATGGTGACCGCAAGCCCCCGAGTGTATTTCTTGCAACAGCTCCTGTCCTTCGGCGACGGATATGCATCGTTGGAGAATGCCTGAGGGGCTGCGGTGGTAGAGCTCCTTTTCATCACCCAGTAAGAAGAACGACTTGGCGCGCCGCACTAGTCGCCGAGCTTCGGCCTTGTTGAGGGGTAGCTCTCCTCGGAGGAGATATTCTAGGTACGGGGCCTGCCAGTTCAGGTTAGGCATGACCCCATTCCGCTCTCCCTTGACGCGTAGGGCCTCACCCTTGGCGGCCGAGGATACCTCGGGCTGGGCCGAGGCCTCCTCGGGCTCGCGTGTCGTCGATCTTGACGGAAGGTTGATGTATGTCTCTAGAGAAGACGTCAGGGGGAACCGTTGTCCGCCCCGAGGCTATTTTAGCCAGCTCATCCGCAGTCTCGTTGTACCGTCGAGCGATATGGTTGAGTTCAAGCCCGTAGAACTTGTCTTCCAGGCGCCGAACTTCATCGTAGTAGGCCTCCATCTTCCGGTCGCGACAGTGGGAGTTCTTCATGACTTGGTCAATGACAAGCTGCGAGTCGCCACGAGCGTCGAGGCGCCGAACCCCTAGCTTGATGGCGATGCGCAACCCATTAACCAGAGCCTCGTACTCGGTCACGTCGTTTGACGCCGGGAAACGGAGGCGCAGCACGTAGCGGAGATGTTTCCCGAGGGGTGAGATGAAGAGCAGGCCAGCACATGCTCCTGTTTTCATCAGCAACCCATCGAAGTACATGGTCCAAAGTTCCGGTTGGAGCAGAGCTGTTGGCAATTGGGTGTCGACCCATTCCGCCAGGAAATCCGCCAAGACTTGGGATTTTATGGCATTCCGAGGGACGAATGAGAGTGTTTCGCCCATGAGATCCACTGCCCACTTTGCTATCCTACCCGAGGCCTCTCGGCACTGGATGATCTCCCCCAGGGGGAAGGATGACACCACAGTCACCGGATGAGACTTGAAGTAGTGTCGCAACTTTCGTCGCGTCAGAATTACTGCGTACAGTAGCTTCTGAATTTGCGGGTAGCAGGATCTTGGTCTAGGATAGCACTTCACTGATGAAGTAGACCGGCCTCTAGACGAGCAGTGCATGCCCTTCTTCTCGTCTCTCGACTACGATCGCGGCGCTGACCACCTGAGTGGTTGCGGCTACGTAGATCAAGAGGGCTTCTCCCGCAGCGGGGGGCACCAAGATGGGCACATTTGTATGGAGTGCCTTTAAGTTTTTGAGGGCTTCCTTGGCCTCGGGGGTCCAAGTGAAGCGCTCGGCCTTCCTTAAGAGGCGGTACAGGGGTAATCCTTTCTCGCCGAGGCACGAGATGAAGCGGCTCAGAGCCGCAAGGCATCCCATGACCCTCTGTACTCCTTTCAAATCTTGGATAGGCCCCATGTTGGTGATGCCCGCGATTTTCTCCGGGTTGGCCTCGATGCCTCGCTCAAAGACGATGAACCCTAGGAGCATGCCTCGGGGGACTCCAAAGACACACTTCTCGGGATTGAGCTTCACGCCCTTCGCTCTCAGACACTTGAATGTCGTTTCAAGGTCAGAGAGGAGGTCGGAGGCTTTCCTCGTCTTGACAACGATGTCATCGACATAAGCCTCGACCATTCGGCCGATGTGCTCTTCGAACACGTGGTTCATGCACCTTTGGTATGTCGCACCTGCATTCCTCAAACCAAATGGCATAGTAGTATAACAATACATGCCAAAAGGTGTAATGAAAGAAGTCGTGAGCTGGTCGGATTCTTTCATCTTGATTTGGTGGTAACCTGAATAGGCGTCGAGGAATGATAGGGTTTCGCACCCAGCAGTGGAGTCCACAATTTGGTCGATGCGAGGCAGAGGGTAGGGAACCTTCGGACATGCTTTATTCAACCCGGTGTAGTCGACGCACATCCTCCATTTACCACCTTTCTTTTTCACAAGCACAGGGTTAGCTAACCATTCAGGATGGAATACCTCTTTGATGAACCCTGCAGCCATCAGCTTGTGGATCTCCTCGCCTATGGCCCTGCGCTTCTCTTCGTCAAAGCGGCGCAGGTGCTGCTTCACGGGTCGGGCTCCCGCTCGGATATCCATCGAGTGCTTGGCGACATCCCTCGGTATGCCCGGCATGTCCGAGGGACTCCACGCAAAAACTTTGGCGTTTGCGCGGAGAAAGTCGACGAGTGCGGAGAAAGTCGACGAGCACTGCTTCCTATTTGGGGTCGAGCTCGGAGCCAATCCAGACCTTCTTGTCGGCGTCGTTGCTGGGGTCGAGAGGGACGGACTTAACTTCCTCAGCTGGTTCGAAGTTGCCGGCATGGCGCTTCGCATTAGGCACCTCCTTGGAGAGGCACTCCAGGTCGGCGATGAGGGCCTTGGACTCGGCGAGGGCCTCAGCGTAATCCACGCACTCCACATCGCATTCGTACGCGTGTCGGTACGTGGATGCGACGGTGATGACCCCGTTGGGGCCTGGCATCTTGAGCTTGAGGTACGTGTAGTTGGGGACGGCCATGAATTTGGTGTAGCACGGTCTCCCCAGCACTGCGTGGTAGGTTCCTCGGAACCCGACCACCTCGAACGTGAGGGTTTCCTTTCGGAAGTTGGAGGGAGTTCCGAAGCAGACGGGCAGATCGAGTTGTCCAAGGGGCAGGACGCGCTTCCTGGGGACAATCCCGTGAAAGGGCGCCGCACCAGCCCGCATCTTGTCGAACTTGTTGGCCCCTCCGGGAGGCTTCCGAGGGTTCCTGTGCTCGGCGGCAGCGACAAGATCTGCGTCGGCGGCATCGCGCTTCGCTTGTGACTTCTTTTTCGCCTTCTTCTTCGTGCCACGCTGGGCGGACGCCTCGGGGACGTCTTCCTGCCGGCGTCCCTGAGGCTGCTTGTCCTTCCGAAAGATGGCTTCGACTGCCTCCTGACCGGAGGCGAACTTGGTGGCGATGTCCATCAATTCGCTCGCTTTGGTGGGAGTCTTGCGGCCCAGTTTGCTCACCAGGTCACGGCAAGTGGTGCCGGCGAGGAACGCCCCGATGACATCCGAGTCGGTGATGTTGGGCAGCTCGGTGCGCTGCTTCGAGAACCGCCAGATGTACTCTCGCAGGGATTCCCCTAGCTGCTGGCGGCAGCTTCGGAGATCCCAGGAGTTCCCTGGGCGCACATACGTGCCCTGGAAATTTCCAGCGAAAGCCTTGACCAGGTCGTCCCAGTTGAAGATCTGTGCGGGAGGCAGATGCTCCAGCCAGGCCCGGGCAGCGTCGGAGAGGAACAGGGGGAGGTTGCGGATGATGAGGTTGTCGTTGTCTGTCCCTCGCAGCGGGCAGGCCAGCCGGTAGTCCGCAAGCCACAACTCCGGCCTCGTCTCCCCCGAATACTTGGTGATGGTAGTTGGGGCCCGGAACCGAGCAGGGAACGACGCCCGTCGTATGGCCCGGCTGAAGGCTTGCAGACCTGGTGGTTCGGGCGAGGGACTCCGATCCTCCTCGCTGTCGTAGCGTCCCCCACGCCTGGGGTGGTAGCCTCGGTGCACCGTCTCGTCGAGGCGGGCTCGACGGTCGTGGCGGTGGTGCTCGTTGCCGAGGCGACCCGGGGCTGCTCAAACACATTATTTGCCAATGCTCATGAAGTGATGCTCAAGTTTTAGTGACAGTAACACCAGGGGTGTTACATCCTTCCACCCAAAAAAGAATCTCGTCCCGAGATTTAAAGTCCTAGGACATGTAGTGGAAAAGGAAACACGTCATATTTTTATTTCCTTATTTCTTGTACAAGGCAGGAGGTGGTATGGGTCTATTCCATTTTTACAAACAACTGTACATAGCTCACAAATTACATGAAGCTAAAAAGTCAGGGAAATTCTTTTCTAAGAAGTCTTGGGTTTCCCATGTAGCTTCATCTTCCGTATATTGGTTCCATTGTATCTTATAAAATTTGAGAACTCTTCTTCAGGTGACCTTGTCCTTTTGATCCAGGACTAGAATGGGATGTTCTGAATATGTCAAGTCTGGTTCCATGGTAACATCCATTACATCAATAGTTCGATCTGGAATCCGCAGACATTTCTTCAATTGGGATACATGGAACACATTGTGCACTGCAGACAATGTTTCGGGTAGTTGGAGTCGGTACGCCACTGGTCCACATCTTTCAAGAATAGGAAACAGACCAATGTACCGGGGTGCAAGCTTTCCTTTTACACCGAAACGAGATACACCCATCATTGGTGAAACTTTCAGGTACACATAATCTTCAACTTGAAAGTACAAGGGCTAGCATCGTTTGTCTGCATAACTCTTTTGTCGAGCTTGTGCTTCTTTCAAATTATGTATAATTCATTGAATTTTTTCTTCCATTTCTTTAACCATATCAGGCCTGAAAAACCACCTTTCCCCTGGTTCAGACCAATTCAATGGAGTACGGCACTATCGGTACCCTGAAACAGGGGTACCGCTTACTACAGCATGAAGACGCGGTGCCCGCGCGGCTATCTCTAGTCGCGTGGTAAACAGCACCCGACCCCACCACGTGGACAGCTCCGGGGCTGCCACGTGGCCAGAGAAGATGATATACTCCAAGGTATCATTAGTGAGTCCGGACCCCCATGGGAGAGTGCTGGACCCCTGTATATGCAGACCGGACCTCCGGGAGAGGTCCGGGACCTCCACGGGCGCAAACCGGACCCCTAGGATGGGTTCCAGACCCCTCTGTGTGGGGTCCGGCCACTCATAGCAGGGTCCCGAGATTCTGGGACGAAGAATACCCAGACCTTAACTAAGGCCAGGCGGGGGTCCAGAGCCGACACGTGTCCGGACCATACCGTGTACGCTTCTGCTCCCCGCTCAGGCGGAGACCCGATGCTGCCACGAGGCCTGCTGCCCGTGACGTAAGCCAGCGGGCGGAGCCTGACGTAAGGCCTCTGGGCCGCGTGGCCTCTGCATTTATTGCGGATAAGGCGCACCGCCTATCAATTCCACTGGCAGGTGATGTGCCGCCTTGGCATTTAATGAGCCATGTCCATTCCACTGGTAGGCGATGTGCCGCCTCAGCATTTAATGTGCCCTATCCACTCCGCTGGTAGGCGGCGACCTGGCCATCCCGCAGGCAGCGTGCCTGTCCATTCCATTGGCAGGCAGTACGCCCGTGCTGCGGCGTACACTATGCTCATCATCACTCGCGCGTTACCGAGGAAGCGGCGCGGGATATCAATACAATATGCACTACGGACATTATGGCACTCGGAGATCACCCTGGCATGACAGGCGTTAGTTACTTCCTTCCGTTTTGCCCCTGGGCCCACATGTCGGGGCTCAGCATCCTTGTACGTGCCCCCCTTGAGCTATAAAAGGGAGGGCACGCAACGTTACAAGACAAGTTCTCTCACACTCACTCAAGCTCACTTAGACTCTCAAACTCACAAGTTCATACAAGCTCTCAAACTCAATACAGCACACAGTGGAGTAGGGTATTACGCTCCGACAGCCCGAACCACTCTAAACCCTTGTGTGTTCTTGTGTTCATCCTGAATCCATCTAGCAGGCAAAACGCTTAGGCCCCCTCCTCATCTTAGGATTTAGGGCGGGTGCGTTCCACCAACCGGCCGGAGAATTTCCTCTCCGACATTTGGCGCGCCAGGTAGGGAGCTTGGCATTAGGTTTTTGCTTGTTTTCCTGCTCGACATCATGGTCCACATCGTCGAGCACCATGATTTCATGCCCGAGGACTTCCTGGTGGAGGAAGAGGCTGCGTCTTCCACACCGCGGGCCACCAACCTCCCTGCGCCTGGTGCTGCTGCTGTGCACTCTACACGGCAGCACACTCCTGCGCAGACGTCCAGAGCGTCTAGGGCTGTGCCTGGGGCGCTGTCTGCGGCCAAGGAATTGTTGTGCCACCCTCCTAGCTCCATGGCCTCACCGGGGGGCCATAAAGCAGTGGCGTGACGATGTCGACCGTCTGCTCGGCATGGCGCATTCTGGCTCAGCCAGGCCTAGGGCACGGTCATCCCGCGTGAATACGAGGCGTCGGCGTCAGTGCGCTCACCCTCGGTGAGGGCTGCGCCGACTGAGGACCTGCGAGCGGAGCTCAACCGCAGGTGTGCGGGAGAGGATGCTCCAGTCTCTCTGGAGAGGTCTAATGACCTGCGGGCAGAACTCAACCGCAGGCGTGCGGGCAAGGATGCCCGCGTCTCTCTGGAAAGGGCGCGTGAGCACCGACAGAACATCAAGGGTCGCAACCTCGACTACGACTTCACTGCGGTTGCACCACAAACTCCAACGGCCGCCCGGATCCAGGCGGGTGTCCAATTGGCCGGCGTGGGCTGCGCCGCACTGGTGGATCATCTCCGCGCGACAACTTGGCCATCCAAGTTCCGGCCCCACCATCCGGAAAAGTACGACGGTATGTCAAACCCGTCGGAATTCTTGCAAGTGTACGTCACCGCCATTACGGCAGCGGGTGGAGACACCGTCGTAATGGCAACATATTTCCATGTTGCCTTGTTTGGGCCAGCCCGGACCTGGCTCATGAACCTCACCCCAGGATCGATCTACTCATGGGAGGAGCTCTGCGCGAGGTTCATAGCGAACTTCGCCATCGCTTATCAACAGCATGGCGTGGAGGCTCACCTCCACGCATTGAGGCAGGAGCCCGGTGTTGGGGGCCTTCGTCCTCCGAAGGTCCTCAAAAATGTAATTTAACAATGTCTTCCAAGCATGCTTTATAGATAGGTACCTTCGGATTCAGGATCAAAGGCATATACGGTGAGAAAGGCACGATCATGACGAAGGTTGCCGTTACTTCGAAGCTATGCGCAAAGGAGCTTTGATTCAATCACGGGAAAAGGAACCGACTTAAAGGCAAAAAGGCTATCCAGTCCTTATAGATTTTTCTATAAGCCAATAATAAATGTAAAGGGCATGACTGTAATTCCTCATAGGTTGTGTCCTGTGCCTATAAATAGATGAACAGTACCCCCGTACTGTTCACGCTGACTTGTAATCGCTCGTGCGTCACACTTGTACTTTTACCTTCTATCAAGCCGAAGGTATATTTGTAATTCAATACTGTTTCTATTTTTCCATAATGAAATAATAAAGTTATATGAATGATGTTGTATGATTATTCATGTCATCTTTCATGTTTCGCATGCTTCATCTTTCATTAATGTCTATTGTGATGATGAAGGTATGTCCTTCATGACCTTTGTCCGAAGATTGTTATATCCTAAGGGAAATAATGCTTCGAAGGACGGAGGATATTAACATTTTATGTTGCCTTGTTCTTAACTCATAGCATTTGAGAACAAGTCCCCAACATTGGCGCCCACCTCCGGTGAACCCTTTTCGACCACCTTCGGCAAGCACTGACCTTCGTCATGCCGCCGAAGAAGGCTTCAGCACCAGGAACCGCTGCACTGCAGCCGCTGGACCCAAACCAAGAAACTCTTTCTCTTCGAGAGGCTCGAAGCCAGAAGAGGAAAGCCACCATTCCAACACTCCAGGAAGAGGAGTTGGACCAAGAGATTAGGGATATGGAGATAATCCATCAGCAAGTACAAAGGAAGAAGGAGAAGATGGCACGATTGGCTGATCTCCATAGGAAGATCGATGAAGCCACTGAAGAAGTGTGTCATCTTGTTCAAGATGAACAAGATCGAAGGCCCTAACACAGGGAGCTTCGTCAAGAAGGCCAATTCAACGAGGATGCATGGTATGATGATTTTAATCATGACGCCTTTACTTTTGATGATGCTTCTTGCTTGGCAGCAGAACTGCAGGCTACCCCATGGCCCCCATCATACAAGCCACCTCAGCTCCCCATGTATGATGGACACTCAAATCCAAAGCAGTTTCTGATGAGCTACGAAGCAACTATATCTTCGTATGGGGGCAACACTGCAGTCATGGCGAAGTCCTTCGTCATGGCAGTCCGGAATGTAGCCCAAACATGGTATTCTTCTCTTCGGCCAAGGACCATCACGTCGTGGCAGAAGCTTAAGGACATGTTGGTCACCAGCTTCCAAGGCTTTCAAACGAAGCCGGTCACAGCTCAGGCTCTGTTCCAATGTACGCAAGACCACAAAGAATACCTTCAGGCCTATGTACGAAGGTTCTTGCGACTAAGGGCACAAGCGCCGACAGTGCCCAATGAGATTGTCATTGAGGCCATGATTAAGGGCCTTCAGACAGGACCTACGGCTTAGTACTTAGCAAGGAAGCCCCCGCAAACTCTGGAGAAGCCGCTTCAGAAGATGGATGAGTATATCCGAGCTGACAACGACTTCCGCCAAAGAAGGGAGGAAGCTTACAGATTCTCTGAAATGACCAGGGGCTTCGGAGGAAGAGTCCATAAGAGGCACATCAGGTCAATCCACAACTCCACTCAAAATGATGACAAAGGAAGTCAGTCTCAGAGGTCACAATATACCTCATAATCTTCGAGGCATCTACAAAGCTCCTTCAGGCCACCAGCTCCAAGGGGCAGAGGCGCCAGGGGCATCAGAGGAAGGTTTGGGGATGAGCCTAGAAAGATTTACTGCTTATTATGTGGTGAGGACAAGGGCCATACTACAAGAATGTGTCATGTCACCATTCAGAAACAAAAGGAAATAGCAGAAGCCGAAGCCCGGCAGAACCAGCCAAAGCAGGTCTTACACACTGCTTCGTGTCACTCTCCTTACATACCAGAGTATGTGAACAATCATCCTGCAGCTTCTGTCGCTTCGGCTAGCCATTCACAGGCTTCTTGGCCACAACTCCCGCCTCCGCCACCACTACAACCAACCTATTCCCGAAGCCAGCAGCCAGAAGGGCGCCAGCATTCTCAACAACAATGGAAATTTAGGGAGGAATCCGAAGCCCGCACAATCAACAGTACTGTGCCGGAATCAAAGCACATCTATTGAGAGATATCCTACTTCTGAAACATTTTTACGTTTATTGTCATTTTGATTTTAATAAGGAACAATCAAGGTAAACATAGTCTTAATTTCTTGTAATAGCCTCATTTCTGTCAGAATGAAATATATCTTCTCCACAGACTTACGAAGCTCAAAAATTGCTGAAGCTCAAAAGATGTTCCTAAGGGAATGCAGAGCTAAAAATCATAGTGCAAGTTTCATCGAAGCTACAAAAAGTCGTTCCTAAGGAGCGTAGCGTAAGTTTGCCGAAGCTACAAAAAAGTCGTTCCTAAGGGAGCGTAGTTGAAGTTTTCTGCTCAAAAGTCGTTCCAAAGGGAATGCAGAGCCAAATACCGCCGAAATATAAGGCGAAGCGCGAAAAGTCAACACGAATACCGCTGAAATAGAAGGCGAAGAATTTCAAAAGACGTTCCTAAGGGGATGCAGAACTTACACCGAAAAATAAGCGGTGAAGCCGAAAAATAAACGGCAAAGAGATTTTGATCGTTCCTAAGGGGACGCAGAGATTGTGTTTCAGTGTGCGTATGTGTCTTCGGCATTAGCATCATTCTTTGCATCATATCATCGCATCATATCGCATAGCATCACATCATACATCATTTCACATCAATGACATGAATTGGAAACGAAGCTAATCTTCGGAGAATGCTTTACAAAAATGAAAAGGTGCCAAGGCACAAAGTAAGCTGAGAATTGCAGCTTCATCAGTTCTGATGTGGAAGAAGGGATCTATTCTTTACGAAGCATTGATGTTTTTACAAAGTTTGGATGATCTTTGCGAAGTGTGGATGTTCTCACGAGGCATAAAAATTCTTCTTTACGAAGCATGAAAAGAAGGGAAGGTGTTATTTCGCTGAAGGCTCAAAAACGGTATGTGTATAAAAGTTTCATGCATCGCAAAGAAGTGCATTCCGAAATAGTTTACATGTTAGATTCAAAACTATACACATCAAATATTATCGGATCGGTTTAACAAATATTACATTAATCACTTAAGAACATTTTTACAGCAACTACTGTTCTTCCTTCAGAATTTTTTCCACAACTTCGTTAAGTACTTTGTTGACGACTTCGTCAATAATGGATTCGGCTATGTTGATAATTTCTATTGCTTTCTTCATCTCCGGATCGGCCAGGGGGTTGAAAGGCTCCGGTGGAGGAGGTAATTCAGCTGCGATAGAAAACATCAATCAGTACGAAGCTACAAAAACAAATGATGAAACTAAAAAGCCATTAAATGATACCTATCCGTCTCTCAAGTTCTGTAGCTTCCTCAGCTTTTTTTGCTGCTTCTCGAGCGTCATGAATATCTTTTTCGCTCTTCTTCATTATTTCATGAGCCATTTCTCGACCACCATTTTCCTAGATATCAGTGAAAAATTTGCCGCCCATTAAATTTGCTTTGGCCGAGGGATCCTTGGTGTCATCCACGGAGAAGGCAGCTTCGGCCTGGGCTAAAGTTCTAACATGATTGCAACCCGCCTTCTCCAGGATAGCTGAAACTCCTCTCGCACCAGAGAATGCGCAGACGTCCCCACGATCACTTAAAATTTCCACAAAAGCTTCGGCTTCTCCGCTGATCCACTCGATAACACCTTCAGGGTCGCCTCGTATGAAGTTGTCTTCGTTTGAATAGGCGCCCACGCTAGTGAAGCTAGCCTTTATCTTCTCCACGCACCCCACAGATTTTTCAAAACATCTTTCCTAGGATGCGCGAAGCTCTGCAACTATTTTTTCTAAATATTTTTTCCAATATTCGCTGGCATCTCGATTAGCTTCAGCGACAGCACATTTTTCTTTGGCCTCAGCTAATTGTTTCCAAAGGTCTTCAATTTCATTCTTCTGGGCCTCAGCTTGAGCTTTGGAACTAGCTTCGTCTTCTTTTATCTTGTTTACCAATGAAATTAATATCTTGTCTTTCTCAAGACCTTCGTTCCTTAGTTCAATCACCTCTGAACGAAGGTTGTTCAGAGCTATTGTATACCCTTCATCTTCAATGTTTTTCTGTGCTCTAAGGGCATTGCTAAGGATTAGGCCCTGCAAGAGAAGGACAAAATCAAGTATAAGCAAAAGAAACAATTCGTTTTCAAATACAAAATTAACTTTTATACCTTTATGCTATTATATGCTAAACTGTCAGCCAATTCATCCTTTGACAGTACTGAGAGCCCATCTTCTAACGTTGGAAATCCGAAGCTTCTACCCATCTCCCGACAAACAAATATCTCTTTGCTATCCGGAAGATAGTACAAAAAATCTTCCTTCCCGCTGCCATTGAACACTAATGCCCCCTTCGGATATTTCAGTTTTTGGGCATAATGTTGAGCTTCTCGCTCTTCTTCTTTAGAGAGTCTTTTTCCCAAAGCATGGCGGATGATGTATTCAATGCTTTCTTTTAAAGCTTCGGGAGCAAGAGTGGAAACTTTTTCAGGCGAAGTCTGCTCTGTAGCTTTTTCCTCTGTTGCCTTCTCTTCAATTTCCGAAGGTTTTTTCTCAGCGGGCTCTGAAGGCCCAGCTTCGGTACCAGCTTGGATTATTGCAGCTTCAATTTCGGCCGGCTTTGTTTCAGCTTCGGTTTGCGCTTTTGAAGTTTCGCCGATTTTCCATGAAGGGGTAGAGCTTAAAGCCTTTACTGTTTCCAACACATCTATTACATTTGCTATCCTTCTCCTTTTAGGAGTTGCGGCAGAACCTTTTTGTGCCTTCGGCATTGTTACTTCCGATGAAGGGCTTAAAATTTCTAGCATTTTTGTTTCTTCATTATTTGGCTTTTCAGTTTTATCTTCCTCAGTCTTCGACTCAGCATGTTCAACCGAAGCTTCCTTCGGCATTATAGCTGGCCCTTCAGTCTTCTGTGTGGGAGGAATGGGTTCTCTTGGCTCAGCAGCTGAAGAAGCCTCCCCGCCAAACTCAGGCACCACGGCTGATTCAATATAATGTGGGCGGTGGGTAAGCACCTTCATCTTTTTGCTTGTAGCCTTCGGCACAGGTTCGGCCGAGGTGACCACAGCAGTAGCTTTCCTCTTTTTCCCTTGCCCCCGCAGCGGGTAGCGGTAGTCGGGATAAACGAAGCCAATAAAGTCAAAAACTCGGTTCAATCTCTTCTTTCCTCGACTTCCAAAGGCTGTGGACAATGCATTATCCTCTTCCTTGGAATACGATCCAAGCAGTTCATCACTTGTCACCTCGATGCATTTTAACCAGTCATCGTTTGGTTCATCGAACTTATCCCCATATCTGAAAGTATATTTTAGCCGGACCAGTTCACCTTCACTAGCTTCGGTGATGGTCTCCTTCGACATTTCCCAGATTTATATAAGCGGCCATACTCTGTATGCTATGTGCTCTTGAACCAAGTCTCTTGTACCAATAAAGAAGCAGACAGTACCAAATGCTTTCTGACATGCTTCGGCGGCTTCGTCAATTTCAACCTTTGGCCTTCGGAGGCCGAAGCGGGACCAAATGGGGCGCATAATAACTTCCTTAATATCTTCTCTTGCCTTCAAGTCATTCTTCACGTAAAACCATTCCTTCATCCAGGCTCCGGGCCACCTTTTCCGGTATGTTGGCACCGGGTAGCTTGCGTTGGGCGGGTGATAAATCCATAACAGCCAAAATTGTTATGATATTGTTCCTTGCCCATGGCCTTCGTCTCATATGCAAGTTCATGCATGCTGCAAAAACATTTCATGCTTGGTTCCAATCCCTGGTTTCTTACAGCCCAGACAAAAATCCCCATTCTAATAACAGCTTCGAGGGTTATCTGATGAAGGTAAATCTGATAAATTTTCAGCACTTCGACCACGGACCTGCTCAATGGAAACCGAAGCTCAGCTTTGAAGAAGCTTTGGTAAATCACAACTTCGTCTTCCTCGGGGGCAGGGACGTTGTTGTCTCTGCCAACCCTCATAATAGACATATCCCGAAAGTACCTCCCTCTCATATTGTCTAGATGACTTTGTTTAATTGTTGATTTCCCAAAAATTGAATGACTTGGCCTCCATGGTCGATCCTCATAATCTTCACCCCCGCTTTCAGCATCATAATCATCACTGTCACCGGTATCTTCAGATAGGCCTTCCAGTATTTCCTTAGTAATCTTCTCTGTATTCGATTTTGCCATTGACTCGATAAACCCAGCTATGTAAGGGTTTGCAGCTTTCTTCTTCTCAAAGAGCTTCTCTTCTTCAATCAGCTTCGTCTTAGCAGCAATCTTTTTGTCTTGAGACATGTCTTCCTTCGAAAATGACGAAAATGTGTCTTCTAAACCGAAGCTTAGAAAAGCTTGAGAAATTAGCAAGCGTTGGTGAGTAAGAGCTATAAAATTGAGAAAACAAAGCAAATGGCACAAACAGCGTACAAAATGTGGTTGGTGCAAGTTCTTATTTATACGCTCGGCACGCGCCGAATTGGAGGGTCCCGTCTATCATTGACTGTTGATGTTCTAGCAAAGGGAAGGTGTTTTTTCGGACCTTTGGCTTAAGGCCTTCGTCCATGTCGCAGTCTGAATTCGTTATCTTAAACAAATTAATACTGCGAGGGGCTACTGTTGGGGGCCTTTGTCCTTCGAAGGTCCTCAAAAACGTAATTTAACAATGTCTTCCAAGCATGCTTTATAGACAGGTACCTTCGGATTCAGGATCAAAGGCATATACGGTGAGAAAGGCACGATCGTGACGAAGGTTGTCGTTACTTCGAAGCTATGCGCAAAGGAGCTTCGATTCAATCACGGGAAAAGGAACCTATTAAAGGGGAAAAGGCTATCCAGTCCTTATAGATTTTTCTATAAGGCAATAATAAATGTAAAGGACATGACTTTAATTCCTCACAGGTTGTGTCATGTTCCTATAAATAGAGGAACAGTACCCCCGTATTGTTCACGCTGACTTGTAACCGCTCGTGTGTCACACTTGTACTTTTACTTTCTATCAAGCCGAAGGTATATTTGTAATTCAATACTGTTTCTATTTTTCCATAATGAAATAATAAAGTTATATGAATGATGTTGTATGATTATTCATGTAATCTTTCATGTTTTGCATGCTTCATCTTTCATTAATGTATATTGTGATGATGATGGTATGTCCTTCATGACCTTTGTCCGAAGATCGTTATATCCTAAGGGAAATAATGCTTCGAAGGACGGAGGATATTAACATTTAACATTTTATGTTGTCTTGTTCTTAACTCATAGCATTGGAGAACAAGTCCCCAACACCCGAGGAAACTCTCCGGGCGTTTATCTCCCTCTTCACCAAGGTACGAGGCACTATACCTCGTATTTCTGATGCTTCCATCATCACAGCTTTCCGCCAAGGAGTACCTAATGAAAAGATGTTGGAGAAGTTAGCCATGCATGACGTGGAGACTGTCTCCACACTCTTTGCTCTGGCTGACAAGTGCGCCAGAGCTGTCGAGGGCCGTGCATGGCACTCAGCACCACAGACCGGGGTCGCCTAGATGGGTGGCTCGGGTGCCGTCATCCAGGACGGCAAAAAGAAGAAGAAGAATCGCGACCACGAGAAGCCTCAATCTGCCGCTCCAATCGTCACAGCTGTGACAAGGTGCCAGAGCGAGCGCAACAAGCGCCCCCGGCCACAGGGAGGCAACAGCGGTACATGCTCTGTGCACCCCCAATAGCCGCCACAGTGCCGCGGAGTGCCGCGAGATCATCAAGCTCATGAAGCGCGTCAGTGAACAGTGCGAGCAGACCTCTAAGGATGGCTCCCCACCCCGTTGCTGGCCTGGCAAGGAGAAGGTTGACGACGGTGATGTGGTTGTAGGGGAACGGGACCTCGGGTATCAATCACCTGAGGGGGACCTAAAGGATGTATTCACTGGGGACTCTGACTCCGGTGATGACAACGACCGCCGGAAGAAGTTGTACGTCATGTACGGCGGGAGCTGGGAGCTCACCTCCTGCAGGAATGTCAAGTCCCTACGCCGAGAGGTCCTTTCGGCAGTCCCGGGGGTCCCGAAGGCTGCTCCAGATCAGCGGTGGAGGAGCACCACCATCTCCTTCGGGGCATCCGACTGCCCTGACAACATGGCAGGGGCAGGTGTACTACCGCTCATCACCGCTCCTGTCATCGCCAACATGTGGCTGCACCATGTTCTGATTGACGGAGGGGCCGGCCTCAACGTCATCAGCCATGCTGCATTCAAGCGGCTGCAGATCCCAGGGTCTCGGCTGGGACCCTCTCGCCCATTCTCTGGAGTGGGCCCACAACCGGTGTATCCCCTTGGGAGCATCGCACTCCCAGTAACATTCGGGACCGAGGAGAACTTCCGCACGAAGAACGTCCTGTTCGATGTCGCGGAGGTTAACCTCCCCTTCAACACCATCATCAGCAGGCCGACCCTGTACCGGTTCATGGCCATTGCCCATTACGGGTATTTGGTCCTCAAGATGTCGTCCCCACCCAAGGTCCTCACCGTGCGTGGCGACCGCGCTGCTGCGCTTGCGGCTGTGGAGAAGCTGCATGCCCTGGCGACAGAGGCTGCTCGCCCGGACGATGGAGGGAGGAACCCCTCGACCTCCGGGACCAAGGCGCCTACCAAGGTGCCGAAGGTGGGGCCATTCGGAGCGGACGACGTCCCCGTCAAGGCCGTCCAGCTCAGCTCGGGCTCCTCCCAGACCACTCGCATTGCGGGTGATCTGGAGGAGAAATAGGAACTCGTGCTCGTCGCCTTCCTCCAGGCAAATGCAACGTGTTCGCATGGGAGCCGTCGCAGATGCCTGGGATCCCCAGGGAGGTGATCGAGCACCATCTGAAGATCAACCTTGACACCAGGCCGGTGAGTCAGATGCCTCGCAGACAGTCCGTTGAGCGGCAGGGCTTCATCTGAAAGGAGGTCCGGAAGCTGCTAAACGTCGGCTTCATCGAAGAGGTTCATCACCTAGTGTGGCTGGCCAACCCAGTCATCGTCCCTAAGGCGAATGGGAAGGTTCGGATGTACATCGACTACACCATCCTTAATAAGGCTTGTCCCAAGGACCCGTATCCACTTCCACGAATAGATCAAATCGTGTATTCTACCTCTGGGTGCGACCTTTTGTCTTTCTTAGATGCTTATTCTGGTTTTCATCAAATCTAGATGTCTAGGGAAGATAGGAAGCATACTGCTTTTGTAACAGTGGATGGGCCTTACTTCTATGTTGTTATGCCTTACGGTCTGAAAAACGCCTTACCAACATTTGTGCAGGCGATGAGTAAGACTTTTGGGGACCTGATTAGGGACAGAGTGGAGGTATACGTCGATGACATCGTAGTCAAGACTAAGAGAAGGTCGACCCTAGTGGAAGACTTAACCTTGGTCTTCTACAAGCTCCGGGCAACACGCACGAAGCTGAACCCGGACAAGTGCGTCTTTGGTGTCTCCGCAGGGAAGTTGCTGGGGTTCCTAGTTTCGCATAGGGGCATTGAGGCAAACCCAGAGAAGATCAAGGTGATTGAGACAATGAGGCCTCCGGCCCATATCAAGGACGTCCAAAAGCTTACGGGGTCGTTAGCCGCCCTCAGCCACTTCATTTCAAGGCTTGCTGAGAGGGCACTACCCTTCTTCAAGTTGTTGCGAAAGTCCGGCCCATTCTCTTGGACCAAAGAGGCAGAACAAGCCTTCCAAGAACTGAAGCAGCACCTGGTGTCCCTACCAATACTGGTAGCCCCAGAGCCTGGGGAGCCGTTGTATTTATACATCACGGCGGCTATGGAAGCAATGAGCATGATACTGGTCGTCGAAAGGACGACACAAGAAGGCCAGGAACCTGAGGACTCGGGACCGGCTGCCGAGGTCCGGACCGTTCAGAGGCCGGTCTACTACGTCTGCGAGGTCCTCCACGAGGCGAAGACCAGGTACCTTGAGATGCACAAACTTCTATACACTGTGCTCGTTGCGTCCAGGAAGCTACGCCACTATTTCCAGGAACACATGGTCGTGGTGGTGACCTCCTTTCCTTTAAAGGCCATCCTCCACAACTCTAACGCCATAGGCAACATCACCAAGTGGGCCGCGGAGCTCGCTGAGTTCCAGCTGGACTTCTAGCCTCACCACGTCATCAAGAGCCTGGTCTTGGCTGACTTCATCGTGGAATGGACACCTCCCCCGAGCGCTCCTGGGGGTCCGGATCTCGATTCGGACCCCACACCTGCGGAGCCCAAGGGTCCGGTCTTCACCGAGCCCCACTGGACGCTCTTCTTCGACGGATCCGCCCGTCAGCAAGTTTGCGGAGCTAGAGTGGTCCTCATTGACCCAAGCGGAGATCAAGTAAAGTACATGGTGCTCCTTGAGTTCAACACCACCAACAACATGGCAGAGTACGAAGCACTGATCTTCGGCTTGTTGGCGGCCCTATCCCTAGGGATCCGCCAGCTCCTGGTGAAGGGGGACTCCCAGCTGATCATCAAGGAAGTCCGCGGGGAGTGTAGCTGCAACGAGCCCAGGCTCGCAGCGTACCTACTTCACGTGAGGAAACTGGAAAAGGACTTCACTGCCCTGGAACTGCAACACGTTCCTCGGGCTGACAACTCGGTGGCAGATGACCTCTTTGTGAGGGTATCAACTTGGGCACCCATGCCTAAGGGCGTCTTTGAAAGATGGCTGCTGAGACCCACCGCCCAGCCGGCCGAACTTGGTGAGGGGGCGAGACTAGCACCTCGAAGCTAGCGGTCCAGGTGGCATCCCATCTACAGAACCCGCCGAAGACTGTGTGTGCTATAGGAGATCCTGCTAGTCCCTTAGCGCCACAGCCAATATCTCAGAGTGGTCCCGATGCATGGATCTCCAAGATCCGGGACTACCTAAAGGAAAATATCCTTCCTGAAGACCATGTGTCCGCAGAGCGCATAGTGTGGTTGGCTAAACGCTACGCGGTGGTGGAAGGGGATCTCTACCGCCGTGGCGCCAACGGCATTCTCATGCGGTGCATTACCTAGGAGGAGGGTCGTGGGTAGCTCACAGAGATCCATGGAGGAGAGTGCGGAAGTCATTCATCATCTCGCACACTGGTCGGTAAGGCCTTCCGGAATGGCTTTTACTGGCCAACCGCTCTCCAGGATACAGCTGGGATGGTAAAGTCCTGCAAGGCGTGCCAGTTCCACGCAAAGCAGATACACACACCAGCTCAGGCTCTACAGATGATTCCACCCTCCTGGCCATTCGCCGTATGGGGGTGGATATCCTGGGACCATTCCCTAGGGCCGTCGGCGGGTACCGGTTCCTCTTCGTCGCCATCGACAAGTTCACAAAGTGGCCAGAGGCCACCCCTGTGGTCAATATCACCCAGGGTGCTGCTGTCGCTTTCGTCAAGTCGATCGTCTGTAGATTTGGGGTCCCAAGCCGTATCATTATGGACAACGGGACCCAGTTTACAAGTCGGATCTTCTAGGAGTATTACGAGGACATCGGCATCCATCTCTACTTTGCGTTCGTGGCTCATCCAAGGAGCAACGGCCAGGTGGAGAGGGCACACACAGAAATCCTCAGGGGACTCAAGACACGCACCTACGACTGCTTGAAAAAGCATGGTGCAAATTGGGTCAGTGAGCTTCCGTCCATGCTATGGGGGAACCGGACCACACCCAGCCGAGCTACCGGGGAGACCCCGTTCTTCCTGGTCTACGGGGTCGAAGCCTGCCTTCCCCAGAAGTCATTATGGGCTCCCCACGGGTCCAGGCTTTCGACGAGTCTATGCAGGAACAGCTACGACGTGAGGACGTGGACTTCATCGACGACCGCAGATGGCGAGCGGTGATCCGAAATGCACGGTACAACCAAGCGCTCATGCGCTACCACCAACGGTTCATGCATAGTAGGGAGCTCAGGGTCGGGGACCTAGTCCTAAGGCGAGTACTGAACCGGGAAGGGCTCCACAAACTCTCCCCCAGCTGGGAAGGACCCTTCAAGGTGACGGAAATATGCCGACCCGAGTGTGTCTGCCTTGCTACAACTGAAGGAGAGCCTCTTCCCAATCCCTGGAACATAGAGCATCTCTATAAGTTTTTCCCATAGAAACAAGCCTGGGGGGCAGTTCTAGAGAATAGGTATAATGACATCCGAATTGATATCCGAATATAGCTCCCACCCTTGCTGGCAGGGCTTCAATTTACGAGCATCATTTTTTATCTAACCCACCAATATAGCTCCCACCCTTGCTGGTATAATGACATCCGAATTGAGTAGCCAGGCTTGCAGTTTGGGATCCCTCGATAGGGGGGGTCTGGCAGCCTGGGGGGCAGTTCTAGAGAACAGGTACTTGTGTTCTAGGGTGGTCCAGAGCTGTGTAGCCGTTTAGCTTGGTTCCGTACCCTAAGCCTGCATGCTCCACCACTCCGTGATGAGTACCCTAGTATTTGAAACTATAGTCCTGTGGGTCCAGCAACCTGGGGTCCGGTTCTAGAGAACGAACACATGTCCCCTAGGATGGTCCGGAGCTATGTAGCCGCTTAGCCTGGTCCCGTACCCTAAGCCTACACGCTCCACCACTCCACGATGGGTGCCCTAGTATTTGGAGCTGTGATCCAGGGGGTCCGAACACACGGATTGGCTTCCTGGTCTAAATCCTGCAGGTCCTGTTGCGTGAATCAATGGATAAAAGATACCAGTTAGTGGGTCCTATGGGTGCACTACTAAAGCTTCCTAGCCAAGGTTGTGTGCAGGTCCAGGTCCCAGTCGAGACTACCTCCTAGGGGCCAGGTCACCAATTCTTTCCTAAGCATACTGGCATCTAGCCTCGACACATCGAGCCTACATCCCACGGGGGCCAAGTACCAGGAAGAAGTTGGTAATGACGCACACAGCAAAGACAAATAGCATACATATAAGTTCTGTCACTGTTAGATTAATACTTTCCAAAAGTATCTTACAAAACCAGAAAATATTACAAGCCGCACCCCAGCGGAACCCTTGACATGTTTCTGTAGATCTAGCTACTAATCATCGGCAAGATCCCGCTAGAAGCGCTCGGCCACTACCTCCACAGTATCTTGTACGCCCTCCCGGGCGGTGTCTTCGGTGTCGGCCACCGGACCAGCAATCACCGGCTCCAAGGAGATGGCTGGGTCATGGCTCCGGAAGCACGTCAGGATGTACTCGATCACCGCCCGGCAGAGCCTGCCGCCCTCAGCCTCCAGCGCGGGCGCCAAGGATCTGGTCCAGGCATCGGAGGCGGTCGGCGGTGGAGTCCAGCACCGGGAGCGCGTCGGAGATGGACGTCGGCAGCTCCGACACCAGGATGGGACTCACCCCTAGTGGCACCAGTGTCGTGCTCGCCTCGCCGGCCCATGCGGCGATGCGCTGGACCCCGGCGAGCTGCTCCACCTAGAGATCTTCGAGTGTCTTCTTCATCGCCTCCATCGCCTGGGGGCCCGGTGCTGCCTGTGCCACCTCAAACTAGCGGACCCGCTCCTCCAGCGTCCGCTCCTTCTCCTCCGCCTCGAGCTCATGCTCGGCCAGCGACTTCTCCCGCCTTTCAAGCATTTCCTCCTTGAAGGTGAGATCCTTCTCCCGCCTGGCGAGGTCCGCTGCCCACCTAGCGAGGTCCACCTCCCGCCTGTCCAAGGATTCTCCTTTCGCCTTGAGCTTCTCCTCGGCAAGGGCGGCGTCGCGGGCCTTGCCATCGAGCTCTCGCTGCAGCCTTTGCAGGTTCTCCATAGCCGTGGTCTGCTCGACCCGCTGCTCCTCTAGGATTTTGTTAAGGGTGTTCAGCTTCGCCTGGAGCTCCGTGATGACCTCCTCCCTCTGGTCTAAGTGCTCCTCCTTCTTGGTCACCCTCTTATCCTTTCAGGCCACCTCCAGCTCTCGGGCGTACACCTTCTGAAGGTCCTTCTTGTAGTCCTTGCGGTCCCGCTCAAGCTCGGACCGCTCAGAGGTGAACTGGTGGGACGCTGCCTTGGTGTGCTCCTCCAGCTGGGTATGCCAGTCGCTGAAGCGCTCGTGTTTGGCCTCAAGTGCCTCCCACTCCCGTAGGATCGCTGCCTCTGTCTCTTGGAGGGCCTGATGGGCGCGAGACAGCACCCGGGGGAGGGGAACCGGTGCCGCTTCTGGCTCGGCGCCAGAACGGAGCTGCCACCCAAAAATCACCTCTGTCTCCTCCGAAGTGGGCGGCGGGACGGAGCTAGATGCGCCCCCCGCGTCGACCTCGATGGCGGGGGTGGGCGCAGTTGGGGCCTCCTCTGTCGCTGTCGACGGTGTACTCTATGGCATCGCCGTCGTTGAGGCTATGGCAGCCGTCGGAGCAGTGGGGACCCCCTCCACCGCTACGGCACCGCTTGGCGTTGGCGCCGCTGCTGTCGGACCTCCAGCGGGAGCCTGGGGGCCCGGTGGCACTGTCTCGGCGGCAGCAGCTAGGGGCGGGGGAGGCACGACCTTGGGAGCAGAGGGGGAGGAAGCCCTGACAAGCAAAGGATGGGTTAAGACCTGTCGGCATGTTAAATAGACTAATCAAAAAGAAAGGGGCTCCACTCACCTGGGGCCCTGGACCTTCCAGTGACCCTAGAAGCGGGGCGACCGCTACTTCTGCTGCTGCTACTATTGCTGCTACTGTTGTTGTTGCTGCTGCTAGTGGCCCTGGGGGAGATCATCCCCAGGTGCTGTTGGCGGCGGCAGGCCCGACGGTGGTGGTGGTTGTGGTGGCGGCGGACCCGATGGTTGTGGTGGCAGAGGACTGATGCGCCTCTGCGTGCCCTGGGCCTGGGAGCCAGTCTCCTCGGCCCCACTAGCAGTCCTCTTACACTTCTGGGAGCCGGCCTCCTCGGCCCCAACGGGGGGGGGGGGGGGTCCGAAACAAATGATCCGTCGGCGTGGCGCAGCCGGCGTCGCCTCTCTTCCTCCGACACCCTGGTGCCGCCTGGGGCGGAGGAGCTGCTTGCAGCCCCTTTGCCCTTGTCCAAGGGGCGGGGGGCCGTGACGAAAGCTCTAGCGGAGGCGCTGGGATCCACGCCAGCAGTCTGGGGGCCTCCAGCCAGCGCATCGGAGATCCGGATCCCACGGTGGGTGTCCCGGCCGCCGGTCTGGCAAACCACCACGCCGCGCTCGTCGAGGGTTGGCAGAGTGGCCAAAATCGCCATCCTTAACCCTGCGTCGTCGCAGAGCGCAGGGATGCCTTCGGGGAGGATTAGAGACTCAGGGACGAAGGACTCACCAGTAATCCTATTCACCAGAACCTCCAGCTCCTCACAGGATAGGTCAGTCCCCGACCCGCGCTGGATCCGGCCGATGTCGTTTGAGCCGGTGAACCAGCAACATAGACGCGCCCTCTGCTGCAGCGACACAATCCGGCGCTTCAAGAAGTCTCCGACCACGTGCATCGACGTCAGGCCGCCCGTTGCCAAGCTCTTAATCCTGTCCAGTACGAACTGGAACTCCGGCACCAGGGATGGCTTGGCCCTCCACTACTTCCGGTCGAGTCTTGGCCCCTCGCTCGGCAGGGCGAGGCGGTCATTGGCCTCCGCGCTGGCGATCACCCAGTCGCCGCGCCAGTTCTCCCACCTTGCGTCGCCAAGGGAGGGGATGTAGGCACCGGCCGAATCTGGCCTTGTCTGGAAGTAGTAGGCACCGAGGTGGTCCTTCGCCTTCCCCGACTTCACCAACACAAAGAAATGGCGGAAGAGGGAGGTTTAGGGCGTCACCCCCACAAACATCTCGCACAGGTGGGCGAAGATGGCTGCCTGGAGGATGGAGTGGGGGTGAGGTGCTGAAGCTAGTGGCCGAACTCCTCCAGCAGCCGCAAGAAGAATGGCAAGATCGGCAGCGCCAACCCGTAGGAGAGGTAGGAGACGAAGAGCACGAACTCCCCGACAGCGAGATTGCCGAGGGGAGAGGCGCCGACGTGGATCCTTCCGGCGAACGCCGGCGCGCCCCATCCGAGCAGGTTGCGCACCAGGTTGAGTGCCCCCTCGGACTGGAAGCGCTCGAGATGAGCTAGCGAGGCCATGGCGACTACGGCGGTGGGAAGCAGAGGAACGTGAATGCAAAGGGGCGCGGAGAGCTCGAAGGCAAAAGGGCGCAGCGAGTGGAGAGAATGCGAAAGTGTAACTGCTGCACGCGGGGTGAATCCCTTTTCAAGGAAGACTCTCCCGCTCGCGCCCTGAGACACCGCAGAAAATCTCGCCCAACGTGCACCAAAGCAACCTAGCCTCTAACACGGGGGCCCGGGCCCACAAGTCATACAGTTGGTGTGCGGGTCTCCGAGTGCGAAGAAGGTGATCCGCCACGTGAGGAGCGAACCGCCGCCCGTGGTAGTGCGCCTCTTCATCTCCGCCAAAAACAACGGCCCAGTCTCTAATACGGGGGCCCGGGCCCATGAGTCATACTCCTTGGGCGTCGGTTTCTGAGTGCGGAAAGAGCGAACCGCCGCTCGCGCCAGTACTGCGCCTCCTCGAGGCCGCCATAGAGGACAGAGAAGGTGAATTTTTAAACCAACGCAGCGGTATCGAGGAGCCTCGCGCGTGACCCGGCGAAACCATCAGGCGTGGGGGCCGCGGATTAGTCAGCCGCGGGGACAGACTTGGCAGTTGGCGTGACCAAAGGCGAATTGGCAGTGATTACGTCAGCAAGTGCACGGAAGCAGCGCGCCAATCGCCAGTCAAGCTTTGGCCCCACCTACAGCCTCGTATCCTCCCCTGAGGTGGGCCCGGGGGCCACTATCGGTACCCTGAAACAGGGGTACCCCTTACTGCAGCATGAAGACGCAGTGCTCGCGCGGCTATCTCTAGTCGCGTGGTAAACAGCACCCGACCCCACAACGTGGACAGCTCCGGGGCCGCCACGTGGCCAGAGAAGATGATATACTCCAACGTATCAACAGTGAGTCCGGACCCCCATGAGAGAGTGTCGGACCCCTGTATATGCAGACCGGACCTCCGGGATAGGTCCGGGACCTCCACGGGCGCAAACCGGACCCCTAGGATGGGTTCCGGACCCCTGTATGTGGGGTCCGGGCCACTCACAGCAGGGTCCCAGGATTCTGGGATGAAGAATACCCAGACCTTAACCAAGGCCAGGCGGGGGTTCAGAGCCGACACGTGTTCGGACCATACCGTGTACGCTTCTGCTCCCCGCTCAGGCGGAGACCCGATTCTGCCACGTGGCCTACTGCCCGTGACGTAAGCCAGCGGGCGGAGCCTGACGTAAGGCCTCTAGGCCGCGCGGCCACTGCATTTATTGCGGATAAGGCGCGCGGCCTATCAATTCCACTGGCAGGTGATGTGCCGCCTCAGCATTTAATGAGCCCTGTCCATTCCACTAGCAGGCGATGTGTCGCCTCAGCATTTAATGTGCCCTGTCCACTCTGCTGGCAGGTGGTGTGGGGGATAGATATCCCCCGGGTCCACTAAAAGAGTAAAAGACCCCACGAAAGGCCCAAGGGCCCAATAAATCGTGAGGTCATTTTTTCGTGGGCCTGGGGAGAAGCAACCAGCAAAGTAGATCGACATGAGGCCGGATTGGTGCAAACCCGAACGGCCCACAACGTCGAGCGAATGACCAAAACAGAAATCCGACTTTCCCGCGCCGGAGCCCCCATGCAACGGAGCCATGCAAGGATAAGTCGGCTGTGGCAGAACCACCCGAATTATTCCAGCTTAAGTGCCTAAGTCACGCCTCAGGGGCCGTAACACACTTAAATCGGAATAACCCGTCAGTCCCTCAGATCTAGTCTGATAGAGCCACTTAACCAGGATCAAATTCCACAATCCCACTCGAAGGTGAGTCACAGAAGAAATACAATAAAACAGGAAACCTCAAATTAAGTACTGAGTTATTACATAAATCGGAGTTTTTGAGTAGTAAATAAGGTTCACAAAATAAAGTGCAGCGGATAATCGATGTCGTCGGTAATGAGGAAATGGGCAAGGCCTAGCCCACTACTCCTCATGCTCCTCTCCTGCCGGAGCCACGTCCCACTCGACCGTCCAACCCGGTGGCAGGGTGGTAGGCCAAGTCACACCATCAACCAAATCCTGCATGGTACCTGCAAAAATGGTGCCACAAGCAAGGCTGAGTATACTAATACTCAGCTAGACTTAACCGGTGTGAGGAGTCTACTCCTCTACCTCTAGACTATGCAGCTGTTTGGCTGAGGGGTTTGGTTTGCCAAAAGCACTAGCTGTTTCTAAAGTCAATTTTTAGCTTTTCAAATTCTACCATCATTAACTTAGCTAGATTTGCTCCTTCTAAGCATTCATGGTAACAATCAATTAGTTCAATCAACAAATTATCTCATATAACCACATTTCACTTCTTACTCGATGCAGTACAAGGAATCAAGCAGTCTCATTAGCTGCGAGAAGCAGACGATTCGAATCGAGTTTTAAACCTTGCAAGGTAAACCTAAACACACGACATGTCAGGGTACTCCGACCCCACACATGACAACCGTCCCCATCGATTCCCCGTTCGCGTCCAGGCCTCACCGCCTTGGCATACAATGCTCCACTGACCCCGGCTGCCGCCGTGCGGTGACCGCACTTGTACCCACCATAGCTAGCATGGGAGACCCAGTCTCAGGTCGCATGAGGGATAAAGTCCGCGCCCGGCTTCAATCAGGTACTAGGTTTACCGGTTACCATTTTTCCCGGCATGTGCTTAGTACATTCAAAAGCTTGACTCAGGTATCCACACATTAATCCTTAATTCATTTTTCCCGTCTCATGGACAAGGCATCCTCCCTGGATCCAAATCCATAGACCAACATAGATCCCGTTATCAAGATGAATACAATCAATTCCTGACCTCGCGCGAGTGCTAGGAAAATCACTCGACTTCTACCGAGATCCTGATTAGCAAGCAGCTACTCGACCTAGCATACTAGTATTCATCTCAAAAAGGAATCCTAAGTTCATGCAACTAGAGGTTTCAAGCAACTCCTACACTTAAGTGCACATTGCAATCCTACAAGCATTAAGTGTAGTAAAGTAGCATATAATAACATGGTTATGCATAAAACCGGGGCTTGCCTTCAATTGCTGGGGCTGCGGGGAGATCCTCAATAGCAGCCTCTGAAGCCTGCTCCTGGTCCTCTTCTTGGACAGGTCCTTGCTCGGGGATGAGCACGTACTCTCCGTCGGCAAGATTACAATCTAATGAATGCAATGCGTAAGATATATGCATGATATGATATGTGCTTTAGAAATTACAACTTTAAAGATGTATGATCTTTTGAGTTTAAACAAGTTAACTTTACTTATGTAAAACCCTTTAGTGGTATACTTGGTAAATTGGGTTATACTTAGCTAAGGTAAGGGGTAGGTTTATTTTTGGGGTTCCACTGAATTCTTCTTAAGCCTTAGTGATAAATGATAAGTTCTCAAGTTAGACTTATTGGGATGAGGTTTATTCCTTCTTCCCTTTTCTTTTATTCTCTTTTAATGTTTTGGAGTAGGTTTGAACTACAAGTTGCTTTTATAAAATTCCAAAAATTCTGCAAAAATTACAGTGGCTTGTTACTGGTGGGTGTTGCTCTGTCTCAAAATTTGGGGATCAGAAAGTGAATGGTTTTCTCTGGACAAAATTACCAAATTTTAGGGCAGAAGGGGTACTTTGAACTACAACTACTATTTGACAGTGGACAATTCTCCAAAACTCATTTTTGCTGGCTTTTAGGTGTCATAACATGACTTGATACAAATGTCTAGCCATTACTACCTTTTAATTATTTTTCTATGGTTTTCTCAAGTTTCTAGCCAAATGGGTGCTTTCTACTACCACTATATTTGAAAAACATCAAACAACAGAGTTCTCATTTTTCATAGTTAGTATTTTGTGCAAGAGTAATCATTCTGAAGTTTGGCCTCTTTTTGCTTAAGGGAAGGGGTGGTTTGCATTATTTGAATTAAATGGCCTTTCTCATAAATTACTAGCAAAAGGTATGGGTTTACTTCTTTTTCATGGGTTTGCATTTTTCTCTGGTGGTTTATCTCATCATGGACTTAGCAAATTTTTGGTTGCCCATTATCACATTAATAGAGGTTGTTCATGATTTATTTGGAAAATGCCTTATTATCACTTTGTATTTATTTTCCTTATTTAAAAAGTTGGGCTGATGTGCTCTGTATTTTTGTAGTGGGGCTCTGGTGGTTATAAGTTCACTGGATTTTTATTAAGCATTTTGGTTTTAGTTTTGCCTCTTTAATAATTGATTTTCAATCTATATAAGGCTAAACGAATCATTTTAATTTAAAACTGGTCCAAATTAATGGTCTCTGTATTTTTCCTAGATTCTCTGTTACATAAGTAAACTAGGAAAAATAATCTTAATCACTGTTCATTAATTCCTAATGCCTTTCTGATTTTCTCTAAGTTTTGGACAAAATAGCTTTAAATGGATAACTACATCATATATTTTCAATGCTGGGGTTCCTACTATTTTTAAACAGTGTCTAAATGAGGTTTAAACATCTACAAATTTTCTTAAGCTCAGCACAAAAGAAAAACTAATTTTTCTTAATTAAACAAGGTTTAGTAGGTTTCTGTTTTTAATTTTAAACTCTAAAATTTAGAACAGAAAGCATGGGGTTCACTATTTTTAAATGATAGGTCATAATATTCCAGAGCTAGCAAAATTGGTTTGACAACTTTTTATTAAGATTTCATCAAGTTATGAATTTTCTAAGTTCTCTGGTCATTTTAAAAAGAATAACAGAATTGATTAAATGGAAATCCACTTTGCATTGGGGTCCCTGGCGGGTTTTCTAAGTTTCCTTCGCGAATCAGTCCTTAGGTTACTATTCACATGAGTCACTGGCATTACAGAAAACCCCTCGGGTTCTACAAATCCTAACCCGAGGTCCTTCTTCGACCTTAAACAGTAGCCGCGGCGGAGAAAAGGGCGGAGGGGCTTACCGGCGGCGAGACTGTTCCGGTGAAGTGGTCGAGGATGAAGGGGAGGTCGCGGGGATCACAACGGTGTGCGGAACGCCGTCGGAGATGGCCGGAGTCGGTCGGTCCATGCGCGCAGGCGGGGATGCTCGTCGGCGGCGAGGAGACCGGCCTGGTCACGGCGAGATAGTTCAATCAAATGGGTCAGAGAGGTCCACGGGATGCCAGAGAAGTTATGAGCGAAAGGAATTGGGCGGAGACTCACTGGATAGCTCGGTCCACGCGCGGCGGCGGAAGACCGAAGTCCGGTGAGGTCGATCTCGGGCCTCCGGTGAAGTCCGGTCGGGTCCGAGGGCTTGGCGAGCTTCACGGGCTACTGGCGGAGCTAGCCGAAGCACTGGCCTGCCCAGAGGATGGCTGGAGGGGGCTGGCCACGGTGGCCGAAGCTCTGGCGGCAATGGCGGGCGGAATTGAGCTCGCCGGAGCTAAAGGAAAGTGGCTGGCCGGTGAGGGTGAGTGCGGGGCGAAGTGGGGCGCGCCTGGGAAGGCTTTATAGGCACGGCGCGGTGCACGGGCGGTCGTGGACCGGCGAGTGCGCGCGGGCGTGCACTGGGAGGCGCGGTGCGCGAACGGGCGTGAACCAGGGGTGTCAGCCGCGGTCGAACACGTGTTCCCGTTGCCTCTGCCCCTGTTCAAGCGCCGATTGGGAGCAAATCTTCGCGAATTTGGGCAAGATCACTGCAAGGGATTTGTTCACCAGACCAAGCTTTGTCTTTTGTGTATGGACGACGTGCGGTTTTAGGCTAGGGACAGGGAGTTGTAGCGTCACCAAGGTGCCAGTGTCAGAATGCCTGGTCCCGAGGTTAAGCTGCGCCAAAACCGTGTCAAATGAATTTGGTTTGAGTTCAAACTTTCCCAGAATGTGTTCAAGGTAATTTGGCACGACTTTGATATTTGGATCTTTTGGCTTTGAGTTTGGAAAAGCAGAGAACACAGATGAGCTTTGAGAAGAGGTCTGAAATTCAGAAATTCAGAAATCTGAATTTCTCTAAGGGTTCATTGATCAAGGGCTGATTTGGGGATTTATTTGAGTTATTTTGGCTAAGCCTTCTCAATCTTTCTTGTTGCTTAATAAATACACTTTAACTTATATAATTGGCTCAACTCAAAATTTTAAACTTTTCATTCCCTTTCTCTTATTTTCTTGAATTTTGCTCATGGGGCTCACTTAGGGTTTTTAATTTGGGTTGCACATTCTTATCTTTTAAAGTCTCAATTGTTTTGATCATGACACTTTTAAGTATATACTTGGTGAATTCTTTCTCACTTAAATTGTTTTGTTGCTCATGCTTACTTAGGTTCACATAAAATGATGGTTCTTGGTTTGGCATTTGAGAAAAACCCTGAGTGACACTGGGGTGTCACATCGGCGAGGGTTACGCAGGGATAAACTCAAGAGGTTCACTATCTTTTAGCTACTTGTTGCTATCATATCCACATGTATTGCCCCACGGTCGAGTATATAAGGCCTAGGGGGCACCCCTTCAGAACGATGGACCCTATTACTTAGCCACCCACACCAACTCTCTGTATTCTCAACCCAGAGAAGCTCTCTTGTAACCACATTCACCAAGCATACTCACCAGGACATAGGGTGTTACGCATCTCTAAGCGGCCCGAACCTGTAAACCTTGTCCACTGTTCCTCGTGCAATCGGCACGAACCATTTTGCTACAGTCGTCGACACCGTCCTACTCCTAAAAACACCTCGAGGGGCAACCCCGGGTGTGCGGTCGGACCCAAAACACCGACAGCTGGCGCGCCAGGTAGGGGGTGTGTCGACGATCCAAGCTAGCTCAATGGCCGTCACCTTCTACAGCAAGATCACCCTGCGCCCCGGATCCGTATTCTGCTTCGGAACAATCTCATCTGTAGCGGACGAAGAGGGAATTCTACACCGTATCGCGGATCCGCCGGAAAAGAAGTCTCCTCCAACGAACTCCGAAAATGCCGGAGAAGCGCAACCTCCAGCTCTTCGGAAAAAGATCGTCTCCGGAGGGTCAGGGGCCGAGGGCTCGCTGACCCGGAAAACTCCATTGTCTACTTCCCCGACAAAAGAATGGACATGAATCGCGAGGAAGAAGGAGACCAGGGAGAAGCAAGTTGTTCTTTCTGTTCCCCCGGCCTCAAAGGAGAACAGAAAGAAAATCGCCACGACAGCAGCACCATTCTACCCCGACGTCCTCTTCATCGGGAGAGTGGAGTCGCCTACCGTCTCCGACGACGAGCCGACCGCACCCGGAGAAGAACCGCCTCAACGAGAGTCCCGCCAATGGAGGAATCGGCACAGGAACGTTCGACGACATCACGCGGCCGGAGAACAGGATCCGGAGCAGCCTGTCTCGCGAGACGAGGTCTCGGAGATAGGAGAAACTCCGGAAGAACGCGTCTTCAGAGAACGAAGGAACTCCCGACGACGTGATCGCCGACGGGCTCAGGAACAAGCCGAGCAAGATGCAAGGCAACGCCGGGAGAATCGATTCTTCGGGCGCAACCTGAACCCCGACTTCGCCCGAGCCATGAACACGCCGAGTGAAGTCGGAGGGGTGCTAGCTCGGATAGCTGATGGACTTCCTCGGACTCCCGACGCTGAGGGCTACCGACGCCTGTTCACCCAGGCAGCCAACCATCTTCTACCGCTTGCTCACCCCCCGAACGATCTACGACACGCCATCAACAGTCGCCGAGACGCGCGAAGCTCCATCAATGCTTCGCGCGAACGGCGGCATGAGAACGAGATTCGCCGTCGGGAGGAGTACGACAGGGATCATGGCGTCCCGGCTCAGAGCCAGGCCACCAGAACTGAGTCGGCAACGGCCTCAACTGGCGGAACTACCCGGGGACGGTCGAGGAACCACAACCACAACTCCCCTCCCCGGGACAGACATCATCCCCGACGACAGGAGGACACGTGCGGAGTATCCGCTCTTACTCCGCGCCTTAGGGCCATTCAATGGCCTCCCAACTTCAAGGTATCCAATGTCGACAAATATGAACCTAAGCAGGATCCAGGGGGTTGGCTAGCCGTCTACACCACCGCTGCTCGAGCTGCCGGGGCGTCCGAAGACGTGATGACCGCGTATTTGCCCATCGTCCTTGGGCAAGACGCGCTGCAGTGGCTGCGACATCTACCTCGACACTGCATCGACGACTGGGGGGACTTCAGTCGACGCTTCACCGCCAACTTCCAGTCCCTCTCCGACAAGCCGGCGCAACCATGGGACCTCAAATCCATCAAGCGCCGGGGGGATGAGACTCTCCGGTCGTACCTCAAAAGGTTTCAGACCATGAGAAATCGTATCCCCGAGGTTACGGAGGCGGCCGTGATCGAGGACTTCTACAGAGAATCCAACGACTCGGCTTTCGTCCAAGCTATACTACAGAAGGCGCCGACTACTTCCGAGGAACTGTTCCGGGAAGCCGACCTCTAGATCACCGCTGACGAGCGAGCTCAGGACCTCATCGGAGGAACGAAGCCCGCACCGGCAGCACCACGACGTGACGCGAACCAGCAACCCGACAAACGATGGGAGAAGAGGCCTCGCGAAGAAGTACACGCCGCCGGACCACCTGCCTCTCGCGCCCGAGGAGGACCTCGCGGAGGCGAACGCACGCTGGACGACATCCTCGACACCCAGTGCCCGTACCACAAAGACATGCGCCACACTCTTCGCAACTGCCGGGACTTCAAGCACTCCATCGGGCACGGCCGACCCTTCCAACCTCTACCTCCTCCTCCGCCGAGGGGAGGACCAGATGAACCACGACAACCCCATCAGCAGGAGGAAGGGGGAGGGGGAGGAGCTTTCCCACGCGTCGACAGGGAGGTCAACGTCATCTTCGGCGGACATGGGTCGCAGGAGAACAAAAGGCAACAAAAGCTCAACGACCGCCAGATAGTGGTGGCGACCACCGGTCCTCCCGCCCCATACCGGTGGTCGGAGCACCCGATCACTTTCACTCGGGAGGATCAATGGCTTAACTTCGACCATCCAGGCAAATACCCGCTCCTCGTCGATCCGGTGATCCGAGAGAGCCGGGTGAAGAAGGTGCTAGTGGATGGGGGGAGCAGCATCAACGTCACCTTCCCCCGAACACTCCAAGGCTTGGGAGTTCACCTCAAAGAGCTCCACGAGTCGGACACTCCTTTCTTCGACATCGTACCGACGGAAGGAGAATACCCGCTGGGCCACATCTACATGCCAGTCACCTTCGGAACTCCGGAGAACTACAGAACCGAGTTCCTGAGGTTCGAAGTGGCGAACTTCGACTGCGGGTACAACGCCATCATCGGGAGGCCGGGGCTGGCCAAATTCATGGCCATCCCCCATTACACATACATGGCACTGAAGATGCCAGGACCACAAGGAATCATAACTGTGCGCGCCGACTTCCAAGGCGCCGCAGAATGTTTCCGAGTGGCCATCCAAGCAGCCCTCAACACCAAGCCATCGACGGTTTCCTCGACACCGGCGAACTCTAAGCCTGGAGAGAACCTCGCAGTACCGGCAAATGAAGCTCAAGCCGCGACCTCTATGCGGCCGACTGAAGATACTAAGAGGATCAACCTGGGGTTCGCTGATGAACGCAAGACTGCCATCATCAGCTCCAGCCTGGACGACAAATAGGAAAGCGCGCTCGTCCAGTTTCTGCAAGATAACCGAGACGTATTCGCATGGCAACCTGCGGATATGCCGGGAGTCCCAAGAGAACTGGCCGAGCACAAATTGAAGGTCTATCCCCAGGCGAGGCCGATTCGGCAAAAGCTACGTCGTTTCACGCCCGACAAGAGAGAGGCCATTCGCGCCGAGTTAGCTCACTTGGTCGCGGCTGGATTTATTAGAGAAGTATTGCACCCCGAGTGGTTAGCCAACCCTGTTCTTGTACTCAAAAAGAATAAAGTGGATTGGCGCATGTGCGTCGACTATACTAATCTCAACAAACACTGTCCGAAGGATCCCTTCGGGCTCCCGAGGATAGATCAGGTGGTGGACTCCACCGCTGGGTGTTCTGTGCTGTCTTTCTTAGATTGCTATTCCGGGTATCATCATATTAGTTTGGCGAAGGAAGACGAGGAAAAAACAGCGTTCATCACTCCGTTTGGCGCTTTCTGTTATACCTCCATGTCGTTCGGCCTCAAAAACGCTGGAGCAACTTATCAGAGAGCCATTCAAACATGCTTAGCCGATCACTGGGGCAAGCGTGTGGAGGCCTACGTAGATGATGTGGTAATCAAAACGGAGAATTCGGAAGACTTCATCGAAGACTTACAGCTGGTTTTCAACAGTCTGAGACGGTATAGATGGAAGCTTAATCCTGAAAAATGTGTTTTCGGGGTACCAGCTGGAAAGTTACTCGGGTTTATCATCAGCCACCGGGGAATTGAGGCTAATCCGGATAAAATTGAAGCTATCATGAAGATGGAAGCTCCTCGATCACAAAAGAAGGTTCAGCGACTTACTGGATGTATGGCAGCTCTGAGCAGATTTATATCCAGGCTGGGAGAAAAAGGTTTGCCATTTTACAAGCTACTCAAGAAGGTGGATAAATTTCAATGGACTTCAGAAGCGCAAGAAGCTCTAGATGCACTGAAAAAATTCTTGACAACACCTCCAGTACTGAAGCCACCCCGGCAAGCTACGTCAACTCAACCGGCTGAAGATTTGCTACTGTATATCTCTTGCACGACTCACGTGGTAAGCACCGCGTTGGTAGTCGAGTGAGTAGAAGAAGGACATGCCTACCCAGTGCAACATCCTGTTTACTTCATCAGTGAAGTTCTGGGCCCCTCAAAGAAAAAGTATCCTCAAGTTCAGAAGCTATTATATGCAGTACTTCTAACTGCCAGCAAGCTGCGTCACTACTTTGATGACCACAAAGTCATAGTAGTTACTGGTTTTCCGATAGGGGATATTCTTCACAACAAGGAATCCATTGGCCGAATAGCCGAGTGGGCTTGCGAGCTGGGATCTCATGACATCGAGTTCCGACCTCGTACTGCTATCAAAACTCAAGCGTTGGTTGATTTCGTATCAGAGTGGAATGAACAGCAAGTACCAGATAACCCAGAGACTGCAGAAGTATGGCGAATGTATTTCGATGGCTCGTTGAAACTACAGGGAGCGGGAGCAGGGATTCTCTTCACCGCACCTGGAGGCGAACACCTCAAGTATGCCCTCCAGTTGCTGTTCCCAGCCTCCAACAATGCAGCCAAGTATGAAGCTCTAATCCATGGATTGAACATTGCCATATCATTGGGCGTCAAGAGATTGATGGTATATGGGGACTCTCTGGTAGTCATCAGCCAGATAAACAAGGAGTGGGATTGTTCAAGCGATTCGATGGGAAAATACTGCGCTGCCATCCGAAAGCTGGAAGATAAATTCGAGGGTCTGGAATTCTATCATGTAGAAAGAGATCGGAACACAGCAGCTAATGTATTGTCCAAGCTAGGATCCGGTCGAACTCAGGTCCCACCCGGAGTCTTCGTGCAAGAAATCCAACAGCCGAGTATCTCAATGGATCAAACAGAAGAATGCAACATCATAGATCAACTCGAGTCAGACTCTGACGACTGGAGAAGGCCGATCATTAAGTATATAAAGAATGAAGAAGAACCAGACGACAAGAACTCGGCAGAGCGCATTGCCAGACAGTCGGCTCACTATACACTCATTGGGGAGACATTGTACAGAAGGGGTGCATCAAGAGTCCTCATGAAGTGTATTCTCCCATCCACTGGGAAGCAACTTCTGGAGGAGGTCCATGCTGGGCAATGTGGAATACATGCAGCCTCCAGAACACTAGTCGGGAAGGTCTTCAGGTCAGGATTCTATTGGCCAACAGCAAAGAACGATGCAGCCGAGTTAGTTCAGAGGTGCGAATCTTGCCAATACTTGTCAAAGCAACAACACCTGCCAGCACAGCAACTGCAGACCATACCAGTAACTTGGCCTTTCGCATGCTGGGGACTGGATATGATTGGACCTTTTAAGAAAGCTCAAGGGGGATACGCTCATGTATTGGTGGCGATTGACAAATTCAATAAATGGATAGAGTTCGAGCCCATTGCCTCTTTAACCTCTGCTAAGGCCGTGGAATTCATACAAGACATAATATTCAGATTCGGGATACCAAACAGCATCATAACTGACTTAGGATCCAACTTCACAAGTTCAGAATTCTTCGACTTCTGCGAGCAAAAGAGCATTCAGATCAAGTATGCATCTGTAGCACATCCAAGAGCCAACGGGCAGGTTGAGCGAGCCAACGGAATGATATTGGAGGCACTCAGGAAAAAGGTCTTCGATAAGAATGAAAAATTCGCAGGAAAGTGGATAAGGGAATTGCCCTATGTCGTTTGGAGCTTAAGAACTCAACCTAGCCGAGCCCTGCATGGAAACACTCCTTTCTTCATGGTCTATGGTTCGGAGGCAGTGCTACCCGCTGATCTCAAGTTTGGGGCGCCAAGGTTGATCTTCGAAAGTATAGCAGAAGCTGAGGCCACCAGGCTGGAGGACATTGATGTACTTGAAGAAGAACGGCTAAACGCGGTAATCCAATCAGCGCGGTATCAGCAGACTCTAAGGCGTTATCACGACAAGGCTGTGCGACAACGATTCTTCTCAGTAGGGGATCTCGTCCTCCGCCGAATTCTAACGGGGGAGGGACGACACAAGTTATCACCCTTATGGGAAGGACCCTTCATGGTAGCAGAAGTCACTCGGCCAGGATCGTGTCGCCTCACTCAGATGGATGGCACAGAAGTTGGGAACTCCTGGAACATAGAACACCTCAGAAAGTTTTATCCCTAGTTGTATTTCAAAACTGCTAGGACGACGATGTACTCTGTAAAGTGGAAATATGTCATCAATAAAAAGAGGTTTCAAAGATACTCAGTTCGTTTACGATTGACTTGCATTCTTACTTAACTCGGGGTGACCACTATGCCCTACTAACGGAGCAATCGACTTAAGTCGGCAACGACTTAAGGCGGTGCAACATGCTCACGCTTACTTAACTCGGGGTGACCACTATGCCCTACTAACGGAGCAATCGACTTAAGTCGGCAACGACTTAAGGCGGTGCAACATGCTCACGCTTACTTAACTCGGGGTGACCACTATGCCCTACTAACGGAGCAATTGACTTAAGTCGGCAACGACTTAAGGCGGTGCAACATGCTCATGCCCATGCAATTCAGGGGATGACTTCTATATCCCGCAAACAAATCTCATAATCATCGTGCGTTGTTTCATTACTACAAATTTACGAACTGATGAATTCTGATACAATAAGAGAGTAACTATATCATTCGAATGCTGAACTGATGTCCTCTAACAAATACTCGATCATGCTAACCGCGCGCTCAAAGCACGCAAAATGTTTCTCTATTTCGCAATGTCTTTCTCAGGGGCGACCGACGAAGAAGGGCGACTCGAAGAATCGGGGGCAGCATTCACGTCAGCTCTTATGTCTTCAGGAACAATCACGCCGGGTCTCCTCATCAAGATTCGTCCCGCCTGAATAGCCTTGTCCATGGCTTTGTCGCGCTGGGCTTTGAGAGTAACAGAAGTTTCTTCAGCAACTTTAGCGGCCAGTCGAGCAGTCTCTAACTCCTGGGCAATGGATTTCTTGGAAGCTCGGAGTTCTTTAATGGTGGCATCCTTTGCTGATATCAACTGCTTAAGGCGGGTCACTTCGTCCGCAGATTCCTGCAGCCTGCAACGTTGATTGTCCAATTCCTCCATTGTAAAGCGGTGACTCCTCTCCAAGATGGTCAGCGAGTTGCTAGAATCACGATACAATCTGTCGAGATTGTCACGAGAAGCAGCAAGGATACGCTTTTCTTCCTGCAAGCAAAAATCAACTCCTTCAAAAACCAAGCAAGTAATAAGAACACAGCAAGGCAAGGCACAGTTCTGTAAATCACCTTTTCAGAATTGAGCTGAGCATGAAGAGAAGAACTCAGGGCATTGGCGTCATCCAAGGCAGCGGAGACTTGACCCAGTTCAGTTTGGCTCTGAGAATACTTCTCCTCGAAGTCAGCGCACCGCTGGACCCATTCAGCCTGATCTCGGGAATGTTTTCCTCAAGAGTTGAAATCTGCCGAGTCATTCCTAGCAAGAGATAATCAAACAAAACGGGATCAGAAGGTAAAGCAGTCCACAGTGAAGGCGAAGAGAAGCAAAAAGGCACTAACCAGCGTTGGTTGCTTCCAATTCAGAGACACGATGTTGAAGAGACACTGGATTCCAACATGCAAGAGACGAAGCCACTTCTGGGACGAAAGCACCCTGCAATCTCAACTGGCTGGCCATCCCATCCACCAAAGCGTGATGAGGAAAACAGATGAGGGTGATGACAGCAGTTCATACAATGTGAAGATCAAGATAAAACGCATCACGGTACCTGGAGGTTGGTAAAGAACGAAGGGATCCCCAAATCAGGGGAGATCAGTTGATAAGCAGGTGTAAGGCCACCACCCGAAGCAGCTTGCAACGAACCAGCAGAGATCAGCTCATTACCTTCAACAGAGCCCAACACTCGGTCAGCAGGGACGCTGCCCTCTAAAGCGAGTCCCTGATCCAAAGTTTGGGCTACCACCATACAGCCAGAGTGTGGAGGAGATCCCGCGTGAACGTCCATGGAAGTACAGGAAGGAGACCCTGCTTGGGCACCCTCAGGGGCTGGGTCATAGTTGGCACTGCCCACTTGAGCCGGATCATCCCCGGCAGCACCCTCGGTGGCTGGGCAGTGGCTTACACTCTTCACCCGAGCTAAGTCATCCCCGGCAACATCCTCGGGGGCTGGGCACGTGTCAGCACCATTCTTGAGGTCCAAGCTCTCTGCAGTAACCACCTCTAAGGTTGACGGGCCCTCAGCTACTTCCATAGGACCAGGACAATCCAAGTCAGCTTCCCGACCCTCGAGATCACGCTCTAAGGTCGACGAGGCACGGGATGACCTCAACCCAGCATCAGGCACGTCAACGCAAGCCTCCATTGCACCATCATCCACTGGCTCCGATAACAAGTCTTCTGGGACCATATCTTCAAGAGTTTGATCAAAGTTGGCTAGGGATAGTTCTTGCAGACCAATGAGGGCAGACAAAGCAGGAGATGGAACTCCACTACTTCCACCGCTGGCGATGAATTGCCGACTGTTTTTCCGAGTCAAAGGAGCTTCATTTTCTTCCTCCTCATCATCCACATTGGCAACACAAGCAGCACCCCCATTGGGATCAGCAACAGGTGGAGCACCCACATTGGGATCAGCAGCCGATTGGGTACACCCATTAGGGTCAGCATCAATAAGTCCAGTCGCAGGCATTTCTTCAGTAGCAGGAACCGAGGTACCAACGTCCTGATCAAAGCTGGATACTCGCCGGAGGCGTCTTCTTTTCTTCTTCTGCTCATCAGCAGAAGGATCAGGCTGATTGGCTCGGCAAGGGCGCCTCGGGCGAGTACTGACAGGTTTCTGAGCATCCAAAGTAGTATCAACCTCTGGGAGGGGCACCACTGCCAACGCCCCGGCAGGAGCAGCATCAGAAGAATCCTCAGCTAGCAAATCGAGCATAGCGTTTATATCTGCATCACTAGGGTTCAGGGGCACCTCAAAATGGACCTACCGTTCGTCATCAGGAATCTCCCCAAGCGAAGCAACCAAAGCACTAACTTCTTCAGCAGAGGGTCACACTCTAAGGCCCAAACTGCCATCACAAACTGGTGGATTCGACACGAAAAGGGTGAAGGCTTTGGGAGGAGGCAAGTTCTAGGCCGAGTACGCCACTGGAGCACCAACATTTGACACCTTGCCCCTGAGGATCATTTCAAGTCGGCTCACCAAGTCTGCAGAAGGAATTCTCCTGTTGGTAACCCGAGTTGAGTCGGCTAGCCCTCGAAACAGATAAGCTGGATAGGCCCTGTCTTTTAGTGGCTGAATATTCTTGAAAACAAAGTCAGTAACCACAGCTTCAGCAGTTAGACCCCTCTCTTTCAGCAGTCCAACTTCAGCCAGCAACACACCTGCCTCAGCTACCTCCTGATCTGTGGGAGACTCGGTCTAGCTTGGGGTGCGAACATCCGGCTGTCTTCCCGACCGGGAGGGGAGAGAATTCCCATAATTCTCAACTATGAACCACTCTAGGCGCCATCCCTTAATACTATCCTTGAGGGGGATCTCGAGATATTCAGTTTTCCTCCCGCGGCGCATCTCCAAGCTGGCACCCCCGACCAACTGATGTTGTCCCCCGGCCATCCCAGGACGACAATGATACAAATATTTCCATAAACCGAAATGTGGCAGCACACCAAGAAAGGCTTCGCATAAGTGAACGAAAATGGAGATTTGCAGAATTGAATTAGGGTTCAAATGGGTCAAGTTAATATGGTAGAAATCAAGGAGGCCGCGGAAAAAGGAAGAGATGGGAAGGCCGAGGCCGCGGAGAAGAAAAGGGGCGTAAACAACGGATTCATGGGTATCCTCTGTCGGAACAGTAAACCCATAGCAAATCCGCCAAGAACAGAGTTCTCGCGGAGGAAGAACCCCGATAGATACGAGGTGGAGAAGTTCAGTTTCGGAAATGATGGACATGTGGTTACCTGCGAAAGGCAACTGGCTGTTGGGATCGATTGGAGGAATCACCACAGCAGACGAGCTCGCGGTCTTCCTCTTGGGTGCCATCTCAATTCTACCAGCGAGCAGAGCGGAAGGCGAATGGCAGAGAGGATTCGGAAGCGGAAAAGCAAGAACTAGGGCACGGAAAGCAAAGGCGGCTAAAAGCGCAACTCTTATGGGATATTCTCGAGCCAGATACCGTTTCAAAAAGTGCCCAGTCAGCACCCAGCGTACCACGTGGTCATCCGGCAGTTATTTCCAAAAAACCGACGCGCCACCTCATCACTCGGCTATCATCCTCAAAGTGGCTCGCGCGGCCCGCTATCACTCGGCGTTACCTCTAAAATGCTGATATCGCGTTCAGTCGCTCGACGTCACCTCTAAAATGCTGGCGTCGCCTTCCAGTCACTCGGCGTTGCCTCTAAAACGCTGATACAGTGTCCAGTTGCTCGGCGTTGCCTCTAAAACGCCGACGTCGCCCTCCAGTCACTCGCCGTTGCCTCTAAAACGCTGAAATCGCCCTCTGGCACCGTCTCAAGTCGCTCGGCGTTACCTCTAAAAATGCCGACGTCGCCTCCCAATCACTCGGCGTTGCCTCTAAAACACCGACGTCGCCCTCCAGTCACTCGGCGTTACCTCTAAAATGCTGATATCGTGTTTAGTCGCTCGGTGTTGCCTCTAAAACGCTGACGTCGCCTTCCAGTCACTCGGCGTTACCTCTAAAACGCTGATATCACGTTCAGTCGCTCGACAGTTGCCTCCAAAGCGCCAACGTCGTCTTCAAGTAACTCGGAATCAATTTCATGAAAAAGTCAGGAAGAGGAATGATTCAAGAACTTCAAGTTGTGAATATCAGAGAGTAATCGTCACAAGAGAAACCAACATCATTTCATTCATCAAAGGGAAGATAACATACTTACAAATCAACTCTTCACGAGTTGATACTTCCCTACTATTACTACATTACATTACTACTACTACTACACTACGCTATACTACTCTACACTACTAATACTACTACATTATTTTACTATACTACTTCTAATCTATACTAATATCTAAAAACCAGTGGCATTTAGCCACTGGCCTTGTTGCTGCCCTTGCTGCTGCCGCCGCCGCCGCTGCCCCTGCTGCTGCCGCCGTTGCCGCTCCTGGTGCCGCCGTTGCCGCCCCTGCCGCCGCCGTTGCCGCCCCTGCTGCCGCCGTTGCTGCCCCTGCCGCTGCCGTCGCTGTCACCGTCACCGTCGTCGCCACCGTCGTTGTCGTCGTCGTCCTCGTCCTCGCCGCCGCCGTCCGAGTCCTCCTCATCCGAGGAGTACTCTGACTCATCCGAGCCCTCGAGCCCGGAGCGCTCGACGGCCCGGATGTACGTGCAGACCTCCGCGGCAATCTCCTGAGAGTCGTCCGAGTCATCGGACGACGCTGGGGGAGAGACGGGAGCCGAAGACCCCTCGGACTCAGAGGAGAACTCCTCTGAGTATTCTGAGTCGCCAAAGTCCTCTGACGGAGGAGTCGGCTCGCGCTTGCGTTTGTTGTTCTTGCCCATGGTGGAAATGCAAGGAGAGGAAGAAAGCAAGCAGCGGAGAACAGCAAGAGATGTGAAATAACCAGAAAGGCAAAGGCACTATTTATAGAAGAAGAAGGCAACCGCTCACCTCCAACCGCGGTCACTGAACAGTCGCAAAGCATTCAATAAGCACTTCAACCCGTCTGAAGACACGTCAGGCGGCTGACGCCATTTCACGCAACACAACACCCATTGGGACTCCAGTCAACAGCGCGGAGGATATGATTACACCCGCCGTCACATCACATTACTACTCCGAAGCAGCCGGCTAAAACACTCAGCGCACCAAGCCGTCCCTTGCCCACACCCATTGGGGGGGACGCCCAGGAATTATCAGTATATTTTTCAAAACGGTCACATCTGTGCAGGGCACGCAGTGAATACCTCAAGACAAAAATGAGATACCAGTAAGGATCAGAGGAAAGCCAAATATACCCAGTGAAGTACAAAATATGGCCGACAGAAGCAATGTGAAGACTAGACAGAGAACGTCCATCAGACGTCCAATCAGTCACAGAGCAAATAAATTGCACTACCTAGCAAGATATGGATGGATTGCGAACTCGGCTGCTAAAGACAAAATATATGCTGACCTCTGAAGCAAAATATTGATGACATAATGCTGACCTCCAAAGCATAATGCGAATAGCTTCATGCCGATTTCTACAAACCAGAAAGGATAATTTTCAGCAAAGAGACACAAAAGGAAGACCTTCGAATGGATTATCCTCAAAAATCCATTTGAAGGTCGGGGGCTACACCCATTGGGTGCACCTCCGGTGCACCCCATGGATTATCATTCCAAGCCAAGATAGTGCCGACTTATAAGGAGCGTGGAACAAGACTAAAAGGCCAGCTTTCAACCAAAATGCAGGAGCACAAATGGAAATAATTTCTGGGGAGGACCTTCGAGTAGATTATTTTCTAAAATCTACTCGAAGCTCGGGGGCTACACCCATTGGGTGCACCTCCGGTGCACCCAATGAAGTTCAGAATCCTACAAATCGAAATGCCGACCTCTAAGGCACGAGCACGAAACGAGGCTTCGGTCTACGAGAGATCAAAGCAGGAGAAGACAACAAGAAATCATTTTCTTCAAGTCACCTGCAAGTTGGACCTGGGATCTTTGGGCTGATTACCTCTAAATTAACCCAAAGATCGAGGGCTTGTGGGGGATAGATATCCCCCGGGTCCACTAAAAGAGTAAAAGACCCCACGAAAGGCCCAAGGGCCCAATAAATCGTGAGGTCATTTTTTCGTGGGCCTGGGGAGAAGCAACCAGCAAAGTAGATCGACATGAGGCCGGATTGGTGCAAACCCGAACGGCCCACAACGTCGAGCGAATGACCAAAACAGAAATCCGACTTTCCCGCGCCGGAGCCCCCATGCAACGGAGCCATGCAAGGATAAGTCGGCGAGGGTTACGCAGGGATAAACTCAAGAGGTTCACTATCTTTTAGCTACTTGTTGCTATCATATCCACATGTATTGCCCCACGGTCGAGTATATAAGGCCTAGGGGGCACCCCTTCAGAACGATGGACCCTATTACTTAGCCACCCACACCAACTCTCTGTATTCTCAACCCAGAGAAGCTCTCTTGTAACCACATTCACCAAGCATACTCACCAGGACGTAGGGTGTTACGCATCTCTAAGCGGCCCGAACCTGTAAACCTTGTCCACTGTTCCTCGTGCAATCGGCACGAACCATTTTGCTACAGTCGTCGATACCGTCCTACTCCTAAAAACACCTCGAGGGGCAACCCCGGGTGTGCGGTCGGACCCAAAACACCGACAGGTGGCGACCTGGCCATCCCGCAGGTGGCGTGCCTGTCCATTCCATTGGCAGGCAGTAGCCCGTGCTGCGGCGTACACTATGCTCATCATCACTCGCGCGTTACCGAGGATGCAGCGCGAGATATCAATACTATATGCACTACGGACATTATGGCGCTAGGAGATCACCCTGGTGTGACAGGCGTTAGTTACTTCCTTCCGTTTTGCCTCTGGGCCCACATGTCGGGGCTCAGCATCCTTGTACGTGCCCCTCTTGAGCTATAAAATGGAGGACACACAACGTTACAAGACAAGTTCTCTCACACTCACTCAAGCTCACTTAGACTCTCAAACTCACAAGTTCATACAAGCTCTCAAACTCAATACAGCACACAATGGAGTAGGGTATTATGCTCTGGCGGCCCGAACCACTCTAAACCCTTGTGTGTTCTTGTGTTCATCCTGAATCCATCTAGTAGGCAAAACGCTTAGGCCCCCTCCTGATCTTAGGATTTAGGGCGGGTGCGTTCCGCCACCCGGCCAGAGAATTTCCTCTCCAACAGGCACCGTCGTCCATACAAAGCATCAAAGGGTGCCATCTTAATACTTTCTTGAAAACTATTGTTATACAAAAATTGTGACAGTGGTAAACAATCATCCCATTTCTGCGGACATTCTAGAACACATGCCTGTAACATGTCTTCGAGTATTTGATTCACTCTCTCCATCTGCCGACTTGTTTGAGGATGGTAGGCCGAACTGTTGAGTAACTTAGTACCCAGGGACTTATTGTTTTTGGGACCCCGTGCAGACTGAGAATACGAGTAATGTAAAGTTCCGCATATGTGTCAACTGTATACTTTACCTTGACTAGAAGAAAGTGGGCGATCTTGATAAGTCGATCAATTATAACCCAGATAGAATCAAATCCTTTTGTTGTCCTGGGTAATCCCATAATGAAGTCCATGCTAATGTCTTCCCATTTCCACGTTGGGGTGGGTAAAGATTGCAGTGGACCAGCAGTCTTCATATGTATGGCTTTGACACGTCTACAGGTGTCACATCTCGCCACATAGCGTGCAATTTTGATCTTCATCTTTGTCCACCAATAATGTTGTTTTAAATCTTGATACATCTTAGTGGTCCCGGGGTGAATGGAATATCTACAAAGATGAGCTTCATCCAAGATTTGTTGGCGGACTTCATCATTTTTAGGCACAACTATGCGATTATTAAACCATACTATGCCTTGATTATCCTTTCTGAAACAATTTGCTTTGTCGGCTTTTATTTTCTCACGAATATGTTTCATACCCTTATCACTTCTTTGTGCATCAATAATTCTTTGCAGAAGAATCGACTCAAGCTTCAATTGGTTCAAGGCTCCCTATTGAATCATTCCCATGTTTAACTTCTCCATTTCTTGACATAATGTGATGTCAGAGGCCTTTATTGTAAGACAATGGCAAGAAGTCTTGCGACTAAGTGCATCTGCCACCACGTTGGCCTTGCCTGGGTGATAGAGGATTTCTATTTCATAATCCTTAATCAGCTCAAGCCATCTCCTCTGCCTCATGTTTAGTTCTGAATGGGTAAAAATATACTTCAAACTTTTATGATCTGTATATATATGGCAGGTATTTCCTAGCAGATAATGATGCCATATTTTAAGGGCATGAACCACACCAGCTAATTCTAAGTCATGAGTTGGATAATGTTCCTCATGCCGGCGCAACTGTCTTGAAGCATATGCTATAACTCGGCCCTCCTGCATTAAGACACATCCGATACCACTGCCCGATGCGTCACAGTACACATCAAAAGGCTTTTCAATGTCTGGTTGAGCCAACATCGGAGCAGTGGTCAACAATACCTTCAGCTGCTCGAAGGCTTCGTTGCATCTTAAGGACCAGTTAAGTTTTGTATCATTCTTCAATAGACTTGTGATTGGCTTCACAATCTTGGAGAAATCCGGGATAAATCCGTGGTAATAGCCAACCAGTCCAAGGAAACTTCGAACTTGATGTACGGTGGTTGGTGGTTTCCACTCTAAAATATCCTTGACCTTGCTGGGATCAACCGCAATCCCATTTGCAGACAATACATGTCCCAAAAATTGGATTTCCTCCAGCCAAAACGTGCACTTGCTGAATTTAACATATAATTGATGTTCCCTTAAGCGCGTTAATACGATACGTAGATGTGTAGCATGCTCCTCTTCATTCTTAGAATATATCAAGATATGATCAATGAAGACCACCATAAATTTGTCCAACTCTGGCATGAATACCGAGTTCATTAGATATGTGAAGTGGGCAGGAGCATTTGTCAATCCAAAAGACATAACCAAATATTCGAATAATCCATACCGCATAGTAAAAGCGGTCTTGGGTATATCTTCGGGTCGAATACAGATCTGATGATAGCCCGACTTGAGGTCAATCTTAGAGAATACGCATGCTCCAGTAAGTTGATCGAACAAGATATCGATCCGGGGAGGAGGGTACTTATTCTTAATAGTGACCTCATTAAGGGGTTTGTAGTCCACGCACATTCGAAGTGTTTGATCCTTCTTCATGATAAAGATTGCGGGACATCCCCAAGGTGATGAACTGGGCCGAATGAATCCCTTCTCTAGCAAGTCTTGTAATTGAATCTTGAGCTCCGCCAATTCATTTGGGGGCATCTAGTACGATCTTCTAGAAATAGGAGTTGTACCGGGCTTTAGTTTGATCACAAACTCTGCATCCCTTTCTAGAGGTAATCCAGGCAGATCTTCTGGAAATACGTCCGGAAATTCACATACTACCGGAATGTCCTGGATTTCTGGTATAATAGCTTCATAGACCCGTCCAAATGATTTGGCGGGGACAGCTACAGGGATGGACAAGAGAACTTCTTCATGGTCATGGCTCAACTTGATAGTCCTTAAGTCCGTATTGAGGATAGCTTTATGCTGGGCCAACCAATTCATGCCCAGTATTACATCTATATCTTGGCCCTTTAAGACAATCATGTTGGTGGGAAAATCCCGTTCAGCCAATGTTACTGGCACATGGAAGGCTACTTCCTTAGTAAATATTTGTCCCCCGGGCGAATGAATAATAAACCCTTCCCTTGATTCAGTGCACGGAATGCAATATTTTTCCACAAATTTCTTGCTTATGAATGTATGCGAAGCACCAGAATCAAAGAGAATGACTGCTAGGTGATTGGCCACAAGGAACGTACCCATCATTACTGGCTCTCCTTCTGGTGTAGTGGCCACTTGCGTGTAATAAATTCGCCCAGTCTTCTTGACATTTTTGCCCGCTGAATTATTTGCCACGTTCCCTTTGCCTTGATTTGAGTTCCCCGAGTTCTGCTGATTGTTGGACTTATTCTGCCGTGGGTATGGGCAGTCTTTGATAAAATGACCAGACTTCCCACAGTTGAGGAACTAGGGAGGGCGGGGAAACGAGCACCAGGGGCACTCGGCTAATTTGTAGAAGTGGGGGCAGTGGCAGGGCAAATAAAAACAGGTTGTTTGAAAGGATAGGAGGGTGGACGAGGTGAAGAACGATTCTAATTGAAAGGTCGGATTACCAACCTTGTTCGCTTCTCAGGTCCCTGATTGGACCTGTCACCTCCAAATCCCTTGGATTTTCCTTGGCCTGTATTCTTGGCTTCTACTGCCATCGCCATGCTGACAGCCCTACTGTATGTAAGATCTAGGCAGGTGGCCATTTTCCTTTGGCGCCGGTCGTTGAGTCCTCTCATGAAGCAATTCTTCTTTTTCAGGTCAGTGTTTACTTGATCAATCGCATATTGGGATAAATGATTAAACTTGTTGAGATACTGCATCACAGTATCCCCTCCTTGTTTTAGTCAAATGAATTCCTCTTGTTTCATGTGAAGCACTCCTTCTGGAATATAGTGCTCACGGAATGCCAATTTAAATTCATCCCAAGTGACATGATGTCTGGCTTGTTGAATCGCCGCAAAATTTCCCCACCAGGTACTGGCAGGATCTCTTAGTTGTTGGGCGGTGAACAACGGCTTCTGTGTTTCGGTGCAGCGGGTTAATCTGAATTTCTGCTCCATTACCCTGATCCACTCATCAGCTTCAAGAGGATCTTCAGCTTTAATAAAGAGTGGGGGACGCGTTTCAGAGAAGTCCAGGTATGAGGTTTCACGCGGTCCCTGGGGAGGAGCCCTTCCACCTTGCTGCTGGAATTGGTTACCCGCCATTTCATGTAGAAAGCGGGTATTATCGGCAGTCGCATTAACCAAGGCAGCGATAGCCTCGGCCAGTGTTGGTGGTATAGGTGGTGGATTTGGAATATCTTCCCGACCATGGGAAGTACCCGCACCGTCCTGCGCACGAGTCCTTGATGGCATCTGAGGCAAAGAAACATTTGGGAAAAATATAACATGCCGATACACACCATCATTTTACATTACCAAGATGTAATGATACAGACTCAAGTGTACAACATGACTTCATTACTTATTTTACATAGGTATATTTTATAAACTATACTAGTCTAGTCTTCGTCGTCCTTGGTTTCTTCATTTCCTGTCGTGGGAGACCGATCGTCAGCCAGGTTCATGGAAGGAGGAGGCCTAAAAAGGTCTAGCTCCTCATCAGTTCCTTCACCAGCTGTCCTTGATGGACCGACTCCCATTGGAATAGGGTCGGCAGGTACGTCCGGGTGCAGTCGCGAATACAGTACATGCACTTCCTCATGTAGAGTATTGCAGTATACCTGCAAGTTGTCAAGGGCCGCACTAAGCTCGGTCACACGAGCACGAGCTTTGGCTTCCCGATCCCAAGCAACCGAACGTGAGTTGACGGCCCAATCGACCGCCAGATCTCGTTCAGCAAGCTTGTCTTGCAGGCGTCTGACGTCAACTGCCAACTCATTTATACGCTGACCATCTTCTGCCCACACCCTGTTTCGGTGACGTAACTCCGTCCGAAGCTGTTCCACTTGGGCTTCTAAGTCTCCGATTGGATCGTTACTGCCTCTGCTGCTCCCTTCATGTCTTGGAGCTAAGTGATGATGAGGCACGTCAATAGGTCCAGTGGACTTGCACGAGGTTTTCCTCATATGCGGCATATCTCCATAAGGGGGAAAATTTATTAGTATAGTTTTTAAACATGATGCATGCATAATTACGGAATCAACCTTTGTTGATTCCCAACCTCCTATATATTGCACTCTATTACCTAGTATTACAAGATGAGTACTTCCAGAAAGTGACAAGATAAGAATGAAAGAACTTTTCTTGGATAAGTATTGAAAATTCTTTTTGAAACGCTTCATAATATCTGAAGAGATGGGCTTCGCTCCGATACCAGCTGTGACGGAACCTCCCAAGTCATTAGGCCCACCTACAGTTGTCCTTGTCCCATGGACTTTGGGCAACCCTGTAGATGCACATAATCACTCGACAAGTTCGGTCTTTGTATCCTTTTTCCTTTCCCAAGAGCGTTTCACCTATCACGCAGATATTACAACAAATCGGAGGAACGAATAAGCGGAAGCGAATTACAATAACATAATTTACATTCATTAAAATATAGAAAGAGTGTTATTATTACATCACCAGGATATAAGAGTGCATAGTATTATTATTACAAACTTGGGAGGCAAAAACCGCTCCCGCATAAAAGTATATTGTTTTTCAAAAGGAAGGACCACGTCCTTCCGCAACCACGTTACTTTTGAGGTTCGTCCTTGGGCACCACGTCCTTGGGCACCACCTTAGTGCAAAAAGCTGCAAAAGTCTGCTGTTTCATCACCTACAACAACATGGGTTCGAAAACCCTGAGTATGAAGAATACTTTCGCAAGTCTTACCCGTCAAAATAAAAGACTCTCAAGGACATGCTGGCTTAAGGGAGTCAAGGTAAGGCTTAATCAAGAATCAAGACTCGGTTTTGCAAAAAATGCATACTAATAGTGGATCCTTAAAAATCCAGTTTTATTAGCCAGTTAAGTCATTATCTGTCACTAGAGTTCTTTCTACCCTAGTTCAAGCACTTGGCCTATGCTAGTCATCCTTTTATCAACCCCTTTTTGTTCACTGGAATGCTACGTGTAGGGCAGTGACCAAGTCTTCATGTCCGAGAAGTAACGACGATCCGAATTGATTAATACCCAGCTAGGGGTCTCCAATCACACGACATATGTAGCACTTAACCCTTGCATATGTCAACTCGCCACCGGGGTTCTTAAGACCAGACCGCGTTCACGCCAACCGAGAGCACAAATACACCACCGTCCAGCCCCATGCCACGGAGGGTACACGCTACTCTCACCATATCTCCACTCTCATTGCGTGTTGGCCTTTCTGGTATTAGTCTGCCTGAGGCAAAGCTTACCCATGATGAGGCATGTGACCAATTAAAAAGTCCTCGATCAGCAAGCCTACATCGAGACGTTCCTTAATCGACTCAGACGGAGACACTACACCGAGACTCTCTTCTCGTGCAAGTCACCCGTCCAGTCTCAGCTTTATCATTTAAAACCCCAAAGTTTGGTACCTAGCAGAGGTACATCTTTCCGATGTTGAACCCATCATGGCCATGATAGATCCATCATCAAGTTTTATTTTCGAAAACATCCCATCCACTGTGAAGCATCATCTTTTGTTAAAACAAAACATTTGTTTTTCTAAGGCAGGACTAAGCATCAGAAAAACCTTTTGAATAAAACATGTAATCAAGGAATGGTAAACAGTTCCAAGGAAGGAAATGCAACAATTGGTTTAACACCCAACTCCTATCACCTAATGCATCATTCAGGTGATAAAGAGTTTAAAACAGCAAGGAGGTGGCAAATACACCGGGGCTTGCCTTGTGTTGTAGGAGAGTCGGGCTCGGTTCCACAAATATCAAAATAGAAACAGTTCCCGGTAGGTGGATTTTCTGCTGATGGAGTAGTCTCTTCCTCTTCAACAGTTACTTCTTCCTCGTTCTCTATATATAACCATATATAACCATGAATGCTTATGTAATGCTTATGAAAATGCAATAATAGAAAAAGATGTATCAAGTTGTATCTTGAATACAACTTTCCTTCATGGTGCACTAGGGTAACTAGGGTTTTTCTAGGTCAGTGCCTTAGTAAGGTTAGACAATTTTACCCTAAGAAACTAGGGTTTTAGGTTTAGGAATCAAACAATGTCCAAAGCATATCAAACTTTGCCCATACGTTCTAAGTACCAAAATAAGTTCACCCAAAAAGTTTTATGACTTTTGGGGCTATTAAATAATTCCTAAAATTCCAGAGGTATAGGTTTAAGCTCTTTTAAATACTAATTAATTCCTTGTTTGGACTAAAAATCTTAGAACTATTTTTATTAAATACTAGAAAAATCTAGGAGTCCCACAAAATTATTTTCATATTTTTATCATTTTTCTATAATTTTCTATGAATTTTCTAAGTCTGGCAGAAAAAGAAAAAGGAAAAGCATCAACAGTGATGGGCTCAATTTAGCCCGAGCCGACCCAAGAGAGGCAGAATGAGCCCGTGTTGCCGGATTTGCACAGGGGACCCTGGTGATTTGAAAAACCTGTTAATAGTCCCGCGCACTGTTCCTATGTGTCACTGACTCTTTGCGCAAAGACCCTTCACTTTCTAATTCTTCGCGAACTGAAGTCCTCGACCGAGGACGACGGAGCAGCGGCTCCGGCGAGCCTGTACCGGCCAAGATACGCAATGACCGGTGCTCTAGAGTGGTTGACACCTAATTCGACCCCTAATAACCATTTCCCCTCAACCAATTTCAAGGTTCTAGCCCCTACTCTCTCTGCCCACGGTGACAGCGCGATCAGCTGACAACCCGAAGCGTTCCCGGTGATCCTACATGTTCTAGCTCAATTGGCCGGGTCGAGAAGCATCACAAGCACAGAGGGATGCTAAAACAAGAGCGAGGAGGGCGTGATCGGACCTGTGAAGGGCTGACCGCGGTGAGCTCAAACACGCGGTGTTCTTGACCGATTTGGGGGAAATCTCAAATTTGGGCGTTTTGGGGGACGATCCGAGGCACGGGCTCGTGTATTGGGTGCGTGACTACCTAGCGGAGCCGATGGCATGCTCAATTTATAGGGCCCGAGGGAGGTGGCCCGTGAATTTGAGATGGTGCGCTGGCATCCGGAGAGAGGGGAGAATACTGGTGGCTTCATCGTGGCGTTCACCAGTGCAACGGCTCAAGGATTGTAATTCTAAGTGTGCCATGGTTACTTCCGCATAGTAGCGAGCCATGGCGTGGCATAACCGAGGTCACTAGAGTTTCCACGGCTACACCGGCGGTCCGGCCACGTCGCACGGCTACAGGCACTGTGATAAGCTTCTACCGTGACCAAATCCGCGCCCCCGCGAGATTTTTTTACCTCCCCGTGGATATCCACTGCGTGCCAAGCACGAATCATGGTGACCGGCGCGAGCGCAAGATCACCGGCTGCGAGGGGGGGTTGTATTTGTGATCTTTGTCAGGCACTGTACTGTGACACCCCAGTGTCACCTAGGGTTCTTCCCTAAGCTAACCCCAACCTATTATCACATGTAAATTTAGTAAAAGGTTGAACATCAAAAGAAAATTTAGAGCAAAGGTTTATAATGAATCTTCTTAAAACTCTCCTTAATCTTGTCATGAACCTTGAGAGAGAAAGACTCTCAAACCCTAATAAATCCTAAGTAAGCCAAGTTAAGCATAAAGGGTAATTGGGAGAAGTCATGGGGGGAAAATGCAAATTTTAGATATGATCAAATTACAAAGTTTTAGTTCATCAAATAACTAACAAATCATAGTAAGAGAGTTTGGCCATTCGTTTTTTTAATTCCCAAATCAGCCCTTGAACCATGAACCCTTGGAGAAATTCAGATTTCTGAATTTCTGAATTTCAGACCTCTTTCCAATGATCAACTGCGTTCTCTATTTTTCGAAACTCAAAACCAGGAGATACAAATATCAAAGTTGTGCCAAATTCCCTTGAACACGAACTGGTAAAGTTTGAACTCAAACCAAATTCATTTGACACGGTTTTGGCGCAGATTGACCTCGGGACCAGACATTCTGACACTGGCACCTTGGTGACGCTACAACTCCCTGTCCCTAGCCTAAAACTGCGCGACGTCCATACACAAAACACAAAGCAAGGTCAGGTGAACAAATCCTTCACAGTGATCTTGCCCAAATTCGCGAAGATTTGCACCCAATCAGCGCTAGAACTTGGGCAGAGGCAACAGGCACACGTGTTCGACCGTGGCTGACACCTCCGGTTCACACCCGTTCGCGCACCCACGCCTCCCAGTGCACGCCCGCGCACGCTCGCCGGTCCACGACTGCCCGTGCACCGCGCCGTGCCTATAAAGCCGCCCCAAGCCTCGGCCATTCATCCCCGCGTGCTCTCAAGTCTTGCCCAAGTCAGTGATCACCGAAAATTGCCCCGAGCACGCCGCGCCACCGCCCGCCAAGCTTTCAGAGCCTCGGTCGCCGTGGCCAGCTCTCTCCAGTCGCGTCCAAGTTGCGCCAGCGCTTTGGTTAGCTCCGCCATTGGCCTGTGAAGCTTTCCAAGCCCTCGGACCTGGCAGAACTTCACCGGAAGCCCGAGATCACCCTCGACGGACTTCGGTCGCCTGCCCCCTCACGTGGACTGGGCACTCCGGTGAGCCATTCTTCAATTCCTCGCGCACACCCCTTCCTTGATCCCTAGTGAAGCTCTCTGACCCGTTTGATTGGTCAATTGTGCCCTGGATAGGCCGGACTCCTCGCCGCCGACGAGCTCCCCCGCCTGCGCACGTGGACCGGCCGACTCCGACCATCCCCGACGGCGACCCGCACATCGCCGTGACCCTCAGGACCTCCCCTACACCCTCGGCCACCTCACCGGAGCAATCTCGCCGCCGGTAAGCCCCTCCGCCCTTTCTTCCACCGCGGGTACTGTTTAATTTGGGGGAAGGACCTCGGGTTAGGATTAGAAGAATCTAGGGGGTTTTCTGAGATGTCAGTGACTCAATTGAACAGTAGCCCAGGGACAAGTCTGTAAGGAAAACTTAAAACACCTGCCAGGGACCCCGTTGCAAAGTAGTTTTCCATTTAATCATTTCTGTTTAATCTTTTTAATAAACAGAGAACTTAGAAAATCCATAACTTGATGAATACTTAACCAAAATTTGTCAAACCAATTTTGCTAAATTCTAAATATTGTGAACTATCAATTAAAAATACTGAATCCTATGCTTTCTGTTCTAATTCTTAGAGTTTAAAATTAAATACAGAAACTAACCAAACCTTGTTTAATTAAGGAAAATTAGTTATGCTTCTGTGCTGAACCTAAGAAAATTTGTAGATGTTCAAACCCCATTTAAGCACTGTTTAAAAATAGTGAGAACCCCAGTATTGAAAATTTAGTGTAGATATCTATTAAAAGTCATTTCTGCCTAAACCTTTGGAAAATCAGAAAGGCCTTAGAAATTAATGACCAATGGATGAAATTATTTTTTCCTAGTTTGCTTAAGTAACAAAGAACCTAGGAAAAATAAAGGGACCTCTAGTCTAGATCAAACTTAAAGTGAAATATTTCATTTAGCATTATTCCAACTAGAAATCAATTATTAGAATTACAAAACCAGACCCAAAATTGATAATAAAAATCCAGTGGACTTATAACCACCAAAACCCCACTGCAAAAATAGTAGACATCCAAACACATCATTTTAAGTAGGGTAAATAAATAGAATATGATGATGAGTCACATTCCAAATAAATCATGAATAACCCATAATAATGCAATAATGGGCAAATAAAATTTTGCTAGGTCAATAATGAGATAGGCCACTAGAGAAAATACAAACCCATTAGAAAGATGCAAAATAATATCTATTGCCAATATTTTATAAGAAAGGCCATTTAATTCAATTAATGCATACCACCCCTTCCCTTAAGCAAAAAGATGCCAAACTTCATAATGATTGCTCTTGCGCAAAATAGAAGCTAGGAAAAATCATAAATCTGTTGTTTGATATTTTTCAAATATAGTGGTAGTAGAGAGCACCCCTTTGGCTAGAAACTTTAGAAAATCCTAGTAAAATAACTAATAAGTATTAATGTCTAGAAATTTGTACCAAGTCATGTTATAGCATCTAAATGCCAGCAAAAATAAGTCTTAGAGAATTATCTACTATTAAATGATAGTTGTAGTTCAAATCACCCCTTCTGCCCTAAAATTTGATAATTTTGTCCAGAGAGAACTATTCACTTTTTGAACCCCAAATTTTGAGACAGAGAATTATACACCAGTAATAAGCCACTGTAATTTTTACAGAATGTTTGGAAATTTATTAAGGCACTTGTAGTTCAAACCCACTCCAAAAACTTAAGGAGAATAAAGAAAAAGAAAGGAGAAATAAACCTCACTCCAATAAGTCCAACTTGAATTCTTGGCAATTCTCACTAAGTATTTAAAAAGAATTCCGTGGAACCCCAAAAATAAACCTACCACTTAACTTAGCTAAGGTTGATCCAATTTACCAAGTATACCACCAAAAATCTCGTATAAGCAAGACTTAGCTCTATCTAACTCAAGTAGATCATACACCATCAAAAGTTTAAATTACTAAAGCACATATCATATCATGCATATATCTTACGCATTGCATTCATTAGATTGTAATCTCGCCGATGGAGAGTACGTGCTCATCCCCGAGCAAGGAACTGTCCAAGAGGAGGACCAGGAGCAAGCTCCCGAGGCTGCTATCGAGGATCTCCCTGTAGCCCCAGCTATTGAAGGCAAGCCCCGGTTTATATGCATAACCGTATTATTATATGCTACTTTACTACACTTAATGCTTGTAGGATTGTAATGTGCACTTAAGTGTAGGAGTTGCTTGAAACCTCTAGTTGCATGAACTTAGGATTCCTTTTTGAGATGAATACTAGTATGCTAGGTCGAGTAGCTGCTTGCTAATCAGGATCTCGGTAGAAGTCGAGTGATTTTTCTAGCACTCGCGCGAGGTCAGGAATTGATTGTATTCATCTTGATAACGGGATCTATGTTAGTCTATGGACTTGGATCCAGGGAGGATGCCTTGACCATGAGACGAGAAAAAGGAATTAAGGATTAATGTGTGGATACCTGAGTCAAGCGTTTGAACGTACTAAGCACATGTCAGGAAAAATGGTAACCGATAAACCTAGTACCTGAGTGAAGTCGAGCGCAGACTTTATCCCTCATGCGACCTAAGACTGGGTCTCCCATGCTAGCTATGGTGGGTACAAGTGCGGTCACTACACGGCGGCAGCCGGGGTCAGTGGAGCATTGTATGCCAAGGCGGTGAGGCCTGGATACGAACGGGGAATCGATGGGGACGGTTGACATGTGTGGGGTCGGAGTACCCTGACATGTCGTGTGTTTAGGTTTACCTTGCAAGGATAAAACTCGATTCGAATCGTCTACTTCTCGTAGCTAATGAGACTGCTTAACCCCTTGTACTACATCGAGTAAGAAGTGAAACGAGGTTACATGAGACAATTTGTTGATTGAACTAAATGCTTGTCACCATGTATGCTTAGAAGGAGCAAACCTAGCTAAGATAATGATGCTAGAATTTGAAAAGCTAAAAATTAATTTTAGAAACAGCTAGTGCTTTTGGCAAACCAAACCCCTCAACCAAACAGCTGCATAGTCTAAAGGTAGAGGAGTAGTTTCCTCACACCGAGTAAGTCTAGCTGAGTATTAGTATACTCAGCCTTGCTTGTGGCATAATTTTTGCAGGTGCGATTCAGGATATGGTTGATGGTGTGACTTGGCCTACCACCCTTCAGCCGGGTTGGACGGTCAAGTGGGATGTTGCTCTGGCAGGAGAGGAGCACGAGGAGTAGTGGGCTAGGCCTTGCCCATTTCCTCGATACTGACGACATCGATTATCCGCTGCATTTTATTTCAAGAACTCTTATTTGCTACTCGAAAACTCCGATCTATGTAATAATTCAGTACTTAATTTGAGGTTTCCTGTTTTATTGTATTTCTTCTGTGACTCACCTTCGAGTGAGATTGTGGAATTTGATCCTGGTTGAGTGGCTCTATCAGACTAGATCTGAGGGACTGACGGGTTATTCCGATTTAAGTATGTTGCGGCCCCTGAGGCGTGACTTAGGCACTTAAGCTGGAATAATTCGGGCGGTTCTGCCACAGCTGGTATCGGAGCAAATTCCACCACAGAGAAGGACAATAAACCATGAATACCATTTTCAAAAATTAAAACTTGCCTAGAAACTGCTACGGATCGTCAGGACTAGACCGCTAGACCTAGGACGAAAGGCCTTAGGCGTAGAGGGAGAAATAGGTGGCTAATTAATTAGGCCCCATGGGCCAGTACTTAGACTTTTTAAGGATGCCCTAAGAGCACCCTATTGATTGGAGAGGAAACGATACTTCCAGCATGCATGCATTATAAACACAAAAAGGAATTAAAACTTGAGCTAACCCACTTCCTTGAAAAAAAACATCTGGGCTCTTTTATTTTTTTCCTTCCACCATAATCTTTACCTTTGATGCCCTTCCGCAGATGAATTCACCCACCCCCGCCAGTGGAGGAGACACTCGTTTTAGTTCTGGCTTCCTTTCTCGCGATGGCTTTCCTTCCATCTTGTGGGAAGTGCTTAACTCCGCCGGTTACCCTACGCCACCTTTGTACACGGTGCAGTTGTATGAGGAGCATCGGGTACCTCGTTGTCAGGTCTGGCTGACTTTGGAGGCTCATCCCCTTCAGCCGGGTTGGCGTTCTCTTGATTCCAAGACAATTGGATTCAGGACGGATGACACCACTGAAGCGGCAGCCATGAAGACTCTAACGACTTTCTGTGGCTACCATCCCCTGGAGATGGTGATGCACCCCTTGGGACTCTTCCCTGCTGAGAAGAAGGATGACCCCATGTGGTGTAACCGCGTGAGCCATGTGAAGGATGTGTGGGCAATGTATCCTTACTTGGTTGGGAGGGTCACTGTTCAGTGCATGAGTGCGTTGTACCGCCTTCAGGCCCTTCAGAGCAACGCTATGGCACACCTTGCTAACATCGCTCAAACCGCCAAGCTCACTCTCGACAGTCGAGAAGATTTTGTGGTCGATTTATCCTCCGAGTTGGTGGAGAAGGATCTGCAGGTGGAAAGGCTGAGCCAGCGCATTACCACCTTGGAGCAGCAGGTGGAGATCCGAGACAACACTATTGATGTCTTGGAGAACCAGCTCCACGATGTGTAGAGGGAACTCGAAGAAGCAAATGACCACCTGGACATGCACCACTTGGAGATGGAGGCCAATGAAGCCGAAAGCGAGGGAGAAGAGGCTCCCGAGGAGCTAGGACCAGCCCCTGGTGCCAATGGGACTACCTCCACGATGCCTCCCTCACCCGTATCTAGTGTCGCTTCCACCGCTCAGGGTTAATCTGTCACTTCGACACTTTTAGGCGGATAGAAACCTATGCGAGCTTAGTTAATGTCAGATTTTGGACTAGGCTTACGGGTACCTTTCCCCTGATGTAACCTTGTGAACTTTTGGAATCTGTGGGATGTTTGTCACCATGTTATCTTCATTTCGAACCTAATATTATGATTATGGCATTTTTCCTTCCATATGAGATAATATCTTGTCGTCCGGAATTGTGAGTTGGGATAACAATGGCGGCAATCTCTGTTTTCAGATGGCAGCTAGGCAGCATCGCGGGCATAACGAGCAGGTTCCCCCACCACCTCCTCCAGCTCCCACAGTGCAGGAGCTGATGGCCCAGCAGAATGAGATTCTGCGACAGCTCTTGCAGCGCCAGCCCCACCCTCAGCAGCATGGTGGAGGCCAGCATCAGCGACCTCCGACAGCGGCAACGTACCAGGAGTTCCTGAGTACGCAGCCACCCTTGTTCACCAAGGCAGAGGATCCGTTGGACGCCGACGTGTGGCTCCGCGTCGTTGAGCCCAAGTTTCCCCTCCTCACGGGAGACTGCCCTGATGAAGCCAAGGCTCGCTTCGCCGCGCAGCAGCTTCGCGGCCCTGCTCGGACTTGGTGGGACCACTTCCGTGCTATGCTCCCCGCTGATCGTGAAGTGTCTTGGGAGGAATTCAAGACTGCTTTCAGAGGACACCACATCCCAGCTGGCATCCTTGATCGCAAGCTGAATGAGTTTCTGGCGCTTAACCAAGGAACCCGCACGGTACTGCAGTATGCGCAGGCCTTCAACGACCTATGCCAGTATGCAGGGTACCATGCTGATTCTGATGAGAAGAAGAGAGACCGCTTTCGCAGAGGTCTTAACACCAAGCTGCGGGAACGACTCAACACTGTCCGGGCTGATAGCTTCAATGAGTTGGTCAACCTGGCCATCTCCCAGGAGGATTGCATTGTAGCTCACCGGGCAGAGAAGAAGAGGAAGGCACCAATGGCAGCACCATCCGCTCAGGCCTAGAGGATCAGGATTGTTTCTCACAATCAGAGCAGGGGTTTCCAGCAGCAGGCAGGCAGATGGGTGATCAAGCCACCTCAGCAGCAGCAGTCGGCACCCAACCGCTTTCCAGCTCCCGCCCCAAGGAACAATCAGCCTCCGCAGCAGCAGCAGTTCCGCTAGGGCAATGGGAACAAGTGTTTCACTTGTGACAATGTGGGCCACTATGCCAAGAATTGTCCCAGGAACCAGCAAAGGCATATGTCAGCACCAAGTCAAGACAAGGGAAGAAAGCAGAAGGTACAAGTCAGGCAAGGGAAGCTCAACTTCACTACTCTGGAGGAAGTACCTGAGGGAGCTCCTATCATGATCGGTATCTTTTCAGTTTATAATCAACTTGCTTTAATTCTGTTTGATTTTGGTGCATCTCATAGTTTCATTAGCCAAAAGTTCAATGCTAAATGTGAACTGCCATTCTCTCACTAAAAAGGGTCATTTATGATAGTCACACCTGGGGGTAAAATTTCAACTAATCAATTAAACCAAAGTGTGCCTATTCAACTGGGAAGCCACATTGTCAAAACCACCCTTCTTGTTTTGGGTTTGGAAAATGTGGACATTATTCTGGGAGCTAATTGGATGACCCTGCACCAAGCTGTGCTTGATGTAGCCAGCCGTACCGTGGAAATCAATTCTCCGTTCTGTGGGGACTTCACCTTAATTCTGCCCAGTCAAGGTTCTACTCAGTCATGTGCTTTCTCTATGACGGAGTTACCTCTGAAGAAAATCCCAGTGGTCTGTGAGTATGCGGATGTCTTTCCTGATGAATTGCCAGGAATGCCACCAGACCGGGATATTGAATTTGCCATCGAGTTGCAACCGGGAACGACACCAATTTCCAAGAGGCCCTACCGAATGCCACCCGCTGAGTTGGCAGAATTGAAGAAGCAATTGCAGGAGTTGCTGGATAAGGGATTTATTCGCCCAAGTACTTTGCCTTGAGGATGTCCAGCACTGTTTGTGAAGAAGAAGGATGAAAGCTTGAGGTTGTGTATAGATTACCGCCCTCTTAATGCGGTAACTATCAAGAACAAGTATCCTTTGCCTCGTATTGATGTTCTTTTTTACCAGTTGGTCGGGGCCAAGGTGTTTTCCAAGATAGACCTTCACTCCGGCTACCATCAGGTCAAGATACGAGCAAGCGATATTCTGAAGACGGCATTCTCAACCAGATATGGGCTATATGAATTCTTGGTGATGTCATTCGGGCTGACAAATGCACCAGCATATTTCATGTATCTGATGAATTCTGTTTTCATGCCTGAATTGGACAAATTCGTAGTGGTGTTCATCGATGATATCTTGGTGTACTCTAAGAACGAAGAAGAACATGTTGGGCATTTGCATGTAGTGCTTCAATGTCTGCGAGAGCACCACCTTTATGCCAAGTTGTCAAAATGTGATTTTTGGCTAAAGGAAATCAAATTCTTGGGTCACACTATCTCTCAGGTAGGAATAGCTGTTGATTCCGATAAGGTGCAAGAGGTGATGAACTGGAAGCCACCAACGACTGTCCGTCAGATTTGGAGTTTTCTGGGATTAGCTGGTTATTACCGAAGATTTATTCCGGATTTCTCTCGAATTGCGAAGCCTATAACTGAGCTGCTGAAGAAAGAAGCCAAGTTTGTTTGGAGTCAGAAGTGCGAAGATGCCTTCCATGCATTAAGAAAGCATCTGACAACAACACCCGTATTAGCGCAACCCGACAACAGCAAGCCTTTTGATGTATATTGTGATGCCTCTGGCACTGGACTAGGTTGTGTCTTAATGCAAGACAACCGAGTCATTGCTTATGCCTCAAGAGCGCTCAGGCCTCATGAGCAAAATTATCCCACTCATGACCTCGAGTTGGCAGCAGTGGTTCATGCATTAAAAATGTGGAGGCACTATTTAATGGGAACCCACTGCAACATCTTCACTGATCATAAGAGCCTTAAGTACATCTTTACTTAGGCTGATCTCAACATGAGGCAGAGAAGATGGCTAGAGCTGATCAAGGATTATGACCTGGAGGTACATTATCACCCAGGAAAAGCCAATGTGGTAGCAGATGCCTTGAGTTAGAAGTTGCAATGCAATTGTATTCTGATGGATTCTCGCATCAACACCTTGTGTGATGAGTTGAGCAAGATGCAAATAGAAGTGATTCCTTCTGGTGCTCTGTCTCACATTTCTGTCGAGCCAGCTTTGCAAGACCAGATCATCATGGCCTAGCTCAGTGACAAGGGAGTACAGATTATCAAGAAGAATCTCCGTCAGAAGGTTGAAAAGTATAAATGTTTCCGCCAAGATGAAAAGGGTGTATTATGGTTCAAAAGCAGATTGGTGATTACTAAAAACAAGGACCTCAAGAGGAAAATCTTGGACGAGGCTCATCTCTCCAAATTCTCTATGCATCCGGGAAGCACCAAAATGTACCATGATCTGAAGCCTTTGTATTGGTGGACCAGAATGAAGAGGGAGATAGCCCAGTATGTATCGGAATGAGACACCTGTCAGAGGATAAAGGCAAGCCACTTGAAATCAGCTGGAGCTTTGCAACCCCTATCTATACCTTCGTGGAAATGGGATGACATCAGCATGGATTTCATCGTGGGTCTGCCCAACACCTCTCATCATCATGATTCGATTTGGGTTATTGTGGACCGACTGACGAAAGTGGCACATTTTCTCCCTGTGCACACCACTGATAAGGCTCAAAAGTATGCAGAGTTGTACATTGACCGGATCGGGTGTTTGCACGGATTACCTCGGACCATTGTTTCTGACCGAGGAGCCCAATTTGTTGCCAGATTTTGGGAACAACTGCAGGAGTCTTTGGGAACCAAGATAATCAGAAGTTCAGCTTACCACCCACAGACTGATGGTCAGACGGAAAGGGTAAACCAAATTCTGGAGGATATGCTGAGAGCTTGTGCAATCGATTGTGGCAAGAACTGGGATAAGCACCTCTCCTTGGCAGAGTTTGCTTATAACAACAGTTATCAATCCAGCCTAAGGATGGCACCTTTCGAAGCTCTCTTTGGAAGAAGGTGCAGGACACCACTCAATTGGTCCCAACCTGGAGAAAGAGGAGTTTTCGGACCTGACTTAGTGACTAAAGCCGAAAGGAAGGTCAAACTAATCAGGAAAAATCTAGAAGTTGCTCAGGCCAAGTAGAAGAGTTACCATGATAAAAGAAGGAAACCTCTCCAGTTCAAGGTGGGAGATTTCGTATACCTCAAGGTATCACCCACCAAGGGAGTGCAGAGGTTTGGAATCAAAGGCAAGCTAGCCCCTCGTTACATTGGACCTTATGAGATCATAGAAACCTGTGGACCCATGTGTCACACCCGGATTTTAGGGGTCCAAAACCCGGGCGCGAACATAAACACCAGGTGTGCTGGGACCAAGTCTCACACATATGATGCATAGTGGCACAGGATCGAATGTCACATCTTTACTATATAACAGGAGTTCTATACAAAATAATTAAATAATTACATCATATGAGGAAACGATCCAGCAACCCAAAGTTGACTGGGAGACGACGGCCTAGATCTCTCACGAACCCATCGCAGCATCCTCCTTATGCCTCATCCTGCGGTACCTGTTCTTGACCTGTGGGGGGGTGTGAGACAGCAAGAGTGAGCTCACATACGTTCATCGCTCAACAAGTTGTGGGGAATAATGTGCATGAACTCGCCAAAGGTGGGAGCTCACGTGAAGTGTAAGGCTTACCAAAGAGGATGGTTAGAGCTGAGCATTGCTTTTAAAGTTGGTCAAAATTTTATTAGCAATTACTAAGTATAAGTAAATACCAACCCAATTAAGTAGTAGAACAAAAGTAACATCATCACCTGCGATGCAATGCATATGACAAATTGAATTTAGTTCCATAAATTAATCATCAGAGAGTCTTGAGCTGCTCATGACCGTGAGCTCGGCTAGTATGCCAGTTTTACACTCTGCAGAGGTGGTACCCTTTACCCACAAGTCATGTTACCCATCTGCCAAGGGATCGCGACTTCCCATACACCTCTACCGAGGAGGCGAGGCAGGGTAACACTACGAGGCCTTTACAAAGTTCCACTAGCTTCAGAAAACCCGCTACAGTTTATAGGAAGCTCCAATGCAGGGTTCTTGCCTGACCGCCATCGCAGCAAAATCAAGCAAGGACCTCCCTACACTGACCACTCCCCTACTGCCCTTGCCCCTTTCGGGTAAGGTAGTCCTCCACTAGCTTTCCTAATTAATCAGCCAAGGGCGTCCATAAACCCTTGTGGTGGCATGTGTTTCTCAAGTTAAGCTCTATGTTCCAATTAACATTAATGATCTTGACATGAACAGTAAATAGCAACGGATAACAAAAGTATAATCATGAATAATGTGTATCTCAATGCCCAAAACCATATATAGCACTAGCAAGTACTACCCAAAAAGTTCAGTGGTAAACAAGGCATAAAGATAGACAAACTGGGTAACCTATTAGGTCCCATCAAAATTAACATATGCAGATCATTATGATTAATTAGAACATGAGTGGGTAAAAGAAGTGATCAAGGGCACAACTTGCCTGGCACTTGAGATTCCAGGTACCAACTTGCTCTTCAGGTGACTCGTGACCTCACGCTAGTCGTAGCAATACAAACAAACATGGTGTAGACAAAATTATCATTACACCAAACTTATGAACATACTGCATAAAAATAATCTACGCGAAGCTACGAGACTAACGCAACTTGAACGAATCAAATCGGAGTTAAAACGGAGGAGATACGAATTTCCTAAGGTTTTATGTGCTTGGCATCATATTAATTAAGAAATAAATTATAATGTGACTTTCATGTCAAAACTGAGACACTAATTGATATATAATAATATTACAAAATTATAGGAAGTGGAATGGATTAATTTGGAGTAAGTATGAATTTTCTAGGGATTTAACAAATTCTAGCAATTGTTTTTGTATACAAAATGTATTAACAAATTCATTTATTCATTTTGAATCAGTTCTGAACTGGGCGTCTATTTTCAGAAAGATCAGGGGCTAGCGCAGAAGAATCCCTAGACACAGCGAATAGTCAGAATGGACCACGGGTTCATTTCTAAAAATAGTAGGGTCTCTTTAGTAAGAATACCAGGCCGAAGAGGTATGGTGCCATTCTGGCCGTCAGATCTAAATCCAGAGGCCAGGATTAGAACCTGCCGCGGATGAACCGGTACGAACTCGTGGCCATCGGATCCAAATCCAACGGTGGCGGCCTTTAAAGTGGTGGGACGGTTCTGGTCCGCCCGATGGCGATCGGACGCGCTAGATCGCTTCACCCAAACCGGTATCCTACATTTAATCAGCATTGTCCGTTTACGGATCTAGGGTTATCCCTTCATCTCCTTCTCATCTAATCTAGGCCGTGAGCCTCTCATCCAACGGCCGAGGTCGAACCAACCTCCCACCGACCTGAGTCCGGTGCCGCCGACGACCAGCGCGGTGGCGCCATCGCCGGTGAAGGTCGGGACACGATTCTAGCGCGTAAACTCTTCAGGGTATCGGTGTTACACGACGATTGGCGGCACCCAAGCTATGGCGAGCAATTCACCGAGACCTGGTTACGCCCCGAGTTCCGATGTCCACTGTATAGTCAACACGAAGCTCGGGGACGTTCCTAAACCCGAAAGCGAGAACACAACGACCGTATAGGCTTGATTATCCTACGGCGGATCTATGGTGGCGGCGGCGCTCTTCACTCGGTTTGTGCCTGCGCGGTGCTGCGCTTCTGTGCATGAAGGAGATGGGAGGACCGCAGGGCGCCTAGAGGTGTCTTATACCCGGGTCAAAGCGGACCCCAACCGAATCCCGAAGCCTACGGCGGCGCGCGGCGTGTACGGAGTCCGAGCCACGGAGCCAGGAGTCCACGCGGCGAAGGAAAGGGGAGGGTCTGACGAGGCTGGCCCACGCATCAGTGACCAAAGGCGAACGCGACGTGAATTTATGTGTATGACCAGAGGGGCCCGCTGGTCAGTAGGGCCCACTCGGTGGTGACCCAAGGCGTGAGCGTGAGGCCTAGCTGGGCCGGCCAAGGGGAAATTCGGCCCAGGTAGGTATAGGTGAACCCTTTTTCTTTTCTTTTATAAATTTTTCTGCTTTGTTTTCAAATTTCAAATTTCATGTATTCAAACCAAAGTAAATTTCTTTTTTTTTGGATTTCAGATTTTCAAAAAAATCAAACATAACCCTAATGGACATTTAAACTCTACAATTTATCATTATTAGTTGTTTTATTTAGATGAACACTTCAATAATGGAACATACACATGGTATTTATTTATTTATTTTATTTGCTTAGAAAACATCTCTTTGGATACACACTTCAAACAATAATAATCTTCATGACATATCTACTTAGGAGAAGTTAATACATAATGTCCCATGAATTATTTTAGTTTAACTATATTTTAAGGGGCGTATTATTTGTATAGTTTATAAAGGAAAGAGTAAGTAGTTTGAAAGTCTCTCTTTTATTTGTTGCTCCAACCTTTTAGTTTTAAGTTTTAGAGATAAATCTTGAATACCAAATTCTTAGTTATCATTATGTTTTAGTTTAGAGAGATATATTTTATAAAGGAATGAAATTGTTATTGGAAGTCATTTCCCAAAATAGAATTTTAGGTGCTACACCGTGGCATATAAGCTGAAGTTACCTTGAAAATTGTCTGCCATTCACAGTGTGTTCCATGTATCTCAGCTGAAGAAGTGTGTTCGATTGCCGACCGAGATCATAGCAGAGCCAGAATTGGAGATAGAGCCAGATCTATCGTACCAAGAGTACCCTTCCAAGATTCTGGATTGCAAAGAAAGATCAACTCGGGCTAAATCGATCAAGATGTACAAGGTCCAGTGGAGTAATCACTCAGAGGAAGAAGCTACTTGGGAGACTGAGGAATTCTTGAGATCCAACTTCGCTGATCGCCTACCTAAGGAAACTGGTACGTAATCACACCCAACCCCTCCTCCTGCCCTTCGAATCTAAATTTCAAAGATATGATCTTAAATCAGAATGAAGTAATCATGAAACAAAATTTAAAAAGGACTTCCTTCTGAAGTTGCAAAGAGAATGACATTCGAAGAGCAGTTTGCCCTAATAATAACAATAAGCACCCACTTCCTATAAGTCTCACCCTTCGCTTCACCCTTCGCTTCACCCTGGGAGGACTCTGACCCGAATCTCGGGACGAGATTCCTTTAAGGGGGGAAGGCTGTGACACCCCAGTGTCACCTAGGGTTCTTCCCTAAGCTAACCCCAACCTATTATCACATGTAAATTTAGTAAAAGGTTGAACATCAAAAGAAAATTTAGAGCAAAGGTTTATAATGAATCTTCTTAAAACTCTCCTTAATCTTGTCATGAACCTTGAGAGAGAAAGACTCTCAAACTCTAATAAATCCTAAGTAAGCCAAGTTAAGCATAAAGGGTAATTGGGAGAAGTCATGGGGGAAAATGCAAATTTTAGATATGATCAAATTACAGAGTTTTAGTTCATCAAATAACTAACAAATCATAGTAAGAGAGTTTGGCCATTTATTTTTTTTTAAATTCCCAAATCAGCCCTTGAACCATGAACCCTTGGAGAAATTCAGATTTCTGAATTTCTGAATTTCAGACCTCTTTCCAAGGATCAACTGCGTTCTCTGTTTTTCGAAACTCAAAACCAGGAGATCCAAATATCAAAGTTGTGCCAAATTCCCTTGAACACGCCCTGGAAAAGTTTGAAATCAAACCAAATTCATTTGACACGGTTTTGGTGCAGATTGACCTCGGGACCAGACATTCTGACACTGGCACCTTGGTGACGCTACAACTCCCTGTCCCTAGCCTAAAACCGTGCGACGTCCATACACAAAAGACAAAGCAAGGTCAGGTGAACAAATCCTTCACAGCGATCTTGCCCAAATTCGCGAAGATTTGCACCCAATCAGCGCTAGAACTTGGGCAGAGGCAACGGGCACACGTGTTCGACCGTGGCTGACACCTCTGGTTCACGCCCGTTCGCGCACTCGCGCATCCCAGTGCATGCCCGCGCGCGCTCGCCGGTCCACGACCGCCCGTGCACCGCGCCGTGCCTATAAAGCTGCCCCAAGCCTCGGCCATTCATCCCCGCGTGCTCTCAAGTCTTGCCCAAGTCAGTGATCACCGGAAATTGCCCCGAGCACGCCGCGCCACCGCCCGCCAAGCTTTCAGAGCCTCGGCCGCCGTGGCCAGCTCTCTCCAGTCGCGTCCAAGTCGCGCCAGCGCTTCGGTTAGCTCCGCCATTGGCCCGTGAAGCTTTCCAAGCCCTCGGACCTGGCAGAACTTCACCGGAAGCCCGAGATCACCCTCGCCGGACTTCGGTCGCCCGCCCCCGCGCGTGGACTAGGCACTCCGGTGAGCCATTCTTCAATTCCTCGCGCACACCCCTTCCTTGATCCCTGGTGAAGCTCTCTGACCCGTTTGATTGCTCAATTGTGCCCTGGATAGGCCGGACTCCTCGCCGCCGACGAGCTCCCCCGCCTGCGCACGCGGACCGGCCGACTCCAACCATCCCCGACGGCGACCCGCACATCGCCGTGACCCTCACGACCTCCCCTACACCCTCGGCCACCTCACCGGAGCAATCTCGCCGCCGGTAAGCCCCTCCACCCTTTCTTCCGCCGCGGGTACTGTTTAATTTGGGGGAAGGACCTCGGGTTAGGATTAGAAGAATCCAGGGGGTTTTCTGAGATGTCAGTGACTGAATTGAACAGTAGCCCAGGGACTAGTCTGTAAGGAAAACTTAAAACACCCGCCAGGGACCCCGTTGCAAAGTAGTTTTCCATTTAATCATTTCTGTTTAATCTTTTTAATAAACAAAGAACTTAGAAAATTCATAACTTGATGAATAATTAACCAAAAGTTATCAAACCAATTTTGCTAAATTCTAAATATTGTGGACTATCAATTAAAAATACTGAACTCTATGCTTTATGTTCTAATTCTTAGAGTTTAAAATTAAATACAGAAACTAACCAAACCTTGTTTAATTAAGGAAAATTAGTTATTCTTCTATGCTGAACCTAAGAAAATTTGTAGATGTTCAAACCCCATTTAAGCAATGTTTAAAAATAGTGAGAACCCCAGTATTGAAACATTTAGTGTAGATATCTATTAAAAGCCATTTCTGCCTAAACCTTAGGAAAATCAGAAAGGCCTTAGAAATTAATGACCAATGGATGAAATTATTTTTCCTAGTTTTCTTAAGTAACAAAGAACCTAGAAAAAATAAAGGGGCCTCTAGTCCAGATCAGACTTAAAGTGAAATATTTCATTTAGCATTATTCCAACTAGAAATCAATTATTAAAATTACAAAACCAGACCCAAAATTGATAATAAAAATCTAGGGAACTTGTAACCACCAAAACCCCACTGCAAAAATAGTGGACATCCAAACCCATCATTTTAAGTAGGGTAAATAAATATAATATGATGATGAGTCATATTCCAAATAAATCATGAATAACCCATAATAATGCAATAATGGGCAAATAAAATTTTGCTAGGTCAATAATGAGATAGGCCACCAGAGAAAAATACAAACCCATTAGAAAGATGCAAAATAATATCTATTGTCAATATTTTATAAGAAAGATCATTTAATCCAATTAATGCATACCACCCCTTCCCTTAAGCAAAAAGATGGCAAACTTCAGAATGATTGCTCTTGCGCAAAGTAGAAGCTAGAAAAAATCAGAAATCTGTTGTTTGATATTTTTCAAATATAGTGGTAGTAGAGAGCACCCCTTTGGCTAGAAACTTTAGAAAATCCTAGTAAAATAACTAATAAGTATTAATGGCTAGAAATTTGTACCAAGTCATGTTATAGCATCTAAATGCCAGCAAAAAAAAGTCTTAGAGAATTACCTACTATTAAATGATAGTTTTAGTTCAAATCACCCCTTCTGCACTAAACTGTGGTAATTTTGTCCACAGAGAACTATTCACGTTTTGAACCCCAAATTTTGAGACAGAGAATTATACACCAGTAATAAGCCACTGTAATTTTTACAGAATTTTTGGAAATTTATTAAGGCACTTGTAGTTCAAACCCACTCCAAAAACTTAAGGAGAATAAAGAAAAAGAAAGGAGAAATAAACCTCACTCCAATACGTCCAACTTGAATTCTTGGCAATTCTCACTAAGGCTTTAAAAATAATTCCATGGAACCCCAAAAATAAACCTACCACTTAACTTAGCTAAGGTTGATCCAATTTACCAAGTATACCACCAAAAATCTCGTATAAGCAAGACTTAGCTCTATCTAACTCAAGTAGATCATACACCATCAAAAGTTTAAATTACTAAAGCACATATCATATCATGCATATATCTTACGCATTGCATTCATTAGATTGTAATCTCGCCGACGGAGAGTACGTGCTCATCCCCGAGCAAGGAACTGTCCAAGAGGAGGACCAGGAGCAAGCTCCCGAGGCTGCTATCGAGGATCTCCCTGCAGCCCCAGCTATTGAAGGCAAGCCCCGGTTTATATGCATAACCGTATTATTATATGCTACTTTACTACACTTAATGCTTGTAGGATTGTAATGTGCACTTAAGTGTAGGAGTTGCTTGAAACCTCTAGTTGCATGAACTTAGGATTCCTTTTTGAGATGAATACTAGTATGGTAGGTCGAGTAGCTGCTTGCTAATCAGGATCTCGGTAGAAGTCGAGTGATTTTTCTAGCACTCACGCGAGGTCAGGAATTGATTGTATTCATCTTGATAACGGGATCTATGTTAGTCTATGGACTTGGATCTAGGGAGGATGCCTTGACCATGAGACGGGAAAAAGGAATTAAGGATTAATGTGTGGATACCTCAGTCAAGCGTTTGAACGTACTAAGCACATGTCGAGAAAAATGGTAACCGATAAACCTAGTACCTGAGTGAAGCCGGGCGCGGACTTTATCCCTAATGTGACCTGAGACTGGGTCTCCCATGCTAGCTATGGTGGGTACAAGTGCGGTCACTGCACGGCGGCAGCCGGGGTCAGTGGAGCATTGTATGCCAAGGCGGTGAGGCCTGGACGCGAACGGGGAATCGATGGGGACGGTTGACATGTATGGGGTCGGAGTACCCTGACATGTCGTGTGTTTAGGTCTACCTTGCAAGGATAAAACTCGATTCGAATCATCTGCTTCTCGCAGCTAATGAGACTGCTTGACCCCTTGTACTACATCGAGTAAGAAGTGAAACGAGGTTACATGAGACAATTTGTTGATTGAACTAAATGCTTGTCACCATGTATGCTTAGAAGGAGCAAACCTAGCTAAGATAATGATGCTAGAATTTGAAAAGCTAAAAATTAATTTTAGAAACAGCTAGTGCTTTTGGCAAACCAAACCCCTCAGCCAAACAACTGCATAGTCTAGAGGTAGAGGAGTAGTTTCCTCACACCGGGTAAGTCTAGCTGAGTATTAGTATACTCAGCCTTGCTTGTGGCATAATTTTTGCAGGTACGATTCAGGATATGGTTGATGGTGTGACTTGGCCTACCACCCTTCAGCCGGGTTGGATGGTCGAGTGGGATGTTGCTCCGGCAGGAGAGGAGCACGGGGAGTAGTGGGCTAGGCCTTGCCCATTTCCTCGATACCGACGACATCGATTATTCGCTGCATTTTATTTCGTGAACTCTTTTTTGCTACTCGAAAACTCCGATCTATGTAATAATTCAGCACTTAATTTGAGGTTTCCTGTTTTATTGTATTTCTTCTGCGAGTCACCTTCGAGTGAGATTGTGGAATTTGATCCTGGTTGAGTGGCTCTATCAGACTAGATCTGAGGGACTGACAGGTTATTCCGATTTAAGTGTGTTGCGGCCCCTGAGACGTGACTTAGGCACTTAAGCTGGAATAATTCGGGCGGTTCTGCCACATGTACCATTGGGATCCCATTCAGAGCGCATGACAGAGCTGAATGAAACACCTTATTTGCCAATTCTTATGTGACAACATGATCTCCGGCCTGTAGAGAAATTGTTGTCCTATAATCCCTCTCTAACTTTGCTATAGTATCCACAATGAAATAGTCACAGGATCCTACTCCAAATCAATCACCAAGTTCATCCAACTTCACTGTTTCTCAGAATTCAGTCTAATGGTCGACTGACAGCTAGACTTTAGGGCTATTTATCTCTAGATTTTGTATGTCAACAATGCTTAATCACTTAAGCAAAGTTATGCTCCTATAGTAGCTCTATAATCTTGATGTATTGACCCTAGGCAAATTACTTATGGATCAAGAGATACAAGGCTCCAAATATGCCTCAAGTTCACTGAATTTCAGACTTAGGCTTATATGGTTTAAGTGGTGCTTTTTGCAAATAAGCCCAAATCCCACATTTTGATTTGCAAATCCTCAAATGTGTAAAACATATGATTGGTGGTGCTCTAATACTTTGTTTTTTGCACTTGGGTCCAAAAGTGCACAAAATTTACACTTAGCCCCCTAGGGTTCTAGTTTAGGGTTTTCTAGGGGTCTTTTCAAGGTTTTTAGCACTTTAGGGTTGTAGGGTCACTAAAGTCTATCAAATATGATATCTTATGATCATGTCTTATGTCTTTTGAGGTTTTCACATATTTGGGCTTCACTTATATCCATAAGCCCTGATCTGAGGTTAAGCACTTTACCCTAGGGTTAACCACACATCAAGTCATATCAGTACAACTTATTTGAAATTTTTACCTAGTGAATGCACTCTAGGTGTAACAAACACATGATATGCCAATGCTCATGATGTGATGCTCAAGTTTTAGTGACAGTAACACCAGGGGTGTTACAATAGAGCTACTGAGTTTTGTTTCTTTGAAGCCTAAGACACCAGGGATCGTTCCAAAAACTGACAAGTCCATGTTGTGCTCTTCCTGTCAATTTAACATCCGGCATAATCGGCATCGGAATACCCAATTAAATCAAAGGTAGATCCCTTGGGGTACCATAGCTCAAACTTAGGAGTGTAAACTAAATATCTTATGATTCTTTTCACGGCCCTAAGGTGAACTTCCTTAGGATTTGCTTGGAAACTTGCACACATGCATACGGAAAGCATAATATCCTATTGTGAAGCCCATACATAGAGTAAAGATCCTATCATCGACCGGTATACCTTTTGATCTATGGATTTACCTCTCGTGTCGAGGTCGAGATGCCCATTTGTTCCCATGGGTGTCTTGATGAGTTTGGCATTCTCCATTCCAAACTTCTTAAGTATGTCTTGAATATACTTTGTTTGGCAGATGAAGGTGCCCTCTTGGAGTTGCTTGATTTGAAATCTAAGGAAATACTTCAACTCCCCCATCATTGACATCTCGAATTTCTGTATCATAATCCTACTAAACTCTTCACAAGATGACTTGTTGGTAGGCCCAAATATAATATCATCAACATAAATTTGGCATATAAACAAGTCTTTAGCAATTGTTTTAGTGAAGAGAGTAGGGTCAGCTTTACCAGCTTTGAAACCATTAGTGATAAGAAAGTCTCTCAGACCTTCATACCATGCTCTTGGGGCTTGCTTGAGCCCATAATGCGCCTTTGAAAGGGAAATGGCCTCAACATTTCCTATAATCGATTTTGATGTTTGATGACCATCACAAACCTTATGGACTAACTAATTTGCCCAGTTGATCATTTGTCAGGTGGATAAGTTCATCTACAACTATTCTAAGTTGACTGTCCGGAATACCGTAGATTATTCTGGACCGGAGAAGATTTTTGGAAAAACACCAATGCGCGGATAGTCTGGCCCATTGCGGCGGACCGTCCGCAACACCAGGGTGAGCCTCGGATAGGAACACTGCAAAAACATACGATAACACTACGGATCGTCCCATGGAAAAGCAAGCACCGTCCGAGACCAAGCGCAGACCGTCCGGCCATAGGCGTGGACCGTCCGGTCGTTGAAAAAACAAAAAACCCCGAAGGTGACGGGTTTGGTAAAATGCATTTTTAGCGTCCTCGCAGACTGTCCGGGGTGCACGACCAGACCGTCCGCGATTGCTTTATCTGACATATGACGACACATTAAATGATCTATAGTCGTTGATATAGCCGTTACTGCTGACCGTTGCAATTTCAGCCGTTGATGTGCAGGGGCGGACCGTCCAGACCAGGGGCGCGGACCATTCGCGGTCAGCAGAAAAGGAGCAACAGCTAGGATGTGGTTGGAGGCTATAAATACAACCCCAACCACCTCCATTGAACACATCCAAGCACTCCACTCATTCATATTCAATACAAGAGCTAGCAATCCATTCCAAGACACACTCAAAACTTCCAATCTCTTCAAGTCCCCAATTAAGACAAGTGATCATTAGTGCTTAGTGACTTGAGATAGTGTGATCTGTGTGTTATTTGTCACTCTTGTTGCTAGGCTTTCTTAATCGTGCTTTCCTCATCTCTCTCTAAACTCTCTTAGTGACCCGTGAGATTGAGAAAAAAGCACTCGACCGGTCTGAGTGACCGATTGAGAGAGGGAAAGGGTTGGAATAGACCCGGCCTTTGTGGCCTCCTCAATGGGGACTAGGTTCTTTGGAACCGAACCTCGGTAAAAAAATCGTCGTGTTCATTTGTGATTGATATCCATTTGATTTGTTTCCCCTCCCTCTCTATCTAAAAGTTCCCTTGCTCATAATATTTGAGTTTGCTCCCAAGGTTATCCACATTGATTGAGCAACTCATAGCAAGGAGAACCATCTTCCGCACTCCGAATTATTTCTAGCACTAACCCCGGGCATAGTGCATGTTCAAAGTTTATAATTTTCAGGTTTCGCCTATTCACCCCCCCTCTAGGAAACTTTCAATTGGTATCGGAGCCAATGCTTCATTAAGAGTCTAACAAACTCGAAGTGATGTCTGGAGATCACGCCAAGAGGAAGATTGTCACCGGCGACAAGGCCATAGGCTCGGGAAGGACTCTGTCAAGGGAGTTCGGCGACAAATACAAGGAGGAATCCTCTTTCTCCATCAAGTCACATAGGAAGGGTGACAAGAAGAAAAAGAAAATGAAGAAGGTGGTCTACTACGAGACCGACTCTTCATCACCTTCCACATTCGACACTGAATCTACAACTTCGAAGCGCCACGAGCGTAAGAAGTATAGTAAGATGCCTCTTCGCTATCCTCGCATTCCAAAGCGCGCTCCTTTACTTTTGGTACCCCTAGGAAAACCACCATATTTTGATGGTGAAGATTATTGTATGTGGAGTGATAAAATGAGGCACCATCTAACCTCACTCCACGAAAGCATATGGGATATTGTTGAGTTTGGAGCACATGTACCACAGGTGGGCGATGAGGATTATGACTCCGATGGGGCCACCTGTTGGGGACTTGTTCTCAAATGCTATGAGTTAAGACAAGGCAACACAAAAAAAATGTTAAACGTTAATGCCCTTCGTCCTTTGAAGCATTATTTCCCTTAGGATATAATGATCTTCGGATGAAGGTTATGAAGGACATGCCTTCATCAATGCAGCACATAATAATGAAAAGAGAGTTATATGAAATGTAAAAGACAACATGAATAATTATATATTATTATCAACTCATTTCTATTTTATTATCATAGAAAAATAGAAATGATATCAAGTTACAAATGTACCTTCGGCTTAAAAGAAGGTAAGGGTACAAGCGTGACACAAAAGCAAATGCCAAGTCAGTGTGAACAGTACGGGAGCATTGTTCATCTGTTTATAGGCACGGGACACATCCCATGTAAAATTACACTCATGCCCTTTACATTTGCTGATGACTCTATAGTAATCCATCGAGGTCTAAATAGCCTTTTCCCTTTTAAGTCAGTTCCTCTTTCCTCTATCATGCCGAAGCTTCGGCTCTGTGCCAACCTTCGCATCTTTTGTACTTCTTCATATTGTGGTTCTGATCCGAGTCTGAAGATACCTGTTCATGTTTTATACTCCAGAAACATTGTTAAACCATGTTTTTGAGGACCTTCGGAAGACGAAGGCCCCTAACACCGCCCAAATAAGGCATTTTAATTCCCAAGCAACTTCTATACTCCTTGCCTCCTTGTGTCAAGAGGAATATAATAAGGTGCAAGGGTTGAAAAATGCCAAATAAATTTGGGATGTCCTCAAGACTACACACGAAGGGGACAAGGTGACCAAGATCATCAAGCGTGAGACGATCGAGGGAGAGCTTGGTCGATTCGTCCTCAACAAAGGAGAAGAGCCACAAGCAATGTACAACCAGCTCAAGACGATGGTCAACCAAGTGCGCAATCTCGGGAGCACAAAATGGGATGACCATGAAATGGTCAAGGTTATTCTAAGATCTCTCATTTTTTGTAATCCTACTCAGGTTTAATTAATTCGTGGAGATCCTAGACTCCAAACATATTGTAAACTTGGAGCAAGGCACCACCTACACCCAAGGTGCAACCCGTTGCATTCAAAGCAACGGAAGAGAAGAAGGACGAGTCTACATCAAGTAGACTTCCAATTGACGCCTCCAAGCTTGACAATAAGGAGATGGCTCTTATCATTAAGAGCTTTTGGCAAATCCTCAAACAAAGGAAGGGAAAGGACTACAAACCCCATTCCAAGAGGGTGTGCTACAGGTGTGGTAACTCCGGTCACTTTATTGCTAAATGTCTATATACAAGTGACAGTGACAGGGACGATGATAAGAAAGGGAAGAAGAAGATGGAGAAGAAGAGATACTACAAGAAGAAGGGTGGCGAAGCACACATGGGGCGGAAATGGGACTCCGACGAGAGCTCCACCGACTGCTCCTCCGACGAGGACGCCGCCAACATCGCCATCAACAAGGGACTTCTCTTTCCCAATGTCGGCCACAAGTGCCTAGTGGCTAGGGATGGCAAGAAGAAGAAGGTACATTCTAGAGATACCCCCAAATATACTACATCTAATGATGAGGGTAGCTCTAGTGATAATGAAGATGATTTAACTTCTCTTTTTGACAATCTTACTAAAGATCAAAAGAAGAAAATAAATGAATTGATAGAATCCATTAACGGGAAGGATGATCTCTTGGAATGCCAAGAGGACTTGCTCGTTAAGGAAAACATAAATTTGTTAAATTGAAAATTGTTTATGCTCTAGAAGTACAAAAATGTGAAAATTTATATAAAGAGCTTAATATGAGCAATGATACAATTTCTTGTCTTAAAATTGAGAATGATAATTTAATTGCTAAGCTTGAAGAATTGAATGTTTGCAAACCATCTACATCTATTGTTGACCATGTCACTATTTGTACTAGATGTAGAGTTGTTAATATTGAAGCTATTGATGATCACCTTGCTATTATTAAAAAAATGATCATATAGCAAAATTAAATGCTAAAATTGCCGAGCATGAATTAGAAAATGAAAAATTTAAATTTGGTCGAAGCATGCTTTATAATGGGAGACGTCCTGGCATTAAGGATGGCATTGGCTTCCAACAAGGGAGCCAAAGCAACATCAAACTTAATACCCCCAAGAACAAACTGTCTAATTTTGTTAAGAGTAAGGCTCTCATGGTTCAGGATAGAGTGGGTTACATTTTATATCCTGAAAACTATCCTGAGGACAAGATTAGGAGGATTCATGCTAGAAAACCTCATTATGTTTCTCATCATGCTTACATGTATAGTAATGAGGCATCTAGATCTAGGCATTCAACTCATATCAAAATTCCTAAAAGGAAAATTCCTAAAGCATCAAATGAGCATAACATTTCATTTAAGACTTTTGGTGCATCTTATGTACTCACTAGCAAATCAGGGAAAGTAGTTGACAAATATGTTGGGGGCAAACACAAGAGTCCAAAGACTTGTGTTTGGGTACCCAAGGTGCTTGTTTCTAATGTCAAAGGACCCAAGATCATTTGAGTACCTAAGAACAAGGCCTAAAATTGTTTTGTAGGTTTATGCATCCGGTGGGTCAAGTTAGATAATCGATAGCGGGTGCACAAACCACATGACAGGGGAGAAAAGGATGTTCTCCTCATATGAGAAAAATGATGATCCCCAAAGAGCGATTACATTCGGGGATTGAAATCAAGGTTTAGTCAAAGGTTTGGGTAAAATTGCTATATCTACTGACCATTCCATTTCTAATGTTTTTCATATAGATGCTTTAGATTACAACTTGGTTTCTGTTTCTGAATTATGCAAAATGGGCTACAACTGTTTATTCACTGATGTAGGTGCTACTGTCTTTAGAAGAAATGATGATTCAGTAGCATTTAAGGGAGTGTTAGATGGTCAGCTATACTTAGTTGATTTTAATGATAACAATGCTGAACTAGACACTTGCTTAATTGCTAAGGTTAATATGGGTTGGCTCTGGCATCGCCTACTTGCCCATGTTGGGATGAAGAATCTTTACAAGCTTCCAAAGAGAGAACACATTTTAGGACTAACAAATGTTCATTTTGAGAAAAACAGGATTTGTAGCGCATGTCAAGCAGGGAAGCAAGTTGGAGTTCATCATCCACACAAGAACATCATGGCGACCGACAGGCCACTTGAGCTACTCCACATGGATCTATTCGGCCTGATTGCTTATATAAGCATCGGCGGGAGTAAGTATTGTCTTGTTATTGTGGATTATTATTCCCGCTTCACTTGGGTATTCTTCTTGCAGGAAAAATCTCAAACCCAAGAGACCTTAAAGAGATTCTTAAGACGGGCTCAAAATGAGTTCCGATTAAGAATCAAGAAGATTAGAAGCGACAATGGAACGAAGTTTAAGAACTCACAAATTGAAGGATTTCTTGAGGAGGAGGGCATCAAGCATGAGTTCTCTTCTCCCTATACACCTCAACAAAATGGTGTAGTGGAGAGGAAGAATAGAACTCTTTTGGATATGGCAAGAACTATGCTTGATGAGTACAAGACACCGGATCGGTTTTGGGCGGAGGCGATTAACACCGTTTGCTACTCCATCAACCGACTCTACCTTCAATGAATCCTCAAGAAAACATCATATGAACTCCTCACTGGTAAAAAGCCCACTGTTTCTTATTTTAGAGTTTTTGGGAGCAAATGCTTCATTCTTATTAAAAGAGGTAGAAATTCTAAATTTGCTCCTAAAGCAGTAGAAGGCTTTTTACTTGGTTATGACTCAAACACAAGGGCATATAGAGTCTTCAACAAGTCCACTGGATTATTTGAAGTTTCTTGTGACATTGTGTTTGATGAGACTAATGGCTCCCAAGTGGACCAAGTTGATCTTGATGAATTAGATGATGAAGAGGCTCCATGCGTAGCGCTAAGGAACATGTCCATTGGGAGCCTCCACAAGCACAAGATTTAGAATTTCTACCTCTCTTAATAAGAATAAAGCATTTGCTCCCAAAAACTCTAAAATAAGAAACATTGATCTTTTTACAGGTGAGGCATTCATATGATGTTTTCTTGAGGATTCGGTGAAGGTAGAGTCCGTTGATGGAGTAGCAAGCGGTGTTAATCGCCTCCGCCCAAAACCTATTCGGTGTCTTATACTCATCAAGCATGGTCCTTGCCATATCCAAAAGGGTTCTATTCTTCCTCTCCACTACACCATTTTTCTAAGGTGTGAAGGGAGAAGAGAACTCATGCTTGATGCCCTCCTCCTCAAGAAATCCTTCAATTTGAGAGTTCTTGAACTCTGTTCCATTGTCGCTTCTAATCTTTTTTATTCTCAATCCGAACTCATTTTGAGCCTGTCTTAAGAATTTCTTTAAGGTCTCTTGGATTTGATATTTTTCCTGCAAAAAGAATACACAAGTGAAGAGAGAATAATCATCCACAATAACAAGACAATACTTACTCCTACCGATGCTTATGTAAGCAATCAGGCCAAATAGATTCATGTGGAGTAGCTCAAGCGGCCTCTCAGTCATCATGATGTTATTGTGTGGATATGGACTCCAACCTGCTTTCTTGCTTGACAAGTGCTACAAATCATGTCTTTCTCAAAATGAACATTTGTTAGTCCTAAAATGTGCTCTCCTTTTAGAGGTTTGTGAAGATTCTTCATCCCAACATGGGCAAGTCGGCGATGCCAGAGCCAACCCATATTGGTCTAGTTCAGCATTGTTCTCATTAAAATCAACTAAATATAGCTGACCATCTAACACTCCCTTAAAAGCTATTGAATCAACACTTCCTCTAAAGACAGTAACACCAACATCAGTGAATAAACAGTTATAGCCCATTTTGCATAATTGAGAAACAAAAAGCAAGTTATAATCTAAAGAATCTACATGAAAAATATTAGAAATGGAATGGTCAGGATATATAGCAATTTTACCCAAACCTTTGACCAAACCTTGATTTTCATCCCTGAATGTAATCGCTCTTTGGGGATCTTCATTTTTCTCATATGAGGAGAACATCCTTATCTCCCCTGTCATGTGGTTTGTGCACCCGCTATCGATTATCCAACTTGTCCCACTGGATGCATAAACCTACAAAACAAATTTAGGCCTTGTTCTTAGGTACCCAAACGGTCTTGGGTCCTTTCACATTAGAAACAAGCACCTTGGGTACCCAAACACAAGTCTTGGGACTCTTGTGTTTGCCCCCAACATATTTGGCAAATACCTTGTCTGATTTGTTAGTTAGCACAAAAGATGCATCAAAAGTCTTAAATGAGATGCTATGTTCATTTGATGCATTTGCAATTTTCTTTTTAGGCATTTTGATATGAGTTGAATGCCTAGAGCTAGATACCTCATTACTATACATATAAGCATGATGAGAAACAGTATGATATTTTCTATCATGAATTTTCCTAATTTTGTGCTCAGGATAGTTCTCAGGATATAAAATGTAATCCTCTCCATCCTGAACCATGGGAGCCTTACCCTTAACAAAATTAGATAGTCTGTTCTTGGGAGAATTAAGTTTGATGTTGCTTTGGCTCCCTTGTTGGAAGCCAATGCCATCTTTAATGCAAGGGCGTCTCCCACTATAAAGCATGCTACAAGCAAATTTAAATTTTTCATTTTCTAACTCATGCTCGGTAATTTTAGCATTTAATTTAGCTATGTGATCATTTTGTTCTTTAATCATAGTAAGGTGATCATTTATAGCATCAATATCAATATATCTACATCTAGTGCAAATGGTGACATGCTCAACAGTAGATGTAGAAACATTGCAAGTATTCAATTTCTCAATCTTAGCAATTAAACTAGCATTTTTGTTTCTATGACAAAAAATTGAATCATTGCAAATATTAAGCACTTTAGACAAGTTTTCACATTTTTATACTTCAAGAGCATAAGCATTTTTTAACTTAACAAATTTTTTATTTTCCTTAACTAGCAAGTCCTCTTGGCTTTCCAAGATATCATCCTTCTCGTTAATGGTTTCTATCAATTCATTTATCTTTTTCTTTTGATCCTTGGTAAGGTTTGCAAAAAGAGAAGTTAAATCGTCATTATCATCACTAGAGCTACCCTCATCATCGAATGTAGTATATTTGGGAGTATCTCTAGAATGTACCTTCTTCTATTTGTCGTTCTTAGCCATGAGGCATTCGTGGCCGACGTTGGGGAAGAGAAGGCCCTTGTTGATGGCGATGTTGGTGGCATCCTTGTCGGAGGAGTCGATGGAGCTCTCGTCGGAGTCCCATTCCCGCCCCATGTGCGCCTCGCCACTCTTCTTCTTGTAGTTTCTTTTCTTCTCCATCTTCTTCTTCCCTTTCTTGTCGTCGTCCCTGTCACTGTCACTTGTATATGGACATTTTGCAATAAAGTGACCGAACTTACCACACTTGTAGCAAACCCTCTTGGAGCGGGGTTTGTAGTCATTCCCTTCCTTTGTTTGAGGATTTGCCGAAAGCTCTTGATGATAAGAGCCATCTCCTCATTGTCGAGCTTGGAGGCGTCGATTGGGAGTCTACTTGGTGTAGACTCTTCCTTCTTCTCTTTTGTTGCTTTGAATGCAACGGGTTGCACCTCGGGTGTGGAGGTGGTGCTTTGCTCCAAGTTGACAATGTGTTTGGAGTCTTTGATCATAAGTTCAAAGCTCACAAACTTGTCAATTACCTCTTCGAGAGACATCTGTTTATATCTAGGATCTTCACAAATTAATTGAACTTGAGTGGGATTGTGAAAACAAGAGATCTTAGAATAACCTTGACCATTTCATGGTCATCCCACTTGGTGCTCCCGAGGTTGCGCACTTGGTTGACCATTGTCTTGAGCTGGTTATACATTGCTTGTGGCTCCTCTCCTTTGTTGAGGATGAATCGACTGAGTTCTCCCTCGATCGTTTCACGCTTGGTGATCTTGGTCACCTCGTCCCCTTCATGCGTCGTCTTGAGGACGTCCCAAATTTCTTTGGCACTTTTCAACCCTTGCACCTTGTTGTACTCCTCTCGACACAAGGAAGTGAGGAGTATAGAGGTTGCTTGGGAATTAGAATGCATTATTTGGGCGGCCTCATTGGAGTCGTAGTCCTCGTTGCCCACCTATGGTGCCTGCGCTCCAAACTCAATAATATCCCATATGCTTTCGTGGAGTGAGGTTAGATGGTGCCTCATTTTATCACTCCACATACAATAATCCTCACCATCAAAATATTTTGGTTTTCCTAAGAGTACGGAAAGTAGAGGAGCGCGTTTAAGAATGTGAGGATAGCGAAGAGCCATCTTACTATACTTCTTACGCTCTTGGTGCTTCGAAGATGTAGACTCGGCGCCGTAGGTGGAAGGTGATGAAGAGTCGGTCTCGTAGTAGACCACCTTCTTCATTTTATTTTTCTTCTCGTCACCCTTCCTATGTGACTTGATGGAGCCGACAGATTCCTCCTTGTGCTTGTCACCGGCTTCCTGACGGGGTCCTTTCATCGTTCTTCCTACCTGAGGCTTCGGGCTTTTCGCCGGTGACCATCTCCCTCTTGGCATGTCTCCCGACATCACTTCGAGTTGTTAGACTCTAATGAAGCACCGGACTCCGATACAGTGAATAGGCAAAACCTGAAAATTATAAACTTTGAACACGCACTATACCTGGGATTAGTGTTAGAAATGATTTAGAGTGCGGAAGATAGTTTCTCTTGCTATGAGTTGCTCGATCAAAGCGTGTAACTTTGGGAGCAAACTCAAAATGATGTGAGCAAGAAAACTTTAGAGAGAGGAGAGGGGAGAAACAAATCGAGTGAAGATCAACACAAATGAACGCGGTGATTTGTTTCCTGAGGTTCGGTTCCAAGGAACCTACTCCCCGTTGAGGAGGCCACAAAGGCCGGGTCTATTCAACCCTTTCCCTCTCTCAATAGGTCACTTAGACCGGTCGAGTGTTTCTTCTTAATCACATGGGTCACTAAGACCCAGCAAGGATCACCACACAATTAGGTGTCTCTTGCTAGCTTTACAAAGCACTTAGAAGAATTAGAGTGAGAAGAAGAAAGCAATCTAAGCAATAAGAGCAACAAAGAAAAAACAAAACACCATCTCTCAAGTCACTAAGCACTTGAGTTGATTTTGAAGCTTGGAGAGGATTTGATCTTTTGATTGTGTATTGGAATGTATGCTTTTGCTCTTGTATCGAATATGAAGTGTAGGAGGCTTGGATGGCTTGAATGGAGGTGGTTGGGGGGTATTTATTGCCCCAACCACTATTCTAGTCGTTGCTGTCGATGGGCGCACCGGACAGTCCAGTGGTGCACCGGACTTGGTACTGTTCACTGTCTGGTGAGTGCCACATCAGCCGACCATTGGGGTTTGGAGCGATTGACCATTGAAGTATTATGTCCTCTTTGTGGCATCGGGCAGTCCGGTGACACACCGGACAGTCCAGTGCGTTCTGACTTCGCAGTTCTGACTTCTGCTCTGTCCATTGTTCCTTCATCAGTGCAGTCAACCATTGGACGTAGTTGATCGTTGCTCTGTTGGCTCACCGGACAGTCCGGTGAATTTTAGTGGAGTGGCTTTAAGAAAAACCGAGAGCGGCCAGTTCGCGAGGTGCCTCAGCCTGGGCACCGAACAATGTCCGGTGCGCCACTAGCTGCACCAAAACTTGTTTTTGCTCCAAACTTTGAGAGTTCCCCAACACATTTTCTTTGTTGGTTTGTGTTGAACTTTATGCACCTCAGATAAATGAACACTGGCAAACTAGTTAGTCCACATGGTTTGTGATGGACGTCAAACACCAAAATTGATTATAGGAAATATTTAAGCCCATTTCCCTTTCAACTAAACCTAAGGAAATTGTGACTAGTTAACTTCGGAGTGAGTACGATTGCCACCGCCATAAAGTGTGATAGACCTATAAGTGGGCATTAGTTGAGAGGCGAATAGGAAACAAAGCATGCAGGTACACTGACTAAACCCTAGGAAATCGCGACTAGTTAACTTCGGAGTGAGTAGGATTGCCACCACCATAAAGCGTGATAGCCCTATAAGTGGGCATTAGTTGAGAGGCGAATAGGAAACGAAGCATGCATCATAACATTCATTTATTTCATAAATTCCCCCCCCCCCCTAAACTAGATGGTTACCAGGATATATGTGGGTTCCCAATCATTTCTACTAATCTTACAAATCCTATAATCTCCTCTTTTATCTTTATTCCTTAAAAATTCAGAATGGCTCCTCCTAAGCACATGCCCCGTATGCGTACTGGACCACGAGGTGTGCCCAAGCATTAGATGGCTTCCCATACAGTGGAGGCAGGCAGTAGCAGTCGTCCACCTCCGTCGCTGGTGGAGCAGCTGCAGCAGCGCCTGGATATGTCCTTCAATGAGCGATGTCTCGATGCAACCCATATCCTTGAGCTCAGGCAAAGAAGAAACAGTTGCAGAAGGATATAGCTGAGCAGAAGGAATGCTTAGCAGCAACACTGCGGTCAAGGTAGGCATCTTTTGCTCGTGAAAACCACTTGTTGGGCCGTTTCCAGGATTTGGTGTTAGCCTACAATGATCTAGAGGACTATTCCCATGAGCTACATGAGGAAGTCCATCAGCTCTACTACTAGCTGCACCCCAATGATGTGCCTGGAGCTGCGGAGGCAGAAGGTGGTGTGGTGTTAGCAGATGGGGGTGAGCCCGACGCCGACTTAGACATAGAAGCAGCTCCTATGCTTGTACTGAGTGGTGAGACCCCACGTGGTAGTGATGTTTCGGAGGTAGCTACTGATACGGAGGGTTAGTGTGACAGGTGTATTGATGACGCGATCTCTGTTGTAGGCATAGGGTTGTAAACTATGCCAATTTTGGTATTGTAATAAATAATGCTCCATGTACTAATTCTCTATAATATATTTCGTGGTTATGAATGTATGTTCATGAATTTTGTTTTACTTCAGATGCTTATGCGTACTTAAGATTTGGAAGGGGATGGAACATCGTGTGGTGATGCAGAAGCTAATTTCAATCCTCCACCACCGCCAATTCCACCTACCCTGGTAGACGCCATTGTTGCGCTGGTAAATGCCACTGTGGACAATGCAAGGGTTCTACGGGAACTCGCCCATCATCAGAATAATCAGGCTGAGGTTCGTATTCCCCAGAATCAGCAAAGGAATGCGACCTATATGGAGTTTATGGAGACTCGCCCACAAGTGTTTGCAAAAGCGAAAGAACGACTTGAAGCAAATGAATGGTTACATGTGATCGAGCAGAAATTTGGTTTTATTCAGTGCACCGAGGTGCAGAAGTCCTTGTTCGCAGCGCAACAACTTTGTGGGGCTGCCAGTACTTGGTGGTCCAATTTTGTTGCCATACAGCCTCCAGATCACCAGGTTACATGGGCTGAATTCAAAGAATCCTTCCAAGCACACCATATTCCTCATGGGATTTTGCAAATGAAGCTTGAAGAGTGTCTGAGGCTTAGGCAAGGGGTAGACATTGTAATACAGTATATTGGGAAGTTTAATCATGTCTCTCATTATGCTGTAGAGCATGTCAACACTGATATCAAGAAGAGGGATTGTTTCATGAGAGGTCTCAACTCGAAGTTGCAAAAGAAGATGGCAACTTGCTATGATCTTACCTTCAATCGAGCAATAAGTGTGGCTATAGTTGTGGAAGATAAGGCACGGGTGCATCAAAATGTGAGGCGGGTATGGAAAGGTTCGGGGTCAGGGTTTTCTCAAGTGTCAGCGAAATGCCAGAAGGTGGTAATCAGGACTACTGGTCCCGTGAATGCTCCTTACCATCCACCTGCCTATCCTTTCAAAAACCCCATTTACATCCTCCCCACCAACATGCCAAACCAGCTTCCACCAACAAATATCCAAGTCCCTCGCATGCCTGCTCCCACTGGCTCCAAGTATCCTTGTTATAACTATGGGAAAGTGGGGCACTTTATCAAAGATTATCCCTATCCGCGACAGAACAACTCCAATTTTCCAAAGTCAGTAGAGAATAATTCTCGAAGTTAGAATAAGAATGCTCCTGCAAATAATGCCAAAGGGAAAGATAATAGGAGGACTGGGAGGGTATTCTATACACAAGTTGATGTGACTCCAGAAGGGCACCCTGTGCTTATGGGTACGTTCCTTGTTGTCCATCATCCTGCTAAAGTACTTTTTGATACTGGTGCATCCTATACATTTCTCACTAAAGATTTTGCCATACATTATTGTCACACCCGGTTTTGAAGGTAAACCGAATGCGAACCATGTATGTGCCAGGATCAGAAATTCACGTATACATCGATTACATAAATGACTCATCATAGCACAATGCTTCGAATAACATTAAAGAATGAGTAATAATATTAAAGACTACAGTCATTTACATAATATATACACAAAATCAAATCGTAGCCAACGTAAATTAACCCACCACAGGTTGACTAGGGAGGTCGCTAGCCTAATCCTCAAACACGTCGAAGTCCTGGAACTCCTGGAGATCCGCCTCGACACCTTCTTTACCTGAGCATAGATTGCACCAAAGGCAACCTGGTGTTTTGTGAAATCAAGGGTGACTACACATCAACGTACTCAACAAATGTCTCGTTTGGTTGTAGTGGACTAGCTTTATGTGGGGTTAATGTCAAGTGATTGCTTTTAGTTGGTCAGGTAATTATTACTAGTAGAGAGCCAGGTTTTAACATTAACCCAAGTTGTTAACCCAAAAGTATCTTTCCAAACGAAAGAATACCATAAACCATAATCACAATCATAATAGAAACCAGCATTATCCTCATCATCATTTGTAAACAAAGTAGCTCTGATTCAATGTGTCTCTAATCAATGGAGCTCTCTTGGCCGCTCATAACCGCGATCACGGCTGATATATAAGTTTCATAACACTCTACAGAGGTTGCGCACTTTACCCATGAGCCGGGTTTCACTACGTAGCCTTTACAAAGATTCCCTGAAACTATAGCCGCGTGTTAGGTTTCCTAAATGTAATGTACTCCTCCCCAAGGGGCAATCCAACCCCGGCAGAGCGAGCCGCATACACCGAGCCCCATTGACGGCACGACGGCGAAGCGAACTACATCTCAGTTCCTCTAATTATTCAGCTAAGGGCGTCCCATACCACCCTCATGGTTGCACTGTTTTCCCGAGCGGTCATCCAACGAACCAATCCTTACGGAGAGACACTCGAGAAATCGCTCGAGTCCTCTTAAATGTCACAATATCATCATCATAATCAAAAGGGAAACAACATATCATAAATAATCTTATCATGTTCATTGATTAGTGTGATGCTCTAGCATAAAGCTAAACCAAAATAACCCAACCCATATAGGTAAACAAGGATAAGATAAACAAAAGCTAGTCAATCCTTAGGTATAAATTGTGTAAATGTCGGGAATGAATTATAAAATGAGTAGGACATATATGGGTCAAGGGACACTTGCCTCCACCAACCAGCTGCTGCTTAGGGTCTTCACCTGCAACTCCTTCAGACTCCGCCAACTGACCGTTATATATACGAGTTCAAACATACATTCCACAAATTTAATATAAAAGGAACAATACACCACACAGTAAAATATAATAAATAAGCAGACGCTTGGCGCAGGGCTCGCACCTATGACTAAGCGAGAAAGAGAAAACAACGGTCGAGGCTACGGTCGAAAGGCGATTACGTTAGGCGGTTATAGATTATAGTACTCGTCTAAACGTAATCATATTAATTTGACAATCACGCTATACATAAAATAAAGTTACGCTACATGTTTAATTATTTAATTAAAACATGTGACGTAACTAAACCACATTATTAACATGTGGACCATATTATTATAAAGCTAACGCAGTTTGAATGAGTCGTAACAAATATTTAACGCAATAGATATATAGATTTAACGAACTAGAGGCCTAAACACAATTAAACATATACTTTGGTGACTACAAATAATTTCTGCAAGACACCTAAAATAACAATTTTTTTTAGAAACCCACGAGCTCTTCGCAAACTGCAAGCACGTGGTGTAATATGATTGGACCGAAAGTCGCCACATAGAAGGTCACAAGGTGCATGGGTGCAGAAGATCCCGTGAGACCGTGTGGGGTGTTTTCCTTTGGTTGGTCGCATGGTGGGGATGCCATGTCATGCATGTCTCCATGTCGTGCATGCATGGGACCCATGCGTTTTTATAGGCACTTAATGGAGATTTTGCATGCAGGTGGTTTCTTCTCCCCTGGATCATGACATCACGGGGCACCGCACGGCAGCGGTTACTCAAGAAAACAATAGGGATTTTGTAGAGGAGGTCGGACGCGCAGCCGACAGCGGCTCGCCGGAGCTTCAGCGCGCAGGGGGAGGGCTGGAGCAGCCATGCCGGCGGCACGCAGCTCGGCGGTGGTCGGGCTTGGCCATGTCGATGCAAGGCGACGGCGCGGCACATGTAGGGCATAGGAGGGCGTCGGGCTGGGACGGCGTACGCTGCTTGAGGAAGGGGCAAGCTGCGGCTCGCCGGAGCAAGCACACGGGGCCGGCGTGGCGAGAGAGTCCGGCCGCGCGCTGCAGCATCGCTCGCGGGCTAGGCGTATGGTTGTGCGCCATGATTGGCCGCACGGCGAACAGCAGCTCGCCGAGGCAGAGCGTGGCTGCCAAGTGCAGCGGCTTGCTGAAGCGCAGGCAGGGGCTCGCAGCCAGACTAGTCGCTGGCTCGTGGCGTGCAGGGCGAAAAGGGGTCGCCCAGTGGGCTTTACGCAGGGGCTGGTGACACGATGCACAGCCGTCATGACCGGTGCGAACATTAGGAAAATTAGCGGACAACAAGAAACGAGAAACGGAAGAAGGGGCTTACCAGAGCGGCAGCAGCCGGAGCCCCTGAGGCACGGTGGCGAAGCAGCAGCTGCCGCGCACGGCAGCTCGCTCGGCTGGGCGCTGTAGACGGCGCCTTGGGCATGCCCAAACGAGCAGGGAGGCGGGGTAGACGTAGGGAAAAGGAGAGGTTTCCTTTATGTGTAGATCACGACGTGCGTCGTGGGTGTTGCGATCGAGCAGGGGCAGTTGAGAAGGGAAAGGGGGAGATAACATGTGGGGCCTGGTGCAGGGGGTGGCTAGGCTGGGCGCACGGCGCCTATGCGCGCGCGGGCCATGGGGGCTGGGAGCCTGGGATGCTCAGCGGGAGTGGCCCGAGCCGAGGAGAGAAAAAAAATGGACTTCCCTTTCTTTTTATTTATTTTCTTTCTATTTTATTTTCTTTTTATATATGTAGTCATATATATATATATATATATATATTTGTCCATTTTAGATCACATCCAAATAATTTAAATGTGATACTTTATTCTTCTTCCTAATATAAACACTGCCAACATCATTTTTACCATACAAAAACCGTGCTTAGGCATGAAATGCAACACACTTATTTATTCAAAATAGCCTCAGTAAATTTCACGTTAACATTCCCTTTTAAGGAAAAATAAAAGAGGAAAGAAAAAAGATAAGGTAACACCTGAATTTTGAGTATAGAGCAAATAAATTTTTATATCCCAAAATTTAGGGTGTTATAATTATGACCTTTCTATTCAAGAAACGAGATGGGGTGTGGCAATATAATCGTCTGGGTCGGTTGTTTACTAAGGAAATGGCCTTCCAAGTGCCTATAGAATTGGTCGGGCATACTTACCCTACCAATATGATAGTACTGAAAGACCAAAATATAGATGTAATCTTAGGTATGAATTGGCTAGCCCAACATGAATACATGAAGTTACTATTGACATGAGGCGGACCATTCAGCTAAATATCGTGTTAGGAGAAAGCCGGTTAATGATTCAGCTACCCTCTCTAAAAGAAGTTTCGAGAAGAGCTTATGGTGCTGTAGTTGAAGAGTTAGACAGTATTCCGGTGGTGAGAGAATTTCCTGATGTATTTCTAGAGGAGTTGTCAGGTTTGCCGCCTGTCGGCGTTTTGGACCCGCGAGGACCCTCAACCGACTAGTGAATTTGACGCTGCGTGTCCCTGCCTAGATGGATTGATGCAAGATAAAACATGAGAGGGGGGATGAGGCTTATATTATCTTGCACCGGGGTGCTCGTAGTAGGGGTTACAAGCTTCGCGGGAGAGGGTTCGGCCTTGAAGTGTGCCGTCTGAGTTAGCCTCTTTCGCGTCTCCTGGGAAGGCCCTGGGCATCCCCTTTTATAGATACAAGGGGATGGTCTAGCTGTACATATGGGGTTGTAGCTATGTGCTAATGTGGCCAGCGGAGAAGTGCTTGAGCCCTATAGAAGCATAGCTGGCGGTGCGGCCCTGGGTCCTGCTGACGTTTCTTTGCCTTCGTAGAGAGCTGAGAACAATCAACGTCATGGACGCATGCAGGGAACCATCATTACCTGTTGCCGGATTAATCTAGATGTGACACCGGTCTTGTTCCTTCGTAGCCTGAGGCAGCTAGCTAGGGGTAGGGTAATGATGTATCCCCTATAGCGTAGTCGGTCTGAGGCCGAGGTCGGGCGAGGCGGTGACTTCTCCCGAGGCCGAGGCTGAGGTCGGGCGAGGCGGGGACCTTCTCCCGAGGCCGAGGCTGAGGCCGAGGCCTGGGGTCGGGCGAGGCGGAGACCTTCTCCCGAGGCCGAGGCTGAGGCCGAGGCCTAGGGTCGGGCAAGGCGGAGCTCCTTGTTGTGCCCGAGGCCGAACTCGAGAGAGGCCGTGACTTACTGTTGTTAGTCTTACCCTGGTGGTTGGCACAGTAGTCGGAACGGGGTGAATAGTGTTGTTTTCCTGTCAGAACGATCAGTAAAGGGGCGAAGTGACTATGGTCATTTCGACCTTGCCAAATGAGGCGCGCGTGTCAGGATAAGGCGTCAGGTGATCTCCGCATTAAATGCGCATACGATACGGTCGGCGGTAAGGCGATTTGGCCGAGGTTGCTATACGACAAAGTTTGCTCGAGCTTGGCCTCGGGCGAGCCGAGGGTGCGCCCACTGCCTGAGGAGGCCCTCGGGCGAGGCGTGAAATTGTCCGGGACTACTGTTCTTCCCCGAGGCCAGGCTCGGGCGAGACGAGATCGCGTCCCTTGTTAGATGAAGCTTTAACTTTGAGCTGTGCTTACCAGTCTTTACGGTCTGTTTTGAAGATGTTTTCCAGCCATGCTTAGGAGTATTGGGGGTACCCCTAATTATGGTACCCGACAGTAGCCCCCGAGGCTCAAAGGGAGTGTAGGCACTCGCTTGGAGGTTCTACCGGATTTTTTGCAAGGGGACCAGCCTTTCTCGGTTATATTTTGTTCCGATGGGTGCGCGCGAGCGCACCCGTCGGGTGTAGCCCGCGAGGCCTCAGAGGAGTGGTTTGACTCCTCTGAGGTCTTAATTCTTCTTGTGATTCCTCGGTCGGCCTTGTTGTTCCCTCATGCGGCCTGGCCACAGCCCGGGTGCATGGTCAGGCTCCGAGTTTTTAAGCTGGTTTGTCGACGTGGTCAACAATTTGGCCATAGCCTGGTGCGAGAGCAACCTCTGAGCCTCTGCACAGAGCGAGAGGACGATCGAGGACCGTCTCTGCTTTTTATTGTATGCCCCTTCGTCGCCTTTCCGCAAGGAGGAGAGGGGAACGCGCCATGTTACCCTCGGTGGGCGCTGAACATGGTGTTTCCAGTGAGTTGCTATTGGGTAATCCGAGCAGACGCCCGACCCTATTCGATAAGGGTCGGCTAGTGGCCCAGAGGTGCGCTCCAAAAGTACCTGTAGGTGATTCGCTGGACCCGGACCCATTTGATAGGGTCTGAGGGCTCGGTGCCTCCCTTCGATGGGATTCCATTACAAACTGTTTCCGCTGGTCTCGAAAATGTCTTAGGGTACCTCGAGAGCATAGCCCGAGCCTTGGCCATGTAACGGACGTACCCAGGGTCATCCCTGACTCTGCATGTTCTGGGGCGGCTGTCGAATCCCTCCGAGGGGCCAGCCTTCGAACCCCTGATCAGTAAAGGGCTTAGAGCCCGAGTGCTCTGGGGCGGTTGCCGAACCCCGCAGGGCGTAACCTTCGAACCCCTGATCAGTAGGAGGGCTCGGGGCCCATTTCTTTTGCTGCGAAGGGCTCCTTCGAAATGTCCCCTTTCCCGATCCCTGTGGAGAGAGAGAAAGAGAGAGCAAAGGAAGAAAGAAGATATTTCGAAACAGTGTGGCGCACCTTTTTTGAGGAAGTCATCATGACGGAGGTGAAACGGCGCCCGCCCGCCTGCCAGAGGAGACGTGTGTCATGCCAGGGAGTTAATGCAACGGGACGGGCGACTCGCGGGGTATCTGTTGCGCATGCGCAAGTCGTTCGAGGGATGGAAAAACCGCTTTGCCTTCGAGTTTGAAATTCATGAAGGGTTCAGGCGAAGTTTTGGGTGGATTTCGCCTGAGCCTTTATATACCCGGAAGAGGGGCCGGCAGTTGTTTCTTACCCTACCATTTGCGCTTGCCTTCTGCCTTTGTTTTCGCAACCTAAGGGAGTAGACAGAGAAGAGAAAACCGTGCACCTCGTGCCCTCTGCTCCCACCGCTCCCGTTCGGCGATGGCTGATAAGGCGACCGTCATTCCACCGCGCGACCCGTGGCCTTTCTCCACCGTCACTGTGGAGGATTTGCAGGCCCTTGTTACCGAGGGTTTGCTCCGTCCTCTCTCCGGCAGGCTGCAGCCTGAGTGGTTGGCCCCTGGGAGCGAGGCCGACCCGACTCCGCCGCCGGGGTACGTGGTCAGTTTCACCCCCTTCCATGAGCGGGGGTTTGGGATGCCGGCGAGCCGCTTCATGCGGGCGCTCCCGCACTACTACGGGGTGGAGCTGCATAACTTCAACCCCAATTCCATCACGCAGGCGGCTATTTTTGTGGCAGTTTGCGAGGGGTTTCTGGGGATTGACCCCCACTGGGACCTGTGGACCCATCTCTTCTCCGCGGAGTTCTTCGCCGCGTCGACAAACGTGAAGAAGGTCCGTATGGCGGTGCGGGCTGGCAGCTGCACCCTTCAGCTGAGGTCGGGGCGGGCACAGCATTACATCCCTGCCTCCCTTGTGTCTTCGAACAAGGGGTGGCAGAACCGGTGGTTTTATCTCCGGAACAATAACGGGATGCTTCCGCCGTTTTCTCAACGACTAGTGACCGCCGCCGGTGATAACTGGCGCTGGGGGGCCACACACGAGAACCAGGAGAAGCTCCAGCCCATTCTCCGTGCCCTGCAGAAGTTACAAGCCGAGGGCCTTACCGCCGCGGGGGTCGTCGCCGCTATCCACCGCCGGAGGGTGCTCCCACTGGCAGAGCGGTGGTTGCGGCTTTCGGAGATGAAGCCGGGGGTTGATTTGGAGGGTTCACGGATGTCCTCGACCTCCCTCTCCACCGACGACCTCCTTAGACGGGTAGCGGGCACGGTAGGGAGGCTGGACGCTGGCGTCCTTAGCCAGCCCCCGATGTGTCCCGACCATGGGTATGTGTCCCTGGTAAGTGTCTGACCCTCCTTCTGTTTTGCGTCGTGTTTCTTACGTCTTTAGTTCTTACTGTTGGGATTTTCGTTCGTTCCCAGGGGTTGAGGAATTTTAAACTCTCCTGGCCACCGGTCCCGGAGGACGAGGTGGGCCGGACCGCGCGTAGGCTCGCCGCGGAGAAGGACAAGGAGAAGAAGGACGAGGAAAAGGCCCGAGCTCGCGAGAGGATGCGAGCTCGGGAAGCTTTGGAGAAGCGTTGTCGGAGGCAAGCAAGGGATGGGCTCCCGTTGGAGCCGTCGTCGGACATGCCTGACGACGATGATGATGATGATGATGATGACGAAGATGATGACATGGCGGCCCGGCTTGGCCTCAGTCCGGATCTGAGGCTGGGCCAGAGGTCGACAAGCCAGCTTCCAGGTGGGCTGGCGTCACCAACGTTCAGGGCCGGGACACCGGGTCCCGGCCCGAGGAGCGGAGGTGGGCCGAGGGAGTACTTGACCCCTTGGCCGAGATAATTGGGGTGACTCCGGGAGGTCAGGCCGAACCGCATGTCCCCCAAGAGCAGGTGCACGTGCCGGCCGTATGGGAAGTTGGTCCCCCGGCTGCCACGACATCGCCTGGGCAGGCCGCTCCCTCGGCGCCTCGGGCGTCCGAGGTGGAAGCGGCGTCGAAGCCGGCTGCGGGACAACCCTCGACAGCGCATGTGGAGACTGGGGCCCGAGGGGTCTCCCCGCAGGCACGATTGGCCTTGCCCCGGAGCGGGTAAGTATCTGAGGGTACCCCTGTTTCAGTTATTTCGCTGTGTGTCTTGAATTTGCCCCTTCTCCCTTTCAGCAAGCAAAGGCAGGGCTCGGCTAGTCTGGCCCCCACAAAGGCCCTTAAGACGAAGCCGGCCTCTGCAGCCGGAGTTGCGGCACGCCACGCTGGTTGGTTGGCCTCCGCGCAAGGTGCCCTCCGGCGGGGGGCCCAGGAGGCACAGGCTGTCATGGGGCAAGCCTCCCAGGTCGATCCCCCTGTTGGAGCGGCCATCAAACCGGGGGAGGCCGTTGACGTGGCCATGGCCCCGAGTCCGCCAGTCTTGTTGTCGGCGCCAGCATCGATTCCTGCCGGGGCCGTCGCTGATTCGCCCGCGGAGCCGCCCATCACCGCCGATGTTGAGATGGCTGAGGCGCCTCCGCCCTTGGTCATCCCTGATCTCCCCATTTTCGACCATGAGGAGGGGGCGGTCGTTGTTGCCGTGGTCGGTGAGCGGAGGCATGTCACCTTGGCCGAGGAGAGGCCCGATACGTCGACTGCGGTGGCACCCGATGAATCGATTGCAGGGGGACCCGACGCCTCGGTTGCGGGGCACGCAGAACCGTGGCCCGTCTTGGGGAGCAGCGGCCTTATCCCCATGCAGCTCAATCCCAATGAGTGGTGTGGGCAGCCACTCCTGTTCTGGAGCCGCGACACCTCGGAGCCCCTCCTTTCCCTTAACGATGAGCTGGAGGAGCAGTTCCGGGATAATTTCCGTGAATATACCGAGGCGGCGATGAGGTCGCTTCGGACGACCATGGAAATCCTTTCTAGGGACGTTCCCAGGGTCTTCCAGGTAAGGATTTAGACATACACCTCGCGTGATCAGGGCATTCTTTGTGATATCCTATTTTCTCCATCAGGAGCTTGCGAACGTGAGCACCGCTAAGTCGCTGTTCATCCGTCGCGAGAGCGACGTTTGGGAGTCGCTGTGGTCCCGGTGGGCCGCGCTTACCGAGGCCAATGAGCGCCTCGCCCAACGGAGCGCCGAGGTGGCGAACCTTCGGCCGCTCTGTGATGAGCTAAAGTCGGAGGCAGCGGCGGCGTGGACAGAGGCGGCGTCGGCATGAACGGAGGCTTTGTCGGCACGGGGGCAGGTGGCCTCCCAGGCCAAGGAGATGCAGCAGCGACAGCTAGAGCTCGGCCAGGTCACCAGCTCGCGGGACCAATTCCGGAGCCAAGCTGCCGAGGCTGTGAGCCGGGCTGAGGCCCTTAGGGGACAGCTGGCTGAGGTTACGGAGCGGCTAGCCGAGGCGACCGCTTGAACCGGGACCCTTACGGAGGGCCTGGTTGTGGCCGTTGGGTCTGCCTGGTCCGCCCGAGTCATGGCCTCACAGCAGCGTGCCTGGGTCGAAGGTATGTTTTGCCTGCTTTGTGATTTTGTTTTAGCTTAATTCTTTTCCTCGTGTCCGAAGAATATCGTCTGGCTGTCTTCAGGGTTTGAGACGGCTCTTAACGAGTCCGTCAAGAACTGCAAGGCGCTTGCCTAGGCAGCCGAGCAGAAGGAGGTCGACCGTATGGCCTTGTCTGAGGCCATCTCGGCTTTTTGCCGGACCTTCAGCCTCGGCGACGTCCCCTCGGGCAGCTCTCCCCAGAGTCGCTTGCGGGCCTTGGGTGGCCACGTGCGCAGCAGACTCCGCGGGGCGCAGCACCACGGCGTTAGGCGGGCCTTCGCCATCCTCGCTTCCCACTACGACGTGGACTTGGAGCGGGTCAGCGAGGGCTACTGCTTACCCGACGAAGAGGAGGTCGCCCTATTCGAGGTTCAAAGGCTTGATGCGGCTGCCGAGGGCCCAGGCGCAGTGTTGGCTTCCTTTTTTGAGGTGGAGATCCTTCCGCCTATGTCGTCGTCCGAGGCCGGGCCAGATTCTACCGCGGGCGGGAACAACGCCGAGAGTGTTGCTCCTCCCCCTGTCGACACCTGAGCCTGTAGGGAACAGTTTATTTTAAGTATGTGTATGTTTCTTGCGGCCGCTGAGGCCTAAACATTTTTAGTGTCAGAGTATAAAGCTACGTTTTCTTTCCTCTTGTTTCGAGCGTTAGGACTTGATCGGTAGCAGAATCACTTATCCGAGCATGAGTTACTTTTCGCGGAAGGTGATGAGTGAGGTATCCGTATCCCGGAGGCGTAGGAGTCCCTCGGCTCGGTCGGCCTTGCCGTTCAAGGTCTCTCTCGCTCGTTTTTGGGATTCCGTTATCAATATAGTCGAAAGGCACGAAAGTCATTTTGGTAGAAAACTTTTCCGAGGAAAATTTTGACGCAGAGGGGGTTCCCCCCTTCTAGCCCCCGAGGGAGGTTCGGTTTTTGCCGAAGCAAGGCCGATCCTCCCTTGACGGTTAGAATTTTTATTTATATATGTAAAGGGATCGAGATACATGAACGACTTGAAACACTTTAAGGGAAAAAGTGACGTAGTTGTTCGATGTTCCAAGCGTTGTTGTAGACCTCGCCTTGATCGTTGGCCAGCTTGTATGTCCCGAGCTTCAAAATTTTGGTGATGATGAATGGCCCTTCCCAGGGAGGAGTAAGCTTGTGGCGCCGTCGGGCGTCTTGTCGTAGCCGAAGCACCAAATCTCCCACTTGGAAGCCTCGGGGCCGAATCCTTCGGGCGTGGTAGCGTCGCAGAGACTGCTGATACCGCGCTGAGTGTAGTAAGGCTATGTCCCGAGCCTCTTCCAGCTAGTCTAGTGAATCTTCTCGGCTGGTCTGGTTGTTTTGGTCGTCGTATGCCTTTGTCCTCGGGTAATCGTATTCTAAGTCTGTGGGTAGGACGGCCTCGGCCCCATAGACTAGAAAAAACGGCGAGAAACCCGTGGCCCGGCTCGGCGTCGTCCTCAGACTCCAAACCACCGAGGGTAGTTCTTTTATCCACCGCTTGCCAAACTTTTTGAGGTCGTTGTAGATCCTCGGTTTTAGTCCCTGCAAAATCATGCCATTGGCGCGCTCCACCTGCTCATTTGTCATTGGGTGAGCTACGGCGGCCCAGTCCACACGGATGTGGTGGCCTTCGCAGAAGTCTAGGAACGTTTTCCCAGTGAATTGCGTGCCATTGTCGGTGATGATGGAGTTTGGGATCCCAAAGCTGTGGATGATATTTGTAAAGAATGCCACCGCCTGCTCGGACCCGATGCTGGTCAGGGGTCGGACTTCGATCCATTTGGAGAATTTGTCGATGGCGACCAGCAGGTGCGTGAAACCTCCGGGTGCCTTCTGCAAGGGACTGACGAGGTCCAGACCCCATACGGCAAACGGCCAAGTGATAGGTATTGTCTGTAGGGCCTGAGCGGGCAGGTGCGTCCGTCTCGCGTAGAATTGACACCCTCGGCAAGAGCGTACAATCCTAGTGCTTTCGGCCACTACGGTCGGCCAGTAGAAACCTTGTCGGAAAGCGTTTCCTATGAGGGCTCGAGGTGCTGCATGGTGACCGCAAGCCCCCGAGTGTATTTGTTGTAACAGCTCTTGTCCTTGGGCGACAGATATGCATCATTGGAGAATGCCTGAGGGGCTGCGGTGGTACAACTTTTTTTCATCACCCAGTAAAACGAACGACTTGGCGCGCTGAGCCAGTCGCCGAGCTTCGGCCTTGTTGAGGGGCAGCTCTCCTCGGAGGAGATATTCCAGGTACGGGGTCTGCCAGTTTAGGTTTGGTGTGACCCCATTCTGCTCTATCTCGACACGCAGGGCCTCACCCTCGGCGGCCGAGGGTACCTCGGGCTGGGCCGAGGTCTCCTTGGGTTCGGGTGCGTCGTTGAGTTTGACGGATGGTTGATATATGTCCCTGGAGAAGACATTTGGGGGAACCGTCGTTCGTCCCGAGGCTATTTTAGCCAGCTCATCCATGGTCTCGTTGTACCGTCGAGCAACATGGTTGAGTTCCAGCCCATAGAACTTATCTTCCAAGCGCCGAACTTCGTCACCGTAGGCCTCCATTTTTTGATCGCGGCAGTGAGAGTTCTTCATGACTTGGTCAATAACGAGCTGCGAGTTGCCACGAGCGTCGAGGTGCTGAACCCCTAGCTCGACGGCGATGCGCAATCCATTAACCAAGGTCTCGTACTTGGCCACGTTGTTTGACGCCGGAAAATGGAGGCGTATTACGTAGCGCACATGTTTCCCGAGGGGTGAGATGAAGAGCAAGCCAGCACCTGCTCCGGTTTTCATAAGCGACCCATCGAAGTATATGGTCCAAAGTTCGGCCTGGATTGGAGTTGTCGGCAATTGGGTGTCGACCCATTCAGCCAGGAAGTCTGCCAAGACTTGGGATTTTATGGCCTTCCGAGGAGCGAATGAAAGTGTTTCCCCCATGAGTTCCACTGCCCATTTTACTATCCTACCCGAGGCCTCTTGGCACTGGATGATCTCTCCTAGGGGGAAGGATGACACCACAGTCACCGGATAAGACTCGAAGTAGTGTCGCAGCTTTCGCCGTGTTAGAATCACCGCGTACAGTAGCTTCTGGATTTGCGGGTAGCGGATTTTGGTCTCGGATAGCACCTTGCTGATGAAGTAGACTGGCCTCTGGATGAGCAGTGCATGCCCCTCTTCTTGTTCTCGACTACGACCGCAGCGCTGACCACCTAAGTGGTTGCGGCTACGTAAATCAATAGGTTCTCTCCCGCAGCGGGGGCACCAAGATGGGCACATTAGTAAGAAGTGCCTTTAAGTTTCCGAGGGCTTCTTCGGCCTCGGGAGTCCAAGTGAAGCGCTCGGCCTTCCTTAAGAGGTGGTACAAGGGCAATCCTTTCTCGCCAAGGCGCGAGATGAAGCGGCTCAGAGCCGCAAGGCATCCCATGACCCTTTGTACTCCTTTTAAATCTTTGTTGGGTCCCATGTTGGTGATGGCCGCGATTTTCTCCGGGTTGGCCTCGATGCCTCGTTCGGAGACGATGAACCCTAGGAGCATGCCTCGGGGGACTCCGAAGACACACTTCTCGGGATTGAGTTTTACGCTCTTCGCTTTTAGGCACCTGAATGTCACCTCAAGGTCAGAGAGGAGGTCGGAGGCTTTCCTTGTTTTTGACAACTATGTCATCGACGTAAGCCTCGGTCGTTCTACCGATGTGTTCTCCGAACACATGGTTCATGCACCTTTGGTATGTTGCACCTGCATTCCTCAAGCCAAATGGCATAGTAGTATAACAATACATGCCAAAAGGTGTGATAAAAGAAGTCGCGAGCTGGTCGGATTCTTTCATCTTGATTTGGTGATAGCCTGAATAGGCATCGAGGAAAGACAGGGTTTCGCACCCAGCGGTGGAGTCCACAATTTGATCGATGCGGGGCAGAGGGTAGGGAACCTTTGGACATGCTTTATTTAACCCAATGTAGTCTACACACATCCTCCATTTCCCAACTTTTTTCCTTACAAGTACAGGGTTAGCTAACCATTTTGGATGGAATACTTCTTTGATGAGCCCTGCAGCCATTAGCTTGTGGACCTCCTCGCCTATGGCTCTGCGCTTTTCTTCATCAAAACGGTGCATGTGCTGTTTCATGGGTCGGGCACCGGCTCGGATGTCCAGGGAGTGCTCGGCGACATCTCTCGATATGCCTGGCATGTCCGAGGGACTCCACACAAAAATTTCGATGTTTGCGCGGAGAAAGTCGACGAGCACTGCTTCCTATTTGGGGTCGAGCTCGGAGCCGATCCTGACTTTCTTGCTGGCGTCGTTGCTAGGGTCAAGAGAGACAGATTTAACCGCCTCAGCTGGTTTGAAGTTGCCGGCGTGCCGCTTCACGTTGGGTGCCTCTTTGGAGAGGCAATCCAGGTCAGCGATGAGGGCTTTGGACTCGGCGAGGGCTTCAGCGTACTCCACGCATTCCACGTCGCACTCTTAAGCGTGGCGGTATGTGGATCCGACGGTGATGGTTCCCTTGGGGCCTGGCATCTTGAGCTTGAGATACGTGTAGTTAGGGACGGCCATGAACTTGGCGTAGCACGGTCTTCCCAACACCGCGTGATAGGTCCCTCAGAACCCGACTACGTCGAAAGTGAGGGTCTCCTTTCGGAAGTTGGAGGGAGTTCCGAAGCAGACGGGCAAATCAAGTTGCCCAAGGGGCAGGACACGCTTGCCGGGGACAATCCCATGAAAAGGTGCTGCACCGGCCCGGATCGTGGACAGATCGACCCCCAAGAGCCCTAGGGTCTCGGCGTAGATGATGTTGAGGCTGCTGCCTCCGTCCATGAGGACCTTGGAGAGCCTAGCATTGCCGATGACAGGGTCGACGACAAGCGGGTATCTTCCTAGGCTTGGTACGCAGTTGGGGTGGTCGCCTTGGTCGAAGGTAATATGTTTGTCGGACTAGTCTACGTAGACTAGCGTTGCTACCTTTGCCGAGCAGACCTCCCGGCGTTCCTTCTTGCGGTGTCGAGCCGAGGCATTCGCTACTTGCCCATCGTAGATCATGAATCAGTTGTGGACCTCTGGGAACTCCTCTTCCTTGTCGCCCCCCTTCTTGTTGTTGCCTTGGTCCTTGCCACCTTCTACCGAGGGCCCGACCTTATTGAAGTAGCGTCGGAGCATGTCACACTCTTCAAGGGTGTGCTTGACGAGACCCCTGTTATAGGGGCTCGACTCCTTGAGCATCTTGTCGAACACGTTGGCCCCTCTGGGAGGTTTCTGAGGATTCTTGTGCTCGGCTGCAGCGACGAGATTTGCGTCAATGGCGTTGCGTTTTGCTTGCGCCTTCTTCCTGGTCTTCTTCTTCGTGCCATGCCGGACGGACGCCTCGGGGACGTCTTCCTTCTGTCTTTCCTGAGGCTGCTTGTCCTTTCGGAAGATGGCTTTGCCCGCCTCCTGACAAGAGGCGAACTTGGTGGCTATGTCCATCAATTCGCTCGCCTTGGTGGGAGTCTTGCGTCCTAGTTTGCTTACTAGGTCCCGGCAAGTGGTGCCGGTGAGGAATGCTCCAATGATGTCCGAATCGGTTATGTTAGGTAACTCGGTGCACTGCTTTGAAAACCACCGGATGTACTCTCACAGGGATTCCCCTGGCTGCTGGCGGCAGCTCCGGAGATCCCACGAGTTCCCAGGGCGCACGTACGTACCTTGGAAATTCCCAGCGAAGGCCTTGACTAGGTCATCCTAGTCGAAGATCTGCTCAGCAGGAAGATGCTCCAGTCAGGCCCGGGCAGCGTCGGAGAGGAAAAGGGGGAGGTTGTGGATGATGAGGTTGTCGTCGTCCGTCCCTCCCAACTGGCACGCCAGTCGGTAATCCGCGAGCCACAACTCTGGCCTCGTCTGCCCTGAGTACTTGGTAATGATAGTCGGGGCTCGGAACCGGGCCGGGAATGGCGCCCATCGTATGGCCTGGCTGAAGACCCGCGGACCTGGCGGTTCGGGCGAGGGGCTCCGATCCTCCTCACTGTCGTAGTGTCCTCCGCGTCTAGGGTTGTAGCCTCGGCGCACCCTTTCCTCGAGGCGGGCTCGACGGTCGCGGTGGTGTTGCTCGTTGCCGAAGCGATCCAGGGCTGCAAGTGTCCTGTCTCCTGTGTGCTCGGTGTGGACCGAGGCCTCGCACATGCGTTGGGAGGACGCTGCGTGATGCTCCGTGGGGCCTCCTCGCCTTCGGGAGGCAGAGCTCTCGGCTCATCGGGCAACGGCATTTTCCAAGAGGTCCTTGAGTTCACCCTGGATACGTCGCCCCTCGGTGGTGGATGGCTCCGGCATTGTCTGAAGTAACATAGCCGCTGCAGCTAGGTTCTGGCCGGCCCTGTTGAAGGCGGAGGCAGCCCTGCCCTGGCGTCGTCAATTATACGTCGCTGGACGTCCCGGGCCTGATGTTGCGCTCCTCCGACGAGTGCTCGACCTGCCCACTCCTGCTCGATGTTTTGTCGGAGCTGCACAAGTCGCCTCGTTTCTTCGTCGAGCTTGGCCTGCATCTCGCAGAGTTGCTTGAGTTGTGTGCCCTGACCCCTCGCAGGGACCCGGACCACCGCTAGCTCCCGCGGGATCTCAACGCGAGATGCAGGCACAGGGGCGTCGTCATTTCCTGGCATGCTGAGGTGGTTCTCTTCGTCGTGATCCCTCTGATCGACGTGGAAACATTCGCGAGTTGGGTCGTAACCCTCATCATCAAGGCTATGGCCATCGTCGGAGTAGCCGGAGAGGCAGTGGTCACATGCGGATATGAAGTCTCGCATGGCACTGGGATCACGGAGTCTGGAGAAATCCCAACTGAAGTCGGGGTTGTCCTCTTCCTCGGAACCCGCGGGTCCGGAGGTTGAGATGGACGTCAATAGGTCCCAAGTTGACCACATATGGTACCCCGGAAGGTCAGGATATGCCCTTGCGAAAGCGCTCACCGAAGTGGGGTCGCTTGGTGGATCGAAGCTGAATCTAAAAGGAACAGGATGGAAAACTGATGGTACCTCCTGGTTGATGGATGGTGGTGAAGTCGCATCGGGGATGGAATGCGCCGTTATCTCAGGTGCGAAACTAATGCCCGACAAGTCCCTCGCAAGGGTGCTGGCGTCATCAGTCCTCCTGGGGTTGGCACGTTGCTGGGAAGTGACACACGTCGTTGTCCCAGGTGCAAGGATATACCCGACATGTCTCCCGTAGGGGTGTCGGCGTCGTCGGCTCGCTGATCCGACAGCCGACGAGGTGCCGCCTCTTGCTTGGCCATGGTTGCTCTGTCTCCTCCTCCGGCGAGGAGGGTGGCGGGGCAAACCCGGGTGTTCCTCTTCCGCCACGGGGAGATGTCGTCGTCGAGTTCGCCTCCGTCGGGCGAGCCGATGACCGTCGTTGTTGTCGTGCTGCGAGGGGAGGAGTACCATGTCATAGCTGCCGTCGGGGGACATGAACTCGAGAGTCCCAAAGCGGAGCACCGTCCCGGGCCGAAGAGGTTGCTGAAGATTATCCATCTAGAACTCAATGGGAAAGTATTGCCTACACGCAGCTGGACCCCTACCTGGCGCGCCAACTGTCGGTGTTTTGGACCCGCGAGGACCCTCAACCGACTAGTGAATTTGACGCTACGTGTCCCTGCCCAGATGGATTGATGCAAGATGAAACATGAGAGGGGGGATGAGGCTTATATTATTTTGCACCGGGGTGCTCGTAGTAGGGGTTACAAGCTTCGCGGGAGAGGGTTCGGCCTTGAAGTGAGCCGTCTGAGTTAGCCTCTTTCGCGTCTCCTAGGAAGGCCTTGGGCATCCCCTTTTATAGACACAAGGGGATGGTCCAGCTGTACATATGGGGGTGTAGCTATGTGCTAACGTGGCCGGCGGAGAAGTGCTTGAGCCCTGTAGAAGCGTAGCTGGCGGTGCGGCCCTGGGTCCTGCTGACGTTTCTTTGCCTTCATAGAGAGCTGAGAACAATCGATGTCATGGACGCATGCAGGGAACCATCATTACCTGTTGCCGGAGTAATCTAGATGTGACACCGGTCTTGTTCCTTCGTAGCCTGAGGCGGCTAGCTAGGGGTAGGGTAATGATGTATCCCCTGTAGCGTAGTCGGTCCGAGGCTGATGTCTGGCGAGGCGGTGACTTCTCCCGAGGCCGAGGCTGAGGTCGGGCGAGGCGAGGACCTTCTCCCGAGGCCGAGGCTGAGGCCGAGGCCTGGGGTCGGGCGAGGCGGAGACCTTCTCCCGAGGCCGAGGCTAAGGCCAAGGCCTGGGGTCGGGCAAGGCGGAGCTCCCTGTTGCGCCCGAGGCCGAACTCGGGAGAGGTCGTGACTTACTGTTGTTAGTCTTACCCTAGTGGTTGGCACAGTAGTCGGAACGGGGTGAATAGTGTTGTTTTCCTGTCAGAACGATCAGTAAAGGGGTGAAGTGAATGTGGTCATTTCGACCTTGCCAACTGAGGCGCGCGTGTCAGGATAAGGCGTCAGGTGATTGTCGGGGACCATAATTAGGGGTACCCTCAAGACTCCTAATTCTCAGCTGGTAACCCCCATCAGCACAAAGCTGCAAAGGCCTGATGGGTGCGATTAAGTCAGGGATCGGTCCATTCGAGGGACTCGATCACGCCTCGCCCGAGCCTAGCCTCGGGCAAGGGTAGCCGACCCCGGAGGATCTCCACCTCGCTCGAGGTCCCCCTCCAGCGACGAACATACTTCCGGCTCGCCCGAGGCCCTGTCTTCGCCAAGAAGCAACCCTGACCAAATCGCCGCGCCAACCAACCAAATCGCAGGAGCATTTAATGCAAAGGTGGCCTGACACCTTTATCCTGACGCGCGCCCTTCAGTCGACAGAGCCGAAGTGACCACAGTCACTTCGTCGATCCACTGACCGGCCTGACAGAAGGACAGCGCCGCCTGCGCCATACCAACTGCAGTGCCACTTGACAGAGTGAGGCTGACAGGCAGTCAGGCCCGGCCTCAGGCACCATAGGAAGCTCCGCTCCGCCCGACCCAGGGCTCGGACTCGGGCTAAGCCCCGGAAGATGGCGAACTCCGCTCTGCCCGACCCAGGGCTCGGACTCGGGCTAAGCCCCGGAAGACGGCGAACTCCGCTCCGCCCGACCCAGGGCTCGGACTCGGGCTAAGCCCTGGAAGACGGCGAACTCCGCTCCGCCCGACCCAGGGCTCGGACTCGGGCTCAGCCCCGAAAGACGACGAACTCCGCTCCGCCCGACCCAGGGCTCGGACTTGGGCTCAGCCCCGGAAGACGACGAACACCGCTCCGCCCGACCCCAGGGCTCGGACTCAGCCCTGGCCTCAGCTGACGGTCTCCGCCTCGCCCGACCCAGGGGCTCGGACTCAACCTCGGCCACGGAAGATAGACTCGACCTCGACCTCGAAGGAGCCTCCACATCGCCCAACCTAGGGCGCAGACTAGCCACGTCAACAGGAGGCGCCATCATCACCCTACCCCAAGCTGACTCGGGCCACGGGGAACAAGACCGGCGTCCCATCTAGCTCGCTCCGCCAGATAGGCAATGATGGCGCCCCGCGCACTCTGTGACGACGGCGGCTCTCAGCCCCCTTACGGAAGCAAGAGGACGTCAGCAAGAACTCGACAGCTCCGACAGCTGTCCTTCCTCCAGGCTCCAGCGCTCCTCCGACGGCCACGACACCACACGAACCGGGCGCCAAAACCTCTCCGGCCGCCACGATGGCGTGTACTTAAGGCGCTAGCTCTCCTCCGCTAGAGACGTAGCACTCTGCTACACCCCCCATTGTACACCTGGATCCTCTCCTTACGCCTATAAAAGGAAGAACCAGGGCCCTCTTAGAGAAGGTTGGCCGCGCGGGGACGAGGATGAGACAGGCGCTCGCGTAAGGCCGCTTGCTCCGTCTCCCGCGTGGACGCTTGTAACCCCCTACTGCAAGCGCGCCCGACCTGGGCGCGGGACGAACACGAAGGCCTCGGGATTTCCACCTCTCTCACGCCCGTCTCCGGCCACCTTTCTCCCCCCTTCGCGCTCGGCCTCGCGCCGACCCATCTGGGCTGGGGCACGCGGCGACATTTCACTCGTCGGCCCAGGGACCCCCCGGTCTCGAAACGCCGACAGTTGGTGCGCCAGGTAGGGGCCTGCTGCGTGTTGATGAACAGCTTCCCGTCAAGCTCCAGATGGGCAGTCTCCAGCAACCTCTCCAGCCCGGGACGGTGCTCCGTTTCGGGAGTCTTGAGTTCATGTCCCTCGACGGCAGCTACGACATGATACTCCTTCCCCCGCCGTGCGACAGCAGCAATGGCGGCCGACAGCCCGCCCACCGGCGGCGGAATCGGCGATGTTTTCCCCGCGTGGTGGAAGAACAACATTCGAGCTCACCCCGTCCTCTCCCCCGCCGACGGAGGAGGAGGCGGGGCAACCAAGGCCAAGCAGGAGGCAGCGCCTCGTCGGCTGTCGAGCGAGTAGACAGCGCTGGCACCCCAACGGGGGGCGCACCGGGCATCGACCTCGCGTTTGAGACGAAGACGAGCGCCGTCTCCCCGCAACGCGCCGATTCCAAGCAAACGGACGACGCCAGCACGCTCGCGAAAGGCTTGCTGGGCATCACCCTCGTACCAGAGACGACGGTGCAGTCAGTCCCTGACGTGACTTCATCACCGCCCGTCGACCAAGAGGTACCGACCGATTCTCATCTCACGCCCCTTGGATTCAGCCTCGACCCGCCAAGCGACTTTGCTTTGGCGGGCGCCCTCGCAGAGGCGAGTCCAAACCCTCTGGGGTTTCGTATGCGGTCACCTTGGGACCGGCTGACGGACGTCTCGACCTACGGGCCCTCTGGGTCCGAGGAAGACGACGTGCCCGACTTCTGTTGGGATTTCTCCGGACTTGGCAACCCCAGTGCCATGCAGGACTTCATGACCGCATGCGACTACTGCCTTTCCGACTGTTCCGACGGTAGCCGCAGCCTTAGCGACAAGGACTGCGGCCCGAGTCGCGAATGTTTCCACGTCGATCTAGGGGGTCCCTCCGAAGGCAACCATCTTGGTATGCCGGAGAACGGTGATCTCCCTAGGCCTGTGCCTCGCGTTGACATCCTACGGGAGCTAGCAGTGGTCCCCGTTCAGGCGGGGAGTCATGACCCACAGCTCGAGCAAATCCGCGGGGTGCCGGCCAGGCTCGACGAGGGAGCAGGAGCACTTGAGCCGATCCGCTGGGACGTCGGGCAGGAATGGGCGGGCCAACCTCCGGCCGGGGAAATGCGTCATCTACCCTAGGGCTTCTAGCACCGCATCGCCGACGATGCCAGGATGAGGCCGCCGTCCGCTTCCAGTGGAGTCGGCCAGAACCTGGCTACAGCGACAATGCTCCTCCGCGCGATGCCGGAGCCATCAACCAGGTCATTTCAACCTTGCCAACTGAGGCGCGCGTGTCAGGATAAGGCGTTAGGTGATTGTCGGGGACCATAATTAGGGGTACCCTCAAGACTCCTAATTCTCAGCTGGTAACCCCCATCAGCACAAAGCTGCAAAGGCCTGATGGGTGCGATTAAGTCAGGGATCGGTCCATTCGAGGGACTCGATCACGCCTCGCCCGAGCCTAGCCTCGGGCAAGGGTAGCCGACCCCGGAGGATCTCCGCCTCGCTCGAGGTCCCCCTCCAGCGACGAACATACTTCCGGCTCGCCCGAGGCCCTGTCTTCGCCAAGAAGCAACCCTGACCAAATCGCCGCACCAACCGACCAAATCGCAGGAGCATTTAATGCAAAGGTGGCCTGACACCTTTATCCTGACGCGCGCCCTTCAGTCGATAGAGCCGAAGTGACCGCAGTCACTTCGCCGATCCACTGACCGGCCTGACAGAAGGACAGCGCCGCCTGCGCCGTACCAACTGCAGTGCCACTTGACAGAGTGAGGCTGACAGGCAGTCAGGCCCGGCCTCAGGCACCATAGGAAGCTCCGCTCCGCCCGACCCATGGCTCGGACTCGGGCTAAGCCCCGAAAGATGGCGAACTCCGCTCCGCCAGACCCAGGGCTCGGACTCGGGCTAAGCCCCGGAAGACGGCGAACTCTGCTCCGCCCGACCCAGGGCTCGGACTCGGGCTAAGCCCTGGAAGACGGCGAACTCCGCTCCGCCCGACCCAGGGCTCGGACTCGGGCTCAGCCCCGAAAGACGACGAACTCCGCTCCGCCCGACCCAGGGCTCGGACTTGGGCTCAGCCTCGGAAGACGACGAACACCGCTCCGCCCGACCCCAGGGCTCGGACTCAGCCCTGGCCTCAGCTGACGGTCTCCGCCTCACCCGACCCAGGGGCTCGGACTCAACCTCGGCCACGGAAGACAGACTCGACCTCGACCTCGAAGGAGCCTCCACATCGCCCAACCTAGGGCGCAGACCAGCCACGTCAACAGGAGGCGCCATCATCACCCAACCCCAAGCTGACTCGGGCCACGGGGAACAAGACCGGCGTCCCATCTGGCTCGATCCGCCAGATAGGCAATGATGGCGCCCCGCGCACTCTATGACGACGGCGGCTCTCAGCCCCCTTACGGAAGCAAGAGGACGTCAGCAAGAACTCGACAGCTCCGACAGCTGTCCTTCCTCCAGGCTCCAGCGCTCCTCCGACGGCCACGACACCACACGAACCGGGCGCCAAAACCTCTCCGGCCGCCACGATGGCGTGTACTTAAGGCGCTAGCTCTCCTCCGCTAGACACGTAGCACTCTGCTACACCCCCCATTGTACACCTGGATCCTCTCCTTACGCCTATAAAAGGAAGGACCAGGGCCCTCTTAGAGAAGGTTGGTCGCGCGGGGACGAGGACGAGACAGGCGCTCGCGTAAGGCCGCTCGCTCCGTCTCCCGCGTGGACGCTTGTAACCCCCTACTGCAAGCGCACCCGACCTGGGCGCGGGACGAACACGAAGGCCGCGGGATTTCCACCTCTCTCACGCCCGTCTCCGGCCACCTTTCTCCCCCCTTCGCGCTCGGCCTCGTGCCGACCCATCTGGGCTGGGGCACGCAGCGACATTTCACTCGTCGGCCCAGGGACCCCCGGTCTCGAAACGCCGACAGTTGGTGCGCCAGGTAGGGGCCTGCTGCGTGTTGACGAACAGCTTCCTGTCAAGCTCCAGATGGGCAGTCTCCAGCAACCTCTCCAGCCCGGGACGGTGCTCCGTTTCGGGAGTCTTGAGTTCATGTCCCTCGACGGCAGCTACGACATGATACTCCTTCCCCCGCCGTGCGACAGCAGCAATGGCGGCCGACAGCCCGCCCGCCGGCGGCGGAATCGGCGATGTTTTCCCCGCGTGGTGGAAGAACAACATTCAAGCTCACCCCGTCCTCTCCCCCGCCGATGGAGGAGGAGGCGGGGCAACCAAGGCCAAGCAGGAGGCAGCGCCTCGTCGGCTGTCGAGCGAGTAGACAGCACTGGCACCCCAACGGAGGGCGCACCGGGCATCGACCTCGCGTTTGAGACGAAGACGAGCGCCGTCTCCCCGCAACGCGCCGATTCCAAGCAAACGGACAACGCCAGCACGCTCGCGAAAGGCTTGCTGGGCGTCACCCTCGTACCAGAGACGACGGTGCAGTCAGTCCCTGACATGACTTCATCTCCGCCCGTCGACCAAGAGGTACCGACCAATTCTCATCTCACGCCCCTTGGATTCAGCCTCGACCCGCCAAGCGACTTTGCTTTGGCGGGCGCCCTCGTAGAGGCGAGTCCAAACCCTCTGGGGTTTCGTATGCGGTCACCTTGGGACCGGCTGACGGACGTCTCGACCTACGGGCCCTCTAGGTCCGAGGAAGACGACGTGCCCGACTTCTATTGGGATTTCTCCGGACTTGGCAACCCCAGTGCCATGCGGGACTTCATGACCGCATGCGACTACTGCCTTTCCGACTGTTCCGACGGTAGCCACAGCCTTGGCGACGAGGACTGCGGCCCGAGTCGCGAATGTTTCCACGTCGATCTAGGGGGTCCCTCCGAAGGCAACCATCTTGGTATGCCGGAGAACGGTGATCTCCCTAGGCCTGTGCCTCGCGTTGACATCCTACGGGAGCTAGCAGTGGTCCCCGTTCAGGCGGGGGGTCATGACCCACAGCTCGAGCAAATCCACGGGGTGCCGGCCAGGCTCGACGAGGGAGCAGGAGCACTTGAGCCGATCCGCCGGGACGTCGGGCAGGAATGGGCGGGCCAACCTCCGGCCGGGGAAATGCGTCATCTACCCTAGGGCTTCTAGCACCGCATCACCGACGATGCCAGGATGAGGCCGCCGCCCCCTTCCAGTGGAGTCAGCCAGAACCTGGCTACAGCGGCAATGCTCCTCCGCGCGATGCCGGAGCCATCAACCACCGAGGGACGGCGAATCCAGGGAGAGCTCAAGAATCTCCTGGAGGACGCCGCGGTCCGACGGGACGAAAGCTCTGCCTCCCGAAGGCAGGGGTACCCCTCGGAACATCGCACCGCGACTTCCCGATTCATGCGGGAAGCCTCGGTTCACACCGGGCACACGCGCAACACAGCGCCTGTGGCCCCGGGTCGCCTCGGCAACGAGCACCATCACCGTGACCGTCGGGCCCACCTCGACGAGAGGGTGCGCTGAGGCTACCACCCCAGGCGTGGGGGGCGCTACGACAGCGGGGAGGATCGGAGTCCCTCGCCCAAACCACCCGGTCCGCAGGCTTTTAGCCGCGCCATACGTCGGGCGCCGTTCCCGACCCGGTTCCGACCCCCGACTACTATCACAAAGTACTCGGGGGAGACAAGACCGGAACTGTGGCTCGCGGACTACCGGCTGGCCTGCCAACTGGGTGGAACGGACGATGACAACCTCATCATCCGCAACCTCCCCCTGTTCCTCTCCGACACCGCTCGCGCCTGGTTGGAGCACCTGCCTCCGGGGCAGATCTCCAACTGGGACGACCTGGTCCAGGCCTTCGCCAGCAATTTCCAGGGCACGTACGTGCGCCCTGGAAACTCCTGGGACCTCCAAAGCTGCTGGCAGCAGCCGGGAGAGTCTCTCCGGGACTACATCCGACGATTCTTGAAGCAGCGCACCGAGCTGCCCAACATCACCGATTCGGATGTCATCGGCGCGTTCTTCGCTGGTACCACCTGCCGCGACCTGGTGAGCAAGCTGGGTCGCAAGACCCCCACCAGGGCGAGCGAGCTGATGGACATCGCCACCAAGTTCGCCTCTGGCCAGGAGGCGGTTGAGGCTATCTTCCGGAAGGACAAGCAGCCCCAGGGCCGCCCACCGGAAGATGCCCCCGAGGCGTCAACTCAGCGCGGCGCCAAGAAGAAGGGCAAGAAGAAGTCGCAAGCGAAACGCGACGCCGCCGACGCGGACCTTGTCGCCGCCGCCGAGTACAAGAACCCTCGGAAACCCCTCGGAGGTGCCAACCTCTTCGACAAGATGCTCAAGGAGTCGTGACCCTATCATCAGGGGCCCGTCAAGCACACCCTTGAGGAGTGCGCCGTGCTTCGGCGCCACTTCCACAGGGCCGGGCCACCCGCGAAGGGAGGCAGGGCCCGCGACGACGACAAGAAGGAAGATCACCAGGCAGGAGAGTTCCCCGAGGTCCGCGACTGCTTCATGATCTATGGTGGGCAAGCGGCGAACGCCTCGACTCGGCACCGCAAGCAAGAGCGTCGGGAGGTCTATTCGGTGAAGGTGGCGGCGCCAGTCTACCTAGACTGGTCCGACAAGCCCATCACCTTCGACCAAGCCGACCACCCCGACCACGTGCCGAGCCTGGGGAAATACCTGCTCGTCGTCGACCCCGTCATCGGCGACGTCAGGCTCACCAAGGTCCTCATGGACGGAGGCAGCAGCCTCAACATCATCTACGCTGAGACCCTCGGGCTTCTGCGTGTTGATCTGTCCTCGGTCCGGGCAGGCGCTGCGCCTTTCCACGGGATCATTCCCGGGAAGCGCGTCCAGCCCCTCGGACAACTCGACCTTCCCGTCTGCTTCGGAGCACCCTCCAACTTCCAAAGGGAGACCCTCACGTTCGAGGTGGTCGGGTTCCGAGGAACCTACCACGCGGTACTGGGGAGGCCATGTTACGCGAAGTTCATGGTCGTCCCCAACTACGCCTACCTCAAGCTCAAGATGCCGGGCCCCGACGGGGTCATCACCGTCGGCCCCACGTACCGACACGCGTTCAAATGCGACATCGAGTGCATGGAGTACGCCGAGGCCCTCGCCGAATCCGAGGCCCTCATCGCCGACCTGGAGAGCCTCTCTAAGGAGGTGCCAGACGTGAAGCGTCATGCCGGCAACTTCGAGCCAGATCCGTCCCCCTCGACCCCAGTGGCGACGCCTCCAGGCAGATCCGGATCGGCTCCGAGCTCGATCCCAAATAGGAAGCGGTGCTCGTCGACTTTCTCCGCGTGAACGCCGACGTCTTCGCGTGGAGTCCCTCGGACATGCCCGACATACCGAGGGATGTCGCCGAGCACTCGCTGGACATCCGAGCGGGAGCCCGACCCGTCAAGCAGCCTCTGCGCCGATTCGACGAAGAGAAGCGCAGAGCCATAGGCGAGGAGATCCACAAGCTAATGGCGGCAGGGTTCATCAAAGAGGTATTCCAGCCCGAATGGCTTGCCAACCCTGTGCTTGTGAGAAAGAAAGGAGGGAAATGGCGGATGTGTGTAGACTACACTGGTCTAAACAAAGCATGTCCGAAGGTTCCCTACCCTCTGCCTCGCATCAATCAAATCGTGGATTCCATTACTGGGTGCGAAACCCTGTCTTTCCTCGATGCCTACTCAGGGTATCACCAAATCAGGATGAAGGAGTCCGACCAGCTCGCGACTTCTTTCATCACGCTACCCACAAGTTCAGAAGCTGCTGTACGCGGTGATCCTGACGCGGCGGAAGTTGCGACACTACTTCGAGTCTCACCCGGTAACTGTGGTGTCATCCTTCCCCCTGGGGGAGATCATCCAGTGCCGAGAGGCCTCAGGTAGAATCGCAAAGTGGGCGGTGGAAATCATGGGCGAAACAATCTCGTTCGCCCCTCGGAAGGCCATCAAGTCCCAGGTCTTGGCGGACTTCGTGGCTGAATGGGTCGACACCTAGCTCCCAACAGCCCCGATACAACCGGAACTCTGGACCATGTTCTTCGACGGGTCGCTGATGAAGACAGGAGCCGGCGCAGGCCTACTCTTCATCTCGCCCCTCGGGAAGCACCTACGCTATGTGTTACGCCTCCATTTCCCGGCGTCCAACAATGTGGCCGATTATGAGGCTCTGGTCAACGGGTTGCGGATCGCCATCGAGCTAGGGGTCCGACGCCTCGACGCTCGCGGTGACTCGTAGCTCGTCATCGACCAAGTCATGAAGAACTCCCACTGCCGCGACCCGAAGATGGAGGCCTACTGCGATGAGGTTCGGCGCCTGGAAGACAAGTTCCACGGGCTCGAGCTCAACCACATCGCCCGGCGCTACAACGAGACTGCGGACGAGCTGGCTAAAATAGCCTCGGGGCGAACAACGGTTCCCCCGGACGTCTTCTCCCGAGACATGCATCAACCCTCCATCAAGATCGACGACACGCCCGAGCCCGAAGCACCCTCGGCCCAGCCCGAGGTACCCTCGGCTCAGTCCGAGGCACCCTCGGCTCGGCCCGAGGCACCCTCAGCTCGGTCCAAGGCATCCTCGGTTCAGCCCGAGGTACCCTCGGCCCCCGAGGGTGAGGCACTGCGCGTCGAGGAGGAGCGAAACGGGGTCACGCCTAATCAAAACTGGCAGACCCCGTACCTGCAATATCTCCACCGAGGAGAGCTGCCCCTCGACCGAGCCGAAGCTCGGCGGTTGGCGCAACGCGCCAAGTCGTTCGTCTTGCTGGGAGATGGGAAGGAGCTCTACCACCGCAGCCCCTCAGGTATCCTCCAGCGATGCATTTCCATCACCAAAGGTCAGGAACTCCTACGAGAGATACACTCGGGGGCTTGCGGCCATCACGCGGCACCTCGAGCCCTTGTCGGAAACGCCTTCCGGCAAGGTTTCTACTGGACGACGGCGGTGGCCGACGCCACTAGAATTGTCCGCACCTGCGAAGGGTGTCAATTCTACGCAAGGCAGACCCACCTGCATGCTCAGGCTCTGCAGACGATACCCATCACCTGGCCTTTTGCTGTGTGGGGTCTGGACCTCGTCGGCCCCTTGCAGAAGGCACCCGGGGGCTACACGCACCTGTTGGTCGCCATCGACAAATTCTCCAAGTGGATCGAGGTCCGACCCCTAAACAGCATCGGGTCCGAGCAGGCGGTGGCGTTCTTCACCAACATCATCCATCGTTTCGTGGTCCCGAACTCCATCATCACCGACAACGGCACCCAGTTCACCGGCAGAAAGTTCCTGGACTTCTGCGAGGATCACCACATCCGAGTGGACTGGGCCGCCGTGGCTCACCCCATGACGAATGGGCAAGTAGAGCGTGCCAACGGCATGATTCTACAAGGACTCAAGCCTCGGATCTACAACGACCTCAACAAGTTCGGCAAGCGATGGATGAAGGAACTCCCCTCGGTGGTCTGGAGCCTGAGGACAACGCCGAGCTGGGCCACGGGCTTCACGCCATTCTTTCTAGTCTATGGGGCCGAGGCCATCTTGCCCACAGACTTAGAATACGGTTCCCCAAGGACGAGGGCCTATGATGACCAAAGCAACCAGGCTAATCGAGAAGACTCGATGTACCTGCTGGAAGAGGCTTGGGACATGGCCTTGCTACACTCGGCACGGTACCAGCAGTCCCTGCGATGCTACCACGCCCGAGGGGTCCGGTCCCGAGACCTCCAGGCGGGCGACCTGGTGCTTCGGCTGCGACAAGACGCCCGAGGGCGACACAAGCTCACGCCTCCCTAGGAAGGGTTGTTCGTCATCGCCAAAGTTCTGAAGCCCGGAACATACAAGCTGGCCAACAGCCAAGGCGAGGTCTACAGCAACGCTTGGAACATCCAACAGCTACATCGCTTCTACCCTTAAGATGTTTTCAAGTTGTTCATATACCTCGCTCCCATGCAAAGTTTAGTCATCAAGGAAGGGTCAGCCTTGCCTCGGCAAAGCCCGACCCTCCCTCGGGGGCTAAAAGGGGGAACCCCCTCTGCGTTGAATTTTTTCCTCGAAAAAAGATCCTTTCTGCCAGAATGTCTTTCGTGCTTTTCGACCACTTCGGAAGTGGATCCTGAAAACGACGGAGTACACGTAAGCAGCCAAGGCTGACCGAGCCGAGGGACTCCTACGCCTCCGGGATACGGATACCTCACTCATCACCTTCTGCGATAAGTAACTCACGTTCGGATAAGTGATTCCGCGGACCGAACAAGTCTTCACGCTCGAAAGCTCCTTGCCGAAGCGGTTCTTCGGGCCTTCTCGACTGCGTCGGTGACAGAACCCCATGGACGGGCAAGAGCGCGCGTAAACGGCAAGGCCGACCGAGCCGAGGGATTCCTACGCCTCCGGGATACGGATACCTCACTCATCACCTTCCGTGAAAAGCAACTCTCGCTCGCACAGACATTTCTGTTACCGACGAAAAAGTCCAGATACTCGAAACAAGAGGAAAAGAAGTGCAGCTTTACAAACACGGCGAGGGTGTGTTTGGGCCTCGGCGGCCGCAGAAAACACACGCTACAAGACAATCCGATCCTGCAGGCTCGGATCATGACGACTGAAGGGAGCAGCAGCACCCTCGGCGTCGACTACACCTTCGGCGAGGTCCGACCTAGCCTCGGACGGCGGCCCGGTCCGAGGATCTCCACTCTGAAGGACGACGTCATCACCACGCCCGGGCCATCGCCGCCAGGGTCTTCTCCGAGAATCCGGCCCGAGCAGGCGGCTCGGCTGGACACCCTGAGGCCTCGGCCAGCTGTCCTCCGAGGGCATCAGCCCGGCCCGAGGCCTCGGCAGATCAATTCTGGCGTCGGTCCCGCTAACGGACGACCCGGCCAGGCTCCGGCCGACCAAGTCTTCTTTTTCGAGCCAACTCTGCCTCTGTCCATGCTGACACCGCTACCTCTGGCCTCGGCTCATCGAAGAGTGGCCGAGGGGTTCCTTTAACTAAGCAAGAGAAGCCTCGGACAGCAAGGCCGACCGAGCCGAGGGACTCCTACGCCTCCGGGATACGGATACCTCACTCGTCACCTTTGCACGGGGCAACTCACGCTTGGTGAAGCGGTTCAGACAACCAACAGGCGAGTCTTAGTGCTCGAAAATGAGGAAAAAATACATACATGTTCAGGCCTCGACAGCCACAATGAACAAAAGACCGGCATTCAAGGTGCCATTACAAACGGAACTCCGGTTCCACCTCCGCAGGTACGAACAACCCCACTCGATCGGGGGGCCTGCGGAGCGACAGAAGACCGACGAACGGCACGCCGTCGCCCACTCCAGTAGTGGCGACGACGACGACCCCGCTCCGAGTGGCCGAACTGTAGCAGCGATGGCCTCAGGGCGGACGCTGCTGCAACCTTGCCCTCGCCCACGCCGACGCTCGAGGGGCGAGGACAAGTACAAAGAGCCGGAGGCCCGAAGCGCGGATGGTGGCGGTGATCCCGTCGGCAACGGGGACTTCTCGAGCCGCCTCCACCTCGGCACCGACGACAGGGGCCGTCAGCCCTCCGGCAGATCCCCACTCAGATCCTCCCGGACGAGTGGGGCACCGACCTCTGCGTGGAGGCGCCGTACCGGTGCAAAGGTAGGACCACCCCAGAACACGAACGCCGCCCTGGCAGCGCGCGATATCTTGGGCGGTCCTCCCGTGCACACGGCGCAGTAACCGCCTTCTGGCAGGAGGGGGCACCGGGAGCCAAGCCGACGAGCCCGACGCGCTGAGGCTGACGATGCCCGCTGTCGACCAGCCCCGCGTTGTCAAAGTTCGACCCGCCCGCAGGGCCAGTGAGCACCCTCTCCCTCGAACGCCGAAGGAGAGGCCGACCCACGAACCCGCGCGGGAGGTAGAGCTCCGGCTCATCCCGGTCTCCACCCCAGCAAGGATGATGAACATCCTTGAAGCTGAGGGTGGGACCAAGATCACAGCCCGGCTCGCTTCTCCCCACCCAGGGGCTGGTGGTCACCGTCTCGGGTGACCGCCGGCGGAGGGGTGCAGCCAGGCTGACTGATGAAAATCCTTGAAGCCGAACGATGGCTGAAAGGTACCAACTCCCACGAAGTTGCGTTCCTCCAACGACAAGGCGGAAGGACTGCGGGCATCCCCCATCCGGGGGCTTGGAAGGTGGAAAGACACGATGCATGAGGGAGCGCGAAGACATGGTCGCCTTTCAAGGGGGTCACCCTCCTTTTAAAGGCGACTCTCCCTACTTGCGTCCCCAGCCGTCACGGGCTGAGTCTTCTCCAGCACGCTCCAAGGTCCTCCCCCTACGGCGCGGGGGCTGGGCCCCACGCGTCATGCAAGCCGGCCCAGGGCGGAAGAAGCTAAACCGCCGCGCGCGGTGCATGCAACCGTCCAGCGGTTGCAAACGTCCCTCCACTTTCGCCCAGACCAGCGGGTGACAGGGCGGGCAGCCATGCAGGCGGCATGCAACCGTGCCAAGTGGGTGCACCTCTCCGACTTCCAGCGCGCCCAGCATGGAAGCCCAGGCCCATGCGTCATGCAATCGGTGCGCCGGATGCTACGTGCGAGCAACTGCACCGCCGCCCGTGCCACTGTCACGCCTCCTCGACTGCGGGACCAGTACCATGACTCGAGGCAACCCTACGCACGACCCAGCAGCGCCAGCCTGGCGCGACGGTCAATGCGGTCAAAAATGGGCCGGCAGTAATGGCGGTGGCAGGCGGACAGGAGCGGCGGTCACGTCGTCAGCCAAGCTTACGTCCCATCCGGGGGCAGCGAGAGAACCCTCTCTCACGGCGTGAAGAAGACGCGCCCGTGTTCCGTTCCTCGAACGGCTCGCGCACGTGCAACGGCTGCCCCGCGAACCGCATGCCTCGTTGCATTAACTCCACGGCGGGACAGGCGGCGCCTCTGGCAAGAGAAGCAAGCGACGCTTCGCCTTCGCCATAATGACCGCGTCAAAAAAGGTACGCCACGTCATTCGATTTCGTATCCTTTTCCTTTTTCCTCTTTCTCTCTCTTACAACAGGGACCGGGAAAGGGGGATACCCCGAAAAGGATCCTTCTCTGTGAAGGAACCAGGCTCCGAGCCTCCCTACTGATCAGAGGTTCGAAGGCTGGCCCCTCGAAGGGTTCAACAACCGCCTCAGAGCGCGTGGGCTCCACACCCACTACTGGTCAGAGGTTCGAAGGTCAGCCCCTCGGAAGGGTTCAACGACCGCCTCAGGCTACTCGGGCTCTGTGCCCACTACTGATCAGGGGTTCGAAGGCTGGCCCTCGAAGGGTTCACAGCCGCCTCAGACACAGAGCGAGGGATGACCATGGGTACGTTCGATACATAACCAAGGCTCGGGTTGCGCTCCCGAGGTACCCTAGGACATTTCCGAGACCAGCGGGAACGATCTTGTAACGGAATCCCATCAGAGGGAGGCATCGAGCCCTCGGACCCCGTCGACAGGGGACCGGGTCCGGCAGATCACCCGCAGGTACTTTTGGGCACGCCTCTGGGCCTCTAGCCGACCCCTAGCAAATGGGGCACAGACGTCCACTCGGATTACTCGCCAGCAGCTCACCGGAGACACCATGTTCGGCGCCCTCCGAGGGCAACATGGCGCTTTCCCCCCTCCTCCTTGCGGAAAGGCGACGCAGGGGCGTATGTAAAAAAGTCGAGTCTGTCCCTGACCGTCCTCTCGCCCTGTGCAGGGGCTCGGGGGCTGCTCTCGCAAACCCGGCTCCGGCCAAACCGTTGACAGCGTCAACATACCAGCCCGAGAACTTGGGACCCGACCGTGCACCCGGGCTACGGCCTGCTCGCATGAGGGAATGACCAGACCAGCCAAAGCATTGCGCGAGGCATTAAGACCTCGGATGAGTCAAACCACTCCTCCGAGGCCTCGGGGGCTACACCCGGCGGGTGCGCTCGCGCGCACCCACTGGAACAAAACGCAACCGAGAAAGGCTGGTCCCCTTGCAAAACAATGCGACAAAAGCCTCCAAGCGAGTGTTAACACTCCCTTCGAGGCTCGGGGGCTACTGTCGGGGACCATAATTAGGGGTACCCTCAAGACTCCTAATTCTCAGCTGGTAACCCCCATCAGCACAAAGCTGCAAAGGCCTGATGGGTGCGATTAAGTCAGGGATCGGTCCATTCGAGGGACTCGATCACGCCTCGCCCGAGCCTAGCCTCGGGCAAGGGCAGCCGACCCCGGAGGATCTCCGCCTCGCCCGAGGTCCCCCTCCAGCGACGAACATACTTCCGGCTCGCCCGAGGCCCTATCTTCGCCAAGAAGTAACCCTGACCAAATCGCCGCGCCAACCGACCAAATCGCAGGAGCATTTAATGCAAAGGTGGCCTGACAACTTTATCCTGACGTGCGCCCTTCAGTCGACAGAGCCGAAGTGACCGCAGTCACTTCGCCGCTCCACTGACCGGCGTAACAGAAGGACAGCGCCGCCTACGACGTACCGACTGCAGTGCCACTTGATAGAGTGAGGCTGACAGGCAGTCAGGCCCGGCCTCAGGCACCATAGGAAGCTCCGCTCCGCCCGACCCAGGGCTCGGACTCGGGCTAAGCCCTGGAAGATGGCGAACTCCGCTCCGCCCGACCCAGGGCTCGGACTCGGGCTAAGCCCCGGAAGACGGCGAACTCCGCTCCGCCTGACCCAGGGCTCGGACTCGGGCTAAGCCCTGGAAGACGGCGAACTCCGCTCCGCCCGACCCAGGGCTCGGACTCGGGCTCAGCCCCGGAAGACGACGAACTCCGCTCCGCCCGACCTAGGGCTCGGACTTGGGCTCATCCCCGGAAGACGACGAACACCGCTCTGCCCGACCCCAGGGCTCAGACTCAGCCCTGGCCTTAGCTGACGGTCTCCGCCTCACCCGACCCAGGGGCTCGGACTCGACCTCGGCCACGGAAGACAGACTCGACCTCAACCTCGGAGGAGCCTCCACATCGCCCAACCTAGGGCGCAGACCAGCCACGTCAACAGGAGGCGCCATCATCACCCTACCCCAAGCTGACTCGGGCCACGGGGAACAAGACCGGCGTCCCATCTGGCTCGCTCCGCCAGATAGGCAATGATGGCGCCCCGCGCACTCTGTGACGACGGCGGCTCTCAGCCCCCTTACGGAAGCAAGAGGACGTCAGCAAGGACTCGACAGCTCCAACAGCTGTCCTTCCTCCAGGCTCCAGCGCTCCTCCGACGGCCACGACACCACACGAACCGGGCGCCAAAACCTCTCCGGCCGCCACGATGGCGTGTACTTAAGGCGCTAGCTCTCCTCCGCTAGACACGTAGCACTCTGCTACACCCCCCATTGTACACCTGGATCCTCTCCTTACGCCTATAAAAGGAAGGACCAGGGCCCTCTTAGAGAAGGTTGGTCGCGCGGGGACGAGGACGAGACAGGCGCTCGCGTAAGGCCGCTCGCTCCCTCTCCCGCGTGGACGCTTGTAACCCCCTACTGCAAGCGCACCCGACCTGGGCGCGGGACGAACACGAAGGCCGCGGGATTTCCACCTCTCTCACGCCCGTCTTCGGCCACCTTTCTCCCCCCTTCGTGCTCGGCCTCGCGCCGACCCATCTGGGCTGGGGCACGCGGCGACATTTCACTCGTCGGCCCAGGGACCCCCCCCGGTCTCGAAACGCCGACAGTGATCCCCGCATTAAATGCGCATGCGATACGGTCGGTGGTAAGGCGATTTGGCCGAGGTTGCTATACGACAAAGTTTGCCCGAGCTTGGCCTCGGGCGAGCCGGGGGTGCGCCCACTGCCTGAGGAGGCCCTCGGGCGAGGCATGAATCCGTCCGGGACTACTGTTCTTGCCCGAGGCTGGGCTCGGGCGAGACGAGATCGTGTCCCTTGTTAGATGAGACTTTAACTTTGAGTTGTGCTTACCAGTCTTTACGGTCTGTTTTGAAGATGTTTTCCAGCCATGCTTAGGAGTATCGGGGGTACCCCTAATTACGGTACCCGACACCGCTAGAACGTGATGTAGAATTCTCTATTGAACTAAAGCCTGGTACAGCTCATATCTCTCGGAGGGACCCCCCCTTAGGAAGGCCCTGGACATCCCCTTTTATAGATACAAGGAGATGTCCAGCTATACAACGGGGTGTAGCTATGCGCTCACGTGGCTGGCGGGGGAGCGCCTTGAGCCCTGTACACGAGCTATCGTGGCCGTCGGAGAAGTGCCTTGAGCCCTGTAGAAGCACAGTTGTCGGCGCGGCATGGATCCTGCTGACGTTGTCTTGCTTCCGTAGGGGGTTGAGAGCAATCTGACGTCATGGGCGCACGCGGGGAACCATCATTACCTGTTACCGGAGCAACCTTAGATGGGACACCGGTCTTGTTCCTTCGTAGCCTGAGGCAGCTAGCTTGGAGTAGGGTAATGATGTATCCCCTGTAGTGTAGTCGGTCCAAGGCCCAGGTCGGGCGAGGCGGAGGCTTCTCCTGAGGCCGAGGCTGAGGTCGGGCGAGGCGGAGACCTTCTCCCGAGGCCAAGGCTCAGGCCGAGGCCTGGGGTCGGGTGAGGCGGAGACCTTCTCCCGAGGCCAAGGCTGAGGCCGAGGCCTGGGGTCAGGCGAGGCGGAGCTCCCTGTTGCGCCCGAGGCCGTACTCGTGGGAGATCGTGACTCAGTTTTACCCTGGTGGTTGGCATAGTAGCCGGAGCGGGGTGAATAGCGTTGTTTTCCTGTCAGATCGGACAATGAAGGAGCGAAGCGACTGTGGTCACTTCGACCTTGCCGACTGAGGCGCGTGTGTCAGGCGATCCCCGCATTATATGCGCATGCGATACGGTCGGCTGGTAAGGCGACCCGACCGAGGTCGCTGCACGTCAAAGTTCGCCCAAGCTGGGCTTCTTGCAAGCCGAGGGTGCGCTCACTGCCTGAGGAGGCCCTCGGGCGAGGCGTGAATCCGTCCGGGACTACTGTTCCCGCCCAAGGCCGAGGCTGGGCTCGGATGAGGTCGCGTCCCTTGGTAGACGAGGCCCTGACTTGAATCGTGCTTCATCAGCTGGGTATGGTTTGTTCTGAAGACGTTTTCCAACTAGATTAAGGAGCATTGTGGGTACCCCTAATTACGGTACCCGACAGTAGCCCCCGAGCCTCAAAGGGAGTGCGGGCACTCGCTTGGAGGTTCTGCCAGATTTTTGCAAGGGGACCGGACCTTCTCGGTTATACTTTGTTCCGGTGGGTGCGCGCGAGCGCACCCGCCGGGTGTAGCCCCCGAGGCCTCGGAGGAGTGGTTTGACTCCTCTGAGGTCTTAAGTCTTTTTGCGATGCCTTGGGCGGCCTTGTTGTTCCCTCGTGCGGCCTGGCCGTAGCCCGGGTGCACGGTCAGGCGCCGAGTTTTCACGCTGGTTTGTTGACGTGGTCAACGGTTCGGTTGTAGCTTGGTGCGAGAGCAGCCCCCGAGCCTCTGCACGGAGCGAGAGGACGATCAAGGACCGTCTCGACTTTTATTGTACGCCCCTTCGTCGCCTTTCCACAATGAGGAAGGGGGGAAAGCGCCATGTTGCCCTCGGAGGGCGCCGAACATGTTGTTTCCAGTGAGTTGCTAGCGGGTGATCCGAGTGGACGCCCGAGTCCCGTTCGATAAGGGTCGGCTAGTGGCCCAGAGGCGCGCTCCAAAAGTACCTGCAGGTGATTTGTCGGACCCGAACCCATTCGATAGGGTCCGAGGGCTCGATGCCTCCCTCCGGTGGGATTCCGTTACAAATCGTTCCTGCTGGTCTCGGAAATGTCCTAGGGTACCTCGGGAGCGTAGCCCGAGCCTCGGCCATATAACGGACGTACCCAGGGTCATCCCTGACTCTGCGTGCTCTAGGGCGGCTGTCGAACCCTTCCGAGGGGCCAGCCTTCGAACCCATGATCAGTAAAGGGCTCGAAGCCCGAGTGCTCTGGGGCGGTTGCCGAACCCCAGAGGGCGCAACCTTCGAACCTCTGATCAGTAGGAGGGCTCGGGGCCCGTTTCCTTCGCTGGGAAGGATCCTTTTTGGAATATCCCCTTTCCCGGTCTCTATGGCAAGAGAGAGAGAGGAAAAGGAAAATGATATGAATTTAAATAAGGCGGCGCACCTTTTTTGACGAGGTCATCATGACGGAGGTGAAACGGCGCCCGCTTCTCCTGCCGGAGGTGTCGCTTGCCCTGCCAAGGAGTTAATGCGATGGGACGGGCGATTCACGGAGCGTCTGTTGCGCGTACGCAAACCGTTCGAGGAACGGAGCACGGGTGCGTCGTCTTTACTCCGTGAGAGAGGGCTCCCCTACCATTTCAGGAGGGGGTGCGAGCCTGTAGGTGATTGGACCGCTGCTTCTGCCCGTCTGTTGCTGCAATTACTAACGGTCCGCTTTTGGCCATATCGAGTGTTGCGCCTATCCCCGCGGCTGACTGACCCATGATTGTTGCACTCAATTGGCACTGTTGGGTCACGCGCAGGGCTGCCTTGAGTCACGGCACTGGTTCTGCAGTCGAGAAGACACGACATTGGCGCGAGTGGCGGTGCGGTTTCCCTGCACGTAGTAACCATTGCGCCGGTTACATGACAGGTGGGCCCGGGCCTTCATGCTGGACCGCTGGATGCGACGAAGCTAAAAGGGTGCACAACCGTGGTGCGGTTGCGTACTTCTTGCATGGCGGTCCGCCCTTTCGACCACTGGTTTCGGCGAGGATAGGGGAACGCTTATAACTGCGGGGCGGTTACATGCTTCGTGTGCGGCGATTTGGCTTCTTTCGTTTTGGGTCAGCTCGCATGACGTGTGGGACCCAGCCCCCGCGTCGGAGGGTGAGAACCCTAGAGCACGTCGGTGGAGACTTTGCCCGTGACGCTTGGGGGTACGAGTGAGGAGATCTGCCTTTAAAAAGGGATCGACCCCCAGGCAGTAGCCATGCCTTCACACTCTTCGCATTCGTCGTGCCTTTCCACCCTCCGAGCCCCCAGATGGGGTGCACCCGTGTTGCCTTCTTCTTGCTGCTGTTGGAGGAGCGCGACCTCGTGGGGGTTGGCGCTCTCCAGTCACCGCTCGGCTTCAAGGATTTTCATCATGTAGCCCAGCTGCAGTCCCTCACCAATGGTCATCCGTAGGGATGATCACCAGCCTTGTGGTGGGGAGAAGCAAGTCGGGCTGCGGCCTCTGCCCCGCCCTCAGCTATCATCCGGGCTAGGGAGGAGGGCGCGCTGAATCGGGTCCTGCCTCCCGCATGGGCCGGTGGCCCGCTTCTTCCTCCAACATTAGGGGGAGAAGGGCATCCTCCAGCCCTGTGGAGGAGGCGTCCTCCAGCCATGCGGGGGAAGGCGAACTGCTGCTGCCTGGTCAGGGTGCAGATGTCTGTCCTCCATTCGGTCGATGGTCGTGCCGTGCGCAGGTGGCTGCTGTCGCCGGTGCCGAAGTGGTGGCTGCCGCTGGTGGGGCTTCCCACCGCAACGGTGGTTGCTTCCGCCGATGAGACCGTCAGCGCCACCTACGCTCCGGACCTCCGGCTCTTTGGCTTTGATGGCTGGTTCTCGTCCCCCATGAGGAGACGTGAACGAGGGCCTTTCAGCAGTAGTGTTTGCCCTGAGGCCATCGCTGCTGCTGTCTAGCCGCCCGAGGCGGAGGTCTTTGTCGCGCTGCTGGTGCAGTGGTCACCGGCGAGCCACCTGGAGTTTGTTATCCTGCAGGCCTCCTGGTGTGGAGGTTATTCATTCCTGCGGGAATGGAAGTACCCTCTTGAGAGCGAGATGTAATAGCTTTAAGTACTAAGACATATGTCGTAGGTCGGGACAACCGCTGAGGGCGTTGCCGACGTCTAAGTCTAGGTACCATTGTTACGCCAAGTACGTGTGTTTGTTCTTTGTGGCTGCTGAGGCCTCAACATTTGGGTATAAAGCCATGTTTCTTTCCTCTTGTTTCGAGTATTAGGACTTGTTCGTCGGTAGCAGAATCACTTATCCGAGCGCGGGCTACCTTTCGCGGAAAGTGACGAGTGAGGTATCCGTATCCCGGAGGCGTAGGAGTCCCTCGGCTCGGTCGACCTTGCCGTTCAAGGTCTCTCTCGCTCGTCATTAGGATTTCGTTATCGACGCAGTCGAAAGGCTCGAAAGTCGTTTTGGCGGAAAACTTCTCCGAGGAAAGATTTTACGCAGAGGGGGCTTCCCTCTTTCTAGACCCGAGGCGACCGCTCGGGCCGGGACCCTTGCGGAGGGTCTGGCCGTGGTCATCGGGTCTGCCCGGTCTGCCCGAGTCATGGCCTCACAGCAGCGTGCCCGGGCCGAGGGTATGTCTTGCCCGCTCTGTGACTTTGTTTTTGTCTCCATTCTTCTCGTCGTGTCTAAAGAATGTTGTCCTGCCGTCTGCAGGGTTCGAGACGGCTCTTGATGAGGCTGTCAAGAACTGCAAGGCACTTTCTGAGGCGGCTGAGCAGAAGGAGGCCGAGCGCATGGCCATGTCCGAGGCCATCTCGGCTTTCTACCAGGCCTTTGGTCTCGACGGCGTCCCCTCGGGTAGCTCCCCCCAGAGTCATCTGCGGGCCTTGGGCGGTCATGTGCGCAACAGACTCTACGGGGCGCTACACCACGGCGTTAGGCGGGCCTTCGCCGTGCTCGCTTCCCACTACGACGTGGATCTGGAGCGGGTCAGCGAGGGGTACTGCTTACCTGACGATGAGGAGGCTGCCTTAGCCGAGGTCCAGAGGCTTGACGTGGCTGTCGAGGGCCCAAGTGTGGCACTGGCTTCCTCCTTTGAGGTGGAGATCCTTCCGCCCGTGTCGCCGTCTGAGGCCGTGCCAGATTCTGCCGAGGGTGGAAACGACGCCGAGGGTGCCGCTCCTCCCCCTGCCGATGTCTGAGCCTGCAAGAACAGTTTGCTTGAAGTATGCGTATGTTTTTCGTGGCCGCTGAGGCCTAAACATTTTAACGTCGGATTATAAAGTTGTGTTTTGTTTCCTCTCGTTTCGAGCGTCAAGACTTGTTCGGTAGCAAAATCCCTTGTCCGAGCGTGAGTCACTTTTCGCAGAAGGTGATCAGTGAGGTATCCATATCCCGGAGGCGTAGGAGTCCCTTGGCTCGGTCGGCCTTTCCGCTTACGTGGTCCCTCGTCGTTTTTAGGATTCCGTTATCGACATAGTCGAAAAAGCACGAAAGTCGTTCTGGCCGAAAAGTTTTTGAGCGTTAGGACTTGTTCGGTAGCAGAATCGCTTATCCGAGCGTGAGTTACTTTTCACAGAAGGTGATGAGTGAGGTATCCGTATCCCAGAGGCGTAGGAGTCCCTCGGCTCGGTCGGCCTTGCCGTTCAAGGTCTCTCTCGCTCGTCTTTAGGATTCTCTTATCGACGCAGTCGAAAAGCCCGAAAGACGTTCTGGCAAAAGACTTTTCCGAGGAAAATTTTGACGTAGAGGGGGTTGCCCCCTTCTAGCCCCCGAGGGAGGGTCGGGCTTTGCCGAGGCAAGGCTGATCCTTCCTTGATGGTTAGACTTTATTTATGCGTGTAAAGAAAGCGAGATACATGAAAGACTTGAAACATTTTAAGGGTAAAAGTGACGTAGCTGTTGGATGTTCCAAGTGTTGCTGTAGACCTCGCCTTGATTGTTGGCCAGCTTGTATGTCCCGGGCTTCAAAATCTTGGCGATGATGAAGGGCCCTTCCCAGGGAGGAGTAAGCTTGTGGCGCCCTCGGGCGTCTTATCACAGCCGAAGTACCAAGTCTCCCACTTGGAAGCCTCGGGGCCAAACCCTCCGGGCGTGGTAGCGTCGCAAAGACTGCTGATACCGCGCCGAGTGTAGTAAGGCCATGTCCCGAGCCTCTTCCAGCTGGTCCAACGAATCTTCTCGGCTGGTCTGGTTGCTTTGGTCGTCATAAGCCTTTGTCCTCAGGGAACCGTATTCCAAGTCCGTGGGTAAGATGGCCTTGGCCCCATAGACTAGGAAAAACGGCGAGAAACCCGTGGACCGGCTCGGCGTCGTCCTCAGACTCCAAACCACCGAGGGTAGTTCTTTTATCCACCGCTTGCCGAACTTGTTGAGGTCGTTGTAGATCCTCGGCTTTAGTCCCTGCAAAATCATATCGTTGACGCGCTCCACCTGCCCATTTGTCATTGGGTGAGCTACGGCGGCCTAGTCCACACGGATGTGGTGGCCTTCGCAGAAGTCCAGGAACTTCTTCCCAGTGAACTGCGTGCCATGGTCGATGATGATAGAGTTTGGGACCCCAAAGCGATGGATGATATTTGTAAAGAACGCTACCGCCTGCTCGGACCCGATGCTGGTTAAGGGTCGGACCTCGATCCACTTGGAGAATTTGTCGATGGCGATCAGCAGGTGCTTGAAGCCCCCGGGTGCCTTCTGTAGGGGACCGACGAGGTCCAGACCCCATACGGCAAACGACCAAGTGATGGGTATTGTTTGCAGTGTCTGAGCGGGCAGGTGCGTCTGTCTCGCATAGAATTGACACCCTCGGCAGGAGCGTACAATCCTAGTGGCGTCGGCCACCGCGGTCGGCCAGTAGAAACCTTGTCGGAAAGCGTTTCCGACGAGGGTCCGAGGTGCTCCATGGTGACCGCAAGCCCCCGAGTGTATTTCTTGTAACAGCTCTTGTCCTTGGGCGATGGATATGCATCGTTGGAGAATGCCTGAGGGGCTGCGGTGGTACAACTCTTTTTCATCACCCAGTAAAATGAACGACTTGGCGCGCCGAGCCAGTCACCGAGCTTCGGCCTTGTCGAGGGGCAGCTCTCCTCGGAGGAGATATTGCAGGTATGGGGTCTGTCAGTTTTGGTTTGGCGCAACCCCATTCCGCTCTCCCTCGATGCGCAAGGACTCACCCTCGGCGGCCGAGGGTACCTCGGGCTGGGCCGAGGTCTCGTTGGGTTCGGGCGCGTCGTCGAGGTTCACGGATGGTTGATATATGTCCCTAGAGAAAACGTCCGAGGGAACCGTCGTTCGTCCTGAGGCTATTTTAGCCAACTCATCCGCGGTCTTGTTGTACTACCGAGCAACATGGTTGAGTTCCAGCCCATGGAACTTATCTTCCAAGCGCCGAACTTCATCGTAATAGGCCTCCATTTTTCGGTCGCGGTAGTGGGAGTTCTTCATGACTTGGTCAATGACAAGCTGCGAGTCGCCCCGAGCGTCGAGGCGCCGAACCCCTAGCTCGATGGTGATGCACAACCCGTTAACCAAAGCCTCGTACTCGGCCATGTTGTTTGACGCCAGAAAATGGAGGCGCAGCACGTAGCGCACATGTTTCCCGAGGGGTGAGATGAAGAGCAAGCCAGCTCCTGCTCCTGTTTTCATCAGCGACCCATCGAAGTACATGGTCCAAAGTTCGGCCTGGATTGGAGCCGTCGGCAATTGGGTGTCGACCCATTTAGCCAAGAAGTCCGCCAAGACTTGGAATTTTATGGTCTTTCGAGGGGCAAATGAAATCGTTTCGCCCATGAGTTCCACTACCCATTTTGCTATCCTACTCGAGGCCTCTCGGCACTGGATGATCTCTCCCAGGGGAAGGATGACACCACAGTCACCGGATGAGACTCGAAGTAGTGTCGCAACTTTCGCCGCGTCAGAATTACTGTGTACATTAGCTTCTGGATTTGTGGGTAGCGGATCTTGGTCTCGGATAGCACCTCACTGATGAAGTAGACCGGCCTCTGGACAAGCAGTGCATGCCCCTCTTCTCGTCTCTCGACTATGATCGCGGCGCTGACCACCTGAGTGGTTGCGGCTATGTAGATCAAGAGGGCTTCTTCTGTGGTGGGGGGCACCAAGATGGGCGCGTTAGTAAGGAGTCTCTTTAAGTTTCCGAGGGCTTCCTCGGCCTCGGGGGTCCAAGTGAAGCGCTCGGACTTCCTTAAAAGGCGGTACAAGGGTAACCCTTTCTCGCCAAGGCGCGAGATGAAGCGGCTCAGAGCCGCAAGGCATCCCATGACCCTTTGTACTCCTTTTAAATCTTTGATGGGTCCCATGTTGGTGATGGCTGTGATTTTCTCCGGGTTGGCCTCGATGCCTCTTTCAGAGACGATGAACCCCAGGAGCATGCCTCGGGGGACCTTGAAGGTACACTTCTCGGGATTGAGCTTTACGCCTTTTGCACGCAGGCACCCGAAAGTCACTTCGAGGTCGGAGAGGAGGTTGGAGGCTTTTCTTGTCTTGACAACGATGTCATCGACGTAAGCCTCGACCGTTCTGCCGATGTGCTCCCCGAACACATGGTTCATGCACCTTTGGTAGGTTGCACCTGCATTCCTCAAGCCAAATGGCATAGTAATATAACAATACATGCCAAAGGGTGTGATGAAAGAAGTCGCGAGCTGGTCGGATTCTTTCATCTTGATTTGGTGATAACCTGAATAGGCGTCGAGGAATGATAGGGTTTCGCACCCAGAAGGGGAGTCCACAATTTGATCGATGCGAGGCAGAGGGTAGGGAACCTTCGGGCATGCTTTGTTTAAACCAGTGTAGTCCACGCACATCCTCCATTTCCCACCTTTTTTCTTTACAAGCACAGGGTTAGGTAACCATTCGGGATGGAATACCTCTTTGATGAACCCTGCAGACATCAGCTTGTGGACCTCCTCGCCTATGGCCCTGCGCTTCTCTTCATCAAAACGGCGCAGCTGCTGCTTCACGGGTCGGGCACCGACTCGGATATCCAGCGAGTGCTCGGCGACATCCCTCGGTATGTCTGGCATGTCCGAGGGACTCCACGCAAAAATTTCGGCATTTGCGCGGAGAAAGTCGACGAGCACTGCTTCCTATTTGGGGTCGAGCTCGGAGCCGATCCTGACGTGCTTGCAGGCGTCGTTGTTGGGGTCGAGGGCGACGGATTTTACCGCCTCGGCTGGTTCGAAGTTGCCGGTGTGGCGCTTCGCATCAGGCGCCTCTTTGGAGAGGCAATCCAGGTCGGCGATGAGGGCCTCGGATTCGGCGATGGCCTCAGCCTACTCCACGCATTCCACATCGCACTCGTAAGCGTGGTGGTACGAGGATCCGACGGTGATGATCCCGTTGGGGCCCGGCATCTTGAGCTTGAGGTACGTGTAGTTGGGGACAGCCATGAACTTAGCGTAGCACGGTCTTCCCAACACCGCATGATAGGTTCCTCGGAACCCGACCACCTCGAACGTGAGGGTTTCCCTATGGAAGTTGGAGGGAGTCCCGAAGCAGACGGGCAAATCAAGTTGCCTAAGGGGCAAGACGCGCTTACCGGGGACGATCCCGTGAAAGGGTGCTGCACCGGCCCGGATCGTGGACAGATCTATCCCTAAGAGCCCTAGGGTCTTGGCGTAGATGATGTTGAGGCTTCTGCCTCCGTCCATGAGGACCTTGGTGAGCCTAGTGTTGCTGATGACGGGGTCGACGACGAGCGGGTACCTTCCTGGGCTCGGCACATAATCGGGGTGGTCGCCTTGGTCGAAGGTGATGGGCTTGTAGGACCAGTCTAGGTAGACTGGCGCCGCTACCTTTACCGAGCAGACCTCCCGGCGCTCCTGCTTGCGGTGCCGAGCCTAGGCGTTCGCCACCTATCCGCCGTAGATCATGAAGCAGTCGCGGACCTCCGGGAACTCCTCTTCCTTGTCGCCCCCCTTCTTGTTGTTGCCTTGGTCCTTGCCACCTTCTGCCGAAGATCCCGCCTTGATGAAGTAGCGACGAAGCATGTCGCACTCCTCAAGGGTGTGCTTGACGGGACCCCTGTGATAGGGGCACGACTCCTTGAGCATCTTGTGAAACGTGTTGACTCCTCCGGGAGGCTTCCGAGGATTCCTGTGCTCGGCAGCAGCGACGAGATCCGCGTCAACGGCATCGCGCTTTGCTTGCGCCTTCTTCTTGGCCTTCTTTTTTGAGCCACGCTGGACGGACGCCTCGGGGGCATCTTCCTTCTGTCTTCCCTGAGGCTGGTTGTCCTTTCGAAAGATGGCTTCGACCGCCTCCTGACCAGAGGCGAACTTGGTGGCGATGTCCATCAATTCGCTCGCCTTGGTGGGAGTCTTGCTGTAACACCCGAAATCCTGTGCTGAGAATTATAAATGTTTTTCTAGGAAGTTTTGTGATAAAGGACTTCTAATAAAAATTTCTGTCCTCTATAAAATATAATAATAGGCAAGAATGTGGTATTCGAAGCATAGATCTAAAACCAAAAGCTAGGAGTTGAAACCGCATATAAGAGAGAGACTTTTAAACTAACTATTGTTTCTTTTAATCCAAAACCATCCCTAAAAAGATAATTGAACTAAAATAATTCATGAGAAAGATTACATATTTTTATAGCCGAAGTAAATATAACTAAAGATGATTAGTTATCTTAAGTGTGCATTCAAAGATAAAATTTCCTTAAAAAAATAATATGTGTATAATCCATCATTAAAGCATTTATCTAAATGGATACAAATAAATAAAAGAAATAAGTAAAAATTATGCATCATGCTTGACCTTTGGGTGTGAATTCTTGTATTCAAAACCGAATCTAAGATTGAATTATGAAAATTGAAAACTAAAATCAGAAAAGATCAAAAGAAAGGAGAAAATAAAAAGGGAAATGCAAAAGAATAATGGAAGCCAACGTTTGGGCCTATTCTTCGCTACCTCGGCCCATTCCCCACTATCTCCGCGTGGCCCATTGGCTCCCACTGCGCCGCTCCTACACCGACAGGTGGGACCCGCGCTATCAAACACTGTGTCGCACGCTGGATGTTTGGTGTCTCCGACTCATGGGGCCGGATCGTCAGTCTCGTCACTCACCTCACGTGAACTCCAACGGAAACACCGCACATATCGGCCTGAACAGAATCCCCTCCCAGCTCCCAAACATGGCGGACTCCAACAAACTCCGCCGATCCCCTGGCCGGGTCCGGGGTTTCGACTATATAAACTGATCCCGCGACCCCCTTCGACTATCGCCTCACCTCCTTTGATCTGCCTACGCAACAAGAAAGACCGGGCACCACCGGCGACAAAGAAGGAAGAGCGCAGAGAGAGAAAGGATGTCGTCGCTGTTGAATTCGAGGAGGAAGGGAGCAGATGCCTTGCATAGTCCATGGATGTGATCACCGGTGTCTTTCTAACCCGTTTGGCTTATCGTCGTGCTCGATTGAGGGTTGGAGCGCTTTTGATTTCTCGCCGAAATTCTATTCCCCGCCGCGGACCGCGCTCCACCGTGTCCGCCATCGACTGCTACCCAAACCGTGGTAAGAACCTCCCCACTAGTCTCGCAAACCCTCTATTGCCTGAATTACACCTATCGAGGGGAAATATGGGGCTCGGGCTGGCCGTATTGCGGTTCGGCCGGCGATGTCGTCACCGTCGTATGGGGCGCCACGGCTCTGCCCCGGCCTTGTGCCGCGGTTGGAATCCTACGCTCGCGGCAAGTCCCTCCCGGTCGATTCACCATGCGACGCACCGTGCCACACGGATAATCGGGCCACGCGCCGGGGCGGTGTTCTCCGGTGAACGCGCGGCGCGGGCATGAAATTGGGTGCCCTGCTCGCCCTCGGTCGGAGGATGAAGGACATGTGGGAGTCGTCGGATCCGAAATGGAGGGCTGGGATTTTGTCGGGTGCAAACGAGATCTGGGCCGCACACGTTTAGATCTGCGGTCACGATTAGGTGATTCTATACCCCTTCGCTCAACGGGTTTCTGACCGTTCGATTTGGATCGAGTGTGCGTCATTACATCTGGGCATTTACAATTGGAACCATAGGATTTAATCGGGCGGCTCAGGTGTGTTGGCGGGGTTAGATCTAATCTGGTCCCTTTAAAGATGATCCAACGGTCGCGATCCTTACGTACCCCCTTCGCGGGTACGTTTTACAAAAGGGTCCCCGTACATTATTTATATAAACCCGCAGTCCACTCGGTTGTCTCCCTGTGTCTCGGTTGTTTTTGTGAGTTAGCCCCTGACCTATTATGTAATAATGCGCGCAGTACAGGGAGCAGTAAAATGGTAGAAAAGAAATTAGAGATAGATTTTTAGCTCAAAAATAATTCCAGAAACTTGTATAAATCATATTTAATTCATTTTAACTCCAAATTGAGTCATTCCAGTTTCAATAATTTTATTTTAATATTGTCTATCAACTAGTAACACTGTTTAGCCATGAAACTTGAAGTAAAATTGTTCATTTGAATTAATCTGTTCTAGGTGCTTAATAACTTCATAAATTCATAACTAAATAACTATAACTCCAAATTTAGTGATTCTTGTTTCTACGATCTTGTTACGCAGCGTAGATTTTTATTACGCGGTTTATTCTTATGTTTGGTGTGATATTAATTTTGCCTATATCATGCTTGTTTGTATTGCTACGACTAGCGCGAGGTTACGAGTCACCTGAAGATCATCCTGGTACCTGGAATCTCAAGTCCCAGGCAAGTTGTGCCCTTGATCACTTCTTTTTACCCACTCATGTTCTAATTAATCATAATGATCTGCATAGGTTAATTTTGATGGGACCCAATAGGTTACCCTAGTTTGATTATCTTTATATCTTGTTTACCACTGAACTTTTTGGGTAGTACTTGCTAGTGCTTTATGTGGTTTTGGGTATGAAGATACATTATTCATGATTATACTTTTGTTATCCGTTGTTATTTACTGTTCATGATAAGATCATTATGTTAATTGGAACATGGAGCGACCACCCGGGAAAACAGTGCTACCACAAGGGTTTTTGGACGCCCTTGGCTGATTAATTAGGAAAGCTAGTGGAAGACTACCTTACCCGAAAGGGGCAAGGGCAGTAGGGGAGTGGTTAGTGTAGGGAGGTCCTTGGTTGATTTTGCTGCGATGGCGGTCAGGCAAGAACCCTGCATTGGAGCTTCCTATAAACTGTAGCGGGTTTTCTGAAGCTAGTGGAACTTTGTAAAGGCCTCGTAGTGTTACCCTGCCTCGCCTCCTCGGTAGAGGTGTATGGGAAGTCGTGATCCCTTGGCAGATGGGTAACATGACTTGTGGGTAAAGATGTGCAACCTCTGCAGAGTGTAAAACTGGTATACTAGCCGTGCTCACGGTCATGAGCAGCTTGGACCCTCACATGATTAGTTTATGGAACTAAATTCAATTTGTCATATGCATTGCATCGCAGGTGATGTTATTACTTTTCTTAATTGGGTTGGTATTTACTTATACTTAGTAACTGCTAATAAAATTTTGACCAACTTTAAAAGCAATGCTCAGCTCTAACCATCCTCTTTGGTAAGCCTTACACTTCACGTGAGCTCCCACCTTTGGCGAGTTCATGCACATTATTCCCCACAACTTGTTGAGCGATGAACGTATGTGAGCTCACTCTTGCTGTCTCACACCCCGCCACAGGTCAAGAACAGGTACCGCAGGATGAGGCGCATGGAGGATGTTGTGGCGAGTTCGTGAGAGGTCTAGGCCGTCGTCTCCCAGTCAAATTTGGGTTGCTGGACCGTTGTCTCCTTATAATGTAATTATTTATTTTGTATAGAATTCCTGTTAAGTAGTAAAGATGTGACATTCGATCCTATTCCATGATTCATCATATGTGTGAGACTTGGTCCCAGCACACCTGGTGATTATGTTCTCGCCCGGGTCTTGGTGCCCCGAAACCCGGGTGTGACAGAAGTGGTATCAGAGGAATGTTGACTATAGGACGAAACCTAGATAGAACTGGACAACCAATATTTACTTACCTCTGCTACTCTAATTCTTTCTAAACTTTTCTTAATCTTTTCTTATCTATTTCCGCTTTACTCTGATTATTCTTACCTTTTCTTTCTAAAGACAAATGTGGATTTCACACTTTGAAATCCCGTGCCTAAAGTGACCTTTAGGACTAGGAGGCCTACTCTTAGTGAAAGGGAATTAGGCTTACACCTATTTCCTAAATGATTTTGGTGGTTGAATTGCCCAACACAAATAATTGGACTAACTAGTTTGCTCTAGTGTACAAGTTATACAGGTATCAAAGGTTCACACTTAGCCAATAAAAAGACCAAAAATTGGGTTCAACAAAGAGAGCAAGGGATAACTGAAGGCACCTCTAGTCTGGCGCACCGGACTGTCCAGTGTGCCACCAGACAGTGTCCGGTGCACCAGGGGACTCCAAGTCAAACTCGTCACCTTCGGGAAAATCCAGAGGCGCTCCGCTATAATTCACCGTACTGTCCGGTGTACACCGGACTATCCGGTATACACCGGACAGTGTCCGGTGCCCCAAGGAAGAGCGGCTCTGGAACTCGCCAGCCTCGGGAATTTGCTCCGCTATAATTCACCGGACATGTCCGGTGTACACCGGACTGTCCGGTGAACCAGCAGAGCAACGGCTACTTCGCGCCAACGGTCACCTGCAGGCGCATTTAATGCGCGCCAGAAGCGCGCAGAAGTCAGGCACGCGCGCGCTGGCACACCGGACACTCTACAGTACATGTCCGGTGTGCCACCGAACATCCAGGTGGGCCCAGAAGACAGAAGCTCCAACGGTCGGAACCCAACGACCTAGTGACGTGGCTGGCGCACCGGACATGTCCGGTGTGCACCGGACTGTCTGGTGCACCATGCGACAGACAGCCCCACCAAACGGCTAGTTTGGTGGTTGGGGCTATAAATACCCCCAACCACCCCACATTCAAGTCATCCAAGTTTTCCCACTTCAACTACTTACAAGAGCTCTAGCATTCAATTCTAGACACACCCAAGTGATCAAATCCTCTCCAAACTCCACACAACACTCTAGTGATTAGTGAGAGAGATTTGCTTGTGTTCTTTCGAGCTCTTGCGCTTGGATTGCTTTCTTCTTTCTTTGATTCTTTATTACGATCAAACTCACTTGTAATTGAGGCAAGAGACACCAATCTTGTGGTGGTCCTTGTGGGAACTTTGTGTTCCAAGTGATTGAGAAGAAAAGCTCACTCGGTCCGAGGGACCGTTTGAGAGAGGGAAAGGGTTGAAAGAGACCCGGTCTTTGTGACCACCTCAACGGGGAGTAGGTTTGCGAGAACCGAACCTCGGTAAAACAAATCCGTGTGTCACACCTCCTATTTGCTTGTGATTTGTTTTGCACCTTCTCTCGCGGACTCAATTATATTTCTAACGCTAACCCGGCTTGTAGTTGTGATTATTTTGAGAATTTCAGTTTCGCCCTATTCACACCCCCCCCCCCTCTAGGCGACTTTCAATTGGTATCAGAGCCCGGTGCTTCATTAGAGTCTAACCGCTCGAAGTGATGTCGGGAGAACACGCCAAGAAGGAGATGGAGACCGGCGACAAGCCCGCTACAAGCCACGGGAAGGCTTCATCGGAAGAGTCCCGCAACAAGGAAAAGAAGAAGGAGAAGAAAAAGGAGAAGAAGACTTCTTCTCACAAATCGCATCGGAGTGGCGACAAAATAAAGAAGATGAGGAAGGTGGTCTACTACGAGACCGACACTTCATCACCTTCTACCTCCGGCTCCGACGCGCCCTCCATAACTTCTAAGCGCCACGAGCGCAAGAAGTTTAGTAAGATCCCCTTACATTACCCTCGTACTTCTAGACATACTCCATTACTTTCTGTTCCATTAGGCAAACTGCCAACCTTTGACGGTGAAGATTATGCTAGGTGGAGTGATTTAATGAAATTTCATCTAACCTCACTCCACAAAAGTATATGGAATGTTGTTGAGTTTGGAGCACAGGTATCATCCGTAGGGGATGAGGATTATGATGAGGACGAGGTGGCCCAAATCAAGCACTTCAACTCCCAAGCCACAACCATACTCCTCGCCTCTCTAAGTAGGGAGGAGTACAACAAGGTGCAAGGACTAAAAAGCGCTAAGGAAGTTTGGGACATGCTCAAGACGGCGCACGAAGGTGATGAACTCACCAAGATCACCAAGCGGGAAACGATCGAGGGGGAGCTCGGTCGCTTCCGTCTTCGCAAAGGGGAGGAGCCACAAGATATGTACAACCAGCTCAAAACCTTGGTGAATCAAGTGCGCAACCTCGGGAGCAAAAAGTGGGATGACCACGAGGTGGTTAAGGTTATTCTAAGATCTCTTATTTTCCTTAACCCTACTCAAGTACAATTAATTCGTGGCAATCCTAGATATACACTAATGACTCCCGAGGAAGTAATCGGCAATTTTGTGAGCTTTGAATTTATGATCAAGGGCTCACGGAAGATCAACGAGCTTGACGGTCCTTCTACGTCCGAGGCTCAACCGGTCGCATTCAAAGCGACGAAAGAAAAGAAGGAGGAGTCTACACCAAGTAGAACACCCATCGATGCCTCCAAGCTCAACAGCGAGGAAATGGCGCTCGTCATCAAAAGCTTTCGCCAAATCCTCAAGCAAAGGAGGGGGAAAGATTACAAGCCCCGCTCCAAGAAGGTTTGCTACAAATGTGGTAAGCCCGGTCACTTTATAGCTAAATGTCCTATTTCTAGTGACAGTGACAGGGGTGACGACAAGAAGGGGAGAAGAAAGGAGAAGAAGAGATACTACAAGAAGAAGGGCGGCGATGCCCATGTTTGTCGTGAGTGGGACTCCGACGAAAGCTCTAGCGACTCCTCCGACGATGAGGACGCCACCAACATCGCCGTCACCAAGGGACTTCTCTTCCCCAACGTCGGCCACAAGTGCCTCATGGCAAAGGATGGCAAAAAGAAGAAGGTTAAATCCAAATCCTCCACTAGATATGAGTCTTCTAGTGATGATAATGCTAGTGATGAGGAAGATAATTTGCGTACCCTTTTTGCCAACTTAAACATGCAACAAAAAGAGAAACTAAATGAATTAATTAGTGCCATCCATGAGAAGAATGACCTCTTGGACTCCCAAGAGGACTTCCTAATCAAGGAAAACAAAAAGCATGTTAAAGTTAAAAATGCTTATTCTCTAGAAGTTGAAAAATGTGAAAAATTATCTAGTGAACTAAGCACTTGCCATGAGACTATAGACAATCTTAGAAATGAGAATGCTAATTTGTGGGCTAAGGTTGATTCTATTGCTTGTAATGATTCAATTCCAAATCTTAGAAATGATAATGATGATTTGCTTGCTAAGATTGAAGAATTGAACATTTCTCTTGCTAGCCTTAGAGAAGAAAATAAGAAATTGCTTGCTAAGGCTAAAGATTTTGATGTTTGCAATACTACCATTTCCGACCTTAGAAGTAAAAATGACATATTATATGCTAAGGTTGTAGAATTAAAATCTTGCAAACCATCTACATCTACCGTTGAGCACACTTCTATTTGTACTAGATGTAGAGATGTTGATATTAATGCTATTCATGATCGGATGGCTTTAATTAAACAACAAAATGATCATATAGCAAAATTAGATGCAAAAATTGCCGAGCATGACTTAGAAAATGAAAATTTTAAATTTGCTAGAAGCATGCTCTATAGAGGGAGACGCCCTGGCATTAAGGATGGCATAGGCTTCCAACAGGGAGGCAATGTCAAAATTAATGCCCCTCCTAAGAAGTTGTCTAATTTTGTTAAGGGCAAGGCTCCCATGCCTCAGGATAACGAGGGTTACATTTTGTACCCTGTCGGCTACCCTGAAAGCAAAATTAGGAGAATTCATTCTAGGAAGTCTCACTCTGGCCCTAACCATGCTTTTATGTATAAGGGTGAGACATCTAGTTCTAGGCAACCAACCCGTGCTAAGTTGCCTAAGAAGAAAACTCCTAGTGCATCAAATGATCATGACATTTCGTTTAAAACTTTTGATGCATCTTATGTTTTAACTAACAAATCCGGCAAGGTAGTTGCCAAGTATGTTGGGGGCAAGCACAAGGGGTCAAAGACTTGTGTTTGGGTACCCAAAGTTCTTGTGTCTAATGCCAAAGGACCCAAAACCATTTGGGTACCTAAAGTCAAGAACTAAACTTGTTTTGTAGGTTTATGCATCCGGGGGCTCAAGTTGGATTATCGACAGCGGGTGCACAAACCACATGACACGGGAGAAAAAGATGTTCTCCTCCTATGAGAAAAACCAAGATCCCCAACGAGCTATCACATTCGGGGATGGAAATCAAGGTTTGGTCAAAGGATTGGGTAAAATTGCTATATCCCCTGACCATTCTATTTCCAATGTTTTTCTTGTAGATTCATTAGATTACAATTTGCTTTCTGTATCTCAATTATGTCAAATGGGCTACAACTGCCTTTTTACTGATGTAGGTGTCACTGTCTTTAGAAGAAGTGATGATTCAATAGCATTTAAGGGAGTGTTAGAGGGTCAGCTATACTTGGTAGATTTTGATAGAGCTGAACTCGACACTTGCTTAATTGCTAAGACTAACATGGGTTGGCTCTGGCACCGTCGACTAGCCCATGTTGGAATGAAGAATCTTCATAAGCTTCTAAAGGGAGAGCACATTTTAGGATTAACCAATGTTCATTTTGAAAAAGACAGGGTTTGTAGCGCATGCCAAGCAGGGAAGCAAGTTGGTACCCACCATCCACACAAGAACATCATGACGACCGACAGGCCACTGGAGCTCCTACACATGGATCTATTCGGCCCGATCGCTTACATAAGCATCGGCGGGAGTAAGTACTGTCTAGTTATTGTGGATGATTATTCTCGCTTCACTTGGGCATTCTTTTTGCAGGAAAAATCTCATACCCAGGAGACCTTAAAGGGATTCTTGAGACAGGCTCAAAACGAGTTCGGCTTAAGGATCAAGAAAATTAGAAGCGACAACGGGACGGAGTTCAAGAACTCTCAAATTGAAGGCTTCCTTGAGGAGGAGGGCATCAAGCATGAGTTCTCTTCTCCCTACACGCCACAACAAAATGGTGTAGTGGAGAGGAAGAATAGAACTCTATTGGACATGGCAAGAACCTTGCTTGATGAGTACAAGACTTCGGATCGGTTTTGGGCCGAGGCGGTCAACACCGCCTGCTACGCCATCAACCGGTTGTATCTACACCGAATCCTCAAGAAGACATCGTATGAACTCCTAACCGGTAAAAAGCCCAATATTTCATATTTTAGAGTATTTGGTAGCAAATGCTTTATACTTGTTAAAAGAGGTAGAAAATCTAAATTTGCTCCTAAGACTGTAGAAGGCTTTTTACTAGGATATGACTCAAACACAAGGGCATATAGAGTCTTTAACAAGTCCTCCGGACAAGTTGAAGTTTCTTGTGACGTTGTGTTTGATGAGACTAACGGCTCTCAAGTAGAGCAAGTTGATCTTGGTGAGATAGGTGATGAAGAGGCTCCATGCATCGCACTAAGGAACATGTCCATTGGGGATGTGTGTCCTAAGGAATCCGAAGAGCCTCCAAACACACAAGATCAACCATCCTCCTCCACGCAAGCATCCCCACCAACTCAAAATGAGGATGAAGCTCAAGTTGATGAAGGAGAAGATCAATCAAATGAGCCACCTCAAGATGACGACAATGATCAAGGGGGAGATGCAAATGATCAAGACAAGGAGGATGAAGAACAAAGGCCGCCACACCCAAGAGTCCACCAATCAATCCAACGAGATCACCCCGGCGACACCATCCTCAGCGACATTCATAAGGGGGTAACTACTAGATCTCGTGTTGCACATTTTTGTGAGCATTACTCCTTTGTTTCCTCTATTGAGCCACACAGGGTAGAGGAAGCACTTCAAGATTCGGATTGGGTGGTGGCGATGCAAGAGGAGCTCAACAACTTTACTAGGAATGAGGTATGGCACTTAGTTCCACGTCCTAACCAAAATGTTGTAGGAACCAAGTGGGTTTTCCGCAACAAGAAAGATGAGCATGGTGTGGTGACAAGGAACAAAGCTCGACTTGTGGCCAAGGGATACTCCCAAGTTGAAGGTTTGGATTTCGGTGAAACCTATGCACCCGTAGCTAGGCTTGAGTCAATTTGTATATTATTGGCCTATGCTACTTACCATGGCTTCAAGCTTTATCAAATGGACGTGAAGAGGGCCTTCCTCAATGGACCAATCAAGGAAGAGGTCTATGTTGAGCAACCTCCCGGCTTTGAAGACAATGAGTATCCTAACCATGTCTATAAACTCTCTAAGGCGCTCTATGGGCTCAAACAAGCCCCAAGAGCATGGTATGAATGCCTAAGAGATTTTCTTATCACTAATGGCTTCAAAGTCGGAAAGGCCGATCCTACACTCTTTACTAAAACTCTTGAAAATGACTTGTTTGTATGCCAAATTTATGTTGATGATATTATATTTGGGTCTACTAACGAGTCTACATGTGAAGAATTTAGTAGGATCATGACACAAAAGTTCGAGATGTCTATGATGGGGGAGTTGAAGTATTTCTTAGGATTTCAAGTGAAGCAACTCCAAGAAGGCACCTTCCTAAACCAAACAAAGTATACTCAAGATATTCTAAGCAAGTTTGGGATAAAGGATGCCAAACCCATCAAGACACCCATGGGAACCAATGGGCATCTCGACCTCGATGAGGGAGGTAAATCTGTCGATCAAAAGGTATACCGGTCGATGATAGGATCTTTGCTATATTTATGTGCATCTCGACCGGATATTATGCTTTCCGTATGCATGTGTGCAAGATTCCAAGCCGACCCTAAGGAAGCTCACCTTACGGCCGTAAAACGAATCTTGAGATATTTAGCTTATACTCCTAAGTTTGGGCTTTGGTATCCTAGAGGATCCACATTTGATTTGATTGGTTATTCGGATGCCGATTGGGCGGGGTGTAAGATTAATAGAAAGAGCACATCGGGGACTTGCCAGTTCTTGGGAAGATCCTTGGTGTCTTGGGCTTCAAAGAAGCAAAATTCGGTCGCTCTTTCTACCGCCGAAGCCGAGTACATTGCCGCAGGCCATTGTTGCGCGCAACTACTTTGGATGAAGCAAACCCTTAGGGACTATGGTTACAAATTAACCAAAGTTCCTCTTCTATGTGATAATGAGAGTGCAATCCGCATGGCGGATAATCCCGTCGAGCATAGCCGCACTAAGCACATAGCCATTCGGTATCACTTTTTAAGGGATCACCAACAAAAGGGGGATATCGAGATTTCATACATTAATACTAAAGATCAATTAGCCGATATCTTTACCAAGCCTCTTGATGAACAAACCTTTAACAAACTTAGGCATGAGCTAAATATTCTTGATTCTAGGAACTTCTTTTGTTGATTTGCACACATAGCTCATTTATATACCTTTGATCATGTCTCTTTCATATGCCATGACTAATGTGTTTTCAAGTCTATTCCAAACCAAGTCATAAGTCTATTGAAAGGGAATTGGAGTCTTCGGCGAAGACAAAGGCTTCCACTCCGTAACTCATCCTTCGCCGTCGCTCCGGGCAACTCTCCATCTTTGAGGAAGAGAGCATAAGTCCCAAGCAAAAGGACTCCGTCTTTGGTATGATCTTCACTCATTTATTTATACTCAAAGGGGGAGGCAGAAACTTCAAGGGCTCTAATGACTCCGTTTTTGGCGATTCATGCCAAAGGGGGAGAGAGTATTAGCCCAAAGCAAAAGGACCGCACCACCACCTAATTTTAAAAGAGTTTTTCAATTGGTATGATTCTCAATTGATAAATTTCAAATTGGTATCTTATTGTGTTCAAAAGGAGGAGAAAAGTAGTATTTCAAAATTGATATATCAAAACCCTCTTGAACACTAAGAGGAGAATTTCATTTAGGGGGAGTTTTGTTTAGTCAAAGGAAAAGCATTTGAAACAGGGGGAGAAAATTTCAAATTTTAAAAATGCTTCGCAAAAATCTTATTCATTTACCTTTGACTACTTGCAAAAGACTTTGAAAAGGATTTCCAAAAACATTTGCAAAAACAAAACATGTGGTGCAAGCGTGGTCCAAAATATCAAAAATTAAAGAAACAATCCATGCATATCTTATAAGTAATTATATTGGCTCAATTCCAAGCAATCTTTGCACTTACATTATGCAAACTAGTTCAATTATGCACTTCTATATTTGCTTTGGTTTGTGTTGGCATCAATCACCAAAAAGGGGGAGATTGAAAGGGAATTAGGCTTACACCTATTTCCTAAATGATTTTGGTGGTTGAATTGCCCAACACAAATAATTGGACTAACTAGTTTGCTCTAGTGTACAAGTTATACAGGTATCAAAGGTTCACACTTAGCCAATAAAAAGACCAAGAATTGGGTTCAACAAAGAGAGCAAGGGATAACTGAAGGCACCTCTGGTCTGGCGCACCGGACTGTCCGGTGTGCCACCGGACAGTGTCCGGTGCACCAGGGGACTCCAAGTCAAACTCGTCACCTTCGGGAAAATTCAGAGGCGCTCCGCTATAATTCACCGGACTGTTCGGTGTACACCGGACAGTGTCCGGTGCCCCAAGGAAGAGCAGCTCTGGAACTCGCCAGCCTCGGGAATTTGCTCCGCTATAATTCACCAGACATGTCCGGTGTACACCGGACTGTCCGGTGAACCAGCAGAGCAACGGCTACTTCGCGCCAACGGTCACCTGCAGGCGCATTTAATGCGCGCCAGAAGCGCGCAGAAGTCAGGCACGCGCGCGCTGGCACACCGGACACTCTACAGTACATGTCCGGTGTGCCACCGAATATCCAGGCGGGCCCAGAAGACAGAAGCTCCAACGGTCGGAACCCAACGACCTGGTGACGTGGCTGGCACACCGGACTGTCCGGTGCACCATGCGACAGACAGCCCCACCAAACGGCTAGTTTGGTGGTTGGGGCTATAAATACCCCCAACCACCCCACATTCAAGTCATCCAAGTTTTCCCACTTCAACTACTTACAAGAGCTCTAGCATTCAATTCTAGACACACCCAAGTGATCAAATCCTCTCCAAACTCCACACAACACTCTAGTGATTAGTGAGAGAGATTTGCTTGTGTTCTTTCGAGCTCTTGCGCTTGGATTGCTTTCTTCTTTCTTTTATTCTTCATTACGATCAAACTCACTTGTAATTGAGGCAAGAGATACCAATCTTGTGGTGGTCCTTGTGGGAACTTTGTGTTCCAAGTGATTGAGAAGAAAAGCTCACTCGGTCCGAGGGACCGTTTGGGAGAGGGAAAGGGTTGAAAGAGACCCGGTCTTTGTGACCACCTCAACGGGGAGTAGGTTTGCGAGAACCGAACCTCGGTAAAACAAATCTGTGTGTCACACCTCCTATTTGCTTGCGATTTGTTTTGCACCCTCTCTCGCGGACTCAATTATATTTCTAACGCTAACCCGGCTTGTAGTTGTGATTATTTTGAGAATTTCAGTTTCGCCCTATTCACCCCCCTCTAGGCGACTTTCACTTAGGAACAAAAACAAAACTATTTTGATATGTATCTATACGCTTGAGTAATTGTTCTTATGATAATTGTTTGATTTGGATATTTGATTGAGTGCGATGAGTTGTGGAGTAATGTCCATAATTACATCGGTATATACATATAGTGAAAAAATGTTAATAAAATAACTAGCCAACTTGGATTATCCCCCACTAAAATATGTTAAGCTTAATAGATCTACCTTATCTTAAAAGATACTCTATTAGACTCATCTTATCTTGAATAGACTTTATCTCACCTTAATAGATCTAACTAACCTCAAAAGATTCTACCTTATCCTTATGAATTCATCTTGCCCTAATTAGCATATTTATGCCACTCTAGAATAACAACCATGAGCTAATCCAAAATTTATCTAGATCCTGTCTAGTCTAAAATAGTCATATCAATTTATTTTAGATTCGATCCAATCTAATAGGTTAATCTAACCTAACGAAGTCTAATCTTAAGTTGAGCTAATCTAAGGTAAGTCACTTAACAGGAATAGTTAATACTAGTGAAATAGATTAGACCCTCTGGCCATGTTTTAACTTAAATTAGTACATCAGACCAAACCACCCATGAACAAATAACCTACCAGCATATTCATGGTGACCATCCATCCCATCCTAGATGTTGCCATAATACACTTATCTTAAGCCGCCAACCTGTTAACCATCTACCTGTGAAGGCCGCGTTTATCTACGTTTCTTTTCCGCACTTTGATTTATTGTAAGAACTATATGGACGTCTCAGACGTATGATGTAATCAACTATTATTCCCTTTTAATACTATTTTGAGCACTGTGTGATGATGTCCATATTATGTAACTGTTGTGTACGTGAATAACTGATCCTGGCACGTACATGGTTCGCATTCGGTTTGCCTTTTAAAACCGGGTGTGACATAAGTGGTATCAAAGCCGTGCTGACTGTAGGACCGCTAACCTAGAGTAGAATGGTCGTTCTAAGGACTATAGACCTCTGTCTCTTCCTTGACTTTGATATCCCTTCAAAAGTTGGTCATACCGACCAAACCTATGTTCTACTATATATTATACCTTGCTGAAAAACATGTTTTATTCTAATCCTTCATTCACTTATGATTCATTATTTGCTGGTCATATTGATTCTGTTCTCACCCTTTTGCTTGCGATGTCTTTTGTAGATGGCTCGACTTAGACACACTGCACGTAAGTCAGTCATCCCCTTCTTACCCTCCCGCCTTGCTGAGCGTCCGCTTCGCCGTCCCGTGGCCGGACAGTCCAGCCACTTGGAGAGACTGCACCACCGCCTGCATGAGGAGCAGGAACGTCGACGACAGGAGCAGGAGCAGCAGGGCTCTTCCTTCTCGCTCCAACAGGAGATAGAGTCTGTGAGGAGCTGCTCCCCTGTGCTTCCTCTGGAGCCGCCCCCTGCACCACCACTGGGCGCCCCAGCTTCTGGAGTAGCTGCTGGAGGAGACCCAGACGACGGAGGTGGCGACGACAGCTCGAGCCACGACACCGACTTCTCTGCTAACCTTGAGCCGGAAGGATGGGTTGCTCGACCCATCACTCGCGACGCTGCTCGCGGGTGTCACTTCCACGATGCGCTCGACACCCTGCTACGTCGGGCATTTGACCGGCATACTTGGTTCGTCGAGTATCGCTGTGTGGTCTACCAGCACAGTCGCGGGGTCTACCCGGACCGCTGGGAGGCAACCTGCTTGGTGCGCTGTCCGGAGAACAGTCTCCAAGGTGCTGAGGTCTGCTCAGAGCACTATTCTATCTCTGAGCGGGACTCAGCTGAGGCAGCCATGCAAGATGCTGCACGGCGTGCGCTTTCGCACTACTGCTCGGTTTTCGGTGGGGCAGCTGATGGTCTTGACCTGAAGTATTACCCCCGTCGTTCATCTGGCAGCACAGGAGGCGTGATTGTCTCACCTGTCGGTGAGGGCAATCCTAGGTTGAGCAGCACAGTCAACCTAGCCGTCGTGCTAAACACGGAGCTGGACCATGCATTAGACGAGCTGAGTAGGGCTCGTGCTGAGATCGCCCTGTTGCGGGCTGAGCGCGCGGAACGTCGTCACTTGGATGGTGGTTCCCCCGCTCCCGTCGGGATTCAGCACCCGTACCGCTCACCTCAGCGTGGACACCAGTCTTATGGCAATCCCGACTGCAAGACCAAGATAACTCTAGAACCATAGATCGTTAGAGTTGGATCTTGTAATTAATACGAAATATATATACATAGAGGCTTCAGTCTTAGCGTTAGTCTCAGTTTTAGTTAGTCTTAGTTAGACAGGGTAGTTTGCTATATCCTGTGCATTTATGTTTGTCATGATGAACTATGTTTGGTTTGGATCTTTGTAATGATTGTCACCAGAGTGTGGGTATCCCCTGCATTTTGGTTTACCTATTATGTTAATAAAGTTAGTTATATAGTTGGGAAACCCATTATTCTCCTTTCCTCTTTATCTGAGAAGCTGTGTGGTCTGTGTTGGAGATCAGTGAAGATGCTCATCTGTTCAGTGTTGTTGAAGAATTCTATTCTCTTTCCTTATGCTGCAAGATTTGCCAGATCAGTTCTGATGTGTGGTTGCATTCTGCAGATGTCAGAGAATAGGCGCAGAGGAGGAAGGTGTGCTCAGCAGGAGCGAGCCGCTCCGCAGGATGAGGTGCCCCAGCAGCAGCACCTGCCGCCCCCGCCCCCGATGTCCATCGAGCAGATGTTTCTGATGCAGACTCAGGCAGTTCAAGCCATCGGTCAGACCTTGGCCGCCATTCAGCAGCAGCAGCAGCAACAGCAGCAGGCCCCACCTCAGCCTTAGATGCCTCAGATGCCTAGAGACAAGCGTGCTGAATTCATGAGAGGTCATCCACCAACGTTCGCTCATTCATCTGACCCCATGGATGCTGAAGATTGGCTGCGCACTGTGGAGCGGGAGTTGCATACCGCTCAGTGCGATGACAGGGAGAAAGTCCTGTATGGTCCCCGTCTGTTGAGAGGAGCAGCCCAGTCATGGTGGGAGTCTTACCTCGCCACCCATGCCCACCCTGACGCCATCACTTGGGAAGAGTTCAGAGGAAGCTTTCGTCAGTACCATGTCCCTGCAGGTCTGATGACAGTGAAGAAGGAGGAGTTCCTGGCTCTCAAGCAAGGGCCATTGTCGGTCAGTGAGTACCGAGACAGGTTTCTGCAACTGTCTCGTTATGCTCCTGAAGATGTCAACACCGACGCCAAGCGACAGTACCATTTCCTGAGAGGCTTGGTTGACCCTCTGCAGTACCAACTGATGAATCACACCTTCCCGACATTCCAGCACCTGATTGACAGAGCAATCATGACGGAGAGAAAGCGTAAGGAGATGGAAGATCGTAAGCGCAAGATCAGTGGACCCCAGCCTGGAAGCAGCAGTCGTCCTCGTTTCTCAGGCAATCAACCTCAGCAGTTCAGGCAGAACCAGCGTCCACCTCAGCAGCATCAGCAGTTTCAAAGGCAGTATCCTCAGCACCAGTACCAGAACCGTCAGAGCAATGAGTCAGGAGGTCAGTTTCAGAAGCAGAATCAGCAAGCACCTCGTCTTCCTGCCCCAGTAAACCAGCAGAACAATCAGGCAGCACCAGCTCAGGTTGGAAACAGGGCGTGTTTCCACTGTGGAGAGCAAGGCCACTGGGTGATGCAATGTCCGAAGAAGGCAGCCCAGCAGCAGTTAGGCCCCAATGCCCCAGCAAAGCAGAATGTGCCTCAACCTGGAGCAGGCAATCGCCCTCAGCCGCGCTATAATCATGGAAGACTGAACCACTTGGAGGCTGAAGCAGTTCAGGAGACCCCCGGCATGATAGTAGGTATGTTCCCAGTCGACTCCCATATTGCAGAAGTGTTATTTGATACTGGAGCAACGCATTCTTTCATTACTGCATCATGGGTAGAAGCACATAATCTTCCAATTACTACCATGTCAACCCCCATTCAAATTGACTCAGCCGGTGGTAGCGTTCAAGCCGATAGCATTTGTTTGAATGTAAGTGTGGAAATAAGGGGGATAGCGTTTCCCGCCAACCTTATAGTAATGGGTACTCAGGGAATAGATGTCATCCTAGGGATGAATTGGCTAGATAAGTATCAGGCAGTTATCAGTTGTGATAGAAGGACCATCAAGTTGATGTCTCCACTAGGAGAGGAAGTGGTGACCGAGTTAGTCCCGCCTGAGCCAAAGAAAGGAAGTTGTTATCAGATAGCTGTTGATAGCAGTAAAGCAGACCCAATCGAGAGGATCAAGGTTGTGTCCGAGTTCCCAGATGTGTTTCCAAAGGACTTACCGGGTATGCCACCAGAGCGGAAAGTTGAATTTTCCATAGAGCTTCTTCCTGGAACCGCCCCTATCTTTAAGAGAGCTTACAGAATATCTGGACCAGAGTTGGTTGAGCTTAAGAAGCAGATTGATGAGCTGTCAGAGAAAGGTTACATTCGGCCAAGCACCTCGCCTTGGGCCGCCCCTGTCCTATTTGTGGAGAAGAAAGATGGCACCAAGAGGATGTGCATCGATTATCGAGCTCTGAATGAGGTCACGATCAAGAACAAGTATCCCTTGCCCAGAATAGAAGATCTGTTCGACCAGTTGAGAGGAGCCAGTGTGTTCTCCAAGATTGATCTGAGGTCAGGTTATCATCAGCTCAGGATCCGACCTTCGGACATTCCGAAGACGGCATTCATTTCCAAGTATGGTTTGTATGAGTTCACAGTGATGTCTTTTGGTTTGACCAATGCGCCAGCGTTCTTCATGAACTTGATGAACAGTGTATTCATGGATTACCTTGATAAGTTTGTGGTGGTATTCATTGATGACATTCTGATTTACTCTCAAAGCGAAGAAGAGCATGCAGATCATTTGAGGATGGTGTTGCAGAGATTGCGAGAGCACCAGTTGTATGCAAAGTTGAGCAAGTGTGAGTTCTGGATCAGTGAAGTCCTGTTCTTGGGTCATATAATCAACAAGGAAGGATTGGCTGTGGATCCGAAGAAAGTGGCAGACATTCTGAACTGGAAAGCGCCAACAGATGCTAGAGGAATCAAGAGCTTCATTGGAATGGCCGGATACTATCGGCGATTCATTGAAGGGTTTTCGAAGATTGCGAAACCAATGACAGCGTTGCCAGGCAACAAAGTTGAGTTCAAGTGGACCGTCTGACCAAGTCAGCCCACTTCATACCTGTCAAGACCAACTACAGCAGTGCAGTATTGGCAGAATTGTATATGTCTCGGATCGTTTGTCTTCATGGTGTGCCAAAGAAGATAGTGTCAGACAGAGGAACGCAGTTCACCTCTCATTTCTGGCAGCAGTTGCATGAAGCTTTGGGCACGCATCTGAATTTCAGTTCAGCTTATCATCCGCAGACAGATGGCCAGACCGAAAGAACCAATCAAATTCTCGAAGACATGTTGAGAGCCTGTGCGTTGCAAGATCAGTCCGGATGGGACAAGAGATTGCCTTATGCGGAGTTTTCCTATAACAACAGTTACCAGGCCAGTTTGAAGATGTCACCATTTCAGGCGCTCTATGGAAGGAGTTGTAGAACTCCGTTGCAATGGGATCAGCCTGGAGAGAAGCAAGTGTTTGGGCCAGACATTTTGCTTGAAGCCGAAGAGAACATCAAGATGGTTCGAGAGAATCTGAAGATAGCGCAATCGAGGCAGCGAAGCTATGCAGACACAAGAAGAAGAGAGCTGAGTTTCGAAGTCGGAGACTTTGTCTATCTGAAAGTGTCACCGATCAGAGGAGTCAGAAGATTCGGAGTGAAAGGCAAGCTAGCACCCCGCTACATTGGTCCGTATCAGATTCTTGCAAGACGTGGAGAAGTGGCCTATCAGCTCAGTTTGCCCGAGAATTTGTCTGCTGTGCATGATGTCTTTCATGTGTCTCAGTTGAAGAAGTGCTTGCGTGTGCCAGAAGAGCAGTTGCCAGTGGAAGGTCTTGAAGTCCAGGAGGACTTGACCTACGTTGAGAAGCCAGTGCAAATCCTTGAGGTTGCAGACAGAGTCACCCGAAGGAAGACCATCAGAATGTGCAAGGTCAAATGGAATCATCACTCTGAGGAAGAAGCAACCTGGGAGCGTGAAGATGATCTGTTGGCTAAATACCCCGAGCTCTTTGCTAGCCAACCCTGAATCTCGAGGGCGAGATTCTTTTAAGGGGGATAGGTTTGTAACGCCCTGAATTTGGGGGTAGAATTTTTTCTTCTTTTCTCTCACCAAATTCGGGCGTTACTCTCTTTTCTCTTTCCCCGTTTGCTCCTTCTTCCCAATTTCAAACCAGTATAGCGGCATGTGTCCGTGTCATGTATAAACCAAAACCTAAGTGTCATGAGTGTTGCATCATGCCGAAGCACATTTCTTTGTCTGATGTTGTGTGTTCGTCTCGTTCCGTTCCGGATTTCGGTTCGCGATTTAAGTCCGTTTAGTGGTCCGCGCTCGTCGTGGGTTTTCGATCCGCGAAGTGGCCCGGCCCAGCCCAACTTAGCCCAGCCCAGCTCAGCCGGCCCGGCCCGCCCTGGCCTGCGCGCCCCCGGCGCCCAAAACCCCCCCCATGCGCCCCCACCTCTCTCCCTCTCTCATTTGGATCTCCCGCGCAACAACCTCTCCTCTCCCTCTTCCACCTCTCTCTCCCCGTGGTGCCCTAGGATTTGGAGACGGCGATCACCGGATTTTGGACCCCGAGGTGAGCTCCCCTCCCCTCCCCTTCTCCTCTCTCTCTCCCTCTCCCTCCTCTTCTTCTCCCCACGCGCGCCCCCTTTCTCTCCCTGCCCGTGCGCGACTCTGACCCCGTCGGCGCTCGCCCGCGGCGGCGCGGCCCCCGCCCGGCTGCCCTCGGCGCGGCGGCGCGGCCCCTGCCCGCCTCGGCCCCCGCTCGGCGCCCGCCCTCGGCCCCTCCCCGGCCTCCCTCCCCGGCGGCGCTCGACTCCCCGCCCCCGGCTCGCCCGTCCGGCCCCGGCGGCGCTCGGCCTCGACCCCTGCCCGTCCCCGGCCCCTGCGCGTGGCCCCGCCCCTCGGCTCGGCCGGCCGTGGTGGCTCGGCGCCCTCCCGCGGCGCGGCGAGCCCCGCTCGCCCGCGCGCCCCCGTCCCTGGCCGGTTCAACCGCCCTCTGGGCCGGTTCAACCGCCCTGGCACCAGCTCGGCCGCCCGTTCCCGTCCCGGCCTCGCCCGACCGTATCTTTGCTCGCCCGCGCTCGCGGTGATTATTCGTTAATTAGCGTGTTGCGTCGCGCGCTTCGCCGCGCGACGGATTTGTCTAAATTCAGATTCTATCTTGTGTGCGTCGTGCGCTTCGTCGCGCGACGATCCATTTTTTGTTTCAGGTTGTTTAAGGTGTAACGCCGTGTGTGTATTCACGCGACGTTCCACTTTGGACTCAGTTTAGTCGACGTATGCCGTCGTGCGCTTCGTCGCGCGACGTTTAACGTCTCCTCGTATCTAAGGCGAAGTGTCTCGTTGCGTGCTCGGTCGCGCGACGAGTCGTTAACTTTTTAATTTGTTTTAGAGAGCTTTGTCGCGCGTCTCGCCACGCGACCATTCTTTTTATTTATCTCCACCTGCTTATAATAATTAGACATGAAACATGACTTTACTTTACGCTAAACATAGTGTCTACATTAAATTTCCTTCCATTAAGCGAGTGGTTAATTTATAATCATGTAACGTGATCGTTTCTCGACTGTCTTTTCCTCTTTCTCTCTTAACCGTACTCGCGAGCCCGCGTAGAACGTCTGTTTACTTATTGCATTCTATTGTATGGTGTACTGTTCTTTGATATTAAATATGTGGATGTATGTATGTTTGCGCTCGCATAGAGAACGATCCAGTCGAAGAACCCGAGGAACTCGCAGGAGAAGCCCCTGAGCAGCAGTCGTTTGGTGGAGGCAAGTGTCCCTTGACCTATCTATGTCCTATTCATTATTTAATTCACCTCCCGCTTTACATATTTATGCCTAAGGTTTGACTAGCTTTTGTTATCTCTATCCTTGCTTACCTATTTGGGTTGGATTATTATTGTTTAGCTTTATGCTATTGCTCAACTCTAATCAATGAACATGATGAGATTATCTATGATACGCTGTTTTCCCTTCTCTTATTATGATGTTGTACTTGTGACCTTTAAGGGGGCTCGAGCGGTTTCTCGAGTGCCTCTCCGTAAGGACCTGTTCTATGGATGACCGCCCGGGAAAACAGTGCAACCATGAGGGTGGAATGGGATGCCCTTAGCTGAATAATTAGAGGATCCGGGGTGTAGTTCACTTAGCCGTCGTGCCGTCAATGGGGCTCGGTGTATGCGGCTCGCTCTGCCAAGCTTGGGTTCGCCCCCTTGGGGAGGAGTGCGGTGCATTTAGGAAACCTAACGGGCGGCTACAGCCCCGGGGAATCTTTGTAAAGGCTACGTAGTGATGCCCTGCTAGGCCACCTAGGTAGTGGTCAATGGGGAGTAGCTCTCTCCGGGCAGAATGGGAATCACGGCTTGTGGGTAAAGTGCACAACCTCTGCAGAGTGTTTGAAAACTGATATATCAGCCGTGCTCGCGGTTATGAGCGGCCAAGGGAGCTCCAGTGATTAGTGGTACTTGATCAGAGATACTTTGGTACAGGTGGTTATGAGATTGATGGTTTTGGTTATGACTATGGTGCTGGTAAGTGGTATTCTTTCCGTTTGGAAAGGGTACATCGGGTTAATAACTTGGGTTAATGCTAAAACTTGGCTTTCTACTAGTAAGTAATAATCTGACCAACTAAAAGCAACTGCTTGACTTATCCCCACATAAAGCTAGTCCACTACAGCCAAACAGGATACTTGCTGAGTATGTTGATGTGTACTCACCCTTGCTCTACACACCAAACCCCCCCCCCCCCAGGTTGTCAGCATTGCAACCACTGCTCAGGCGAAGATGAAGCTGTGGAAGGAGACTTCCAGGAGTTCCAAGACTACGACGAGTTCTAGGTGTGGGTTAGCGGCAACCCCCAGTCGGCTGCCTGTGAAGGCCGCGTTTATCTACGTTTCTTTTCCGCACTTTGATTTATTGTAAGAACTATATGGACGTCTCAGACGTATGATGTAATCAACTATTATTCCCTTTTAATACTATTTTGAGCACTGTGTGATGATGTCCATATTATGTAACTGTTGTGTACGTGAATAACTGATCCTGGCACGTACATGGTTCGCATTCGGTTTGCCTTTTAAAACCGGGTGTGACAACCTGCCTTTAGAAAACTTTTGATTTATTCTGGTGGTCACGTCTAGCCAGTTCTTGTCTGGTTTGAACTTGTTCTGACTGAAGCTCTTGCTGACTGGGACCTGGCCGACTGAATCTAAACCGATGGAGGTCCGGCTGGACGACACTCGACTAGGGTCTTCAATGCTTCTGCTGACTAGACTCTAGCCAATAGAGTTCCGACCGACTTTAGTTTGAACGATCTTGTTTTTTGTCATTTGGTATTTACTGTGGATATTTTGCAAATCGCGCTGCTTCAGAAAATCTCGAAAAAACTGGGTTGTACACCCAATGGGTGCGCCAATGGGCGTGTACACTGTCTTGTCCAAAAATAGTGACCTAACGTGATGGGGAGGGGTGATGATGCGTCTGAGTGGCTGACATCAATTTCTTCTGGTGTCGTGTTACGCCAATAGGTGTCAGTGGTCTGCTCCCTTTCGTGGAAACTTAAGTGGCTATTGAAGTCCTCATGACTGTTCGCTGTACGGGCGAGAGGCAAAGTGTCGCCCTTTGCCCTCTTTAAATAGTCTGCCTGCCTATGTCTGTTTTCTTCACCCGCTCTTGCTTCTGCATTCTTCTTCTTCTCCCACTCACTAGAATCACCATGGCCGATGGCAAAGGAGGCAAGGGCAAGCACGTCCAGGGGGAAGGAAAGCGCAAGCATCCTACAACTCCTCCGTCGGAGGACTTCGGAGACTCGAAGTTCTCTGAGGAGAACTTCTCCTCTAAGGGCAACGACTCCCCGCCACCGGCTCCCCCCTCGTTGTTGTCCGATTACTCAGACGGCTTAATGGAGTTGTCGACGGCCGAGCGGGCCTACATCAGATCCATCGAGGGAGCATGGCACAATACCATAAGGGATAAAGTTGGGTGCATCTCATATATACGCCAAAGAAGACAACACATATAATAACAGAGTGTATAGAGATAAATGTCACAATACCATAAAAGTATTTATTACATAGCGGAAGTCTTACAAAATAAAAGATAAATATAAAGCGAACTAAAGTCCATCCTTGGCGCCATAAAGTCGACTGGGAGACGCCACCTAGATCAAATCAAACTCCTCGTTGTGCGGCTCCTCCTGGGCCACCTGTTCTTCTCCTGTGTGTGTGGGGGGGGGGGGGGGTTGTATATCGCAAGTGTGAGCTCTCAAAAGATCATAGCTCAACAAGTCGTGGGGAACAATGTGCATGAACTCACCAAAATTGGGAGTTCATGTGATGTGTAAGGCTGATCAATAATAAGGGTTAAAGCTAAGCATTGCTTTTAATAAGTTGGTCAAATTTTATTAGCAATTACTAGATGTAAGTAAATACCAAACCATAATAAAAAATAAAACAAAATTCATAAATAATTCCCATGCAATGAAATGACAAATTGAATTTAGTTCCATAATTTAATCATGCGAGAGTCCTGAGCTGCTCATGACCGTGAGCATGACTAGTATACCAGTTTTACACTCTGCAGAGGTTGTACCCTGTACCCACAAGTCATGTGACCCATCTGCCAAGGGATCGCGACTCCCATACACCTCTACCAAGGAAGCGAGGCAGGGTAACACTACGAGGCATCTACCTAGTTCCACTAGCTTCAGAAAACCTGCTACAGTTTCTAGGAAGAGCAATGCAGGAATCCCTCGTCTGACCGTCATCACAGCAAAATCAACCCGGGAACCTCCCTACACGCCTACTCCCCTACTTCCCTTGCCCCTATCGAGTAAGGTAGTCCTCCACTAGCTTTCCTAGTTAGTCAGCCAAGGGCGTCCCATTCCACCCTTGTGGTGGCACGTATTTCTCAAGTTAAGCTCCATGTTCCAATTAAAAATAATGATCTTGATATGAACATAAATAAAATAACAGAATAATTGGAACATGGATATAATGTAATATTAATCCAAAACCATATAAAGCAATAGCAAAAATATCCAAATGATTCAGGGGTAAACAAGGTAAAAGGATAACCAGTCTAGGGTGACCTATTGGGTCCCATTGGAATTAAACATATGCATTGATAAGTGATAATAAAGAATATTATTGGGTAATAAAAGTAGTCAAGGGCACAACTTGCCTTCAATGAGCTCCTGCTCAGCAACTTCTACCTGCTGAACACCGGGATCCTCAGTCACTAGCTCTTCTACTCGCCACAATACAAACAAGCATAGTATAACAGAAAAATTAACATCACACCAAACATGTATACAAAATACATATTAATAATCTATATATTAAAATAAGATCATAGAAACATGAATTATTAATTTTGGAGTTATGGATTTTAAGCTATGAATTTCCAAAGGTTCTAGGTGTTAGGTACAAGATTAATTAGGAGATATGTTTTGAGCTCCCCGCCACCACCACCATATATATGGAGCTGAAGAATATAGTTTTGGTCCTCAAGTGATCGATCCATCGGCATTAAGGCTAGAAGGAAAAGGATTGTGTTACCCTAAGAGTGTGGCGGCTCAGTTATTTATAACCTTTAGGGAAGTCGTGGTCACACTAAGAAGCGGAAGTATCAGCAGTTTTCAAAAAAAAAAAACAGTCTGATACCGTCAAAGGCAGAGTTAAGAATAGTAAGCGACCAAGTCCTAGGACTTGAACTTGGGAGTATACAACCATCAAAATGGGTAGAGATATATTTAGGCTCAACTTACCAGATGACTCAATTATTTCGAGCTCAGGGGCCACTGTAAAGAATATATACCTAAACTGGCTTGTGGGTCCGGCTCGGTTCTAGCCGATGACTAGGATTTCGACGATAACTGGGACTCAAATAGAGCTCTCAGGGTCTCGCGACAGTGATGAGTCTAGTCAATAGAAGGGTTGCTTTATTTGTATATTTTCTTTGTAACAACAACATCCGAAATATAAGGGATTAGCGGATAGATATAGATCTTGTAATCTAGATAAGGATTAAGGATTCTAATATGTTTCTTTATGTAACTGACTTCTTCCTTCGACTATAAAAGGAAAGGGCAGACGCTCCCCACGAGGCATGGCCAAATAATCATAAGATAGCCACCGACAAACTGGACGTAGGGTATTATCTCTCCAGAGAGTCTAAATCAGTATAAACCTTGTTTCTCCTGTGTTTTTATCTTTAGATCTTAGATCTCGTGTATACCCAAAACAAATCCACGAAAACACTGTCGAGAAATTATCGACACGTGGGTGTGTTACTTGTGATAGTATTACTCGAGGATCAAGTTGTTTGGGTTTAGCATGGTTGAGTTTCGCTTGGTCGCCATGCTTAATGTTTCTGTGTTGCTGAATATAGCTATTACTTTGCCTCACTTATCTATTTTGCAACTGATTTTTTTGTAGCGCACATATATCCGACATATGATGTGAATAAACTACATATGTGGGGAAAAATTCTTTGCATCCAGATACAAACGCACTCCTTTGTAGCCCCTCATATCCACCACCAGGAGACCAACATAAATAGGAGAAAAATAAATTACCAAGGGATTAATTTTCAGATTTTGATCTCCTCCAACCTACTTCTAATGAAACTAGGTATATGCCCGTGCGTTGCTACGAAATCAATATATTGATATAAAAAAGACTGAGGTGCTATTTGGTTCATAAAACGTAGCATAAATGTTAATAATTAACATTAAAGTACTAATGGTAATAAGTTTGAATAGGGCAGTATCACTTTCTAGTGTGGTATCCGATTATAGTTAGAATTAAACAAACATGATTACAAATATGTGAACCACAACACCTAATTGTTATTCTATCGAAATAGAAGTTAGTACACAGATATAGCTGGTATTATGAAAATATCATTAAACTTCACAGTCCTAGTTTTGCAGCATAGGTAAACTTTGGAGAACCAAGAAGTCAAAACTTTGGATGTAAAAAAGATACATTTTGTTACAGCCAGACAAAAAACAAGTTAAATCAAATGTCTAAGAGATAATAAGAAAGACCATATTAAAAAAATAGAGGCAACTTTACCAATCATCAGACTCAAGATGAACTGAGTGGTCCTTGTTCAGAATTATTTCCTGACATATGTGCTACAACTCATGATGGAAGAAGCTACAACTGCAGCAGCACTCCCTTAAGGTACAATATTCTCTTCGCATGCAACCATATAAATAATTATCCTAAGGAGTATCTTATAGTTATAGGAATGGAATCCGTGAACAAACAAACAGAGAAAGATTTCTGTCAAAAAGAAGGAACAAGTAAACATAGCTACAAAGAACCGACAGACTGCCAGTTTCAACTATCAAACCATTCAGAAGAATTTGTATCATCTAGACAAACATCAGCTAGCGTGCACTATCTGTGAAAAACATCCGACTGTTTGAGGTGTATGACCGGATGTATGCGCATACGACGCCAATCATTATGATGATTACACATAGGATGATCTAAAAAATAAAGGATGATCTGAAAAATAAAGGAAAAGTTAGATCACAAATGTTCAGTGTCCAGCAACTTCGGAGTTCAGATCCTGTAAGTGTTGGCATGTATGTGTCAGTGTTTCTAGTTAGTTACCTCCCATAAAGGTATTGCACCCTTCTTGATGGAGAGATAGCACACATATGGGAGTATCAGAGCCTGTAAATCATGAAGCACATTTTTATTAACTTGTTCAATTGTCCCACCAAAAATTCAGTGCAGAAGTTTGGGTGAAATGTTTTACAGAACCTGCCACAAGCATTGTGAAGACAAATCCAAGCAATGTCATCACCAGGGCTGAAAATCAGAGGGCACATGCATGATGTTTTTGGTGGGAATTAGAATTTACTTCATCCGTTCAAAACTATAAAATGTTTTAATTTTCTAGATATGTTGTTTTTACTATATATATCTAACATATAATGTATCTAAATGCAACAACGAGATATATTATTTTTGGAATGCTTTGAGGCTGGAAAATCCAAAATGCTTTTACAAAATAGCACTAATTATGTCCATTTGGCTGAACACAGATAATCTCCTGCTGTAAGAATATAAAGCATATAATATAATTGTTAATAAAGACTAAACAATGAACGATCATGCTTACAGAAATTTATTCCATGAGATTCTATGTCATTAACAAACAATTCAGTTTTAATAGAAATATCGTGGGTCTAGTTTGTTAATGACATAAGAATTCCCGAGGCTTTGGGCAATCCTTCAGAGCATGGCTATAAGAACCACAATTGAAGCAGCATAAATCGTCTTTATCCACCCTGCTGGCAGAGGAACAAGATATATCAGTCGTTGGTCCTAGTAAAAATGATAAAACATCAGCAATGCGATGCCATGGAATACAAATTGATGAGCCTCCAATAGCTCAGCACCCTGGCGACAAGCGACGTGAGTACAATGGTGACAATAAAAAAAATTCGTGATTAAACATAGATATGGAACGATATAAATATGTAATATTATTATAAATTGAACTGATGTCGAACAAACATTATCAATATCACTTAATTGAACATATACTACATGACACATGGTTTCAGTCAGACTATGAATATGAATGTAATGGTAAAGTAAGATAGACAATGATTAGAGTTAGGATCAATGGATAAAAATTGGAATGGTGAATTAAGTTGGTTGTTACCTAGCCGACTTAAGCTCCTTAGGGACTTCATCAATAGAGATGTACTACACTTGAGGGAAAGTAGATGGTAGATCGTCAACTAACTCTTTGAAGATGTCACTCGAGACAGAAAGTCAGTCTCACAATTCACTTCAATAAGAACTCTGATTCTACTATCATGTATGTAAGAGCCAACCCTTCCCTCGGTTGTTGCTCTACCAACTCTCCTGTCAGCAGCCGCCAACCCTTTCTTCTGTAGGAATTCTTGAGCTTTATCAATATCACCCATTTTTCAGCAAGAGCCTTTTTGCAGTCCATCATGATTGCTCCAGTTGCCTCACACAATTGCTTGACAAGGGAAGGAGAAATAGTGTCTGTGCAAGTGCAGAAAAGATGATCATTTTATCTTTGTGTTGTCTTAGCAATGGTTTGTCAACAAATTGCAATATGCGGTGAACGTTTCCTAAGAAAAATGCAGGGTATAGCAGGCCCACAAGGAGAATGAAGTAATTAACATGAACGGAAAAATGAAGATGCAAGACTTCATTATCACTCTTAATTGGCACATATTCAATATTAGTTCATGCAAAAGATGTACAAACTTCAACCAAACTGGGAGTTAAAATTGTGGTAGGTTGGTGAGCTGATTTCACGGCCAACCTTGAAAGGTCCATTGTCTGTCCTAAAGCTGATGCCTGGTACATACTTCAACCAAACTCGGAAACCACTACGAAATTGCATGCGTCCCAATATAAGTCAATAGATAGGAGTATAAAATGCATAATCCACCAAAACTGGACACACGATAATCCACCAAAACTGGAGGCATGGTGATTTTAGGAAATTAAGAAATACCCGAAGTTCCCATCTGCGGCAGCGTGCGTCGCCATGTGGTGCGCAATGTTGGAGCCCACACTCTTGCATATTGATTCATCGAAAGTGCATCTGGCAAAAACATGTTTCAGCTTTTCTTCCTCACTCTCGTTCCATGGAACTGCCTTAATGTACTTCAAACATGATTCAACTTCTCTGTCAAACATAATAGAGGAGCAAACCTATAATTCGAAAATCGACAGACACATAACATGTTACATTTCAGACTGTGTGAGGAAGTAAAAAACAGACAAGTACGATGTGCAAATGTACAAATGTATACTTGTGTAGCAATAAAAAAAATGCTTGAGGCTGTTTGCAACTGACGTCTTAGTATTTCACTCTCTCAAATGAAAATCAACAAGTCATAACGAGAGTTTGTGTGCAAACAACACACAGAGTTGATGACATCAATTGATGGACCAGACAAATGTATTTCGTCTGGTAGAACCAAACATGCAAAATAATCCATGTGGTGCAAATAAATTACCAGCCAATTGTCAATCATGAAGTTCAGAAAGTAAGTTAAAGACACATATGAAATATTAGCACATATTAACAACTCCAAATCTGCTAACAGGACTAATAGCACCCCTTCAACAAATAATTAGCAGGTTTGTTTAGACCCACTCGTACTAATTTTAGCTACTAAATTTTAGTGCTAATGGATCTTAACATGCCGTTATTGGTAAAGGAAATGAAGAAGCAATATGAATTGAAAAGGAACGCCTGTTTCAGGGGAAATTAAACATGATACGACCAAAGGGAACTGCAATTGGTTTAGGGCCTATGGATAACAATATCCAGTGCAAACAACAATGTAGACACAACATACTGAGTGGAAAGAAATGTAGCAATTACTGGCTGAATCAATGGTGACCTGACCTAGCAGCCTAGCAGGTGGGATGGGATATAGGGAGGCTCACCCAGAAGTTATTGTTCTTGATCCACCTGGTACAATAACAAACTTGATCTAACTTCTTGATCCACCTGGTACAATAACAAACTTGCTAGATCGCTAGTCTATGCTTCAAGAATTATCTAAATTGAACCTCACCTATTGTCATGGTAATTTCTTTGAAAAATGTGTTCTCATGTTTGTTGGAACAAACCAGTCAGTTTCATCATGTTATACAACATTTCCTTTATTCTTTTTGTTTGAGGAAAAATATTGGCCCTTTAATGATAACACAGAATGGTAGAAACATGTTTGCTTTATCTGAAAGAAGGAATATATTTCCATTCAAAAACAGGTACAAGTGATCAAATAACCACCATGAGGTTGCCTTAGTGTGATTTTTGCTCTTAATTTTCAGTACCATTTAGTTTGTATCCCATAAATATTCGAACCAGAGTGCTTAGCTGAACTATGTTGGTTATATAATAGAAATTCTATCTTCTTTCAAGAATGTGCTTTTCCATGCATTGATATTGAGGGAAAAAGACAACAGCAAGACATTCTGCCTGCTCACCCAAGGTTAAGAGGCACAAAGTGTAGCAGGGGGCCAAATGGCTATTCAATCAGGAAAACAAAGAAAATTTAAGGTAGTATTTAATAAGGTTGATTGGAAGATCAATAACAATGTGGTGTCTGGGAGCTTTGTGATACGGTGAAGAGATTTTTTAAGAACATAGAAGCGTACTTCTCTTGGAGGGCGGTTGGGAGAGCGGAGGGCTCTGGGGCGACCGCGCTGCCGCTGCCTGCAGTTACTGGGGCTAGGTGCCAGGATAGCCGAGTGGGGACTGCTGCTTGCTACAGTTGCTTGGGAGAGGCCGTGGCTGGCTGCCGTGGTCGCACGGGAGGAGGAGAGTCCACTACGGCTAGCACCGACGCTGAGGATGTCGAGCGTGGCGAGGGCGACCTTCTTGACCATGTCCCGCTCCTCGTGTAGTGCCTGGCCTTTCTTCGCCATAGCCTCCCTTGCGTGCTTTAGCTCCACGTCGATCTCACCATCACACCCAACATTCGCGCTACCACCGTGGCCAAAAGAGGCACAACACGACACAACGGTGTCAAGGCCAAACTGGGAGACCGGGAAGGGCAGGACGAGAGAGGGAGAGCGTTACCAGTGCAGGCGGGTGGAGATGGAGGTGGGGTCGAAGTCTGTGGCCGCCATGGGGTGATGGTTGGAGTCTCCTCTGCCAAGATTCACGTCTCGTCCGTGCCGAGTCGCCATTGCACGACTGCTGCATGCACTGAATGAGTGAGGGGATGCGGGGAAGAAGGTGATTCGTGGCGTGGAGGGCTCTGAGCTCGTGGTGGGGAGGGGGCGACCGTGATATCGCCGGGGGCGGATGGTGCGGGGGCGGGCGGGGGCATGGAATCGCCTAGCGCCCACGCTAGAGTCTTAATCGCGGGGAGCAGGCCGGGGAGGAGGCGGGGCCAGCATCTGGGAGTCGGAGCGGGCATCGCGGGGAGCAGGCCGGGGAGGAGGCAGGGCCGACATCTGGATCTAGGAGGTGAACGGAGAGCATGAGATCTGGGAGGTGAAGGGGATCGCGGGGGCGGCTGCGGGCGTGGGAGGCAGAACGTGCACCACCGGTCGGTATGGACGCCTACACTATGTGCTTAAGAGTAGTAGAGACTAGTAGAATTTTATAAAACTAGGCAATTAAGCTACTTACTTAGCAAGAGTAAAAATATATGAAACAAATATATTGCAAGAATAGTTTGGAGTGTAAATCACATGACAAGAGATGTCATAAGAATTATCCTCGAGGTTCCGTTGGTTGCCTCGTTATCACGAGCGTGTACTGTTGTAGTAGTTTGGAACTAGCATGATGCACTGGTAGTTCCTGGGCCGTTTATACTTTGGTGGGCCAATGGTCAATACGGTCGGTTATTGGGCTATGGGTTAACCATAATTAATACATGTGGGCTATTAACGACAATCGTATATAGAAACAACCATAAATCAAGAAATATTGCCAATTGGGGTAGTGGCCTAGAGATCTCAAAAAAATGTCCAGTGGGGCGGGGCATTGCTATGGAAACGAGTTGCTCTTTCTTCCCATCATACAAAGACAAGTCTCGTTTAAAGTCTTGTTCAGTTATGTGCATTACACATAGGGATGAAAACGGTCGGTAAACGCTAAAACCATTACCGTTTTCATATTTTTTATCGGAAACAAAATCGAAAACGGTAACTCCGGAAACGGAAACGATATCGGTATTTCGAAAACATCGGAAACGAAAGTTTGGTGCGGAAAATACACCGGTAACGGTCGGAATCCAAAATACAATCGGTAAATATATCAAACTTCATAATACAACAAAGTTGAAAAAGGATCACAAAGACCACATGAATTAGATAAAATTAAAAAAATTGATTTATTTGGAATTTAAATTACCCATTCCACATAGATTGAGACTAAACCAGCCCTAATAAGGTGGAAACATGACACACGATGTGGCTTTCGATCCGAACGGCTTAAATCACGTACGATCACAACCACACGTCTGCTTCTTTGGGTACCAACCATATATGCACTAGCCAATTATTAACCTCTCCCTAAAAAAAATGCTAATCACTGCATGCATGCATGCATGCATGTCATGTCGATCATAGTTCATAGAACAAGAAGATAGCTTATTCTCCACAAATAAAATATTGCACACACAATGCATGTTAATTGTACTATAGTACTCTAGCTGGCATTTGGCAGCCCGCGAATGACACACAGCCTGTCCTGCAGAGCATCTTGTTTGGGGTTAACGAAACGCGGCGCCACGCCAGCTGCTCAATCGTTGAGGAAGCTACGTAGTACGAATTAATTAATTAATTAGAGTTGTCATAAAAGGCGTCTGCTCTACCTCTCTGTCTCACTCCGAATATATATACACAGAGTTCAACTATAAATTTGCATAGAAGAATGTCAGTATCGATTATATATATCACAATATAAATTATAAGAATATATTCCTTTCATAACGTACCGATTGATAGGTAGAGTACGTTTTTTCTTTCAGGAAACACATCGTCCCTACGCTGGTTGGCTGGCACCACTTGGGCTTGGTGGGTCCCACGCGCGTTGCACGAGGCCGGGTTCTATTGTTTATCCCGCAGAGCAGGATCAGTGGATCACACGCTGCTTGTGCGGTGGCGCAAGCATTGTCTGTTGTTTGTCCACGATTAAGATGCGCGTGCATAAGCCAATTAGCACGAAAGCTGCAGATTTGGCCTTCTCTATAAACCTTAAAATATGAATCTAAGTGGGTTAAGTAGTCCCTTTTATATTTGAAAAAAAATTCTTGCCTAATGTGTGATTTACCATTGAGACACATTCTTTAATCAATGAATAAATAAAATATTGTGCATTCATGCTGGTATTCTTTGATTTTTTGCATTTACATTTTAGTGATTGATCTCAGAATTCAATTTGGAAATTGAATACTTCAATTCAAACAAAAAACAAAGAATAAAAGATGATAGAAAAAGAAAAGAGAAAGACAATATTTGCGCTGAAACCTTGTATTCTGGCCCAAACCGCACGCTGTCGACCCAGTTGCATAACAGCACCGACAGGTGGACCCACTATCTCAGCCACTCTCCCCCTTCCGCGTACTGGCTCTATCTAGCTCGCTGACTTACGGGCCCCCGCGAGAGTTCCTTCACGCACGCGTGTCGCTACCCCGCGGGTCCCGCTCTCCAGTGTCTCACACCTGATTTCCCTCGTGGTCACTGAGTTGTGGGACCTCCTCGCCAGGCTACGTCTCCAAATCGCCATGTCCGCAACAACCTCGCATGCGCGCCGGTGAGCTTGGGCCGAGCTGGCGTAACTGTTGGTCGTGTCTACGAGAACATTGTGAACCAAGAACCCTTTGATAACATATGATATGACCATGGCGTCATTGTGAGGATAATACTTAAGCTGAAGGTCTTCTTGAGAAAATGTGATTGGTACATGAGACCATTTGGACTTGATGAAAGGTTCTTGCACTCCGACATGTTGTACCCTTCTCTATGCTTTCTTCTTCTGCTTCTTATTTGCTGGTTCGGAGCTTGAACCGCCTGTGATTGGGAACACTAGCTTCGTAGTCGAAGGTGACACAGCTTGATCACCTTGCGAAGCCATTATCGTAGTCATGGAAGTGAGTTCACTGGAGGTGAGCGCCAATGTTGGTCACTTGTTCTCAACTGCTTCGAATCAAGAACAAGGCAACACAATTGTTAAATATTAAGGACTTTCGTCCTTCAAACCATTATCTCCTTTCGAATATAATGATCTTCATACGAAGGTCATGAAGAACTCGTCTTCATCGTTCACTAGGTGAGTGCCCGTGCGTTACGACGGGAGTAAAAAAAATTGTATGAAACATATATTATGCCAAAGGAAGATCTTGGTAGGATCATTGTGGTCAACATATTTTAACATATATCAAGTGTTTTGCCAATTCAGTTAACATATATCAACTCACGCATGATACATCTTATCATACACATATTGTAGAGGGTCCACATAGGTGCCATGCTAGCAGCAGACTGGGCTTCAATCTGGTTGTAGCGCTTGCATAGATGCAATCAAGTTAAGGAACAGAGGATCAAAAGTATCATAGCCACCTTCCTTGAACAAGATCTTGAGCCTCGTACTTACAAAAACCATAGCCACCTTCTGGATCACTACCCCATGATCTGGAATCAGCACGACGACAAGGAAGTGGAGGGTGCGGGGAAGCGAATATAAACTGCTCATGTTGGCAAAGCTGCAGATTTGGCATCCTTATTGCATGAACCAATCCAAAATAAAATGATATATCTTATTTCAAACAAATCCACAATAAAAGAAGAGCACAAACTTTACAGTTAGATTAGTGCACGTTTTAAGTGCATTCGATCATAGGATTTTTAGAAGCATCAACATAGTGCATGTGCAACTAAAGAAAAGCACTACTGTTATAATCTATTATGCCATATCATAACTGAATTCTGAGGCATTGCAGTTGGACACACAGATGAAAAAATATGTGAGGTGTATGTAACCAGTTACAAAGCAACAATGCTTTTTCAAGGATTCATTGAAGTTATACAAAATTTGAAGGTTTGGCACCTCAGCGAAGGCGATTCTGTGAGAAGGGGAAGAACTGCTCGTGGAGCTCCTACCCTACTCATGCTCAAGACCTGAGTGAAACCGTGTAAAAGTTAAAAATGTTAATCTATGATGATTTACCATTAGGCAGGAGGAAGCAAATTCTAAATTATCATCTTATGTCCAAGTGAATAGAAACAAAGAGGGTGTCTCTATCCAAATGAATAGAAATAAATGACATATCAAGAAAAACCCAGAGACCTGGAGCACATTTACACAAAAAGTTGGTACTAACCTACAGAATATACTGAACACTACATGATAAACAAAAATAACGATCTCTTTGATTAAAGCCATCTAGTTCCATGCAATGAAATAAAATTGGAATCGATCTTGTGTGATATATAGCAATAGCCAAAGATAGTGTTTAAGTGGCACAGACTGCATCAGCACACTGTTAGAAACAAATTCCTCCTATGCATACAATTACATCAAGGAGGGACCTCATAGTATATTACTGTTTGTGGTCCATATGGCAAAATGAGATGAACGAAAAGGAAACAGAATCATCAGACAACAAGCTTACATAGCTAGGATTGTAGCAGGGAAGCAATACCAAGCAGAACACAAGCCCAAAAGAGAAGATACAATTAGAAACAATATTATTTCACTTAGCTACTCCTAGAACTTGAGGTCAGATCAGAATGGCACAAATCAGTAGCAAAAAATGCAGTATCAAAATACAGAAATGAATGCATTTTAAACATTGAAAATAGCACAGCAGAAGCAGCTAACATCACAGTCAAAAAATCAAGTAATACCAGTCCAAATACAGGAAGAGAAATCTTACACAGAGGAATGTCGTGAAACCTCACACAGCTAAATTTGAACCAGCTAACATCACAGTCCAAATACATGAAGAGAAATCTTACATCTACCACCATCTTGTCAATTTCACAGATGTCAATTTGTTCCACAGAGGAATGCCGTGAAACCTCACGTAGAACACCACCGTCACCCCCTCCAATAACCAACACCTGTGTACCATGAAACAATTCAAAGTTACATCCAATAAATTTTTGAAACTATTCACATTCATCATTTTGCAAAGTATAAAAAACACCTAGTTAATGAACTTGGCAATACAACCACATTCTAACAAATTTTTTACAACAGACTTCTCCAGGCATTACAAGTTCAAACAAATTATAAGCGAGAACTGTATAAAGTAACCGATGACCTATTCTTGCATCTTTTCAATCGATGCAAATAGCATCACAGTACACATTTTAACGCTAAATGCACCACGTCATGTACGTGATTATCCTTGACTATGATCCAGCAAGTATTTCAAATTCGCCTCAACATTCATGCCATAATAAGCTAATAATTGCAGTTTCGATTTAGTTTATTTGCCATAAAAATAAATGAAGAAATACATTCAGCTTATTTTCTAATAATTGTATATAAGTCAAACAAAGATGCATTGGGCCACCATTTAACCTACAATTTTAGATGAAGTTCGAGCAGGCACCACCTCTTCGGAAGTTCGGCATCAGCAGTAGCTTCCCCAAGGGAGCGCTGGCTTTCATTGAGTCTTGCTAGCAGCTCCTGATAGAGATCAAGTTTGTCCCTAGATTTGGCAAGAACATAATATATTCTGGCCATGATCATTTGATCTCGCATCAGACAAACCCTTGAATCTGCCTTCTCATTTTCATTTTCACGTCTCCAGATGCTATATTTTCCCAGAACTGCAGAATCAACAGCTTTTGAGCGTTCAATACCTGTGTTCTCAAGTTTAACTAATGCTTCATCATCCTGCTGCACTACTTCCATTTTGTTCCTTACACCAATTCTCCCCTTAGTTTCTACAAGTAGGAAACATGAGAATGATCAGGATAAGGTGAAACAAGATTACATTTTACAATGCCTGTAAAGCCATGAAAAATAACACAAACAGAATGTTAACCACTTCGGGAATGAAACAAATGAGTTCAAATCATCCCTACATTATACTGCAGTTTACAAGGTTGTGGGGGAGGGTACCCTGTGTGTTATTTCCTTTGATCTGCCCAAGAGATGAGAGCCATCTACATTAAAAATGAAAGCCGCCAAGTCAAATGTGTGCAATGCACTCACATATAAGGAATATATGGTAGTAATACTCAGTTACCCACCTCTAATTGCCGGCGACATTATTATCACCTCTAATTATAAAAGACTCTTTGTTATGATTACTGACAAGAGGATCTGAAACAATAATCTTTTTAGAAATTGATGAGCAGTCTTTGTGAGCAGTCTTTTTAGAAAAGAAATATATACGTGTATACTGGGACATTTCGAAATTGATGACAATGAGTAAAATTGCAGATCATAGATCTTAAATTCAAAGAACAGACATTGAACTCATTCAAGCAAGCAAGGTATTCTGCATATATATTAGATCCCATGTGGTGTTAAGCCATCAGTTCAGAGAGCAACATACATTAAAGGTTCCGTATATAGCGAACAATGTGAACAAACCAATTTCCATTTTGAGGAAAAAATGATGCACAACAAAGAATGGCCTATTTAAAGAAGAAAAGAAAAGATATAAAAATACCAAACTAACAAGCATCAATACCTAGCTTAGAACGTTTTGTTCACTTTCAGGAGAGTGCAGTGATGCTCCCAGTGGCTTGCGCGAGATCTATTCTAGCGTAGCTATTAGTACTATCTTTTGTTCTTAAGGCTCTAAAATCCTTTTATGAGAAGTTTGATCCATACTTCATTGATATTAGGAGTTTCATGTATGGATGCAGAAGTTTGATTCAGAACTCTCTCACTGAATAGCCAAGAACTCATTTTATTACTCTATCAGCTTCACCAAAGGACAACTTTTGAAGTAGGTTAGGTATGCCTTATGCTTCCTTATCTGATTCACCTTTTGTGTGTAACCATTGAGACAATCCTCCTCAAATTGCAGTATCATCCTATCTCTTTCTATTTCATCCTAACCAATTTCTCTACACAGTTCCGGATTCAAAATTGTGGTATTTATTAGTAATGTATGCAGGCTGAACTGGAAGTAGAGAGAACCATCCAACATGGCACATAAAGAGAGAACGACAATCTAAATGCAGAATGGGAACCATGAAAGCCCAAAAATCTAGAGCCCGATTCCCCTAAATTATACACAAAAGAACAACCATTTTTCCCTGCAGCTGCCAAGAATCGCTGCCAAGAACATGACACCCAAGATGCAGTCAGTATTGGCCAAAATCATAGATCAAGCAATGAAAAAAGTATCTAGTTCATCAAACTATAATTCTTTGTTGGGCATCATACCCGGCTGTGTGCCCATCCTAGGGCCCGACATTGTCTCGCCGCTCCAGGACCGGTTCGACCAAAGTACGTGGTGATACAGCACCTCGTCGTGCGCTACCGCGAAGCCGCCGAAGCCATCCTCTTCAACTCCTTCGACGTTATCGAGCTTGAGGCCGTCGAGGTTCTGCGCCATCTAGCAAAGTCCGGCGGGCCACCAGTGTACCCTATCGGCACAGATCGTTCAGGCCGAGCCCAACGGCGGTGGCAGCGCCGATGTTGATTTCCTCCAACGCGAAGAAGCGGAGCGTTGGGAGCGCGGTGACGGTGGCAGAGAGGTGTCGTGGGGAAGGAAGAAGTGGGGCGGGGGCGACCTCCTCGCAGCCGTGGGATGGGAGATCTGGTGGTGACTTGCAAGTAGAGCTACAGGGAGAGGGAGTGTGAGTGCGAGAGCGAGAGCGATGAGATGGTGGATGATGAGGACAGCAATGATGGGTCGGCGTCCTTGAAGTCACGGAGCACACGCTCAGACTCCACAGCCGCCTTGGACTCCTGGATCTAGAGGAGGTGTTGCTCCTCCTTGGAGTCGACGCAGGTGCCTCCGCCTCGACCGCCGCACGAGCACGCGCCAAGCCAATTGGAGAGGGAGCGAGGGCACGGGATGGCGGATCTGCTCGATCTCAAGATTTGGCGGGTGCGGCAGACGGGATTGACGAAGGCGTATGGGGCGGGGCAGGAGATCGCGCGGCGGGCCAGGGTCGCGGTGAGGCGGGGGCGTTGTGCTGCTGTGGTGGTGTCTACGGGCGCAAGATCTCGGCGCGTGGGAGCGGGGACGCGCGGGCGGAGGCACGGTGAAGCCTGTGGACGCCCACGTTACCTCCTTATAGAGTAGTAGAGATACCAATAAGGATTTAAATACATGAGATGTGATGTTCATTCACATATTTATTCCATAATAAATGTATAAACATTATCAAAATTTAAATTACAATGATACCTTCGGCTTGTTTGAAGGTAATGATGCGAGAGAAATTATAATCCAGTGTGAATAGTATAGGGTACTGTTCACCTATTTATAGGCACGGGACGCAGCCCGAGTAAAAATACATTTATGGCCTTAACATGTATATATGATCCTAATACAAAACAATAGGGATTAACTAGTCTTTTCCTCTTTGGCTCAACATTATGCTTGACCTTCGTTGCCACCTTAAGTCGAAGTTGTCATCCTTCGGCTTTTTCACACATGTTCGTTGTAGCTTTGGCATTCGATCTTGTCGTTTATAGACAGGACCTTCATCTTGAGGACTTTCGGCAGAGAAGAAGACCCCTAATAGCAACAACCTCCACAACGACCACCCCCTCGCCCGCGCCACCTATATAAACCCTGGGTCTCGCCGACTCGCCGTGATGTTGTGTCACCATTACCGACTAGCCAGCCGCCGCGAGCCGCAAAAAGGGGAAGACAACCGCCATCGCCGTTGTCCACCTGCAGAATCGCTCGAAGTTCGTAGACCGTCCTTGGGGTTTCGCAGCGTCGTGAGGAAAGTGCTCGTGCCCACCTGGTGGGAGCATCAATCGGAGAAACCAGGGACCGCTCGCCAGAGATTCTAAGGTGCCGCGGAGGTGCACCTTGCCATGGTCAGGGCAACAACCGCATTAGAGGCCAGTATGGGTTCCCTCCTCGTGCTCATTTTGTTTCCAGGTTCGTGTGTGACCAATTTGACTAGGGTCGGAGGTCTAGGCTAACGGGAATTGCTCACCGGAGCATGGGGGAGTCGTCGCTCTATCGCTCGTTGTGGTTGGGTGTCAGGGGCAGGTAATTGGGTGCCATGCGTGGGTAGGACCAAATCGGGGCATTGAAGACATCACATAGAGCCGGACACTCATAGATTAGGCACCAATTCTTGAATCGGGCATCACCGATGTGGTCGCTGTCGTGAATAGCCTTCAGCGCCGTCGTTGTTGGTGACCGGTGAGGACGATGCACAATAGTCGTCAGATTCTAGTGGGATGGCCAGGATTAGATGAGGGGATGCCCCTTCACCACTTTGAATCTAAGTCATTGGTCGGGATGCGGATGGTCATGATTGGAAGGAGACGTAGACAATGATCTATCCGTTAATCTGATATCTAGCGGTCACCGCGTGATTCCAGTGATGTTAAAAGCAAGATCTAATCTAGGCCGTCGATCGATGGTCGTGTGGCTTAGAATCCATGATACCTTTTTGCATGGTTCTTTTGCTAAAGAGCCCCTAACTAAAACAAAAACCAATCCGTAGTCATGTCCTCTACAAAGATCCATTCATATCAGCCCTAGGATTTGCATTTGAGCCCCTAAGCCCTTAAAATATTCAACTCGTAGTCCTAATCTCATGGAGGGATTATAAAATCAAACCAGAAATTATTTTAAAATGGAAATAATTCCAAAGAATCCTTAGAAAATTCATATCTCTTATGTTTTAACTCTGATTTAATTCATTGTAGACAGCTTCGTAAATAAATTTCCTACGCATTAACAAGATTATTCTAACCTACAACATGTTTTTAAAAATAAATAACTAATTTACTTAAAACCTATGGTTATTAGAGTAACTCCTCTAAACTAAGTGATGTAGCATTTTATTTTGGTCCATCTATAACTTGGATAAATTAGGACCTCTAATCAAGTTATACCTTAGATTAAATTTGAATTAGTTATTTATTTAAATTATATTTCTCACATGATTTGTAATCAACATAGATCATAATTTTCAATATTCAATCCCATGAATCTTCTTAAAGTCATATTTGTTTAACCATAACTCTGTTTTCAGTGATTCTTGAACCGGCGATCTCGTAGCAACGCATAGAATAATATTATGCAGTTTGTTCTCATGTTTGTTGTGATGTTAATATTGTCCCTATATTGTCTGTTTGTATTGTTACTAGTAGACGAGCAAGTGATCGAGGAACCCGAAGCAACCCAAGTGGAAGATTCTGAGCAGGAACTCGCTGAAGGCAAGTTGTGCCCTTGACCACTCTTCTTTACCTAATAATGTTCATGTTAATCATTGTGACATGCTCAGGTTGATTTGATGGGACCTAATAGGTTGTCCTAGTTTAGTTTACCCCACACCTTGCATGCAAATGAATTATTGGTAGTTTGGCTATGCTCTACCTGGTTTTTGAGAAGTAATAATATATGAAACATGATCATGCTTTATTATTACTACTGGATTATTTAATGTTCATGATAAGATTATTATGTTAACTGTAATATGGAGAACCACGAGGGAAAATAGTGCTACAACAAGGGTGGAATGGGACGCCCTTGGCCAAGTAATTAGGAAAGCTAGGGAGAGATTACCTTACCCGAAAGGGGCAAGCGAGGAGCACGCGCTGCAAACTATAGGGAGGTCCTCGGGTCGAACTGTAAAGCTTTTCGAACGAGGGATTCCTATGCATCCTTCTTCCTGAATCCATAGCGGGTTTTCTCGAACTAATGGAACTTTGGAAAGGCCTCGTAGTGCTACCCTGTCTTGTCTCCTCGGTAGAGATGAATGGGAATTCTAGGCCCTTGGAAAATTGGTAACACGGCCTGTGGGTAAACTTGTGCAACTTCTGTAGAGTGTAAAACTGGTATATAAGTCGTTCTCACGGTCAAGGGCGGCTCGGACACTCACATGAGTAACTTATGGAATTAAACTTAATTTGTCATTTGCATTGCACTATGGGATTTATTATTAAATGTGATCTCTTATTTATTTGGGTTGGTATACACTTATAATTATTAAATGTGAACTAGGTATCGTCTCACAGTCAGTAATAGGCGCCGAGGAGTAATTATCTTAGTTCGATTTATTTACTATCAGTTATTTTGTAATATATTTTCATTATGTAATAAAGATTATGACATTTGTATCTATACACTGAGTCATTGTATGTGTTGATCTTGATTGGTGCACATATGAGACGCACTCGGGTTTATCCTTAAATCTGGGTGTGACAGAAGTGGTATCAGAGGAATGTTGATTGTAGAAAGTAAGCTAGATAGACCTAGACAAAATCCTTACCTACTTACCTTTACTCTGATTCTTTTTATACTTTCCTTGATCATGTCTCATCTTTTACTATTCTACTCTGACTACTCTTATCTTTTCTACTATAAAAGACAAAAACGATTTCACACCTTGGAATCCTATATCTACGAATTTCCTGAAGAGATAGGAGACCTAAGACAAAAAAATAATAAATATTTTATCGGTTTTTAAGCGCTTGAATGCTTGTTCTGCTTGTTCTTAGGATAACTGCTTGATTTGCTTCTTTGATTGATTGATTTGTGGGGTTATATCCACAATAAACCTAGTTTAGTAGGTCCATCCTACATGCACCAACATAGATGTAGTGTATCTACATGATCTGCAAATCTATCTTACCCTATGTCTCTAACCCAGATGGTCAATACCAGTAAGGGAGGAGGTGTTAATCTACCGGCATGCATTCGCCGAAGGAGGACAGTAGCTAATCCAGAACCAGAGATGAATCCTCCAAATCATCTGCCTGCTGGGTCGAAAGCCTTTTTTGCCAACCAAATCCAACTGCCGCAACAGATGTCCAACACCATGGCCGACATGCAAGCTCAACTCCACAATAATCAGCAACACCCACTACTACCACCACCACCCAGAGATAAGCATTGCGAGTTCATGAGTCACTAGCCACCCACTTTCTCCATCTCCCTAGATCCACTACAAGCTGATGACTGGTTAAAGTCAGTGGAGAAGATGCTCAACATTGCCCAATGCACTGACAGAGAGAAGGTACTATATGCATTGGGTTGCCTCATAGACCCCCGCTGCTGACTAGTGGGATTCATACTATGCTACACATGCTGCTACTGACACCATCTCCTAGGCGAAATTCTTAACTATTTCAGAAATGATCACATTCATGTTGGATTAATGAAAGCTTAAGAAGTAGTTCCTTTCACTCGGGCAGGGAACCATGTCAGTGAGTGTGTACAGAGATAAATCCATCTAGCTATCCAAATATGCTCCTAAGGAAGTTGCTGAAGATGAAAACAAGCCAGAATTGTTCTTGGATGGACTCATCGAGCCACTCAATAGCACCTGATGTCTCTCCTTTCCATCTTTCTAGAAGCTTTTGGACAAGGCCATAGCTCTTGAACACAAGTGTGTTCAGCTAGGCGAGATGAAGAGGAAGGCTATCACTTAAGGACAAGGAGGTAGCAGCAGTCATCCTCGTTACACTCAGCCTCAAGGTACTCCAACTCATTCAGGAGGAGGGCAACATTCATACTAGCGCCCTGTTCAGCAGACACCATAGGCCACACCTCAAACACCACACCTCGTCAGGCTGCCCCTGCGACCTGCTGGCCAGAACACCACTACTAGCAACTCATGGTTCAAATGCGGTGAAGTTGGGCACTACGCCAATGTCTATTCTAATAGGAACCCAAATACTCCAGCTCGAGGCAGTAATCCTAGCAAGCAGAATCATACTCCAGCCATCAACCACGGATATAATATTGCTAGGGTTAATCAAATTAGTGCTAAAGCTACTGCTGATGGTTCTAACATCGTCATTGGTTTCCATGCCAACTTCCATACTTTTTGATTCTGGAGCTTAGCATTCATTCATATCTGCTTGTTATGTTAATATGCACAGTATACCTTTCCTTATTATGTGTAGACCCATGGTAGTCATTACACCTAAATGGTCTTTTGAAGCAACATACATGAGTCATAAGATAGAAGTAACAATATTGAGGAGAAAATTTTGGGATATGCATATAGTGCTAGAAGAGAGTAGCATAGACTTAATCCTTGGTATGAAGTGGTTAAAACAGTGGAAGGAAATCATACATTGTGTTAGAGGAACTTTAGAGCTTTCTAGTCTTGATGGTGATAGACTCGAGGTCATCGTTGCCCCAACCCCATCCACCCAACCTACCATCTACTAGATTGATGGTAAATTTGTGGCGACCATATCCGGGTTATTAGAGAGTTCCCAGATGTTTTTATAGAAGAGTTATCTGGAATGCCACCAGATAGAGATATGCAGTTTGTTATTGACCTATTACCTGTGAAAGGGAAATGGATTGAATCATTTCCTATAATCGGTTTTGGTGGTTGACATCCATCACAAACCACATGGACTAACTAGTTTGCCTAGTTGTCATTTATCTCAGGTGCATAAAGTTCAACATAAACCAACAAAGAAAATAAGTTGGGGAACTCTGCAAGTTTGGAGCAAAGATAAGCATTGGTGCTGCAAGTGGCGCACTGGACACTGTCCGGTGCCTAGGCCAAGGCACCCACGAACTGGCCGCTCTCGGGGTTTTCCCATAGTCGCTCCGCTATAATTCACCGGACTCTCCAGTGTGCACCGGACATGTACGGTGAGTCAACGGAGCAACGGTCAACTGCGCCAATGGTCGACCGCGATGTCAGATGAATAGTGAACAGTGCGCAAGTCAGAAGTCAGAGTAGCGAAGTCAGAATGCACCAGACTGTCCGGTGTGCCACTGGACTGTCCTGTGCCGCAAGAGGACAAAGGACTTCAACGATCAACCGCTCTAAACCCCAACGATCTGCTGATGTGGCACGCACCGGACAGTGAACAATGTCATGTCCGATGCACCACCGGACTGTCCGGTGTACCCATCGACAGCAATGGCTGGAATAGTGGTTGGGGCTATAAATACCCCCAACCACCACCATTCAAGCCATCCAAGTTTTTTGAAACTCCACATTCAATACAAGAGCAAAAGCATACACTCCAAGACACATCCAAAAGATCAAATCCTCTCCAAGCCTCAAAATCAACTCAATTGCTTAGTGACTTGAGAGAGGGTGTTTTGTGTTTCTTTTGTTGCTCTTGTTGCTTGGATTGCTTTCTCCTTCTCATTCTAATTCTTCTAAGTGCCTTGTAAAGCTAGCAAGAGACACCTAAATGTGTGGTGATCCTTGTGGGGTCTTAGTGACCCAAGTGATTAAGGAGAAGCACTCGACCGTCTATGTGACCAATTGAGAGAGGGAAAGGGTTGGTATAGACCCGACCTTTGTGGCCTCCTCAACAGGGACTAGGTTCTTTGGAACCAAACCTCGGTAAACAAATCATCATGTTCATTTGTGTTGATCTCCACTTGATTTGTTTCCCCCTCTTTCCTCTCTCTAAAAGTTCCCTTACTAATATTGATTTGAATTTGCTCCCAAGGTTATCCGCATTGATTGAGCAACTCTTGGCAAGGAGAACTATCTTCCGTACTCCGAATTATTTCCATCACTAACCCCGAGCATAGTGCATGTTTAAAGTTTGTAAATTTCAGGTTTCACCTATTCACCCCTCTCTGGGTGACTTTCAATTGGTATTAGAGCCCAGTGCTTCATTAGAGTCTAACAACTCGAAGTGATGTCGGGAGAACACGCCAAGAGGGAGATGGTCACCGGCGAAAAACCCGAAGGCTCGGGAAGGAAGAATGAGGAACGGACTCCATCGAAGGAGACCGGCGACAAGCACAAGGAGGAATCTTCTTCCTCCATCAAGTCACATAGGAAGGGTGACAAGAAGAAAAAGAAAATGAAGAAGGTGGTCTACTACGAGATCGACTCTTCATCACCTTTCACATCCGGCGCTGAATCTACCACTTCGAAGCGCCAAGAGCGCAAGAAGTATAGTAAGATGCCTCTTCGCTATCCCCGTATTCCTAAATATGCTCCTCTACTTTCCATACCCCTAGGCAACCACCATATTTTGATGGTGAAGACTATTGTATGTGGAGTTATAAAATGAGGCACCATCTAACCTCACTCCACGAAATCATATGAGATATTGTTGAGTTTGGAGCGTAGGCACCACAGGTAGGCGACGAGGATTATGACTCCAATGAGGCCACCCAAATAAGGCATTTTAACTCCCAAGCAACTTCTATACTTCTCGCTTCCTTGTGTCGAGAGGAGTATAACAAGGTGCAAGGGTTGAAAAATGCCAAAGAAATTTGGGACGTCCTCAAAACGGCGCATGCAGGGGACGAGGTGACCAAGATCACCAAGCGTGAAATGATCGAGGGAGAACTCGGTCGATTCATCCTCAACAAAGGAGAGGATCCACAAGCAATGTACAACCGACTCAAAACAATGGTTAACCAAGTGCGCAACCTCGGGAGCACCAAATGGGATGACCATCAAATGGTCAAGGTTGTTCTAAGATCTCTTGTTTTTCGTAATCCTACTCAAGTTCAATTAATTCGTGGAGATCCTAGATACAAACAAATGCCCCTCGAGGAGGTAATTGGCAAGTTTGTGAGCTTTGAACTTATGATCAAAGACTCCAAACACATTGTCAACTTGGAGCAAGGCGCCACCTCCACACTCGAGGTGCAACCCATTGCATTCAAAGCAACGGAAGAGAAGGAAGAGTCTACACCAAGTAGACTCCCAATCGACGCATCCAAGCTTGACAATGAGGAGATGACTCTTATCATCAAGGGCTTCCAACAAATCCTCAAGCAAAGAAAGGGGAAGGACTACAAACCTTGCTCCAAGAGGGTTTGCTATAGGTGTGGTAAGTCCGGTCACTTCATTGTTGTCCATATACAAGTGACAGTGACACGGACGATGACAACAAAGGGAAGAAGAAGATGGAGAAGAAGAGATATTACAAGAAGAAGGGTGGCGAGGCGCATGTGGGGCAAGAATGGGACTCCGACGAGAGCTCCACCGACTCCTCTGACGAGGCTGCCGCCAACATGGCCATCAACAAGGGCCTTCCCTTCTCCAACGTCGGCCACAAATGCCTCATGGCTAAGGACGGCAAAAAGAAGAAGGTACATTCTAGAGATACCCCCAAATATACTACTTTCGATGATGAGGGTAGCTCTAGTGATAATGAAGATGATTTAACTTCTCTTTTTGCAAACCTCACCAAGGACCAAAAGAAAAGGATAAATGAATTGATAGAATCCATTAACGAGAAGAATGATCTCTTGGAATGCCAAGAGGACTTGCTTGTTAAGGAAAATAAAAAAAGTTGTTAAGTTGAAAAATGCTTATGCTCTAGAGGTAGAAAAATGTGAAAATTTATCTAAAGAGCTTGATATTTGCAATGATTCAATGTCTTGTCTTAGAACTGAAAATGCTAGTTTAAATGCTATGATAGAAGAATTGAATGCTTGCAATGTTTCTACATCTACTGTTGAACATGTCATCATTTGCACTAGATGTAGAGATGTTATTATTGATTCTATGAATGATAACCTTACTATGATTAAAGAACAAAATGATCACATAGCTAAATTAAATGCTAAAATTGTCGAGCATGAGCTTGAGAATGAAAAAATTAAATTTGCTCGTAGCATGCTTTATAATGGGAGACGCCCTGGCATTAAGGATGGCATTGGCTTCCAACAAGGGAGTCAAAGCAACACCAAACTTAATGCCCCCAAGAACAGGCTATCTAATTTTGTTAAGGGTAAGACTCCCATGGTTTAGGATAGAGAGGGTTACATTTTATATCCTGAGAACTATCCTGAGCATAAGATTAGGAGAATTCATGCTAGAAAATCTCATTCCATTTCTCATCATGCTTACATGTATAGTAATGAGGCTTCTAGCTCTAGGCATTCAACTCATATCAAAATGCCTAAAAAGAAAATTACAAATGCATCAAATGAACATTGCATTTCATTTAAAACTTTTGATGCATCTTTTGTGCTGACTAATAAATCAGGCAAAGTAATTGCCAAATATGTTGGGGGCAAACACAAGTCCTTGTGTTTGGGTACCCAAGGTGCTTGTTTCTAATGTGAAAGGACCCAAGACCGTTTGGGTACCAATGAACAAGGCCTAAATCTGTTTTGTAGATTTATGCATCCGGTGGGACAAGTTGGATAATCGATAGCGGGTGCACAAACCACATGACAGTGGAGAAAATAATGTTCTCCTCATATGAGAAAAATGAAGATCCCCAAAGAGCAATTACATTCGGGGATGTAAATCAAGGTTTGGTCAAAGGTTTGGGTAAAATTGCTATATCTCCTGACCATTCCATTTCCAATGTTTTTCTTGTTAATTCTTTAGATTACAACTTGCTTTCAGTTTCTCAATTATGCAAAATAGGTTACAACTGTCTTTTTACTCATATTGGTGTTATCGTCTTTAGAAGAAGTGATGATTCAATAGCTTTAAAGGGAGTGTTAGATGGTCAGCTATATTTAGTTGATTTTAATGATAACAAAGCTGGACTAGACACTTGCTTAATTGCTAAGGCTAATATGGGTTGGCTCTGGCATCGCCGACTTGCTCATGTTGGGATGAAGAATCTTCACAAGCTTCTAAAGGGAGAGCACATTTTAGGACTAACAAATGTTCATTTTGAGAAAGACAGGATTTGTAGCGCATGTCAAGCAGGGAAGCAGGTTGGAGTTAATCATCCACACAAGAACATCATGACGACCGACATGCCGCTTGAGCTACTCCACATGGATCTATTCGGCTCGATCGCTTACATAAGCATCGGCGAGAGTAAGGGTGTGTTTGGTTTAAGGAATCACTATATCCAAATTGAGATGGTGCATCATGAGTTCATTCCTCAAATTTGGTGGGATGACCTCATTCCTCATATTAATACTAACTAACTAACTATGAGGAATGAGGTGGTGATGGATCAACTCATTCCATTCCACAAACCAAACAAAAATAGTGAGGAGTGAGAAGATGATGGACTAGCTCAGTCCTCAAACCAAACACCCTATAAGTATTGTCTTGTTATTGTGGATGATTATTCTCGCTTCACTTGGGTATTCTTTTTGCAGGAAAAATCTCAAACCCAAGAGACCTTGAAGAGATTCTTGAGACAGGCTCAAAATGAGTTTGGATTAAGAATCAAAAAGATTAGAAGCGACAATGGAACGGACTTCAAGAACTCTCAGATTGAAGTATTTCTTGAGGAGGAGGGCATCAAGCATGAGTTCTCTTCTTCCTACACACCTCAACAAAATGGTGTTGTGGAGAGGAAGAATAGAACTCTCTTGGATATGGCAAGAACCATGCTTGATGAGTACAAGACACCGGATCAGTTTTGGGCAGAGGCGATTAACACAGTTTGCTACTCCATCAACCGACTCTACCTTCACCGAATTCTCAAGAAAACATCATATGAACTCCTCATCGGTAAAAAGCACAATGTTTCTTATTTTAGAGTTTTTGGGAGCATATGCTCTATTTTTATTAAGAGATGTAGAAATTCTAAATTTGCTCCTAAAGCAGTAGAAGGCTTTTTACTTGGTTATGACTCAAACACATGGGCATATAAAGTCTTCAGCAAGTCCACTAGATTAGTTGAAGTTTCTTATGACATTGTGTTTGATGAGACTAATGGCTCCTAACTGGAGCAAGTTGATCTTGATGAACTAGATGATGAAGAGGCTCCATGCGTCGCACTAAGGAACATGCCCATTGGGTTTGTGTGTCCAAAAGAATCCGAAGAGCCTTCATAAGCACAAGATCAGCCATCATCTTCCATACAAGCATCTCCACCAACTTAAGATGAGGACATGGCTTAATAAGAAAAGGATGAAGATCAAGATGATGAGCCACCTGAAGAGGAGGACATTGATCAAGGGGGAGATGAAGATGATCAAGACAAGGAAGATGATAAAAAAATTCATGATCAAAGACCACCGCACCCAAGAGTCCACCAAGCAATTCAAAGAGATCACCCCGTCAACTCCATACTTGGTGACATCCACAAGGGGTAACCACTAGATCTCGAGTTGCTCATTTCTGTGAACATTACTCTTTTGTGTCTTATATTGAGCCATACAGGATAGAGGATGCACTAAGAGATCCGAACTGGGTGGTGGCAATGCAAGAGGAGCTCAACAACTTCATGAGGAATGAGGTATGGCATTTAGTTCCACGTCCTAGCCAAAATGTTGTAGGTACCAAGTGGGTATTCCGCAACAAACAAAATGAGCATGGTGTGGTGACTAGGAACAAAGCCCGACTTGTTGCCAAGGGATATTCACAAGTCGAAGGTTTGGATTTTGATGAAACCTATGCACCCATAGCTAGGCTTGAGTCAAATCGTATATTACTTGCCTATGCTACTTACCATGGCTTTAAGTTATATCAAATGGACGTGAAGAGTGCCTTCCTCAATGGCCCTATCAAGGAAGAAGTATATGTTGAGCAACCTCCCGACTTTGAAGATGGTGAGTATCCTACACATGTGTATAAGCTCTCAAAGGCGCTTTATAGGCTCAAGCAAGCCCCAAGAGCATGGTATGAATGCCTGAGAGACTTTCTTATCCCTAATGGCTTCAAAGTTGGTAAAGTTGACCCTACTCTCTTCACTAAAACAATTGCTAAAGACTTGTTCATATGCCAAATTTATGTTGATGATATTATATTTGGGTCTACTAACAAGTCATCTTGTGAAGAGTTTAGTAGGATTATGATACAGAAATTTGAGATGTCTATGATGGGGGAGTTGAAGTATTTCCTTGGATTTCAAATCAAGCAACTTCAAGAAGGCACCTTCATCTGCCAAACTAAGTACATTCAAGACATACTCAAGAAGTTTGGAATGGAGAATGCCAAACCCATCAAGACACCCATGGGAACAAATGTGCATCTTGACCTCAACACAGGAGGTAAATCTATAGATCAAAAGGTATACTGATCGATGATAGGATCTTTACTCTATTTATGTGCTTCACGACCGAATATTATGCTTTCCATATGCATGTGTGCAAGGTTCTAGGCAAATCGTAAGGAAGTTTACCTTAGGGCCATGAAAAGAATCATGAGCTATTTAGTTTACACTCCTAAGTTTGGGCTATGGTACCCCAAGGGATCTACCTTTGATCTAATTGGGTATTCCGATGCCGATTATGTCAGATGTAAAATTGACAGGAAGAGCACATCGGGGACTTGTCAGTTTCTAGGAAGATCCCTAGTGTCTTGGGCTTCAAAGAAACAAAACTCAGTAGCTCTATCCACCACCAAAGCCGAGTATATTGCTGCAGGCCATTGTTGTGCACAACTACTCTGGATGAGGCAAACCCTTAGGGACTATGGCTACAAATTGAGCAAAGTCCCTCTCCTATGTGATAATGAGAGTGCAACCCGCATGGCGGATAATCCCATTGAACACAGCCGCACTAAGCACATAGACATCCGGTATCACTTTTTGAGAGATCACCAACAAAAGGGGACATCAAAATTGCTTATGTTAGCACCCACAACCAATTAGTCGATATCTTTACCAAGCCCCTAGATGAAAAGACTTTTAGCAAGCTTAGGAATGAGCTAAACATCTTAGATTCTCGGAACCTTGATTGAAACATTGCACACATTGCTCATTTATATACCTTTGATCATATCTCTTTCATTTGGTACAAATGCATATTTCTTATTCTTCTTTTGCCAAGGCTAAGACTAATGTGCTTCCATGAGTATCTTTATGATTAGTGTTAGATTGAAAGGAAAATGGCATATTCGGCAAAGGCAAGGCTTCCACTCCAACTCTGTCAGTATCATTTATCCTTTCCCTTACTCATGTACTTTCACTCATATTTATCAGAGGAGAATTAAAAGGCCTCACAAGATTCTTCGTTTTTGGCGATTAATGCCAAAGGGGGAGAATTTATAGGCCCAAAGCAAAAGGACCGTACCACCACCCAATTTTTCAAAAACTGTTTCACAAAGGGGGATAAAATATTTCAATTACAAAAACCCTCTTGACAGCTAAGAGGAGAATTTCTTCATGGGAGCTTTTTAGCCAAAGGAAAAGCATTTGAAACAGGGGGAAATGTTCAAAATCGTGAAAATTCTTTTAGAAATTATGTTCTTATACCATTGGCTATTTGTAAAAGAATTTGAAAAGACTTTTACAAGAGATTTGCAAAAACAAGCAAAGTGGTGCAAATGTGGTCCAAAATGTTAAACTAGAAGAAAGCAATCATATATACTTAGAAATACGTTTAGTTGGTTTAAATTCAAAGTAACTTATGCACATCTGTCAAAATTGTAAACTAGTTATATTCCTACACTTTACATTTGCTTTGGTTTGTGTTGGCATCAATCACAAAAAAGGGGAGATTGAAAGGGAAATGGGTTGAATCATTTCCTACAATCGATTTTGGTGGTTGACATCCATCACAAACCACATGGACTAACTAGTTTGTCTAGTTGTCATTTATCTCAGGTGCATAAAGTTCAACATAAACCAACAAAGAAAATAAGTTGGGGAACTCTGCAAGTTTGGAGCAAAAATAAGCATTGGTGCTGCTAGTGACGCACCGAACACTGTCCGGTGCCCAGGCCGAGGCACCCACGAACTAGCTGCTCTTGGGTTTTCCCACAGTCGCTCCGCTATAATTCACCGGACTATCCGGTGTGCATCGGACATGCTCGGGAGCCACCGGAGCAACGGTCGACTGCGCCAACGGTCGACTGCGATGTCAGATGAACAGTGAACAATGCGCAAGTCAAAAGTCATAGCAGCGAAGTCAGAACGCAGCAGACTGTCCGGTGTGCCACCGGACTGTCCGGTGCCGCAAGAGGACGAAGGACTTCAACAGTCAACCGCTACAAACCCCAACGGTCTGCTTACGTGGCATGCATCGGACAGTGAACAGTGTCATGTCCGGTGCACCACCGGACTATCCGGTGTGCCCATCGACACCAACGGCTGGAATAGTGGTTGGGGCTATAAATACCCCCCAACCACCACCATTCAAGCCATCCAAGTTTTCTGAAACTCCACATTCAATACTAGAGCAAAAGCATACACTCCAAGACACATCCAAAAGAGCAAATCCTCTCCAAGCCTCAAAATCAACTCAATTGCTTAGTGACTTGAGAGAGGGTGTTTTTTGTTTCTTTTGTTGCTCTTGTTGCTTGGATTGCTTTCTCCTTCTTATTCTAATTCTTCTAAGTGCCTTATAAAGCTAGCAAAAAGACACCTAAGTGTGTGGTGATCCTTGCAGGGTCTTAGTGACCCAAGTGATTAAGGAGAAGCACTCGACTGGTCAATGTGACCGATTGAGAGAGGGAAAGGGTTGGTATATGTAACACCCTGAATTTGGGGGTATAAAATTTCTTTCCTAATATCCACCAAATTCAGGTGTTACCCTCTCTTTTCCTTGTTTTTCTGTTTTTTTCCTAAATAGTGAAGAGTTATTTTGTTTTATATATATGCGTAAGCCTAGTAAAAATAAAATCTTAGAGGAACTTTGAGTGTTGCATTCATGCCGATGCATAGTGTTTATGAGTGCAAAATTTTATCGTAATAGATTAAAATATCTCGATGATGATCCCAAGAGTTTTTGAAATCTTTGGAACGTTTCTTCGAGTATTAAATATGAATTTTAGTTTTTCTAATATCAATTAAATGCCTAAAAATTTAGTATTTGCGAAAACTATAAAATTTTGGAAACTCGATGATATATGTATATATATTTTCCTCTCGTCGATCCTATTCCAGATCTCGTGTCCTTTTCGCGGGATCGTTAAAATGTCTTTCCTCGCAACCGTCGTGCTGCTCGTGTCTACCCTCGTCATGCCCGCCACCGCCTTTCTCGCTTGGTCGCAACGCAATTGATGACGAATTTGGCAATCACCTCCTACGTCCTCTTCTATATGTGGCAGAACTGCCCGAATTATTCCGACTTAAGTGCCTAAGTCCCGCCTTAGAGGCTAGACCACACTTAAATGGGAATAACCCGTCAATCCCTCAGATCTAGTCCGATGAGGCCACTGACAGGATCAAGTACCACAATCTCACTCGAAGGTGAGTCACAGAGCAAATACAATAAAGTATAAAACCATGCATGTAAGAGTATTAAATTATTACATCATCATCAGAGTTTTGCAAAAGTAACCATCATTGTTCGAAGTGCAGCGGAATAAAACTAACGTTAAATAAACAGAGAGATGGGGAAGCCTGTCCCATCACTCCTCATGCTCCTCCTCAGCCGAGGTAGGGTCCCACTCGACAGTCCAACCCGGTGGCAAGATGGACGACCAAGTCACTCCAGCAATCATGTCCTCCAGAGAACCTGTAAAAATTATGCCACAAGCAAGGCTGAGTATACTAATACTCAGCTAGACTTACCCGGTGTGAGGAGTCTACTCCTCTACCTCTAGACATGCAGTTGTTTGGCTGTGGGGTTGGGTTGCCAAAATCACTAGCTGAGTTTCTAAGTCAAGTTTTAACTTTGCCAATTTAAGTGTGACTCTCTTAAGGCTAAATGTGTACTATCTATTCATACATAGTAGCAAACATTTTTAGCAATCAACATCTTATATCAACTCATCATATTTCCACTTGTTACTCAATGCAGTACAATGGATCAAGCAGTCTCATTAGCTGCGAGAAGCAGACGATTCGAATCGAGTTTTATCCTTGCAAGGTAAACCTAAACACACGACGTGGCGAGGCACTCCGTCCCCACACACATCAACCGTCCCCATCGATCCCCTGGCAACAGATCAGGGCTCATCGCCTTGGCGTACAATGCCTCACTGACCCCGACTGCCGTCGTGCAGTGACCGCACTTGTACCCACCATAACCGGAATGGGAGACCACATCTCAGGTCGCGTGAGGGGTAAAGTCTGCGGGCAGGTTCACTCAAGTACTAGGCTTACCGATTTACCATATTTCTCGGTATGTGTTTAGTACATTCAAACGCTTGACACAGGTATCCGCACGTTAATCCTTATTCCCATTTCATCTCGTAGACAACCAATCCCCATGGATTGTTGTCCCCAGACTAGCCTCATTATGATATGGAAGTGGGTACAACCAATTTCCTGACCTCGCGCGAGTGCTAGAAAAATCACTCGACTTCTACCGAGATCCTAATTAATAAAGCAGCTACTCGACCTAGCATACTAGTATTCATCTCAACAGGATTCCTGAGATCATGCAACTAGGGTTTCAAACAACTCCTACACCTAAGTGCACAATCAATCCTACAATCATTAAGTATATTAAAATAGCATAAATAACAGGTTATGCATAAACCGGGGCTTGCCTTCCAAGGCTGTGGCAGGCAGATCCTTTAGTGCAGGCTCTGGTGCTGGATCCGGGGCTACCTCCTGAGCAGCTCCTTGCTCTGGCACGAGGACGCACTCTCCGTCAGCGAGGTTACAGTCTATCGAAATGCAATGAACATGTATGTCATGATTATGAAGGATTTAATAACATTATGCTAAAGGAAGAAAAACTAAGTTAATGAGTAACTTAGGGTTTCTTGGTCATATGTGGCTTTTAGTGGTTTATGATTATCACTCTAGGTTTAAGTTTTGTTAAGGATAAGCATAGTGGATTGGTATTTCCTTTACATATTTTAGTGGACAATTTATAAAGGGTTTTAGGATGACACTAATTTCCATTATTCATTTTCCTTTCTTTATTTTCTATTTATGGTTTCTAGTGTAGGTTTGAACTACAACATTGGTTTAACTTTTTCCAAACATTTTGTAAAAATTACAGGGACTTGCCTTTGGTCAATATAGCTTATCCTAGGACTTTGAAATTCAATTGAAAAAGGCTAGGCTCTAGACAAAAATAACAAGAGTGGTGTAAATGGGCCATTTTGCACTACAACTCTTAATTAGGGGTGGGTTCTGTCCTAAAGGTTATTTTTGTTGGTATCTAATAGTAATAATAAGCTTCTGTGCCAAAGATCATAGAAAGCTAAGGGGTGGTTATTTAGTTATGATTTTCTAAAGTTTAATGCCAAAAAGGCACTTTCTACTACATTGTTATTTGAAAAATGTCAAACAGCAGATTTCATATTTTTCCTAAGTTCTTAATAACAAAACATTAACTATCCCAAGGGTTGAGGTGTTTTCACCTTGGGGTTATTTTTGTAGGGTTTTTCTAAGTTTTCCTTGTTTTCTTAAAATAAAAGGTATCCTATTTATTTTATACTAAACCAGGGTATCATAGATTTTTCTAGTGAACTACTTTAAATAAGTACCCTAACAAAAATAGGAGTACCCCCTGGTTCATTATTTGAATCACCTTTTCTATTTTTCTTAACCTTAAGCACATTGTAAAATAAATGGCAAAAACTAACTTAATGGGGTGGACAGAGAAGTTTAGCATTTTTAAACAGGTCAGTAGGTGGACATAAACTTCTCCAAATTTTTCTAACCCTAGTCAAATAGCGCAACTATTTTTCTTCCTATTATTTAGCTTTTGGCCAAAACAATAATTAAATCAGAACCCTAAAGTTTTCTGTAGTACATAAGGGTTTTATATTTTTCCTAAGTAGTTTACATTATTTAAAGTCTGACAAAATTGGTTTGACTAAATTTGGATGAATAAAACAGAAGTTATGGATTATTCAAGTTCTGTCAAAATTTAAATCAGATTTAAATAAAGGTTTCCTGGAAAACTACTTTGCACCGAGGACCCTGGGTTTAATCCAAATCTACCCACTGAAATCTACCCCTGTGCCACTATTCCCCTGAGTCACTGATAGTTTAAAAATCCCCCTGACCTTTCCTTCTTCTTCCCCGAGGTCCTTCCCTTAATGTAAACAGTACCCGCGGGAAAGAAAAGGGCGGCGCGGCTTACCGGCGGCGAGAGAGGTTCGGCGAGGGGCGGGGTTGGCTCCGGGAGGTCCTGGCGGTCACAACGATGTACGGCTCGACGGCGGGGATGACCGGAATCGCTCGGTCCACGTGCGCAGGCGGGTATCCTCGTCGGTGGCGGGTGTGCCGGCCAAATCACGGCGATCTAGTTCAATCCAATGGCCCGGTGAGCTTCACGGGGTGATGTAGAGGCTATCTGTGCATTGAATCAAAAAATGGCGCAGTGGCTTACCCGGTCTACGCTCGCCGGCGGTCGGAGGGAGTCCGGCGACCGTGGACTGGCCTCTCCGGCGAAGCAGACTTCGATTCCTCGCTCGGGGAGCTTCACCGAGGTGTGCTCAGTCCTCTCCGAGGGTCGGACGGAGTTGGGAAGGGCTTGGTTGGCCGGTCTACGGTGGCAGGGGTTCGGGTGGCCGCGGACTCGCCGTGCACGGGCAAACGCCGGTGAGTTTGAGCTCCGGTGAGGTTGAGCGTGCTCGGAAGGGTATGGTCGACGCCTGAGTGGGCTTTAGAGGTGCGGGCGCACACGGGGAACACTAGCGCGGCTCGGCGTGGCGCGGGGTCGGGCGCGGGCGTGCTCTCAGGGCGCGTCGAACACGTGGAGGTTTTCTTCTGCCCGTGTTCCACAGCTCGCCCAAGTCGCAAGCGTGCGAATCTTGGCAAAAATCTGGCGCGAGTCTTTTCCTGGCACCTAGGGCTGTCTCTCATCCGTGAGTCGCCATGGCAAATATGCCCTAGGTAGGGAGATCTTTAGACGCCAAATCAGGTATGTCTCCCTGCCCACCTCGTGACAAAAACGATGCCAAGGCATGTCAAACGTCAAGGGCTCGGTGTCAACTTTTTCCAGGGGGTTCCCTAGGTGGTATGCCACATTTTTGGTATAGAACTTAGGTGGTTTTGGTGCCATCTTCAAGGTGAACATGGTGGATCTTTAGTTTAGGTGTAGTTTTTGACTTAGAGAGAATTAGAGAGCTCTAGCTCTCTCTCTACTTAGGGATTGGATTTGGGGTTTCTTAAGGGGTCTTTTAGCAATGTTTCCTCTCTATAATTGTAGGTTAATAAGTTACTTAACTTTGTGCCAAAGGTTTGGTCATGACTTGCACCTTTGCTTAAACTCTCCCCTTTAACCAAGGTGCTTAGAAGATAGGATTCAAGAGAGGTTTAGGGTTTACTCCCCCCTTGTCCAAAGTGATAAGTGCACATTGGGTAATGCTTTTGGTCATCCACATCTCTTGGTTAAAACCTAGCTTCCAAGGCCCTTACACTTTTGCTCCTTAAGTTTCTTCCACATGTGATCATAGTCATTAGTGCATAGGTGTGCCCTAGCCATGGTAACACCTGAGGTGTTACACTATATACCCACCCCGCCGTCACATAACCTCTCGTCTCCCTCCCCAGATCTAGATCACGCAGAAGCAAGGGTCCCTGGCTCCCTGCACATGGCGGTTCCAGGTGAGTCCTCTCGCTTCTCTCCCCTTCCCCATCCTCTCTCCCCCTCGACGCACCCTCCCTACAGCCCCGCGTCGCGCCGCTCCGGCAAGCCGCTCCTGGCTTACCCTCCCCATGTCTAGCCCATTGGTGGCGTGCAATCGAGCCCTGCCTAGTCCTGACGAGCCCTCGCCCCGCCGCTGCCCAAATCGTGGCCGACCCCAGCACCTGCGGCGCGGCCAGGAGGCCATGGCGCGTGGCCAACGCGGCGTGCAGCCAGCGCGGCATGCGTGGCCAGCGCGGCGTGCAGCCAGCGCGGCTCGTGGCCAGCCGGGCGTGCCCTGCTAGCGCGGCCTAGAGTCCCCTGCTAGCGCGGGACCTGTCCGGCCAGCCCCGCCCCTCTCCCCGCGTTCTTGATGTTGAAGAAGGAGCCACCAATTCAGTCTGCGCGTGAGTGAGCAGTTGGAGGAGATGCTAGCCACACTAGATCCCACTCCTTTTCATCCTATGTGGCTGTGTCCCATGTGGCCCTCCGTGTGGCTTCGCTTCGACCAATAGAATCGCGCCACGTAGTTTAAATTTGAGAAATGTTATTTATTCAATATAATTTGCATCGAAAACCCGTCAAGGCTCGTCCTAGTTGCGTTAACAACGTAACAGCATCAATTTCATATTAGTAACATTATGTTGGTATGTTGCGAATCTTAAGTAATTAATTATTTGTTCATTCAATAGTGGTTAAAATGACTTTCCAATTAAAACAAATTTATAGTTCTAACTTGCGCTTTACAAATACGTGTTAATTTGATTAGTGCTAACTCAAACTTTTTGAATTAATACTCGTTTAGTGTATGCGTGACATCTATTTAAGTATTTCTCGTATGTCGCGCTTGTTGTTCCGCGCGCGATGGCGTGCTGGATCGCGCGTGTTGTTTTGCGCGCGTCCCCACAGATTGTCTTCGCTTGTCGCGCGTGTCACGCGTGCGGATCGGGTGCATCGCCGCGCGTTGTCCGCACGCTAAGTCGCGTGTGTCTGCGCATCGTCGCACATTATTCGTGTGTTGTTTGCGCGTCGTCGACATTCCTTCACGAGTTCGTGCCGCACGTCTGGTTCGTGTGTCGTGCGTATCTCGTGTGTCGATCACATGTGTCACGCGTCGTCTGCGTGTGATAATAAATTGTTTTCATATATAAGCACTCCTGTTAGTAACGTTAATTCGCCAGGTCATGTATGTTAGATAATTAACTTAAGGTTCGCTCGACTAATAGTTATTAGATTAATATTTCAATTAGATTAAATGTGTAGTGTCCAACTTGCGCTTTTATTATAAATATTAACATGGCTAATATTAACTTAACTACTTTTAAATTATTTAATATTTGTTTGGTATAAATGTGTCACCTATTTAGTTTTCTTGTCTATCGCGCGTGTTGTTCCACACGTGGTGGCGTGCTGATTCGCGCGTCATTCGCGCTGGTCGCGCACACTGTTTCGTGTGTCGTCAACATGCTATGTCGCGCATGTCCGCGTGTCGGTTCCATGCCGTCGTGTCGTTTCGCGCATCGTAAACTTGCCTCGCTTAGAAGCTCTCGTGCTAATTATATTACTTATTTATTTGACAAATGTTAGTGTAGCAGATTAATCAAAACTAAATAGCAGCTATAATTTATGTTTGATAATGCGAATTAAATGTTATAGTTAATATTTATTTAGCGTAAACGCGATATCTTCTCAACCATAGCTTCGAGTTCGACGTTTCTTTTTCCTCACGTGACCGTAGTAACGCGCTCTATTTCATTTTGCATGTTTTATTATATTTTTCTTTGAATGGTGTAATGTTCTTATGCATATATATGTTTGTTTGCTTGTGCCTGTTTGTCTTCGCTTCGCGTTGCGATTAGATCGCGATTTGTTTTCAAGCTTCGAGGAATCGACGGTCAAGCTTCGACAGCCAAGAGATCAAACTCTTCGATTTCTACGAGGCTGAAGATCATGAGCATCAGTTTGGTGAAGGCAAGTGTCCTCTGACCTATTATGTCTCATTTACTTTATAATTCATCAACCCGCATACCATGATCAACCTAAGGACTGACTAGCTTTGTATTTACCTTGTCCTTGATTACCTTTTGGGTTACTATGGTTAGCTTTATGCTATTGCTTTACTTTAATCAATGAACATGATGTGAACACTTATGATACGATGTTGTCATTATGATTATGATGTTGGATTGGTGATACTTTAGGGGGCTCGAGCGGTTTCTCGAGTGCCTCTCCATAAGGACCTGTTCGTTGGATGACCGCCCGGGAAAACAGTGCAACCATGAGGGTGGTATGGGATGCCCTTAGCTAATTAATTAGAGGAACTGAGGTGTAGTTTGCTTCGCCATCGTGTTGTCAATGGGACTTAGTGTATGCGGCTGAAAGTCGCCTAGAGGGGGGTGAATAGGCAAATCTGAAATTTATAAAGTTTAAGCACAACTACAAGCCGGGGTTAGCGTTAGAAATATATTCGAGTCCGAAAGAGAGAGTGAAAAACAAATCACAAGCAAATAGCGAGAGTGACACGATGATTTGTTTTACCGAGGTTCGGTTCTTGCAAACCTACTCCCCGTTGAGGTGGTCACAAAGACCGGGTCTCTTGCAACCCTTTCCCTTTCTCAAACGGTCACTTAGACCGAGTGAGCTTCTCTTCTCGATCAATTGGGACACTTAGTCCCCACAAGGACCACCACACAATTGGTGTCTCTTGCTTTGATTACAAAGATCTTGGGAATAAGAAATGGGGAAGAAGAAAAGCGATCCAAGCGCAAGAGCTCAAAAGAACACAACAAAACTCTCTTCTAGTTACTATTGCTTTGAGTGGAATTGGGACTTGGAGAGATTTTGATTCACTCTAATTGTGTCTTGTATTGAATGCACTAGCTCTTGTATTGAATGTGTTGGCTGAAAACTTGGATGCCTTGAAGTGTGGTGGTTGGGGGGTATTTATAGCCCCAACCACCAAAGTAGCCATTGGGGAAGGCTGTTGTCGAAGGGCGCACCGGACAGTCCGGTGCGCCACCGGACACTGTCCGGTGCGCCAGCCACGTCACCCAACCATTAGGGTTCGACCGTTGGAGCTCTGACATGTGGGGCCACCGGACAGTCCGGTGGTGCACCAGACAGTCACTGTTCACTGTCTAGTGCGCCTTCTGGCCTGCTCTGACTTCTGCGCGCGCAGTTCGCACTGTAGCGTTGTCAGCCGACCGTTGAACTCGACCGTTGGCGCAGTAGCCGTTGTTCCGCATGGCACACCGAACAGTCCGGTGCTACACCAGACAGTCCGGTGAATTATAGCGGAGAGCCATTTCCAGAAACCCGAAGTTGAGCAGTTCGAGTGGATTCACCCTGGTGCATCGGACACTGTCCGGTGGCACACCGGACAGTCCGGTGCGCCAGACCAGGGCTGCCTTCGGTTTCCTTTGCTCCTTTGATTTGAACCATTTCTTTTATCTTTGTATTGGTTTGTTGTGAACCTTTGGCACCTGTATAACTTATAATCTAGAGCAAACTAGTTAGTTCAATTATTTGTGTTGGGCAATTCAACCACCAAAATCATTTAGGAAAAGGTTTGACCCTATTTCCCTTTCAATCTCCCCCTTTTTGGTGATTGATGCCAACACAAACCAAAGCAAATATATAAGTGCAGAATTGAACTAGTTTGCATAAGGTTAGTGCAAAGGTTACTTGAAATTAAACCAATTTACATTTCATAAGATATGTGTGGATTGCTTTCTTCATTTTAACATTTTGGACCACGCTTGCACCACTAGTTTTGTTTTTGCAAAAAAATTCAAAGTCTTTTTTCAAATAGTCAAAGGTAAATGAATAAGATTTCGAGAAGCATTTTCAAGATTTGAAAATTTTCCCCCTGTTTCAAATGTTTTTCCTTTGACTAAACAAAACTCCCCCTCAATGAAATTCTCCTCTTAGTGTTCAAGAGGGTTTTAGATATTAATTTTGAAGGAGGTCATACCAATTTGAAATTATATCAAAAATAAGATACCAATTGAAAAACTTCTTTAATACAAATTGAAAGAACATTTTTGAAATTGGTGGTGGTGCGGTCCTTTTGCTTTGGGCTAATACTTTCTCCCCCTTTGGCATGAATCGCCAAAAATGGATACTTGTGATTGAAATATGAGCCCTTATTACTTTCTCTCCTTTTGGAAAATAATATAAGAGTGAAGGATTATACCAAAGTGGAGAGCGGTGCAGAGTGACGGCGAAGGATAAATAATTACGATGGAGTGGAGTGGAAGCCTTGTCTTCGCCGAGGACTCCATTTCTATTTCAATTTATGACTTAGCATGAAATAGACTTAACAACATATTAGTCATAGCAAAATGAAAGAGATATGATCAAAGGTACATAAATGAGCTACGTGTGCAAAGTATCAATCAAAATTCCTAGAATCAAGAATGTTTAGCTCATGCCTAAGTTTGGTAAAGATTTTCTCATCTAGTGGTTTGGTAAAGATATCGGCTAATTGTTCTTTGGTGCTAACATACGCAATGTCGATATCCCCCCTTTGTTGGTGATCCCTCAAAAAGTGATACCGAATGGCTATGTGCTTAGTGCGGCTGTGCTCAACGGGATTATCCGCCATGCGGATTGCACTCTCATTATCACATAGGAGAGGAACTTTGGTTAATTTGTAACCATAGTCCCTAAGGGTTTGCCTCATCCAAAGCAATTGCGCGCAACAATGGCCTGCGGCAATGTACTCGGCTTCGGCGGTAGAAAGAGCTACATAATTTTGTTTCTTTGAAGCCCAAGACACCAGGGATCTTCCCAAGAACTAACAAGTCCCTGATGTGCTCTTTCTATCCATTTTACACCCTGCCCAATCAGCATCTGAATATCCAATTAAATCAAAAGTGGATCCCTTGGGGTACCAAAGGCCAAACTTAGGTGTATGAACTAAATATCTCAAGATTCGTTTTACGGCCCTAAGGTGAACTTCCTTACGATCGGCTTGGAATCTTGCACACATGCATATGGAAATCATAATATCCGGTCGAGATGCACATAAATAAAGTAGAGATCCTATCATCGACCGGTATACCTTTTGATCTACGGATTTACCTCCCGTGTCGAGGTCAAGATGCCCATTGGTTCCCATGGGTGTCTTGATGGGCTTGGCATCCTTCATCCCAAACTTGGTGAGTATGTCTTGAATGTACTTCGTTTGGCTGATGAAGGTGCCCTCTTAGAGTTGCTTGACTTGAAATCCTAGAAAATACTTCAACTCCCCCATCATAGACATCTCGAATTTTTGAACCATAAGCCTACTAAACTCTTCACAAGTAGATTTGTTAGTAGACCCAAATATGATTTCATCAACATAAATTTGGCATACAAACAAATCATTTGCAATTGTTTTAGTAAAGAGAGTAGGATCGACTTTGCCGACTTTGAAGCCATTAGCGATAAGAAAATCTCTTAGGCATTCATACCATGCTCTTGGGGCTTGCTTGAGCCCATAAAGCGCCTTAGAGAGTTTATACACATGGTTAGGGTACTCACTATCTTCAAACCAGGGAGGTTGCTCAACATAGACCTCCTCCTTGATTGGTCCATTGAGGAAGGCACTCTTCACGTTCATTTGATAAAGCTTGAAGCCATGGTAAGTAGCATAGGCAAGTAATATACGAATTGACTCAAGCCTAGCTACGGGTGCATAGGTTTTACCGAAATCCAAACCTTTGACTTATGAATATACCTTGGCCACAAGTCGGGCTTTGTTCCTTGTCACCACACCATGCTCATCTTGCTTGTTGCGGAAGACCCACTTGGTTCCTACAACATTTTGATTAGGACGTGGAACAAGATGCCAAACCTCATTTCTCGTGAAGTTGTTGAGTTCCTCTTGCATCGCCAACACCCAATCTGAATCCCTTAATGCGTCTTCCACCCTGTATGGCTCAATAGAAGACACAAAGGAGTAATGTTCACAAAAATGAGTGACACGAGATCGAGTGGTTACCCCTTATGAATATCGCCAAGGATGGAGTTCACGGGGTGATCTCGTTGTATCGCTTGATGGACTCTTGGGTGAGGCGGTCTTGGATCCTCATCATCTTCCTTGTTTTGATTATTGGCATCTCCCCTTTGATCATTGTCCTCCTCTTGAGGTGGCTCTTCTTGATCTTCATTTTCATCATCTTGAGCTTGATCCTCATCTTGGGTTGGTGGAGATGCTTGATTTGAATATGATGGTTGATCTTGTGCATGTGGAGGCTCTTCAGATTCCTTAGGACACACATCCCCAATGGACATGTTCCTTAGCGCGACGCACGGAGCCTCTTCATCATCTAGCTCATCAAGATCAACTTGCTCTACTTGACAGCCGTTAGTCTCATCAAACACAATGTCACAAGAAACTTCAACTAGTCCAATGGACTTGTTAAAGACTCTATATGCCCTTGTGTTTGAATCATAACCAAGTAAAAAGCCTTCTACAACCTTATGAGCAAATTTAGATTTTCTACCTCTTTTAACAAGAATAAAACATTTGCTACCAAAGACTCTAAAATATGAAACATTGGGCTTTTTACCGGTTAGGAGTTCATATGATGTCTTCTTGGGGATTCGGTGAAGGTAGAGACGGTTGATGGCGTAGCAAGCGGTGTTGATTGCTTCCGCCCAAAACCGGTCCGAAGTCTTGTACTCATCAAGCATGGTCCTCGCCATGTCAAGTAGAGTTCTATTCTTCCTCTCCACTACACCATTTTGTTGTGGTGTGTAGGGAGAAGAGAACTCATGCTTGATGCCCTCATCCTCAAGGAAGCCTTCTATTTGTGAGTTCTTGAACTCCGTCCCGTTGTCGCTTCTAATCTTTTTGATCCTTAAGCCAAACTCATTTTGAGCCCGTCTCGAGAATCCCTTTAAGGTCTCTTGGGTTTGAGATTTATCCTGCAAAAAGAACACCCAAGTGAAGCGAAAATAAACATCCACAATAACTAGACAGAACTTACTCCCGCCGATGCTTATGTAAGCTATCGGGCCGAATAGATCCATGTGGAGTAGCTCAAGTGGCTTGTCAGTCGTCATGATGTTCTTGTGTGGATGATGAACACCAACTTGCTTTCCTGCTTGACATGCGCTACAAATCCTATCTTTCTCAAAATGAACATTTGTTAGTCCCAAAATGTGCTCTCCCTTTAGAAGCTTATGAAGATTCTTCATCCCAACGTGGGCTAGTCGGCGATGCCAGAGCCAACCCATGTTAGTCTTAGCAATTAAGCAAGTGTCGAGTTCAGCTCTATTAAAATCAACTAAGTATAGCTGACCCTCTAACACTCCCTTAAATGCTACTGAATCATCACTTCTTCTAAAGACAGTAACACCTATATCCGTAAAAAGACAATTGTAGCCCATTTTACATAATTGAGAAACTAAAAGCAAGTTATAATCTAAAGAATCTACAAGAAAAACATTGGAAATAGAGTGGTCAGGTGATATAGCAATTTTACCAAGTCCTTTGACCAAACCTTGATTTCCATCCCCGAATGTAATAGCTCTTTGGGGATCATGGTTTTTCTCGTAGGAGGAGAACATTTTTTTCTCCCCAGTCATGTGGTTTGTGCACCCGCTATCAATGATCCAACTTGAGCCCCCAGATGCATAAACATACAAAACAATTTTAGGCCTTGTTCTTAGGTACCCAAACGGTCTTGGGTCCTTTCACATTAGAAACAAGCACCTTGGGTACCCAAACACAAGTCTTTGACCCCTTGTGTTTTCCCCCCAACATATTTGGCAACTACTTTGCCTGATTTGTTAGTTAGAACATATGATGCATCAAAAGTCTTAAATGAAACATTGGGTTCATTTGATGCAATAGGAGATTTCTTTTTAGGCAATTTAACATGAGTGGATTGCCTAGAACTAGATGCCTCACTCTTATACATAAAAGCATGATGAGAGCCAGAGTGAGACTTCCTAGAATGAATTCTCCTAATATTGTGCTTGGGATAACCAGCAGGATATAAAATGTAACCCTCGTTATCCTGAGCCATGAGAGCCTTACCCTTAACAAAATTAGACAATCTTTTAGGGGCATTAAGCTTGACATTCTCTCCCTGTTGGAAGCCAATGCCATCCTTAATCCTAGGGCGTCTCCCATTATAGAGCATGCTTCTAGCAAATTTAAATTTTTCATTTTCTAAGTCATGCTCATTAATTTTGGCACTAAGTTGAGCTATGTGATCATTTTGTTGTTTAATTAAAGCTAGGTGATCATGAATAGCATCAACATTAATGTCTCTACATCTAGTACAAATAGTAACATGCTCAATGGTAGATGTAGAGGGTTTGCAAACATTTAATTCATCAATCTTAGCATGTAACATGACATTTTCATTTCTAAGATTGGAAACAATATCATTGCAAACATTTAAATTTTTAGCCTTAGTAATCAATTTATCATTTTCTATCTTAAGGCTAGCAATTGATTCATTCAACTTGTCAATCTTAGCAATCAAATTAGCATTATCATTTTTAAGTTTGACAAGAGAATCATCACAAACATTTAAATTCTCAACCTTAGCAATTAATTTAGCATTCTCATTTCTAAGGTTGGAAATAGTATCATGGCAAGTGCTTAGCTCACTAGTTATTTTTCACATTTTTCTACTTCCTGAGCATAAGCATTTTTAACCTTAACATGCTTCTTGTTTTCTTTAATAAGGAAGTCCTCTTGGCTATCCAAGAGTTCATCCTTCTCATGAATAGCACCTATCAATTCATTTAATTTTTCTTTTTGTTGCATATTTAGGTTGGCAAAAAGAGCAAGCAAGTTTTCTTCATCATCACTAGAGTTATCCTCATCACTAGATGTTGCATATTTAGTGGAGGCTCTAGATTTTACCTTCTTTTTGCCGTTCTTTGCCATGAGGCACTTGTGGCCGACATTGGGGAAGAGAAGGCCCTTGTTGACGGCGATGTTGGCAGCGTCCTCGTCAGAGGAGGAGTCGGTGGAGCTCTCGTCGGAGTCCCACTCCCGGCATACATGGGCATCGCCGCCCTTCTTCTTGTAGTATCTCTTCTTTTCTCTTCTCTTTCCCTTATTGTCGTCGCCCCTGTCACTATCACTAGATAATGTACATTTAGCAATAAAGTGACCGGGCTTACCACATTTGTAGCAAACCTTTTTGGAACGGGGCTTGTAATCTCTCCCCTTCCTTTGCTTGAGGATTTGGCGAAAGCTTTTGATGATTAAAGCCATCTCCTCATTGTCGAGCTTGGAGGTGTCGATGGGGAGCCTACTCGATGTAGACTCTTCCTTCTTCTCCTCCGTCACTTTGAAGGCGACGGGTTGCACCTCGGGTGTGGAGGTGGTGCCTCGCTCGATGATTTGTTTGGAGCCTTTGATCATTAACTCAAAGCTCACAAACTTTCCTATCACTTCCTCGGAAGGCATTAGTTTATATCTAGGATCACCACGAATTAATTGAACTTGTGTAGGATTAAGAAAAACTAGTGATCTTAGAATAACCTTGACCATTTCATGGTCATCCCATTTGGTGCTCCCGAGGTTGCGCACTTGGTTCACCAAAGTCTTGAGCCGGTTGTACATGGCTTGTGGCTCCTCTCCTTGGTTGAGCATAAATCGACCGAGCTCCCCCTCGATCGTTTCCCGCTTGGTGATCTTGGTCACCTCATCTCCTTCGTGTGCGGTCTTGAGTACGTCCCAAATTTCTTTGGCACTCTTCAACCCTTGCACCTTATTATACTCCTCTCAACTTAGAGAGGCGAGGAGTATAGTAGTGGCTTGGGAGTTGAAATGCCGGATTTGGGCTACCTCGTCCGAATCATAGCCTTCATCCCCCACGGATGGTTCCTGCGCTCCAAACTCAACAATGTCCCAAATACTAGTGTGGAGTGAGGTTAGATGGTGCCTCATTTTATCACTCCACATACAATAATCTTCACCGTTAAAAACCGGTGGTTTGCCTAGTGGGACGGAAAGTAAAGGAGTGTCTTTGGAAATGCGAGGATAGTGTAAGGGGATCTTACTAAACTTCATGCGCTCATGGCGCTTAGAAGTAACGGACGGCGTGTCGGAGCTGGAGGTGGAAGGAGACAAAGAGTCGGCCTCATAGTAGACCACCTTCTTCATTTTCTTCTTCTTGTCGCCACTCCGGTACGACTTGATGCGGGGAGGTGATTCCTCCCTTTTGTTGCCGGACTCTCCCGATGGAGCTTTCCCATGGCTTGTGGCGGGCTTCTCGCCGGTCACCATCTCCTTCTTGGCGTGAGCTCCCGACATCACTTCGAGCGGTTAGGCTCTAATGAAGTACCGGGCTCTGATACCAATTGAAAGTCGCCTAGAGGGGGGGTGAATAGGTAAATCTGAAATTTATAAAGTTTAAGCACAACTACAAGCTGGGGTTAGCGTTAGAAATATAATCGAGACCGAAAGAGAGGGCGAAAAACAAATCACAAGCAAATAGCGAGAGTGACACGATGATTTGTTTTACCGAGGTTCGGTTCTTGCAAACCTACTCCCCGTTGAGGTGGTCACAAAGACCGGGTCTCTTTCAACCCTTTCCTCTCTCAAACGGTCACTTAGACCGAGTGAGCTTCTCTTCTCAATCAATTGGGACACTTAGTCCCCATAAGGACCACCACACAATTGGTGTCTCTTGCGTTGGTTACAAAGATCTTGGGAACAAGAAATGGGGAAGAAGAAAAGTGATCCAAGCGCAAGAGCTCAAAAGAACACGGCAAAACTCTCTCTTCTAGTTACTATTGCTTTGAGTGGAATTGGGACTTGGAGAGATTTTGATTCACTCTAATTGTGTCTTGTATTAAATGCACTAGCTCTTGTATTGAATGTGTTGGCTGAAAACTTGGATGCCTTGAAGTGTGGTGGTTGGGGGTATTTATAGCCCCAACCACCAAAGTGGCCATTGGGGAAGGCTGCTGTCGAAGGGCGCACCGGACAGTCCAGTGCGACACCGGACACTGTCCGGTGCGCCAGCCACGTCACCCAACCATTAGGGTTCGACCGTTGGAGCTCTAACATGTGGGGCCACCGGACAGTCACTGTTCACTGTCCGGTGCGTCTTCTGGCGCCTGCTCTGACTTCTGCGCGCGCAGTCCGCACTGTAGCGTTGTCAGCCGACCGTTGAACTCGACCGTTGGCGCAGTAGCCGTTGCTTCGCATGGCACACCGGACAGTCCGGTGCTACACCGGACAGTCCGGTGAATTATAGCGGAGAGCCATTTCCAGAAACCCGAAGCTGAGCAGTTCGAGTGGATTCACCCTGGTGCACCGGACAGTCCGGTGCGCCAGACCAGGGCTGCCTTCGGTTTCCTTTGCTCCTTTGATTTGAACCCTTTCTTTTATATTTGTTTTGGTTTGTTGTGAACCTTTGGCACCTGTATAACTTATAATCTAGAGCAAACTAGTTAGTCCATTTATTTGTGTTGGGCAATTCAACCACCAAAATCATTTAGGAAAAGGTTTGACCCTATTTCCCTTTCAGCGGCTCGCTCTGCCGAGGGTGGATTGCCCCTTGGGGAGGAGTGTGGTACATTTAGGAAACCTAACGGGCGGCTACAGCCTCAGGGGATCTTTGTAAAGGCTTCGTAGTGAATCCTTGGCCATTCACCTCGGGAGTGAACAAGGGTCTTGCAAGCCCGGGCTAGAGAGGGAATCACGGCTCGTGGGTAAAGTGCGCAACCTCTGTAGAGTGTTATGAACTGATATATCAGCCGTGCTCGCGGTTATGAGAGGCCAAGGGAGCTCCATTGATTAGAGACACATTGATCAGAGATGTTTTGGTTACAGATGATGATGAGGATAATGTTGGTTTCTATTATGATTATGATTATGATTTCAGGTATTCTTTCCATTTGGAAGGAGTACTTTTGGGTTAACAACTTGGGTAACGTTAAAACCTGGCTCTCTACTAGTAATAATTACCTGACCAACTAAAAGCAACTGCTTGACCCTAACCCCACATAAAGCTAGTCCACTTCAGCTAAACGGGACATTTGCTGAGTATGTTGATGTGTACTCACCCTTGCTTTCACAAAACACCAGGTTGCCTTTGGTGCAATCTATGCTCAGGTAAAGAAGAAGGCGTCGAGGCGGATCTCCAGGAGTTCCAGGACTTCAGCAAGTTCGAGGATTAAGCTAGCGACCTCCCCCAGTCAGCTGCCTGTGGTGGGTTTATTTACGTTGGCTACGTTTCGATTCTGTGTACTTTGATTTATATTATGTAAATGGCTCTAGTCTGTAGTATTATTACTTAATCTTTATTGTTATTCGAAGCATTATGCTATGATGAGTCATTTATGTAATCGCTGTGTACGTGAATTTCTGATTCTGGCACATACATGGTTCGCATTCGGTTTACCTTCCAAAACAGGGTGTGACTGTATAGACCCGGCCTTTGTGGCCTCCTCAACGGGGACTAGGTTCTTTGGAACCGAATCTCAGTAAACAAATCACTGTGTTCATTTGTGTTGATCTCCACTTGATTCGTTTCCCCCTCTTTCCTCTCTCTAAAAGTACCCTTGCTTATATTGATTTGAGTTTGCTCCCAAGGTTATCCGCATTGATTGAGCAACTCTTGGCAAGGAGAACTAACTTCCGTACTCCGAATTATTTCCAATACTAACCCCGAGCATAGTGCATGTTTAAAGTTTGTAAATTTCAGGTTTCGCCTATTCACCCCCCCCCCTCTAGGCGACTTTCAACCTAGAACTGTCCCTATATCAAAAAGACCCTACCGGATGTCTATAGATGAATTAAAGGAACTTAAGAAATAGTTGAAAGAGTTATAGGAATTAGGGTATATTCATCCTAGTTCCTCGCCTTGGGGAGCGCTTGTCCTATTTGTTCAGAAGAAGGATGGTTCCTAGAGAATGTGCGTTGATTATCGGTCTCTTAATGATGTGATCATTAACAATAAGTACCCCTTACCACATATTGAAGATTTGTTTGGCCATATGAGGTATCAGGGTCTTCTCCAAGATTGATCTTAGGTTGAGTTATCATCAAATGAAGATTAGACCTTCTAATATTTCCAAGACAACTTTCTCTACTCGATATGGGCAATACGAGTTCAATGTCATGTCATTTGGCTTGACCAATGCACCGGCCTACTTCATGAATTTGATGAATAAGGTGTTCATGGAATATCTTGATAAGTTTATTGTGGTATTCATTGATGACATTCTAATTTATTCCAAGGATGATGGATAACATGAGGAACATATGTGGCTAGTGTCGGGGACCATAATTAGGGGTACCCCCAAGACTCCTAATCTCAGCTGGTAACCCCCATCAGCACAAAGCTGCAAAGGCCTGATGGGCGCAATCCAGGTCAAGGCTCCGTCCACTCAAGGGACACGATCTCGTCTCGCCCGAGCCCAGCCTCGGGCAAAGACAGCCGACCCAGGAGGATTCACGTCTCGCCCGAGGGTCCCTTCAAGCAACAGGCGCACCTTCGACTCGCCCGAGGTCCAGCTCGGGCAGGCTTCGCAGAGAAGCAACCTTGGCCAGATCGCCTCACCAGCCGACCGGATCGCAGGAGCATTCAATGCAAGGATCGCCTGACACCTTATCCTGACGCGCGCTCTTTGGTCGACAGAGCTGAAGTGACCGCAGTCACTTCGCCCCTCCACTGGCTGATCTGACAAGAAAACAGCGTCGCATGTGCTGCTCCGACTGTTGTGCCACCCGTCAGGGTGAGGCTGACAGCCGTCAAGTCTGGCCTCAGGCACCATAGGAAGCTCCGCCTCGCCCGACCCCAGGGCTCGGACTCAACCTCGACTCCGGAAGACGGTCTCCGCCTCGCCCGACCCCAGGGCTCGGACTTAACCTCGACTCCGGAAGACGATCTCCGCCTCGCCCGACCCCAGGGCTCGGACTCAACCTCGACTCCGGAAGATGGTCTCCGCATCGCCCGACCCCAGGGCTCGGACTCAACCTCGACTTCAGAAGACGGTCTCCGCCTCACCCGACCCCCGGGCTCGGACTCAACCTCGACTCCGGAAGACGGTCTCTGCCTCGCCCGACCCCAGGGCTCGGACTCAACCTCAACTCCGGAAGACGGTCTCCGCCTCGCCCGACCCTAGGGCTCGGACTCAACCTTGACTCCGGAAGACGGTCTCCGCCTCGCCCGACCCCAGGGTTCAGACTCCACCTCGACCTCGGAAGACGGTCTCCGCCTCGCCCGACCCCAGGGCTCGGACTCAGCCTCGACATCGGAGGAGTCACCGCCTCGCCCGACCTCAGGCTCGGACCGACCACGTCATAGGGGGGGCCCTCATTACCCTACCCCTAGCTAGCTCAGGCTACGGGGAACAAGACCGGCGTCCCATCTGGCTCGCCCCGGTAAAACAGGTAATGATGGCACCCCGCGTGCTCCATGACGACGGCGGTTCTCAGCCCCCTACGGAAGTGTTGGGACTATGCTTCGTCGCCGAAGGTCTTGTAGGAAGAAGCGACTTTCGGCTGAAGCTGTTTGTATGGGATGGCCGAAGGTTCCTCTTCATGAAGCTTCGGTATTACAAACCGACTTAAAGATAGAGTGACCTTTTAGCCCATAAGGGTCTGAGTCAATGTTGTAAACTTTTATGAGGGGCATAATTGTAATTCTTCACAGGCTGTGTCCTGTGTCTATAAATAGTGAACAGTATTCCTTTACTGTTTACGCATCCTGGTAATTGTAATCGTATCTTTCGGGAACCAATCTTTGCCAAGGCAGAGGTATAACTGTATTCAATGATTCAATATATTAAGAAAATATAATATAATTCGTTTATGATTCATTTACCTTTTTATACCCTTTATTTTGTGTTATCTTATACAATCTGTTATAATTTAATTACGAAGACTTAACCTTCGTAATTATATTCTCTTCAACCTTCGTCCAAGGTTCATTATCCTCAAGGGAATAATGTTTCATGGACGAAGGACGTTAACATTTAACATTTTATGTTGCCTTGTTCTTAAGGCAGAGCATTTGAGAACAAGTCCCCAACATTGGCGCCCACCTCCGGTGAACTCACTTCCACTTTTTTGAGCTGATGGCTTTGTTCAACGATCAAGCTGGAGCTGCTTCGGACCCGAAGCTGGTGCTCCCGATTACAGGTGGTTCGTGCTCAGAACCAGCCAATAAAAAGCAGAAGAAAGAGGCGCAGAGAAGGGTACAACATGTTGGAGTGCAAGGACCCTTTATCAAGTCAAGGTGGTCCCACATCCCAATCACCTTCTCCCAGGAGGACCTTCAGCTCAAGGATTTTCCTCATAACGATGCTATGGTTATTTCTTGCGTTATCAAAGGGTTTCTGGTCCACAATGTCTTGGTTGATACAGGCAGTGCAGCTGATATCATATTTGCTAAGGCCTTCAGACAAATGCAAGAGCCAGAAGATAAGATTCATGATGCTACACATCCTCTCTGTGGCTTCGGAGGAAGACAGATTGTAGCACTGGGCAAGATCACCATGTCAGTGACCTTCGGGTTCATCAACAACACTAGAACTGAGCAAGTTGTGTTTGACATTGTTGACATGGAATACCCTTACAATGCAATTATTGGTCGTGGCACCCTCAATGCTTTCGAAGCAATTCTTCATCTTGCTTATCTTTGCATGAATATACCTTCGGATCAAGGACCCATCGCTATTCATGGAAGTCAGGAAGCTGCCAGAAGGGCCGAAGGAAACTGGACTGACTCAAAAGCAATCCATAACATAGATGGAGCTGAAGCTTGTGAACAGTACAAATTCAGAAGGGAGAAAGCAGCTTCAGCAGATCAGCCGAAGCCCATGCTCTTATGTGAGGACATAGCAGAGCAGAAGGTGCTGTTGGGCTCTCAATTATCTGAAGAACAGGAGAAAACCTTGATAAGGTTTTTGTTCAACAACAAAGATGTTTTTGCATGGTCAGCCAATGATCTTTGTGGAGTTAATAGGGATGTTATTGAACACTCGCTCAATGTTGACCCATCCTTCAGACCCAGAAAGCAGAGGCTTCGGAAAATGTCTGATGATAAGGCTGAAGGTGCTCGTAATGAAGTCAAAAGACTCCTCAGTGCAGGAGTTATCAGAGAAGTAAAGTACCCAGAATGGCTAGCTAACACTGTTATGGTAAAAAAGGCCAATGGCAAGTGGCGAATGTGTATCGATTTTACAGATCTCAATAAGGCTTGTCCGAAGGACGAATTCCCATTGCCAAGGATAGACTCTTTAGTTGATGCAGCAGCTTCTTCAGAACTCATGAGTCTGCTAGACTGTTACTCAGGCTACCACCAAATCTGGATGAAGAAGGAAGATGAGCCGAAGACTAGCTTCATAACCCCAAGTGGCACATATTGCTATCTTCGGATGCCTGAGGGACTCAAAAACGCTGGAGGAAGTTTCAGCAGAATGACTGCGAAGGTTCTCCAGTCTTAGATAGGCAGAAATGTGCTAACTTATGTTGATGACATCATTGTAAAAAGCACGAAACAGGAAAATCATATTGCTGATTTGCAGGAGACCTTCGCCAGTTTCAGACAAGCTGGCTTAAAGTTGAATCCAGAAAAATGTGTCTTCGGAGTAAAGAAGGGGAAATTTCTTGGATGCTTGGTTTCAACAAAGGGAATTGAAGCTAATCCAAGTAAAATTGAAGCTATACTTTGAATGGAGCCACCAACTACAAAAAAGGGGGCCCAAAGATTAACAGGGAGGTTGGCATCTCTTAATAGATTTATATCCAGATCAGCAGAAAGAAATTTACCATTCTTCGAAGTGCTCAAATCAGCCGAAGTCTTTCAATGGGGACCAAGCCAACAAAAAGCCTTCGAAGAACTGAAGCAATATCTGATAGATTTAACAACATTAACTCCACCAACGCCAGGGGCTCCTTTGTTATTATATGTGGCAGCTTCGCACTCAGCGGTAAGTGCAGCACTTGTCCAGGAGAAGCTTGATGGTCAAGTCAAGAAGCAGGTCCCAGTGTATTTTGTATGTGAAGTTCTTAGTATATCAAAGAAAAACTATACAGAATTAGAGAAGGTGTTATATGCTGTTTTGATGGCATCCAGGAAGCTTCGGCATTACTTTCAAGCATACAATATTGTTGTTCCTTCTTCGCAGCCGTTGAAGGATATTATGAGAAATAGAGAAGCTACTGGGCGGATTGGAAAATGGGCTGCAGAGCTCAATGAATTTTGCATTGATTATGTGCATAGATCTTCGATCCAGTCCCAGGCGTTAGCAGACTTCATTGCTGACTGGACGTCAGGGGCTCAGGATGAAGAAACAAATAAAGATGCCGAAGTATGGACAGTGTTTTGCGATGGGTCTTGGGGAACCTTCGGGGCAGGAGCAGCTGCTGTGTTGGTCTCGCCATCCAAAGTTAAAACTTGTTATGCGGCAAGACTCGATTTCAGTTGTACAAACAATATTACTGAGTACGAAGCCCTGCTTTTGGGTCTTCGGAAGCTAAAAGCAATGGGAATTAGAAGGGCCATTCTTAAAACTGATTCCCAAGTTGTTTCGGGTCATATCGACAAGAGTTGCAAGGCTAAAGATCCGAAGCTTGAAAAATATCTAGACATGGTTCGAAGAGTCGAAGCTTCCTTCGAAGGATTTTCTGTCAAAAATATCCCTCGAGGACAAAATGAGCATGCTGATTTGCTAGCTAAGTCAGCAGCACAGGGGCTGCCCTTACCTTCGGATGTGTTCTTCGAAACAATAAAAGCACCTTCGGTGGAACTTCTTGAAAGAGCAGTCCTCAATATATCTCCTGTTTATAGTGAAGATTGGAGAACTGGGATCATCTCTTACCTTCAGGGTAAATTCCTTTCAGATGACGAAACTTATAACAGGAGGATAGAGGCAAGAGCTCGTCCATATGTCATGATAAAAGGGGAGTTGTACAAGCATGGAGTTTGTGCTCCGTTACTCAAGTGTTTGTCTAGAACCGAAGGCATAGAGTTGATGAAAGAAATACATGCAGGCCTGTGTGGATCTCACATTGGATCTAGGCCGTTACTTGGAAAAGTTTTCCGTCAAGGGTTTTATTGGCCGAAGGCAGCTTCGGATGCAGCAGAATTAGTTCAAAAGTGCGAAGGTTGTCAGAAATGTGCAAGAGATCAAAAACAACCTTCGTCCTTAACACAGCTCATACAACCCATCTGGCCATTGCAAAGGTGGGGCCTTGACTTGTTGGGTCCATTACCACCGGCCCAAGGGAACTTAAGATATGTTGTAGTGGCTGTGGAATATTTTTCCAAATGGATTGAGGCAAAGCCTTTAGCCACAATAACTTCGGCCACCATTCAAAAGTTTTTCTGGCAGAATATTGTTTGTCGTTTCGGGGTACCAAAGGCCATCACTGTGGATAATGGAACACAGTTCGACTCCGAAGCTTTCAGAGATTTCTGTGATCAAATTGGTACGAAGATCCATTTTGCATCAGTCAGGCATCCGGAGTCAAATGGGCTCGTTGAAAGAGCCAATGGCATTATAATGACAGGAATAATGAAGTTAATCTTCAATCAACCCAGGGGAAAGTGGCCAAATCAGTTAACCAAAGTGGTGTGGAGCCACAACACAACAACATCAAGGTCTACGGGCTTTACTCCATTCAAGTTATTATTCGGTGACGAAGCAATAACTCCGGAGGAAGCTAAAACTGGATCAATAAGAGTAGTAGCTTCGGCAGAATCAGGTTCTGAAGATGCTTATTCTGTGGAAAAAGATGCTTTAGAAGGGATCAGGCTTCAAGCTGTGGAGAATATCAATAAATATCAAGCCGAAACAATCAAATAGCGAGATAGAAAGGTTCGGCTAAAGAATATTGAGCCAGGACATTTGGTGCTTCGGAGAGTGGCCAACCCAGACACAGTGGGCAAGTTGCAGTTGAAATGGGAGGGACCTTTCTTAGTAGCATCTTCGTCAAGACCCGGTTCATACAGATTGAAGGATATGGACGGCAACGACATTCCTAGATCTTGGAATGCGGATGAGCTTCGGCGATATTATGTGTAACTTGATGTAACTTTTTATGTTTTTTCTTTTTCATGGCACCCTTTTCCTTTCTAAAGGGGGAGAAAGGTTTTTAATGGGGCCATCATATGTAATTTCCTTTTTTAGTTCTATAAGAGCAAAATCCCCCAAGGAATGTAAATGTAAAAGCTGAGAACGCACCATCGAGTGCCAAAAAGTAAAAAGCGAAGAAGCTCCAAAGTCGTTCCTAAGGGAATGCAGAGCTTACAGCGAAAAGTCAACGCTGATTCCGCTAAAAGTAAAAGGCGAAGAAGCTCCAAAGTCGTTCCTAAGGGAATGCAGAGCTTACAGCGAAAAGTCAACGCTGATTCCACCGAAAGTAAAAGGCGAAGAAGCTCCAAAGTCGTTCCTAAGGGAATGCAGAGCTGATGTGTGATTGTTTCTAAGGAAATAATGGCTGAGAGTATGGCTTCGGATATGTGTTTGGACATTCATTTGCACATCACATTACATCATAGCATTTGCATTCATAAACATTCATACAGGCATATGTAGGATAATCATCATCATGGCATAAGTGGTTGCTTCGGCATAAGAGAAGAGCTTCTTCGCGTACAAAAAGGAGAGCTTCGGAAGAAAGGGAAATGTTGTTTTCTATGCTTCGCTGTGTACGAAAAGAAGGGAAGGTGTTTTTTCGCCTTCGGCTCAAAAAAGATAATTTCGTCCACAACAAAGCACTTCACATACATTAATGGAAGGGTAAGAGCATAATACAAGGTATGAACAGAACTCATTAAAGACAAGTTTAGTTACATTTACAAAAGTTATCTCAAAAGTTTCCTGAGTCTGTCTACAGTCTACTCCTATTTAATCTTCGAGGGATTTTAGCTTCGGCGTCATTCTTTTTAATCATCGACTTCGGCTTCGTCATCCTACATGAATTAAGTTGTTGTAAGTCAAAATCGAGCTTGAAGGAAGAGGTAAGCACAAGGTATGATTTCTTACTGGTTCAAGATGACTCCGAGCTTCGTCTCCAGCCTTTTCTCGCCCGCCTTTTGTCCATATCATTTTTACAAATCTATTGGAAATACTTCGGGCGAGATCAGGAATGTCATCTAGGATTGATGGTGATAAAGTGAAATTGGGTCTATTGACAATCTTTCCATGATCGCAGCCAGCTTTTAGGAAAGCTGCAGCAGTGCCCCGAGAAGCTACCCAGGCACAGAAGTCACCGTGCCCAGCTATAACTTCGTCGAGCTCGTCAATTTCACCCTCAATATGTTCGAAGGTCTTCGGTAAATCTTCAGCTGAGGGGGTGAATTTCTCACTGCTGGCTCCAACTGAGTGGAAAATTTTTCTTAGTCGTTGAATACATTTGTTGCTAAATTCCAAACATTTTTCTTGAAGGCCCGCCAATAGTTTTTTCAAATCTGAATTTTGTTGAGCTTCGGCTTCAAGTTTTGCATTAAGTTCTTGCTTTTCTTGTTCAAACTGCTCAGATTGGCAGAGAAGCTTCGTGTTCAGTTCTGTTATTTTAGCTTCGGCTTCCGCCAATAAACCTTCAGTTGCTTGGAGCTCAAAGTTCTTCTTCTCAATAGCAGCTGATTGCTCCTTTATTTTGCTTTCTAAATTTTCAATTATAACTTCGTGTTTCTTGTCTTCAAAATCTTGCTGCATTTTCAAGGCTTTGCTCAACAGCATACTCTGCACAAAAACAACCTTCGTTAGACATGTTTTCATTATTAAAAACAATAAAAGTTAAGGGAAAAGTAGTTCACCTTGAAATTGGAATAAAATAAACTACCAACGATATGTTGTCGTCGGTAGCGGCTAATGTCCGTTTCTAGCTTCGGAAAACCGATACTCTTTGACAGAGTACCGATAACTTTGGCTCCAGTTTGATCTCGGATACAATCTAATTTCTCATCATCAATACCTCCAAAGAGGAGTGCTCCTGGTTTGTACCCGCAAGATTTGGCATACTCTTTAAGCTCTTCTATTTCGGGTTTTGACAATTTTTCTCCAACTAAATTTTGAAACATGAAGGCCTCGTCCTCTGGAGCTTCGTCAATACTTTCCTTTTCTTTCCCCGGCACTGCGGCCATAGCCTCTTCGGCGGCAGTGGCAGCTTCTTCTGTGGCCATGTCCAGCAGTATTTTGTCGATGTGTTCGATTGTGCTTTCCAGGTTCAAATCTTCAATTGAGGCAGCTTCGGCAGCCGCGACCTCCGAAGGTGTGATTTCAATATTTGTTCTTTCCTCAGCCGCTGGTGTCTGCTGAGCTGAAGCTCTTGGTGGTGTCTTGTCAATGACCTCTGTCACAGTGATGATTCTTTGTCTCTTTGCTTTAGTCGTTTTCTTCGTTTTTTCAGGCTCCTTTTCCTTCTGAAAAAACTTTGTCAGTTGAGGCCCCAATGGACTTAGCTTCGCAGGCAGGGATTCAGTCATTACCTTCAAAATTTCCTCCACGTCAGGGGCAGAGGGTGATGCGGGGGTTTCTTCTTCGTCGGATATTTTTTGCTTCGGAGAAGACGCTTTCTTCTTCTTCGGAATTTTCTTCTTTGATGGTTCTTTTTCATCTTCATTTAAGGCTTTAGTTATCCTTTTCCTTTTCTGGCCCCCGACACCTTTATTCAGATTTTCATAGTCAGGGTATTCAAAACCCAAGGCGTCCAGCACTCGATTCAGTCTTCGCTTCGGACGGGTGCCGAAGGTCGCAGTCATCAATTGATCTTCTTTTTTGGAGTAGTTGCCAAGTATTTCATTGCACATTACTTCAATTGTATCCAGCCACTCTTGGCAAGGTGTTTTAAAGTATTTCTTAAACTTGAAATAGTAAGGTAAACGCACAAGTTCACCTTCTTTCTTCTCCCCCTTTAGCTTCGGCATTTCCCATTCTTTTAAACTAGGAAAAACCTTGAAAGCCAAAAACTCCTGAACCAGGTCTCTTGTACTGATATGCTCTGCAATAATTCTGAATTCATTCAACGCTTGTTGTGTTGGACCTTCTGGTGTCATGTTGCAACGAGGTCGGGTTTCTCCGAAGATTAGCTCGAGTGGACTTTGCACAAGCTTCTCCTTGTCGTCATCAACCTTGACATAGAACCACTCCGACTTCCAGCATGCTGCCCATTTGCTCCAGTAGCTGATTACAGGAAACTTTGTGGTTTTCCGATAAGCAAAATTATAACAACCAAAATTGTCATGCAATCCATCTTTTCTAGCCTTCGTCTGATAGTGTAGTTCGTGAACTCGACAAAAGCTGTCCGCAAACAGCTCCACCGCTTGGCTTCGGAGGGCCCAGATATAAACACTAAGCCTAACGATAGCGTTAGGAGTCAACTGATGAAAATAGATACCAAACCTCTTCAGTACCTCTGCAATAATCCCATGTAGGGGGAATCTTAATCCAGCCTTTAGAAAGCTCTTGAAAATGACAATTTCATCCTTCTCCGGCTTTGGGGTAGTCTCTTCTCCCCCGAAGCGTAATAGCTTCTTCTGATTTTCATTGAAAAAGCCCGACTTTACCATCTTGGAGAGATCAGCCTTCGAAACAGTAGACTTTCCGAAGTCCAAGTGGCTGGGCTTGCTTGGCATGGCAATACGATAATCGTCTTCGGGATCAGTTTCCTCAATATCTTCTTCTTCTGCTTCGGCAATTGCTTGTTCTGCCTGTTCTGCATCATCACTAGGGATCTTTTCCGAAGTTACCAGCCCGGATCTTTGCATCGCTTCGGAGATGGGAACAGTGTCCGAACCTTCAGCTTCGCCCCCCTCGCGCTCAACCCTAGCGGTAGAGCGCACTCTGGCCATTTAATTCTGAATTTGTGGAAATTAAATACTTTTTTTTCTTCCGAAGTTTTTTTTTCTGACGAAGCAGGCTTCAAGTTGGAGCTTCGTTCGATTCCGAGAGTCAAGCTTCGGCGATGGTTAAAAATTTTGGCAGCAAAACAGTGCAAATAGCAATGAATGCTGTGGTAACTTCGCACCTACTCGTCTGTTTATATAGTACTGCAGGTAAGAAGGCGAAGCGCCAGGATTTTTACACCAGGCGGACACCCGCTTGCACTCGCTGCGTGGTGGACCGCAGAGACAAACAGTAACTCTGCAAGGTGGGACCGCTACGCGCTGGGAAACTGAATCGTTTTCTCGGCAACGAGCTCAGGGAAGGTGTTTTTTGGACCTTCGGCTCCCCGAAGCTTAAGAGACTTTTTTCACGGATCAAGCTCGTTACGAAAAACGATCTAGCACCGCGAAAGGGGCTACTGTTGGGACTATGCTTCGTCGCCGAAGGTCTTGTAGGAAGAAGCGGCTTTCGGCTGAAGCTGTTTGTATGGGATGGCCGAAGGTTCCTCTTCATGAAGCTTCGGTATTACAAACCGACTTAAAGATAGAGTGACCTTTTAGCCCATAAGGGTCTGAGTCAATGTTGTAAACTTTTATGAGGGGCATAATTGTAATTCTTCACAGGCTGTGTCCTGTGTCTATAAATAGTGAACAGTATTCCTTTACTGTTCACGCATCCTGGTAATTGTAATCGTATCTTTCGGGAACCAATCTTTGCCAAGGCAGAGGTATAACTGTATTCAATGATTCAATATATTAAGAAAATATAATATAATTCGTTTATGATTCATTTACCTTTTTATACCCTTTATTTTGTGTTATCTTATACAATCTGTTATAATTTAATTACGAAGACTTAACCTTCGTAATTATATTCTCTTCAACCTTCGTCCAAGGTTCATTATCCTCAAGGGAATAATGTTTCATGGACGAAGGACGTTAACATTTAACATTTTATGTTGCCTTGTTCTTAAGGCAGAGCATTTGAGAACAAGTCCCCAACAGGAAGCAAGGAGACGTCAGCAAGGACCCGACAGCTCCGACAGCTATACTCCTACAGGGCTCATGCGCTCCTCCGACGGCCACGACATCACATGAACAGGGCGCCAAAACCTCTCCGACAGCCACATTGGCATGTATATAGGACTCTGGCTTCCCTCTGCTAGACACGTTAGCACATTGCTACACCCCCCATTGTACACCTGGGCCTTCTCCTTACGACTATAAAAGGAAGGTCCAGAGCCCTCGTAAAGAAGGTGGCCGCGCGGGAGAACGGGCTGACGCACAAGGCTCACTCTCTCTCTCCCCCGCGAACGCTTGTAACCTCCTACTGCAAGCGCATCCGCCCTGGGCGCAGGACAACACGAGGTCGCGGTTTCCCCTTACTGTTTTCCCCCTTGTGTTCCGTCTCGCACCGACCCATCTGGGCTGGGACACACAACGACAATTTACTCGTCGGTCCAGGGACCCCCCGGGGTCGAAACGCCGACAGTTGGCGCGCCAGGTAGGGGCCTGCTGCGTGTTGACGAACAGCTTTCCGTCAAGCTCCAGATGGGTAGTCTCCAGCAACCTCTCCAACCCGGGACGATGCTCTGTTTCGGGAGTCTCGAGTTCATGTCCCTCGACGGTAGCTACGACATGATACTCCTTCCTCCGCCGCGCGACAACGACAATGGCGGCTGTCAGCCCGCCTGACGACGGCGGAATCGACGACGTCTTCCCCGCGTGACGGAAGAACAGCATCCGGGTCTGTCCTGTCACCTTCCCCGTCGACAGAGGAGGAGGCGGGGCAACCATGGCCAAGCAGGAGGCGGCACCTCGTCGGCTGTCGAGCGAGTCGACGACACCGGCGCCCCAGCGGGGGACACGTCGGGCGTTGACCTCGCGTCTGAAACGAAGACGAGCGTCGTTTCCCTGCAACACGCCAACCCCAAGCAGACGGACGACGCCAGCATGCTCGCGAAGGACCTGCTGGGTGTTAGCCTCGTACCTGAGATAACGGTGCAGTCCGTCCCCGACGCGACTCCGTCACCATCCGTCGATCAAGAGGTACCGTCCGCTTTCCATCCTGTGCCTTTTAGATTCAGCTTCGACCCACCAAGCGACTCCGCTTTGGTGGATGCTTTCATAAAGGCATATCCGAACCTTCCGGGGTATCATATGTGGTCACCCTGGGACCGACTGACGGCCGTCTCGACCTACGGGCCCCCGGGTTCCGAGGAAGATGACGAGCCCGACTATGGTTGGGATTTCTCCGGGCTCGGTAACCCCAGTGCCATGTGGGACTTCATGACCGCATGTGACTACTGCCTCTCCGATTGCTCCGATGGCAGCCACAGCCTCGGCGACGAGGACTGTGGCCCAAGTCGTGAATGTTTCCACATCGACCTAGGGGGTCTCGACGAAGGCAACCACCTTGGTATGCCGGAGGACGGCGATCCCCCTAGGCCTGCGCCTCGCGTTGACATCCTTCGGGAGCTAGTTGTGGTCCCAGTCCCTGCGGGGGGTCAGGACGCACAGCTCGAGCTAATCCGCGAGATGCAGGCCAGGCTCGACGAGGAAGCAGGACAACTTGTGCAGCCCCGGCAGAATATCGGGCAGGAGTGGGCAGGCCGAGCACCGGCCGGAGAGGCGCGTCATCTGGCCCAGGACGTCCAGCACCGCATCACCAACGATGCCAGGGCGAGGCTGCCCCCGGCTTCCAGTGGGGTCGGCCAAAACCTGGCTGCAGCAGCAATACTACTCCGAGCGATGCCGGAACCATCCACCACCGAGGGGCGACGTATCTAGGGAGAGCTCAAGAATCTTCTGGAGGATGCCACGGTCCGACGGGCCAAAAGCTTTGCCTCCCGAAGGCAGGGGTACCCCCCCGGAGCATCGCGCCGCGACTTCCTGATTCATGCGGGAAGCCTCGGTCTACACCGGGCGCACGCGGGACACAGCGTCTGCGGCCTCGAGTCACCTCGGCAACGAGCACCACCGCCGCGACCGTCGAGCCCACCTCGACGATAAGGTGCGCCGAGGCTACCACCCTAGGCGTGGGGGACGCTACGACAGCGGGGAGGATCGGAGCCCCTCGCCCGAACCACCCGATCTGCAAGCTTTCAGTCGGGCCATACGACGGGCGCCGTTCCCGACCCGGTTCCGAACCCCGACTACCATTACCAAGTACTCGGGGGAGACAAGGCCGGAACCATGGCTCGCGGACTACCGGCTGGCCTGCCAGCTGGGTGGAATGGACGATGACAACCTCATCATCCACAACCTCCCCCTGTTCCTCTCCGACGCCGCCCGAGCCTGGCTGGAGCATCTGCCTCCTGCGCCGATCTCCAACTGGGACGACCTGGTCAAAGCCTTCGCCGGTAACTTCTAGGGCACATACGTGCGCCCTGGCAACTCCTGGGATCTCCCGAGCTGCCGCCAGCAGCCGGGAGAATCCCTGCGGGACTACATCCGGCGATTTTCGAAGCAGCGCACCGAGCTGCCCAACATCACCGACTCAGATGTCATCGGCGCGTTCCTCGCCGGTACCACTTGTCGCGACCTGGTGAGCAAGCTGGGTCGCAAGACTCCCAGCAGGGCGAGCGAGCTGATGGACATCGCCACCAAGTTCGCCTCTGGTCAGGAGGTGGTCGAGGCCATTTTCCGGAAGGACAAGCAGCCTCAGGGGCGCCAGCCGGAAGATGTCCCCGAGGCGTCCGCTCAGCGCGGCACCAAAAAGAAGGGCAAGAAGAAGTTGCAAGCGAAACACGACGCCGTTGACGCAGACCTTGTCGCCGCCGCCGAGCACAGGAACCCTTGGAAGCCTCCTGGAGGCGCCAACCTGTTCGACAAGATGCTCAAGGAGTCATGCCCCTATCATCAGGGTCCCGTCAAGCACACCCTTGAGGAGTGCGTCATGCTTCGGCGCTACTTCCACAAGGTCGGGCCGCCGGCGGAAGGTGGCAGAGCCCACAACAACGACAAGAAGGAGGATCACAAGGCAGAGGAGTTCCCCGAGGTCCACGATTGCTTCATGATCTACGGTGGACAAGTGGCGAACGCCTCGGCTCAGCACCGCAAGCAAGAGCGCCGGGAGGTCTGCTCGGTGAAGGTGGCGGCGCTAGTCTACCTAGACTGGTCCGACAAGCCCATCACCTTCGACCAAGGCGACCACCCTGACCGCGTGCCGAGCCCGGGAAAGTACCCGCTCGTTGTCGATCCCGTCATCGGCAGCGTCAGGCTTACCAAGGTCCTCATGGACGGAGGCAGCAGCCTCAACATCATCTACGCCGAGACCCTCGGGCTCCTGCAGATCGATCTGTCCACGATCCGGGCCGGCGCGGCACCCTTTCACGGGATCATCCCCGGGAAACGTGTCCAACCCCTTGGGCAACTCGATCTGCCCGTCTGCTTCGGGACTCCCTCCAACTTCCGAAAGGAAACCCTCACGTTCGAGGTGGTCGGGTTCCGAGGAACCTACCACGCAGTGCTGGGGAGACCATGCTACGCCAAGTTCATGGCCGTCCCCAACTACATCTACCTCAAGCTCAAGATGTCGGGCCCCAATGGGGTCATCACCGTCGGCTCCACGTACCGACACACGTACGAATGCGACGTGGAGTGCGTGGAGTACGCCGAGGCCCTCGCCGAATCCGAGGCCCTCATCGCCGACCTAGAGAGCCTTTCCAAGGAGGCGCCAGATGCGAATCCGAGGCATGCTCCTGGGGTTCATCGTCTCCAAGCGGGGCATCGAGGCCAACCCGGAGAAAATCACGGCCATCACCAACATGGGCCCCATCAAGGACTTGAAAGGAGTACAGAGGGTCATGGGATGCCTTGTGGCTCTAAGCCGTTTCATCTCACGCCTCGGCGAAAGAGGCCTACCTCTGTACCGCCTCTTAAGGAAGACCGAGCGCTTCACTTGGACCCCCGATGCCGAGGAAGCCCTCGAGAACCTCAAGGCACTCCTTACAAGCGCGCCCATCTTGGTGCCCCCCGCTGCCGGAGAAGCCCTCTTGATCTACGTCGCCGCTACCACTCAGGTGGTCAGCGCCATGATCGTGGTCGAGAGACGAGAAGAGGTGCACGCATTGCCCGTCCAGAGGCCGGTCTACTTCATCAGTGAGGTACTGTCCGAGACCAAAATCCGCTACCCGCAAATTCAGAAGCTACTGTACGCGGTAATTCTGACGCGGCGAAAGTTGCGACACTACTTCGAGTCTCATCCGGTGACTGTGGTGTCATCCTTCCCCCCTGGGGGAGATCATCCAGTGCCGAGAGGCCTCGGGTAGGATTGCAAAGTGGGCGGTGGAGATTATGGGCGAGACAATCTCGTTCGCCCCTCGGAAAGCCATCAAGTCCCAAGTCCTGGTGGACTTTGTGGCTGAATGGGTCGACACCCAGCTTCCAGCAGCTCTGATCCAACCGAAACTCTGGACCATGTTTTTCGACGGGTCGCTGATGAAAACAGGAGCGGGCGCGGGCCTGCTCTTCATCTCACCCCTCGGGAAGCACCTCCGCTACGTGCTGCGCCTCCATTTCCCAGCGTCCAACAATGTGGCCGAGTACGAGGCTCTGGTTAACGGGTTGCGCATCGCCATCGAGCTAGGGGTCCGGCGCCTCGACGCTCGTGGCGACTCGCAGCTTGTCATCGACCAAGTCATGAAGAACTCCCATTGCCGTGACCCGAAGATGGAAGCCTACTGCGATGAGGTTCGGCGCCTGGAGGACAAGTTCTATGGGCTCGAGCTCAACCACATCGCCCGACGATACAACGAGATTGTGGACGAGCTAGCTAAGATAGCCTCGGGGCGGACAACGGTTCCTTCGGACGTCTTCTCCCAAGACCTACATCAACCCTCCGTCAAGACCGACGACACGCCCAAGCCTGAGAAGGCCTCGGTTCAGCCCGAGGCACCCTCAGCTCAGCTCGAGGCACCATCGGCCCAGCCCGAGGCACCCTCGGCCCCGAGGGTGAGGCACTGCGCGTCGAAGAAGAGCGGAATGGGGTCGCGCCTAATCGAAACTGGCAGACCCCATACCTGCAATATCTCCACTGAGGAGACCTACCCCTCGACAGAGCCGAAGCTCGGCGACTGGCACGGCGCGCCAAGTCGTTCGTCTTGCTGGGTGATGGAAAGGAGCTCTACCACCGCAGCCCCTCAGGCATCCTCCAGCGATGCATATCCATCGCCGAAGGTCAGGAGCTATTGCAAGAAATACACTCAGGGGCTTGCGGCCACCACGCTGCACCCCGGGCCCTCGTTGGAAACGCCTTCCAACAGGGTTTCTACTGGCCAACCGCGGTGGCCGACGCCACTAGGATTGTACGCACCTGCCAAGGGTGTCAATTCTATGCAAGGCAGACGCACCTACCCGCTCAGGCCTTGCAAACAATACCCATCACCTGGCCGTTTGTTGTGTGGGGTCTGGACCTCGTCGGTCCCTTGCAGAAGGCACCCGGGGGATACACGCACCTGCTGGTCGCTATCGACAAATTCTCCAAGTGGATTAAGATCCAACCCCTAAACAGCATCAGGTCCGAGCAGGCGGTGGCGTTCTTCACCAACATCATCCATCGCTTCGGGGTCCCGAACTCCATCATCACCGACAACGGCACCCAGTTCACTGGCAGAAAGTTCCTGGACTTCTGCGAAAACCACCATATTCGGGTGGACTGGGCCACCGTAGCTCACCCCATGACGAATGGGCAGGTAGAGCGTGCCAACGGCATGATTCTACAGGGACTCAAGCCGAGGATCTACAATGACCTCAACAAGTTCGGCAGGCGATGGATGAAAAACTCCCCTCGGTGGTCTGGAGTCTGAGAACGACGCCAAGCCGAGCCACAGGCTTCACGCTGTTCTTTCTAGTCTATGGGGTCGAGGCTATCTTGCCCACAGACTTAGAATACGGATCCCCGAGGATGAGGGCGTACAACGACCAAAGCAACCGTACCAACCGAGAAGACTCACTGGACTAGCTGGAAGAGGCTCGGGACATGGCCTTACTACACTCGGCAAGGTATCAGCAGTCCCTGCGATGCTACCACGCCCGAGGGGTTCGGTCCCGAGACCTCCAGGTGGGCGACTTGGTGCTTCGGCTACGACAAGACGCCCGAGGGCGCCACAAGCTCACGCCTCCCTGGGAAGGGTCGTTCATCATCGCCAAGATTTTGAAGCTCGGAACATACAAGCTGGCCAACATTCAAGGCGAGGTCTACAGCAACGCTTGAAACATCCGACAGCTACGTCGCTTCTACCCTTAAGATGTTTTCAAGTCATTCATATACCTCGTTTACATACACAAATAAAGTCTAACCATCAAGGAAGGGTCAGCCTTGCCTCGGCGAAGCCCGACCCTCCCTCGGGGGCTAGAAGGGGGGAACTCCCTCTGCGTCAAAATTTTCCTCGGAAAAAGTCTTTCTGCCAGAACATCTTTCGTGCTTTTCGACTACTTCAACAGTGGGATCCTGAAAACGACGGAGTACACGTAAGCGGCAAGGCCGACCGAGCCGAGGGACTCCTATGCCTCCGGGATACAGATACCTCACTCATCACCTTCTGCGATAAGTAACTCACGCTCGGATAAGCGATTCCGCTGGCCGAACAAGTCTTAACGCTCGAAAGCTTTTCTGCCGAAACGATTTTTTGTGTCTTCTCGACTATATCGATAACAGAATCCTATGGACGAGTAAGAGTACACGTAAGCAGCATGGCCGACCGAGCCGAGGGACTCCTACGCCTCCGGGATACGGATACCTCACTCATCACCTTCCGTGAAAAGTAACTCTTGCTCGGATAAACGATTCTGCTACCGACGAACAAGTCCTGATACTCGAAACAAGGGGAAAAGAAACGCAGCTTTACAACTCGACGATGGTATGTTTGGGCCTCGGTGGCTGCAAAAAAAAACATATGCATACTACAGACCAACTGATCCTGCGGGTTCAGACATCAATAGGGGGGCAGCAGCACCCTCGGCGTCGACTCCACCTTCGGCGGAATCCGACCCGGCCTCGGACGGCGACACGGTCGGAGGATCTCCCCCTCAAAGGAAGACGTCAGCACCGTGCCTGGGCCATCGCTGCCAGGGTCTCCTCCAAAAACCCGGCCCAAGCAGATGGCTTGATCAGCCGCCCCGTAGCCTCAGCCAGCTGTCCCCCGAGGACATCAGCCCGGCTCATGGCCTCGTCAATCCGACTCCGACGTTGGTCCCGCCAGCGGACGACCCGGCCAGGCTCCGGCCGCCGCTGCTACACCTCCTCGGCCTAGGAAGTCACCTGCTCCTAGGCCGACGAGATCTTCTTTTCGAGCCAACTCCGCCTCTGTCCATGCTAACACCGCTGCCTCCGGCTCCGGCTCATCGCAGAGCGGCCGAGGGTTTCTTTAACTGGGCAAGTGAAAGGGAAATGTGCCCTTGGTCCATTTCTAAGTATTTTGGTGATTTAATGTCCAACATAAGTGCTTAAATGATAAACTATGCCAAATGGTGGATAAGGTGCAAGTCAATACAAAGGTATGATTCTAGACTTAGTACATCGGTTTTTGTGTACTAACATGTTTGTCTAAGTACTAGAATCAGAGAAAATATAATTGGAGAAGCTTGGATCGAAGCAGCCAAGAGTCTGCTCAGTCTTGGTGCACCGGACTGTCCGGTGGTGCACCGGACAGTGTTCGGTGCGCCAGGCTGGCGTCTGTCAACTAGCTGCTCTCGGGACTTCGTTGGCGGCGTACGGCTAAAATTCACCGGACTGTCCGGTGATGCACCAGACTGTCCGGTGAGCCAACAGTCGGCCGGGCCAACGGTCGGCCGCGTAATCCGCGCGCGACGCGTGGCAGAGCCAACAGTCAGAAGGGGGCACCGGACTGTCCGGTGTGCACCGGACAGTGTCCGGTGCGCCAACGGCTCTGAAACTCCAACGGTCGGCTTCGCCAAAGAAGGAAAGAAATCCGCACCGGACAGTGTCCGGTGGTTCACCGGACTGTCCGGTGCGCCAGGCGACAGAAGGCAAAAATTGCCTTCCTGGAATGCTCTCAACGGCTCCTAGCTGCCTTGGGGCTATAAAAGGGACCCCTAGGCGTATGAAGGAGTACACCAAGCATCCTTTGAGCATTGTTGATCACTCACACTTCATTCTTGCACACTTGTTCGACATTCTTAGTGATTTGAGCTCTGTTCTAGTTAGAACCTTGAGATATTGTGTTGAGCTCAAGTCTTGATCTTGTGTGTGCGTATTTGCTGTGGTTTTGAGTGTGTCGCTTCCCTCCCTTACTCTAGTGCTTCATTTTGATTCTTATTGTAAGGGCGAGAGACTCCAAGTTGTGGAGATTCCTCACAAACGGGAAAGAGTAAAGTAAAGAAGATCACCATGGTATTCAAGTTGATCATTGGATCGCTTGAGAGGAGTTGAGTGCAACTCTCGTCCGTTGGGACGCCACAATGTGGAGTAGGCAAGTTTTGTACTTGGCCGAACCACGGGATAAATCCTCGTGTCTCTTGTGCTTGTCCTTACTGTGTTTATTGTGTCTCACAAGAGAACTCCTCTCTAGCCACTTGGCCTTATTGTGCTAACTCCTAATCAAGTTTTGTTGGATTAAGTTTCAAGTTTTACAGGATCACCTATTCACCCCCCCCCCCTCTAGGTGCTCTCAATTGGTATCAGAGTCGTTCTCTTCACGTGAGGGACTAATCGCTCGAAGAGATGGATCCTGAGGGCAAGGGGATGGTGGTCAATGATAAGGAGAAGGAGTCCTTCGTCAATGATCCAAAGGATGACAAGCCTACTGACTCGGGCGTGAGTCACAAAAGAAAAGACGGGAGGAAGAAGAAAACGAGGCGCATCAAGGAGATCGTCTACTATGATGACAGCGACGAGTCCTCTTCTTCCCAAAAGGACAACGACGACAACGACTACGAGAAAAAGAAGACGGTCAACTCTAATTTTTCTTTCGATTACTCTCGTATTCCTCAAAGTACCAATGCTCATTTACTCTCCATTCCACTTGGTAAACCTCCTCACTTTGATGGAGAGGACTACGGATTTTGGAGTCACAAAATGCGTAGCCACTTGTTCTCTCTCCATCCAAGTATATGGGAGATAGTAGAAAATGGAATGCACTTTGATAGTACGGATAGTCCCATGTTCATTAATGAGCAAATTCACAAAAATGCACAAGCTACTACTGTTCTTCTAGCTTCATTATGCAGGGATGAATACCATAAGGTGAGCGGCTTGGATAACGCCAAGTAGATTTGGGACACCCTCAAGATCTCACATGAGGGGAACGACGTCACCATGCTCACCAAAATGGAGTTGGTGGAGGGCGAATTGGGGAGATTCGCAATGATCAGGGGCGAGGAGCCAACCCAAACATACAACCGGCTAAAGACCCTCGTCAACAAAATAAGGAGCTATGGAAGCACGCGATGGACGGACCACGATGTCGTCTGCCTAATGCTAAGGTCCTTTACTGTCCTTGATCCACATCTTGTGAACAATATTCGTGAGAATCCTAGATACACCAAGATGACGCCCGAGGAGATACTTGGAAAGTTCGTAAGCGGGCAGATGATGATCAAGGAGGCTAGATATGTTGATGATGCATTGAATGGCCCAATCCAAGAGCCTCAAACTATTGCTCTCAAGGCAACGAGGAGCAAGGAGGCGCTACCTAGCAAGGTGGCGCAAGTTGAGGTGGCCGGACTTAATGATGAAGAAATGGCCCTCATCATCAAGCGTTTCAAGACGGCGCTAAGGGGTCGCAAGGAGCATCCCAACAAGACCAAGACGAAGGGGAAGCGCTCATGCTTCAAATGTGGTAAGATTGGTCATTTTATCGCTAATTGTCCCGATAACGATAGTGACCAGGAACAAGGGAACAAGAGGGAAAAGAAGAAGTCTTACAAGAAGGCTAAGGGCGAGGCACACCTTGGCAAGGAGTGGGACTCGGATTGTTCGTCGTCCGACTCCGACAACGAAGGACTCGCCGCCACCGCCTTCAACAAGTCGGCCCTCTTCCCCAACGAGCATCACACCTGCCTCATGGCAAGGGAAAAGAAGGTAAGCACTCATAATACTAGAACTTACGCTTCCTCAAGTGATGAAGAATCTAGCGATGATGAAATAGACTACTCATGTTTATTCAAGGGCCTAGATAGAACTAAGGTTGATAAAATTAATGAATTAATTGATGCCTTGAATGATAAGAATAGGTTATTAGAAAAGCAAGAGGATCTCTTGTATGAAGAACATGATAAGTTTGTAGAGGCACAAAAATCCCTTGCTCTGGAAATTAAAAGAAATGAAATGCTTTCTTGTGAATTGTCTACATGTCGTGACTCTATTTCTAGCTTAAAGAGCATAAATGATGATTTGAATGCTAAGTTAGAAATAGCTAATAAATCAACATCTTGTGTAGAACATGTTGCAATTTGCAATAGGTGCAAAGATTTTAAGGTTGATGCTTGTAGTGAACATCTAGTTTCAATTTCTAACTTGAATGATGAAGTGGCTAGTCTTAATGCCCAACTTAAGACTAGCAAGAGTGAATATGACAAACTAAAATTTGCAAGGGATGCCTACACGATTGGTAGACACCCCTCAGTTAAGGATGGTCTTGGCTTCAAGAGGGAAGTCAAGAACTTAACAAGCCATAAGGTTTCCACCTCCGCCAAGGAGAAAGGGAAGGCCCCTATGGCTAGTAGTGCTCAAAAGAACCATGCTTTCATGTATCATGATAGGAGACATTCTAGGAATGTTTATAGAAGTTATGATGCTTTTAATTCTCATGCCATGATTGCTTCTAGTTCTTCTATTATGCATTATAAAAATTTGACTAGGAAAAATGTTGTTCATCATATACCTAGAAGAAATATTGTTCATGTTCCTAGGAAAGTAATGAATGAACCTTCTACAACTTATTATGCTTGCAATGCTTCCTTTGCTATTTGTAGAAAGGATAAGAAGGTAATTGCTAGAAAATTAGGGGCCAAATGTAAGGGAGACAAGACTTGCATTTGGGTCCCTAAGACTATTGTAACTAACCTTGTAGGACCCAACATGAGTTGGGTACCTAAGACCCAAGCCTAAATTTGCCTTGCAGGTTTATGCATCCGGGGGCTCAAGCTGGATTATCGACAGCGGATGCACAAACCACATGACGGGGGAAAAGAGGATGTTCTCTTCCTACGTCAAGAACAAGGATCCCCAAGATTCAATCATATTCGGTGATGGGAACCAAGGCAAGGTGAAAGGGTTAGGAAAAATTGCTATTTCATCCGAGCACTCTATTTCTAATGTGTTCTTAGTTGAGTCGCTTGGATATAACTTGTTGTCTGTGAGTCAACTGTGTAATATGGGATATAACTGTTTATTCACAAATGTAGATGTGTCTGTCTTTAGAAGAAGTGATGGTTCATTAGCTTTTAAGGGTGTACTAGACGGCAAACTTTATTTAGTTGATTTTGCAAAAGAGGAGGCCGGTCTAGATGCATGCTTAATTGCTAAGACTAGCATGGGCTGGCTGTGGCATCGCCGTTTAGCACATGTGGGGATGAAGAACCTTCACAAGCTTCTAAAGGGAGAACACGTGATAGGTCTAACAAATGTTACTTTCGAAAACGATAGACCTTGTGCAGCGTGTCAAGCAGGTAAACAGGTGGGAAGCTCTCATCATGCCAAAAATGTGATGACAACATCAAGACCCCTGGAGTTACTTCATATGGACCTCTTCGGACCCGTCGCCTATCTAAGCATAGGAGGAAGTAAGTATGGTCTTGTTATAGTTGATGACTTTTCCCGCTTCACTTGGGTATTCTTTTTGCAGGATAAATCTGAAACCCAAGGGACCCTCAAGCGCTTCCTAAGGAGGGCTCAAAATGAGTTTGAGCTCAAGGTGAAAAAGATAAGGAGCGACAACGGGTCTGAGTTCAAGAACCTTCAAGTGGAGGAGTACCTTGAGGAGGAAGGAATCAAGCACGAGTTCTCCGCTCCCTACACACCACAGCAAAATGGTGTGGTAGAGAGGAAGAACAGGACGCTTATAGACATGGCGAGGACGATGCTTGGAGAGTTCAAGACCCCCGAGCGGTTTTGGTCGGAAGCCGTGAACACGGCTTGCCATGCCATCAACCGGGTCTACCTTTATCGCCTCCTCAAGAAGACTTCATATGAGCTTCTAACCGGTAACAAACCCAATGTGTCCTACTTTCGTGTATTTCGAAGCAAATGTTATATTCTTGTAAAGAAAGGTAGAAACTCTAAGTTTGCTCCCAAAGCTGTAGAAGGGTTTTTGTTAGGTTATGACTCAAATACAAAGGCGTATAGGGTCTTCAACAAATCATCGGGTTTGGTTGAAGTCTCTAGCGACGTTGTATTTGATGAGACTAATGGCTCTCAAAGAGAGCAAGTTGTTGATCTTGATGATGTAGATGAAGAAGATGTTCCGACGGCCACAATACGTACCATGGCGATTGGTGATGTACGACCACATGAACAAAAGGAGCAAGGTCAACCTTCTTCCTCAACAATGGTGTATCCCCCAACTCAAGACGATGAACAGGTTCATCAAGAGGAGGCATGTGATCAAGGGGGAGCACAGGATGTCCAAGTTGAAGAGGAAGAAGCACCCCAGTCCCCTCCAACTCAAGTTCGAGCGATGATTCAAAGGAATCATCCCGTCGACCAAATTTTGGGTGACATTAGCAAGGGAGTAACTACTCGTTCTAGATTAGTTAATTTTTGTGAGCATTACTCCTTTGTCTCTTCTATTCAGCCTTTCAGGGTAGAAGAGGCCTTGCTAGATCCGGACTGGGTGTTGGCCATGCAGGAAGAGCTCAACAACTTCAAGAGAAATGAAGTTTGGACACTGGTGCCTCGTCCCAAGGAAAATGTTGTAGGAACCAAGTGGGTGTTCCGCAACAAACAAGACGAGCACGGGGTGATGACAAGGAACAAGGCACGACTTGTGGCAAAAGGTTATGCCCAAGTCGCAGGTTTGGACTTTGAGGAGACTTTTGCTCCTGTGGCTAGGCTAGAGTCAATTCGCATATTGTTAGCCTATGCTACTCACCATTCTTTCAGGTTGTTCCAAATGGATGTGAAGAGCGCTTTCCTCAACGGGCCAATCAAGGAGGAGGTGTACGTAGAGCAACCCCCTGGCTTCGAGGATGAACGGTACCCCGACCACGTGTGTAAGTTCTCTAAGACGCTCTATGGACTTAAGCAAGCCCCAAGAGCATGGTTCCTTAGAGACTTTTTAATTGCTAATGCTTTCAAGGTTGGGAAAGCCGATCCAACGTTATTCACTAAGACTTGTGATGGTGATTTATTTGTGTGCCAAATTTATGTCGATGACATAATATTTGGTTCTACTAACCAAAAGTCTTGTGAAGAGTTTAGCAGGGTGATGACTCAAAAGTTTGAGATGTCGATGATGGGCGAGTTAAGCTATTTCCTTGGGTTCCAAGTGAAGCAACTTAAGGATGGGACCTTCATCTCCCAAACGAAGTACACGCAAGACTTGATCAAGCGGTTTGGGATGAAGGATGCCAAGCCCGCAAAGACTCCAATGGGAACTGACGGACACACCGACCTCAACAAAGGAGGTAAGTCCGTTGATCAAAAGGCATACCGGTCTATGATAGGGTCCTTACTTTATTTATGTGCTAGTAGACCAGATATTATGCTTAGCGTATGCATGTGTGCTAGATTTCAATCCGATCCAAGGGAGTGTCACTTAGTGGCCGTGAAGCGGATTCTTAGATATTTAGTTGCTACGCCTTGCTTCGGGATCTGGTATCCAAAGGGGTCTACCTTTGACTTAATTGGATATTCAGACTCCGACTATGCTGGATGTAAGGTCGATAGGAAGAGCACATCGGGGACGTGCCAATTCTTAGGAAGGTCCCTAGTGTCGTGGAGTTCTAAGAAACAAACCTCTATTGCCCTATCCACCGCTGAGGTCGAGTATGTTGCCGCAGGACAGTGTTGCGCGCAATTACTTTGGATGAGGCAAACCCTCAGGGACTTTGGCTACAATCTGAGCAAAGTCCCACTCCTATGTGATAATTAGAGTGCTATCCGCATGGCGGATAACCCCGTTGAGCACAGCCGCACAAAGCACATTGACATCCGGCATCACTTTTTGAGAGACCACCAGCAAAAGGGAGATATCAAAGTGTTCTATGTTAGCACCGAGAACCAGCTAGCTGATATCTTTACCAAGCCTTTAGATGAGTCGACCTTTTGCAGGCTGCATAGTGAGCTAAATGTCTTAGATTCGCGGAACTTGGATTGATTTATAGCATACATGTGTTCATGCCTTTGATCATGTTCCTTATGCATGTTATTGTTTATTTATGGTGCTCAAGTTGTACAAACACTCCCCGGACCTCAAAAGTCCATGTGTGAGTGATGCACATATTTAGGGGGAGATGTGCTACAACTTGACCCTTTGAGACTAACCGTGTGCTTGAGTTTGCTTGATTTAGTCTCAAAGGTGGATTGAAAGGGAAAAGGTGGACTTGGACCATACAAGACTTCCACTGCACTCTGATGAGAGGGTAACTTACTCCAAGTTCATCTCAATATCCCTATTGCCTTTGTACTCCTATTTGAAGATTTTGGTGAGGCAATGGGGTTTAAGGGCCAAGATTGATCCTGTTTTGGTGCTTGATGCCAAAGGGGGAGAAAATAAGGCCAAAGCAATAAATGGATCAGCTACCACTTGAGAATTTTGAAAATAGTAGAATAGAGCTTTTGGTTTGTCAAAAATCTCTTATTGACTCTTTTGTCAAAAGTTGGCATCTTGTGGGGAGAATGGTTGATTATGGAAAAAAGGGGGAGGTTTTGAAATCTTTGATCAATTTCTCTTGGAATATCTTTCTCTATGCATCAACAAGTGTATTTGACTTAGAGATAGGAAATTGAGTTTGATTTTCAAAAACAAACCAAGTGGTGGCAAAGAATGATCCAAATATGCCAAATCTGATTCAAAACAAATTTGTGTTCTCATTTGAATTGATGTTGCACTTCTTTTAGTTGTTTTATGTTGTGTTGGCATAAATCACCAAAAAGGGGGAGATTGTAAGGGAAATGTGCCCTTGGGCCATTTCTAAGTATTTTGGTGATTTAGTGTCCAACACAAGTGCTTAAATGATAAACTATGTCAAATGGTGGATAAGGTGCAAGTCAATACAAAGGTATGATTCTAGACTTAGTACATCGGTTTTCGTGTACTAACATGTTTGTCTAAGTGCTAGAATCAGAGAAAATATAATTGAAGAAGCTTGGATCGAAGCAGCCAAGAGTCTGCTCAGTCTGGGTGCACTGGACTGTCCGGTGGTGCACCGGACAGTGTCCGGTGGTGCAGGCTGGCGTCTGTCAACTAGCTGCTCTCGGGACTTCGTCGGCGGCGTACGGCTAAAATTCACCGGACTGTCCGATGAGCCAACAGTCGGCCGGGCCAACGGTCGGCCGCGTAATCCGTGCGCGACGCGTGGCAGAGCCAACGGTCAGAAGGGGGCACCGGACTGTCCGGTGTGCACCGGACAGTGTCCGGTGCGCCAACGGCTCTGAAACTCCAACGGTCGGCTTCGCCAAAGAATGAAAGAAGTCCGCACCGGACAGTGTCTGGTGGTTCACCGGACTGTCCGGTGCGCCAGGCGACAGAAGGCAAAAATTGCCTTCCTGGAATGCTCTCAACGGCTCCTAGCTGCCTTGGGGCTATAAAAGGGACCCCTAAGCGCATGAAGGAGTACACCAAGCATCCTTTGAGCATTGTTGATCACTCACACTTCATTCTTGCGCACTTGTTCGACATTCTTAGTGATTTGAGCTCCGTTCTAGTGAGAACATTGAGATATTGTGTTGAGCTCAAGTCTTGATCTTGTGTGTGCGTATTTGTTGTGGTTTTGAGTGTGTCGCTTCCCTCCCTTACTCTAGTGCTTCATTTTGATTCTTATTATAAGGGCGAGAGACTCCAAGTTGTGGAGATTCCTCGCAAACGGGAAAGAGTAAAGTAAAGAAGATCACCGTGGTATTCAAGTTGATCATTGGATCGCTTGAGAGGAGTTGAGTGCAACTCTCGTCCGTTGGGACGCCACAACGTGGAGTAGGCAAGTTTTGTACTTGGCCGAACCACGGGATAAATCCTCGTGTCTCTTGTGCTTGTCCTTACTGTGTTTATTGTGTCTCACAAGAGAACTCCTCTCTAGCCACTTGGCCTTATTGTGCTAACTCCTAATCAAGTTTTGTTGGATTAAGTTTCAAGTTTTACAAGATCACCTATTCACCCCCCCTCTAGGTGCTCTCAGCAAGAGAAGCCTTGGGCGGCAAGGCCGACCGAGCCGAGGGACTCCTACGCCTCCGGGATACGGATACCTCACTCGTCACCTTCCACACATGGCAACTCACACTTGGTTAAGCGGTTCAGCTAGCCGACAGGCGAGTCCTAGTGCTCGAAATGAGGAAAAACACGGTATTACGCTCAAATACCTTGATGTTCAGGCCCCGACAGCCATAATGAACAAACACTGGCACTCAAGGTGCCATTACAGACGGAACTCCGGTTCCACTCCCGTGGGTATGAACAACCTCCACATCAGAGAGCCTGCGGGACGACAAACTCCGGGTGACTCGCCAGCGACCTCTGCAGCAGCAGCGATGGTCCCAGGACGGACGCTACCGCTGGAAGGCTCTCGTTCGCGTCCCCACTCGAGGGACGAGAACTAGACATTAAAGCCAAAGAGCCGGAGGTCGGTCCGCGGGTGGCGCTGACGGTCTTGTCGGTGGAGAAGCTTTCTCCAGCTGCCACCACCTCAGCACCGGCGGTGGCATCCACCTGCCCACCAACACCGCACCAGCGGGCGACGGCTGCCCCAAAGCGCACCGGCAGGTCCTCACTCCCGTCCTCGCCACGAAAACGAGAATGGGACCGTCCTAGAACACGAGTACCGCCCTCGCGGTGTACGACGTGTTGTGAGACCCCCCGGTGTGGCTAGCCACCGTCACCCAGACAAAGGGCGGAATGCTGCACCCTGGACTGGGCAGCAGCAGTTCACCTTCCCCGGCACGGCTGGAGGGCGCCTCCTCCGCAGAGCTGGAGGATGGTTTCCACCCCTAGAAACCGGAGGAAGAAGCGGGACGCCAGCCCACGCGAAGGCAAGCCCCGGCTCGCCTCGCCCTCCTCCCCAGCAAGGATGATGAAGATCCTTGAAGCTGAGGGCGGGGCAGAGGTCGCAGCCCGGCTTGCTTCTCCCCACCATCAAACTGGTGGTCACCGTCTTGGGTGACCATCGGCGAGGGGATGCAGCCGGGCTGCCTGATGAAAATCGTTGAAGCCGAGCGATGGCTGAAAGGTACCAACTTCCGCGAAGTTGCGCTCCTCCAACGACAGCAAGACGGAAGCGACGCGGGTGCTCCCCATCCGGGGGCTCGGAAGGTGGAAGGACGTGATGCATGAGGGGAGTGCGAAGGCATGGCTGCCATCCAAGGGGGTCGCCCCCTTTTTAAAGGCGACTCTCCTCACTAGCGTCCTCAGACGTCATGGACTAAGTCTTCACCAACACGCTCCAAGGTCCTCCCCCTACGACAAGGGGGCTGGGTCCCACGCGTCATGCGAGCTGGCCCAGGACATAAGAAGCCAAACCGCCACGCGCGGAGCGCATAACTGTCCAGCGGTTACAAGCGCTCCTCCATCTTCGCCTAAACCAGCGGGCGAAAGGGCGGACCACCATGCAGGCGGCATGCAACTGCACCAAGGGGATGCACCTCTTTGACTTCGACGCGTCCAGCATGGAGGCCCAGGCTCACACGTCATGTAACCGGCGTGCCGGTTACTACGTGCGAGAAACTGCACCGCCACTTGCGCAAGTACCGCGCCTTCTCGACTGCGGAACTGGTGCCGCGACTCGAGGCGACCTTGCGCATGGCCCAACAGTGCCAACCGAGCACATCGGTCACGGGTCAGACAGCCGAGGGAGAAGGCGCATCGGTCGATAGGCCAAAAGTGGGCCGGCAGTAATGGCGGCGGCAGGCGGGCGAAAGCAGCAGTCAAATCGTATGCAGGCTCACGTCCCCTCCTGGGACAGCGAGAGAGCCCTCTCCCACGGCGTGAAGACGACGCTCCCGTGTTCCGTTCCTCGAACGGCTCGCACAACGGCTGCCCCGCGAAACACTCGTCCTGTCGCATTAACTCTGCGGCAGGGCAGGCGACACCTTTGGCAGGAGAAGCAGGCGACGCTTCACCTCCGCCATGATGACCACGTCAAAAAAAGGTACACCACGTCGTTCAATTTCATATCCCTTTTTCTCTTCCCCTTTCTCTCTCTTGCTACAGGGACCGGGAAAGGGGATACTCCGAAAGGGATCCTTCTCCGCGAAGGAAGTGGGCCCCGAGCCCCCCTACTGATCAAAGGTTCGAAGGCTGGCCCCTTGGAAGGGTTTGACAGCCGCCTCAGAGCACTCGGGCTCCGCACCCACTACTAGTCAGATGTTCGAAGGCTGGCCCCTCGGAAGGGTTCGACAGCCGCCTCAGGCCACTCGGGCTCCGCGCCCACTACTGATCAGGGGTTCAAAGGCTGGCCCCCCCGAAGGGTTCGACAGCCGCCTCAGAACACGCAGAGCGAGGGATGACTCTAGGTACGTCCGATACATGGCCAAGGCTCGGGCTACGCTCCCGAGGTACCCTAGGACATTTCTGAGACCAGCAGGAGCGATTCTATAATGAAATCCCATCAGAGGGAGGCATCGAGCCCTCGGACCCTATCAAACGGGACCGGGTCCGGCAAATCACCTGTAGGTACTTTTGGAGCGCGCCTCTGGGCCACTAGCCGACCCTTATCGAACGGGGCACAGGCGTCCACTCGGATCACCCGTTAGCAACTCACTGGAGACACCATGTTTGGCGCCCTCCGAGGGCAACATGGCGCTTTCCCCCCCCCCCCACTCCTCCTTGCGGAAAGGCGACGAAGGGGCGTATGATAAAAGCCGAGTTAGTCCTTGACCGTCCTCTCGCTCTGTGCGGAGGCTCGGGGGCTGCTCTCGCAAACCCGGCTCTGGCCAAATCGTTGACGGCGTCAACATACCAGCTCGAGAACTTGGAACCTGACTATGCACCCGGGCTACGACCAGTTCGCATGAGGGAACAACCAGACCGGCCGAGGCATCATGAAACGCGCTAAGACCTCGGAGGAGTCAAACCACTCCTACGAGGCCTCAGGGGCTACACCCGGCGGGTGCGCTCGCGCGCACCCACCGGAACGAAATGCAATCGAGAAAGGTCGGTCCCCTTGCAAAAAAGTGCGACAAAAGCCTCCAAGCGAGTACCAACACTCCCTTCGAGGCTCGGGGGCTACTATCGGGGACCATAATTAGGGTACCCCCAAGACTCCTAATCTCAGCTGGTAACCCCCATCAGCATAAAGCTGCAAAGGCCTGATGGGCGCAATCCAGGTCAAGGCTCCGTCCACTCAAGGGACACGATCTCGCCTCGCCCGAGCCCAGCCTCGGGCAAAGACAGCCGACCCAGGAGGATTCACGTCTCGCCCGAGGGTCCCCTCAAGCAACAGGCGCACCTTCGACTCGCCCGAGGTCCAGCTCGGGCAGGCTTCGCAGAGAAGCAACCTTGGCCAGATCGCCTCACCAGCCGACCAGATCGCAGAAGCATTCAATGCAAGGATTGCCTGGCACCTTATCCTGACGCACGCTCTTCGGTCAATAGAGCCGAAGTGACCGCAGTCACTTCGCCCCTCCACTGGCTGATCTGACAAGAAAACAGCGTCGCCTGCGCTGCTCCGACTGATGTGCCACCCGTCAGGGTGAGGCTGACAGCCATCAAGTCCGGCCTCAGGCGCCATAGGAAGCTCCGCCTCGCCCGACCCCAGGGCTCGGACTCAACCTCGACTCTGGAAGACGGTCTCCACCTCGCCCGACCCCAGGGCTCGGACTCAACCTCGACTCTGGAAGACGGTCTCCGCCTCGCCCGACCCCAGGGCTCGGACTCAACCTCGACTCCGGAAGACGGTCTCCGCCTCGCCCGACCCCAGGGCTCGGACTCAACCTCGACTCCGGAAGACGGTCTCCACCTCGCCCGACCCCAGGGCTCGGACTCCACCTCGACCTCGGAAGACGGTCTCTGCCTCGCCCGACCCCAGGGCTCGGACTCAGCCTCGACCTCGGAGGAGTCACCGCCTCACCCGACCTCAGGCTCGGACCGACCACGTCACAGGGGGGGCCTCATTACCCTACCCCTAGCTAGCTCAGGCTATAGGGAACAAGACCGGCGTCCCATCTGGCTCGCCCCGGTAAAACAGGTAATGATGGCACCCCGTGTGCTCCATGACGACGGTGGTTCTCAGCCCCCTACGGAAGCAAGGAGACGTCAGCAAGGACCCGACAGCTCCGACAGCTATACTCCTACAGGGCTCAGGCGCTCCTCCGACGGCCACGACATCACATGAACAGGGCGCCAAAACCTCTCCGACAGCCATGTTGGCATGTACATAGGACTCTGGCTTCCCTCTGCTAGACACGTTAGCACATTGCTACACCCCCCATTGTACACCTAGGCCTTCTCCTTACGACTATAAAAGGAAGGTCCAGGGCCCTCGTAAAGAAGGTGGCCGCGCGGGAGAACGGGCTGACGCACAAGGCTCACTCTCTCTCTCTCCCCCGCGAACGCTTGTAACCCCCTACTGCAAGCGCATCCGCCCTGGGCGCAGGACAACACGAGGCCGCGGTTTCCCCTTACTGTTTCCCCCTTGTGTTACGTCTCGCGTCGACTCATCTGGGCTGGGACACGCAGCGACAATTTACTCGTCGGTCCAGGGACCCCCCGGGGTCGAAACGCCGACAGCTAGTATTGCAGAAGTTGAGGGATAACCAGCTCTATGCCAAATTCAGTAAATGTGAGTTATGGTTGGATGAAATAACTTTTCTTGGGCATATTATCTCCAATGGAGGAATCACAGTAGATCTAGCCAAAGTGAAAGAAATAGTGGGATGGAACTATGGAAAATACTTGAGTCGGTCACAGAAATCCAGAGTTTCTTGGGACTCACGGGATATTACTGATGCTTCATCGAGGAATTCTCCGCAATAGCAAAGCCAATGACCTCACTGTTAGAGAAGGGGAAGGAATTTAAGTGGACTCAGGCATGCCAGGACAGTTTCAATTATCTTAGGTTGAAGTTGATGTCACCCCTAGTATTAGTCATGCCGGATCTACAAAAAAGATTCGACATATATTGTGATGCATCTCGTTAGGGATTGGGGTGTGTTCTTATGTAAGAGGGACACGTCATAGCCTACGCATCCCGTCAGTTGAGGAAACATGAGCTTAACTACCCCACTCATGACCTAGAACTGGCCACCATAGTGCATGCTCTCAAGATTTGGAGACATATATAATGGGAACAAAGTGCCAGATCTACACAAGCCACAAAAGCTTGAAGTATATCTTTACCCAGAAAGACCTAAACCTTAGGCAATGTCGTTTGTTGGAACTCACCAAGGACTATGACTTGGAGATTCACTACCACCTAGGCAAGGCAAATCTAGTTGCAGATGCCTTGAGCCGAAAGGGCCATGCTCATGCAGCTATGGCTACCCAGCTACCCGATAGGTTGGTAGAGGAGTTTGATAGGCTCAACCTAGGAATAGTTTCCCATACAGAGGGAGTTACTATAGAAGTGGAACCTACCTTGGAACAAGATATACATAAAGGTCAAGTTGGTGATTCTAAGATTCAAGAAATCTGAGATTTGATGTAGAGGGCAGAGGTGTAGATTTCATAGAAGATAAACAAGGCACAATCTAGTTCAAGAACAAAATATGTGTTCCTGAGATATACAGTCTCCACGAGACCATACTAAAAGAAGCTCATGACTCAGCGTCTCAGCCTACTCCATTCACCCAGGAAGTACCAAGATGTACTAGGACCTAAAACAGAATTATTGGTGGTATGGCATGAAGAGAGATGTAGCCTCGCATGTAGCAGTATGTGATGTTTTCTAGAGGGTAAAAGCCGAGCACCAGAGACCAGCCAGATTGCTTCAGCCGTTAAAGATACCCGAATGGAAGTGGGAAGAAATCGGTATGGACTTCATCGTTGGTCTACCCCGCACCCCTACTAGGTATGACTCTATTTGGGTAATTGTGGACAGACTAACCAAAGTAGCCCATTTTATTCCAGTGAGGACTGAGAGCACCTAGAGGGGGGTGAATAGGTGATCCTGTAAAATTCAACAACTAATAGCCACAAATCTTGGTTATACAAATGTTAGTGCGACTAAGTAGTTGCGAAGCGAGTTCTTGTGGCCAAGACAATCACAAAGTAATCAACACAAGAGACACGCGATTTTATCCCGTGGTTCAGCCAAGTAACACTTGCCTACTTCCACGTTGTGGCGTCCTAATGGACGAGGGTTGCACTCAACCCCTTTCAAGTGATCCAATGATCAACTTGAATACCACGGCTTTTCTTTGCTTACCTTTTTCCCATTTGCGAGGAATCTCCACAAGTTGGAGTCTCTCGCCCTTACAACAAAGATCACAATGAAAACACGAAGTAAGGTTGGGAAGAGCAATGCACACTAGAATTAAATCCACACCGCAAACACGCACACAAGTGAGAAGATGAGCACACAAAACACGCGCAAGGAGTTTACAACTCAAAAAGTGCTCCAATCTCAAGAATGATGAACGATTGTGTGAAAGTGAGGACTAGAAGTCTTGGAATGCTTAAAGTGTGCTTGGGTGACTCCTCCATGCGCCTAGGGGTCTCTTTTATAGCCCCAAGGTAGCTAGGAGCCGTTGGAGGCCAACAAGGAAGGCTATCCTTGCCTTCTGTTGGGTGGCACACCGGACAGTCCGGTGCACCACCGGACAGTCACTGTAGCTATCCGGTGCGCGATCTCCTTCCTTTTCTAGCGAAGTCAACTGTTGCTGCGCCGAGTCAGTTGGCGCACCGGACACTGTCCGGTGCACACCAGACAGTCCGGTGCCCCCAGCCGACAGCTGGCGTGGGCCACGCGTCGCCCGCGGATTGCACGGCCGACCGTTGCGCTGGCGGCCGTTGGCTCACCGGACAGTCCGGTGCACCACCGGATAGTCCGGTGAATTATAGTCGTACGCCGCCAAATTCTCCCGAGAGTGGCCTGTTCACTGGAGTTCAGCCTGGCGCACCGGACACTGTCCGGTGCACCACCGGACAGTCTGGTGTGCCAAGCCGAGCTAGTCTTCGGCTGTAGGCAGCCAGACTTTTGCAGTCCAATTCATTTCTTCTTTTCTCTGTTTCTAACACTTAGATAGCTTCATTAGTATACAAAAACCAACTACGAAGTCTACAAACATACCTTCTCTTTGATTTGCACTTCTTTCTTCATTTAGCACTTAAGAACTCAATTAAATGTGTTGGACACTTAATCACCAAAACATAATAGAAATTTCCCAAAGGCACATTTCCCTTTCAATCTCCCCCTTTTTGGTGATTTATGCCAACACATCTAAAGCAACCAAAAGAAGTGTAATATCAATGCAATTGAGAACAAATTTGTCTTTGACAAGATTTGACATATTTGGATCGTCTTTTGCCACCACTTGGTTTGTTTTTGCAAACCACATTCATTTTCCTATCTCTAAGTCAAACACACTTGTTTAGGCACAAAGAGAGATATTCCAATGGAAAGATTGATCAAGTACCAAAAACTCCCCCTTTTGCCATAATCCAAAATTCTACCCACAAGAGACCAAATTTTGCAATAAGAGTATTTTGACAAATCAAAAGTTCTAACTCTATTGTTTTCAAAATTCACAAGTGGTAGCTGATCCGTTTGCTTTGGCCTTAATTTCTCCCCCTTTGGCATTAAGCACCAAAACGGGATCATTTCTGGCCCTTTAACCCCATTGCCTCACCAAAAATTATCAATTAAGAGCAAAAGGCAATAAGAGCACAAGAATGAACATGGAGGTGAGTACACTAACACCGGAGTGCAGTGGAAGTCTTTGTATGGTCCAAGTTCACCTTTCCCTTTCAATGCACCTTAGAGACTACAGCAAGAACACTTAGACACAAAAGTTAGTCTCAAAGGGTCAAGTTGTAGCACTTCTCCCCCTAAATATGTGCATCATTCACACATGGACTTGTGAGGTCCGGGGATCCCTTGCACAACTTGAACACCATAAATAAGCATAAGTGCATAAAGTAACAAGATCAAAAGCATAAAACACATGTATGCTATAAATCAATCCAAGTTACGCGAATCTAAGACATTGAGCTCACTACGCAGCCTGCAAAAGGTTTTCTCATCTAAAGGCTTGGTAAAGATATCGGGTAGCTGGTTCTCGGTGCTAACATGATACACTTCAATATCTCCCTTTTGCTGGTGGTCCCTCAAAAAGTGATGCCGGATGTCTATGTGCTTAGTGCGGCTGTGTTCAACAGGATTCTCCGCCATGCAGATTGCACTCTCATTGTCACATAGGAGTGGGACTTTGCTCAGATTGTAGCCAAAGTCCCGGAGGGTTTGCCTCATCCAAAGTAGTTGCGTGCAACACTGTCCTGCGGCAACATACTCGGCCTCAGCGGTGGATAGGGCAACAGAGGTTTGTTTCTTTGAACTCCAAGACACCAGGGACCTTCCTAGGAATTGGCACGTCCATGATGTACTCTTCCTATCAACTTTGCACCCGGCATAATCAGAGTTTGAATATCCAATCAAGTCAAAGGTAGACCCCTTTGGATACCAGATCCTGAAGCAACGCGTAGCAACTAAATATCTAAGAATCTGCTTAACGGCCACAAGGTGACATTCTGTTGGGGACTTGTTCTCAAATTCTATGAATTAAGAACAAGGCAACATAAAATGTTAAATATTAATGTTCTTCGTCCGCTGAAACATTATTTCCCCAAGGATTTAATGAACTTCAGACGAAGGTTATAATGACACAATTACGAAGGTTATATCTTCGTAATTGGACTTTCAAAGATAATGTAAAATGACACGAGACATAAAGCATTAAAGACGAGTAAATTAGAAGTAAACAACATCATTTACATATTATGTAAACTTAAGATATTCAAATATAATGTTTAGGTACGTTTATACCTCTGCCTTGGCAAAGAATAATTTCCGAGTGATGTGATTGCAATTACAGGAATGCGTGAACAGTAAAGGAATATTGTTTACTATTTATAGGCACAGGACACAGCCTGTGAGCAATTACAATCATACCCCTCATAAAAGTTTACAACAACGACTCAAACTCTTATGGGCTAAAAGGTCATTCTATCTTTAAGTCGGTTTGTAATTCCGAAGCTTCATAAACGGCACTCTTCGGCATCATGTACAGACAACTTCAGCCGAAGCTGTTTCTTCCTGCAGGACCTTCGGCGACGAAGCATGGTCCCAACAGTAGCCCCTTCACGGTGCTAGATCGTTTTTCGTAACGAGCTTGATCCATGAAAAAAGTCTCTTAGACTTCAGGAAGCCGAAGGTCCGAAAAACACCTTCCCTGAGCTCGTTGTCGAGAAACGATACAGCTTCCGAGCGCGTAGCGGTCCCACCATGCAGGTTCACTATTTTGGTCTTTGCGGCCCACCACGCAGCGGGTGCAAGCAGCTGTTTGCCTGGTGTAAAAATCCTGACGATTCACCTTCTTACCTGCAGCACTATATAAACAGACAGGTAGGTGTGAAGTTACCACAGCATTCATTGCTATTGCACTGTTTTGCTGCCAAAAATTTTAACCATAGCCGAAGCTTGACTCTCGTATTCAGACGAAGCTCCAGTTTGGTGCCTACTTCGTCAGAAGAAAAGCTTCGGGAGAAAAGGTTATTTAATTCCCAAGAAGTCTTTCAAGGAATTCAAAATTAAATGGCCAGAGTACGCTCTACTGCTAGAGTTGAGCGTGAGGGAGACGAAGCCGAAGGAGCGGAGACTGTTCCTATCTCCGAAGCAATGCAGCGATCCGGATTGGTGACCTCGGAAAGAATCCCCACTGCCGAAACAAAACAAGCTGCTGCCGAAGCGGAACAAGGAGATGTTGAGGAAGCTGATTCTGACGGTGATTACCATATCGCAGTACCGAGCAAGCCTAGCCATTTGGACTTCGGAAAGTCGACTATCTCCAAGGCTGATTTTTCCAAAATGGTGAAGTCGGGCTATTTCAGTGAAGATGAGAAGAAGCTGATTCGCTTCGGGGGAGAGGAAACTACCCCGAAGCCAGAAAAGGATGAGATAGTTATTTTCAAGAGTTTTCTAAAAGCTGGGTTGAGATTTCCTTTAAATAGAATGATTTCTGATGTGCTGCAAAAGTTTGGGATCTATTTTCACCAACTGACTCCTAACGCCATTGTCAGGCTTAGCGTTTACATCTGGGCTCTCCGAAGCCAGGCGGTGGAGCCGCTTGCTGACAGCTTCTGTCGAGTACATGAGCTGCATTACCAGACTAAGGCCAGAAAGGATGGGTTGCATGAAAATTTTGGTTGTTATAATTTTGCCTATCGGAAAACCACAAAATTTCCTGTGATTAGCTACCGAAGCAAATGGCCGGTAGGCTGGAAGTCAGAATGGTTTTATGTCAAAGTTGACGATGACAAAGAGAAGCTGGTACAGAGCCCTCTTGAACTGATCTTCGGAGAAACCAGACCCCGATGCAATATGGCAGCAGAAGGTCCAACTTGGACCGCACTGGCTGAATTCAAAATTATTGCGGAACACATTGGCACTAGAGATTTAGTGCAGGAATTTCTGGCCTTCAGAGTATTTCCAACTATGAAGGAGTGGAGTATGCCGAAGCTTAAAGGAGAAAAGAAAGAGGGGGAGCTTGTCCGACTACCCTATTATTATAAGTTTAAGAAATATTTTAAAGCACCCTGCCAAGAATGGCTCGATACAATCGAAGTAATGAGTAATGAAATTCTTGGAAATTACTCCAAAAAAGAAGACCAGCTGATGACAGCAGCCTTCGGCACTCGGCCGAAGCGAAGGCTGAACAGGGTGCTTGATGCTATAGGATTTGAATATGCTGATTATGGTCGACTGAGCGGAGATGCTGGAGGCCCGAAGTGAAAAAGAATTGCCAGTGCTGCTGACGAAGAGGTCGCCAAGGTAGCCAAAAAGAAAAGGGGAGATTCTGAAAAACTTAGCCCTGAAGAGTTGAACCCTGAGCCGAAGGTGGCCACTGCAAGAAAGAGGAAAACTGCATCTCCAGAACCAAAAACGTTGGTTCAAGAAGAAGGTACTCCTGCAACGCCTTCTGCTGTTGAAGTAGAAGAGATTATGAAGGTAATGACTGAACCCTTGTCTGTCAAGCTAAGTCCGTTGGTGCTGGAACTGACGAAGTTTTTTCAGAAGGACAAGGCAGCTTCGGCAGAAGAAGGTCCTGCACTGCCGAAAAAACGAAGGATTATTCAAATAGCAGATGTAATTCATGGGACACCGTCACCGACACCGGCATCAAGAATTGCTATTGACCAGACTGCCGAAACTGCCGAAGCTAAAGGCGCCGCAGCCGAAGCCACCAGAGCGGAAACCTTCAAAGCTGAAACTGGCACAGCCGAAGCTGCCGGGGCTGAAACCGAGGCCACAGAAGATCCGAACCTGGAAGAGACACTTGAAGTTATTGATAACATACTCCTAAAAATGACTGAGGAAGAATCTGTTGTGGCCGCGGCGAGCACGGCTACTGAAAAGGGGAAAAAACAAGCTGAAGACATTTTGGAGGAAGAAGATTTTGAATTTCAAGATTTGCTTGGGCAAGAACTGACAGACGCTGAAAAAGCAGAGCTTAAAAAATGTGCCATAGCCTGCAGATATAAGCCAAGGGCTACACTATTCGGCGGGGTTAACGAAGGAAAGCTGAGGTGCCTTCGAAACCGCAGTGAAGCTAAAATTGTTAGAACTCTCTGCAAAAATATTGGCCTGCCGGAGCTAGAAGCGGACCTCTGCCGTTACCAACGACACCATATCGCCGGAAGCTTGCTTTATGCTAACTTCAAGGTAACAAATATTTTTGTTATTTTATTATTATTATTTTTTTTAGGTCGTTTTCTAACGAAGATCGTTTCGACAGAGCATATTATTAAGTAAGGTTCTAAAAATGCAACAAGATCTCGAAGAACAGAAGAACAAAACCGTTATCCAAGATTTGGCTGAAAAAGTTGAAAATTACGAAGCTAATCTGAAAAAGAAAGACTTCACCATCCAGGACCTTGAAATCATGGTTAAAGAGCACGAGGGTGCATTAGAAAAGAAAGATTTTGTTATTCAGACTATGGAGGGTTCTTTGGCTGAAGTCCAAATTGAGAATAACAGCTTAAAGAATGAACTGCTCCAACAGTCAGAAAAATTTGAGCAAGAAAAGAAATTTCTTGAAGCAAGCCTGAAAACTGAGATGGATAAAAATTCAAATTTGCAGAAATCCTTTAAAGAACTTCAAGAGAAATGCCTAAGCTTCGGCAGCCGATGCGTGCAGCGGCTGAAGGATGTGTTTCATTCTGTCGGAGCCAGCTCTGCAAAATTTACACCTTCAGCTGAAAATCTGCCCAGCACATTAGAATATATTGAAGGCGAGGTTGATGCCCTTGACGAAGTTATTGGTGGGCATGCCGACTTCTGCGCCCTGGTAGCTTCTCGGGGCATAGCTACTGCTTTTCTGAAGGCTGGCTGCACGCATGGAAATATTGTGAACAGACCAAACTTCAGCTTGTCAGCATCAGATCTGATAGATATCCCAAGCCTAGCCCGAAGCATTGGAAATAGATTCATGACCCAGATCTGGGTAAGTGGCGGGCGAAAAATGGCAGGTGATGAAGCTCGAAGTCATCTTAAGCCGGTAAGAAACTTATATTTGTTACTTTTACCTTCTCCTTGAAATTTGCACCTTTCTTATTCTGCTATTTGATATACGCAGGATGACGAAGCTGAAGAATGACGAAACTGAAATTTGACGAAGCCTAGCCTGAAGCTTGATAGTTGTTTACAATATACTTTCCTGCAAAAATTCTGGAGAAACTTTTGTAATATAGTTATGGAACAATTTATGTAAATTTGTACATACCTTGTAATATATTTTGTTTCTGCTATCTGTGTACAATCTGCTTTGCTGTGGACGAAACTTCTCTTTTGAGCCGAAGGCGAAAAACACCTTCCCTTCTTTTCGTACACAACGAAGCATAAAAATTTTCCTTCGAGTTTTTCCTCATTGCCGAAGCATCTGTGTTTTTTGTGCGGTATAATGATGATTCTATATATGTCTAAATGCATGTTTATGAATGCAAATGACATGATGAGATGTATTGTGCAAATGAATATCAAAACACATATTCAAAAAACCATAATCATAGTCCTTCAGCGTTGACTTTTCGCTGTAAGCCTCCCTTAGGAGCTTCTTCGCCTTTTACTTTCAGCGGAATCAGCGCTTATTTTTCGCTGTAAGCCTCCCTTAGGAGCTTCTTCGCCTTTTACTTTCAGCGGAATCAGCGTTTATTTTTCGCTGTAAGCTCTGCATTCCCTTAGGAACGACTTTTGAGCTTCTCCCTGTTTCCTTTTCTTTTTTCCTTTGCATTTACATTTACATTTTTTTGGGGGATATCACTCTCATAGAATTGAAATAAGGAAAATTACATGTTGTGGCCCCATTAAAAACCTTTCTCCCCCTTTGGAAAGGAAAAGGGTGCCACAAAAAAGAATATAAAAAATTACATCAAGCTAAACATAATATCGCCGAAGCTCATCCGCATTCCATGATCTAGGAATGTCGTTGCCGTCCATATCCTTCAATCTGTAGGAACCGGGTCTTGACGAAGATACTACCAAAAAGGGGCCTTCCCACTTCAGCTGTAATTTGCCTACTGTCTCAGGGTTGGCTACTCTTCGAAGTACCAAGTGTCCTGGTTCAATGTTCTTCAGCTTGACCTTTCTGTCACGCCATTTTATTGTTTCAGCTTGATATTTATTGATGTTTTCCACAGCTTGAAGTCTGATCCCTTCTATAGCATCTTTTTCTATAGAACAATCAGCTTCGTCTTCGCCTTCTGCCGAAGCTACTGTTCTTATTGATCCTGCTTTGGCCTCCTCCGGGATTATTGCTTCGTCACCAAACAATAGTTTAAAGGGTGTAAAGCCTGTTGACCTTGACATGGTTGTGTTATGGCTCCACACCACTTTGATTAACTCGTCTGGCCACTTTCCCCTGGGCTGATTGAAGATTGACTTCATTATTCCTGTCATTATGATCCCATTAGCTCTTTCGACAAGTCCATTTGACTCTGGGTGTCGGACTGATGCAAAATGGATCTTCGTCCCAATTTGATCACAAAATTCTCTGAAGGCTTCAGAATCAAACTGTGTCCCATTGTCCACAGTAATGGCCTTCGGCACTCCGAAGCAACAAACAATGTTTTGCCAGAAAAACTTTTGAATATTAAATGAAGTTATTGTGGCTAAGGGCTTTGCCTCAATCCATTTGGAAAAATATTCCACTGCCACTACCACATATCTTAAGTTCCCCTGTGCTGGTAGTAATGGGCCTAGCAAATCAAGGCCCCACCTTTGCAACGGCCAAGTGGGTTGTATTAATTGAGTTAAAGACGAAGGTTGTTTTTGATCTCTTGCACATTTCTGACAACCTTCGCACTTTTGGACTAAATCCGCTGCATCCGAAGCTGCTTTTGGCCAATAAAATCCTTGACGAAATACTTTCCCAAGCAAAAACCTAGATCCAATGTGAGATCAACACAGGCCTGCGTGTATTTCCTTCATCAATTCTATGCCTTCAGATCTGGATAAACATTTGAGCAACGGGGAACAGACCCCTCGCTTGTATAGTTCCCCTTCTATTATGACATACGGTCGAGCTCTTGCTTCTATCCTCCTGTTATAAGCTTCGTCATCTAAAAGAAAATTGCCCTGAAGGAAAGAGATGATTTCAGTTCTCCAATCTTCACTATAGACAGGGGATATGTTAAGAACCGCTCTTTCAAGAAGCTCGACCGAAGGTGCTTTTATTGTTTTAAAAAATACTTCCGAAGGTAAAGGCAGCCCCTGTGCTGCTGACTTGGCCAATAGATCAGCGCATTCATTCTCTCCACGAGGAATATTTTTGACAGAGAATCCTTCGAAAGAAGCCTCAATCCTTCGGACTGTATCTTAATATTTTTCAAGCTTTGGGTCTCTTGCTTTATAGCTCTTGTCAATATGACCAGAAATAACTTGGGAGTCAATTTTAAGAATGGCCCTTCTGATTCCCATTGCCTTTAACTTCCGAAGACCCAAGAGTAGAGCTTCATACTCAGCGATATTATTTGTGCAACTAAAATCAAGTCTTGCCGCATAACAAGTTTTAACTTTGGAAGGTGAAACCAACACAGCAGCTGCTCCTGCTCCGAAGGTTCCCCAAGACCCATCACAAAATATTGTCCATGCTTCGGCATCTTTATTTGTTTCTTCCTCCTGAGCCCCTGGCGTCCAGTCAGCAATGAAGTCTGCCAACGCTTGGGACTGAATCGAAGATCTATGGACATAATCAGTACAAAATTCATTGAGCTCTGCAGCCCATTTTCCAATCCTTCCAGTAGCTTCTCGGTTTCTCATAATATCCTTCAAAGGTTGTGAAGAAGGAACAATTATGTTGTAAGCTTGAAAATAATGCCGAAGCTTCCTGGAGGCCATCAAAACAGCATACAGTACCTTCTCCAATTCTGTATAATTTTTCTTTGATAAACTAAGAACCTCGGATACGAAATATATTAGGGCCTGCCTCTTAACTTGGCCTTCAAGCTTCTCCTGGACAAGTGCTGCACTTACCGCTGAGTGCGAAGCTGCCACATATAATAACAAAGGAGCCCCTGGCGTTGGTGGAGTTAATGTTGTTAGATCTATCAAATATTGCTTCAGCTCTTCGAAGGCTTTCTGCTGGATTGGTCCCCATTGAAAGACTTCGGCTGACTTCAGCACTTCGAAGAATGGTAAGTTTCTCTCTGCTGATCTGGATATGAATCTGTTGAGAGATGCCAGCCTTCCTGTCAATCTTTGAGCCCCCTTTTTTGTACTTGGTGGTTCCATTCGAAGTATAGCTTCGATTTTGCTTGGATTAGCCTCAATTCCCTTTGTTGAAACTAGGCAACCAAGAAATTTCCCCTTCTTTACTCCGAAGACACATTTTTCTGGATTCAGCTTTAAACCAGCCTGTCTAAAATTAGCGAAGGTCTCCTGTAAATCAGCAATGTGGTTATCTTGCTTCGTGCTTTTTACAATGATATCATCAACATAAGTTAGCACATTCCTGCCTATCTGAGAATGGAGAACCTTCGCTGTCATTCTGCTAAAGCTTCCTCCAGCATTTTTAAGCCCCTCAGGCATCCGAAGGTAACAATATGTCTCACTAGGGGTTATGAAGCTGGTTTTCGGTTCATCCTCCTTCTTCATCCAGATTTGATGATAGCCTGAATAGCAATCCAGCAAACTCATAAGCTCTGATGAAGCTGCTGCATCGACTAAGGAATCTATCCTTGGCAATGGAAACTCGTCCTTCGGACAGGCCTTATTGAGATCAGTAAAATCGATACACATTCTCCATTTACCATTGGCCTTCTTCACCATAACAGTGTTAGCCAACCATTCTGGGTATTTTACCTCTCTAATAACTCCGGCACTAAGGAGTCTTTTCACTTCATTCCGAGCACCTTCAGCCTTGTCATCAGACATCTTCCGAAGCCTCTGCTTTCTGGGTCTGAAAGATGGATCAACATTGAGCGAGTGCTCAATAACATCCCTGTTAACTCCACAAAGATCATTAGCTGACCAAGCAAAAACATCTTTATTATTGAACAAAAACCTTATCAAGGTTTTCTCCTGCTCTTCGGACAATTGAGATCCCAATAGCACCTTCTGCTCTGCTATATCCTCACATAAGAGCATGGGCTTCGGTTGATCAGCCGAAGCAGCCTTTTCCCTTCTGAACTTGTATTGCTCACAAGCTTCAGTTCCATCTATATTATGGATTGCTTTTGAGTCTGTCCAATTTCCTTCGGCCCTTCTGGCAGCTTCCTGACTTCCATGAATAGCAATGGGCCCTTGGTCCGAAGGTATCTTCATGCAAAGATAAGCTGGATGAAGAATTGCTTCGAAGGCATTGAGAGTACCACGACAAATGATTGCATTGTAAGGGTATTCCATGTCAACAATATCAAACACAACTTGTTCAGTCCTTGTGTTGTTGATAAATCCGAAGGTCACTGGCATTGAAATTTTGCCGAGTGCTACAATCTGTCTTCCTCCGAAGCCGCAAAGGGGATGTGTGGCATCAAGAATTTTATCTTCGGGCTCTTGCATCTGTCTGAAGGCCTTAGCAAATATGATATCAGTTGCACTGCCTGTATCAACCAAAACATTGTGGACCAGAAATCCTTTGATAACACAAGAGATAACCATAGCATCGTTGTGTGGGTAATCCTTGAGTTGAAGATCCTCTTGGGAGAAGGTAATAGGAATGTGAGACCATCTTGACTTGATGAAGGGTCCTTGCACCCCGACGTGCTGTACCCTTCTCTGTGCCTCCTTCTTCTGCTTCTTGTTGGCTGGCTCTGAGCATGAACCGCCTGTTATCGGGAGTACAAGCTTCGGAGCCGAAGCAGCTCTAGCTTGAATGTTGAACAAAGCCATCAGCTCAAAAAAGTGGAAGTGAGTTCACCGGAGGTGGGCGCCAATGTTGGGGACTTGTTCTCAAATGCTATGAATTAAGAACAAGGCAACATAAAATGTTAAATATTAATGTTCTTCGTCCGCTGAAACATTATTTCCCCAAGGATTTAATGAACTTCGGATGAAGGTTATAATGACACAATTACGAAGGTTATATCTTCGTAATTGGACTTTCAAAGATAATGTAAAATGACACGAGACATAAAGCATTAAAGACGAGTAAATTAGAAGTAAACAACATCATTTACATATTATGTAAACTTAAGATATTCAAATATAATGTTTAGGTACGTTTATACCTCTGCCTTGGCAAAGAATAATTTCCGAGTGATGTGATTGCAATTACAGGAATGCGTGAACAGTAAAGGAATATTGTTCACTATTTATAGGCATAGGACACAGCCTGTGAGCAATTACAATCATACCCCTCATAAAAGTTTACAACAACGACTCAAACTCTTATGGGCTAAAAGGTCATTCTATCTTTAAGTCGGTTTGTAATTCCGAAGCTTCATAAACGGCACTCTTCGGCATTACGTACAGACAGCTTCAGCCAAAGCTATTTCTTCCTGCAGGACCTTCGGCGACGAAGCATGGTCCCAACACATTCCCTTGGGTCGGATTGAAATCTAGCACACATGCATACGCTAAGCATAATATTCGGTCTACTAGCACATAAATAAAGTAAAGACCCTATCATAGACCGGTATGCCTTTTGATCAATGGACTTACCTCCTTTGTTGAGGTCGACATGTCTGTCGGTTCCCATTGGTGTCTTCGCGGGCTTGGCGTCCTTCATCCCAAACCGCTTGAGAAGATCTTGTGTGTACTTTGTTTGGGAGAGGAAAGTGCCATCCTTGAGTTGCTTCACTTGGAACCCAAGGAAGTACGTCAACTCGCCCATCATCGACATCTCAAATTTCTGTGTCATCACCCTACTAAACTCCTCACAAGACTTTTGATTAGTAGAACCAAATATTATGTCATCGACATAAATTTGGCACACAAAAAGGTCACTATCACAAGTCTTAGTGAAAAGAGTGGGATCGGCTTTCCCAACCTTGAAAGCATTACCATATAAGAAATCTCTAAGGCATTCATACCATGCTCAAAATCCAAACCTGCGACTTGGGCATAACCTTTTGCCACAAGTCGAGCCTTGTTTCTTGTCACCACCCCGTGCTCGTCTTGCTTGTTGCGGAACACCCACTTGGTTCCCACAACGTTTTGCTTTAGACGTGGCACCAGGCTCCAAACTTCATTTCGCTTGAAGTTGTTGAGCTCTTCCTGCATAGCCAACACCCAGTCCGGATCTTGCAAGGCCTCTCCTACCCTGAAAGGCTCAATAGAAGAGACAAATGAGTAATGCTCACAAAAGTTAGCTAATCTTGAGTGAGTAGTTACTCCCTTGCTTATGTCACCCAGAATCTGGTAAACGGGGTGATTCCGTTGGATCGTCGCTCGGACTTGAGTTGGAGGGGCCCGTGGTGCTTCTTCCTCCATAGCTGGTTCTTCTTGTGCTCCCCCTTGATCACACACCTCTTCTTGATGAACCTGTTCATCATCTTGAGTTGGGGGGTGCACCATCGTTGAGGAAGAAGGTTGATCTTGCTCTTATTGTTCCTGTGGTCGCACATCTCCAATCGCCATGGTGCGTATTGCGGCCGTCGGAACATCATCTTCATCTATATCATCAAGATCAACTTGCTCTCTTAGAGAGCCATTAGTCTCATCAAATACAACATCGCTAGAGACTTCAACTAAACCCGATGATTTGTTGAAGACTCTATACGCCCTTGTATTTGAGTCATACCCTAGTAAAAACCCTTCTACAGCCTTGGGAGCAAATTTAGAATTTCTACCTTTCTTCACTAGAATGTAACAATTGCTCCCAAATACACGAAAGTATGAGACGTTGGGTTTGTTACCGGTAAGAAGTTCATATGAGGTCTTCTTGAGGAGGCGATGAAGGTAGAGCCGGTTTATGGTGTGGCAAGCTGTGTTCACAGCTTCCGACCAAAACCGCTCAGGCGTCTTGAACTCTCCAAGCATCGTCCTCGCCATGTCGATAAGCGTCTTGTTCTTCCTCTCTACCACACCATTTTGCTGTGGTGTGTAGGGAGCAGAGAACTCGTGTTTGATGCCTTCCTCCTCAAGATACTCCTCCACTTGCAGATTCTTGAACTCGGACCCGTTGTCGCTTCTTATCCTTTTCACCTTGAGCTCAAACTCATTTTGAGCCCCCTTTAGAAAGCGCTTTAGGGTCCCTTGGGTTTCTGATTTATCCTGCAAAAAGAACACCCAAGTGAAGCGGGAAAAATCATCAACAATAACAAGACCATACTTACTTCCCCGATGCTAAGGTAGGCAACGGGTCCGAAAAGGTCCATATGTAGTAGCTCTAGTGGTCTTGATGTAGTCATCACATTCTTGTTGTGATGAGTGCTTCTCACCTGTTTCCCTGCTTGACAAGCTGCACAAGGTCTATCTTTTTCGAAGCATACATTGGTTAGTCCTAACACATGCTCTCCCTTTAGAAGTTTGTGAAGGTTCTTCATCCCAACATGTGCTAGACGGCGATGCCACAGCCAGCCCGTACTAGTCTTAGCGATTAAGCATGCATCTAGATCGGCCTCCTCTTTCGAAAAATCAACTAAGTAGAGTTTGCCATCTAGTACACCCTTAAACGCTAATGAACCATCACTCCTTCTAAAGACAGATACATCAACATTTGTAAACAAACAATTGTAGCCCATGTGGCACAATTGACTTACAGACAGGAGATTATAGCCTAGCGACTCTACTAAAAATACATTGGAAATAGAGTGCTCGCTTGTGATGGCTATTTTTCCCAAACCTTTAACCTTGCCTTGGTTCCCATCTCCAAAAATAATCGTATCTTGGGAATCTTTGTTCTTGACGTAGGAGGTGAACATCTTCTTCTCCCCCATCATGTGGTTTGTGCATCCGCTGTCGATAATCCAGCTTGAACCCCCGGATGCATAAACCTGCAAGGCAATTTATACTTGGGTTTTAGGTACCCAACTCTTGTTGGGTCCTACAAGTTTAGTCACAATAGCCTTTGGGACCCAAATGCAAGTCTTGTCTCCTTTGCATTTGGATCCCAATTTTCTAGCAACCACTTTTTCATTTTTACATGAAAGTACAAACGTAGTGTTGCAAGCATGAAAGACAGTGGTAGGTTTATTACACATTTTCTTAGGAGCATGAGACAAAATTTCTCCTAGGCCTACCATTAAAATTAGAACATGAAGCAAACATAGCATATGAATCACAAGCATCATAATCATATCTCCTATTATGACTAGCAATTTTCCTATTATACATGAAAGCATGATTTTTTTGAATGCTACTAGCCATAGGGGCCTTCCCTTTCTCCTTGTTGGGAATGGGATCCCTTTGGCTTGTTAAGTTCTTGGCTTCCTTTCGAAAGCCAAGTCCATCCTTAATAGAGGGGTGTCTACCAATTGTGTAGGCATCCCTAGCAAATTTTAGCTTATCAAAATCAACCTTGCAAGTCTTAAGTTGAGCATTAAGACTTGCCACCTCATCATTTAATTTAGCAATGGACACAAGATGTTCATCACAAGCATTGATATCAAAATCCTTGCATCTATTGCAAATTACAACATGTTCTACACATGAACTTGATTTATTTGCTACCTCTAGCTTAGCATTTAAATCATTATTCAAGGTCTTTAAGCTGAAGATAGATTCATTGCAAGTAGATAACTCAGAAGATAATAATTCATTCCTTTTAATCTCTAAGGCAAGAGACTTTTGAATACTAACAAATTTGACATGTTCCTCATACAAAATGTCCTCTTGCCTCTCTAGCAGTCTATCTTTTTCATTTAAAGCATCAATCAACTCATTAATCTTTTCTACTTTAGCTCTATCTAATCCTTTGAATAAGCTAGTGTAGTCTACTTCATCATCACTAGAATCCTTATCACTAGAAGTAGAGTACTTGGGGGAATCTCGTACACTCACCTTCTTTTCCTTGGCCATGAGGCAGGTGTGGCGTTCGTTGGGGAAGAGCGAAGATTTGTTGAAGGCCGAGGCTGCCAGTCCTTCATCATCGGAGTCGGATGAAGAGCAGTCCGAGTCCCATTCTTTGCCAAGATGCGCCTCGCCTTTAGCCTTCCTATAGCTTTTCTTCTTCTCCTTCTTCCCATGTCTTTCTTCCCCTTGGTCATTTTCATTATCGGGACATTGAGCAATAAAATGACATGTCTTACCGCATTTGAAACAGGAGCGCTTTCCCCTTGTCTTGTTCTTGTTGGGGTATTTCTTACGTCCTTTTAATGCGGTCTTGAAGCGCTTGATGATAAGAGTCATCTCATCTTCGTTGAGGCCAGCGGCCTCTACTTGTGCCACCTTGCTTGGTAGCGTCTCCCTGCTGCTTGTTTCCTTGAGCGCAACGGGCTGCGGCTCATAGATGGGCATGGGGGTGTTTAATGCATCATCAACATACCTTGCCTCCTTGACCATCATGCGCCCGCTTACAAATTTTCTGAGTATCTCCTCGGGCGTCATCTTTGTGTACCTGGGATTTTCACGGATGAGGTTCACAAGATGAGGGTCAATAACAGTAAAAGACCTGAGCATAAGTCGGACAACGTCGTGGTCCGTCCATCTCGTGCTCCCATAGCTCCTAATCTTGTTGACCAGGGTCTTGAGCCTGTTGTACGTCTGTGTTGGTTCCTCTCCCCTGATCATAGCGAACCTTCCTAGCTCGCCTTCCACCAACTCCATTTTGGTGATCATGGTGGTGTCGTTTCCCTCATGTGATATTTTGAGGGTGTCCCAGATTTGCTTGGCGTTGTCCAAGTCGCTCACCTTGTTGTACTCATCCCTGCACAAAGATGCTAGCAAAACAGTGGTAGCTTGTGCATTTTTATGAATTTTGCTCGTTGATAAACACAGGGTTATCTGTACTATCAAATTGCATTCCATTTTCAACTATCTCCCAAATACTAGGATAGAGAGAGAATAGATGACTACGCATTTTGTGACTCCAAAAGGAGTAGTCCTCTCCATCAAAGTGTGGAGGTTTACCAAGAGGAATTGAAAGCAAATGAGCATTGGAGTTAAAAGGAATGCGAGAATAATCAAATGAATAATTTGAATTAACCGGTTTATTTTTCTCGTCGTCATCGTCGTCTCTTGGTAAAGAAGAAGATTCATCGCTGTCGTAGTAGACGATCTTCTTGATGCGCCTCTTCTTCTTCCCATCCTTCTTCTTGTGACTCGAGCCAGAGTCAGTGGGCTTGTCGTCTCTAGGCTCGTTGAGGAAGGACTCCTTTTCCTTGTCGTTGACCACCATCCCCTTTCCCTTAGGATCTATCTCTTCGGGTGATTAGTCCCTTACATGAAGAGAACGGCTCTGATACCAATTGAGAGCACCTAGAGGGAGGGTGAATAGGTGATCCTGTAAAATTCAACAACTAATAGCCACAAATCTTGGTTATACAAATGTTAGTGCGACTAAGTAGTTGCGAAGCGAGTTCTTGTGGCCAAGACAATCACAAAGTAATCAACACAAGAGACACGTGATTTTATCCCGTGGTTCGGCCAAGTAACACTTGCCTGCTTCCACGTTGTGGCGTCCCAATGGACGAGGGTTGCACTCAACCCCTTTCAAGTGATCCAATGATCAACTTGAATACCACAACTTTTCTTTGCTTATCTTTTTCCCGTTTGCGAGGAATCTCCACAAGTTGGAGTCTCTCGCCCTTACAACAAAGATCACAATGAAAGCACGGAGTAAGGTTGGGAAGAACAACACACACTAGAATTAAATCCACACCGCAAACACGCACACAAGTGAGAAGATGAGCACACAAAACACGCGCAAGGAGTTTACAACTCGAAAAGTGCTCCAATCTCAAGAACGATGAACGATTGCGTGAAAGTGAGGACTAGAAGTCTTGGAATGCTTAGAGTGTGCTTGGGTGATCCTCCATGCGCCTATGGGTCTCTTTTATAGCCCCAAGGCAGCTAGGAGCCGTTGGAGGCCAACAAGGAAGGCTATCCTTGCCTTCTGTCGGGTGACGCACCGGACAGTCCGGTGCACCACCGGACAGTCACTATAGTTGTCCGGTGCGCGATCTCCTTCCTTTTCTAGCGAAGTCGACCGTTGCTGCGCCGAGTCAGTTGGCGCACCGGACACTATCTGGTGCACACCGGACAGTCCGGTGCCCCTGTCGACCGTTGGCGTGGGCCACGCGTCGCCCGCGGATTGCGCGGCCGACCGTTGCGCTGGAGGCCGTTGGCTCACCGGACAGTCCGGTGCACCACCGGACAGTCCGGTGAATTATAGTCGTACGCCGCCAAATTCTCCTGAGAGTGGCCTGTTCACCGGAGTTCAGCCTGGCGCACCGGACACTGTCCGGTGCACCACCGGACAGTCCAGTGTGCCAAGCCGAGCTAGTCTTCGGTTGTAGGCAGCCAGACTTTTGCAATCCAATTCATTTCTTCTTTTCTCTGTTTCTAACACTTAGATAGCTTCACTAGTATACAAAAACCAACTACTAAGTCTAGAAACATACCTTCTCTTTGATTTGCACTTCTTTCTTCATTTAGCACTTAAGAACTCAATTAAATGTGTTGGACACTTAATCACCAAAACATAATAGAAATTGCCCAAAGGCACATTTCCCTTTCAAGGACCAATTACACGGGAGCCAAGCTAGCTGAGTTGTATATCTCTCGAATAGTCTGCCTACACGAAGTACCTAAGAAGATCATGTCTGACAGGGGATCATAGTTCACTTCGTGATTCTAGCAGAAGTTACATGAGTGCATGGACACAAAACTAAACTTTAGCTCAGCCTACCATCCCCAAACAGAAGGGCAGACCGAGAGAACAAATCAGGTGTTAGAGGATATGTTGAGAGCATGTGCTCTTAAACATGGTGGCAGTTGGGACAAGTTACCCTACACACAGTTTTCCTATAATAACAGTTATCAAGCTAGATTAAAGATGTCCCTGTTTGAGGCGTTGTATGTTAGGAAGTGTAGAACCCCGTTATACTGGGATCAAACTGGTGAGAGACAGATCTTTGGACCAGAAAGTATCCAAGAAACAAAGGAGCAAGTTCGGATAATCAGGGAGAACGTGAGAACCGCACAATCAAGGCAGAAAAGTTATGTTGACACCCGAAGAAGACAATTGGAGTTTGAGGAAGGTGATCACGTGTACCTAAAAGTATTACCAATTTGGGGTATGAGAAGATTTAAGGTTAAAGGAAAGTTGTCCCCTCGCTTTATTAGACCTTTTGAAATTCTAAAGCGAGTTGGGGAAATGGCCTACCAACTGGAATTACCAAGTCACCTGCAGATGTACATTATGTGTTTCATGTGTCCTAGTTGAAGAAGTGTCTCAGAGTCCCAGAAGAACAGTTGCCTATGGAAAAACTCAGTGTGCAGGGTGATCTGACCTATATAGAATACCTTATCAAGATCATCGATACCCTGACCCGAGTCACCAGGAACAAAGTGTTCAAGATGTGCAAGGTGTAGTAGAGTCATCATGCAGAAGATGAAGCCATCTAGGAGCAAGGAGATGAATTGCAAGTACAATTTCCCTATCTTTTTCGTAGTTCGTCATAATCTTGCGGTCAAGATTATTTTTAAGGGGATAGGATTTGTAAACCCTAAAATATGAATCTAACTGGTTTAAGTAGACCCTTTTATATTTGAAATAAATTCTTGCCTATTGTGTGATTTACCATTGAGACACATTCTTTAACGAATAAATAAATAAAATATTATGCATTCATGCTGGTATTCTTTGATTTTTTGCATTTATATTTTAGTGGTTGATCTTAGAATTGAATTTGGAAATTGAATACTTAAATTCAAACAAAGAATAAAAGATGATAGAAAAAGAAAAGAGAAAGACAATGTGATCTCTTATTATTAAATGTGATCAAGATGTGCAACTTAATATGTCATTTGCGACTTAATATGTCATTTGCATTGCACCATGGGATTTATTATCAAATGTGATCTCTTATTTATTTGGGTTGGTATACAATTATACTTAGTAACTGCTAATAAAATTATGACCAACTTATTAAAAGCAATGCTCAACCTTATTCATTATTTGTTGATCAGCCTTACACTGCACATGAACCCCACCGTAAGTGAGCTCATGCACATTATTCCCCACACTTGCTGAGCAATGAACATCTATGAGCTCACCCTTGCAATAAACCCCCACCATAGGTGAAGAGTAGGTACCGTTGGAGGAGCGCTACAACGATGAGATCTAGGTGTCGTCTTCCAGTCAGCTATTGGCGCCGAGGAATAATTATCTTAGTTCGATTTATTTACTATCAGTTATTTTATAAGACATTTTTGTTATGTAATAAAAAATATGACATTCGTTTCTATACACTGAGTCATTGTATGTATTAATCTTGATTGGCACACATATGAGACGCACTCGGGTTTGCTCTTAAATCCGGGTGTGACATTCCTCAACTCCTAGTATTATATCGTGCCCTAACCGCACAAGCAGAGACCTGGCCTTTTCAAGCGTGTGTTGATTTGGGAATATCTAGCGTGTGCCTCCTGTTGTGTTTCACCCAATCAGTAAACCATGGCCTTTTCGAAGGCTGGATGCTAGAATTGTTTGGCCAATTCATCCTCCCAATCATTAAAGGGACATCACTTTGTCTTGGTTGCTATGAATCACTTAACTAAATGGGCTAAGGTTATTCCTTTGAAGAATACGATATATATAAAGAGGCAATTGAGTTTATTACTAAGCATATCATACTTGGATTCAACATCCCTCAAACATTAACTACAAATCAAGGAACATCATTTGTATCCAGAGAGGTATATAATTTTCTCAAATCATATAAGAACAAATTACCCAATTCATCACCATACTATGGTCAAGATAATGGCCAAGCTAAGTATAGTAATAAGACTTTGATCGAGCTTATCAAAAACAAGATTGATGAAAAACAGATCAGGTGGCATGGTTTACAAAGTGGTCATCAAGTTGAAAATGTCCTTATGAAGTGGTCAAAGTAATATTTGAAAAGTGATGTATGATGGAGATGTGAAGATAGTTTCTTAAGAGCAATCAATGGAATATATTTGAAGAAATATTTTCCAAGTGTATGGTAAGAGGCTCAGAGTGCTTTCCAAATAATGGTTGATACTTGTATCATACTGAGATGCTAGATATCCAATAAGTTGTATATCATCGTAATTTAGTGTTTTGTTATTGTCCATCTAAAAAAAGAGGAGCATATGTTGACACTCAAAAGTGTCCCGACATAGAAGTTGACCAAACCGTCTATGCAACCTGTCTAGACCAGGGTCCAGCTAGGATGACCACAAAACCTGGTCAGGCTATCACTAGAGGAAGGCTAGGATGACTTTTTATACCAAGCGGCTACAGTGGTCGACTTCCTCATGAAACCTGATTTAGCCAAATTTTGCTGGTTTTCTGAACCAATTTGTTTTTAAGTCATTTTTAGAGTTGGAAACTTGCCAAACACATTTTGGAGCTATTTTCTACTAGGATAAGCCACATCTATATATGAGAGAGAAATGACTGATTGAGATACCCAATATACAATGAAAAAACAATCTATTACGTATCTTTAAACTTTAATGATATTCTTTATCGTTTGATCCGATGGTCATAGACGATGCTCTAGGTTTGTTAGACGACCTAAAGCAACCCAATGATGTCCTTGGCCTGATAGGATTTCTTTGAGACGAAAGCTTCGACAATTACTTTGCTAGTTATTCGGAAACCAGTCGTTCTTTGTTGCGTAAGCACATTTGATTATCCTTTGGTACTTTACGTATAAGTATATTCGTTTTTCACTATGTAAGTATGATACCTTCACTATGATTTTTAGTATGTGCCAAGTGGCAACCCAAACGATATAGCTCTATCTTATATATGATCTAACGGGATGTCAAGAAAAATCTATTGTAGCTTTGTACTTTTGGTTGCATCTAACATGCATGGATGTCCTATTTATCTCCAGTATCGTAAAGCACGAGCGCACGATACTACTATAGTAGACCTGTTCAAACATCGAATCGGATTAAGATCAAGTCTTGACTTATTTGGCACAGTCTATGTCTAATGTCATGTTGGATTGTCTCATGCCTCTTTGTTAGACGAGTCGAGTCAAGTTGGATCAAGGTTTTTTTGGCTTTGAGTTGAGTTTTTTCAGGTTGAGTCAACTTTTGGGTCAAAAATGGTTCATAATCGTTACGTGAATTATTATGGGTCAAAAACTATGTCCTATATATCGAATTAGTGATTAGATTAACTTTTTTGCAGAGATCGAATCGGGATGGTTAGTTCGGACGGTCGATGTTTAGATAGTGCTCACTACTCAGCAACATTGTTTTATAATATAAATTGTACTATCTATACTTACTCTATTAAGAATCTAATGTGGGCACATATGCTACCACGGCTTCACCCTGCAAAAAATAGTGCAAAGCAAGCAATTGAACCCACACCCCTACTATAGAAATTTGGGACTAACCATCAGACCACACATACCTTAGGGCTCGTTTGGTAGAGCTCCGCTTCATGATTCTCTAGCTCTAAGAACTGATTTTTTAATAGAGTGATTCTGAGTGATTCTCCACGGAAGTGAATCTATTTGACGAAAATTGTTTGACAAATATGATGTGAAGTGATTCCTAAGGGGTTAGAGTGTGGAGCAGGTTGGGAGTGGTGGAAAGCAGGTGTTTTTGGCTCCCACTTTCTAGTATAAAGTAGAGACTAGATTCACTTCACTCCCACCATGAAGTAGTTTAGATTTTTATCGTTTGGCTCAGTAGGAGATTCTCACTGGCAGCGGAACTGTGGGAGCTCTGTCGCTCTTAGAGCATCTCCAAGAGACTCTTCATTTTTTGTTCTCTATTTGACTATCTATTTAAGTTTTTATAAAGATTACACTCTATATATAACATCTTAGTCCAACAGACTATCTATCTAGTTTGGGTAGTCAGGTGGCTAGCCAAATTTAACTAGTGAGAGAGTCAATTTAGAGAGTCAGATAGCTAGTCTGTTGGAGATTTATTTGCTATTGAGTAGCCAAAATTTGGTTTGGCAAGTTATTTAGCTAGTCTCTTGGAGGTGCTTTTACTGTTTAAAAATAAGTAATTATTATATTAAAATAAATATTTTAATATGTATTTATATGATATAACAACCGTAATAAAGCATGCACGCAACTGACTAGTTTATTTATTATAGAGTAAAGTTTAAAATATAGATAGGAATATACGGTGGAACAATAGGAGCCTCCTGGTGCTCGAGTTCTGATCCGAGAGCCATACGCCATCCAGATTCAACGAACGCCGTCGGCCTCCGCTCCGTGCCACGTCCCGTGCACCAGCCATCCCCGTGAGGCCCTCACCTGCAGTGACACGGTCCACCTTGGACCAGGCGCCCCGAGCTGTTCCTCTGCGACAGCAACCTTGCGTGCATAAAGCCAGCCACCAGCCAGGCAGCCGCCATCTCCAGCGGCTTCTTCCAAAGCTCCAACTCCGACGAGAACCGCCACTCCTCGAAATCTCGAAGGATTTTCTGCGGCGAACCCGTACGTTTCCTATCGCTGTTCTCGCTTGTTCGCTGGGGAATCAAACCAAATCACTGTTGGTGTTTCTATCTTGGATATAAGTTCTCATCCCCTTCCCCCCATCCGCCCCTTGGATTTGCAGCTTCGTGACGTGACCCAATGGGAGAGGCCTCGCCGTCGATCGCCAAGGACGTCACCGAGGTGGGTGCCGCCACCCATTTCGTCCCGATTTCCGCCGCCTTCTTTCGTGGGGCAGATTCGGTTATTTTTCGGGTATGGTCCTGTAGAAGCTAAATCTTTTGTGATGCCTAGTTGATCGGGAACACGCCGCTGGTGTACCTCAACAAGGTGACCGATGGGTGCGTCGGCCGCGTCGCCGCCAAGCTCGAGTCCATGGAGCCCTGCTCCAGCGTCAAGGATAGGTAGTGCTTCTGGCTCTGAAGGAGCTCTCCCACTCCCCACCCCTGCTACTGTAGCACGAGGGGTGACGGTCTTTCTTCTTTCTCTGACCGAATGCTCTTTTTTTTCAACTTCAGGGATGTTTTGCTTCTGTAAAAAATCATATTTCTCCTTATTATTTTGAGTGTATATTAACTTCAGGTCGATGTCTCGCTAGAGTATTGCACTAATGATTTTAACCTTTTCCCCTTATCATTTGACTGAAAGTTATGTTCTTCCTTTTACCTTACTTCAGTATCTCGACCTTAAATATTGTATCTGCGTGATGTATTTGTGCAGGATTGGCTACAGCATGATCACGGACGCAGAGGAGAAAGGGCTGATTACTCCAGGCGTGGTGGGTAACTGAACCTTTAGGAGCATATTCTTTGTCGTTCCTGTCCTAGGGAAATAGATTGGGCTCTCGATTTGCCCAATGCCCACTGCCTTATATTATATTCAACTGGAACGCTAATTTTGTATAGCCTAATCCAGAAGCATGAGCTGGCTGCCATTTTCATCCTCAAGCATCACGCTTGCATGAGAAAGTTATCTAATGTGGTTGTCTGGGTCTCCATATCAGGCGGTTGTTTCGGGATTATTAGTTTATTCTGCATTGCTTTGTACCTAGTAGTGTCTTCATGGAGCAGATGCTTCATTTAAAAGTGTTTGCTCTGATCTGTTCAACTGTTAGATAGAGTACAACGGACATCACTAACATAGTGCTTTGAACCTTTGTTTAATGGAGTATATATATTTTAATTTTTAAGTACAAGAAGCAAGCTTGCTTTATATATTTTCTTAGAGGAAGGCAAATCGATTTCTTCCTTCTCCATTTCGGTTGCAATTATAACCTACAGTTGTTGGATAGCTCTTCCCCCATCCTACAGCAGCATACAGCTCCTAGTTCTCGATGAAGAATCCAATTGTTATTATTATCCTGCATCGGAAATGACCTAGCGGCCATTGTGCCTAACCTGGTATTGTTAACTCCCATCTTAGAAAAAAAACATTTTGAATTGTTCTGGCACAAAACAGAAGCCTTTTTGTTTGGCTTGATAGGTGGTGGTAGAATGACCTGCTAGAGTGTCTTATCTAGTTTTGACCATCTATGAGATTAAAAATTATTGTTTTTCTATACATGGTGTAACCAAGTCTCTATAGCAGTTTCAGCAAGGGAGTTAAGTAATAAATTTCAGAATGTTCATATTAGAGAGTAGTACTAATATTTCGTTTTCCATTTCAATTTTGCCAGAGTGTTCTGATTGAACCAACTAGCGGCAACACAGGCATTGGACTGGCCTTTATGGCTGCTGCCAAGGGCTACAAACTTACACTCACAATGCCTGCCTCCATGAGCATGGAGAGGAGGATCATATTGAAGGCTTTTGGTGCTGAACTTGTCCTTACTGACCCACTCTTGGGAATGAAAGGAGCTGTCAAGAAAGCGGAAGAGATACAAGCAAAGACACCCAACTCGTACATTCTTCAACAATTTGAAAATCCAGCTAACCCAAAGGTGCAACATAACATATCATTTGTTTTCAGTCAACTTTCTGTTGGCCATGTTGACGTTTCTTTCTGAATTCTCATGCTGAAATATGTTATGCAGATTCACTATGAGACTACTGGGCCTGAAATCTGGAAAGCTACAGCAGGAAAAATTGATGGCCTTGTATCTGGTATCGGGACAGGAGGTACCATCACCGGTACTGGGCGATACCTCAGAGAGCAAAATCCTAATGTCAAGGTAAGTATGTGTGGCAGTTTTAGCTGACACCTTGATAATTGTTTTTTTTTTTCACGGTACCAAACGAGTTAGATGTTATTTATTTATTTATCTTTATGCAGCTCTATGGTGTGGAGCCAGTGGAGAGTGCTGTTTTGAATGGTGGAAAACCTGGTAATTTTTTGCATCTTGAATATGTTCCAATGTACATTGTTTTTTTATTGTTATGAGTGTATGGTAGTATAAATTTCTTAGTGCGCTTTGATTTCCCATGGTTACCAAAATCTAAGAAAATTGCATAACTTTCCCTTTTATTATTTGCTTTGCTTGACTCACCGGTTCGTGTGTTCGAAGCAGCCTCTCCGCATTTGCGGTAAGGCTTGTTTCGGTTTATCCTTTCCCTGGCCCCACTCATGTGGGAGCCTCTGGCACTGGGTCTGCCCTTTTTTCTTAGCACTTGGGCATGTGCATGTGAAGTATTTTAAAATGATGGAGATATAACAGATGGTATCCAGGTAGTTGTGGACTTGTGGTTTGAAACAAGAATTATCAGATAGCTAATAATTTCTGATGTGACCCTTGTAAGGAGGCCTTTTTTTTTTGGGGGGGGGGGGGGGGTCAACTATACAAATACAGATCTCTTTTGTTGAAATGACCTTGTGAACCATTTTCTGCCAACAAATTATTGATGCTGCTTGTTTTGGACTCATGAGATTTAAGTGCTCATAATGCAGGACCACACAAGATTCAAGGAATTGGAGCTGGTTTTATCCCTGGAGTCTTGGATGTTGATCTCCTTGATGAAACTCTACAGGTATGTTCTCCTGTATTAAGTTGGGCTGTAGAAAGGAGTAAAGGACATACTACCTCTGATCTCATGTATAAGTCCGTTTAGAATTGTTGGTTACAGTTTTTTTAGCTTTGACCATTGATTTCTAAGAACCATATGGAGGCATCATAAGATTGTTATTGCTAGATTTATCATGAAAAATATTTGTGTAATAACTTTTTTTCTATTTTATTGAAAAAAGTATATATTCATAGTATATTAGTCAAAGTGCTCCACTGGAGATCATACCAATATCATTTCAGACATATTTGGGATCATAGGAAGTAAATAAACAAGCATGCTATCTTTTACTCTTTGGTTACAAGTACTGATTTTCCCTCATCAACAGAATTGTTTGGTTGCAAGTACTGATTTTCCCTCATCAACAGAATTGTTTGGTTGATCAACATTTATCTTTATGTTGTACTCGCACGTCTTTGCGTTTGCTTTCTTTTAAGTGGCATAACCTTTTGGCGCATTTAATTGTTTCCAGGTTTCAAGTGATGAAGCTATCGAGACTGCCAAGGCTCTTGCTCTGAAAGAAGGGTTGTTGGTAGGTCTCATTGTCCTCTACTATTAAGGGCATTTTTTGGATACAAGAGCTACTCACTAGCTAGCTAAAAATTAGTCAAAATTAGCTCTAGCGCATACAAACAGGAGGGCCCTAAGTACTATCAATCTGCATGCCTAGTTAGTTGATGGTGTATTCTTCTGTAGGTTGGAATCTCTTCTGGTGCAGCTGCAGCTGCGGCAGTTAGGCTTGCTAAGAGGCCAGAAAACGCCGGAAAGCTATTTGTTGTAAGTGTTTCATTTTCCTCCCTCTGAATTTCTCTCGCGCTTTAAGGTTCGTAGCTCTTTTTCATATGATCTAATGAAACACAGACGTTTGGGGTGGGTGGGGGGCAAACTCAGTGGTTTCGTCAACGCAACATCATTGGTGCAGCGCTTCTCAGTGATGGTTTTAGTGAATTTTTGAGTCCTGAATTGGGCTGTGACTTCTGATGGCCCTAACTGTTTGGCTGGACCGAGAAAATTGGGCCCAAGTTCTTCGCAGCAGCCGGCTGATAAGTTGAGCGGAACAGGCCCCAACTTTTCAGGCGACTAGACTAGACTATCCATCAGTTAAAAAAACTAAATTGTATATTCCTTTGACGCCCAGTTTTACTTGAATTTCAGAGATTTTTTATTTCCAAATTGTAAAAACCAATCTGTTCCTCAACGCAGGTCGTGTTCCCGAGCTTCGGCGAGCGCTACCTCTCATCGGTGCTGTTCCAGTCCATCAAGAAGGAAGCGGAGAGCATGGTGGTCGAGCCCTAGAGCACAAAATTCTGGGCTTCTGGCAAACTATTTCCTGAGACGTTCACCATTTCCATCACAGAAAAATAAAGCTCGGGTGCCTTCTGTTGATTTCGACGTACATTTCCCTGCCGATGGTGTCCAGCCCACTGTTGTCGCTGGAGAACACGTCGTTTTTAGACTTGTGATATTTTACTACTGTTTTGACACTCGTTGTATTTCTGTATATCGCGTCAGACTGTGAAATAAAAGCAGTACAGTGTGTTTCTTGCATGGATGGTTTGCTGTGGGGGTTATATATATATATATATATATATATATATATATATATATATATATATATATATATATGTATGTATATGCCGTCAGAGAATTGCATTGAAGAATGGCCAGTGACGCTCACGCGGAGCTGAACTGAGCAGCACTGATGTGCTTGGTCATTGACTTGCTGCAGCAAAAAAAAAATGGTTTTGGCAGCAGGACAGGAGAGCGCCAACAGTAAAAAAGATGTATGTAAATGCAGCAGGGCCACTACAGTCCTGGAAGCGCTGGAGTCTGTTGGCAGTGCCAGAACAGGGTACAGGCACCAGTGCTGCCAGCCATGTTCTTGCAGCCACAGAAACTTGACCAAAGATCGCCGGATCACACCGTCGATGCCTTGGAGCTAGATGTCAAAAATGCAGGCCTGAGCTTTCCTTTGGAACTTGGGTACTGGTACAAAGTTTAAACCTAGCTTGAACTCCAATTCAACACCAGGACGAAGACGAGTACTTTTGCGTCCCATCGTTGCGTTCTGCCTTAAAAGCAGAGATGAAAAGAATTAAAGGGCATTCGAACAAATCCACGCGCAACACAAAAGTTGAAAAGTGCCTCTACCTCCCAAAGGCAGCTTGGTAGCAGATACTTGGACGACCTTGACCTGCAGATACCTGTGTTCTGAACCTGCTGCCATTGGTTCAGAGCAAAGCAAAGCACTGCACCTGGAGGTCTTGGTGCCAGAAAAACGCGCCATTGATTCTGGGACGAGATCGCGCCAGGCAACGTACAACCCCAGATCTTCCAGGAACTGATGCCTTTTCATAGCAATTCTCTTTAAACACCGAGTTCCCAATTGAAACCTTGAACATCTAATGGACCGAAAACCCATAGCACAATTCAGGACAACATCGAGATTGTATTGAATCCGACGTCTAAAAACACCGAGCAAATCAGTCTGAGCTAGAACACCGCTAGAGCTAACGACGATTGCCTACTACTACTATAACCAAAGTCTCTGTTCTCATCCTCTCTGAGCATCGACTAAGCTACGATCTAAGAGATCCCCTAACGCGCTTCCAACGATAGATTCCGGGAGACGTCGGCCTCACTGCTGCTGCGCGACGGCCTGCCGCATCTGCATGACCTTCTTGTGGGAGTTGGAGTGCAAGCAGCTCACGAAGGTGGGGCTGTTGGCGGGCCGGTACTCGGGCAGCAGCCTGCCGGACTTGAACCTGACGCCGCAGGCGTTGCACAGGGTCTTGGGCCCCAGAGGCCCCGCCCTCCACTGCGGGGTCTTGGAGGACAGGCAGTGGGCGCACCGCTTCTCTTGCTGGTCCGACGACGGCGGGGCGTCGCTGCTCTCGTAGCACGTCTTCTTGGCCGCCTTCTTCCTCTTCCTGTCTGGCTCTTGCTCCTTCCTGGTGGGTTCTTCCTGGCCGCACTGCTGCTCGGCTGACAACCTGGTCTCTGGCTTGAGCCTCATGCCGCATGCGCTGCACATCATCTGGCGCCCCGACGGCCCGTCCCTCCACCGTGGCGTTTGGCTTGACAGACAGTTGCTGCACATCTTCACCAGCCGCGGCACGCCCTTCTCTTGCTCCTGCCCTTGTTGCTGGCAAACCTCTCGGTCGTCGTCGTCCTTCTTGGGGTGGATCAGCTCGCTCTCTGCCATCCAGTGTTTCTGGTCGATCAGGATCAGCGGTGGCTCGACGTACAGCGGGAGGACGAATTGTTGGTAGTCGCCGTTGGTCATGACGGAGGCCAAGCTCCGTTTCTTTCTCCTGCCGTTGGAGGATGGTGGTGGAGGTAGCTTTGGTTTTCCGACACCCTCGCTTGCCATTGCAGAGACGGGATTTGTGTACGACGTGGAGCTCGAAAAGCAGTCCTCTACGTAACCAGAGAGCCATTCTGTGTTGCTCTCGTCACTCTCCTGCGAAGCAAAGAATGACATGGCATGGAAACGGTTAGTAAGAATGCAATGGCCAGAATAACTACCAACAGTGCAGCTCTAAGCTCTGATTCTACATGGTTCAATTTGATAAGGAAGAATAACAAGGCATGGAAACAGTAAGTAAGAATGCAATGGCAAAAATAACTACCAACCATGGTTTTTAAAGCGGTAAGGCGGTCCAAGGCGTTGGAGCACCGCCTGGACGCCTAGGCGGCGCCTAGGCGACGCCTAGGCGAGGTAGGCGGGCAAGGCGCCTAGGCGTTTGACCACCGCCTGGACGCCTAGGCGACGCCTTAAGAACAGAGCTACCAACAGTTCAGTTTTAAGCTCCTGCTATACATGAGTGAGGCCTAGAAAAGCGCTTCCCCCACAAATACGGAGAGGCTGCTTCGAACACCAAACTAGTGACTCATTGGGACTAGGGCTGCCCATCTATAACAAGGATAAAAGCATGAGCAGAATTTCTAGTTCTAGGGCCTATAAAAATGTGAAAAGCCACTCTGATGCCGATTGTTCCGGTAAGACTTCCGAGGCAAGGAAGAGTAATCAAGCTCTCCTCTCCAACAGATTCTATAACAACAAATACTAATATAGACCAAATTCTCATAACCAAAATCATGAAGCATGGGGATCATGTAGGGATTTATGGAAATAAATTTGCCAAAAGGAGATATTTGAACAGAAACATCCTGCATTTACAGTTGTCAATGTGCCAGCAGAAACCGCTATGGCAGTTTCTCAGTTACAATCTTTTTCTTTTGTGTTACAGTCTGTGCACAACGGAATGAATGGTGTTAAATGCTACACACAGAATGAACTAAACAACAACCGCAAAGCATGTCATAAAAACAGAAAAAATGTGACAAAAGGAATGCGAAGAATATATCCTTGAATTCTGGAAGTTTGACATCAGAATACCACTCAAAAACTGAATAATTTGAAAACAAACAGCAAACAACTACATCAGTTTCTCAGTTAGTGCAATCTAGTTAAGCGTTACAGCTGGAACGCGATGAAATGAATACCGAATAGAAAAGCGATTAACTAAACGACAACCACAAAGTACGTCTTATAGTCCAAAACAGGGATGCAGGGAAAACAATATCTCCTTGGATTCTGGAAGCTCTAGAACGGAATAGCATCCAAAAACCTGAATAATTTTTCAACGAAACCGCAAACCAACCATGGCAGTTTCTCATTTACAAGCTAATTAATTGAGCAGTACAGCCAGTGCAAGATCAAATGAACAACCGTAAATGCTGCAAACAGGATGAACTAAACTGTAGCTGCAAAGCATGTCTTATAAACAGAAGAATGTGACTAAGGCCCTGTTTGGAAGCAACCCAGTTTTTAAGAAACCAGTTTTTATCTTTAAGCTAGAAGAGGCCAGCTTATTGGTTTTTTAAAAAAACTGAGCATCTAATTTCTATAAACTGAGTCATAAACTAGTATGTTTGGAACGACCTCAATTTCTATAAAACAGTTTCTTAAAAACTAGGTGTTTCCAAACAGGGCCTAAGTTGCAGAAAGAAATGATATCCTCTTTAATCCCTCAACACACACCAGAATCCCACCCAAAACCTGAATAATTTTCAAACAAACCCCTTTGTCACTGTCTCGGAATGCGGGTGCACTAAAACTGATATCTCCTTGTGTTCTAAATGTCCAACATCAGAATTCCACCCAGAAACTGAATAATTTTCAAAGAGACTGCTTGTCGATGTCTCTAGTGATTAAGGCCCTGTTTGTTTACCCTCTAGATTATATAATACAGCTTAAATAAGTTAAAAGGCAAACAAACAACATAGATTATTAGATGGATTATATAATCTATATGCATAGGTTATGATAATCCATAAGTAGATCATAAGGTGCTTATGTAATTAATAAGCTGGATTATATAATCCTAGGAGGAAACAAACAGGGCCTAAGTCCCCACTCCAAGTGACACCTAACCGAAATATCACCGTCACAATCAGGTAGGCATCATACAACAGTGAGGAGCAAAGGGTATTATTAAACAACAGGATGCACTTACGCAATGACCATGACAGGAGTCAGGACTCAGGAGGGAAGGAACATATGCACATCAACAATAAAGGTAGTGGCAAGCACACATTTTCTCGCCCCGATCTTGTCTTGCTCTTTTGCATGAGCTCACAGGGTCAGAAATGGCCAAAAAGGACACGCCTCTCCATTGCTTCATTGCGAGAATAATGCCATGGCATGAGCACAGCACGGCACAAACCGCCCGATTGCTCCTGGGGGAAATTTCCTCCCCTGAACGCTTATTATTTCAAAGAGGGGGGGGGGGGGGGGGGGGGGTGTTTACAGTTCTTCAGCGCAAAGAACAGTTGAATTGCACGGTAAATTCACTCCACCCAAAACAAAGGAACCGTCTAGTCGACAGGAAATTAAACAAAAGCACAGAAAAACCGCTCCAAAACGCGGAATGAGGCAACGAAGAGCCCGGAGGTGAAGCAACCGCTTCTTCCCCCCAAACATGCAGGCCAAAACCGCTACCAGCCTGCGACGGAGGGAAGAACACGGGCACCCAGACCTCCGCAGACAACAATCCGCGCAACAGACACCGAAATTCTCCAGCAGGCGACGCCGGCCTAAACCCCTGCCTCTCTCAAGAGGGCGCAAGAGAGAAGCAACGAAAGACCGCCCCTTGTTCCACTTTCTTGCAGCACACAGCGCCCCCAAAGGCCGGCTTCTAAGCGACACAAAACCCACCCAAACCAAGAGGGTAACAGGGAGCACTAGCGCGAGGGGAGGCGGCGAGGGGACTGACCAAACCGGCGGGCTGGTGCGGGAACAGGTCTCCGAGAGACGAGTCGTCGGCCGCATTCGCAGGGCGCACATCCATGCTGCGTCTCGCGGAGGAACGGAGGCCGCGTCGAGGTCGAGACGGGGGGCGAAGGTGCAGGCAGGCAACCGCCGGCGAGGCGGCGCTGCCAGAGGGAGAGGGAGAGGAGTAGGTGAGGGGATTTCGGGAGCTTTTTACTTGAGAGCGGACTAGCGGAGGGAGAGGCTTTTATGGGAGGAAACGTATGACGTGCACAAGGTCGATATATATATACACAAAATTATCTTTCAACGACTTTTAGCTAAATATACGACGATAATTTCTCTTTTTTTCAAATATATAGGTAGACAGGACTCACGAGCGAGAAAAACTTTTAGCTAAATATGCGGGTTTATCGTAAAATACATCAGTCAAAAAAGGTTAGATAAAGAATCTCGATTAGTCCTATACAATTATGTACGAAGAAGATCTTGTGCACATGATATGTTACAGACGTTGGGTTCCTCTAATTTTGTGTGTGTTGGGCAACAACTGTATGTGGTTTTCCATGTTCCTTTTCACATTTTTTGTATTTATTTTATTTGCTTGCTTAGGATACGCTGCTTCAATCCATTCATATATTCACCCTCGGTTTTTTTGGTCGGTTTGCATGGCATGGGAGCTTTTGATAGTTTCGGTTTCATTTCTTTTCAAGTTTTGTTTTTTTGTTGGAAATATATCAGATGGAAACCAATCTATTAGTGCAGATCGGGTAAAAAGAAATAGAAACGAGAAAAAACACTTGTGATAAAATAAAAAATGTGCTAAAAAGGAAGTTTCTTAGAGGGGAAGCACCGTGTCAAGACAGCTGTTTTGGAAATCAAAATCTTGGGTGATTCATTATAGTATCACTACATCAATTGCATAAGACAGAATGATAATTATATAGAACACACTAGTGTAGATGTTAACTGATGCACATCCATCTATCAATTATGAATTGATGGAGCCATTTTTTTCTTTTTGCAAATAGAAAAAAAATGTTGGCAATATGGCCTTTTTGTGCCGGGCCTAGGGTGGTGCGGTGGATTTGCCTAGGGTGGTGCGGTGGATTTGAAACGGATACGGCGTGCCGGGCTGCCCCGGTTTTCTTGTGTGGCGTTTCAGTTTCGTCAGGTTATGGCCCTGTTTGGGACAGCTGCTGCTTGTTGAAAAAGCAGCTTATCTGATAAGCTGGTAAAAAGCAGCTTCTGCTTGTTGGCTGCTTTTAGTTTATTTTGAGAAGCAGCTGAACTGATAAGCTGCTGCAGAAGCTGCCTGTTTGGCAGGACTTCAGCTTAAATTTGTGAAGAAGCTGAAAATAAGCTGTGCCAAACAGGGCCTACATGCTGACGCCAAACGCGTGGAAAACAAAACAAATGTAACTTAGGCCTGACCTAGTTTTTAGGCTCTATTTGTAACAACTTATTTTTAGGTTCTTCATAAATTTAAGCATAAGCTCTGTCAAACAGACAACTTATGAGTTTAGGTGTTTCTAAGGATGAACTGAAATCAGTCAGATGTTTTTCACCGACTTCTTAGGTAAGCTGTTTTTTCAACAAACAACAGTTATGCCAAACATGGTCTTAAGAAACTAGTTTTTTATCTTTTTAGCTAGAAGAGGTCATTTTTTGTTTTTTTAAAAACTGATAATCTAATTTATATAAACTGAGCTATAAACTGATATGTTTGGAACACCTTAATTTTTATAAGCTAGTAGTAGTTTTTAAAAACTAGGTTCTTTCAAACATGGCCCGAAATTTGGTAAGACTGGAAAGTAGGCAATTGTTGTGTGGGGTGGAAGTGGAAAGAACTAGGGAAGCTTCTGCAGATTTTACAGCGGGCTTTAGTGTAGAAAGGAACGAGGAGAGAAGAAACTGATGATGCTCTCCTCTCCTCTCCTCTCCTCTCCTGCTGCCATCACGGCATTTCGTTCGTCCTCGTTTCCTGGCTTTGCCAGTTTGACCAGACACACGCGCGCGCGCGCGCGCGCGCGCCAGGTCAGGCTGGTGCTGGTAAAAGTGCGTTTTTTTATTATCCAGGCTTTCAATCAGACCCCAGTTGGAAAATAAAAGAAAAGAAAAAAAATACGAAATTTGTGTCACATGATGTCCCAGCTCATCAGACGGGAATTCAGCGGCGACAATAAAAAATCGGAAATGAACAAGACTACCGTACAATGGTTCAGCATACACCATCAAAAAGAAAAGAAAAGAAAAGTCCGGATCTTTTCATCAGTACCATAGCATGCCAAGGAGTACATACACTACATTTTTTGTGTTGGTTGCAGCACACCAGGTCTATGGGAACTGATGGACAGAGTATGTATAGGCTCCTACGAGGTCTATATGACATCAACAAGTGCACCGCGTCAGGTCTCAGGGCATTTGACAAGCTTTTGATGAGTTGGGTATCGTTTTCAGAAGCTGGACAGCCGCTGCACAAATTTAAAGCAGGCTTAACGATGAGACATACACAACCCTCTCGTTTAGGGTGTGCTTAGTTGGATGTACATAAAGAGATTGAAGAAGACGGCCACAATTTCTATAAGAGTCACGTAGATGCGAGGTAAACACCGGATTAGTTTTTGGCGGCGGCGTGATCCAAAAAAAATCGAGAAGACAATGTCGTCCTGGTCTCATCTCACTTTAACCTCAAATCAAACACATGACTAGTAACACTATAAGATTCAGGAGGCACAACATATAGTACGGTAACACTATAGTACAGTAACACCGATCTCAAACTTGAGACATCGAATCGAGCTCGGCGTTTGAATTCCGTGTAGTCCCCTGATTATCATGGTTAAATCAGTTTATTTTTTCTAGGGAACTATGGCAGGTCAAAAGCAATAACGTCATGACTCTTTTTCTTGCACACGAGGTTTACTCCCCTGAGAGACATCAGCCTGTATCTCGTCCCGTGAGGCAAGTACAACTCTATTTAATACGAGGTCCCTTAGGATTTACGTGAAAAAAATACAAGAGCGCAAAGAGTTTGTTTTTTATGACTTTTTATATATATTGTCTTTTAGATACATTGATTTAGAGTCTTAAGGTTGTACTATGCAATCTCTTAGTCGTTTTTTATACATGAAAAATTAAACTGATGTTTCAAAGTTATACATACCCAGACTTGACACAACTCACCGCAAAGAAGACAACCAAATAAACCAAGCCGAGTGGATTAAGGTTAGATGAAGCACAGCCAAACCAATCACTCGAAAGCAGCCAGATCTCAGCCGGTGTCCAAGCAGTTCAGGTTTTATACATAAGAAACAGACATCTATCTTAAAATAACATAAGAAAAATTAATATCAAATTATATATATATTTATTTAAAAATATTAAATTTATTCTAACAGATCAGATTACCACTTTTATCGGTAGAGAAACGGTGGGTCCCGGGTTCGTGCATAGTATGCCAACCATATTTTTGGAAATAAAATAAATAAATAGTAAAAAAATATCGACCGTACGGGGCCTCGCGCCTCTCCACGTTGGGCCGAAATAGGCAGGGCCCAAACTTCGAAGCGAAAGCATCTAGTAGACGACACCTCGAAAAGAAATCGAAAAACTCAAACTGCCGCTCCCTCTCCCTCCCTCCGACCGCCGCCTCCTCTTCCGCCGAACCCGCCCCGACCCACCAACCCCCGCAGAGCCGGGCGTGCAGTGCAACGGCAGCGGCGACCCGTCTCCTCGCCGCAACAACTCCTCGCTCGCTGGTCATCGTCGTGCGTCTCCTCATCCTCTCCCGCCTCGGGATCCACCGGGATTCGTCGGTAAGGAACAACCCTAACCTCCTCTGCTCTCTGCCGGACGTTGGGGGTTTGGTCTGTGGGATCTTCGAACCACAAGCCGAACCGTCCTCTCTGTCTCGATCACTTAGACTAGGGGAGATTTGAGGCCGGTGCGGTCTCCTTGCTTCGTGTTGGTGCGGAAAAATAATCCGCGGCGTGCACGGTTACTGGCTTCTTGTTCTGCTCGATTGCGCCCCCCACCCCTCCTCGGTAGCGTGCAAGATGAATGAAGATTGGTCCTGGTCTGGTTGGCGTATCAGTAGATTTCATTTTCATTGCGAGTGTGCCGTTTACTTTGAATTCTTGGGCGGGTTCGAGTGAGGTTTTGGGGTTTCGCCTTGCTTTCAGGGGCGGTGTTGTTCCGATGACGTCTGCCAAGTAGTAATTATTTTTACAGGATTATTTTTGGTGCTGTTTCTTTGAATGATAAACCGAAATCTTTGTTTTTTAAAAGGATTAACATCATATTGCTTTTTAGGTGCTGTTTGGTTCATGAACGGTAACATATATGGCAGTAATGATTCATATTCTAGTATAGCGATAATAAGTTTGAATAAACCAGCATCCATTTCCAATGTAGTATTTGATTACGGCTGAACTTAAACAATCTCAGCACCTTGTTTCATTATTACTCTGGCTCTGAGCCTCTGAATTAGCATCATATGCTTATTTCATTATTTTTTTTATTTCGTTATTACTTTGGTCACGCTCTTTCTTTCTTAGTTATTACTGGCGTTATGTGTTATTGTTGTTATATAATAAGCATACTTTGTTTATGTATTGTTAGTGAGGCAGCAAATCTGAACAAGTTTTATGTTCCCATTTTGGTATGCTTTAACTGAAGAAACCATACGACTCAGATTCTTCTGATCAATTTATTCCCTCCTCAAAGCTACATGCAGCGTTTACTTTCGTTAACAGCTTGTACTTTGCATCTCCAGTGAATCGAGTGTATGCAATGGCTACAAGTCTTGCAATGGACGAGTACGCAGAACCGGATGTTTCTACGACGGACCCCGTCGACAAGAAGCCGCCTGCCTTCAGAGGGCTGAAGCAGTACGTGAGAGACCTAGACGCGAACACACTCCCTCCGTTCCTCGCCCGTCTGTGCGCTCCCGACAGGCCATCCTCCTCATACTCCGAGGAGGAGATCCTGTGCATCTTCGAGACCGCAGCAGAAGCTCACGGGCGCAGCATCGTACCGCACATCGGGCAGATCGTCTCGGCCGTCGTCAGGATCATGGCGTCAGGTTCAAGCACCCCCTCGCATTGCGCCGGTTGCTCCAAGGTGGTCTGCACGTTGTCTCGCTACTGCATCGACCCTCTGGGCAGGGAAGAAGAGAAGTCCGAGACCATGAGCTCCCTCTGCCGCCCCCTGTCAGACTGCCTGATGCACGCCAACAAGAGCGTCTCTTCCGGTTCAGCTCTCTGCATCGCTGCCCTCGTCCAGTCCAACAACTGGCAGTTTGCGTCTAACGAGTTGGTTAACGATGTCTGCCTGAAAGTGTCGGGCGCTCTGGAGGAGGAGCCTCGCTGCCAGACTGCTGCTGTGCATGTTAGATTGGTGCTTGCTCTGGTAAAGCACAGTCCTCTGACGCTGGAGCCTTACGGACGGACGCTGATAAAGTCGGGCTTGCAGGTACTGGATCGTAGCAGCACTGAGGCGAGCAGTTCTCAGATGATCATGTCGTCGATTCAGATGATCCATTCGATCATGAGAAGCGTGAACGTGAGGACCATATCTTCTGAGATCAGTAGCATCATCCATGCTCTGGAGCACTGCCAGGAGGACGGCTTCGCTCCAGATATCTGCGCCGCAGCTTCTCAGGCAGCCGAGACTGCTAAGCTACTACTAATGAGGCAGGAGGAACGTGGGGCACACAGAAACGTTAGCCCTCTGGGAAACTGCAGCGGTGGGAACAGCAGGAAGGGGTCGAATTCCCCTGTTGATCGTGCGGGTATCAGAGACAGTGGGTCTAGCGGATCTCCTCGTGAGACGCGATCTGTCCGTGGGTTTGACGGCTTCAACTCTCCGCTGCAAGGTGGACAACAGTGCACTGGTGTTCTTGGAGCTACGCGCGCGAGGCGCCGGCTTTGGAGCTGCGGATCTGAGTTTTCGCAAGGGATGTCCGACGATGAGCGTTTCTTCCGTACCTGGGCACCGTCTGATTCTTCTGATCTCGTCAAGTCGAGCAGGAGGCGCTCTGATGTGCTGGCAAGAATCGGTGATCCGTGTCCTGCCTGTTTAACGCCCCAGGCAGCTAATCAGGTATACATGGCATATTTGTTTTCTGTTTACATTGTTCCTTGAATGGTTACCAGAAACAATCTTGTGTGAGTGTTGAATATATGGCGATCAAGAAGTTCCACGGTGTTACACCACCATCTGTAGATTAGAGTGAATGCTTGACAGTTTATTTATTTATTTATTTATTTTGTTTGTTTCCTGTGAACCCTCCAGGTGTGCAGCAGACGGCAAGCGTTGTCGACTCCAAGGAAGCAGCTGCAGTCTCTGGCCTACTGCAGCGATTCCGAAAGAGACGGACACCGCCGCCTGCCTCCAAGATCAGCTCTAACGTTGTTTACGCAGCGCCCGGACCATCCTTCGTTTCAAAAGAACTCTGGATGCGAGGGAAGGAAAGGCTGTTGCAGCTCGACGCAGCAGAGGAGGAACCTCCAGTGGAGCACACGGACCGGGGACTCGCTGGCCGAAGACCTGAAGTTCGCCACAAGCAGCAGCAGCAGCAGCAGCCGGCGTTGTTGTTCTGACAGCGCACGAGCTCCTCCTCCGCCGCCGTGCGAAGAACGCCGATGCGACGACGCTGCTGAACATCGTCCGAAGGTGACTGGGATCGCCAAGAGAAGAGAGACGAACCGTCGTCGGAGCACGGCTCGGTTTTTTATCTGCGCTATGGTGGTGGTGTTCGCGGCGGCGCTGTTGCTGGCTTGCTGGGAGCAGGACCACCACCCCAGTAACGAGCTGTACTTCGTAGTACCTACTTAGGCCTGGTTCGTTTCTGCTGGATTGGTGGGTCCGAACGATTTCTAACTGGATTACTTTTTTAATTTATATAAATTTTGATTAGTTGGAACGATTCTAGGTGCAATTCGACACAAATGAAAGGCCTTAGCGTATGCCTCCATGTGAGTGTAACCGTAAGATCTTACCTTTGTAAGAAAAAAGGAGGGTCATTTTCGAACTTGGTTTTACATATATGTTAAGTTATACTACATATTCTTAAATATTTGTCATCCATTAATTTATTTTTGAACTAATCGGCGATAAATAAAAAAGAACGGAAAAAGTGTATACATGAGAATGACAAGATGATGATGCTGTTGGAGAGCACCGAAACTGTGAAAGCTAGTGTGCATGATGATCACAGAGTCTTCAGTTCAGTTTTTTTTATGCTAATCTGTCCAGTTTGTACTTTTAATCTGGCTGGTAATAAGTAATCCCTCCGGTTTCCTATTAGTTGTCGTTTTAGATAAGGTTTGAGTCAAACTTATAAAATTTTGACTACAAATAACTATTTTGTTATTTAGTTTTGGAACCTAATATTTATATGCACCAATTTGTCATAAAAGTACTTTTATAAAAGTATAAATGTATTAAGAGTTCATTTGTATTTTAACAAAAAACATTGGTCAAAGTTATATTTTGGAGACCGTGTCGTTGTTCTAAACGATAACTAATAGGAAACCGGACGGAGTAGTAGTAATCAGCACGCAATTGGTGGTTGAGATAGTCTAAAAAATAATAATGTCTGACCGCAGAACCGACGGCGCCCGACCACCCACGCGAACGCGATGACGCAAACCTACCTCGGTTGGCCGGACGCCCCACCTGTCATTCACGGGAAAAGAGGACTTGGCCTCGCCTTCCCTTGCGTGTTTACCGACGCCACCGGCCGCCTGTATATCCTCACCCAACTCCGTCCCTCTCTCCCGGCCCAGATAGATCTTTCCCCCGTCCTCCCTCGCCTTCGCCTTCGCCGGCAGGAGATTTCCACCACCACCGCCGAACCGCCCCGACCCTCCTCCCCTCTCGCGCTATGGCCCAGGTAAATGCTCCCCTTCCGATCTCGTCGGGAACGATTGGTAGTAGATCTTTTTGGAGTAGGTAGGTACTCGACTCGCCGGTCCCCTTTCGTTCACGGGATGATGCCGGTTAATGGTTTCGCCGTGCGCGTAGATCCACTGTAAAGGGGTCCTTTGGGCCTGCCGCCTACCCTTGCGTTGCGTCGATCATCTCCCTCCATGGATGCTCTCGACAGTTTTGGGTCTCCGCTGCTTTATGCATCCGTCTCTCGAAGGATGACCTAAATCCTCTTAATTTTTTTTTTGTAATATATGCTCGTCGACAATCATACTTTTTAATTGATGCGGTGGATCCATCTCCCGTCTGGTATGCTACACGATTATATGGGATGCGGATGTGTTATCTCTGCTCCAGTGGCGGAGGACGCTAGAAAATTTAGGTGTTGCTAACGCGACTAAGACTAAAAATTTATGACACAGTTTAAAACAACTTGTAGCTATAAAATAAGTAATAGATGTTGAAAAATACCTTATTTAATAGTCATCTTGATTACAATCCATTTACAACCAAATGTCATATGGCGAATAAAATCTGGAAAAAAGAAAAAATAAGTTAGGAGCAAAAGAATCAGACCTTTAGCTATGAAAGCCCTTCTAACATCATCTCTAATATTAGGAGCAAAAGAATCCATTGGAATACAAAGTCCCGGATCAGAAATAATGTGATCCGGGTTGAACTGATTTATACCTTCGACTTGACCATTAACATTTTCACCATTGGCATCTTCACTATTATTCTCTTGGACTCCAACTTGTATTCTGGGTTCATTGCAAACTCCATCAGCGCGAGTGCTTAGTCTACTTCCACTAGAAGCTTGACTGAAATAGCTCTTTAAATCTGTCATTTTACGAAGCATATAGCATGTATTAGATAATTAGAAGACATTACAACAGCCAACAGGGAGTGTTCACATAATATAGAGAGATACTTTTTTGGGCCATATTCTTTGTCTTGTTTTTGTTTGTATCCAAGACTGCTATTTAGAAATTGGAAAATCTGCACATTGAAAAATCTACTAGATTAGACACGCATAATAAAATACTCACGCGGGTAATCAAATAAATACTCATGAGCTACCTTTGACCTTTCTATGCTCTGCTCACAAGTCTCACAAGTCACAATCAAACAACTAGAAGCATAGAAGCACGAAGCAAGCAGACAACTAGAAGCACTAAGCATTAAGCAATCAGCCAAGCAGACAACTAGACAAGCAGACGTGCGGCCAAGCAGGAAGCAGCGGCAGGCGGCAGCCGTGCGGCCATGCGGGTCGGCGCCTCGGCGGGACCAAGCGGCAAGCAGCCCGCAGCCGGCCGCCGGCGGGACAAGACAACCGGTCAACCGGACAAGCAGATCAGCGGAGCACCGGAGCTGGCGGCTGGAGCGTGACGAGTCCGAGGCTCCGAGCGGCTGGAGGCCTGGAGGCTGGAGCACCGGCAGGAGCGGCCTGCGGCCGAGCAGGCAGCTGTGCGGGACGCTGGCAGTGCGGCTGTGCGGAACGCCGTGACGAACCCTAATCTCTATTCTATTAGTGGGCCGGCCCAAGGTATTGCCCAGGCAATACTGGGCCATACTGGGCCCTCCGCCCCTGCTCTGCTCCAAATTATGAAATTATTATAGATCATTTTTTATTCTCTTTTTTATATACTCCTACATACTACACACTACCTCCCTCCGTTCTCAAATATTTATCGCCCGCTAGTTCAATTTTGATCTAAACAGCGACAAATAAAAAAGAAGGGAGAGAATAGTTATTTTTTTTTCTTTACCGGGCACCAACCAAGACACAGCGAACGTCTAGCTGCGTAGCACAAGCCATGCTGAAAAGCCAAGACGACTTATAAGGCCATGTTTGTTTCTTTCCAAGATTATATAATCCATCTTATGAATTACATAAACACCTAATGACCTGCACCTGCTTATGGATTATCATAATCTAGGTATCTAGATAATATAATCCACCTAATAATCTGTGTTGTCTGTTTGGCTCTTTAACTTATTTAAGCCGGATTATATAATCTGGAGGATAAACAAACAAGACCTAAATCTGGGATGGAGTGAGTAACTAGTTTCGTATTTCAGCACGTAAATACGAAGGGCCGGCAAAGGTATTAAATTCGGAAGCGTGTGCATTCGGTCGTACTGGTAAAAGCTCTAACCATACAAATTGCTGGAGCTATCAAGTGTATGGAGTTCCAGGGGAAGCACATCGATGCTTTAATTATTTTCTCGTTCATTCGGCGATGAAAAGTAAAATTAGACTGACTGTCAACTGATTCCTACAACTGTTCTTTTTTCTCTCCCCTGGATGCATGCAGACTGTTGTGCTCAAGGTTGGCATGTCCTGTGAGGGCTGTGTTGGAGCTGTCAAGCGGGTCCTCGGCAAGATGGAAGGTTGGTTTCTTGCTCGTGCTTAATAGTACGTGTATCACCTGCTATTAGCAAGCTGTGATTGGAATTGGCTGTGTTGCGCTAGGAGTTTAATTGAATATCAACAAACCATGGCTATGCTTTGCAGCTGGCGCTGCACTCTAAACTTACTATATTTTGATCATCTGAAATGTATTTCAGTCATGTTGCTACAGCATCCGGGTATGTTATTGGTGTCTAACTTGTAATGCAATTGCCAATTGCATGTATACTAGTCTTAAATCACCAACTTAAGTGGATGTAGGTATTAGATGTACTGTGTGTGTACTGTAGGGTTTCTCTTCTATCAGTAGGTTACTAGATTGAGCCTTTTGGCTCTGTGAAGCTATGTTGGAGCTGTTAAGTGGGTTCTGGGCAGGGAAGGTAGGTTGGCTTGTAACTCTTGCTTAATACTTGTATTTTCCTTCTAGCATCTATTAGCATTTGCATCTGCAGTTGGATAACCTTGTGGTCAGCTTTAATTGGTTGTTAACAAATCATGGCCATGCTTCGATACTGCTTCTGGGCGAGAATCTAGCACAATGATATGACCTACACTCTTACAGAATTTTAGCAGCAGTATGCTTGCTTTTCCAAGTTTTCTTCAAGTGGAGCTAGTTACCAAGATTTGTGCTGATTAAGTGAATTTTCTCCAGTGCTGTTTCATTTCTATCAAGAATCTTGTTTCAAATAATGGAACAGCTACTTTGTAGGCATTGTCTACTATCTGCAGATGTTCGAGTAGCAGCTTTAATGATTTTCCACAATTGAAACAAGTATTACCCACGATATTTGCGGTACTTGAAATATTCCAACAGATAAAGAAGAAATCAAATGATCATGAAATGCAATAGAAAGTTTTTTTAATCAATTTGTATGGACCCTGTTTTACAGAATGCTTTGTGGCGAAATTCACTCTGCAAGTTCTGAGTACTGAATTTTTACTGCTGGCTAGCCCTCTAAATTTGCTACTCCTTCCATTCCATTCCTAATTATAAGTTGTTTTTGGCTTTTCTAGGTACAATAACTTTTACTTCGTATCTAGACATATTGTATATCTAGGTGCATAACAAAAGCTATGTACCAAGAAAAGCCAAAATGACTTACAAATGGAGTAATTTTCTTTCTGTGACATGCATTTGATCATGTTACAACAACATTCGGATGTGTTGTTGGTCAGCTTTAGGTGGAAGTAGATACTAGATTAAGTTTTTTTCTTTCTGCACTTTGCTTTGAACTGCTTGGATACTAGTCTTAAATTATCAACTTCAGTGGAACTGGAAGTAGATTACTAGATTCAGTTTGGGCCTTTTTTTTTCAATTTGCTTTGAACTGCTTGGACACTAGTCTGAAATCATCAACAGAAGTGGAGAAATATTAGTTTGACCCTTTTGATTTTTGCAATCTGCTTTGTTTTCCCAGTGGTAGTTGCAAAACTATACATATACTTATATCTGTTCCTAAGCAATTTAGTTGGTTGAAAATGCGCTGTACTTCACAGTATCTGAGTCTAAACGCACGCATCGTTCTTGTGGTTACTTCAGGCGTCGAGTCCTACGACGTAGACATCATGGAACAGAAGGTCACCGTGAAGGGCAATGTGACACCTGACGCCGTCCTGCAAACTGTTTCCAAGACTGGCAAGAAGACTTCGTTCTGGGAGGCTGAGGCCGTGACAAGTGAATCCGCCACACCTGCCGGTGCCACCGCCTGACAGGTTCGATGATCTGGAAGTGCCCGGCAAGGCGGCAAAGAAAAAAAATGTGAATGTATTTAGCTTGGATCTGTTACAAATAATTGCAAACTGCTAGCTCGGTCTGTACATTTTACAGTTGCTATTCGTGTACTGTGATGTTCTCGTAAGTTTGGGGAGATGATAAACCAATATTTGTATGATATATGTGTCGTGTTCCATAAGGTAAGGTTTTGACGGTGTGCTATCATCACCTGAGGTGACTTTAGCATCACCAGGCTACTTCAACTCGGTTACCCCATTCCCATGGCTCCATGCCTGGTATGATGGTCCCGTCCAATTGCCAGATCCTCGTCTATCCAGCGAAAGCATTTCTTTGTGGGAATGAGAAAAATTACATTCTTGGAGATGGAGACACTGTTCAAGAATTGCACTTTATTGTTTCTGGGATGGAGAAAGGGGGTATTTGGGTTTGGATAATTTCACGTGCAATAATGCAGAGGGACGGATGAATTGGAGATGGTATTGTGACAGCACAGCGCTAGCAACGTTGATATAGATTGCGAGAAGAAACAAATGAAGGTTGCGGGCTCAGGCTAGCAGAAGATGCCTCTCCCTAGGCTCTACTCTACTAGCTTTCATTGCATTGCATGGTCCTGGAACGTCCTCCTGTCGACAGCGTAGTACTCCTACGCCGTTCGGTGGGGGGTACACCTCTAAACCTCTAGGAGGGATACCATGCCTGCCGCCTTGTTGGAATGTTGGACCTGGTCCTGCTCTGGTATTGACTACTGCATTTTTTGTCATGATATCTGTTTGGTTTCATATCTAATGTGCCAAAAATTTCCACACAATTTTATGCCACACTTGCTTAAGGAGTTTAAAGTTAGACGCTTGAATCCGCGCCACAGTTTACAATGTCTAAAGGAATCTTGCCACAATTTTACAAGTCAGTAATGAGTGAGACCTACATATCAGGAGAAAAGTCTTAACACTACCGTAGATTTAAGCCAAACATACACCTAACTTGACCGAACTTGCCTAACCTTAGGCGTGGTAAATTGCGGCAATTGAGACATCGAACCAAACAACCCCATATTTACTACTAAAGATCAGAGGTGCTTTAGAAAGCATTACTCTTTACAGCGCCAACACCTCTGTATTTTACGCAGAATTTAATCCTTTACACAATAGAGTGTATAACTTAGACTCCTAAGTTGATATAGATTATTATAAATTTGACTTATGGCCAAACCTATTAGGAAACCTATCATTATAGATTGTTATAAATTTGACCTATGACCAAACCTATTAGGGAATCTATCATACAAGAAATAAATCAGAGGTGCTCGGAAGCGTTGCACCCTCTACCGAGACACGCCGAGAGAGTATACACAAAATCAATCCCAAGAAGCTTCTTTGTAATCATTTCTCTCATAAAATGATAACCAACCTCTATATGTTTAGTTCTGACATAAAACACGGTAATGAAAGATAACTATTTTGCTCCCATATTGCCGCACCGCTTACACACTTTCTTTGGAATTTAAATATTTTTAAATCCTTCAATATGATCTGAATCCATATAATCTATGTTGTAATATTTGCCAAAGCCTTGTACTATGGTTCAATACTTGATCTCGGTGCAGTGACATACTTTCTTGCACTCCAAGAGATAAGATTGGGGCCTAAAAATGTAGCAAAGTCTCATTTAAATATTCTTTCATCTAGACACCCTGTCCAATCTAAATTTGAATACGCACTTACTTTCAAACAATATGACTTGAGTAGTTTCAACCTAACTTTTAACTTAATTTGAGATACTGTAGAATCCTCTTGGCAACAGTCTAATAAATAGTAGCAGGAGCATGTAAAAACTGCCAGACTTTGTTGATAGAGAATGCTACATCGTGCCTTATCAATGTGAGGTATTGCAAGACTCTTACCACACTCATGTAACTTATTGCATCATTTGGCCACAACAACCCCCTTCATGAACAACAATCTTTTCACTTGACAACAATGGGGTGTTGACTGGTTTATTATTGATTTGCTTTTTTGGATCGTTATCACAAGCCTAAAGTTGCGGATACATCAAATTGTTATTGAAAACATGTCATCATGATCTGCTTGTGTCATTGTGTGACCGCTAGTAGTGCCATGGCCACATTCACGCTGCCCCCAACAACCATGGCTTGTCGAGTTCATAGATAAAACCAAGTCACCATCATGAAGAAGTCCATTCCTTTGCTCACATGCGACTCTAACTTGGTCTTTAGGGCCGTCACAATGGAGTTGAACTCCTCGTCAAGGCTAGAGACAATATAAGATATGATTTCTTCATCTACAATTAGCTTGCTGGCGAAAAACATCTCATTAGCAAGCACTCAGACTTTAGTCACCTGTTCTGTGATAGACTTGTTGCCTTTCTTCATATTGGTTAGGTGTAATTCTTATGTTAATGAAGTGTGCCCTAGTCATATAGGAAAACATTCTCTCTATGGTGCTCCATGCTACTGTCGTAGTGGCACTTATCACCACCCGTGTTATGATACCTTTTGTAATGGATGAGAGAAGGTGCACATGTACTTGTTGATCTATTGCATACCATTCTTCATAGGCAGAATTAGCAATGACTTTCTTGTCATCCTGTTGTATCTTTATTGTAGCTTGCGGCATCGATGATGCCCCAGTGAGGTAGCCTTCTACATGCTTCTTGCACTAGGGCAGAACCCGTCTTTCATGGGCTACGGTTTATCTTGCTGAGCTTCTTGGCAATAGTATGGCTGACTAAAAAAATTACGGCTAAGGAGGTAGCCGTAGAATTACGGTGACTAGATTTTTTGAGTCTAATTAACGACTTTGATTACTATATAAAGAATAAGAGGTGACTGAAAATGTTGTACCCTCCATAAAAAGATCGACCAATGTCATTGCCTTTATATGTAGGGTTCAATCCTTTACATGATGGAGTATACACTTAGAACATATGAGTTTATACAGATTAATACAAAATTGACCTATAAGGCTATAACTCAACCTACTACAAAATTTGTCATACCATCGAGAAATCAGGGTAGAAACGTATATACGTATATGCATATGCATGCAACAACAAGAAACAAGATGTCGCCGTGTGTGGTCAATTCCGATGCATCAACTCGTTACTATAGGGATGTTTGGTTTCTTTAGTCTAGGGACTAAAGTTTAGTCAGGAGACTAAAGTTTAATTCCTACCCTGTTTGTTTCTAAAGACTAAAAATATTCAAAAAGTATTAAATGAATCATAAGGTGAGCAAAATATCCCTTAGGCTGTCTCCAGCAACGATCGGTAAAACATCCTGTCTGATATGTTTACCGTTTCATACGCTCTCTATCCTCTCCAACAACGAACGCTATAAGGTCCGATAAAATACAGGCGTACTCCTTCGACCGCTAAAGCTGGTGGTTCACTGTTGATCCGCTATATGTCCTTGTCGTGGGAGAAGCTGCACAACCCGGTGCGAACTACGGTGGTCCAGCAGCGCGGATGACCTTGGCTGCGGCAGCGCGGAGCAGGTCGGTGGCGGCGACGAGGAGGACCTCGATCTGGGAAGTGCTATGTTGCGGCGGCGCGGAGTTGCTTGGCTGCGGAGATGTGCAGAAGGTCGGCAACAGTGGAGCTATGGATGTCAGCATGGAGTCGCTTGCCTGCACCGAAGGCGATATCGTCGAAGTCGATGGATGAAGGAAGCCGAAAGTCGCCTGCACGGAAGACCCCATCGAAGAACCGCACGAACAAGAAAAAAAGTCCTATGTCCTCATGTCTATGAGGTAGTCGGGAAACATATTTAGTAATATAAATAAATACAAAAAACAATTTCTAATATATAAACAACTCAAAATTTCTATACAAACAAGAAAAAATGTTATGTTACTTACGCATTATTTCGCAAAATAGTAATTACAAATTAATTAAATATATTATGTTGCACATCATTTTTATAGCGTGTAATGCAAACAAAACAAAAAAAATCTAAATCAATGAAAAAAGAAAATCTATTAACACTGTAGCTTTAGAGACCGAATTTAGGGGAACGTTGCTGGAGACTGAGAAGATATAGAGGACAAAATCTTTTAGAGTGTGCTGTAAAGGACAGAAAATATTCCTTTAGGGGATAAAATTTAAGGGACGCTGCTGAAGACAGCCTTAGTATTCTCCCGTCATTAGTGCAACTGAAACAAAAGGTAAAATTAATATGGTTTAGTCCCTTTTAGTCACTTCATGAGAGACTAGAAACTAAAACAATTTAGTTCATGTTTAGTCCCATCGTTTGACAATTTAGAGATTAAATAAGACTAAAATGGAGAAACTAATCTTTAGTAACTCAAACCAAATGGGCACCGACTCACTACATATAATCAACCTACATGTGGTATACTTTTCTTTTCATTTCTCTTATTTTAAAAAAATCTTTAACCAATTATTACATTAAATTACATACGTATGCAATTATGTTACGTAAAACTCTTTGCATATTAGACTATCTTTAGCAGATTTACTATCTGATTCCCTATCTCATACTTTATTTCAAACTTCACTCTGTAAATAGTGTCAAACAATATTAATTACAGTTTCGTGTCTCCTATATTTTACACAAACCACTGGAGACAGTCTTACAAAGGCCTTCTGGCGGTCAAAAAAGATATATAATGAATCACGTGGGAGCAAGGGCGGATCTAGGAGTGGGGCTGCCGGGGCTGTAGCCCCGGTCGTCCCCCGTGACACATATTTTATGACGTGTCCTAATAATATATATTCCATCTATCTTAAAATAGTAGTCATCATTTTAGGGAATTAGTAGGTTTATATAATTTTTGATTGATGCATGTGTTTTATATATGTGTCTACATTCATCATCATCTATTTGAATATAGACATAAAAATCAAGATCTAAAAGGACAACTATTTTGGAACGTGAGAGTATGTTATAACATAAATACAGCCTATAAAAGTTAACTAAGATAGGCCACAACCTTCTTTCTGATCGTGTCATTCAACACATGTATTTGGCCTCCATCTGTTCCACAAGCACGTTAGGTGGTAGCCCGCGCATCCACGCTAGACCCCGTCCATGCTTTAGCAATGTAAATCCACGCCACCACACAAGACGTAGTCATGAGCTAGCGCGCACGACCAATGCACATCTAACAGTTAGCAGCACACATGTACCCAACGCAAGGGGCAGCCTACAAGCCAGGGGCGACGGCAGGGGGGACACGGGAGCAATGTCCTCCCTAATGATCCCCTAATTCTATAGGACATGTTAGTTTTTAGCTAATTCTCATGTAGTGCAAAAAATGCTTCTAGCAGCCCCCTTATTCTAATTTGGTCCTCTCTAATTTTGGATCCTGACTTCGCCCCTGCTGTAAGCAGCACCTGGCAGACCTGCTGCAACACGTTAGTACATCAGACCTGCGAGGACGTCGTCGTGGCACTCACCCCCAAGATGACCCAAGATGACCGCCGGTGGCTGCGCCAAATATACTTTAACTTATAGCCTCTCCTTTGATCCAATCCTGGATCCGCCACTGCGTGGGAGGAGGTCCCCCATCCCTGACCTTCAGAAAAATATTAACGTAAGTATATATGACCAATGTCTACAATTTATAATAAATATCCATAACAATACGGCGGATTCTTTGAGTTTATAACCGTCTGTAGCTTGTTGTTTTCTGGAACGAGGAATATAATTTATACTCGTTTTCCATGAGCCATGCACGCATGCATCTCGCATCCACAGCACAATCATGGAGTGGCACTATCATGCAAGCTTGTGTAACTGTCGTCCTTGCAGATGCATCAGCTATAGCTAACTACAAGACACATACGGGACTGACGAAATATACATGTGGTGACGACTGACGACAGGGACTAGCTAGGGTGATAGCCAATAATACACTGCTAGGTTAAAGGTTATGCCCATGCCCGCTACAATCGACGGTGCATGGACCAACATATTGTTGGATGAAGGGGTTCATATTATGGTTAGGGCATATTCGTTTACACATAGATTGAAGATTACTGAGGGCTTATTCGGCTGCGAGGGGATTAAATCCCCTCGTATTCAATTTTCACTAGGAGTAAACTACTTGTAACTAAATATGGCATGAGAGGATTAAATTCTCTTCTATTTAATCTAGAATACCTGTAACCAAATAGAGGATTAAATTCTCTATTTTTTAATGCACAAGTGTTGTAATGAAAAGAGCACCTTAAAGAGAGTTACACGGAGTATGACGTATGTGTTTGCTTGGCTTTAATCCATACCGGCTTCTACTGCTTCTACAATGTTTTGTCTCTATAGATTGCAGCTGCATCAGTCTAAACAACCAGCTTTAATCCGAAGCGAGGCTTTATTGAATCTTGACACGAGTACATGACATGAGTAGGAGCTAACACATGGAGAGTTAAGAGATTTGGGCCATAGTACGTGTGCGTAATACCATATGCCCTTTTGCTACTCATCAAATGATGAACATAAAGGAGAAAAAACACAACCTTAGAACAAGGTGATGTGATATCCTGACCCAAGGCTTAATAGAATTAATAGAGTACTCGTACCTACAAGATGCATCTTCTTTTTTGGAAGTCCGTCTCGAAAGAATCTCTAAGTCAAGTGTGCTTAGCCTAGAGCAATCTTGGGATGGGTGACTAATTGGGAAGTCTTCTCGGGTGCGCATGACTGAGGACAAAGTGCGCACAAAACGCTCGTGTTGGTTTGTGGGATGGTCTATGACCCTAGAGGGTTGCCAGGAGAAAGTATCGTCGATTCGACAGTGGACGGGGTGTTACAAATAGTATCAAAGACAACCCTCGCAGTTTCACAGGCGTGTGTGGGCTAGAGGTTCGGGCATAAGGCGCATGTGGGCCCGAAGTGGTCACAGGGCATGGCATATGACGGCACTAGACACAAGGATATCGGTCTTCTAAGGGGGTGGATTGTGATATCCTGGCGCAAGGCTTAATAGAATTAATAGAGTACTCATACCAACAAGGTGCAACTTTTTTTGGAAGCCTGTCTCGAAAGAACCTCTAAGTTAAGTGTGCTTAGCCTAGAGCAATCTTGGGATGACTAACTGACCGAGAAGTCTTCTCGGGTGCGCATGAGTGAGGACAAAGTGCACACAAAATACTCGTGTTGGTTTGTGGGGATGGTCTTTGATCCTCAGGACTGTTAGGAGTAAGTACCACCGATCCAGGAGTGGAAGGGGTGTTACAAGTGAACATCAAGATCTTTTGGCTCCCTCTCACCTTATATCTATGGTGGGGATTCTAGTTATAACTGTCCTAATCCACCTTTATGCTTGCCTCCTGGATGAATTCTTGAGCAAGGATGTCCGAATCTGATAGAATTGGTCTGAATCTCGTGTGATGTTCCTAAATCGAATCCCAAATCATTGCTCACCCCATCCCCTTTATAGTGCAAGAGAGGAGAGAGGTTACATAACCATCAAAGTCCACTCACTAAGGCAAAACTAGCCCGTTCTTATCATATTCATGGAGTCGTATCGAAGTCCATGCCATTGGTCGTGGCATAGTGTCAGAGATTTTCTCTTCCTATCGGTTGCCATACCTCCTAAAGGGGCAAATACAATATGTCACTTTCATCGAGTGTTGGGGCCCGTGCTATCAGTATAATTTAGTTGGTAGCCGATGTAGCCTTTTGTACTTCATAATGTTTTATGGTACACTTCGCATGTGCATGCATGGATACATGATCGATGCACGTACATTGTTGTGATCTTGAGTGTCCTGCTACCTAAGTCGTGGCAAAACATTCTTGTTAGGCCTATAATGTCACACATCACATTTAATATGTTGTACCTAAGTCTTATCCACTAAGTTAACTTTATAAACTTATTATCACCATCTTAGATATGGGGTCCATTTCTCAAGGTTGTATTGTCCTAGGTGGGCCCAGACACATCCTTCTATATTGTGACATGATTATACTTAAGCTCACTAGGTCCCTTGTTCTCACGGTGCATCAAGCTTAAGGGCTTTGGGGCTAGCTAAAGGTCCCTAGCGTCTAAGAGTCGTTGTGTGTTTTAGGACCTCAACTACCCGAACACTTATATTACATAGTGCCCCGGGGAACAAGTGGCCACATAGACTTAGGATTATTCTCATGAGCGTCTTGAGAATGAGGGGCCCTATGGGATTAATGTTATAGCGCCCCGAGGCATGACGGGCCATGGGGGCTTTAAATTGTTAATTAATGTTCCAAGGCATAAGGCTGATTTGGGACTTAGATTATTCTTCTTCAAGTTGTCTTGGGGTACTATTTACCTTGAGCCCTCGAAGCACCTCAGTGTCCAATAGGCCTTGGGGCTTAGAAGTCTCAGCATATAGTTATCCCTCTAATGTACCTCGTTGTTAGGTTACCCGTCATCAAGCCCCTCCTCTAGTTGTGGTCAGGGGAGGTTCTGTCACACCTAGTTTCAAAAGGCAAACCGAGTGCGAACCATGTACATGCCAGGATCAGAACTCACGTACATAATGATTACATAAATTACATCATCGCACAATGCTTCAAATAAGCATAAAGAGTAAGTAATATTATTACAGACGAGAGTCATTAACACCCTTTATATCAAAGTGCACACAATATAAACATAGCCAACATAAGTAATACCCTCCACAGACAGCTGGCTAAGGGAGGTTGCTAGCCTAATCTTCAAAATCACTGAAGTCTCAGAAATCCTAGAAATATACCTTGTTGCCTTCTTCTCCTGAGAAAAGGTTGCAATGTGGACAACCTGGTGTTTATGTGAAAGCAAGGGTCAGTACACATCAACGTACTCAGCAAGCGCCCCGTTTGGCTGAAGTGGACTAAATGAGAGCACCTAGAGGGGGTGAATAGGTGATCCTACAAAATAGACTTAAAACAACACAATTTTGGTTTAATAATTAAGTTAGTGCAAACTAAAACCAAATTTGGGTGAGAAGAAGAGAGAAAAGTTCCCTTCACTTGGTTGCTCTTCCAAGATATGAATGATTTTAAGAGCAATATTACAAGTGAGTAGAGAGAACTTAGGAAGTATGGTTCGATCAAGCATAATATGCTTGTCTACTCCATGTTGTGGTGTCCCAATGGACAAGGGTTGCATTCAACCCCTCTCAAGTGATCACAAGGATCAACTTGAGTGCCACAATCTTCCTTTATCACTTATATCATGTTTGTGAGGAATCTCCACAACTTAGAATCTCTCGCAGCCATACAAATGGTCAAAATCACAACTTAGAGTAAGGGAGAGAGATAGAATACACACACAAGAGCAACCCACATCAACACACGCTACAAAGCCAAAGACATGAGTGCAAGAGCACAATATCACAAGAACATCTCGAAACAGGCGCTCGAATCTAACTAAAATCACTAGAAGATATGGTCGCATAGTTTCAGGGTGTTGGTATGCTCTTGAGATGCTTGGGTATTGTTTGGAGGCGCCTAGGGGGTCCTTTTATAGCCTCAAGGGGCCTAGGAGCCATTGCATCCTCCATTTGGAAGCTCCAAACTTTCCTGTCTGTGGGTGCACCGGACCGGGTTTATGTGTCCCCAGTCCGGAATCTGATTGGCGCCTTCCATAGTTGACGAGCACCGGACCAGTTTGGTGCACCACCGGACTGGCCGGTGGCATCAGCTAGCCATTGATCTTCTAGGTGCCGTTGGCAAGAGCCGTTGGAGGCGGTCTGGTGGCACACCAGATTGACTTCTTTTCACGGTCCTGAGAGTGAACAGTTCCGCTGGGTTGCACGGACCCGGTCCGGTGCACCACCGGCCGGTCCAATGCTCCCCAGACCAGACCAAGTTAGGCAAACATAATTAGCACTTAATCCAATTGACTAAGTGTAAGACTAATACATTTTCTTCGGTTTCACTAGGATTTGCAATATGGCTTATTTTCTTCTTTTGAGCCTAACTTCTCCAAACTTTTTTAGCTTTCTCTGGTAGCTTCTCTACAACTTAGACAAACATAATTAGCACTTAATCCAATTGACTAAGTGTAAGACTAATACATTTTCTTTGGTTTCACTAGGATTTGCAATATGGCTTGTTTGAAGTGTTTGAAACATAGAGTAGGGTATGTTTAACTTATTTAAACACTTAAACCTCATGTTTATGTTGAGTTGCCCAAAGTTGCACTTTTGGCTCTCCATTTTAGTTCATTTGGACTTGATCTCTTCAACTTGCCTTTTATGGGCATGTGCTCATACTCATTTGAAGATAGTTAGTTCAAGATGGTGTGTTGAGCACTTAATCACCAAAGCAGGTAGAAATGACCCTATGGCACATTTCCCTTTCACTAACTTTATGCGGGGTTACGCTTAAAGCGATTGTTTTTTATTCGTCAAGTTTTATCATTAATATAAGCCAACTTTTAACATTAATCCCAAGTTGTTAGCCCTTGGAATACCTCCTCATAGAGGAAATAACAGTACTTGTTGGGGGGCCTTCATCGCCGAAAGTCCCCAAAATGACAACATCGTCAGTTGAACAAGCTTCAAGTAGTCAGACTCATCTTTGTCCAAGCCGACACTTGAAGAAGGGATGAAACCAAGGAGCTTCGGATATGTGAAAGCATTAAGTCTTACAAAGCCAAAGAATAGAGCTTCGTTGATACAAGACGAGCTACGAAGCAAAGGAGAAGGTAAAGAATCCAGAGGACTCGATCAACAGGGTAGGTGGAGGAAAAAAGATGACATTACCCTTACAAGATTTGTAGTTGACATGTATAGGTTTTGTGGACATGTTTGTAATTTCATACGAAGCTATACACCGCGACTATGAATAGAGGAACAGTGCCATGCATTGGGGACGATTGTTTAGCTAGAAAAGACTGGCTTGCTCCGCCTACAAAGCTAGCTTTTCCTCTCCCCTTTTTGCTTTGGTACACACAAATTCAAAGGTATAGGATGTAAAATCTCATCTTGTAATTTAAAGAAATGAAATAAAGTAACATCCACTCAAGATGAGTAACCTTTTTTGTTTCCATACTTGATCATCAATTATTTTTCATTCACTCTTATTGCCTCTCATAAATTCTCTTGGACAAACTCCAAAAAATTCACAACAATCGGTGTGTTTTGCTCATACTGGACCATATGTATGACCTCAACAATACACTTAAGTTAGCACTTTTTCCACTTTTCCATCAAACCTCATATGGTTGGCTTGAACATTTATAGACATTCGACTGTCATTATGTTGCATCGCTCTTAATAGTACGACATGTATATTGATTCAAGTTTAAATAAAAATAAATTTCAAACATCTTGGGTTCACCTTTCTAAAACCTATGCTGATATTTTCAATCTTCATGTTTTAGAGAATGTTTACAAAGCAAATGGCTCTATAAATTACTTAATGAAGATGGTATGTGGCAACGACTCCTACAAACAAATACATGGGAGGAAAATCACTCACACAAGTTTCTAGAAAACCAGGTGATTCTCATTTTTGGGCTGGCCTAATGAACGTCAAGGATCAATTCCTTAGGTGGGGACACTTTCAGGTGGGGAATGGTCAAGCAACAAGATTTTGGGAGGATAAATGGCTTAATAATACTACTTGTCGATGTTTCGACCCCGGGGGGTCCCTGGACCGACGAGTAAATTATCGCTGCGTGTCCCAGCCTAGATGGGTCGGCGCGAGACGGAACACAAGGGGGAGCAAAACAGGGAACCGCGGCTCGTGTTGTCCTGCGCCCAAGGCGGATGCGCTTGCAGTAGGGGGTTACAAGCGTTCGCGAGGGAGAGAGAGAGAGCCTGTCCGTCAGCCCGTCCTCCCGCGCGGCCACCTTCTCGTACGAGGGCCCTGGACCTTCCTTTTATAGATGTAAGGAGAGGGCCCAGGTGTACAATGGGGGGTGTAGCAATGTGCTAACGTGTCTAGCAGAGAGGAGCCAGAGCCCTATGTACATGCCGACGTGGCTGTCAGAGAGGTGTTGCTGCCCTGTTCATGTGATGTCGTGGCCGTCGGAGGAGCACTTAAACCCTGTAGAAGTACAACTGTCGGGGCTGTCGGATCCTTGCTGACGTCTCCTTGCTTCCGTAGGGGGCTGAGAGCCGCCGTCGTCATGGAGCACGCGGGGTGCCATCATTACTTGTTTACCGGGGCGAGCCAGATGGGACGCTGGTCTTCTTCCCCGTAGCCTGAGCTAGCTAGGGGTAGGGTAATGATGTACCCCCTGCGGTGTGGTCGGTCCGAGCCCGAGGTTGGGCGAGGCGGTGACTCCTCCGAGGTCGAGGCTGAGTCCGAGCCCTAGGGTCGGGCGAGGCGGAGACCGCCTTCCGAGGTCGAGGTTGAGTCCGAGCCCTGGGGTCGGGCGAGGCGGAGACCGTCTTCCGAGGTCGAGGTTGAGTTCGAGCCCTGGGGTCGGGCGAGGCGGAGACCGTCTTCCGAGGTCGAGGTTGAGTCCGAGCCCTGGGGTCGGGCGAGGCGGAGACCGTCTTCCGAGGTCGAGGTTGAGTCCGAGCCCTAGGGTTGGGCGAGGCGGAGCTTCCTATGGCGCCCGAGGCTGGACTTGGCTGCTGTCAGCCTCACCCTGGCGGGTGGCACAACAGTCGGAGCAGAGCAGGCGACGCTGTTTTCCTGTTAGGTCAGTCAGGGGAGGGGCGAAATGACTGCGGTCACTTCGGCCCTGTCAATTGAGGAACACGCGTCAGGATAAGGTGTCAGGCGATCCTTGCATTGAATGCTCCTGCGATCCGGTCGGTTGGCGAGGCGATCTAGCCAAGGTTGCTTCTCCGCGAAGCCTGCCCGAGCTGGGCCTCGGGCGAGTCGAAGGTGCGCCCGTTGCTTGAGGAGGCCCTCGGGCGAGGCGTGAATCCACCTGGGTCTGCTGCTCCTGCCCGAGGCTGGGCTCGGGCGAGGCGAGATCGTGTCCCTTGAGTGGACAGAGCCTTGACCTGTATTGCGCCCATCAGGCCTTTGCAGCTTTGTGCTGATGGTGATTACCAACCGAGTTTAGGAGTCTTGGGGGTACCCCTAATTATGGTCCCCGACAATAGCCCCCGAGCCTCAAAGGGAGTGTTGGTACTCGCTTGGAGGCTTTGTCGCTCTTTTTTGCAAGAGGACCGGCCTTTCTCGGTTACACTTTGTTCCAGTGGGTGCACGCGAGCGCACCCGCCGGGTGTAGCCCCCGAGGCCTCGGAGGAGTGGTTTGACTCCTCCGAGGTCTTAGTGCCTTTCGTGACGCCTCGGCCGGTCTGGTTGTTCCCTCATGCGAACTGGTCATAGCCCGGGTGCATAGTCAGGTTCCGAGTTCTCGGGCTGGTATGTTGACGCTGTCAACGGTTTGGCCGGAGCCGGGTTTGCGAGAGCAGCCCCCGAGCCTCTACACAGAGCGAGAGGACGGTCAAGGACTGACTCGGCTTTTATCATACGCCCCTTCGTCGCCTTTCCGCAAAGAGGAGGAGGGGAAAGCGCCATGTTGCCCTCGGAGGGCACCGATGTAACACCCTGAATTTGGGGGTATAAAATTTCTTTGCTCATATTCACAAATTCAGGTGTTACTTCCCTTTTCTCATCCTTCCTCATTCTTTTCTTTCTCATTTCTATAGGAGAAAAGTGCTTATTTTATTTGTAATTATCGTTTAATAGGTTAAACCCTAAGGGAGTATGAATTGTTGCATCATGTTGAACCCTAGATTTCACTTTTGCTTGGTGCATAATTCTTGGAAAGTCTAATTTGAATTTGTGGCTTATTTGGATTTGAATCAAATAGAGAAAATAAAAAGAAAAGAGAAAACAAATTTCAGAATAAAAAGAAAAGGAAAGAAGCCCAACCCCGCCGCCCCCTCAGCCTTTCGGCCCAGCTAGGCCCATCCCGCGCGCGCGCTCTCCCCCCCCCCCCCCCCCCGCTCTCTCTGCCCTGGCGGGCCCGCCCGTCAGCGCGCCCGCCTTCCGCGCGCCCGCCCCCGCTTTCCCCTCTCTCTTTGCTCGCGGGCCCGGCCTGTCAGCCCCGTCGTCCTCGCGTAACCGCCGCCCGAGCTGCGCGCGGCCGCCTTCTCCGCGCCCACGTCGTGCGTGGAGCTCGCAACCGCCCCGCCCCTGGCCACTTGAGCCCAGAGCCCCACTCGCCCTCTCCCCCTCCCTCATTTGCGCTCCAGCAAACCCCTCTTCCATCTCCCCCTCGCTACGCGCACGCCCGAGCGCCGCCGCCATAAACCCCCCCGTCGTCCCGAGCTCGTTTCCCCGTCGCCGTTGGAGCTCCGCCGTGCCCGTTGCCACGGTGAGCTTCGCCTCGACGTCCGCAACCCGGGACGCGCTCCAATTCCACCTCCCCCTCCCTATTTCTCTCTGCCCGCGCTCACCCGCCGTCCTCCGTGCAGCCGCAGAGGTCCGCCACCGTCGCCCCGGTCCACCGTCGCGCCATCGCCGCCGCCGAGGAGTCCCCGGAGCCCGCCTTGAGGTAAAGAACCTCTCCCGCCCCCTCCAAACCCGTGTATTGCCTTCTGCCACGTTTAATTCCTCGCCGGAGTAGATTAATGCCGCCGCCGAGCCGCTTCGCCGTGAACCGCCCCCCCTCCGGTGTCCTTGCCCCGACCCAGCCCCCACCGGGCGATTCCCCGTGCCCTCCCCAACCTTCCCGGCCACTCAGGTCGCCCCAGAGACCTGCCAAGCGCCCGCGCCCCTCGTGTCCGGCGAGTCCTCCGCCGCGGGGACGAGCGCCGCCGCCCCAGCTAGCCGTAGGAAAGGCCCAAGCCGGCCACCCGATCCCCGCCGTCCGTCCCAGATCGGGCGGTCCCGTTTTAATTAGGCCGAGCCTAATCCTGGCCGTCCGCCGGAGATCCAGCGGCCCAGGCCCGCTTCCCCCACACCCCGCCTCCCTGCCGTTTGGGCCCCGCCTGTCAGCCCGCCCGCGCGCTCGCGCTGCCCGCCGGCCCCACCTGTCAGCCCGCCCGCGCGCTCGCGCTGCCCGCCGGTCCCGCCTGTCAGCCCGCTCGCGCCCGCGCTGCCGTTTGGGCCCCGCCTGTCAGCCGCGTGCTCGCGCTGCCCGCCCGGCCCCGCCTGTCAGCCGCTCAGGTCGCCGCGCGCTCGCGCGCCCGCCCGCGGATCTAATCCTGGCCGTCCGCCTGAGATCCAACGGCCGTAAGAGCCCGATACCCCTTCGCCCGCGCGTTTTCTTAAAGAGACCCCCGGTTTTCTGGAATTTAAACCCGCCGTCCCTGGTTTCTCTCAGTTAGGTCCTCGGACCTTTTATTTAATTCAAAATAGGTATTTAGGGTATATTTTTAATCCCCAAACTTGTAAAATTCATAACTTTGTCATATGAACTCCAAATTAAGTGCTTCAAATTGCAAAATGCTCATAGTATTTTTGTCTACCTATTTAAACAATGTTTCCCTGCTGTTTCCATGTACCAATTAATAGTTAATCATTAGGATAGGATTAAGGCTATTGGAACCCTATTTGAGATAATTAGAAGTTGGTAGACTTTAATAAAAGTTGGAGCACTTAAGTTTATGGACTTAAACACCTAAGTTTAGGGACTTAAAACCATGTAATGATTTAATACCACCACTGACTTAAACCTAATTAGTGGATAATGAATCACTTTGTATAGTCCTCTACCCCAGATCTAGGGAACACCAGAGTGCCTATCCCTTTTCTACTATGAACTTGTGATCTCTTTGCTGCATATGTTTGGTATGTCGCTTTTGTTTGTTATCTTCTCAAGTGCATAGTGTGAATGATTACTTTACGTAGACAACGAGCAATCTGTGTTTCCCGAGGAGGTTGCAGAGGAAGTCCCTGATCAGCAGTTTGGTGAAGGCAAGTGTCCTCTGTCCCATTATGTCCTATTCATTTATAACTTACTACCCCGCATTACTTACTTGAAACCTAAGGATTGACTAGCTTTACACTTTACTTTATCCTTGATGACCTTATGGGCTGTTATGGTTAGCATTCTGCTATTGCCTTAACTTAATCAATGAACATGATGTGACTATTTATGATACTGTTATCCTGATGATGTTGATGATCTGGTGATACTCTAGGGGGCTCAGGTTGTTTCCTGAGTACCTCTCCGTAAGGACTTGTTCGTTGAGAGACCACCCGGGATAACAGTGCAACCATGAGGGTGAAATGGGATGCCCTTAGCTGATTAATTGGATGAACTAGAGGTGTAGTTGCTTAGCCGTCGTGTCGTCAATGGGGTCCAGGCACAGTGCTTGCTCTGCCGAGGCTGAGTGCCGAGGTTCTTTCGTTTTGCTCTTTGTTAGTCACTCTCCTGCGGGGAGGGGTGCTGTGTTTATCAAACTGGAGAAACCTAACGGGCAGCTATGATCTCTAGGGAATCTTTGTAAAAGCTACGTAGTGATGCCCTGCCGGACCACCTAGGTAGTGGTCAATGGGGATTAGCTCTCCCCGGGTAGAAAGGGAATCATGACTCATGGGTAAAGTGTGCAACCTCTGCAGAGGGTAGTGAAACTGGTATATCAGCCGTGCTCACGGTTAAGAGCAGCCTTGGGATCCTCTTTGATTAGAGATACAGATGGCTCGAGATACAAGGATTATGTTATGGTTTTGGTTCGACTATGATGATGTTGTTCCTCGATGAGGAAATGGTTTACGGGTTGGTTAATGCTAAAATCTGGCTTCTACTAATGATAAATACCTGACCAACTAAAAGCAACTGCTTGAGCCTAACCCCACATAAAGCTAGTCCACCTCAGCCAAACGGGACATTTGCTGAGTACGTTGATGTGTACTCATCCTTGCTTTACCACAAAACACCAGGTTGTCCGCATTGTAACCACTGCTCGGGAGAAGGAGAAGTCGTGGAAGGAGACTTCCAGGAGTTCCAAGACTACGACGAATTCTAGGTGTGGGTTGGCGGCAACCCCCAGTCAGCTGCCTGTGAAGGCCTTAACTTTACTGCGTTTCGCTAGTACTTTGATTTAACTGTTAAGTTGATGACTATGTGGATGTCTATGACTCTGTGATGTAATAAGTTATTACTCTTTTATGTTATTATTCGAGCATTGTGCGATGATGTTCATTTATGTAATCGCTGTGTACGTGAGTTCTGATCCTGGCACGTACATAGTTCGCATTCGGTTTGCCTTCTAAAACCGGGTGTGACATAAGTGGTATCAAAGCCGTGCTGACTGTAGGACCGCTGACCTAGAGTAGCACTGGTCGTACTAAGGACTATTGACCTTCCCTCTCACCTTGACCTCTGATGTTACTTCAAAAGTCGGTCACCTCGACCAACCCTATGTTTTACTACATATATATATACTATATTATACCTTGTTAAAATTTTTATCCCATTCTGTCTATGGTTTATTCACTTGTCATATTAGTTCTGCTCTTACTCTTATGCTTACGGTGTCTTTTGTAGATGGCTCGTCTTAGACACACTGCACGTAAGTCGGTGATTCCTTTCCTGCCGTCTCGACTTGCGGAGCGTCCTCTGCACCGCACCGTGTCCGGTCAGTCGAGTCACCTGGAGAGGCTGCACCACCGCCTGAGTGAGGAGCAAGAACGCCGGCGCCAGCACAGAGAGCAGCAGGGCTCTTCCTCCCCACCCCAGCAAGAGGTGGAGTCCGTGAGGCCCCGTTCCTCTGTTGCCCAGCTGGAGGCGCCCCCTGCACCACCGCGGGACGCCCCGGTTGTTGGAGGAGCTACTGGAGGAGGTCCTGGAGGAGACCCCGACGACGACGACTCAGACCACAACACGGAGTCCTCTGAGCCGCAGGAGGCGGAAGGATGGGTCGCCCGACCCATCACCCGTGACGCCGCTCGCGGTTGTCACTTCCACGACGCACTCGACACCTTGCTGCGCCAGGCTTTCGACCGGCACACCTGGTCGATCGAGTATCGTTGTGTAGTCTACCAGCACAGTCGCGAGAGGTACCCGGACCGCTGGGAGGCTACCTGCCTAGTTCGCCGTCCGGAGGATGATCTCCGGGGTGTGGAGGCCGTTTTGGAGCATTACTCTATCTCCAAGAGGGACACTGCAGAGGCGGCTATGCAGGATGCAGCACGACGTGCACTCTCCCAGTACTGTTCTTTGTTCGGTGGGGTGGCCGACGGTCTTAACCTTCGGTACTACCCCCGCCGCCCTACTGGCAGCACGGAGAGTGTGGTTGTCTCACCTGTTGGTGAGGGTAACCCTAGGTTGAGCAGCACAGTCAACCTGGTCGCAGTGCTTAACACTGAGCTGGATCACTCTCTGGACGAGCTAAGCAGGGCTCGAACGGAGATTGCGGAGTTGCGTGCTGAGCTGGCAGAGCGCCATCACCAGGAGGGTGGTTCTCCCGCTCCTGTTGGGACTCAGCACCCATACCGCTCGCCGCCACGTGGTCACCACACTTATGGTTCCCCTGCCTGTAAGACCAGGATAGATCTGGATCCTTAGATCGTTAGCGTTAGAGTTTGTAATAATTCTTAAGTCAGATGTCTCAGTCTTAGGTAGTCAGTTTAGTTTGCTTATCAGTTACTTCCATTTAGTTTAGTTTGCTTATCAGTTGCTTTCATGCTTGTTATGATGAACTTGTGCTGGATTCGAATCTTTGTAATGACTGTTGCCAACCTGTGGGTTTCCCCTGCAGTTTGGCCTAGCTAGTAATGTTAATGAAGTCAGTTGCTTAGTTGGGAAGCCATTTACTTCTACTTTCCTTCTTATCCGAGAAGCTGTGTTGAATCGTAATGAGGATCAGTGAAGCTCTTTGTTCACTCAGTGTCATGAAGAATTCTGTATTCTCTTTTCTTATGCTGAAGGGTTGTAAGAGCAATGCTGATGTATGAATGTATTCCACAGATGTCTGACAACAGGCGCCGATGCAACAGGCGTGCTCAGCAAGAGCAGCATGACCAGCAGGAGGAACAACAGAGGCAGCCTCCCCCACCACCCCCGATGTCAGTGGAGCAGATGTTCTTGATGCAGACTCAGGCAGTGCAGGCCATTGGGCAGACTCTGGCAGCCATGCAGCAGGCTCAACAGCAACCCCAACCCCAATTGCAAGTGCAGATGCCCCAGATGCCACGAGATAAGCGTGGTGAGTTCATGAGAGGGCACCCTCCTACCTTCGCCCATTCTGCTGACCCCATGGATGCAGAAGACTGGCTGCGCGTGGTGGAAAGGGAACTGCGCACCGCCCAATGTGACGACAGGGAGAAGGTTCTGTATGGTCCCCGTCAGCTAAGGGGAGCAGCCCAGTCCTGGTGGGAGTCCTACCTCGCCACCCATGCTGACCCTGAAGCTATCACCTGGGAGGAATTCAGCGAGAGTTTCCGCAGGTACCATGTGCCGGAGGGACTGATGATCGTGAAGAAGGAGGAGTTTCTGGCTCTGAAGCAGGGACCCCTGTCTGTTAGTGAATACAGAGACAAGTTTCTGCAACTGTCTCGTTATGCACCTGAAGACGTCAACACTGATGCTAAAAGGCAATACAGGTTCATGAGAGGTTTGGTGGATCCCCTGCATTACCAGCTGATGAACCACACCTTCCCCACCTTCCAGCACCTGATCGATAGGGCAGTTATGACTGAGAAGAAGCGTAAGGATATGGAAGATCGGAAGCGCAAGATGAGTGGACCCCAATCCGGAGGCATCAGCCGTCCACGTTTCTCAGGCAGTTCATCTCAGCAAGGCAGGCCTGGTCATCCACAGGGATATCAGAATCAGAATCAGCGTCCGCATCCGCAGCAGTTTCAGAGGCAGTACCCACAGCAGCAGCAGCAGTATCGTCAGCACAGCCAGCAGGGAGGTAATCAGTATCAGAAGCAGAACAACCAGGCACCTCGCCTTCCTGCCCCAGCAGCAAATCAGAGCAACCAAGCAGCCCCAGCACAAGGAGGAGGCAGAGGATGTTTCCACTGTGGAGAACAAGGCCACTGGGCGATGCAGTGCCCAAAGAAGATGGCGCAGCAGCAGACCAACCCCAATGCTCCAATAAGGCAAGGTGTATTGCAGCCGGCGGCAGGCAATCGTAGCCAAGCGTACAACCGTGGAAAGGTGAACCACTTGGAGGCCGAAGCAATCCAGGATGCACCAGATGTGGCAGTAGGTATGTTCTCAGTCGAATCTCATCCCATGAAAGTGCTATTTGATACTGGTGCAACTCATTCATTTGTCACTGCAACATGGGTAGAATTGCATAACATTTCAGTAGAGGCAATGATGCCGCCTATGAGGATTAATTCGGTTGGTGGCAAGGTACAAACAGATAAAATATGCTCAAATACAATGGTGGAAATAAGGGGGATAGGATTCCCCAGTGACTTAATAGTAATAGACACCCCTGGGATAGATGTTATTCTAGGGATGAATTGGTTAATGAAGTATGAGGCAAATGTTAGTTGTGACAAGAGGACCGTAACATTGAAGTCCCCGTCAGGAGAAGAGGTAGTGGCCGAGCTAAGGATGCCTAAATCAGCGGAGGGAGTCTGTCACCAGATTTCAGTTGATAGTAAGGAGCCCAACCCGCTCGAGGCTATCAAGGTTGTGTCGGACTTTCCGGATGCGTTTCCCGAGGAGCTAACAGGCATGCCACCCGAGAGAAAAGTCGAATTTGCCATAGAGCTTATCCCTGGTACCGCCCCCATTTCTAAAAGGGCCTATCGAGTGTCTGGACCAGAACTGGTAGAACTCAAGAAGCAGATAGATGAGATGTTAGAGAAGGGTTACATCAGGCCAAGCACCTCGCCTTGGGCCGCCCCAGTGTTGTTTGTAGAGAAGAAAGATGGTACCAAAAGGATGTGCATAGGCTACAGAGCCTTGAATGAAGTCACTGTCAAGAACAAGTACCCCCTGCCAAGGATAGAAGATTTGTTCTACCAGCTCAGAGGTGCCAGCGTATTCTCGAAGATAGATCTGAGATCAGGTTACCATCAACTCAGAATCCGACCCTCGGATATACCGAAGACAGCATTCATCACCAAGTACGGGTTATATGAGTTCACAGTTATGTCCTTTGGCTTGACAAATGCGCCAGCCTTCTTTATGTATCTGATGAACAGCGTGTTTGTTGGGGACTTGTTCTCAAATGCTTCGAATTAAGAACAAGGCAACACAGAAAATGTTAAGTATTAAGGTCCTTCGTCCTTCATGACGATATATCCCTTCGGGATATATAGCATCTCGGACGAAGGTTATAAAGAACATACCTTCGTAAGCATAACAATGAAGAATAAAGCATTCACATAAATCATGAAATAAACATGTAAATATTATCATAGAATTATCTCTACTTGTATTGATGAATATAAATGACTTTGAAGTACAAATGTACCTTCGGTCTTGCGGAAGGCAAAAAGTACGAATGTGATGCGAAGGCAAAAAGCAGGTTCGCGTGAACAGTACAGAGGTACTGTTCATCTATTTATAGACACAGGTCGCAGCCTGTGACAAATTACAATTATGCCCCTTGCGGAAGTTTACAACATTGACTCGGACATACATGTATAAAAAGGTCATTCTGCCTCTATGTCGGTTTAAAACGCCGAAGCTCCATGAAAAGGGACCTTCGGCCATCTCTTAGAAACGGCTTTGGCCGAAGCTGCTTCTTCGTGTGAGACCTTCGGCGTACCGAAGCACGACCCCAACAGTAGCCCCTTTCGCGGTGCTAGATCGTTCTTCGTAACGAGCTTGGCCCGTGAAAAAAAACCTCTTCAGCTTCGGGAAGCCGAAGGTCCAAAAAACACCTTCCCTGAGCTCGTTGCGGAGAAACGATCCGACTTCCGAGCGCGTGCCAAGCCCACTTTGTAGAGTTACTGTTTGGTCTTTGCGGTCCACTGCACAGCGGGTATGAGTTACTGCGCGCCTGGTGTAACAGTTCCACCGCTTCGCCTTCCTACCTGCAGCACTATATAAACAAACAGGTGGGTGTGAAGTTACCACAGCATTCATTGCTATTTGCACTGTTTCGCTGCCAAAATTTTTCACCATAGCCGAAGCTTAAGTCTCAGAATCGAACGAAGGTGCTCCTCAACGTCCGCTTCGTCAGAAAGAAGAGCTTCGGAGAAAAGAAAAAAGGAAAAAAGTTTTTGACTTCCCAAACTTAGAATCAAATGGCGAGAATACGATCTACTGCCAAAGTTGTACGTGAGGGAGACGAAGCCGAAGGTTCAGACACTGTGCCCATCTCCGAAGCAATGCAGCGTTCCGGTCTACTGACTACAGAAGAAATGCCTGCTGCTGAAGCAGGCCCAACAACTGCCGAAGGAAAAGAAAACATTGAAGGGACTGACTCCGAAGATGACTATCACCTTGCTACGCCCAGCAAGCCCAGTCATCTGGATTTTGGGAAATCAACTGTTTCAAAAGCTGACCTTTCGAAGATGGTGAAAGCAGGTTATTTCAATGAGGACCAGAAGAAGCTACTCCGCTTCGGGGAAGAAGAAACCACCCCGAAGCCAAGGAAGGATGAGATTGTTATTTTCAAGAGTTTTTTAAAAGCTGGGCTTAGATTCCCTCTCCACGATATTGTTGCGGAGATACTAAGGAGGTTTGGTATCTACTTTCATCAATTGACTCCTAACGCCATCGTTAGGCTCAATGTTTATATCTGGGCCCTCCGAAGCCAAGCTGTGGAACCATTTGCTGACAGCTTCTGCCGAGCTCACGAATTACATTACCAAACAAAGGCCAGAAAAGATGGGCTACATGATAATTTCGGTTGCTATAATTTTGCCTACCGGAAGACAACAAAGTGTCCTGTCATCAGCTACCGAAGCAAATGGCCAGCAGGTTGGAAATCTGAGTGGTTTTATGTAAAAGTCGATGAAGACAAAGAAAAATTGGTACAAAGCCCTCTGGAGTTAATCTTCGGAGAGACAAGGCCACAATGCCACATTGGCGACCTAAAAGGTCCCACCTGGGCTGCTCTGGGTGAATTTGAAATTATCTCAGAACATATTGGCACCAGGGATCTAGTTCAAGAGTTCTTGGCATTCAGAGTTTTCCCTACTCTAAAAGAGTGGGAGATGCCGAAGCTGGAGGGAGAGAAGAAGAAGGGGGAGCTTGTCCGGCTTCCCTATTACTTCAAGTTCAAGAAGTTCTTCAAAAAACCCTGCAAAGAATGGTTAGACACTGTTGAGGTGATGTGCAACGAAATCCTGGGGAATTACTCCAAAAAAGAGGATCAACTAATGACAGCAGCCTTCGGTGCCCGACCGAAACGAAGGCTGAACCGAGTGTTTGACGCCCTAGGCTTCGAATACCCAGACTACGAACAATTGAACAAGGGCGCCGAGGGCCTCAAAAGAAAAAGAGTAGCCGAAGCTCTGATCAGGGATGAAGAAATACCAGCAAAGGAGAAGAAAGTTCTCAAGAAAAGAAAAATATCTGCTCCGAAGCACAAATCACCCGAAGAAGAGGAGACCCCCACACCGCCTTCTACCAGCGACGTGGAGGAAATTTTAAAGGTAATGACTGAACCCATGCCTACGAAGCTAAGTCCACTAGGGCTCCAACTGACGAAGCTTTTTGAAAAGGTGGACGAGCCGGATCAACCGAAGATAAACAAACCCAAACGGCAAAGAATTATTGCGGTAACTGAGGTTATCGACAAAACTCCACCTAGGTTGTCAATTCAGAAAACGGCAGCTGCTGAAGGTAGAGCTTCGGAAGTCGCGGCTACCGAAGCTGCCACACCCGAAGATGTGAATTTAGAAACTACTCTTGAAAATATTGACAAAATTTTGACAGAAAACATTGAAGAAGCTGCCACCGTTACTGAAGAAATCCTGGCCACAGTGCCAGGGAAAGGGAAAGAAATAGTCGAAGAAACTCCGGACGACGAAGCCTATTCTTTCCAGAATCTAATTGGGCAGAAACTGACGAAGGACGAAATAGAAGAACTCAAAGACTATGCCAAATCTTGCGGCTACAAGCCAGGAGCCCTTCTATTTGGGGGTGTAGATGATGAAAAACTAGGCTGTATTCGAGACCAGACTGGAGCTAAGGTAATCTGTACTCTATCGAAGAGTATCGGTTTTCCGAAGTTAGAGACAGACATCAGCCGCTACCGACGACAACATATCGTCGGCAGCTTGTTTTATTCTAACTTCAAGGTAAACAACCTTTTTCTCTGGTTTTTATTGCCGTTAACAATGAAAATATTACTTAACATAAGTTGTTTCTGTTCAGAGCATGCTACTGAGCAAAGCTCTGAAGATGCAACAAGACTTGGAGGACAAAAAGCACGAAGCTATAATTGAAAACTTGGAAAGCAAAATAAAAGAGCAATCTGCCATCATTGAAAAGAAAGACTTCGAGCTCCAATCGACCGAAGGCTTGCTGGCTGAAACTGAGGCTAAAATATTAGAGTTAAATTCGAAGCTTATCAATCAATCAAAACAATTTGATCAGGAGAAGCTAGAACTGAATTCGAAGCTTAAAGCCGAAGTCCAGACCAGCTCAGAATTGAAGAAAGCATTAACAAGCCTTCAAGACAAATGCTTGAACTTTGGCAATAATTGTATTGGACGATTAAAGAAGATATTTTACTCTGTTGGAGCCAGCAGTGTGAAATTTAACCCTTCGGCGGAAAATTTACCCCAGGCCTTCGATCATATTGAAGCTGAAATCGAAGAGCTTGACGAAGTTATAGCCGGGCACGGCGACTTCTGTGCCTGGGTAGCTTCTCGGGGTACCGCTGCTGCATTTCTGAAGGCCGGCTGCGAACATGGAAAGGTTGTCAACAGGCCCAACTTCACCTTATCTTCATCAATCCTGGATGATATGCCCGACCTCGCCCGAAGTATCTCCAATAGATTTATAAAAATGGTATGGACAAAGGGCGGGCGAGAGAAAGCTGGAGACGAAGCCCGAAGTCATCTTGAACCAGTAAGAAATGACATTTCGTGCTTACCTTTTCCTTTGGGCTTGATTCTTATGATTCCTTGACTCATGTAGGATGACGAAGGTGAAGATGATGCCTAGGATATGTCGCCGAAGTTGTCGTCGAAGCTGAAGCTTAATGAAGACTAGCAGAAGTGTGCTTTAGAAAAACTCAGGATAATTTTGTAACAACTCTTGTAAATAGAATTAAACTGTTCTTCAAGGAACTTTGTACATACCTTGTAATATATTCTTACCCTTCGATTGAGGTGCTTTGATGTGGACGAAATCAGTTTTTTGAGCCGAAGGCGAAAAAACACCTTCCCTTCTTTTCGTACACAACGAAGCATAAAAGGCCGCTTCCTCTTTTTGCCGAAGCCTTTCCTTACATAACCAAACATAAAAGACTGCTACTCTTATCTGCCGAAGCTTTTATTTACATAACAAAACATAAAAGACTGCTACTCTTATCTGCCGAAGCTTTTATTTACATAACAAAACATAAAAGACTGCTACTCTTATACACAACGATTCATAAAAAACCACTTCTTCGAAACCTTTCTTTTACATAACGAATCATAACAAACCATTTATCCGAAACTTTTCTCTGTGCCGAAGCAACCATTTAGGAACACAAATGCTATGAATGAATGCTTATGCATGCAAATGCCATGATGTAATGTGCAAATGAATGTCCGAAGCGTATGTCCGAAGCCACACTCATCCATCATTTTCTTAGGAGCAAACACACGTCAGCTCTGCATTCCCTTAGGAACGACTTTGGAGCATCTTTGCCTTTTACTTAGGCAGTATCAGCGTTGACTTTTCGCTGTAAGCTCTGCATCCCCCTAGGGACGTCTTTGGAGCTTCTTCGTCTTTTACTTAGACGGTATAAGCTCTGCATTCCCTTAGGAACGACTTTGGAGCTTCTTCGCCTTTTACTTTCGGCGGAATCAGCGTTGACTTTTCGCTGTAAGCTCTGCATCCCCTTAGGGACGTCTTTGGAGCTTCTTCTCTTTTTTAGTTTCGGCACTCGATGGTGCGCTCTCAGCTTTTACATTTACATTCTTTGGGGGATTTTGCTCTTATAAAACTAAAAAGGAAATTACATATGATGGCCCCATTAAAAACCTTTCTCCCCCTTTAGAAAGGAAAAGGGTGCCATGAAAAAGAAAAGAAAAGTCAAAATTACATCGAGTTATACATAAAACCGCCGAAGCTCATCCGCATTCCAAGATCTTGGAATTTCATTGCCATCCATGTCCTTCAGTCTGTACGAACCAGGCCTTGACGAAGATGCTACTAAGAAAGGCCCTTCCCATTTCAGTTGCAATTTGCCCACTGTATCCGGATTGGCCACTCTCCGAAGCACCAAGTGTCCTGGCTCAATATTTTTTAGCCGGACCTTTCTATCTCGCCATTTAACTGTTTCAGCCTGGTATTTATTGATATTCTCCACGGCCTGAAGCCTGATCCCTTCTAAGGCATCTTTTTCCACGAGACAAGTATCTTCAGGACCTGATTCTGCCGAAGCTACCACTCTTATTGATCCAGCTTTGGCTTCTTCCGGGGTTATTGCTTCGTCACCAAATAACAACTTAAATGGGGTAAAGCCTGTAGATCTTGATGTTGTTGTGTTATGGCTCCATACCACTTTGGTAAGCTGATCTGGCCACTTTCCCCTTGGTTGATTAAAGATTAGCTTCATTATTCCTGTCATTAAGATGCCGTTGGCCCTTTCAACAAGCCCATTCGACTCCGGGTGCCTGACTGACGCAAAGTGGATCTTCGTGCCTATTTGATCACAAAAATTTCTGAATTCTTCGGAGTCAAATTGTGTTCCATTATCTACAGTTATAGCCTTCGGCACTCCGAAGCGACAGACAATATTCTGCCAGAAAAATTTTTGGACAGTGGCCGAAGTTATTGTAGCTAATGGCTTCGCCTCAATCCACTTGGAAAAATATTCCACAGCAACTACAACATATTTCAGATTGCCTTGAGCCGGTGGTAATGGGCCCAGCAAATCGAGGCCCCACCTTTGCAATGGCCAGATGGGTTGTATTAGCTGTGTCAAAGACGAAGGTTGTTTTTGATCTCTTGCACATTTCTGACAACCTTCGCACTTTTGAACTAACTCAGCTGCATCCGAAGCTGCCTTCGGCCAATAAAATCCTTGACGGAACACTTTTCCAAGTAACGGCCTGGATCCGATGTGGGATCCACAAAGGCCTGCATGCATCTCCTTCATCAACTCTATACCTTCGGCTCTAGACAAGCACTTGAGCAGCGGGGCACAAACTCCATGCTTGTATAACTCCCCTTCTATAATGATATACGGACGAGCTCTTGCCTCTATTCTTTTATTATAAGCTTCGTCATCTGATAGGAATTTGCCCTGAAGGTAAGAAATTATTTCAGTTCTCCAATCTTCACTGTACACAGGAGAAATAGTAAGAACTGCTCTTTCAAGTAACTCCACTGAAGGTGCCTTTATTGTTTCGAAGAATACATCCGAAGGTAGCGGCAGCCCCTGTGCTGCAGACCTGGCTAACAAATCAGCATGTTCATTTTGCCCTCGAGGGATATTCTTAACAGAGAATCCTTCGAAGGAAGCTTCGATCCTTCGGACTGTGTCTAGGTATTTTTCAAGCTCCGGGTCTTTAGCCTTGCAACTTTTGTCAATATGACCCGAAACAATCTGAGAATCAGTTTTAAGGATCGCCCTCCTGATCCCCATCGCCTTTAGTTTCCGAAGACCCAGGAGCAAGGCTTCGTACTCAGCAATATTATTTGTGCAGCTGAAGTCCAGTCTTGCTGCATAGCAAGTTTTAACCTTGGACGGTGAAACCAAAACAGCAGCTGCTCCTGCTCCGAAGGTTCCCCAGGAGCCATCACAAAACACTGTCCATGCTTCGGCATCTTTATTCGCTTCTTCGCCCTGAGCCCCTGGCGTCCAGTCGGCAATAAAATCTGCCAATGCTTGAGACTGGATCGAGGATCTATGCACATAATCAATGTAAAATTCATTAAGCTCCGCAGCCCATTTTCCAATTCGGCCAGTAGCTTCTTTATTTCTCATGATATCTTTCAACGGCTGCGAAGAAGGAACAATAATATTATATGCCTGAAAATAATGCCGAAGCTTCCTGGATGCCATTAGAACGGCATACAACACCTTCTCCAGTTCTGTATAATTTTTCTTTGAGACACTAAGGACCTCAGATACAAAATATACTGGGACCTGCTTCTTGATTTGTCCATCAAACTTCTCCTGCACAAGTGCCGCACTTACTGCTGAGTGCGAAGCTGCCACATACAACAACAGAGGAGCCCCTGGCATTGGTGGAGTTAATGTTGTTAGATCTATCAGGTATTGCTTGAGTTCTTCGAAAGCTTTTTGTTGAGCTGGGCCCCATTGAAAGACTTCAGCTGATTTTAGCACCTCGAAGAAGGGTAGATTTCTTTCCGCTGATCTGGATATAAATCTGTTAAGAGATGCCAGTCTTCCTGTCAATCTTTGGGCCCCCTTTCTTGTGGTTGGTGGCTCCATTCGAAGTATAGCTTCGATTTTATTTGGGTTAGCTTCAATTCCCTTTGTTGAAACCAAGCATCCAAGGAACTTACCCTTCTTTACTCCGAAGACACATTTTTCTGGATTCAGCTTCAGACCAGCTTGTCTGAAGCTGGCGAAGGTCTCCTGCAGATCAGCAATATGGTCTTCTTGCTTCGTGCTTTTTACAATAATGTCATCAACATAGGTCAACACATTTCTGCCTATCTGAGATTGGAGAACCTTCGCAGTCATCCTGCTGAAACTCCCTCCAGCATTCTTAAGCCCCTCAGGCATCCGAAGATAGCAATATGTACCACTTGGGGTTATGAAACTAGTCTTCGGCTCATCCTCCTTTTTCATCCAGATTTGATGATAGCCTGAGTAGCAATCCAGGAGACTCATGAGTTCCGAAGAAGCTGCTGCATCAACTAAAGAGTCTATCCTTGGCAGCGGGAACTCATCCTTCGGACAAGCCTTGTTGAGATCTGTGAAATCAATACACATTCTCCACTTTCCATTGGCCTTCTTCACCATAACAGTGTTAGCTAGCCATTCTGGATACTTCACTTCTCTGATAACTCCTGCACTTAGGAGTCTTTTTACTTCGTTGCGAGCCCCTTCGGCCTTGTCATCAGACATTTTCCGAAGCCTCTGCTTGCGGGGTCTGAAGGATGGGTCAACATTGAGCGAATGTTCAATAACATCCCGATTCACTCCACAAAGATCATTGGCTGACCATGCAAAAACATCTTTATTGTTGAATAAAAACCTTATCAAGGTTTTCTCTTGATCTTCAGATAATTGCGAGCCCAATAGCACCTTCTGCTCTGCTATATCCTCACACAGCAGCATGGGCTTCGGCTGATCAGCCGAAGCTGCTTTTTCCCTCCTGAACTTGTACTGTTCACAAGCTTCAACTCCATCTATATTATGGATTGCCTTGGAATCAGTCCAGCTTCCTTCGGCCCTTCTGGCAGCTTCCTGACTCCCATGAATAGCAATAGGCCCTTGGTCCGAAGGTATCTTCATGCAGAGATAAGCTGGGTGAAGAATTGCTTCAAAAGCATTTAGGGTACCACGACCAATGATGGCGTTGTAGGGGTATTCCATGTCAACAATATCAAACACAATTTGCTCAGTCCTTGTGTTATTAACAAATCCGAAGGTTACCGGCATGGTAATCTTCCCGAGTGCCACAATCTGCCGCCCTCCGAAGCCACAAAGAGGGTGCGTAGCATCATGAATCTTGTCTTCAGGCTCTTGCATCTGTCTGAAGGCTTTGGCAAATATAATGTCAGCTGCACTGCCTGTGTCAACTAGGACATTGTGAACCAGAAACCCTTTGATCACACAAGAAATGACCATAGCATCATTGTGAGGATAGTCCTTGAGCTGAAGATCTTCCTGAGAGAAGGTAATTGGAATGTGAGACCATTTTGACTTAATGAAGGGTCCCTGCACTCCAACATGCTGCACCCTTCTCTGAGCCTCCTTCTTCTGCTTTTTGTTAGCTGGCTCTGAGCAAGAACCGCCTGTTATCGGGAGCACCAGCTTCGAAGCCGAAGCAGCTCCAGCTTGAGTGTTGAACGAAGCCATCAGCTCAGAAAGGTGGAAGTGAGTTGACCGGAGGTGGGCGCCAATGTTGGGGACTTGTTCTCAAATGCTTCGAATTAAGAACAAGGCAACACAGAAAATGTTAAGTATTAAGGTCCTTCGTCCTTCATGACGATATATCCCTTCGGGATATATAGCATCTCGGACGAAGGTTATAAAGAACATACCTTCGTAAGCATAACAATGAAGAATAAAGCATTCACATAAATCATGAAATAAACATGTAAATATTATCATAGAATTATCTCTACTTGTATTGATGAATATAAATGACTTTGAAGTACAAATGTACCTTCGGTCTTGCGGAAGGCAAAAAGTACGAATGTGATGCGAAGGCAAAAAGCAGGTTCGCGTGAACAGTACAGAGGTACTGTTCATCTATTTATAGACACAGGTCGCAGCCTGTGACAAATTACAATTATGCCCCTTGCGGAAGTTTACAACATTGACTCGGACATACATGTATAAAAAGGTCATTCTGCCTCTATGTCGGTTTAAAACGCCGAAGCTCCATGAAAAGGGACCTTCGGCCATCTCTTAGAAACGGCTTTGGCCGAAGCTGCTTCTTCGTGTGAGACCTTCGGCGTACCGAAGCACGACCCCAACAGTGTTCATGGACTATCTAGACAAATTTGTGGTAGTATTTCATCGATGATATCCTCATATACTCTCAAAGTGAGGAAGATCATGTAGAGCATTTGAAGATGGTATTGCAAAGACTTCGAGAGCATCAGTTGTATGCCAAGCTGGGCAAATGCGAGTTCTGGATTCATGAAGTCTTATTTCTGGGCCACATCATAAACCAAGATGGGTTAGCAGTGGATCCGAAGAAAGTGGCAGATATCCTGAACTGGAAAGCACCAAAGGATGTTCATGGGATCAAGAGCTTCATTGGAATGGCTGGATATTACAGGCGTTTCATCGAAGGCTTCTCAAAGATTGCTAGGCCAATGACAGCGTTACTAGCGAAGAAAGTTGAGTTTAAGTGGACCCAAAAGTGTCAGGAAGCATTTGAAGAACTGAAAAATAGATTGACTACAGCTCCTGTGTTAGTCCTGCCTGATGTTCACAAGTCATTCTCAGTGTATTGCGACGCTTCTTACACCGGATTGGGATGTGTGCTAATGCAAGAAGGAAGAGTGGTAGCATACTCATCTCGACAGCTGAAGATCCATGAGAAAAATTATCCCACACATGACCTGGAGTTGGCAGCAGTGGTTCATGCCTTAAAGACCTGGAGACATTACCTGTATGGGCAGAAGTGCGACATCTACACAGATCATAAAAGTCTGAAGTACATATTCACCCAGTCAGAGTTAAACATGAGGCAGCGAAGATGGTTGGAATTGATCAAAGACTATGAGTTGGAGATACATTACCATCCAGGCAAAGCCAATGTTGTTGCAGATGCTCTGAGCAGGAAGAGTCAAGTTAATATGTTGGCCTCGTACCCGATGCCGTATGAGTTAGCCAAAGAGTTCGACAGACTGAGCCTCGGTTTCCTGAACAGTACGCAAGGAGTAACAGTGGAGTTAGAGCCCACCCTAGAGCGGGAGATCAAAGAAGGGCAGAAGGATGATGAAAACATCAACAAGATCCGGCAGCTGATCTTAGAAGGAAGAGGTAAAGACTTTCGAGAGGATGAAGAGGGAGTAATATGGTTCAAGGACCGATTGTGTGTTCCCGACCTCAAACCCATTCGGGAACTGATCCTCAAGGAAGCTCATGAGACAGGCTACTCCATACACCCTGGAAGTGAGAAGATGTATCAGGATTTAAAAAGGAGGTTTTGGTGGTATGGCATGAAAAGAGAGATCGCAGAATATGTCGCCATCTGTGATAGCTGTCAGAGAACCAAAGCAGAGCATCAGAGGCCCGCCGGATTGTTGCAGCATTTGCGGATTCCTCAGTGGAAGTGGGATGAGATCGGGATGGATTTTATAGTTGGCCTACCTCGTACCCGGGCCGGCTATGATTCCATCTGGGTGGTTGTGGACCGCTTAACAAAGGTGGCCCATTTCATACCTGTGAAGACAACATACACCGGAGCAACGTTAGCTGAGTTATACATGTCACGGATAGTCTGCCTTCATGGTGTGCCGAAGAAGATAGTGTCAGATCGAGGAACGCAGTTCACCTCTCATTTTTGGCAGCAGCTACAAGAAGCTTTGGGCACACATTTGAACTTCAGCTCAGCTTATCACCCGCAGACAGACGGTCAGACTGAAAGAACTAATCAGATCCTAGAAGATATGTTGAGAGCCTGTGCGTTGCAAGACAAGTCGAGATGGGACAAAAGGTTACCTTATGCAGAATTCTCCTACAACAATAGTTACCAGGCTAGCTTGAAGATGTCGCCGTTTCAGGCACTCTATGGGCGGAGTTGCAGGACTCCGCTGCACTGGGACCAACCTGGAGAGAGACAGGTGTTTGGCCCCGACATCATACTTGAAGCCGAAGAGAATATCAAAATGGTTCGGGAGAACCTGAAGATAGCACAATCAAGGCAGCGGAGCTATGCAGACCGAAGGAGAAGAGAACTGAGTTTCGAAGTGGGGGATTACGTCTATCTGAAGGTGTCACCTATCAGGGGAGTCAGAAGGTTCGGAGTTAAAGGCAAGTTAGCACCCCGGTACGTTGGACCATATCAGATTCAAGCAAAGCGTGGAGAAGTGGCCTACCAGCTCAACCTACCAGAAAGTTTGTCGGCAGTGCACAATGTGTTCCATGTGTCCCAACTGAAGAAGTGTCTGCGAGTACCAGAAGAACAGTTGCCAGTGGAGGGTTTGGAAGTCCAGGAGGATCTGACATACATAGAGAAGCCAACGCAGATTCTGGAGTTTGCAGATAGAGTCACCCGGAGGAATACCATCAGAATGTGCAAAGTCAGATGGGGTCACCACTCCGAGGAAGAAGCAACCTCGGAACGAGAAGATGACCTGAAGGCCAAATACCCTGAACTCTTTGCTGACCAACCTTGAATCTCGGGGCGAGATTCTTTTAAGGGGGATAGGTTTGTAACACCCTGAATTTGGGGGTATAAAATTTCTTTGCTCATATTCACAAATTCAGGTGTTACTTCCCTTTTCTCATCCTTCCTCATTCTTTTCTTTCTCATTTCTATAGGAGAAAAGTGCTTATTTTATTTGTAATTATAGTTTAATAGGTTAAACCCTAAGGGAGTATGAATTGTTGCATCATGTTGAACCCTAGATTTCACTTTTGCTTGGTGCATAATTCTTGGAAAGTCTAATTTGAATTTGTGGCTTATTTGGATTTGAATCAAATAGAGAAAATAAAAAGAAAAGAGAAAACAAATTTCAGAATAAAAAGAAAAGGAAAGAAGCCCAACCCCGCCGCCCCCTCAGCCTTTCGGCCCAGCTAGGCCCATCCCGCGCACGCGCTCTCCCCCCCCCCGCTCTCTCTGCCCTGGCGGGCCCGCCCGTCAGCGCGGCCGCCTTCCGCGCGCCCGCCCCCGCTTTCCCCTCTCTCTCTGCTCGCGGGCCCGGCCTGTCAACCCCGTCGTCCTCGCGTAACCGCCGCCCGAGCTGCGCGCGGCCGCCTTCTCCGCGCCCACGTCGCGCGTGGAGCTCGCAACCGCCCCGCCCCTGGCCACTTGAGCCCAGAGCCCCACTCGCCCTCTCCCCCTCCCTCATTTGCGCTCCAGCAGACCCCTCTTCCACCTCCCCCTCGCTGCGTGCACGCCCGAGCGCCGCCGCCATAACCCCCCCCGTCGTCCCGAGCTCGTTTCCCCGTCGCCGTTGGAGCTCCGCCGTGCCCGTTGCCACGGTGAGCTTCGCCTCGACGTCCGCAACCCGGGACGCGCCCCAATTCCACCTCCCCCTCCCTATTTCTCTCTGCCCGCGCTCACCCGCCGTCCTCCGTGCAGCCGCGGAGGTCCGCCACCGTCGCCCCGGTCCACCGTCGCGCCATCGCCGCCGCCGAGGAGTCCCCGGAGCCCGCCTTGAGGTAAAGAACCTCTCCTGCCCCCTCCAAACCCGTGTATTGCCTTCTGCCACGTTTAATTCCTCGCCGGAGTAGATTAATGCCACCGCCGAGCCGCTTCGCCGTGAACCGCCCCCCCCTCCGGTGTCCTTGCCCCGACCCAGCCCCCACCGGGCGATTCCCCGTGCCCTCCCCAACCTTCCCGGCCACTCAGGTCGCCCCAGAGACCCGCCAAGCGCCCGCGCCCCTCGTCTCCGGCGAGTCCTCTGCCGCGGGGACGAGCGCCGCCGCCCCAGCTAGCCGTAGGAAAGGCCCAAGCCGGCCACCCGATCCCCGCCGTCCGTCCCAGATCGGGCGGTCCCGTTTTAATTAGGCCGAGCCTAATCCTGGCCGTCCGCCGGAGATCCAGCGGCCCAGGCCCGCTTCCCCCACACCCCGCCTCCCTGCCGTTTGGGCCCCGCCTGTCAGCCCGCCCGCGCGCTCGCGCTGCCCGCCGGTCCCGCCTGTCAGCCCGCTCACGCCCGCGCTGCCGTTTGGGCCCCGCCTGTCAGCCGCTCAGGTCGCCGCGCGCTCGCGCGCCCGCCCGCGGATCTAATCCTGGCCGTCCGCCTGAGATCCAACGGCCGTAGGAGCCCGATACCCCTTCGCCCGCGCGTTTTCTTAAAGAGACCCCCAGTTTTCTGGAATTTAAACCCGCCGTCCCTGGTTTCTCTCAGTTAGGTCCTCGGACCTTTTATTTAATTCAAAATAGGTATTTAGGGTATATTTTTAATCCCCAAACTTGTAAAATTCATAACTTTGTCATATGAACTCCAAATTAAGTGCTTCAAATTGCAAAATGCTCATAGTATTTTTGTCTACCTATTTAAACAATGTTTCCCTGCTGTTTCCATGTACCAATTAATAGTTAATCATTAGGATAGGATTAAGGCTATTGGAACCCTATTTGAGATAATTAGAAGTTGGTAGACTTTAATAAAAGTTGGAGCACTTAAGTTTATGGACTTAAACACCTAAGTTTAGGGACTTAAAACCATGTAATGATTTAATCCCACCACTGACTTAAACCTAATTAGTGGATAATGAATCACTTTGTATAGTCCTCTACCCCAGACCTAGGGAACACCAGAGTGCCTATCCCTTTTCTACTATGAACTTGTGATCTCTTTGCTGCATATGTTTGGTATGTCGCTTTTGTTTGTTATCTTCTCAAGTGCATAGTGTGAATGATTACTTTACGTAGACAACGAGCAATCTGTGTTTCCCGAGGAGGTTGCAGAGGAAGTCCCTGATCAACAGTTTGGTGAAGGCAAGTGTCCTCTGTCCCATTATGTCCTATTCATTTATAACTTACTACCCCGCATTACTTACTTGAAACCTAAGGATTGACTAGCTTTACACTTTACTTTATCCTTGATGACCTTATGGGCTGTTATGGTTAGCATTCTGCTATTGCCTTAACTTAATCAATGAACATGATGTGACTATTTATGATACTGTTATCCTGATGATGTTGATGATCTGGTGATACTCTAGGGGGCTCAGGCTGTTTCCTGAGTACCTCTCCGTAAGGACTTGTTCGTTGAGAGACCACCCGGGATAACAGTGCAACCATGAGGGTGAAATGGGATGCCCTTAGCTGATTAATTGGATGAACTAGAGGTGTAGTTGCTTAGTCGTCGTGCCGTCAATGGGGTCCAGGCACAGTGCTTGCTCTGCCGAGGCTGAGTGCCGAGGTTCTTTCGTTTTGCTCTTTGTTAGTCACTCTCTTACGGGGAGGGGTGCTGTGTTTATCAAACTGGAGAAACCTAACGGGCAGCTATGATCTCTAGGGAATCTTTGTAAAAGCTACGTAGTGATGCCCTGCCGGACCACCTAGGTAGTGGTCAATGGGGATTAGCTCTCCCCGGGTAGAAAGGGAATCATGACTCATGGGTAAAGTGTGCAACCTCTGCAGGGGGTAGTGAAACTGGTATATCAGCCGTGCTCACGGTTAAGAGCAGCCTTGGGATCCTCTTTGATTAGAGATACAGATGGCTCGAGATACAAGGATTATGTTATGGTTTTGGTTCGACTATGATGATGTTGTTCCTCGATGAGGAAATGGTTTACGGGTTGGTTAATGCTAAAATCTGGCTTCTACTAATGATAAATACCTGACCAACTAAAAGCAACTGCTTGAGCCTAACCCCACATAAAGCTAGTCCACCTCAGCCAAACGGGACATTTGCTGAGTACGTTGATGTGTACTCATCCTTGCTTTACCACAAAACACCAGGTTGTCCGCATTGTAACCACTGCTCGGGAGAAGGAGAAGCCGTGGAAGGAGACTTCCAGGAGTTCCAAGACTACGACGAATTCTAGGTGTGGGTTGGCGGCAACCCCCAGTCAGCTGCCTGTGAAGGCCTTAACTTTACTGCGTTTCGCTAGTACTTTGATTTAACTGTTAAGTTGATGACTATGTGGATGTCTATGACTCTGTGATGTAATAAGTTATTACTCTTTTATGTTATTATTCGAGCATTGTGCGATGATGTTCATTTATGTAATCGCTGTGTACGTGAGTTCTGATCCTGGCACGTACATAGTTCGCATTCGGTTTGCCTTCTAAAACCGGGTGTGACAGCCGAACATGGTGTCTCTAGTGAGTTGCTAACGGGTGATCCGAGTGGACGCTCGTGCCCCATTCGATAAGGGTCGGCTAGTGACCCAGAGGCGCGCTCCAAAAGTACCTGCAGGTGATTTGCTGGACCCGGTCCCGTTTGATAGGGTCTGAGGGCTCGATGCCTCCCTCTGATGGGATTCCATTACAGAATCGCTCCTGCTGGTCTCGGAAATGTCCTAGGGTACCTCGGGAGCATAGCCCGAGCCTCGGCCATATATCGGACGTACCCAGAGTCATCCCTCGCTCTGCGTGTTCTGAGGCGGCTGTCGAACCCTTCGGGGGGCCAGCCTTCAAACCCCTGATCAGTAGTGGGCGAGGAGCCCGAGTGGCCTGAGGCGGCTGTTGAACCCTTCCGAGGGGCCAGCCTTCGAACCTCTGACCAGTAGTGGGCGCGGAGCCCGAGTGCTCTGAGGCAGCTGTCGAAACCTTCCGAGGGGCCAGCCTTCGAACCCCTGATCAGTAGGAGGGCTGGGGACCCTCTTCCTTCGTAGAGAAGGATCCCTTTCGGAGTATCCCCTTTCCCGGTCCCTGTAGCAAGAGAGAGAAAGGGGAAGAGGAAAAGGATATGAAATTGAACGATGTGGCGCACCTTTTTTGACGCGGTCATTATGGCGGAGGTGAAGCGTCGCCTGCTTCGCTTGCCAAAGGTGTCGCCTGCCCTGCCGCGGAGTTAATGCGGTGGGACGAGTGGTTCGCGGGGCAGCCGTTGCGCGAGCCGTTCGAGGAACGGAACACGGGCGCGTCGTCTTCACGCCGTGGGAGAGGGCTCTCCTGCTGCCCCAGGAGGGGACGTGAGCCTGCAGACGATTTGATCGCCGCTTCCGCTCGCCTGCTGCCACCATTACTGTCGGCCCACTTTTGGCCATATCGATCGTCGCGCCTTCTCCCGCGACAGGCTGATCTGTGACCGATGCGCCTGGTTGGCACTGTTGGGCTATGCGCTGGGTCGCCTTGAGTCGCGGCACCGGTTCCGCAGTCGAGGAGGCGCAGTATTGGCGTAAGTGGCGGTGCAGTTTTTCGCACGTAGTAACCGGCGCGCCGGTTACATGACGTGTGGGCCTGGGCCTCCATGCTGGTTGCGTTGAAGTCGAAAGGGTGCATCCCCGTGGTGCAGTTGCATGCCGCCTGCATGGTGGTCCGCCCTTTCACCCGCTGGGTTAGGCGAAGGTGGAGGAGTGCTTGTAACCTCTGGGCGGTTACACGCTCTACGCGCGGCGGTTTGGCTTCTTCTGTCCTAGCCAGCTTGCACGACGCGTGGGACCCAACCCCCGTGTCGTAGGGGGAGGACCTTTGAGCGCGTTGGTGAAGACTTAGCCCGCGACGCCTGAGGACGCGAGTGGGGTGAGTCGCCTTTAAAAAGGGATCGACCTCCTGGGTGGTAGCCATGCCTTCACACTTTCCTCATGCATCGCGCCCTTCCGCCTTCCGAGCCCCCGGATGGGGAGCGTCTGTGTTGCTTTCGTCTTGCTGTTGTTGGAGGAGCGCAACTTCGCGGAAGTTGGCACCTTTCAGCCATCGCTCGGCTTCAAGGATTTTCATCAGGCAGCCAGGCTGCATCCCCTCACCAATGGTCACCCAAGACGGTGACCACCAGTTCAACGGTGGGGAGAAGCAAGCCGGGCTGCAGCCTCTTGAAAGGGAATTAGGCTTACACCTAGTTCCTAAATGATTTTGGTGGTTGAATTGCCCAACACAAATAAATTGGACTAACTAGTTTGTTCTAGTGTATAAGTTATACAGGTGCCAAAGGTTCACACTTAGCCAATAAAAAGACCAAGAATTGGGTTCAACAAAGAGAGCAAGGGATAACCGAAGGCAGCCCTGGTCTGGTGCACCGGACTGTCCGGTGTGCCACCGGACAGTGTCCGGTGCACTAGGGAACTCCAAGCCAAACTCTTCACCTTCGGGAAAACTCAGAGGCGCTCCGCTATAATTCACCGGACAGTGTCCGGTGCTCCAAGGAAGAGCGTCTCTGGAACTCGCCAGCTTCGGGAATTCGCTCAGCTATAATTCACCGGACATGTCCGGTGTGCACCAGACTGTCCGGTGAGCCAGCGGAGCAACGACTACTTCGCGCCAACGGTCACCTGCAGAAGCAATTAATGCGCGCCAGAGCACGCAGAAGTCAGGCACGCGCGAAGTGGCGCACCGGACACTCTACAGTGCATGTCCGGTGTGCCACCGGACATCCAGGCGGGCCCAGCAGTCAGAGCTCCAACGGTCGGAACCCAACGGCCTGGTGATGTGGCTGGCGCACCGGACACTGTCCGGTGGCGCACCGGACTGTCCGGTGCGCCATGCGACAGCAACCTCCACCAAACGGCTAGTTTGGTGGTTGGGGTTATAAATACCCCCAACCACCCCACATTCAAGTAATCCAAGTTTCTCACCTTCCAACCACTTACAAGAGCTAGGCATTCAATACAAGACACACCCAAGTGATCAAATCCTCTCCCAATTCCACAAAAGCATTAGTGACTAGAGAGAGTGATTTGTCGTGTTCTTTTGAGCTCTTGCGCTTGGATCGCTTGCTTTCTTTCTCATTCTTTCTTGTGATCAATCCTCAATTGTAACCAAGGCAAGAGACACCAATTGTGTGGTGGTCCTTGCGGGAAGTTTTGTTCCCGGTTGATTTGAGAAGAGAAAGCTCACTCGGTCCGAGGGACCGTTTGAGAGAGGGAAAGGGTTGAAAGAGACCCGGTCTTTGTGACCACCTCAACGGGGAGTAGGTTTCTTGCGATTTGTTTTGCACCCTCTCTCGTGGACTCGATTATATTTCTAACGCTAACCCGGCTTGTAGTTGTGATTAACTTTGCAAATTTCAGTTTCGCCCTATTCACCCCCCCTCTAGGCGACTTTCAATTGGTATCAGAGCCCGGTGCTTCATTAGAGCCTAACCGCTCGAAGTGATGTCGGGAGATCACGCCAAGAAGGAGATGGAGACCGCCGACAAGCCCGCTACAAGCCACGGGAAGGCTTCATCGGAAGAGTCCCGCAAAAAGGGAAAAGGGAAGGAGAAGAAAGCTTCTTCCCACAAGTCGCATCGGAGTGGAGACAAGATAAAGAAGATGAGGAAGGTGGTCTACTACGAGACCGACACTTCATCACCTTCCACCTCCAGCTCCGACACGCCCTCCATAACTTCTAAGCGCCATGAGCGCAAGAAGTTTAGTAAGATCCCCCTACGCTACCCTCGCATTCCTAAACATACACCTTTACTTTCCGTCCCATTAGGCAAACCACCAACTTTTGATGGTGAAGATTATGCTAGGTGGAGTGATTTAATGCGATTTCATCTAACCTCACTCCACAAAAGTATATGGGATGTTGTTGAGTTTGGTGTACAGGTACCGTCCGTAGGGGATGAAGACTATGACGTGAATGAAGTGGCCCAAATCGAGCACTTCAACTCCCAAGCCACAACCATACTCCTCGCCTCTTTAAGCCGAGAGGAGTACAACAAGGTGCAAGGATTAAAGAGCGCCAAGGAAGTTTGGGATGTGCTCAAGACCGCGCACGAGGGTGATGAACTCACCAAGATCACCAAGTGGGAAACGATCGAGGGGGAGCTCGGTCGCTTCCGTCTTCGCCAAGGGGAGGAGCCACAAGATATGTACAACCGGCTCAAAACCTTGGTGAACCAAGTGCGCAACCTCGGGAGCAAGAAAAGGGATGACCACGAGGTGGTTAAGGTTATTCTAAGATCACTTATTTTCCTTAACCCTACTCAAGTACAATTAATTCGTGGTAATCCTAGATACACACTAATGACTCCCGAGGAAGTAACCGGGAATTTTGTGAGCTTTGATTTCATGATCAAGGGATCAAGGAAGATCAACGAGCTTGACGGCCCCTCCACGTCCGAAGCTCAACCGGTCGCATTCAAGGCGACGGAAGAAAAGAAGGAGGAGTCTACACCGAGTAGAACACCCATCGACGCCTCCAAGCTCGACAATGAGGAAATGGCGCTCGTCATCAAGAGCTTCCGCCAAATCCTCAAGCAAAGGAGGGGGAAAGATTACAAGCCCCGCTCCAAGAAGGTTTGCTACAAGTGTGGTAAGCCCGGTCACTTTATAGCAAAATGTCCTATTTCTAGTGACAGTGACAGGGGCAACGACAAGAAGGGGAGAAGAAAGGAGAAGAAGAGATACTACAAGAAGGGCGGCGATGCCCATGTTTGTCACGAGTGGGACTCCGATGAAAGCTCTAGCGACTCCTCCGACGACGAGGACGCCGCCAACATCGCCGTCACCAAGGGACTTCTCTTCCCCAACGTCGGCCACAAGTGCCTCATGGCAAAGGACGACAAAAAGAAGAAGGTTAAATCTAAATCCTCCACTAGATATGAGTCCTCTAGTGATGAAAATGCTAGTGATGAGGAAGATAATTTGCGTACTCTTTTTGCCAACTTAAACATGCAACAAAAAGAGAAATTAAATGAATTAATTAGTGCCATCCATGAGAAGGATGACCTCTTGGACTCCCAAGAGGACTTCCTAATCAAGGAAAACAAAAGGCATGTTAAAGTTAAAAATGCTTATTCTCTAGAAGTTGAAAAATGTGAAAAATTATCTAGTGAACTAAGCACTTGCCATGAGACTATAGACAACCTTAGAAATGAGAATGCTAATTTGTTAGCTAAGGTTGATTCTATTGCTTGTAATGTTTCAATTCCCAATCTTAGAAATGATAATGATGATTTGCTTGCTAAGATTGAAGAATTGAACATTTCTCTTGCTAGCCTTAGAGATGAAAATGAAAAATTGCTTGCTAAGGCTAAGGATCTTGATGTTTGCAATACTATCATTTCCGACCTTAGAAGTAAAAATGACATATTGCATGCTAAGGTTGTAGAATTAAAATCTTGCAAATCATCTACATCTACCGTTGAACATACTTCTATTTGCACTAGATGTAGAGATGTAGATATTAATGCTATACATGATCATATGGCTTCAATTAAACAACAAAATGATCATATAGCAAAATTAGATGCTAAAATTACCGAGCATGAACTTGAAAATGAAAAATTTAAATTTGCTCATAGTATGCTTTATAATGGGAGACGCCCTGGCATTAAGGATGGCATTGGCTTCCAAAAGGGGGACAATGTCAAACTTAATGCCCCTCCTAAGAAATTGTCTGACTTTGTTAAGGGCAAGGCTCCCATGCCTCAAGATAACGAGGGTTACATTTTGTACCCTGTCGGTTATCCTGAGAGCAAAATTAGGAGAATTCACTCCAGGAAGTCTCACTCTGGCCCTAATCATGCTTTTATGTATAAGGGTGAGACATCTAGCTCTAAGCAACCAACCCGTGCTAAGTTGCCTAAGAAGAAAACTCCTAGTGCATCAAATGATCATGACATTTCATTTAAAACTTTTGATGCATCATATGTGTTAACTAACAAATCTGGCAAGATGGTTGCCAAATATGTTGGGGGCAAGCACAAGGGGTCAAAGACTTGTGTTTGGGTACCCAAAGTTCTTGTGTCTAATGCTAAAGGACCCAAAACCATTTGGGTACCTAAAGTCAAGAACTAAAAATGTTTTGTAGGTTTATGCATCCGGGGGCTCAAGTTGGATCATCGACAGCGGGTGCACAAACCACATGACAGGGGAGAAGAAAATGTTCTCCTCCTATGAGAAAAACCAAGATCCCCAACGAGCTATCACATTCGGGGATGGAAACCAAGGTTTGGTCAAAGGATTGGGTAAAATTGCTATATCTCCTGACCATTCCATTTCAAATGTTTTTCTTGTAGATTCTTTACATTGCAATTTGCTTTCTGTTTCTCAATTATGTCAAATGGGCTACAACTGTCTATTTACTGATGTAGGTGTCACTGTCTTTAGAAGAAGTGATGATTCAATAGCATTTAAGGGAGTGTTAGAGGGTCAGCTGTATTTGGTAGATTTTGATAGAGCTGAACTCGACACTTGCTTAATTGCTAAGACTAACATGGGTTGGCTCTGGCACCGCCGACTAGCCCATGTTGGGATGAAGAATCTTCATAAGCTTCTAAAGGGAGAGCACATTCTAGGATTAACAAATGTTCATTTTGAGAAAGACAGGATTTGTAGCGCATGCCAAGCAGGGAAGCAAGTTGGCACTCACCATCCACACAAGAACATCATGACGACTGACAGGCCACTGGAGCTCCTACACATGGATCTATTTGGCCAGATAGCTTACATAAGCATCGGCGGGAGTAAGTACTGTCTAGTTATTGTGGATGATTACTCTTGCTTCACTTGGGTATTCTTTTTGCAGGAAAAATCTCATACCCAAGAGACCTTAAAGGGATTCTTGAGACGAGCTCAAAACGAGTTCGGCTTAAGGATCAAGAAAATTAGAAGCGACAACGGGAAGGAGTTCAAGAACTCACAAATTGAAGGCTTCCTTGAGGAGGAGGGCATCAAGCATGAGTTCTCTTCTCCCTACACGCCGCAACAAAATGGTGTAGTAGAGAGGAAAAATCGAACTCTATTGGACATGGCAAGAACCATGCTTGATGAGTACAAGACTTCGGATCGGTTTTGGGCCGAGGCGGTCAACACCGCTTGCTACGCCATCAACCGGTTATATCTTCACCGAATCCTCAAGAAGACATCATACGAACTCCTTACCGGTAAAAAGCCCAATATTTCATATTTTAGAGTCATTGGTAGCAAATGCTTTATACTTGTTAAAAGAGGTAGAAAATCTAAATTTGCTCCTAAGACTGTAGAAGGCTTTTTACTAGGATATGATTCAAACACAAGGGCATATAGAGTCTTTAACAAGTCCTCTGGACAAGTTGAAGTTTCTTGTGACGTTGTGTTTGATGAAACTAACGGCTCTCAAGTAGAGCAAGTTGATCTTGATGAGATAGGTGTTGAAGAGGCTCCATGCATTGCGCTAAGGAACATGTCCATTGGGGATGTGTGTCCTAAGGAATCCGAAGAGCCTCCAAATGCACAAGATCAACCATCCTCCTCCACGCAAGCATCTCCACCAACTCAAAATGAGGATGAGGCTCAAGTTGATGAAGGAGAAGATCAAGCAAATGAGCCACCTCAAGATGACGACAATGATCAAGGGGGAGATGCAAATGATCAAGACAAGGAGGATGAAGAACCAAGGCCGCCACACCCAAGAGTCCACCAAGCAATCCAACGAGATCACCCCGTCGACACCATCCTCGGCGACATCCATAAGGGGGTAACCACTAGATCTCGTGTTGCACATTTTTGTGAGCATTACTCTTTTGTTTCCTCTATTGAGCCACACAGGGTAGAGGAAGCACTTCAAGATTCGGATTGGGTGGTGGCGATGCAAGAGGAGCTCAACAACTTCACTAGGAATGAGGTATGGCATTTAGTTCCACGTCCTAATCAAAATGTTGTAGGAACCAAATGGGTCTTCCGCAACAAGCAAGACGAGCATGGTGTGGTGACAAGGAACAAAGCCCGACTTGTGGCCAAAGGATACTCCCAAGTCAAAGGTTTGGATTTCGGTGAAACCTATGCACCCGTAGCTAGGCTTGAGTCAATTCGTATATTATTAGCCTATGCTACTTACCATGGCTTCAAGCTTTATCAAATGGACGTGAAGAGTGCCTTCCTCAATGGACCAATCAAGGAAGAGGTCTATGTTGAGCAACCTCCCGGCTTTGAAGATAGTGAGTACCCTAACCATGTCTATAAACTCTCTAAGGCGCTTTATGGGCTCAAGCAAGCCCCAAGAGCATGGTATGAATGCCTTAGAGATTTCCTTATCACTAATGGATTCAAAGTCAGAAAAGTTGATCCTACACTCTTCACTAAAACTCTTGAAAATGACTTGTTTGTATGCCAAATTTATGTTGATGATGTTATATTTGGGTCTACTAACGAGTCTACATGTGAAGAATTTAGTAGAATCATGACACAAAAATTCGAGATCTCTATGATGGGGGAGTTGAAGTACTTCTTAGGATTTCAAGTGAAGCAACTCCAAGAGGGCACCTTCTTAAGCCAAACGAAGTATACTCAAGATATTCTAAACAAGTTTGGAATGAAGGATGCCAAGCCCATCAAGACACCCATGGGAACCAATGGGCATCTCGACCTCGACACGGAAGGTAAGTCCGTGGATCAAAAGGTATACCGGTCGATGATTGGATCTTTACTCTACTTATGTGCATCACGACCGGATATTATGCTTTCCGTATGCATGTGTGCAAGATTCCAAGCCGACCCTAAGGAAGCTCACCTTACGGCCGTGAAACGAATCTTGAGATATTTAGTTTATACTCCTAAGTTTGGGCTTTGGTATCCTAGGGGATCCACATTTGATTTAATTGGTTATTCGGATGCCGATTGGGCAGGGTGTAAGATCAATAGAAAGAGCACATCGGGGACTTGCTAGTTCTTGGGAAGGTCCTTGGTGTCTTGGGCTTCAAAGAAGCAAAATTCCGTAGCTCTTTCTACCGCCGAAGCCGAGTACATTGCCACAGGACATTGTTGCGCGCAACTACTTTGGATGAGGCAAACCCTTAGGGACTATGGTTACAAATTAACCAAAGTTCCTCTTCTATGTGATAATGAGAGTGCAATCCGCATGGCGGATAATCCCGTTGAGCATAGCCGCACTAAACACATAGCCATTCGGTATCATTTTCTAAGGGATCACCAACAAAAGGGAGATATCGAGATTTCATATATTAACACTAAAGATCAATTAGCCGATATCTTTACCAAGCCACTAGGTGAACAAACTTTTAACAAACTTAGGCATGAGCTAAATATTCTTGATTCTAGGAACTTCTTTTGTTGATTTGCACACATAGCTCATTAATATACCTTTGATCATGTCTCTTTTATGTATTATGACTAATGTGTGTTCAAGTCTATTTCAAACCAAGTCATAGGTATATTGAAAGAAAATTGGAGTCTTCGGCGAAGACAAAGGCTTCCACTCCGTAACTCATCCTTCGCCGTCACTCCGAGCAACTCTCCATCTTTGGGGGAGAAAAGGACTCCGTCTTTGGTATAATCTTCACTCATTTATTTATGACCAAAGGGGGAGAGAGTAATTCTTAAGGGCTTATATTTCACTCTAGTATCCGTTTTTGGCGATTCATGCCAAAGGGGGAGAGAGTATTAGCCCAAAGCAAAAAGGACCGCACCACCACCTAATTTTAAAACTAAGGATTTTCAATTGGAAATTTCAAATTGGTATCTTATTGTGTTCAAAAGGGGGAGAAAGTAGTATTTTCAAAATCGATATCTTAAAACCCTCTTGAACACTAAGAGGAGAAATTTATTGAGAGGAAGTTTTGTTTAGTCAAAGGAAAAGCATTTGAAACAGGGGGAGAAAATTTCAAATCTTGAAAATGCTTTGCAAAATCTTATTCACTTACCTTTGACTATTTGCAAAAAGACTTTGAAAAGAATTTACAAAAGAATTTGAAAAAACAAAATATGTGGTGCAAGCGTGGTCCAAAATGTCAAAAATTGAAGAAACAATCCATGCATATCTTATGAATAGTTTTATTGGCTCAATTCCAAGTAACCCGTGCACTTATATTATGCAAACTAGTTCAATTATGCACTTCTATATTTGCTTTGGTTTGTGTTGGCATCAATCACCAAAAAGGGGGAGATTGAAAGGGAATTAGGCTTACACCTAGTTCCTAAATGATTTTGGTGGTTGAATTGCCCAACACAAATAAATTGGACTAACTAGTTTGTTCTAGTGTATAAGTTATACAAGTGCCAAAGGTTCACACTTAGCCAATAAAAAGACAAAGAATTGGGTTCAACAAAGAGAGCAAGGGATAACCGAAGGCAGCCCTGGTCTGGCGCACCGGACTGTCCGGTGTGCCACCAGACAGTGTCCGGTGCACCAGGGAACTCCAAGCCAAACTCTTCACCTTTGGGAAAACTCAGAGGCGCTCCGCTATAATTCACCGGACTGTCCGGTGTACACCGGACAGTGTCCGGTGCTCCAAGGAAGAGCGTCTCTGGAACTCGCCAGCTTCGGGAATTCGCTCAGCTATAATTCACCGGACATGTCCGGTGTGCACCGGACTGTCCGGTGAGCCAGCGGAGCAACGACTACTTCGCGCCAACGGTCACCTGCAGAAGCAATTAATGCGCGCCAGAGCGCGCAGAAGTCAGGCACGCGCGAAGTGGCGCACCAGACACTCTAAAGTGCATGTCCGGTGTGCCACCGGACATCCAGGCGGGCCCAGCAGTCAGAGCTCCAACGGTCCGAACCCAACGGCCTGGTGACGTGGCTGGCGCACCGGATACTGTCCGGCGGCGCACCGGACTGTCCGGTGCGCCATGCGACAGCAGCCTCCACCAAACGGCTAGTTTGGTGGTTGGGGTTATAAATACCCCCAACCACCCCACATTCAAGTAATCCAAGTTTCTCACCTTCCAACCACTTACAAGAGCTAGGATTCAATACAAGACACACCCAAGTGATCAAATCCTCTCCCAATTCCACAAAAGCATTAGTGACTAGAGAGAGTGATTTGTCGTGTTCTTTTGAGCTCTTGCGCTTGGATCACTTGCTTTCTTTCTCATTCTTTCTTGTGATCAATCCTCAATTGTAACCAAGGCAAGAGACACCAATTGTGTGGTGGTCCTTGCGAGGAAGTTTTGTTCCCGGTTGATTTGAGAAGAGAAAGCTCACTCGGCCCGAGGGACCGTTTGAGAGAGGGAAAGGGTTGAAAGAGACCCGGTCTTTGTGACCACCTCAATGGGGAGTAGGTTTGCGAGAACCGAACCTCGGTAAAACAAATCCGCGTGTCACACTTCTTATTCGCTTGCGATTTGTTTTGCACCCTCTCTCGCGGACTCGATTATATTTCTAACGCTAACCCGGCTTGTAGTAGTGATAAACTTTGCAAATTTCAGTTTCGCCCTATTCACCCTCCTCTAGGCGACTTTCACCTCTGCCCCGCCCTCAGCTTCAAGGATCTTCATCATCCTTGTTGGGGAGGAGGGCGAGGCGAGCCGGGGCCTGCCTTTGCGTGGGCTGGCGTCCCGCTTCTTCCTCCGGCTTCTGGTGGTGGAAACCATCCTCTAGCTCTGCGGAGGGGGCGTCCTCCAGCCATGCCGGGGAAGGCAAACTGTTGCTGCCCAGCCAGGGTGCAGCATTCCGTCCTCTATCCGGGCGACGGTGGCCAGCCACACCAGGGGGTCTCACAACACGTCGTACGCCGCGAGGGAGGTACTCGTGTTCTGGGACGGTCCCATTCTCGTTTTTGTGGCGAGGATGGGAGTGAGGACCTGCCGGTGCGCTTTGGGGCGGCCGGCGCTCGCTGGTGCGGTGTTGGTGGGCAGGTGGACGCCGCCGTCGGTGCTGAGGTGGTGGCAGCTGGAGAAGGCCTCTCCACCGACGAGATTGTCGGCGCCATCTGCGCTCCGGGCCTCCGGCTCTTTGGCTTTGATAGCTTGTCCTCGCCCCTCGAGCGGGGACGTGGGTGACGGCCTTGTCGCAGCAGCGTCTGCCCTGAGGTCATCGCTGCTGCTGTTTGGCCGCCCGGAGCGGAGGTCGTTGTCGCTGCTGCAGGAGTGGGCGGCGGCGAGCCACCTAGAAGTTGTCGTCCCGCAGGCCCTCCGGTGTGGGGGGTTGTTCGTACCTGCGGGAGTGGAACTGGAGTTCCATTGGTAATGGCATCTTGAGTGCCGGTGTCTGTTCATTGTGGCTGTCGGGGCCTGAACATCTTGGTATTTGAATGCAATATCGTGTTTCCTCCTTGTTTCGAGTACCAGGACTCGCCTGTCGGCTAGCTGAACCGCTTAACCGAGCGTGAGTTGCTGTGTGCGGAAGGTGACGAGTGAGGTATCCGTATCCCGGAGGCGTAGGAGTCCCTCGGCTCGGTCGGCCTTGCCACCCGAGGCTTCTCTTGCTCAGTTAAAGAAACCCTCGGCCGCTCTGCGATGAGCCGGAGCCGGAGGCAGCGGTGTCAGCATGGACAGAGGCGGAGTTGGCTCAAAAAGGGGGCTTCGTCGGCCCAGGAGCAGGGGACTTCCCAGGCCAAGGAGGCGTAGCAGCAGCGGCTGGAACCTAGCCAGGTCGTCCACTGGCGGGACCAACCCTGGAGTCGGGCTGCCGAGGCCATGAGCCGGGCTGATGTCTCCGGGGGACAGCTGGCTGAGGCTACGGAGCGGCCGGTCAAGCTGTCTGCTCGGGCCGGGTTCCTGGAGGAGACCCTAGCGGCGATGGCCCAAGCGTGGTGCCGATATCTTCCTTCGAGGTGGAGATCCTCCGACCATGTCGCTGTCCGAGGCCGGGTCGGATTCCGCCGAAGGTGGAGACGATGCCGAGGGTGCTGCTGCTCCCACTTTTGATGTCTGAACCTGCAGGAATAGTTTGCCTGTAGTGTGCGTATGTTTTTTGCGGCCGCCGAGGCCCAAACATATCATCGTCGTGTTGTAAAGCTGCGTTTCTTTTCCTCTTGTTTCGAGTATTAGGACTTGTTTGTCGGTAGCAGAATCGCTCATCCGAGCGAGAGTTACTTATTGCGGAAGGTGATGAGTGAGGTATCCGTATCTCGGAGGCGTAGGAGTCCCTCAGCTCGGTCGACCTTCGCCGCTTACGTGTACTCTTGCTCATCCGCGGGATTCTGTTATCGATATAGTCGAGAAGGCACGAAAAATCGTTTTGGCAGAAAAGTTTTCGAGCGTTAAGACTTGTTTGGTCAGCAGAATCGCTTATTCGAGCATGAGTTACTTATCGCGGAAGGTGATGAGTGAGGTATCCGTATCCCGGAGGCGTAGGAGTCCCTCGGCTCGGTCGGCCTTGCCGCTTACGCGTACTCCGTCGTTTTCAGGATCCCACTATCAAAGTAGTCGAAAAGCGCGAAAGATGTTCTGGCAGAAAGACTTTTTCCGAGGGAAATTTTGACGCAGAGGGGGTTCCCCCCTTCTAGCCCCTGAGGGAGGGTCGGGCTTTGCCGAGGCAAGGCTAACCCTTCCTTGATGGTTAGACTTTATTTGTGTATGTAAAGAGAACGAGGTATATGAACGACTTGAAAACATCTTAAGGGTAAAAGCGACGTAGCTGTCGGATGTTCCAAGCGTTGTTGTAGACCTCGCCTTGACTGTTGGCCAGCTTGTATGTTCCGGGCTTCAAAATCTTGGCGATGATGAACGGCCCTTCCCAGGGAGGCGTGAGCTTGTGGCGCCCTCGGGCATCCTGTCATAGCCGAAGCACCAAGTCGCACACCTGGAGGTCTCGGGACCGAACCCCTCGGACATGGTAGCGTCGCAGGGACTGCTGATACCATGCCTAGTGTAGTAAGGCCATGTCCCAAGCCTCTTCCAGCTGGTCTAGTGAGTCTTCTCGGCTGGCCTGGTTGCTTTGGTCGTCGTACGCCCTCGTCCTCGGGGAACTGTATTCTAAGTCTATGGGCAAGATAGCCTCGGCCCCATAGACTAGAAAGAACGGCGTGAAGCCCGTGGCTCGGCTTGGTGTTGTCCTCAGACTCCAGACCACCGAGGGGAGTTCCTTCATCCATCGCCTACCGAACTTGTTGAGGTCGTTGTAGATTCTCGGCTTAAGTCCCTGCAGAATCATGTCGTTGGCACGTTCTACCTGCCCATTCGTCATGGGGTGAGCTACGGCGGCCCAGTCCACCCAGATGTGGTGGTCCTTGCAGAAATCCAGGAACTTCCTGCCCGTGAACTGGGTGCCGTTGTCGGTGATGATGGAGTTCGGGACCCTAAAGCGATGGATGATGTTGGTGAAGAACGCTACCGCCTGCTCGGACCTGATGCTGTTTAGGGGTCGGACCTCAATCTACTTGGAGAATTTGTCGATAGCAAACAACAGGTGCGTGAATCCCCCGAGTGCCTTCTGCAAGGGACCGACGAGGTCCAAACCCCACACAGCAAACGACCAGGTGATGGGTATTGTTTGCAGGGCCTGAGCGAGCAGGTGCGTCCGCCTTGCGTAGAATTGACACCCTTGGCAGGTGCGTACAATCCTAGTGGCGTCGGCCACCACGGTTGGCCAGTAGGAGCCTTGTCGGAAGGCATTTTCAACGAGGGCTCGAGGCGTTGCGTGATGACCGCAAGCCCCCGAGTCTATTTCTTGCAATAGCTCCTGACCTTCGGCGATGGATATGCATCGCTGGAGGATGCCTGAGGTGCTGCGGTGGTAGAGCTCCTTCTTGTCACCCAGCAAGACGAATGACTTGGCGCGCCGCGCCAGTCGCCGAGCTTCGGCTCTGTCGAGGGGTAGCTCTCCTTGGTGGAGATATTGCAGGTATGGGGTCTGCCAGTTTCGATTAGGCGTGACCCCATTCCGCTGTTCCTCGATGCGCAATGCCTCACCCTCGGGCTGAGCCGAGGGTGCCTCGGGACAATCGCGACGCTGACCACCTGATTGGTTGCGGCTACGTAGATCAAGAGGGCTTCTCCGGCAGCGGGGGGCACCAGGATGGGTGCGCTTGTAAGGAGCGCCTTTAAGTTCCCGAGGGCTTCCTCGGCCTCGGGGGTCCAAGTGAAGCGCTCGGGCTTCCTTAAGAGGCGATACAGGGGTAGGCCTCTTTCGCCGAGGCGCGAGATGAAGCGGCTCAGAGCCGCAAGGCATCCCATGACCCTTTGTACTCCTTTCAAGTCCTTGATGGGCCCCATGTTGGTGATGGCCGCGATTTTCTCTGGGTTGGCCTCGATGCCCCGCTCGGAGACGATGAACCCCAAGAGCATGCCTCGGGGGGCTCTGAAGACACACTTCTCGGGATTGAGTTTTACGCCTTTCGCCTTGAGACACTTGAATGTCGTTTCAAGGTCAGAGAGGAGGTCAGAGGCTTTCCTCGTCTTGACTACGATGTCATCGACGTAAGTCTCGACCGTTCGGCCAATGTGCTCTCCGAACACGTGGTTCATGCACCTTTGGTATGTCGCGCCTGCATTCCTTAAACCGAATGGCATAGTAATATAGCAGTACATGCCAAAGGGTGTGATGAAAGAGGTCGCGAGCTGGCCGGACTCTTTCATCCTGATTTGGTGATACCCTAAGTAGGCATCAAGGAATGATAGGGTTTCGCACCCAGCAGTGGAATCCACGATTTGATCGATGCGAGGCAGAGGGTAGGGAACCTTCGGACATGCTTTGTTTAGACTAGTATAGTCTACACACATCCTCCACTTCCCACCTTTCTTTTTCACAAGCACAGGGTTGGCTAGCCATTCGGGATGGAATACCTCTTTGACGAACCCTGCAGCCATCAGCTTGTGGATCTCCTCACCTATGGCTCTGCGCTTTTCTTCGTCGAATCGGCGCAGAGGCTGCTTCACGGGTCGGGCTCCAGCTCGGATATCCAGCGAGTGCTCGGCGACATCCCTCGGTATGCCAGGCATGTCCGAGGGACTCCACGCAAAAACCTCGGCGTTCGCGCGGAGAAAGTCGATGAGCACTGCTTCCTATTTGGGGTCGAGCTCGGAGCCAATCCAGACTTGCTTGGAAGCATCGTTGCTGGGGTCGAGAGGGACGGACTTAACCGCCTCTGCTGGCTCGAAGTTGCCGGCGTGGCGCTTCGCATCTGGCACCTCCCTGGAGAGGCTCTCCAGGTCGGCGATGAGGGCCTCGGATTCGGTGAGGGCCTCAGCGTACTCCACACGCTCCACGTCGCATTCGTACGCGTGTCGGTACGTGGATCCGACGGTGATGACCCCGTTGGGGCCCGACATCTTGAGCTTGAGGTAGGTGTAGTTGGGGACGACCATGAACTTGGCGTAGCATGGTCTCCCCAGCACTGCGTGGTAGGTTCCTCGGAACCCGACCACCTCGAACGTGAGGGTTTCCTTTCTTAAGTTGGAGGGAGTCCCGAAGCAGACAGGCAGATCGAGTTGCCCAAGGGGTTGGACGCGCTTCCCGGGGATGATCCCGTGAAAGGGCGCCGTACCGGCCCGGATCGTGGACTGATCGATCTACAAGAGCCCGAGGGTCTCGGCGTAGATGATGTTGAGGCTGCTGCCTCCGTCCATGAGGACCTTGGTAAGCCTGACGTTGCCAATGACGAGATCGACAACGAGCGGGTACTTTCCTGGGCTCGGCACGCGGTCGGGGTGGTCGCCTTGGTCGAAGGTGATGGGCTTGTCGGACCAGTCTAGGTAGACTGGCGCCGCCACCTTCACCGAGCAGACCTCCCGGCTCTCTTGCTTGCGGAGCCCAGCCGAGGTGTTCGCCACTTGCCCCCCGTAGATCATGAAGCAGTCGTGGACCTCGGGGAACTCCTCTGCATTGTGGCCCTCATTCTTGTCGTTGTCGTGGGCTCTGCCACCTTCCGCCGGGGGCCCGGCCTTGTGGAAGTAGCGCCGAAGCATGACACACTCCTCAAGAGTGTGCTTGACGGGACCCTGATGATAGGGGCACGACTCCTTGAGCATCTTGTCGAACAGGTTGGCCCCTCCGGGAGGCTTCCGAGGGTTCCTGTGCTCGGTGGCAGCGACAAGATCTGCGTCGGCGGCGTCGCGTTTCGCTTGCGACTTCTTCTTGCCCTTCTTCTTTGCGCCGCGCTGAGCGGACGCCTCGGGGACGTCTTCCTACTGGCGCCCCTGAGGCTGCTTGTCCTTCCGGAAGATGGCTTCGACCGCCTCCTAGCCAGAGGCAAACTTGGTGGCGATGTCCATCAGCTCGCTCGCCCTGGTGGGAGTCTTGCGACCCAGCTTGCTCACCAGGTCACGGTAAGTGGTGCCGGCGAGGAACGCGCCGATGACATCTGAGTCGGTGATGTTAGGCAGCTCGGTGCGCTGCTTCGAAAATCGCCGGATGTAGTCCCGCAGGGATTCTCCCGGCTGCTGGTGGCAGCTTCGGAGATCCCAGGAGTTCCCAGGGCGCACGTATGTGCCCTGGAAGTTTCCGGCAAAGGCTTTGACCAGGTCGTCCCAGTTGGAGATCTGCGCAGGAGGCAGATGCTCCAGCCAGGCCCGGGCAGAATCGGAGAGGAACAGGGGGAGGTTGCGGATGATGAGGTTGTCATCGTCCGTTCCACCCAGCTGGCAGGCCAGCCAGTAGTCCACAAGCCACAGTTCCGACCTTGTTTCCCCCGAGTACTTGGTGATGGTAGTCGAGGTTCGGAACCGGGTCAGGAACGACGCCCGTCGTATGGCCCGGCTGAAAGCTTGCGGACTGGGTGGTTCGGGCGAGGGGCTCCGATCCTCCCCGCTGTCGTAGCGTCCCCCACGCCTGGGGTGGTAGCCTCGGCGCACTTTCTCGTCGTGGTGGGCTCGACGGTCGCGGCGGTGGTGCTCGTTGCTGAGGCGACCCGGGGCTGCAGGCGTTGTGTCCCGCGTGCGCCCGGTGTGGACCGAGGCTTCCCGCATGAATCGGGATGTCGCGGCGTGATGCTCCGGGGGGTACCCCTGCCTTTGGGAGGTAGAGCTTTCGGCCCGTCGGACCGCGGCATCCTCCAGGAGATTCTTAAGCTCTCCCTGGATACGCCGCCCCTCGGGAGTGGATGGTTCCGGCATCGCTCGGAGTAGTATTGCTGCTGCAGCCAGGTTCTAGCCGACCCCACTGGAAACCGGGGGCAGCCTTGCCCTGACATCGTCAGCGATGTGGTGCTGGATGTCCTAGGGCAGGTGACGAGTGATAGTCGCCTAGAGGGGGGGGGGTGAATAGGGCGAAGCTGAAATTTACAAATATAAATACAACTACAAGCCGGGTTAGCGTTAGAAATATAAACGAGTCCGAGAGAGAGGGTGCAAAACAAATCCCAAGCGAATAAGCAAGTGAGACACGGAGATTTGTTTTACCGAGGTTCGGTTCTTGCAAACCTACTCCCCGTTGAGGAGGCCACAAAGGCCGGGTCTCTTTCAACCCTTCCCTCTCTCAAACGGTCCCTCGGACCGAGTGAGCTTTTCTTCTCAAATCAAAGCCGGGAACAAAAACTTCCCCGCAAGGGCCACCACACAATTGGTGCCTCTTGCCTTGATTACAATGGAGTTGTGATCTCAAGAACAAGTGAGAAAGAAAAGAAGCGATCCAAGCGCAAGAGCTCAAATGAACACGGCAAATCACTCTCACTAGTCACTAGGGCTTAGTGTGGAATTGGAGAGGATTTGATCTCTTTAGTGTGTCTAGAATTGAATGCTAGAGCTCTTGTAGTAGTTGAGAAGTGGAAAACTTGGATGCTATGAATGGAGGGGTGGTTGGGGTATTTATAGCCCCAACCACCAAACTTGACCGTTGGCTGGAGGCGTCTGCGCGATGGCGCACCGGACAGTCCGGTGCACACCGGACAGTCCGGTGCCCCCTGCCACGTCATCACTGCCGTTGGATTCTAGCCGTTGGAGCTCCTGACATGTGGGCCCGCCTGGGTGTCCGGTGCACACCGGACAGGTACTGTTTGATGTCCGGTGTGCCAGCATGGGCGATTCTGACTTCTGCGCGCGCAGACGGCGCATTGAATGCGCGGCAGAGAGCCGTTGGCGCGGAGACGACCGTTGTCCCGGAGTTGCACCGGACAGTCCGGTGCACACCGGACAGTCCGGTGAATTATAGCGGACGAGCCGTTGGCTTTTCCCGAAGCTGGCGAGTTCCTGAGGCCGACCTCCTTTGGCGCACCGGACACTGTCCGGTGTACACCGGACAGTCCGGTGAATTTTAGCCGAGTCGCCCCTGGAATTCCCGAAGGTGAAGAGTTTGAGTCTGAGTCCCCTGGTGCACCGGACAGGTACTGTTCACTGTCCGGTGGCACACCGGACAGTCCGGTGCGCCAGACCAGGGGTGCCTTCGGTTGCCCCTTTGCTCCTTTATTGAATCCAAAACTTGGTCTTTTTATTGGCTGAGTGTGAACCTTTTACACCTGTATAATCTATAGACTTGGGCAAACTAGTTAGTCCAAAGATTTGTGTTGGGCAATTCAACCACCAAAATTATTTAGGAACTAGGTGTAAGCCTAATTCCCTTTCAATCTCCCCCTTTTTGGTGATTGATGCCAACACAAACCAAAGCAAATATAGAAGTGCATAATTGAACTAGTTTGTATAATGTAAGTGTAAAGGTTGCTTGGAATTGAGCCAATAAAACTACTTACAAGATATGCATGGAATGTTTCTTTCTTATTTAGCATTTTGGACCACGTTTGCACCACATGTTTTGTTTTTGCAAATTCTTTTGTAAATCCATTTCAAAAGATCTTTTGCAAATAGTCAAAGGTAAATGAATAAGAGTTTGCAAAGCATTTTCAAGATTTGAAATTTTCTCCCCCTGAATCAAATGCTTTTCCTTTGACTAAACAAAACTCCCCCTAAAAGAGATCCACCTCTTAGTGTTCAAGAGGGTTTTGATATATCATTTTGAAATACTACTTGCTCCCCCTTTGAACATAATAGGATACCAATTGATAAATACTTCTTTGAAAACACTAAGTTTTTGAATTTAGTGGTGGTGGTGCGGTCCTTTTGCTTTGGGCTCATTTCTCCCCCTTTTTGGCATGAATCGCCAAAAACGGAATCATTAGAGCCCTTGAAGTAAGTTCTTCCTCTTTGGTCATAAATGAATGAGTTAAGATTATACCAAAGACGAAGTCCGGTCCTTTTGCTTTTGAGCTTTTACTCTCTCCCCCAAGGATGAAGTCCTTTTCTTTGATGCTCATTTCTCCCCAAGGAATAGAGAGTTGCTCGGAGTGATGGCGAAGCATGAGTTACGGAGTGGAAGCCTTTGTCTTCGCCGAAGACTCCAATTCCCTTTCAATATACCTATGACTTGGTTTGAAATAGACTTGAAAACATATTAGTCATAGTACATAAAAGAGATATAATCAAAGGTATTCAAAAGAGCTATGTGTGCAAGCTAGCAAAAGAAATTTCTAGAGTCAAGAATATTGAGCTCATGCCTAAGTCTGGTAAAAGATTGTTCATCAAGAGGCTTGGTAAAGATATCGGCTAATTGACCTTTAGTGTTAATGTAAGAAATCTCGATATCTCCCTTTTGTTGGTGATCCCTAAGAAAATGATACCGAATGGCTATGTGCTTAGTGCGGCTGTGCTCGACGGGATTGTCGGCCATTTTGATTGCACTCTCATTATCACATAGCAAAGGGACTTTGGTTAATTTGTAACCGTAGTCCCGCAGGGTTTGCCTCATCCAAAGTAATTGCGCGCAACAATGGCCTGCGGCAATGTACTCGGCTTCGGCGGTGGAAAGAGCGACCGAATTTTGCTTCTTTGAAGCCCAAGACACCAAGGATCTTCCCAAGAACTGGCAAGTCCCCGATGTGCTCTTCCTATTAATTTTGCATCCCGCCCAATCGGCATCCGAATAACCAATCAAATCAAATGTGGATCCCCGAGGGTACCAAAGCCCAAACTTAGGTGTATAAGCCAAATATCTCAAGATTCGTTTTACGGCCGTAAGGTGTGATTCCTTAGGGTCGGATTGGAATCTTGCACACATGCAAACGGAAAGCATAATGTCCGGTCGAGATGCACATAAATAAAGCAATGAACCAATCATCGACCGGTATACCTTTTGATCCACGGACTTACCTCCCGTGTCGAGGTCGAGATGCCCATTAGTTCCCATGGGTGTCTTGATGGGTTTGGCATCCTTCATCCCAAACTTGGTTAGAATGTCTTGAGTGTACTTCGTTTGGCTAATGAAGGTGCCCTCTTGGAGTTGCTTGACTTGGAATCCCAGAAAATACTTCAACTCCCCCATCATTGACATCTCGAATTTCTGTGTCATGATCCTACTAAACTCTTCACATGTAGACTCGTTAGTAGACCCAAATATAATATCATCAACATAAATTTGGCATACAAACAAGTCATTTTTAAGAATTTTAGTAAAGAGTGTGGGATCGGCTTTTCCGACTTTGAAGCCATTAGCAATAAGGAAATCTCTAAGGCATTCATACCATGCTCTTGGGGCTTGCTTGAGCCCATAAAGCGCCTTAGAGAGCCTATAAACATGGTTAGGATACTCACTGTCTTCAAAGCCGGGAGGTTGCTCAACATAGACCTCTTCCTTAATCGGTCCATTGAGGAAGGCACTTTTCACGTCCATTTGATAAAGCTTAAAGCCATGATAAGTAGCATAGGCCAATAATATGCGAATTGACTCAAGCCTAGCTACGGGTGCATAGGTTTCACCAAAATCCAAACCTTCGACTTGGGAGTATCCCTTGGCCACAAGTCGTGCTTTGTTCCTTGTCACCACACCATGCTCATCTTGCTTGTTGCGGAAGACCCATTTGGTTCCTACAACATTTTGATTAGGACGTGGAACTAAATGCCATACCTCATTTCTAGTGAAGTTGTTGAGCTCCTCTTGCATCGCCACCACCCAATCCGAATCTTGGAGAGCTTCCTCTACCCTGTGTGGCTCAATAGAGGAAACAAAAGAGTAATGTTCACAAAAATGAGCAACCCGAGATCGAGTAGTTACCCCCTTTTGAATGTCACCGAGGATGGTGTCGACGGGGTGATCTCGTTGGATTGCTTGGTGGACTCTTGGGTGTGGCGGTCTTGGTTCTTCCTCATCCTCCTTTTCTTGATTATTTTCATCTCCCCCTTGATCATTGCCATTATCTTGAGGTGGCTCATCTTCTTGATTTTGCCCTTCATCATCTTGAGCCTCATCCTCATTTTGGGTTGGTGGAGATGCTTGCATGGAGGAGGATGGTTGATCTTGTGCATTTGGAGGCTCTTTGGATTCCTTAGGACACACATCCCCAATGGACATGTTCCTTAGCGCGATGCATGGAGCCTCTTCATTACCTATCTCATCAAGATCAACTTGCTCTACTTGAGAGCCGTCAGTTTCATCAAACACAACGTCACATGAGACTTCAACTAGTCCAGTGGACTTGTTAAAGACCCTATATGCCCTTGTGTTTGAGTCATAACCAAGTAAAAAGCCTTCTACAGTTTTAGGAGCAAATTTAGATTTTCTACCTCTTTTAATAAGAATAAAGCATTTGCTACCAAAAACTCTAAAATATGAAATGTTGGGCTTTTTACCGGTTAGGAGTTCATATGATGTCTTCCTGAGGATTCGGTGAAGATATAACCGGTTGATGGCGTAGCAGGCGGTGTTGACCGCTTCGGCCCAAAACCGGTCCGGTGTCTTGTACTCATCAAGCATGGTTCGTGCCATGTCCAATAGAGTTCGATTCTTCCTCTCCACTACACCATTTTGTTGTGGAGTGTAGGGAGAAGAGAACTCATGCTTGATGCCCTCCTCCTCAAGGAAGCCTTCGATTTGTGAGTTCTTGAACTCCGTCCCATTGTCGCTTCTTATTTTCTTGATCCTTAAGCTGAACTCATTTTGAGCCCGTCTCAAGAATCCCTTTAAAGTCTCTTGGGTTTGAGATTTTTCCTGTAAAAAGAATACCCAAGTGAAGCGAGAATAATCATCCACTATTACAAGACAATACTTACTCCCGCCGATGCTTATGTAAGCAATCGGGCCGAATAGATCCATGTGGAGTAGCTCAAGCGGCCTGTCGGTCGTCATGATGTTCTTGTGTGGATGATGGACTCCAACTTGCTTCCCTGCTTGACATGCGCTACAAATCCTGTCTTTCTCAAAATGAACATTTGTTAATCCTAAAATGTGTTCTCCCTTTAGAAGCTTATGAAGATTCTTCATCCCAACATGGGCTAGTCGGCGGTGCCAGAGCCAACCCATGTTAGTCTTAGCAATTAAGCATGTGTCGAGCTCAGCTCTATTAAAATCTACTAAGTATAGCTGACCCTCTAACACACCCTTAAATGCTATTGAATCATCACTTCTTCTAAAGACAGTGACACCTACATCAGTGAATAGACAGTTGTAGCCCATTTGACATAATTGAGAAACAGAAAGCAAGTTGTAATCTAAAGAATCTACAAGAAAAACATTGGAAATAGAATGGTCAGGAGATATAGCAATTTTACCCAATCCTTTGACCAAACCTTGATTTCCATCCCCAAATGTGATAGCTTGTTGGGGATCTTGATTTTTCTCATATGAGGAGAACATCCTTTTCTCCCCGGTCATGTGGTTTGTGCACCCGCTGTCGAGTATCCAACTTGAGCCTCCGGATGCATAAACCTACAAAACAATTTTAGTTCTTGACTTTAGGTACCCAAATGGTTTTGGGTCCTTTGGCATTAGACACAAGAACTTTGGGTACCCAAACACAAGTCCTTGACCCCTTGTGCTTGCCCCCAACATATTTGGCAACTACTTTGCCGGATTTGCTAGTAAGCACATAAGATGCATCAAAAGTTTTAAATGAAATGGCATGATCATTTGATGCATTAGGAATTTTCTTCTTAGGCAACTTAGCATGGGTTGGTTGCCTAGAACTAGATGTCTCACCCTTATACATATAAGCATGATTAGGGCCAGAGTGAGACTTCCTAGAATGAATCTTTCTAATTTTGCTCTCAGGATAGCCGGCAGGGTACAAAATGTAACCCTCGTTATCCTGAGGCATGGGAGCCTTGCCCTTAACAAAGTTAGATAAGTTCTTTGGAGGGGCATTAAGTTTGATATTGTCTCCCCTTTGGAAGCCAATGCCATCCTTGATGCCAGGGCGTCTCCCATTATAGAGCATACTTCTAGCAAATTTAAATTTTTCATTTTCTAAGTTATGCTCGGCAATTTTAGCATCTAATTTTGCTATATGATCATTTTGTTGTTTAATTAAAGCCATATGATCATGAATAGCATCAATATCAACATTTCTACATCTAGTACAAATAGTGACATGCTCAATGGCAGATGTAGATGGTTTGCAAGAATTAAGTTCAACAATCTTAGCACGAAGTATATCATTCTTATCTCTAAGATCGGCAATTGTAATTTTGCAAACATCAAAATTTTTAGCCTTAGCAATCAAATTTTCATTCTCTAATCTAAGGCTAGCAAGAGAAATGTTTAATTCTTCAATCCTAGCAAGCAAATCATCATTACTATCTCTAGAATTGGGAATTGAAACATTACAAACATGTGAATCAACCTTAGCATTTAAGATAGCATTTTCATTTCTAAGGTTGTCAATCATCTCACGACAAGTGCTTAGCTCACTAGATAGTTTTTCACATTTCTCAATTTCCAGAGCATAAGCCTTTTTAACCTTAACATGTTTCTTGTTTTCTTTAATTAGACAATCCTCTTGGGAGTCCAAAAGGTCATCCTTTTCATGAATAGCACTAACTAATTCATTTAATTTTTCTTTTTGAGCTATGTTAAGGTTGGCAAAAAGGGAACGCAAATTATCCTCCTCATCACTAGCATTATCATCACTAGAAGATTCATATTTAGTGGAGGAGTTGGTTTTAACCTTCTTCTTTTTGCCGTCCTTTGCCATGAGGCACTTGTGGCCGACGTTGGGAAAGAGGAGTCCCTTGGTGACGGCGATGTTGGCGGCGTCCTCGTCGTCGGAGGAGTCGCTTGAGCTTTCGTCGGAATCCCATTCCCGACAAACATGGGCATCGCCGCCCTTCTTCTTGTAGTACCTTTTCTTCTCCTTTCTTCTCCCCTTCTTGTCGTCGCCTCGGTCACTGTCACTAGATATAGGACATTTAGCAATAAAATGACCGGGCTTACCACACTTGTAGCAAACCTTCTTGGAGCGGGACTTGTAGTCCTTCCCCCTCCTTTGCTTTAGGATTTGGCGGAAGCTCTTGATGACGAGCGCCATTTCCTCATTGTCGAGCTTGGAGGCATCTATTGGTTGTCTACTTGGTGTAGACTCCTCCTTCTTCTCCTCCGTTGCCTTGAATGCAACGGGTTGGGCTTCGGATGGGTCGCCAAGCTCGTTGATTTTCCTCGAGCCTTCTATCATGCACTCAAAACTTACAAAATGCCCGATAACTTCCTCGGGGGTCATTTTAGTATATCTAGGATTACCACGAATCAATTGAACTTGAGTGGGATTAAGAAAAATGAGAGATCTTAAAATAACATTTACCACTTCGTGGTCGTCCCACTTCTTGCTCCCGAGGTTGCGTACTTGGTTCACCAAAGTCTTGAGCCGGTTGTACATGTGTTGTGGCTCCTCCCCTTTTTGAAGCCGGAACCGACCGAGCTCCCCCTCGATCGTTTCCCGCTTGGTGATCTTGGTGAGCTCATCTCCCTCGTGCGCAGTTTTGAGCACATCCCAAACCTCCTTGGCGCTCTTCAATCCTTGCACTTTGTTATACTCTTCTTTGCTTAAAGAGGCGAGGAGTATCGTCGTTGCTTGAGAGTTGAAGTGCTCGATTTGGGCCACCTCATCCTCATCATAGTTTTCATCCCCTACGGATGGTACCTGCGCACCAAACTCAACAACATCCCATATGCTTTTGTGGAGCGAGATTAGATGAAATCGCATTAAATCGCTCCACCTAGCATAATCTTCACCATCAAAAGTTGGTGGTTTGCCTAGTGGGACGGAAAGTAAAGGTGTATGTTTGGAAATGCGAGGGTAGCGTAGGGGGATCTTACTATACTTCTTGCGCTCTTGGCGCTTAGAAGTGACGGAGGGCGCATCGGAGTCGGAGGTAGAAGTTGATAAAGTGTCGGTCTCGTAGTAGACCACTTTCCTCATCCTCTTGTGCTTGTCGCCTTTCCGATGCGGCTTGTGGGAAGAAGATTTTTCCTTCTTCTCTTTGTGGTGAGAAGAAGATTTCCTCTCCTTCCCTTTGTTGGAGGAGCTCTTCTTCTTCTCCCTCCTTTTGGTGCGGGACTCTTCCGATGAAGTACTTCCTTGGCTTGTAGTGGGCTTTTCGCCGGTCTCCATCTCCTTCTTGGCGTGATCTCCCGACATCACTTCGAGCGGTTAGGCTCTAATGAAGCACCGGGCTCTGATACCAATTGATAGTCGCCTAGAGGGGGGGGGTGAATAGGGCGAAGCTGAAATTTACAAATATAAATACAACTACAAGCCGGGTTAGCGTTAGAAATATAAACGAGTCCGAGAGAGAGGGTGCAAAACAAATCCCAAGCGAATAAGCAAGTGAGACACGGAGATTTGTTTTACCGAGGTTCGGTTCTTGCAAACCTACTCCCCGTTGAGGAGGCCACAAAGGCCGGGTCTCTTTCAACCCTTCCCTCTCTCAAACGGTCCCTCGGACCGAGTGAGCTTTTCTTCTCAAATCAAAGCCGGGAACAAAAACTTCCCCGCAAGGGCCACCACACAATTGGTGCCTCTTGCCTTGATTACAATGGAGTTGTGATCTCAAGAACAAGTGAGAAAGAAAAGAAGCGATCCAAGCGCAAGAGCTCAAATGAACACGGCAAATCACTCTCACTAGTCACTAGGGCTTAGTGTGGAATTGGAGAGGATTTGATCTCTTTAGTGTGTCTAGAATTGAATGCTAGAGCTCTTGTAGTAGTTGAGAAGTGGAAAACTTGGATGCTATGAATGGAGGGGTGGTTGGGGTATTTATAGCCCCAACCACCAAACTTGACCGTTGGCTGGAGGCGTCTGCGCGATGGCGCACCGGACAGTCCGGTGCACACCGGACAGTCCGGTGCCCCCTGCCACGTCATCACTGCCGTTGGATTCTAGCCGTTGGAGCTCCTGACATGTGGGCCCGCCTGGGTGTCCGGTGCACACCGGACAGGTACTGTTTGATGTCCGGTGTGCCAGCATGGGCGATTCTGACTTCTGCGCGCGCAGACGGCGCATTGAATGCGCGGCAGAGAGCCGTTGGCGCGGAGACGACCGTTGTCCCGGAGTTGCACCGGACAGTCCGGTGCACACCGGACAGTCCGGTGAATTATAGCGGACGAGCCGTTGGCTTTTCCCGAAGCTGGCGAGTTCCTGAGGCCGACCTCCTTTGGCGCACCGGACACTGTCCGGTGTACACCGGACAGTCCGGTGAATTTTAGCCGAGTCGCCCCTGGAATTCCCGAAGGTGAAGAGTTTGAGTCTGAGTCCCCTGGTGCACCGGACAGGTACTGTTCACTGTCCGGTGGCACACCGGACAGTCCGGTGCGCCAGACCAGGGGTGCCTTCGGTTGCCCCTCTGCTCCTTTATTGAATCCAAAACTTGGTCTTTTTATTGGCTGAGTGTGAACCTTTTACACCTGTATAATCTATACACTTGGGCAAACTAGTTAGTCCAAAGATTTGTGTTGGGCAATTCAACCACCAAAATTATTTAGGAACTAGGTGTAAGCCTAATTCCCTTTCAACGAGCTTCTCCGGCCGGCGCTCGGCCTGCCCACTCCTGCCCGATGTTCTGCCGGAGCTGCACAAGTTGTCCTGCTTCCTCGTCGAGCCTGGCCTGCATCTCGTGGATTTTCTCGAGCTGTGCGTCCTGACCCCCTCAGGGACTGGGACCACAGCTAGCTCCCGAAGGATGTCAACGCGAGGCGCAGGCCTAGGGGGATCGCCGTCCTCTGCCATACCAAGGTGGTTGCCTTCGTCGAGACCCCCTAGATCAACGTGGAAACATTCACGACTTGGGCCATAGTCCTTGTCGCCAAGGCTGTGGCCATCATCAGAGCAGTCGGAGAGGCAGTAGTGACATGCGGCCATGAAGTCCCGCATGGCACTGGGGTTATCGAGCCCAGAGAAATCCCAACCAGAGTCGGGCTCGTCATCTTCCTCGGAACCCGGGGGCCCGTAGGTCGAGACGGCCGTCAATCGGTCCCAGGTTGACCACATATGGTACCCAGAGGGTTAGGATATGCCTTTACGAAAGCGTCCACCGAAGCGGGGTCGCTTGGTGGGTCGAAGCTGAATCTAAAAGGCACAGGGTGGAGAATGGACGGTACCTCTTGATTGACGGATGGTGACGAAGTCGCGTCGGGGACAGACTGCACCGTTATCTCAGGCACGAGGCTAACGCCCAGCGAGTCCTTCGCGAGCGTGCTGGCGTCATCCGTCCGCTTGGGGTTGGCGTGTTGCGAGGAAACGACGCCCGTCTTTGTCTCAGACGCGAGGTCAACGCCCGACGTGTCCCCCGCTGGGGCGCCGGTGTCGTCGACTCGCTCGACAGCCAACGAGGTGTCGCCTCTTGCTTGGCCATGGTTGCCCCGCCTCCTCCTCTGGTGGCGGGGGAGGTGACGGGACAGACCCGGATGCTGCTCTTCCGCCACGCGGGGAAGGCGTCGTCGGTTCCGCCGCCGGCGGGTGGGCTTTCGGCCGCCATTCTCGTTGTCGCGCGGCGGAGGAAGGAGTATCATGCCGTAGCTGCCATCGAGGGACATGAACTCAAGACTCCCGAAACGGAGCATCGTCCCGGGCTGGAGAGGTTGCTGGAGACTACCCATCTGGAGCTTGACGGGAAGCTGTTCGTCAACACGCAGCAGGCCCCTACCTGGCGCGCCAACTGTCGGTGTTTCGACCCCGGGGGGTCCCTGGACCGACGAGTAAATTGTCGCTGCGTGTCCCAGCCCAGATGGGTCGGCGCGAGACGGAACACAAGGGGGAGCAAAACAGGGAACCGCGGCTCGTGTTGTCCTGCGCCCAGGGCGGATGCGCTTGCAGTAGGGGGTTACAAGCATTCGCGAGGGAGAGAGAGAGCCTGTCCGTCAGCCTGTCCTCCCGCGTGGCCACCTTCCCGTATGAGGGCCCTGGACCTTCCTTTTATAGATGTAAGGAGAGGGCCCAGGTGTACAATGGGGGGTGTAGCAATGTGCTAACGTGTCTAGCAGAGAGGAGCCAGAGCCCTATGTACATGCCGACGTGGCTGTCGGAGAGGTGTTGCTGCCCTGTTCATGTGATGTCGTGGCTGTCGGAGGAGCACTTAAACCCTATAGAAGTACAGCTGTCGGGGCTGTCGAATCCTTGCTGACGTCTCCTTGCTTCCGTAGGGGGCTGAGAGCCGTCGTCGTCATGGAGCACGCGGGGTGCCATCATTACTTATTTACCGGGGCGAGCCAGATGGGACGCTGGTCTTGTTCCTCGTAGCCTGAGCTAGCTAGGGGTAGGGTAATGATGTACCCCCCTGCGGCGTGGTCGGTCCGAGCCCGAGGTCGGGTGAGGCGGTGACTCCTCCGAGGTCGAGGCTGAGTCCGAGCCCTGGGGTCGGGCGAGGCGGAGACCGCCTTCCGAGGTCGAGGTTGAGTCCGAGCCCTGGGGTCGGGCGAGGCGGAGACCGTCTTCCGAGGTCGAGGTTGAGTTCGAGCCCTGGGGTCGGGCGAGGCAGAGACCGTCTTCCGAGGTCGAGGTTGAGTCCGAGCCCTGGGTCGAGCGAGGCAGAGACCATCTTCCGAGGTCGAGGTTGAGTCCGAGCCCTGGGGTCGGGCGAGGCGGAGCTTCCTATGGCGCCCGAGGCTGGACTTGGCTGCTGTCAGCCTCACCCTGGCGGGTGGCACAACAGTCGGAGCAGGGCAGGCGGCGCTGTTTTCCTGTTAGGTCAGTCAGGGGAGGGGCGAAATGACTGCGGTCACTTCGGCCCTATCGACTGAGGAACACGCGTCAGGATAAGGTGTCAGGTGATCCTTGCATTGAATGCTCCTGCGATCCGGTCGGTTGGCGAGGCGATCTGGCCAAGGTTGCTTCTCCGCGAAGCCTGCCCGAGCTGGGCCTCGGGCGAGTCAAAGGTGCGCCCGTTGCTTGAGGAGGCCCTCGGGCGAGGCGTGAATCCACCTGGGTCTGCTGCTCCTGCCCGAGGCTGGGCTCGGGCGAGGCAAGATCATGTCCCTTGAGTGGACGGAGCCTTGACCTGTATTGCACCCATCAGGCCTTTGCAGCTTTGTGCTGATGGTGATTACCAGCCGAGTTTAGGAGTCTTGGGGGTACCCCTAATTACGGTCCCCGACACTGCTCTTAGAGAGCAATTCCTGAACATTTTTAATATAGTGCACAATAAGACCTCGCCGGTTGCAGAAGTGATGTCACATGCAAATCTAAATCTTTCTTTTCGAAGGCCCATTGTTGGAATTAAACTCGTAGAATTGCAGAACTTGGTACACTTTCTAGCTCCGGTTACCCTGAATCCGTTGAGGGACACTTTCGTGTGGGGAGCTCATAGGGATGGGACTTTCTCAACCCGATCCATGTACTATATTTTAATAAATAACCCCAATTATAATAGTAATTGTGTGCTTTGGAAGCTAAAACTACCCCTTAAGATAAAATTTTTTCTTTGGTATCTAGGTAGGGGGTGATCCTCATCAAAGACAACTTAGCCAAACGTAGATGGCAAGGAAGTCTGAAGTGTAGCTTTTGTAACCAGAATGAGAGCATACAACACATTTTCTTTGATTGTTACCTAGCTAAAACTATTTGGAGAATTATTTACTTTGCTTTAAAGATAGATCAACCTGTTAACATTAATCATATTATAGGGGATTGGGAATCCAACAAAGGTTGCACGCATAAAAAATTGCTTCTTACTGGCGTTGCAGCATTGTTTTGGTCGATTTGGCTTTGTCGTAATGATGCGGTTTTTAATCACAAACCTATATCGTCAATTATACAAACTATCTTCAAGGGCACATATTGGTTCAGATTTTGCAGAAGGAAGAAACGCATCGGCAAATTCTTGTCGTGTGCCAGTCTTTGGAGATGGTGGTCATGGAGTTCTTCGCGAGTCACGGGTGGCGGTTCCATTCAAGAATTGAAGAAGCTTAGTGCTCGTGTTTTATTTTACTCTGTAGCATGATTTAGTTGAAGTCTATTTGAACTACAAATTGTTGAAGGATGATGTAACAATTGAGTTGTAAGGCTGTATGCATGCAAATACAAAAAAAGTCGGGTTGATGTTTCCATTTCCAAAAAAATGTTTTAGAGAATGTCAACATATACATTTTCTTTTTTGCTTGAACATAGCCATATTGAACATGTGACTTGGTCTAATTACACATATTTGAAAACATACAAATGCATCAATTTACTTTCATCAAATGATACATCAATGATTTAATTCTCTTTATAATATAACTTTATATAGCATGATTAGTGATGATTAAATGCAAGTGCTCTCTTCTTTACCACATATATGGTCATTCACTTTCGTCTACCATTTACCATCACCTTGGCCTGGTTCTTTGAAGCCCTTTATTTTTTATCTTTCACAAAATAAAAAATCATTCCCAGTCATACCATGGTTTGAATCAAAATTAGGCACGCATTAAAATCCATAAAATGAAGAATGTCTTCGACGTTGATTTCCATAGCAAGCTTTCTAAATGGGACCATTTCATATGCAGGACCTCATGTCTCATGTGACCAACTCAAATATGTTTGCTTTCATTTGAACCATAAGTGTCCCGGGCCTGTTTGGTTCGGTTTTTTTCTGAGGAGCTTTTTTGAAAAGCTGGCTATGATGAGAAGCTGTCTGAGAAGAATTTGAGTGTTTGGTTCGGCTAATGTGAGGAGAAGCTGGTGGTTAGAATCTAGGTGTTTGGATACGCAGTTCTGAGATCGTAGATATAGAGTAAAAAAATGACAAACAGGGAAAGACATAATAATCAACACTTGACTACAATTAGACAGATATGTCCATTACACCATAACTATGCATTGGTTCACATAAGTAACTACGACACTAACGCATTAGCAATTTCTGGTGTTTAGATGGTTAGATTTTTTAAAGAACAGATTCTAACAATAAATATGATAAAATGTAAATTATCGTAATAATGAGCACCTAATTGGAAATTGTCCCATGCGTTGTCTATTACAACATACTCCCTCAGTTTCTTTTAGTTGTCGCTGGATAGTTTAATTTTGCGCTATCCAGCGACAACTAAAAAGAAACAGAGAGGATATCTGTTAATCATCATTTTTAATAACTAACTTGTCATTGGTTTTCGAATAAAAGGGAGCATGCTACTTCACAATAAGTACGACAAAGAGTACAAGACTTACAGTTTCTGCAACTGTACCAATTCGTTGATAAAATCAACCGACCAAATAATTTTACGAGAACTCAGCTCAAATGTCATGCAATAGTTCATCTACAGTTAAGAAAAAACAAGGGGGCCCAGTGGGTATGGGGTAAAGCTGAGCGAGAATCATGCGACTTGTCCCAGCCGCGCGCCCTCGACCGCTTCTGTGTTGCTGTTGAAACTCAGATTATGGGCGAAGCACTTCTCCAAGAAGCCACGGTAGAAGCTGAGCGTTTGGACCTAGAGATAGCAATGGGTACCCGCTACCCGAAACCCGGTGGGTTTTTGCTCTATTAGGGTATATGTTTGGATCAATTTCTCTAACCATGGGTTTGTTAATGGGTTCAAATGGAAACCCAACGGGTACATGGTCATGGGTTTGTTCTTCCACTATCCATACCCGCAAACCCATGAGTTTTTAAAACCCGCCTTAAAATAAACATTCCTTATAAATATGTCTCATAATATTATTAATGGAATATGTTCTAATTGAAATAAACTTCATGTAACAAATTTTAGGCTAAAATTAGTTATCACTTGTTCCTTTTATGCTAGCTTATTAATGTATTGATTGTCATTTACATGATGAATTATTTTTTTATGTTGATGTTAGTGGGTATGGGAAACCCGTTGGGTACCCGAAACCCGCATGGGTATGAGTTTGGGCAAAATTTTATACCCGTCATGGGTATGGGTTTTTAGCGGGCGTATTTTTTCTTCGCGGGTATGAGTTTGGGCAAGTAATACCTAGCGGGTTTTTACCCATTGCCATCTCTATTGGACCCCAAAAGCAGCTTCTGGCCACTGGAATCGGTAAATAAGCGGGTCCAAACGGGATATTGAACTTCATTTGTATTGTTTTGTGTTTGAACTGGATTTTTCTTACAATAACATGTCTTTTGGTCTTCTATTTCAATTTAGTTTGTAACGACATCAAGTTTTTTTTTTGTAATTTAACCATGGATACACTTCAAATGATACCACTCAGATCGAGCTTAATTAGCCAAAAACAAAAATAAACATACGTGGTCAGTGAGCCAGACTCAAAATTGGGTGGACAGGCACCATTCTAGGAATCTAGCTGAAATGTTCTTGCGAAGACGAATATGCTATGTACATTTGGTTTGGGAGAGGGTCTATGTTCACATGTATATATGCATGTAGGTATATGTCTCCAAGAATTGACATTCCAATAATTTACTCTGGCCATGCATCCATCACCACCCAAGAGTGTCATGGATCCCAAAGAAGAAGAAGAGACGATGGATCATGAGCCGTTTGCTCCTCCGAGAGACAGAGAGCCTAGCCTAACTCCGAGGAAGCCGAGGTAGATGAGGAGCAGCCCCACCCCAAGCACCTTGTCCAGCCGCATGCCTCGCGCGGGCAGCACCACGATCGCCCACACCAGCCCGGCCGCAAGGAATCCTGCCGCCTGGTACGCCGACGCGTCCGCCGGGATCGCGTACGGGCGCGGGAACCGGGCCCCGGCCGCCAGCGTCAGCGACAGGCCCAGGCCCACGACCGTGTTGAATACGGGGCCCGCGTAGCAGCCCGACACCGCGGTCTGGGCCCCGCCGTGGCCGCCGTGCATGGCCATGGCCACGTCGGCCACCAGGTCCCCCAGCGAGTTGCCCCACGCCAGCACGGTCGCGCCCAGCACGCTCGCCCTCACGCCGGCAATCAGGCCGATGGAGACCAGCAGCGCCACCAGCTCCCGCGCCAGCAAGTAGGACCAGAGCACGGACATGAGGAACCCGCCGGCGAGCCACGGGAGGCGCCGGCAGCGGCCCGCGGGCGGGGACGAGGAGGACGTGCCGCGGGCGGCCGCCGCCGCGAGGACCGTCCCGGCCACCGCGCCGGAGAGGGCGGCGGCGGGGCTGGAGGGGGACGAGATCGCCGCCAGGAGGAGAGGGGCGAGGAGCGCGGACGCCACCGCGTAGCGCTTGGACCACCGGTGCGCCGCGATGTCCGGGATCGTGAGGCGACGCGGCAGGTACAGCGGCCACTGCAGCGCGTGGAGGGCGTGGCGCGCGAGGCTGCTCCTCCCCCGCCGCGGCGGTGCGGCGGCCTCGGCGTGCTTGGACGAGATGGGGAGCGCGGGAGGTTCGTCGGGGTCCTCGGCGAGGAGAGGGGCGGCGAGGTCGGGATCGGGACCCGCGGCAGCGACGTCGTCGACGGCGGGCTTCGTCGTGCCGTCCTCCGCGCAGCAGTGGGACGTCCAGACGAGGAGGACGTACGCGGCGTAGAGGGAGAGGAAGGAGGCGGCGGCCCAGACGGTGACGGAGCCGGTGAGCAGCACGGCGAGGAGGTAGCAGAGCGCGACGAGGAGGAAGCAGACGTCGCGCACGAACCCGGCGCGCTCGATCTCGACGGGGCCTCCTCGGGTCCCGGACGAGGAGGCGACGATGGCGACGACGCCGGCGACGACGGTAGACACGAAGAGCGCGCCGCCGAGGACGCTGCTGAGCCCGACGTCCCCGGCGTCGGCGTCGGCCGCCGCGAAGGCGACGACGCTGGAGAGCACGTCGGGCGCGCCGTTGCCCAGCGACAGGAGCGTGACGCCCGCGATGGCCGGCGGGAGGCGCAGCGCGGCGGACAGGCCCTGGAGCGCGGCGCAGAAGTACTGGGACGCGGTGTCACCGAGGAGGTAGAAGAGGAGCAGCAGCCAGAGCGCGAGCGCGGCGGCCCCGAGCCACGGCGCGCCGCCGAAGGCGCAGTAGAAGAGGCGCAGGTAGTGCACGTACCCGCGCGGCGCGCACGCCGGGTGCGAGGCCCACGACAGGTACCGGCACCGCGCCGCGTGGTCCGGCAGCGCCCGCAGCTGCGCCTCGCAGCTCCGGCCGGCCTGCGCGGGCGCCGGCGCCGGCGCCCGCAGCTCCGCCTCGCTGCTCCGGCCCACGCCGGGGCGGTGGTCCCGCGCGACGGCGACGGAGAGGAGGGTGAGCAGGAAGGCGGCGGTGGCGGCGGCATTGCGCCTGCACTTGTGGAGCTGGCGCAGGGACGCCATGGAGGCGGGCAGTGAGTGAGTACGATGAGGAACTATGATGGCTCCCTGCCTCCCTGCGCGTCTGATGAGTGGTGAGTCTTCTTCTTGGCCGGCCGACCGGTCGGTGTGGGTTGGGTTCAGATGAGAGTGAGACAGAGAGAGGAGTGCATTTTGCTTCGTGCTCGTGGAGGAACGAGACGGATCTCCAGGGTTCGTGCGTGTGTGGAATTTGGCAGGAAAAATAATGGGGAAAGGACAAGTGGCAGCTCACGAGGTCCCCGGCCCTGATTGCAACTGATTTGCTCTCTCGCCTCCTCCGATCCGGCCAACCTCATCTCGTCCCGATTTGTTTTGTGCTAATCCGTGCGAGATGAATTGCTTGTTTCCTCACCCTTCATCTTCTCATTTCCTTCTCCTCCTTTTCGTTTAGGATATGTTCTCGATAATAATAATAGCAACAATGGCCTTGTCGACAGGTCAAGCCGCGACTGCCACCGCCAAGCAAGGTCGAGACAAGAATGCAGTGACTGGGCGGCGCGCGGCGACCTGCGTCCGGCAGTACCGCAGTAGTAGTCATCGTCGTCCATTGCAGCGCAGCGGTAGGAGCTATAGCTAGGAGCCTAGCACGGTGGCACGCGATGCATGCCTGTCTCTTCCGGAGGACGAGGAATCAGGAAAGCGAGCTCAGTCAGTGCTAACTGCTGAGAAATCAGGAATGGAGCAAGAACCCGAACCAGACCAATGGCCGGCACTCACTGGTTGCTGTCACGGAAAAAAGTTCGTCGGCGCACCTACAGTTTCGTTTCGCGTACGTACGTACGTACATTATTGCATCGTGTCGTCTTCCCGTACGTCTCTGTAGTTGCTACCTCCGATCCGACTCGTGAAGCTAGTGGACGATACGCCTCTCGCTCACCTATGATGATGATCCGGACAGAGGATCGATTCAGATACAAAAGATACTATCTCTATCAAAAAAAGACATGCCGGCTTTCGGCTTAAAACTAGTTGTCTGTCGGTCGAATTGAAGAACTAATCTTAGTTAGATAGAAAAAAGTTAGGTAAAGCATGATAGGTTTTAGGCAGTGAAGACCATGGGCTTAAACTGTGTCATCTGTTTTTCCAAGACGGAGGGCAGACATGGACAGAAACTGATCGCTTAACCAGGTGATGATGATGCCTGCTGCAGAGAATGCAGACAAAGGAATCAGGATTCAGGACAAAAGACCAGCTGTGACTGTGACCATCCACGCCAGACCAGCTGCGAGCGAGTTTCACTGCAGATCGTGTGTAGCGTTCTGCTTCTTCTCAGCAAATAATTCATTCAGATGGTCCAACCAGCACAGCGCGCGTGCGTGATCGATCATCCAAGGATCTCTCCATCAGGGATTTGCTGTGCCAGTGCAGCGTATACTAATATCTCTAGCAGAATCCTCAAAAGCTGGTCAGCCTAATAAGCTGCAAAGATTCTCCACGCATGTTTGCCTCAACCGCCGCCGAGATCTGCAAGCGAAGCAGTTGCTTCTGCCTTGCCTTGTTGGAAGGGACAGAGTTGTTTACCGGAGCTGGGGGCACGAGACCTTTTTTTTTCCCAATGAAACACGATGTTAATCGTGTACTTCCTATGTCAGTACTAGTTGTTTGAGTTACTGCACTGAGCGTATGGTCGCACACTCACTCACCGTCTGATCAGTTTGACACATGTGAAACCGTCTCTGGTCACTTAACAAAGAGACGTCGAACCATAGCCCATTGGTCCCAAGATAGTACTATTCACATGGTCCAATAACCGTATAGAAAGAACCCTAGCTACTACAGTTGTGTCCTATGGTCCGATGACCACCATCGGACGAGTCCTAAGCAACATAAAACTCTCTTATCTGTTTACACGGACCGTCAACATATGCAGTGGTCCGACCGACGATCTACTTTTTGTGGAGTCTAACAATCAAACTCTCACAGGTTGCCTACATGGAGGCATTAGACCATCACTATTTGTCCAATGATCTATTGCTCACAGAGTCCGATGATCAAGCTCTCGCAGGTTGTCTGCGTGGAGGCGTCGAACCATCACAGTTGGCTGACAATCTAGTGTTTTCACAGAGTCCAACGATCAAGCTCTCACACGTGGAGGCATCGAACCATCACCATCGGTCCGACCATCCTGAAGCTCAAGGTCTGACACCTCTAAAACCCTTCAAACTCTAAAAACATGGGAATAGGGTTTGATCCACACTTTGGGGCCTAATCTAGCCTACCTAGAGCTAAAGACACTAGTGTGCACCACACTAAACTCATTAGACTTACCTAGGTCAAGGTAATGGTTTATACCCCCTCTCCTTTATAGTATGGTCAAAGGAAAAACAAGATCCAAAAATACTCTATGTGCCTTCCAACTCCAAACGACACTTAAAACTAGTATATCCTTAAAACGAAATTGTGGGAATCACACCAACACGCTCGACTAACCTCCATCTGGCGGTTAAAAGAATGAGAAGGAAGCTGGCGCAACCATGGTTCATGGAGACAATCATCACCATGATATGGTGTATCTGGAGCTGTAGAAATGGATGGATTTTTTAAATCCCCCCTCTACTATCCAGGGTTGCAAAACTATATCTTCGCTCAGGAAATGAACCTCAACACTTACAGAATGAAAGAAACGCTAGCGGAGAATGTTAGACATTGGCTTCAATCGCTGTAACATATCATCTATGTAACTTGTAAAGTAATCGTCTGAAACAATAAAATAAATACTGTAGGAGTCTCCTACAGTAAATTTCTTTTCAAAAAAAAAAAAACAATGATAACACTGGGTTGTTAAGAAAAAATGTGCAAGACAAAAGGTTGCAGGTCATGTTTCACTGGATATTGTCATGGGAATCTCTTCACCTCCAGAAGAGCAAAGCCTCGGTGCAACCTGAAGCAGCATTCTTAACATATCAAAGATTTCAACCATCCTTGGGTGTGACCTATCATCTGCGTTAAAGGAATGCACCTCATTTTTCACCTCAATCCAGCTCCATCCAGGAATTTTGCTTAATGCCCTGTTCCTCATTACCTTCTGCACTGTTGCTCTGTCACTCCACATACCAAGACCAGAATACATGCTGGAGAGAAGAACGTAGGTGGAGTGCTGTCGAGGTTCCGCCACAAATAAATGCCTTGCCACATCGCTTGCTAGTTCCATATTCCCATGGATTCTGCAAGCACCTAAAAGGGTCATCCAAACTATGGCATCTGGCTGAAATGGCATAGACTCAATAAGCTCTTTTGCTTTATCAAGCTGTCCTGCCCTCCCATATAGATCAACACCACATGCATAGTGCTCCATTCGCATAGGAATTTTATACCTAGTTTCCATCGTATTGAGAATTTCTGACCCTTCATCTACAAGACCACCATGGCTGTAGGCGGTAATCAGGGCAACAAAGGTCACATGATCCAAAGGAACCTCAAGGTCCAGCATCTCATTGAAGAGGTCGGTCACAGTCTGTGCCTGCCCATGTTGAGCATAACCAAACATCATAGAGTTCCAGGGCACAGAGCTACTCTTGTCTGCCTCTTCGAAGGACTTTCTTGCGTCACCAAGCACTCCGCACTTAGAATACATGAAGATCAGCGAACTTGAAACGAAGTCATTGGAAGCAAAACCAGATTGGACGACCAAACTGTGTACTTGTCTACCTAGCCGAAGTACAGCAAGGTCTGAGCAAGACCTCAGAGCAGCAGAGAGCCCAAACTCATCTGTTCTAATATTCTCTGCCCGCATGCATCTGAAGAATTTCAAAGCATCAGAACTCAAACCGTGATGTGAATATCCAGTTAGCATAGAGTTCCAGGAGACTGCATCCTTAAAAACCAAAGAACTAAAGCAGTTATAAGCATCCTCCATCATGCAGTTATCAGCAAACCTAGTGTACATGGCGATCATAGCATTGCAAACAGGTGTGACTCCTTCCAACCCAAACTTGATCACCAAACTATGAATCGATCTCCCTTGCTGATCATCACACCCATGCTCCGAACAAACACTTATGGCACTTGTAAAGCTATACATGTCAGGCTGGATTCCACTCTCTCTCATCATCCTGACAAAGAATCTCATTGCCTCATCGTCCAGCCCATGGTAAGCGTAGGCTCCTAGCATAGAATTCCATGATATCAGATCCCTGCTCTCAATTCCATCAAAAATCTTTCTAGAGTCTGCAAGCGCATCACACTGTGAGTATGCAGTGATTGCTGCATTCAGCGCTACCAACCCCAACGCAGAACCATACTTCACAATCTTGCCATGCAGCTGCCGCATCAAGGAATACCACCTTGGGCCAGCAATTGTCGCGAGTAAGACAGCAAATGTCGTACCATCCGGGACCGACCCCACCCTCTGCATCTCAAGAAACAGCTCCATTGCTTCTGCCGGCTTCCGAGAGTCCGTATACCCAGCAATGATCGCGTTCCAAGAAACGATATTCCGCACTGGCATTCCATCGAACACCCGGCGAGCATCGCCCAAGCGGCCACATTTCGCATACACATCGAGCAACGCACTCGCAGGGAAGACGTTATCAGCGAGGCCGCACCTGACGGAAAATGACTGCAGCTGGGCGCCGAGCTCAGGGCGTCGCGCGGCGGCCGCGGAGCGGAGCGCCGAGCCGAGGGCGAAGGTGCTGGCGGCGAGCCCCCGCGCGTGCATGGCCCGAAGCAGGCGCCATGCGTCCCGGTGCGCTCCAGCCGCGACGTGCGCGGCAAGGAGGGAGTTCCAGGAGGCCGCGTCGGGGTGGGGGATCTCGTCGAACACCCGGCGCGCGGCGGCGAGGCCAGTGGCGGAGTACGCTGTGAGGAGCTGGTTCCAGGGCGTGGGGGAGGAGGCGCCGGACTTGAGGAGCGTGGCGTGGGACTTGGCGGCAGCGAGTGCGTGGTGCTGGCGGCGGTGCATGCGCAGCTATACAGGCTACGGTGGCGGTGGATGCGTCCCCGCGCGTGCCGTGCGCGGGCATTTGCGGAGCCGGGAGGCAAACGTTAATAACCTAAAATTTTTACCCCAAAACTGATTATTAAAAGTAGACTAAAAAGTTTTAAGAGTAAATTATAATGTGTACTCCAACAGTTATTTTAAATATGATATGTGGCGTAATCCGTCGGGAGGCTGATGATGATTTGATACGTTGAGAAATTGATTGGAGAGGGATAGAACACACCAAAATATGAGGGAGGGGAGACTGTGGATGCGGGACACCAATTTTTTAGGAAAAAAATGAGGGAGCTATTGAAGTAAGAAAAAACACTATTCTTGATTAATATCTGTTTTGGGTTAATTTACTCGTTCTTTTAGAGTTGCTCTAATAGTGTCCTACTTAGACTAATCCGAGGTTACTTGAATGAATAGCATTGAATCTATGCATGTGCTCACTATGAACATATAAACAGAGGTGATTAGGATGACATATCGTTGCTCTGTAGTGGAGGAGACGGATCCGATCCTCGCCCACCATCTCTAATCCCGACGCTGTCGTCCTACAGAGGTGGCTTGGACGTCGAGATCCGAGGCCGCAGTGGATTGTAGCGTTTTCAGGACGTTTAGGCGATGGGGCCTCTGGGAACTAGAGTTTTAAGACGAGGTATTAGCGTTAGTCTTTTCTGCGACCCATCAGTTCTATATTTATAGCATTGTGTGCCTGCGGGCTTTAATCAAGGTTAACGTGGGTCCTCTCGATTAAGGGCTCGATTAAAGAGACGATAGTTGGATTAAACTTAATCCGGTCTCTATTAACCGGCTGTAGAGGACACATCCATCATCAAAATCAAATCATACATTGTTAGATGACTGCTCTGTTGGTGTTGCCATAGGGGGCGAGGGCAATGGCTTGCTGCAAATAAGAAGGTACAACCGAAGCAGGCTGATGGCGGCTTGCTGGACGAAGGCGCGGAAGCCGGTTCACGAATCACGATGACGAATTGACGACGGAGTGATGGACTGGTGCCTCTGCTGGTGGAGTGCGAGAGTCCGGGGCTGGCCGCTGGCGGCGTCGAGGGCTCGCCACTCGCAGTCGAGGTCGGGGCCACCGCCGAGCCCGAGCTACTGGTGAGTGGAGGCCGGGGCCGGCTGCGAACTAGATGGAGTGGCTGGTGGGCGGTGGCAGTTAGAGATGGCAATGAATAAATAATCATTGGTTACTAATATCTATACTCGTACCGACGACATAAAAATAACTTTATCGAATCATCCATATACACTGATATATATGGATTTACCCTCATATTCATACTCATACCCATGTGAGTATAAGGGCCCGTTTGGCACAGCTCCAGCTCCTGATTCTAAGCGAGGATCTGGAGCAGCCGTGCCAAACGGGTATTTTTTTAAACTGATTCTCGTGTGCAGCTGAAAGATCGGAAGTCGTTTTTGTGAAAAAAGGTGGGATCTAAAAAAACCTGCTCCACCCTCCCTTAAAACAGCTCCTCAACCAACCAAATATGGACCTCCCCTTAAAGTTTAATCGAAATTACCCGCAATTGCCATTGGACAAAAACATAACGAGCCAATTTATGGATTAAACATTTAAGACCATTTTATGCACTACTATGATGGGAATATTTTATATGTTATTGTTTCATATTTTTTTTCTGTATATGCATCCTACTTATTGGTTTGTAACAAAGTTGAACTTCAAAGGGTAAAACAGACAATCGCCACAGACCACCAACTCTCAGAAGACAAGAATCAGTTTACTTGCCAAACAATTTTAAAAATGATTCTGATTTTCTAGGAGAATCAGGAGGATCAGCTCCTCATGAGGATCAGGATCTGGAGCTAAAGAAGCAGGAGCTCGAGCTTTGCCAAACGGGCCCTAAGTCACCCATCGGGTCACCTGTACCTAAAAAATTAAACATCTATTAAAATATTATATTATACAAATGTCAAGTATATCAATCTAAATACCATTACAAAATTTCTAGTATCATTTAACCATCCATTCAACACATCAAAGATAATTAGATAAAATAGTAACATTAGAATAGTACTACATAGCACGTTACATGTTCCATTACATAGTCATTAAATTGTCGTTAAGCCTTCTATAACATAGTGACCTAAAAGGTTGTTAAATAATAAAAAAGATGGATGACTAAAGTCCAAGTCATGCTTGAGCTAAGTTTATATTGGGTTTTTTATACCCACGGGTTAACGGGTATGGGTGAAGGCGGAACGTTTTAATACCCATTTATCCGTTGGGTGAAGATTTTTGTCCAATAACAAACACATGGGTAGACTATTTAGCCCAAATACATACCCTGATGGAGTAAATATCCATCAGGTACTGGGTCACGAGTACCCATTACCATCTCTAGGGCCGCTGGGGAACCAGATCAGCTGACTTAGAGCATCTCCAATAGCTCCTCGGAAGTATCTTTTAAATCAAGTTATTTTTGGAACTGAATGGCAGTGCTTGCTTACCCTACCTCTTGTGCCTTGCAAGAAACAAAATTTAAAAAATCAGATATGCATGAAACTAAAATACCGAATGGCATGTTATAAATCACTAGTTCAAATTTTTGACATACCTTCGGTACTTGTACCTGCAATAGATTTTTGTTTTGTCCTTTTTTTTCCTCCTCTAGTGCTTTCCTTCCCACCTAAATTTTTGTCTCTTTGAACTTCTTATGCCGATCTCTTTTTTCTTTAATTGTGCATTACTCAATGTCTCCTTTGGTACAACAACATCAACCTGAGCTGCACTATTTTCAGCATTAGAAGGACCAGTGCATATATTAATTTTATTCTCATATAACATTCTTCCCATTTTTTTTTCTTTCAACTTGTGAATGCTATCTAACCAAGTTTGGTTTTCTACCTTTGTCCTCAAGATGGCAAATTCTCTTTCAAAAGTTTCCTTGTCCTCATACTCAAACATGTATGCACTAAAATCAGCAAGAGCATATATGCCTTTTTCCTTTTTGGTGAAGAGGCAAATGTTTGATAGCATTCTGCATTATGTGAAAGCTGCATAGTCCATGCCATGCCTCTTGAAACACTAACATCGTGTTTGGTTAGTGGAATGCTGCCTGTTTCCTTTTGGTGAGAGTTCGCATGTGGTTAATCCTTGGATGGATCGCTAGTATGCCAGTAGGCTTTGTGTACCTTTGAATCCAAGCCGCATAATCGATGATGATGGACAGGCAGTGACAACCTTCAGATGGAGACCATATCTGGCGATGCTTTCTGGAGACTTAGTCAAAGCAGCATTGGTTTCACTCGGTCATCCAACCAGGTAAGGGCTTGTTCGGTTATACCCCAATCCATATGGATTGAGGGGGATTGAGGGGGTTTCAATCCCTAGTAAGTTAAAATTCTCTCCAATCCGTATCAATCCCCTCCGATCCATATGGATTGAAAATAACCGAACAAGCCCTAAGGCGGATGTCTGCTCGTCAAGGTTAGTTGGGCCACAAGTTGGACGATCGTCCTCCATGCCAGGGTTCATGAGTTGAAGATGTGCCTGCTCTTCCGTCGCCTTCTATGTTGTACAACGTCTGCAAGTCTACTGTCTGTACATTCCGTCGCCTTCTATGTTGTACATTCTGTTGTGCACATGTCCGGGCAGCGCTGAATGTGATAGCGTATTCCCAACGTGAACTAGATGGCAAAAAAAAGAACTATAAAAGCAAACTCTTTCAATAGATGGTAGAGTTTTAGCTTTCTATCGATCGTGCTCAATAGATGGAAAACCAAAACCTTCATCCTGAAGTTCTATTTTACAATGGCACGCAAATTATTCAATAAAATATAAGTATACAATGATTACATTTTAAGTATAGAACAAAATTAAAAGAAAAAAGAGAGATGGAGAGAACATGTACATCAGTCCTTGTTTCTAGGAGAGATTGGTTAAAGCTATGGCTATATAACAAGGGTTGTACGGATTCATTGAAGGCAAGTAATAAGAATTATTTCCTCATATCTCTTCTCTAAACAAGTGGGCGCTAAGGGGTAAAACCTCGCCCCAACAACGGACTAAGACTACGACCTCCGTAGTTCAGAACCGGCCACCCTACCGCCCGACGCCCTTAACAACCTGGTATCACGATCCACGCTATCTAGTTCGTCCCGGGCCTCATCACCACAGCCTGCTGTCACACCACCTACACCTCCACAGCCAACACCCTGCATCACCAGCATGACAGACGCCAACTCAGCCCTGCAAGCGACCCTCGAATCGCTGGTTGCCACTGTCAAGTCCCTCCATTCGTCCGTGGAGGCCAACTCTTAGGCCATCCAGCATCTAGAAGCCATGCGGCCGCCGCCGGGATCGTCATCGTCCACCCCCCACTCCGAGATGGGGGATGAAAGTCGCCTAGAGGGAGGGTGAATAGGCAAATCTGAAATTTATAAAGTTTAAGCACAACTACAAGCCAGGGTTAGCGTTAGTAATATAATCGAGTCCGAAAGAGAGAGCGAAAACAAATCACAAGCGGATAAGAGAGAATGACACGGTGATTTGTTTTACCGATGTTCTGTTCTTGCAAACCTACTCCCCGTTGAGGTGGTCACAAAGACCGGGTCTCTTTCAATCCTTTCCCTCTCTCAAACGGTCACCTACACCGAGTGAGCTTCTCTTCTCAATCAAACGGGACACCAAGTCCCCGCAAGGATCACCACACGATTGGTGTCTCTTGCCTTGATTACAATTGAGTTGGAAACAATAAAGAAGGAAGAAGAAAAGCAATCCAAGCGCAAGAACTCAAATAAACACAATTGTCTCTCTCACTAGTCACTATTTGATTGGAATGATCTTTGGACTTGGGAGAGGATTTGATCTTTTGTTTGTGTCTTGGAATAAAGTCTAGAGCTCTTGTATGAGGTTTGATGGCTGAAAACTTGGATGCATTGAAGTGTGGTGGTTGGGGGGTATTTATAGCCCCAACCACCAAGTTGACCGTTGGTGAAGGCTTCTGTCGTATGGCGCACCGGATAGTCCGGTGTGCCACCGGACACTGTCCGGTGCGCCAGCCACGTCACCAGGGTGTTGGGTTCTGACCGTTGGAGCTTCTGACAACTGGGCCACGGGACAGTCCGGTGGTGCACCGGACAGGTCCTGTTTACTGTCCGGTGCGCCTTCTGCACCTGCTCTGACTTCTGCGCGCGCAGCCACGCACTGTAGCGTTTCACTGTAGCGTTGCAGACGACCGTTGGCGCGGTATAGCCGTTACTTCGCTGGCACATCGGATAGTCCGGTGCTACACCGGACAGTCCAGTGAATTATAGCGGAGGGGCTCCCAGAATTCCCGAAGGTGGCAAGTTCGGATTTGGGTTCCCTGGTGCACCGGACACTGTCCGGTGGCACACCGGACAGTCCGGTGCACCAGACCAGGGATGCCTTTGGGTTGTCTTTTGCTCTTTTTATTTGAACCCTTTCTTGGACTTTTATTGGTTTGTGTTGAACCTTTGGCACTTGTAGAACTCATAATCTAGAGCAAACTAGTTAGTCCAATTAATTTGTGTTGGGCAATTCAACCACCAAAATTCATATAGGAAAAGGTGTAAGCCTATTTCCCTTTCAATCTCCCCCTTTTTGGTGATTGATGCCAACACAAACCAAAGCAAATATAAAAGTGCAAAATTGAACTAGTTTGCATAAGGTAAGTGCAAAGGTTGCTTGGAATGGAACCAATAATTATTTCTACTAGATATGCATGGATGGCTTTCTTCTTATTTAAAATTTTGGACCACGCTTGCACCACTTGTTTTGTTTTGCAATGTTTTGGAAAAAAAATTCAAAATCTTTTGCAAATAGTCAAAGGTATATGAATAAGATTTTGGGAAGCATTTTCAAGATTTGAAATTTTCTCCCCCTGTTTCAAATGCTTTTCCTTTGACTAAACAAAACTCCCCCTTAATGAAATCCTCCTTTTAGTGTTCAAGAGGGTTTTAGATATTAATTTTGAAGAGGTTATACCAATTTGAAATTATATCAAAAATAAGATACCAATTTGAAAATCTTTAAAAACACTTCTTTAATACAGATTGAAAGACTACAAATTTTAAAAATTGGTGGTGGTGCGGTCCTTTTGCTTTGGGCTAATACTTTCTCCTCATTTGGCATGAATCGCCAAAAACGGATACTTATGAGTGAAATATAAGCCCTTTTTCAAACTTTCTCCCCTTTGGTAAATAATATAGGAGTGAAGATTATACCAATTGGAGAATGTTGTGGAGCGACGGCGAAGGATGAATAATTTGATGGAGTGGAGTGGAAGCCTTATCTTCGCCGAATACCTCATTTCCCTTTCAATCTATGACTTATCATGAAATACACTTGAAGATCACATTAGTCATAGCAAATGAAAGAGATATGATCAAAGGTATACAAATGAGCTATGTGTGCAATATATCAATCAAAATTCCTAGAATCAAGAATATTTAGCTCATGCCTAAGTTTGGTAAAAGTTTTCTCATCTAGTGGTTTGGTAAAGATATTGGCCAATTGTTCTTTGGTGTTAATATATGCAATCTCGATATCCCCCCTTTGTTGATGATCCCTCAAAAAGTGATACCGAATGGCTATGTGTTTAGTGCGGCTATGCTCAACGGGATTATCCGCCATGCGGATTGCACTCTCATTATCACATAGGAGAGGAACTTTGGTTAATTTGTAACCATAGTCCCTAAGGGTTTGCCTCATCCAAAGCAATTGCACGCAACAATGGCCTGCGGTAATATACTCGGCTTCGGCGGTAGAAAGAGCTACAGAATTTTGCTTCTTTGAAGCCCAAGACACCAGAGATCTTCCCAAGAACTGGCAAGTCCCTGATCTGCTCTTTCTATCAATTTTACACCCTGCCCAATCAGCATCGGAATAACCAAATAAATCAAAAGTGGATCCCTTGGGATACCAAAGTCCAAACTTAGGAGTATAAACTAAATATCTCAAGATTCGTTTTACGACCCTAAGGTGAACTTCCTTTGGATCGGCTTGGAATCTTGCACACATGCATACGGAAAGCATAATATCCGGTCGAGATGCACATAAATAGAGTAAAGATCCTATCATCGACCGGTATTCCTTTTGATCTACGGATTTACCTCCCGTGTCGAGGTCGAGATGCCCATTAGTTCCCATGGGTGTCTTGATGGGCTTGGCATCCTTCATCCCAAACTTTGCAAGAATGTCTTGAATGTACTTTGTTTGGCTAATGAAGGTGCCCTCTTGGAGTTGCTTGACTTGAAAGCCTAGAAAATACTTCAACTCCCCCATCATTGACATCTCGAACTTTTGAACCATGATCCTACTAAACTCTTCACAAGTAGATTTGTTAGTAGACCCAAATATGATATCATCAACATAAATTTGGCATACAAGCAAATCATTTGCAATTGTTTTAGTAAAGAGAGTAGGATCGGCTCATACCATGCTCTTGGGGCTTGCTTGAGCCCATAAAGCGCCTTAGAGAGTTTATAAACATGGTTAGGGTACTCACTATCTTCAAAGCCGGGAGGTTGCTCAACATAGACCTCCTCCTTGATTGGTCCATTGAGGAAGGCACTCTTCACATCCATTTGATAAAGCTTGAAGCCATGGTAAGTAGCATAGGCAAGTAATATACGAATTGACTCAAGCCTAGCTATGGGTGCATAGGTTTCACCGAAATCCAAACCTTCGACTTGTGAATATCCCTTGGCCACAGGTCGGGCTTTGTTCCTTGTCACCACACCATGCTCATCTTGCTTGTTGCGGAAGACCCACTTGGTTCCTACAACATTTTGGTTAGGACGTGGAACTAAATGCCATACCTCATTCCTCGTGAAGTTGTTGAGCTCCTCTTGCATCGCCAGCACTCAATCCGAATCTTGAAGTGCTTCCTCTACCCTGTGTGGCTCAATAGAGGAAACAAAAGAGTAATGTTCACAAAAATGAGCAACACGAGGGTGGTGTTCACGGGGTGATCTCGTTGGATTGCTTGGTGGACTCTTGGGTGTGGCAGTCTTGGATCCTCATTATCTTCCTTGTCTTCATTAGCATCTCCCCCTTGATCATTGTCCTCCTCTTGAGGTGGCTCCTCTTGATCTTCATCTTCATCATCTTGAGCTTGATCCTCATCTTGAGTTGGTGGAGATGCTTGCATGGAGGAAGATGGTTGATCTTGTGCTTGTGGAGGCTCTTCAGATTCCTTAGGACACACATCCCCAATGGACATGTTCCTTAGCGCTACGCACGGAGCCTCTTCATCATCTAGCTCATCAAGATCAACTTGCTCTACTTGAGAGTCGTTAGTCTCATCAAACACAATGTCACAAGAAACTTCAACTAGTCCAGTGGACTTGTTAAAGACTCTATATGCCCTTGTGTTTGAGTCATAACCAAGTAAAAAGCCTTCTACAGCTTTAGGAGCAAATTTAGATTTTCTACCTCTTTTAACAAGAATAAAGCATTTGCTACCAAAGACTCTAAAATATGAAACATTGGGCTTTTTACCGGCGAGGAGTTCATAAGATGTCTTCTTGAGGATTCGATGTAGATATAACCGGTTGATGGCGTAGCAAGCGGTGTTGACCGCCTCGGCCCAAAACCGATCCGAAGTCTTGTACTCATCAAGCATGGTCCTCGCCATGTCCAATAGAGTTCTATTCTTCCTCTCCACTACACCATTTTGTTGTGGCGCGTAGGGAGAAGAGAACTCATGCTTGATGCCCTCCTCCTCAAGAAAGCCTTCGATTTGTGAGTTCTTGAACTCTGTCCCGTTGTCGCTTCTTATTTTCTTGATCCTCAAGCCGAACTCATTTTGGGCCCTTCTCAAGGATCCCTTTAAAGTCTCTTGGGTTTGAGATTTTTCCTGCAAAAAGAATACCCAAGTGAAGCGAGAATAACCATCCACAATAACTAGACAGTACTTACTCCCGCCGATGCTTATGTAAGCTATCGGGCCGAATAAATCCATATGGAGTAGCTCCAGTGGCATGTCAGTCGTCATGATGTTCTTGTGTGGATGATGAACACCAACTTGCTTCCCTGCTTGACATGTGCTACAAACCCTATCTTTCTCAAAATGAACATTGGTTAGTCCCAAAATGTGCTCTCCCTTTAGAAGCTTATGAAGATTCTTCATTCCAACATGGGCTAGTCGGCGATGCCAGAGCCAACCCATGTTATTCTTAGCAATTAAACAAGTGCCGAGTTCAGCTCTTTTAAAATCTACTGAGTATAGCTGACCCTCTAACACTCCCTTAAATGCTACTGAATCATCACTTCTTCTAAAGACAGTAACACCTAAATCTGTAAAAAGACAGTTGTAGCCCATTTTACATAATTGAGAAACAGAAAGCAAGTTGTAATCTAAAGAATCTACAAGAAAAACATTGGAAATAGAATGGTCAGGTGATATTGCAATTTTACCAAGTCCTTTGACCAAACCTTGATTTCCATCCCCGAATGTGATAGCTCGTTGGGGATCTTGGTTTTTCTCATAGGAGGAGAACATCCTTTTCTCCCCTGTCATGTGGTTTGTGCACCCGCTATCGATGATCCAACTTGAGCCCTCGGATGCATAAACCTACAAAACAAATTTAGGCCTTGTTCTTAGGTACCCAAACGGTCTTGGGTCCTTTCACATTAGAAACAAGCACCTTGAGTACCCAAACACAAGTCTTTGATCCCTTGTGTTTAGCCCCAACATATTTGGCAACTACTTTGCCTGATTTGTTAGTGAGCACATAGGAAGCATCAAAAGTCTTGAATGAAATGTTATGATCATTTGATGCAATAGGAGTTTTCTTCTTAGGCATTTTAACATGTGTAGAACGCCTAGAGCTAGAAGTCTTATTCTTATAAATAAAAGCATGGTGAGAATGAGTCTTCTTTGCATGAATTCTCCTAATCTTATACTCAGGATAACCAGCAGGATATAAAATATAGCCCTCGTTATCCTGAGGCATGGGAGCCTTGCCCTTAACAAAATTAGACAATCTTTTAGGAGGGGCATTAAGCTTGACATTGTCTCCCTGTTGGAAGCCAATGCCATTATTAATGCCAGGGCGTCTCCCACTATAAAGCATACTATGAGCAAATTTAAATTTTTCATTCTCTAATTCATGCTCGGCAATTTTAGCATCTAATTTTGCTATATGATCATTTTGTTATTTAATCATAGCAAGGTGATCATGAATAGCATCTATATTAACATCTCTACATCTAGTGCAAATAGAAACATGCTCAATGGTAGATGTAGAGGGTTTGCAATTATTTAATTCAACAATCTTAGCATGTAAAATGGCATTCTCATCTCTAAGATTGGAAATAGAAATATTGCAAACATCTGATTCCTTAGCCTTAGCAATTAATTTATCATTCTCAAACTTAAGGCTAGAAAGAGAGGCATTCAATTTTTCAATCTTAGCAATTAGACTAACATTATCATTTCTAAGATTGGTAATTGAATCATCACTAATGTTTGACTTCTCAACCTTAGCAATCAAATTAGCATTCTCAATTCTAAGGTTGGAGATAGTGTCATGGCAGGTACTTATCTCACTAGTTAATTTTTCATTTTTCTCTACCTCCTGAGCATAAGCATTTTTAGTCTTAACATGCTTTTTGTTTTCCTTAATAAGGAAGTCCTCTTGGCTATCCAAGAGTTCATCCTTCTCATGAATAGCACTAATCAATTCATTTAATTTCTCCTTTTGTTGCATGTTAAGATTGGCAAAAAGAGTGAGCAAGTTATCCTCATCATCACTAGAATTATCCTCATCACTAGAGGTTGCATACTTAGTGGAGGATCTTGATTTTACCTTCTTCTTGCCGTCCTTTGCCATGAGGCACTTGTGGCCGACGTTGGGGAAGAGAAGGCCTTTGGTGACGGCGATGTTTGCGGCGTCCTCGTCGAAGGAGGAGTCGGTGGAGCTCTCGTCGGAGTCCCACTCCCGGCAAACATGGGCATCGCCGCCCTTCTTCTTGTAGTACCTCTTCTTTTTTCTCTTCTCTTTCCCTTCTTGTCGTCGCCCCTGTCACTATCACTAGACAAAAAACATTTAGCGATAAAATGACCAGGCTTACCACATTTGTAGCAAACCTTCTTGGAGCGGGGTTTGTAATCCTTCCCCCTCCTTTGCTTGAGGATTTGGTGGAAGCTCTTGATGATGAGCGCCATTTCCTCGTTGTCGAGCTTGGAGGCGTCGATGGGAATCCTACTTGGTGTAGAATCCTTCTTTTCTTCTTCCGTCGACTTGAATGCGACGGGTTGCACCTCCGGTGTTGAGGTGGCGCCTTGCTCGACGATTTTCTTGGAGCCTTTGATCATCAATTCAAAGCTCACAAATTTTCCTATCACTTCCTCGGGAGACATTAGTTTATACCTTGGATCACCACGAATTAATTGAACTTGTGTAGGGTTAAGAAAGACGAGTGATCTAAGAATAACCTTGACCATCTCATGGTCATCCCATTTGGTGCTCTCTAGGTTGCGCACTTGGTTCACCAAGGTCTTGAGTCGGTTGTACATCGCTTGTGGCTCCTCCCCTTGGTGAAGCATGAATCGACCGAGCTCCCCCTTGATCGTCTCCCTCTTGGTGATCTTAGTCACCTCGTCTCCTTCGTGTGCGGTCTTGAGCACGTCCCAAATCTCCTTTGCACTCTTCAACCCTTGCACCTTATTATACTCCTCTCAACTTAGAGAGGCGAGGAGTATAGTAGTGGCTTGGGAGTTGAAGTGTTGGATTTTTTTGACCTCCTCCGAATCATAATCCTTGTCCCCTTCCTTTGGTACCTGCGCTCCATACTCAACAATATCCCATATGCTTTTGTGGAGTGAGGTTAGGTGATGCCTCATTTTATCACTCCACATAGAATTGGAGTGAGGTTAGGTGATGCCTCATTTTATCACTCCACATAGAATAATCTTCACCATCAAACATAGGTGGTTTTCCTAATGGCACATAAAGTAATGGAGTGCGTTTTGAAATACGAGGATAGCGAAGGGGCATCTTACTATACTTCTTGCGCTCATGGCGCTTAGAAGTGACGGATGCCGATTCTGAGCCGGAGGTGGAGGGTGACGAAGAGTCAGTCTCGTAGTACACCACTTTCTTCATCTTCTTGTTATTGTCACCCTTCCGTTTAGACTTGATGGAGGAAGAGGATTCCTCCTTGTGCTTGTGGGCGAACTCCCTTGAGTGTGTTCTCCCTGAGCTTGCGGACTTGTCGCCGATCCCGATTTCCCTCTTGGCAGATGCTCCCGACATCACTTCGAGCGGTTAGGCTCTAATGAAGTACCGGGCTTTGATACCAATTGAAAGTCGCCTAAAGGGAGGTGAATAGGCAAATCTGAAATTTATAAAGTTTAAGCACAACTACAAGCCGGGGTTAGCATTAGTAATATAATTGAGTCCGAAAGAGAGGGTCAAAACAAATCACAAGCGGATAAGAGAGAATGACATGGTGATTTGTTTTACCGAGGTTCGGTTCTTGCAAACCTACTCCCTGTTGAGGTGGTCACAAAGACCGGGTCTCTTTCAACCCTTTCCCTCTCTCAAACGGTCACCTAGACCGAGTGAGCTTCTCTTCTCAATCAAACGGGACACCAAGTACCCGCAAGGGTCACCACACGATTGATGTCTCTTGCCTTGATTACAATTGAGTTGGAAACAAGAAAGAAGGACGAAGAAAATCAATCCAAGTGCAAGAACTCAAATGAACACAATTGTCTCTCTCACTAGTCACTATTTGATTGGAATGATCTTTGGACTTGGGAGAGGATTTGATCTCTTTGTTTGTGTCTTGGAATGAAGTCTAGAGCTCTTGTATGAGGTTTGATGGCTGAAAACTTGGATGCATTGAAGTGTGATGGTTGGGGGGTATTTATAGCCCCAACCACCAAGTTGACCATTGGTGAAGGCTTCTGTCGTATGGCGCACCGGACACTGTCCGGTGCGCCAGCCACGTCACCAGGATGTTGGGTTCTGACCGTTAGAGCTTCTGACAACTGGGCCACCGGACAGTCCGGTGGTGCACCGGACAGGTCCTATTTACTGTCCGGTGCGCCTTCTGCACCTGCTCTGACTTCTGCGCGCGCAGTCACGCACTGTAGCGTTTCACTGTAGCGTTGCAGACAACCGTTGGCGCGGTATAGTCGTTACTCCGCTGGCACACCAGATAGTCCGGTGCTACACCGGACAGTGCGATGAATTATAGCGGAGGGGCTCCCAGAATTCCCGGAGGTGGCAAGTTCGGAGTTGGGTTCCCTGGTGCACCGGACACTACCCGGTGGCACACCGGACAGTCCGGTGCGCCAGACCAAGGCTGCCTTTGGGTTGTCTTTTGCTCTTTTTATTTGAACCCTTTCTTGGACTTTTATTGGTTTGTGTTGAACCTTTGGCACCTGTAGAACTCATAATCTAGAGCAAACTAGTTAGTCCAATTAATTTGTGTTGGGCAATTCAACCACCAAAATTCATATAGGAAAAGGTGTAAGCCTATTTCCCTTTCAGGGGAGCACCACCAAGATCACCCACCGCGGTTTCAGAAACTCGACTTTCCGCGCTATGATGGAAAGTCGGACCCCTTGATATTCATAAATTGATGTGAATCTTATTTTCATCAACAGAGAATCATGGAGGAGGAGAATGTTTGGATGGCGTCATATAACCTAGAGGACAGCGCTCAAATGTGGTTCCATCTGCTAGAACTTCGTCATGGCGTCGTTTCAAGGAACTCCTACATCTACGCTACGGACCACCTCTCCGCTCCAACCCACTCAGTGAGTTAGTGGCGTGTCATCGCACCAGCACCGTGGAGGAGTACCAGGACCGGTTCCAGGCCCTGCTACCGCGCGCGGGCCGTCTCGACGAGGTTCAGCGTGTCCAGCCATTCACGACGGGACTACTCCCTCTGCTCAGCCATGACGTGGAGATCCACAACCCCCAATCGTTGGCAGCAGCCATGAGCCTAGCCCACTAGTTCGAGTTCCTACGCCACGACCACACTCACGACACGCGTGTCTGCATGTGATCGTCCACTCATGCTGCCTGCACCGCCAACTAAGGTCGTCCTAGCCACAATCACAGTGGAAGGACGACCCATCCGTCGCATAGCTCAGGCAGAGCAGGGGGAGCACCGCCACCTCGGCCTATGCTACAATTGTGATGAAAGTTCGATCGTAGGCACAATCGTGTGTGCAAGCGACTATTCCTACTCGACGGCATCATTGATGACAACAGCAACGAGGGGGCAGCGGTCGGCGAGGAGACGAGGGACGATGAGACTCCACACTTCACCCTTCATGCCATCGCAGGAGTGTCTTCTGGTGCGACTATGTAGGTCCGGGTGTCGATCGACACTGCTGTTTTCACAACACTCCTTGATTCTGGATCCATGCACAACTTCATCGGTGAAGGCACGTCACACCGCACCAGGCTACCCCTACTACGTCGTCCTCGCCTCACGACAACGGTGGCAAACGAGGAACGCGTCACATGCCCGGGCGTAATCAAGCGGGCCTATTAATTTCTCCCCTTTAGCATTAAGCGCCAAAAACATAGAAATCTAGAGGCCCTTAACAAAAATGATATGAATGTAAGTACATGAGTAGGACAAAGGGTATATGATACCAACGAAAATGTAGTGGAAGCCTTGCCTTTGCCTACAACTCAATTTTCCTTTCAATATAAGACTAAGAATAGAAATACACTTGGAAGTAAAAGTCGCCTAGAGGGGGGTGAATAGGCGAAACCTGAAAATTATAAACTTTGAACATGCACTATACCCGGGGTTAGTGTTAGAAATAATTTAGAGTGCGGAAAATTGTTCCTCTTGCTATGAGTTGCTCAATCAATGCAGATAACTTTAGGAGCCAACTCAAATCAATGTGAGCAAGGGAAGTTTTAGGGAGAGCAGAGGGAAGAAACAAATTGAGTGATGAAGATCAACACAAATGAACACGGTGATTTGTTTCCCGAGGTTCGGTTCCAAAGAACCTACTCACCGTTGAGGAGGCCACAAAGGCCGGGTCTATTCCAACCCTTTCCCTCTCTCAATCGATCACTTAGACCGGTCGAGTACTTCTTCTTAATCACACGGGTCACTAAGACCCCGCAAGGATCACTACACAATTAGGTGTCTCTTGCTTGCTTTATAAAACACTTGAGAAATTTAGAGTGAGAAGAAGAAAGCAATCCAAGCAACAAGAGCAACAAAAGAAACACAAGTCACCCTCTCTCAAGTCACTAAGTAATTGATTTATGTATCATAATCCTACTAAACTCTTCACAAGATGACTTGTTAGTAGACCCAAATATAATATCAACAACAGAAATTTGGCATATAAACAAGTCTTTGGCAATTGTTTTAGTGAAGAGAGTAGGATCAGCTTTACCAACTTTGAAGCCATTACTGATGAGAAAGTCTCTCAGGCATTCATACCATGCTCTTGTGGCTTGTTTGAGCTCATAAAGCGTCTTTGAGAGCTTATAAACATTAGTAGGATACTCACTATCTTCAAAGCCGGGAGGTTGCTCAACATATATACTTCTTCCTTGATAGGTCCATTGAGGAAGGCACTCTTCATGTCCATTTGATATAACTTAAAGCCATGGTAAGTAGCATATAGGCAAGTAATATACGAATTGACTCAAGCCTAGCTATGGGTGCATAGGTTTCATCGAAATCCAAACTTTCGACTTGTGAATATCCTTTGGCTACAAGTCGGGCTTTGTTCCTAGTCACCACACCATGCTCATCTTGTTTGTTGTGGAATACACACTTGGTACCTACTACATTTTGGTTAGGACGTGGAACTAAATGTCATACCTCATTCCTCGTGAAGTTGTTGAGCTCCTCTTGCATTGCCACCACCCAGACCGGATCTCTTAGTGCATCCTCTATCCTGTATGGCTCAATAGAAGACACAAAAGAATAATGTTCAAAAAAATGAGCAACTCGAGATCTAGTGGTTACCCCCTTGTGAAGACACACAAGAATAATGTTCACAAAAATGAGCAACTCGAGATCTAGTGGTTACCCCTTGTGAATGTCACCAAGTATGGAGTTAACGGGGCGATCTCTTTGAATTGCTTAGTGGACTCTTGGGTGCGGTGGTCTTTGATCCTGAATTTATTGATCATCTTTCTTGTCTTGATCATCTTGAGGTGGCTCATCGTCTTGGTCTTCATCCTCTTCTTCTTGAGACATGTTCTCATCTTGGGTTGGTGGAGATGCTTGTATGGAAGATGATGGTTGATCTTGTGCTTGTGAAGGCTCTTCGGATTCTTTTGGACACACGTCCCCAATAGACATGTTCCTTAGCGTGATGCACGGAGCCTCTTCATCATCTAATTCATCAAGATCAACTTGCTCCACTTGGGAGCCATTAGTCTCATCAAATACAATGTCACAAGAAATTTCAACTAATCAAGTGGACTTGCTGAAGACTCTATATGCCCTTGTGTTTGAGTCACAACCAAGTAAAAAGCCTTCTACTGCTTTAGGAGAAAATTTAGAATTTCTACCTCTCTTAATAAGCATAAAACATTTGCTCCCAAAAACTCTAAAATAAGAAACATTGGGCTTTTTACCGGTGAGGAGATCATATGATGTTTTCTTGAGAATTCGGTGAAGGTAGAGTCGGTTGATGGAGTAGCAAGCGGTGTTAACCGCCTCCGCCCAAAACCGATCCGGTGTCTTGTACTTATCAAGCATGGTCCTTGCCATGTTCAATAGAGTTCTATTCTTTCTCTCCACTACACCATTTTTTTGAGGTGTGTAGGAGAAGACAACTCATGCTTGATGCCCTCCTCCTCAAGAAATCTTTCAATTTGAGAGTTTTTAAACTCCATTCCATTGTCGCTTCTAATCTTCTTGATTCTCAATCCGAACTCATTTTGAGCCCATCTTAAGAATCTCTTCAAGGTCTCTTGGGTTTGAGATTTTTCCTGCAAAAGGAATACCCAAGTGAAGCGAGAATAATCATCCACAATTACAAGACAATACTTACTCTCGCCGATGCTAAAGCGATCGGGCCAAATAGATCCATGTGGAGTAGCTCAAGCGGCCTCTCGGTCGTCATGATGTTCTTGTGTGGATGATGAACTCCAACATGCTTCCCTACTTGACATGCGCTACAAATCATGTCTTTCTCAAAATGAACATTTGTTAGTTCTAAAATGTGCTCCCCCTTTAGAAGCTTGTGAATAATCTTCATCCGAACATGAGCAAGTCGGCGATGCTAGAGCCAGCCCATATTAGTCTTAGCAATTAAGCAAGTGTCTATTTCAGCATTGTTCTCATTGAAATCTACTAAATATAGTTGACCATCTAACACTCCCTTAAAAGCTATTAAATCATCACTTCTTCTAAAGACGGTGAAAGTCGCCTAGAGGGGGGTGAATAGGCGAAACCTGAAATTTACAAACTTAAACTTGCACTAAGGCCAGTGTTAGCGTTAGAATTAAATCAGAGTTCGAAAGATAGTTCTCCTTGCTTAGATTTGCTCAATCAATGCGGATAACGTTTGAGAGCAAACTCAAAACTATGTGAGCAAGCGAACTTTTAGAGGAAAGAAAGGGAAACAAATCAAGTGTAGATCAACACAAATGAACACGACGATTTGTTTACCGAGGTTCGGTTCCAAAGAACCTAGTCCCCGTTGAGGAGGCCACAAAGGCCAGGTCTATTCCAACCCTTTCCCTCTCTCAATCGATCACACAGACCGGTCGAGGCTTCTCCTTAATCACTTGGGTCACTAAGACCCCACAAGGATCACCACACAATTTGTTGTCTCTTGCTAGCTTTACAAAGCAATTAGAGAAATGAGAATAGAAAGGAGAAACCAATCCAAGCAACAAGGGCAACAAAAGAACACAAAACACCCTCTCTCAAGCCACTAAGCAATTGAGTTGATTTTGAGGCTTGGAGAGGATTTTATCTTTGGAATGTGTCTTGGAGTGAATGATATTGCTCTTGTATTGAATGTGCACTTCTGAAAACTTGGATGGCTTGAATGGAGGTGGTTGAGGGGTATTTATAGCCTCCAACCACTTCCTAGTTGTTGGCTGTTTTTACTGTCGATGGGCGCACCGGACAGTCCGGTGGTGCACCGGATAGGACACTGTTCAGTATCCGGTGAGTGCCACGTCAATGGCTCGCTGGGGTTTGGAGCGGTTGACTGTTGAAGCCCTTTGTCCTGTAGCTGCACCGGACAGTCCGATGGCACACCAGACATGTCTAGTGTGTTCTGACTTTCTGCTCTGACTTCTGACTGCGCACTGTACACCTTTTGCAGTCGACCATTGGCGTAGGTTACTATTACTTCGTTGGCTCACCGGACATGTCCAATGCACACTGGACAATCCGTTGAATTATAGCGAAGCGCGTCTCTGGAAAACCCGAGAGTGGCAAGTTTGAATGGTGCTCGGCCTGGGGCACCAGACAATGTCTGGTGCACCACTGGCAGTACCAAAGTTAGCCTTTGCTCCAAACTTAACTTCTTTCTTGGTTTATGTTAAACTTTATGCACCTGAGATAAAATACATCTAGGCAAACTAGTTAGTCCACGTGGTTTGTGATGGACGTCAACCACCAAAATCGATTATAGAAAATGATTAAGCCCATTTCCCTTTCAATCTCCCCCTTTTTGGTGATTGATGCCAACACAAACCAAAGCAAATATAAAGTGTAAAGATGTAACTAGTTTGCAATTGTGATTGACGTGCATAGGTTGCTCAGATTTAAACCAATTGAAAGACTTTCTTCATGAATCTAAGAATGAATGTGATTGCTTTCTTCTATTTAACATTTTGGACCACATTTGCACCACTTGCTTGTTTTTGCAAATCCTTTTGGAAAACTCTTTTCAAATTATTTTGCAAATAGCCAAAGGTATAGGAATATGATTTCAAGAAGCATTTTCAAGATTTGAAATTCCTTGTTTCAAATGCTTTTCCTTTGACTAAATAAAAGCTCCCCCTGAAGAAATTCTCCCCTTAGCTTATCAAGAGGGTTTTTGAAACAGATACCAGATGAAATTATACCAATTAAATTTTTGAAACCAAAATGAAATACCGATTGAAATTTTGATACCAATTGAGATAATTTCTTCCTTTTGTGAAATAGTTTTGAATTTTGAAAATGTGGTGGCGCGGTCCTTTTGCTTTGGGCCTAATACTTTCTCCCCCTTTGGCATTAATCGCCAAAAACGAAGAATCTTAAGGGCCCTCTTGTAATCTCCCCCTTTGGGGCCTACTTTCTCCCCCTTTGGTAAAATAAATATGAGTGAAGGTTTATACCAAATGGGAGTTTTCTGAGTAACGGCAAAGGATAAATGATACCGTCAGAGTTGGAGTGGAAGCCTTGTCTTTGCCGAATACTCCAGTTCCCTTTCAATTTGAGACTAAACATAGAAGTATACTTGAAAGCACATTAGCCTTGGTACAAGAAGAATAATAAATATGCATTTGTACCATATGAAAGAGACATGATTAAAGGTATATAAATGAGTTATGTGTGCAATGTTTCAATTAAAGTTCCAAGAATCAAATATATTTTGCTCATTCCTAAGTTTGCTAAAAGTCTTGTCATCTAGTGGCTTGGTAAAGATATAGGCTAATTGGTTGTGGGTGCTAACATAAGCAATTTCGATATCCCCCTTTTGTTGGTGATCTCTCAAAAAGTGATATCGGATGTCTATGTGCTTAGTGCGGCTGTGTTCAACAGGATTAGCCGCCATGCGGATTGCACTCTCATTATCACATAGAAGAGGGACTTTGCTCAATTTGTAGCCATAGTCCTTAAGCGTTTGCCTCATCCAAAGTAATTGTGCACAGCAATGGCCTGCAGCAATATACTCGGCTTCGGCGGTGGAAAGAGCTACTGAGTTTTGTTTCTTTGAAGCCCAAGACACCAGGGATCTTCCTAGAAACTGACAAGTCCCTGATGTGCTCTTCCTATCAATTTTACATCCAGCAAAATCGACATCAAAATACCCAATTAAATCAAAGGTAGATCCCTTGGGGTAACATAGCCCAAACTTAGGAGTGTAAACTAAATATCTCATGATTCTTTTTATGTCCCTAAGGTGAACTTTCTTAGGATTTACCTGGAACCTTGCTCACATGCATACTGAAAGCATTATATCTAGTTGTGAAGCACATAAATAGAGTAAAGATCCTATCATCGACCGGTATACCTTTTGATCTACGGATTTATCTCCCGTGTCGAGGTCGAGATGTCCATTTGTTCCCATGGGTGTCTTGATGGGTTTGGCATTCTTCATTCCAAACTTCTTAAGAATATATTGAATGTACTTAGTTTGGCTCATGAAGGTGCCTTCTTGCAGTTGCTTGATTTGAAATCCAAGGAAGTACTTTAACTCCCCCATCATAGACATCTCGAATTTCTGTATCATTATCCTACTAAATTCTTCACAAGTTAACTTGTTAGTAGACTCAAATATAATATCATCAACATAGATTTGGCATATAAACAAGTCTTTAGTAATTGTTTTAGTGAAGAGAGTAGGATCAGCTTTTCCAACTTTGAAGCCACTAGTGATAAGAAAATCTCTTAGGCAATCATACCATGCTCTTGGGGCCTGCTTGAGCCCATAAAGCGCCTTTGAGAGTTTATAAACATGAGAAGGATACTCACTATCTTCAATACCGGGAGGTTGCTCAACATATACCTCTTCCTTGATACGACCATTAAGGAAGGCACTCTTCACGTCCATTTGATATAACTTAAAGCCATGGTAAGTAGCATAGGCAAGTAATATACGAATTGACTCAAGCCTAGCTACGGGTGCATAGGTTTCATCGAAATCCAAACCTTCGACTTGTGAATATCCCTTTGCAACAAGTCGGGCTTTGTTTCTAGTCACCACACCATGCTCATCTTGTTTTTTGTGGAATACCCACTTGGTACCTACAACATTTTGGTTAGGACGTGGAACTAAATGTCATACCTCATTCCTTGTGAAGTTGTTGAGCTCCTCTTGCATTGTCCCACCCAATCCGGATCTCTTAGTGCATCCTCTATCATGTATGATTCAATGGAAGACACAAAAGAGTAATGTTCACAAAAATGAGCAACTCGAGTGGTTACCCCCTTGTGAATGTCACCAAGAATGGAGTTGACAGGGTAATCTCTTTGAATTGCTTGGTGGACTCTTGGGTGTGACGGTCTTTGATTTTGAATTTCTTGATCATCTTCCTTGTCTTGATCATCTTCATCTCCCCCTTGATCAATGTCCTCCTCCTGAGGTGGCTCATCATCTTGGTCTTCATCCTCTTCTTCTTGAGCCATGTCCTCTTCTTGAGTAGGTGGGGATGCTTGTATGAAAGGTGATGGTTGATCTTGTGCTTGTGTAGGCTCCTCAGATTCTTTTGGACATACATCCCCAATGTACATGTTCCTTAGTGCGACGCATGGAGCCTCTTCATCATCTAATTCATCAAGATCATCTTGCTCTACTTGGGAGCCATTAGTCTCATCAAACACGATGTCACAAGAAACTTCAACTAATCCAGTGGACTTGTTGAAGACTCTATATGCCCTTGTGTTTGAATCATAACCAAGTAAAAAACCTTCTACCGCTTTAGGAGCAAATTTAGATTTTCTACCTCTTTTAATAAGAATAAAGCATTTGCTCCCAAAGACTCTAAAGTAAGAAACATTAGGTTTTTTTACCAGTGAGGAGTTCATATGATGTTTTCTTGAGAATTCGGTGAAGGTAGAGTCGGTTGATGGAGTAGCAGGCGGTGTTAATCGCCTCCGCCCAAAACTGATCTCGTGTCTTGTACTCATCAAGCATGGTCATTGCCATGTCCAGTAAAGTTCTATTCTTCCTCTCCACTACACCATTTTGTTGAGGTGTGTAGGGAGAAGAGAACTCATGCTTGATACCCTCCTCCTCAAGAAATCCTTCAATTTGAGAGTTCTTGAACTCCGTTCCATTGTCGCTTCTAATCTTCTTGATTCTCAATCCGAACTCATTTTGAGCCCATCTCAAGAATCTCTTTAAGATCTCTTGGGTTTGAGATTTTTCTTGTAGAAAGAACACCCAAGTGAAGCGAGAATAGTCATCCACAATAACAAGACAGTACTTACTCCCGCTGATGCTTATATAAGCGATCGTGCCGAATAGATCCATGTGGAGTAGCTCAAGCGGTCTGGCGGTCGTCATGATGTTCTTGTGTGGATGATGAACTCCAACTTGCTTCCCTGCTTGGCATGCGCTACAAATCTTGTCTTTCTCAAAGTGAACATTTGTTAGTCCCAAGATGTGTTCTCTCTTTAGAAGCTTGTGAAGATTCTTCATCCCTAGATGGGCAAGTCGGAGATGCCAGAGCTAGCCCATATTAGTCTTAACAATTAAACAAGTGTCTAGTTCAGAATTGTTATCATTAAAATCAACTAAATATAGCTGACCATCTAACAATCCCGTAAATGCTATTGAATCGTCACTTCTTCTAAAGACAGTAACACCGATATCAGAAAAAACACACTTGTAACCCATTTTGCATAATTGAGAAACAAAAAGCAAATTGTAATCTAAAGAATCTACAAGAAAAACATTAGAAATGGAATGGTCAAAGGATATAGCAATTTTACCCAAACCTTGATTTCCATCCACGAATGTGATAGCTCTTTGGGGATCTTCATTTTTCTCATATGAGAACATTCTTTTCTCCCCTGTCATGTGGTTTGTGCACCCGCTATCGATTATCCAACTTGATCCACCGGATGCATAAACCTACAAAACAAATTTAGGCCTTGTTCTTAGGTAACCAAACAGTCTTGGGTCCTTTGACATTAGAAACAAGTACCTTGGGTACCCAAACACAAGTCTTGGGACTCTTGTGTTTGCCCCCAACATATTTGACAACTACTTTGCCTGATTTGTTAGTAAGCACATAAGATGCATCAAAAGTTTTAAATGAAATGTCATGCTCATTTGATGTATTAGGAATTCTTTTTAGGCATATTGGTATGAGTGGAATGCCTATAGCTAGATGCCTCATTACTATACATAAAAACATGATGAGAAATGGAATGAGGTTTTCTAGCATGTATTCTCCTAATCTTATGCTCAGGATAGTTTTTAGGATATAGAATGTAACCCTCTCTATCCTGAACCATGGGATCCTTACCCTTAACAAAATTAGACAATTTGTTCTTGGGGGTATTAAGTTTGGTATTGCTTTGGCTCCCTTGTTGGAAGCCAATGACATCCTTAATGCCAGGGCGTCTCCCATTATAAAAGCATGCTACGAGCAAATTTAAATTTTTTATTTTCTAATTCATGGTCGGCAATTTTAGCATTTAAATGTGATCATTTTGTTTTTTAATCATGGCAAGGTGATCATCTATAGCATCAACATTAACATCTCTACATCTAGTACAAATAGTGACATGTTCAACAGTAGATGTAGATGGTTTGCAAACATTCAATTCTTCAATCTTAGCAATTAAATTATCATTCTCAATTCTAAGACAAGAAATTGAATCATTGCACATATTAAGCTCTTTAGATAGATTTTCACATTTTTCTACTTCTAGAGCATAAGCATTTTTCAATTTAACAATTTTTTTATTTTCCTTAACGAGCAAGTCCTCTTGGCATTCCAAGAGATCATCCTTCACGTTAATGGATTCTATTAATTCATTTATTTTCTTATTTTGATCTTTAGTAAGGTTGGCAAAAAGAGAAGTTAAATTATCTTCATTATCACTAGAGCTACCCTCATCATCGGACGTAGTATATTTGGGGGTATCTCTAAAATGTACCTTCTTCTTGCCATCCTTAGCCATTAGGCTCTTATGGCCGACGTTGGGGAAGAGAAGTCCTTTGTTGATGGCAATGTTGGCGGCGTCCTCGTCGGAGGAGGAGTCCCATTCCTGCCCCATATCCGCCTCGCCACCCTTCTTCTTGTAATACTTCTTCTTTTCCATCTTATTCTTCCCTTTCTTGTTGTCGTCCCTGTCACTGTCACTTGTATATCGACATTTTGCAATAAAGTGACCGGACTTACCACACCTGTAGCACACCCTTTTGGAACGGGGCTTGTAGTCTTTCACTTTCCTTTGTTTGAGGATTTGTCAAAAGCTCTTTGTTGGGGCGAAGGCGAAGACGCCACCCTTCGCTCGATGCCTTCGCCAGACTCGCTGCACCAACGGAGACAAGACAACTGGCAGACTTTACCCTTCATCCCACGCGTCGCAGGATGAAGGCCTATGACGAGGTCGTCCCATCCCGCGGTCTCGTCCAACATGGAGGCCCACGCGTGATCCGGCCCATTGTAACAGGCACTGCGTGGCCGCTACGCATTATGGGCCTAATTTGTAAAGGCTTCCCTGTAATTACAGTCTGTAACCCTGCTTTATGGGAATATTCCGGGGATAACCTGGGCGCCTGAGGGCACATGCGTCCTTAACTCAAGATGCTGGGCACTCAGGCACCTATAAATACCCTCGCACAGTGCCCTTGAGAGGCTAGATTAACAGAGCTATTGCCATCTCGAGTTAAAACCTTGTTTACGTTGCATTCACTCCCCCGTTGGATCAACTTGCCCAGGAGAGAAAGTTCCAACATTTGGCGCCCACCGTTCGTGCTACGGAAAAACCACCCGCGATGGCACCCAAGAAAGCTAGCTCGAAGGCTGATGAGGCTGCGAAGGCAGCACTGCTGGCCGAGAAAAAGGGCAAGGCCCTTGTCGACACCACCCACCAAGAGGCCTGCGAAGACGACGCACTCAGCAAGAGGCAGCGCAATGAACAACCCACTCCCGAAGGCAGTCTCCGCACCTGCAGCTCTGGAGGACAACCGCAACTTCCCCCAGGCTTCGCTCCACCGAAGGGCGCAGACGCCACCGAGGACGGCGAAGTCATCGGCGTTTCAGCAGAAGAGCAGCTACAGCTGCGCGCCTTGCGCATCAAGAACCGCAACCTCCAAAAGCAAAAAGAGATCCTCGAGGCCAAGCGCCAACGTTTGTCTGCACAAGCCAAGGTGCGACAGATGATACGCGACGAAGAGCGGAAGGCTCAAGAGCTTGAACAAGAGATTGCGCTCATGCAGCGCGAAGGCCAACTCGGCCTGCAACACGGCCCACCCCTCCAACAGCGCGCACAAATCGAAGACCTGTTCATCCCTCAGCGTGGACACGCCATCCCACACGCCGCGGCATTCCAAGGTGTCAACTACCTTGACGAGCGAAGTCCCCTGGCGCTACACCTGCAAGTGTCACCATGGCCCGCCAACTTCAGGGCAGGGACCTATCCCAAGTACAACGGCAGCACTGACCCAGCACAGTACATCATGAGCTATCAGGTCGCCGTTGCATCATCCGGAGGGGACAACGCCACGATGGCCAAGTCATTCATCATCGCCCTCGAAGGCCCAGCCCTCACCTGGTACACCAGGTTGCCCCCATTGTCCATCGACTCCTAGAGAAGTCTCCGGGACAAATTCTTGCTCAACTTCCAAGGGTACCGCCTAGACACCGACGCCTTGGCTGAACTTTCACTCTGCAAGCAGCTGGAAAGAGAGACTCTGCAGGAGTACTACCGCAAGTTTCTGACCCTCAAGTCACAACTGCCTTCGGTCGATGACCAAATCGCCATCCACTACACCATCAGTGGCCTTCGGGCCGGCGTCCTTTATAGCCACTGCATCAGGGATCCACCCAGGAACCTCCAGGAGCTGTATCAGCTATTTGAAAAATACGCCAGATCTGAAGAGCTCCACCAGCGCAAAGTAGAGTCTCAAAGGAAACCCAAAGACCCTCCGCAGTCCAGTCGCACGTGGACAAGGCCCTCGCATGCAGACTCCGGTCGGGACGACCATAATCAGCAGCAGGTGCACAACATCGCCAACCAGCACCCCGCTGGCGAGGCCCCTCGCCGCCAGGAGTATCCCCCATGGCCGCAGAAATGGAACTCGTGGTCGGGGACGGGGACGTGCGCAGCAGCCGCGCAGATTTTACTGCTTGTTCCACGGCGAAGACTGCGTGCACCCTACAAGAGACTGCCCAGAGACGAAGGCCACCAGAGACAGGATGGCACGGACGCAACCAGCCGACAACCCTAGAGTTGTCGCGCACACATATCAGCAACCCCCTCAGCCATACAACCACGGCCCCGCTCCGCATCCACCGCACCACGCATACCAACACCACCAGGAGGTACAAATCGTACCTCCCCCACACCCACCTCCACACCAGCAACAACAAAACATCCACCACCCCCAAGCCCCAAAGCAAGAAGACTTCGCCGATCAGTCGTATCGTGGAGTCATTCACATGATCACTGGGGGTCCAGCGCCGACTTTGACACAAAGCGGCAGAAGAGGGACCATTACCGCAGCATCAACCACGTCGCCGTCACCGGTCCAGTCGTGCACACAAAGTGGTCCCATGTGCCATTGACCTTCGATGCCCGAGACGTCGATCTGCGCAGCGCACCCCACATCAACGCCATGGTTATCAACTGCAGCGTGGCAGGCTGGGACCTGCACAAAGTCTTAGTCGACAATGGCAGCCAGGCGGATATCATTTTCCTCCATGCCTTCGATCGCATGGGCATAAGCCACAGCCTGCTCAAGCCTTCGGACAACCCATTGTACGGCTTCGGCGGCAAGGGCACCTTTCCTGTTGGCAAAATAGAGTTACCTCTCTCCTTCGGTGTAGCACCCAATGCCTGAAGTGAGCAAGTCACGTTCGACATCATCGACATGGTGTACCCGTACAACGCCATAATGGGCCGGGGCTCCATCAACAAGTTTGAGGCAGCCATTCACGGACTTTACCTGTGCATGAAGATCCCAGGTCTACAAGGCGCCATCACAGTCTACGGCAACCAGCAGGCTGCGCGTAACATAGAAAGAGACTTCGTTCCCGGACAAAGAAACGTACACTGCCTCACGGCCTAGCGCGAGGTCCCCGAGCCTGCCAGCCCAACCGCCAAAGAACATGACAAAGCACAGCTGCAGAGCAACGACGGGACCAAGACTGTTCCCCTCGACCAGGCAACGCCCAAGCAGACGGTTACCATCAGCAAAGACCTCACTTCGCATGACGAGGAGAGACTCCTCTGCTGTCTGTCCAAGAATAAAGACATCTTCGCCTGGTCCACCCTCGACCTGGTTGGAGTCAGTCGCTCCATCATCGAGCACAACTTAGGAATCGACCCTTCGGTGAGGCCGAAGAAACAGTGGTTGTGTAAGATGTCTGACGAGAAGACAGAAGCCGCCAAGGCCGAGGTACATCGCCTGCTTGAGGCCAAATTTATCGAGCCAATTGCCTACCCTACATGGCTCGCCAACATAGTGATGGTGCAGAAGAAGAGCGGCAAATGGCGGATGTGCATCGATTTCACCAGTCTTAACAAGGCCTGCCCCAAGGACAACTTCCCGCTGCCTCAGATCGACAAAATCGTCGATAGTGCGGCCGGGTGCGAAGTCATGTCACTCCTTGATTTCTTCTCCGGCTACCATCAAATATATATGAAGGAGGAAGACAAGGCAAGCACCAGCTTCATAACACCCTTTGGCACGTATTGCTTCATCAGAATGCCGGAGGGACTTAAGAACGTCGGGTCCACTTTCTCTCGGCTCACCAAAACGGTGCTCGAGGGCCAAGTCGGCAGAAACATATTTACATATGTGGACGACATCGTCGTCGCCAGCAGAAGCAAGGAAGACCATCTGGCTGACCTCGCCATAACATTTGCGAACATGCGGGACGCACAACTTCGCCTAAACCACGAAAAGTGCGTCTTCGGCGTTCGCCAGGGGAAAATATTGGGCTACCTGGTGTCGCACCGCGGGATCGAAGCCAATCCAACCAAAATTCAGGCCATCATCAACATGACGCCCCCGCAGTCAGCCAGAGACGTCCAACGACTGACAGGCAGATTGGCCGCCCTCAAGAGATTCATCTCCAAATCCGCAGAGCGAAGTCTCCCTATCCTCAAAACACTCCGCGGCGCAAAAGACTTCGCATGGGGACCAGAGCAGGCGGCGGTCTTCACCTCTTTGAAGCGGTACCTGTCAGAATTGGCGATTCTTACAAGCCCAGACCCCTCGCTACCACTGTTGCTCTACATCGCAGCTTCGCCGCATGCGGTCAGCGCAGCACTGGTTCAAGAGCAGAACAGAGAGGGCTCGTTCAGGCAATGTCCAGTTTATTACGTCTCTGAAGTACTCACAACATCAAAATGCAATATGACAGAACTAGAAAAAATCGCCTACGCAGTTGTTATGGCTTCGCGCAAATTGCGCCATTATTTTGAAGCGTTCAAGGTCCGGGTCACCTCAGATAGGCGACTCGGCGAATTGTTTAGAAACCCGGAGGCATCAGTCCGGATTGCCAAATGGGCGGCCGAACTCTCCGGCTACCACATCACATTCAAACCCAGGACAGCCATCAAGTCACAAGTCCTGGCAGACTTCGTCGTCGACTGGACTGGGCCAATAACATAGTCGGACACGTCCGCAGAGAGGGTATGGACAATCCATTGCGACGGCGCATGGTGCCATGCGGGGGCAGGCGCCGCTGCAGTCATTACTTCACCCACAGGGGCCAAGCACAGATACGCAGCACGCCTCAACTTTGCTTTGGAGTCTGAAAGATGCACCAACAATATAGCAGAATATGGAGCTGTCATCCTTGGCCTTCGCAAGCTAAGAGCACTTGGTGTCACCACCTGCATCATCAGAACAGACTCCAAGGTAGTCGCCGACCAAGTCGAGAAGGACTACGCAGCGAAGGACCCCGCACTTATGTAGTACCTCGCGGCTATCCGCAGTCTCGAAAGACAATTCAAAGGTTTTACCTTGCAGCATGTGGACCGCGCCAAAAATGAGGAGGCCGACGCATTGGCCAAGGCAGTCGCCAAAGGCGAGGCCCTGCCCTCCAACGTATTCTACCATGTCATCGGCACGCCAGCCGTCCGCAGCCCAGAGGGGCTCCAAATAACCAATGACAGCGAAGGCCACCGCATAGTCAACCTCATCATGACTGAAGACTGGCGGGCACCAATAACCCTGTTCCTGCAGGGGTACTATCATCCAACCGATATCAATGAGGCCAAGCGCCTCAAACATCAAAGTCGGGACTTCGCACTAATCAAAGGCCAACTTTACAAGAAGGGGTCAGTCAACCCATGCTTAAATGTGTCACCGAGACCGAAGGCGTCCAAATTCTGCGCGAAGTGCACAGCGGGACTTGCGGCTCTCACGCAGGGCCCAGGGCCCTAGCCGCAAAGGTGATCCGTCAAGGTTTCTACTGGCCTGCCATGATCTGCGCTGCAAATTGGGTCACAAGGTCCTGCAAAGCCTGCCAGAAATTTTCTCCACGCTCGGGAAGCCCTTCGCAATTCACAAAGCTAATCGCTCACACGTGGCCCCTTCAGCACTGGGGCCTGGACATTGTCGGGCCCCTACCCATGGCCCAGGGGAACCTCAAGTTCACCTTCGTCGCCGTCGAGTATTTTACCAAGTGGATCGAGGCGAGGGCTGTATCCACTATAACATCGAAGACTGCCCAGAAATTCTTCTGGCAAAACATTGTTTGCCGCTTCGGAGTCCCATCTGAGCTCACAGTTGACAATGGCAAGCAATTTGACAGTCAAGACTTCAAGGATTTCTGCTTCTCCATTGGCACCAAGCTTGCCTTCGCCTCAGTGTACCACCCGCAATCCAACGGAGTCGTGGAGCGTGCCAATGGTAAAAATTTCACAGCCGTCAAGAAAATGCTCCTCGATGACAAAAAAGGCAAATGGACCGACCTGTTACCTGAAGCGGTCTGGGCGTTGAACACGACTGAGTGCAGGGCGACTGGGTTCACCCCTTTTCGCCTTCTATATGGATCGGAGGCCATGACCCCGCAAGAAATAAAACATGGGTCGCCACGGACAGTCACGACAGCCATCCCCGACGTAGACGAGCCTACTTCGAAGGACCTCATCGACGGAGACCGCGTCTTCGCCCTACAGGCTCTAAACAAATACCAAGCTCAAACAAAAGCATGGCGCGACCACACAGTCATCCCGAGGGAATTCAACGAAGGAGACCTCGTACTCGTCCGGACAGCTCGGACAGAGGCCCGGGGCAAGCTAGAGCCAAAGTGGGAGGGACCTTTCATCGTCAAGACGAAGGCGTCCCCCAGCACGTACAGGCTCGCAACGCCATTCGGCGAAGACTTAGAGCATTCTTGGAACATTGACAATCTCCGCAAATTTTTTGTTTGACTCCTCAGGGCCAGCTCGCCCTTGTAATTCGCAAAACAGCTTTATTCCGGCCCGCACTCTTTTCCTCCCGGGGTGAGGTTTTTAATGAGGCGGAGCCATGTAATATACACGCAAAAAATCCCCCACAAAAAAATTACAACGTCGAAAAAAGACTGCATTGACGGTCTTCGCCATTCGACAAACTCGAAGTCACCGCGAGGGGCAGCGCTGGCTACCCTCGCGTGCGACACTCCGCACAAAAGTTGCCTAAGGGTGCAGCCGGACTAGCACAACAAGTGCGCAAAACCAGTCTTTCCCAAAAGACTATCCGTGCAAAAGTCGCCTAAGGGTGCAGCCGGACTAGCACAACAAGTGCGCAAAAACCGAAGTCTTCCCCCAAAAGACTATCCTCGCAAAAGTCGCCTAAGGGTGCAGCCGGACTAGCACAACAAAGTGCGCAAAATCGAAGTCTCCCCCAAAAGACTATCCGTGCAAAAGTCGCCTAAGGGTGCAGCCGGACTAGCACAACAAAGTGCGCAAAATCGAAGTCTCCCTCAAAAGACTATCCGTGCGAAAGTCGCCTAAGGGTGCAGCCGGACTAGCACAACAAGCGCGCAAAATCGAAGTCTCTCTCAAAAAAGTACCCATGCAACGACCGACTACAGGTGCCGCCTGACCGACATAATAAACGCGCTAGACCCAGTGCACGACCGGATCAGTGAAGGCATACAGCCTCTTCATACAAATTATAGTTACATACGTACAGCGAGGGCATCACACCTTACATTGGTTCAACCTTCGGGATAATACCCATCTCCCTATAGTTAAATAGCATTATCCTCAGCTCCTCACCCTCAAAAAGACTTCGCAAATCCCCCTCACCTACACTTGCCCCAGCCGGCGAGGACAACAATTCCCGCTTGCCAGTCCTGTCCACACGAAGACGACCAACCTCCACCTCACTCACTCTACGCTTCGCCACCGCCCTTCGACGCCTACACCCAAGACTTGGACCGGGAACTTCAGCACCCACCACACGCGGAGAAGCCTCCGTCGCAGCCACATCCAATGCCGCAAAATAATCCAAATCATCATCCGAAGACTCTTCCGTCCACACCACCGAACTCCCAGAATCATCAGACTCAAAAAACTTAGACACAGAATCACCCGAATCATTTTCCGCAACCACGGTCGAAGCCGCCACAAAATTAGCAGTATCAGTAGCGGTTGCGTGCGCAGGCCCAAAATCTTGAACCTGCGCAGCAACCAAGGTTCAGTAACACAGACAAAATTTACTAACTCCCCCACGCCAACTAAGCCACCTGCGAAGGCCCTGTCGCCGCCTTGGGATCCTCCGCTGCCAGCTCTGCCACCGCCTTCAGGGGGCCCTCCGCCGTCGGCGCAGGGGCTGGCAAGGAGCCTTCACCAGACATAGTGGGCACAGGTCCGACGAAGGAGCCCTCACCAGCTTCAGGGTTGACCTCAGCCTCGGGCAGCACCGGGTTGACCTCGGCCTCGGGCCGCGCGCTGTTCAGATCCCCAAGGTATTCGACATCCTCGGCACGCGCCATCTGCAGCAACAACACACTCATTCAGCAAACCCACACGTACCCACATTCAATCACACGAAACAACAGACAAGACTTACCTGATCTCTCGCCCGATTAGACCGCTCCCTGACCGCCTCCCGGCCATGAGGACCCCACATCCGATCGAAGAGGGGCCCCGCAGAATCCTTCACCACAGGGTCTTCGACCTTAAAAATTTCGCGCCCAAAGTCTTCATCGGACCGGTCGAAGCCCTCATAGTGATTGCACCCCTCGCGGGACAGCGCATTCATGGCCCCTTCGCAGGTGACGAGGGAGGCAAAGGACATGAAGCTCTCCACGATGGTCGGGAGTGCCAGCAATTCCTCTTGCAGCCACTCGAGGAACCGAAGGCCCGCCTCTCGGTCGGGCACCTCGAAGTCAGCAGTCCGCGCACCCAGCTCGCGGTATGAGTCCACGAGCTGTTTGCGCGTCCGCTCAACTTCCGAGCGTGTAGAGGCCTCGGCCCTCTCCATGCGGCCGTGCAGAGCGTTGAACCGCGCCTCTCATTCCTTGGCGCGTTGGCTGGCAAGACACCCCTCCGCTCGCGCCAATTTGGCCTCCGCCTGCGCCGCCTGCGCCTTAGCGATGGCCTGGTTGGCCTCCCTCCTTTCCTCCACCAGCTGGAGCCGGAGGTCCGTCCTCTCGCCCTCCAGGGCGGCCACCTTCTCCGCCAGCCTGCGGCTCTTGCTCTCCGCAGCCGACTTCTCCCGGACGGCGTCCGCGTGCTGCGCCCTAAGTCTCTCGACTTCGGCAGACACATCTGCAGTAAGGGCACCCGACGCCACGCGGTCGGCGAAGTCGGCCGCCTAACAGACACACATGAGACCACAATCCCCATGAAAGCGGCAAACACCGAAGTCCAGCTCAACTTACTTGACTTAGCTGCTGCGACAGCTGTTGCGACGCCTCCCTCAGCCGGCGAGACATAGTGCCCGCTTCGTCCTTGATGGCAGTGGCCGCCGAAATCTCGCCGCCAGCGCTGAAAGCGCCACCCTTCACCCCAAGCACCGCGGTTGACGTCGTGGTTGCCATCGCAGGCGGGACAACAACCAGTTGCCCCTCGCCCGACCCTGCAACGTATCATCGATCAAAAAAATGCTTACCAATGAGATAGTCGTCCACGCTAATATTCGTGCCGAAGTCGGCAACGCGTTTCCCCGGCGAAGGCAGCTCCCGGACCTTCGCAGCTCCGTCCGGGGCAGACTTGGTTCCGCCGGCGCCGACCGCCTTCGTGCTCTCCGGCACCTTGTTGGATCCAGGCGCAGCCGGCTTCACAGCCAGCATCGGCTGGCTACCACCGGGGACAGCATCCTTCGCACTCCCCCGCGCTCTCTTCGCTTCATGCCTAGCATCGGGGAGCCTGATGACCGCCCGGCGCTTCTGCGCAGCGTCCTGGCGATCCTTGTTCATCACTGCCGACACAACAGCAGCAATATTATGTCCGTAAGGAAACACTCTCAAGTCACGAGCCATGCAAGACGTAAAGAAGTCTTCGCCAGCCGCGCGGGGGATAGGAACGTTCTTGGGCCATCGACCCCCGGTAACCTCCAGCATCCGCGCCGAAGACTCCCGGAGCTCGGGCGAAGACATCCTTCCCCCGGGGGCCGCGCATGTCCCCATCAACTACATAGCAAAACTATCGGAGACCCCCAGTCCTCCCACCGTAGTACCTAGCTTCCTCTTCTTAGTGGCTGGGGCGGCCTCCGGCGCGGGGTCGTCTTCAATCACAGCCGCTGGTTTTTTCCCACGGCGGTCGACAACGTCTTCCCCGGGATAACCGCCATACGGCAAACAATTCAACTCGAAGACCCTATTCAGGCGGTCGTTGGATCCACGTATATCCCAGCTCCGCTGAGCCTCCGTCTTCAGCACGTAGCGCCCAACAATTCGCACCGCCCCATCCTCCGCCTCACGCACAACCGCGACAGGATTCCACCCTCGCACATCCAAAGCAAAAAGCGGACTTTGCACTTTCCGCCCACCCCGGGAGGGCATCTCGCGAGGGCATACTTCGCCCAGCGCCCATCCATGCGCCAAGGGCCACACCCCATACCCAATGAATTCCTCAACTAGATCACGCCCACTACTCGTACGGGCAGCGATCCGAAGGGCCCTTTCATTCTCATCATCCTCCGCCACTTCAAATGGCGGGTACGTCACATAATAATGAGAGCACATAATGGCAGCAGGGAGCCCTGGGTGATCTTCGACTTCAGCCTCTGAAACATAGAACCAGTAGTCCCACCAGTTGCCCCACTTATTTCGGGCATAGGGGACCAGCTCCACAACTTCCACCGAAGTCTTCTCGGACTTCGGCGTGAAAGTGCACGATCCGAATTGCGCAATCTTATGTCCAATTTTTCTCTTCTGCCAGTGCAGACAGTATTGCTTGGCGAAGACTTCCACCAAAGGCTGACCGCCATACGACGTCGTTGCCCAGACATACTTCGCCAACGCCACCACGGCGTTCGGTGTCAGCTGATGAACCTGGACTTCGAACTTCTGCAGAACCTCCGACACAAAACGATGCGCAGGCAGACGAAGGTCGGCGATGAAAAATGCCTCAAAAACAACCAATTCGCCCTCGGGCTCGGGAACCTCCTCTGCCCCCGGGACACGCCCAACCCCGCCGCCAAAATACCCCAACTGTTGCATATCTTGCACGCGGACCAACAACATCCACGAAACACCGAATTCCATCGTATCACCCGGTCGTAATTCCGCCGCCGCCACAGTGCCCAAGAGATCTTCGGAAGACGCCTCGACCGTCGGCGTGGTCGTAGCAGACGAGGAGGAAGACGGCATGGCTACGTACCGTCGACGGCGGCGCGTGGTCTGCTTCACGCAAGCCAGTTCTTCGATGAACAGGAGCAAGGAGGGCAGATGAGCAAGCGAGCAGTTCAAAAAAGGGAGGTTAGGGTTTTCGCGGCACGCAGAAAGGTAAATTTCAATTTGCGCCGCCCCCACCCCCTTTTTATACACAGGGCGCGACGCTTCGGGAAACCCGCAATCCAACAGTGCGGCGTCAATCAACGGTCATGTCAAAAACCCCCACGGAACCACTTCGAGCGAGGGCAGCGTCTCCACCATCTAGCGACGCCTTCGGCACCAGATGACTTAGTCGAACTGGTCCCTCGGAGGGCAAATGTTGGGGCGAAGGCGAAGACGCCACCCTTCGCTCGATGCCTTCGCCAGACTCGCTGCACCAACGGAGACAAGACGACTGGCAGACTTTACCCTTCGTCCCACGCGTCGCAGGACAAAGGCCTATGACGAGGTCGTCCCATCCCGCGGTCTTGTCCAACATGGAGGCCCACGCGTGATCCGGCCCATTGTAACAGGCCCTGCGTGGCTGCTACACATTACGGGCCTAATTTGTAAAGGTTTCCCTGTAATTACAGTCTGTAACCCTGCTTTATGGGAATATTCCGGGGATAACCTGGGCGCCTGAGGGCACATGTGTCCTTAACTCAAGATGCTGGGCACTCAGGCACCTATAAATACCCCCGCACAGTGCCCTTGAGAGGCTAGATTAACAGAGCTATTGCCATCTCGAGTTAAAACCTTGTTTACGTTGCTTTCACTCCCCCGTTGGATCAACTTGCCCAGGAGAGCAAGTTCCAACACTCTTAATGATAAGAGCCATCTTGTTGTTGTCAAGCTTGGAGGCGTCGATTGGGAGTCTACTTGGTGTAGACTCGTCTTTCTTCTCTTCCGTTGCTTTGAATGCAACGGGTTGCACCTCGGGTGTAGAGGTGGCGCCTTGATCTAAGTTGACAATATGTTTGGAGTCTTTGATCATTAGTTCAAATCTCACAAACTTGCCAATTACTTCCTCGGGAGACATCAGTTTATATCTAGGATCTCCATGGATTAGTTGCACTTGAGTGGGATTACGAAAAATGAGAGATCTTAGAATAACCTTGACCATTTGATGGTCATCCCATTTTGTGCTCCCGAGGTTGCGCACTTGGTTGACCATCGTCTTGAGATGGTTGTACATTGCTTGTGGCTCCTCTCCTTTGTTGAGGACAAATCGACCAAGCTCTCCCTCGATCGTCTCGTGGTTGGTGATTTTGGTCACCTCGTCCCCTCCATGCGCCGTCTTGAGGACATCCCAACAAGGCATTTTTTCAACCCTTGCACCTTATTATATTCCTCTCGACACAAGGAAGCGAGGAGTATAGAAGTTGCTTGGGAGTTAAAATGCCTAATTTGGGCGGCCTCGTCCGAGTCATAGTCCTCGTCGCCCACCTGTGGTGCTTGCGCTCCAAACTTAACAATATCCCATATGCTTTCGTGGAGTGAGGTTAGATGATGTCTCATTTTATCACTCCACATGCAATAATCCTCACCATCAAAATATGGTGGTTGGCCTAGGGTACCGAAAGTAAAGGAGCATGTTTAAGAATGTGAGGATAGCGTAGGGGCATCTTACTATACTTCTTACGCTCTTGGCGTTTTGAAGTAGTAGACTCGGTGCCGGATGTAGAAAGTGATGAAGAGTCGGTCTCGTAGTAGACCACCTTCTTCATTTTCTTTTTCTTCTTATCACCCTTCCTATGTGACTTGATGGAGGAGGAGGATTCCTCCTTGTATTTGTCGTCGGACTCCGTTGATAGAGTCCTTCCCGAGCCTATGGCTTTGTCGCCGGTGACAATCTCCCTCTTGGCGTGATCTCCAGACATCACTTCGAGTTTGTTAGACTCTTAATGAAGCACTGATTCTGATACCAATTGAAAGTCATCTAGAGGGGGGTGAATAGGCAAAACCTAAAATTTACAAACTTAAACTTGCACTAAGGCCGGGGTTAGCGTTAGAATTAAATCGGAGTTCGAAAGATAGTTCTCCTTGCTTAGATTTGCTCAATCAATGTGGATAATGTTTGGGAGCAAACTCAAAACTATGTGAGCAAGCGAACTTTTAGAGCAAATAAAGGAAAACAAATCAAGTGTAGATCAACACAAATGAACACGGTGATTTGTTTACCGAGGTTCGGTTCCAAAGAACCTAGTCCCCGTTGAGGAGGCCACAAAGGTCAGGTCTATTCCAACGCTTTCCCTCTCTCAATCGATCACACAGACCGGTCGAGGCTTCTCCTTAATCACTTGGGTCACTAAGACCCCGCAAGGATCACCACACAATTAGGTGTCTCTTGCTAGCTTTACAAAGCACTTAGAGAAATGAGAATAGAAAGGAGAAAGCAATCCAAGCAACAAGAGCAACAAAAGAACACAAAACACCGTCTCTCAAGTCACTAAGCAATTGAGTTGATTTTGAGGCTTGGAGAGGATTTGATCTTTGGAATGTGTCTTGGAGTGAATGCTATTGCTCTTGTATTGAATGTGCACTTCAGAAAACTTGGATGGCTTGAATGGAGGTGGTTGAGGGGTATTTATAGCCTCCAAACACTTCCTAGCCATTGGCTATTTTTGCTGTCGATGGGCGCACCGGACAGTATCGGATAGGACATTGTTCAGTGTCTGGTGCGTGCCACGTCAGCGGCCAGTTGGGGGTTTGGAGCGGTTGACCGTTGAAGCCCTTTTCCTATAGCTGCACTGGACAGTCCGGTGACACACCGGACATGTCCGGTGCGTTCTGACTTTCTGCTCTCACTTCTGGCCGCGCACTGTACACCTTTTGCAGTCGACCGTTGGCGCAGGTTACCGTTGCTCCGTTGGCTCATCGGACATGTCCGGTGAATTATAGCGGAGCGCATCTCTGGAAAACCCAAGAGTGGCAAGTTTGAATGGTGCTCGGCCTGGGGCACCGGACAGTGTCCGGTGCACCACTGGTAGTACCAAAGTTAGCCTTTGCTCCAAACTTTGTTGATTCCCCAACTTAACTTCTTTCTTGGTTTATGTTGAACTTTATGCACCTGAGATAAAAGACATCTATGCAAACTAGTTAGTCCACGTGGTTTGTGATGGACGTCAACCACCAAAATCGATTATAGGAAATGATTAAGCCCATTTCCCTTTCAGACGGTAACACCAATATCAGTAAATAAACAGTTGTAGCCCATTTTGCATAATTGAGAAACAGAAAGCAAGTTGTAATCTAAAGAATCTACAAGAAAAACAGTAGAAATGGAATGGTCAGGAGATATGGCAATTTTACCCAAACCTTTGACCAAAACTTGATTTTCATCCCCGAATGTAATTGCTCTTTGGGGATCATCATTTTTCTCATATGAGGAGAACATTCTTTTCTCCCCTGTCATGTGGTTTGTGCACCCGCTGTCGATTATCCAACTTGTCCCACCGGAAGCATAAACCTACAAAACAAATTTAGGTCTTGTTCTTAGGTACCCAAACGGTCTTGGGTCCTTTCACATTACAAACAAACACCTTGGGTACCCAAACACAAGTCTTTGGGCTCTTGTGTTTGCCCCCAACATATTTGGCAACTACCTTGCCTGATTTTTTAGTGAGCACAAAAGATGCATCAAAAGTTTTAAATGAAATGCTATGCTCATTGGATGTATTAACAATCTTCTTTTTAGGCATTTTGATATAAGTCGAATGTCTAGAGCTAGAAGCCTCATTGTTATACATGTAAGCATGATGAGAAACAATATGAGATTTTCTAGCATGAATTCTCTTAATTTTGTGCTCAGGATAGTTCTCAAGATATAAAATGTAACTGTAAAGCCCAAAATTGGTATAAGAAAAAATAATAATAAAATGAATAAATAGATAAATTTCAAAGAGGGTGTTTTGGGGATCCCTTGACTTCCTTTTCATTTTTCTCTACATACTCAACTAATGGCATTAAATTATGCAAATAACAAATAAATAAATAAATAAATGTGTATCTCATGCTGATGTTATTTCTGTGATGCATTTTATTTGAATCAAGGAATCATAATTAAAATTGACCCCAACTTATAAAGGAATATAAAAAAAAGAATTACTTTCTTCCCTGGTTAAACAATACGGAGAAGAATAAATAATAATAACAACAAATAAATAATATTAGTGCAGGTAGAAGAAATATTATTCATATTATATTGTTGTGTGATTTTAAATCTAGAGTTCAAAACAAGGATTTAAATTGAGTTAGAATCCTTGAATTTGGAAATAAGCTAGAAATAAGAAAAAAAGGGAAAAGACTCTGTTGGGCCTGCGGATCCCTTTCTCGGCCCATTTCACCTGGTCTCCTGCGCGGCCCACTCAAGGAAGGCACCGACTAGGGGGCCCTGGCGGGCGGCCTTACCCGCACGGCGTATGCCACTACGGTGTGGGTCCCACTCGCTAGCCCTTGATTCCACGCGGGACGCCAGGGGGGTTCCTTGTTTGGTCGCTGCCATGTGGGTCCGCGCAGACAGCTTCATCTTCTCCCTCTCCTGCTTTCTCGGGTGACAGCTATGGCGCGATGGGAGTCGCAACAACCCCCCCCCTCATCGGCTCTAATCCCGGAACCTGATGCTCCGCCAGACTTCCCTCGTGGTGAATCAAAGACTTCCACTCAGATTTTCTGTTATCCTCCCCAGCGTTCGGATCCGTCTCTCTGCTCCATCTAAATTCCGTTGAGAGAAAATTTCTCGGATCTACCAGCCACATACCTCCATGGCTGGGCAACCGGTGCATATATATGTGGCCTCCGCACTCTTTCTCTTGGCTACGTAACACTTTACCGTCGAGACTGGCCGGGGGGATCACCCTTGCATGCGCGATGCCATGGGAGGAAGGGTGACACGTGGGGTCCCCTGCCGACGTAGCACCGCATGTTCATCGCCGTCGATCCATGGCCATAGGGACGCTGGGATCCGTGGGACATACTCGCCGGCTGTGCTCGGGGGGTCATTGTTTAGTTCGAATTTCGCTGTTGAAGCTCTGTTTCCCCCCATTGTGCCACCCTTCTTCGATGTCAGGTCTCTGCGCCCTCCAATCCCTTGGTAAGACCCTCCCCTGGAGTTCACCTTCGCCTTCTCATCGCGTAGCACCACTGGCCGCAGGGTTGGGCGCACTTGGCCATAATATGGCCTCCCTCCGGCGTGAGCGCCGCCGCACGCGCTCTGCTCCACCGCGCTAATGGCTCGTGGGTGGGGAAGATGGGGCTTCTATCGTCGCTTGCCAGATGTGTGGCTGTGATTAGACCGGCAGCATACCTCTTCGATCACTTAATCCAAGCCACTAGATCTTTGGCCAATGGCCAAGATTGGATCTCCGGATAATGAGTTAGCACCGTTAGATCTAAATTCGATGGTCTGTAGTGCGTACCGGTTCGTTTTAAAAGAAATCTAATCCTGGCGCTCTGTTGTTGATCCAATGGTCGTGATGGGCTCGTACCCCTTCACCGCGCCCCTTTTCTTAAAAAGCCCCTGCTCTTTTAGCATATGAACCCGCAGTCCATTGATGGTGTAAGATTATTACGGTTAGGTCTAGATTTTTATAGAATAGACCCTGAGAACTTAAGAAATAACATTTGCAGTACATATGGTTCATAAAATAATAAAAGAAAATATGCAAATTGATAAAGTGATTCCCAAATCTTAGAAAATTCATAAATTACATGTTTTAACTTCGATTTGATCCATTCGAATTTCGTTAGCTTCATAAAAATATTCTCTACACAGTAGCAACATCATGAGTACCATATTCCATATAATTATAATTAGGAAAGTGTTCAATCTTTATTCAGTAGATTAACTCTACTAACCTAGGATTAATCTCTCTATAAATATAATCTGAGTAAAAGGTAATCCCTAATCAAGTTATGATCTAGGTTAAAGTTGGATTAATTATTTAGAATATATTTTCTCATATACTATATATTAATCAATTTATAATATAGTAGATCTTCGGAAAATCATAACTTTCTAACTGTAACTCCGAATTTAGTAGTTCTCGATCCCACGATCTCATAGCTTCGCGTAGATCATTATTATTCAGTTTGTACTTATGTTTGATATTGTGACGGAACCTCCCAAGTAATTAGGCCCACCTATAGTTGTCCTTGTCTAACAGACATCAGACACCCTGTAGATGTTCCTAAGTCACTTGACAAGTTCGGTATCTTTCCTTACCATTCCAGGAACGTTTCACCCGTCTTGCAGACATTACAGAACATCGGAGATAAAGAAATGCGGAAGCGATTACATAACTTACATTTATTTAAAAAGTAAGATTGAGTTGGTTATTACAGACCAGAAATATAAGCGAGTGCAGAGTAGTATTATTACATAACTAAGGGAGGCAAAAACTCCTCCCGATAAGTTTTTCACAAAAGTTTTCTATGTGGAGGACCAAGTCCTCCCGCACTTCAGTCTTGTTTCTCCTCCTTAGGAACCACCTTGGCACAGAAGCAATAGAAATCTGCTACTTCCTCACCTAAAAACAACGAAGGGATAAATCCTGAGTATGGAATTACTCAGCAAGTCTTACCCGACTAAAGAAAAGACTCTCAAGGGTATGCTGGCTTAAGGGAGTCAAGGTAAGGCTTTTTAATAATCAAAGACTCTGTTTTGCAGAAATGCTTACTAAAGTGGATCCTTAAAAATCCAATTTTATTTGTCAAGTTAAGTACAATTACCTGCAACTAGAGTTCTTTCTACCCTAGTTCAATCACTGGTCCTGCACTAGCCAATTTCTTAACAAAAACCCATCATCTTTAGTGGAATGCTACGTGTAAGTCAGTGGCCAAGTCTCCATAACCGCGGAGGTACGGCGATCCGAATCAATTATACTCAGCTGAGGATCTTCGATCGCACGACATATGTAGCACTTAACTCTTGCATATGTCAACCCGCCACCGGGGTTCTTAAGACCAGATCAGGTTCACGCAAACCGAGAGCACAGATACACCACCGTCCAGCCTCTTGCCACGGAGGGTACACGCTACTCTCGCCACCGCTCCACGCCCATTTCGTGTTATCTTATTCTGGCCTTAGTCCACCCGAGGCAAGGCTTACCCATGACGAGGCATGTGACCAGTTAAAGGGTCCTCGGTCAGCAGGCCTACATCGAGACGGTCCTTAATCGACTCAGACGGAGACACTACACCGAGACTCTCTTCTCGTGCAAGTCACCCGCCCGGTCTTAGCTTAATCATTTTAACCCAAAAACTTGGTACCTGGCAGAGGTACATCTTTTCCGATGTTGAATCCATCACGGCCGTGATGGATTCACCATCAAGTTTTATTTTTGAAAACAACCCTCCCACTTTGCCAAACATCTTTTGTAAAACAAATCCTTTTGTTTTTCTAGAGCAATACTAAGCATAGTAAAACCTTTTTGTAAAAACAGGGTTTCAAGGAAGGTAATCAAGTTCAAGGAAGGTAATGCAGGAATTGTTTAATCAATCAACTCCTATCACCTAATGCAGCAAGCAAGTGAGAAAGATTTTAAAACATCAAGGGAGGTGGCAAATGCACCGGGGCTTGCCTTCGTTCACAGGTGAGTCTGGCTCGGATCCACAAATATCAAAGTAGAAGCAGTTGCCTGCTTGAGAATCCGAGGGTGGTGGTGTCCTTTCTTCAGTGACTTCCACTTCTTCTTCACGTTCTAACATAACCATATATATACATAGATAAGAATGAATGCCATGTAATGCTCATGAGAGTGCGAAGATAATAAAGATTTATTATCTAAGTCTTGAATATAACTTTCCTTCACGGAACTCTGAGAACTTAGGGTTTCCGGAGTCGGTAAAGGAGTTCAAACGGCAGGGGGTTTTGGGTTTTAGTTATCAAACATGGTCCAAATCAAGTCAAACTCTACCCAAGGCTTCTAAATAATGTGGGGAGTTCATATAAAAAGTTTGGGCAATTTTGGGATTACCAATTATTTTCTAAAAATCCATAACTAACACTTTTAACTACTTTAAATGCCTTAAAATTCCTTATTTAACCTAAAAATCATGAAACTATTTTTATTAAATACTATGAAAAATAATAAGTCTAGGAAAATTGGTTTCACAATTTTAGGATTTTTCTACAATTTTTAACAGATTTCCAAAGCTCTGCTGAAAAAGAAAAAGGAAAAGGCTGAACAGTATTGGGCTGGTTTCGGCCCAAGCGGCCCAGTCCAGAGGAAGAAAGCGCGCGCGTGCGCCCGCGCCCTGGCGGCTTTGCAGAAAAGCCCTTGCGTTTTTGTCTAACAGCGAACGAGTTCTTTCATTGTTTAACAGAGTCACTGACAACTTGCAAAAGAAACCCCCGGTTTCTGTTTCTTCGCAGTGGGAGGTCCCCGACGACGGTGAGCGCGGGGAGCGCAACTCCGACGAGCTAGACCGGCCGGAGGGGGCCAAGACCGGCGCTCAGCCTTAGACTAAACCAAATCCATGACCTAGAGAGCATTTCCCCTAACTTTAATTGCACAAATGGTGAGCTATCAAGCTCTGTCCACGTGAACCGAATGGGTGGCGGACAATTGAGTGTGTTCCCGGTGATTGGTGAGCCCGCAGTCCAAATTGGTGGTTCGGCAAGCATCGTAGATATGTGAGAAAGCTTAAACAATGGAGAGGGAGGGTTGGACTGACCGGGAAGGGAGCTGGCCACGTTGAGGTCGATTTCGGGTGGCGGAGACAGTAATTGGGGGAAATTCCAAATTCGTGGATTCTAGCGAATGACCGAGGCTGATTTGTGGTGGCTGGACAGCTTACTACCCTACGAAGCTCGGGGCGGGGTCAATTTATAGACGTAGCGAGCGGTGGCCGGGGATTTTGGGCGACGACGCGCGGCGGCCGGAGATGAAGAAGAACACGGTGCGGTGAATTCGTGTCCACAGCCGTGGCAACCTCCCCGGCGACGATGGGACAGCAATAGGGAGTCACGGCGATGCGGTGGAAAGACTCGGACACGCGGCGCAAGGCCGTGCGACGGCGGTTCACCGACGTAGTTATCCGCGGCGGCTGTGACAACTTGGTACGGTGGTCAGACTTATTTAGTGACCGGAGTTATCCATGGCGGTGATATTTCTAGGACCCCAAGCGCTATCCACACCATCCGAGCACCAATCGTGGCGACGACGGCACGAATCACGGCGGGGAGCCACCGGCGGCGAGATCTTTTCTGGTGCTGGCGATCTGATCCTCAACGGTCACTCTACCATGGCGATCCCCATTCAGAACGGCTGACAGAGCACTTTGGAGCTCCTATTTCTCCCAAATTTGTGTGGTGACTAAGCTAGCTTTCTGTACCAAAATTATAGCCTGACCATCCAGCTACAATTTTGTCATAGCAACCTTTGTCAAATTCTCAATAATTCAAACTTGAATTCATGCTTAAAGTCTCAGTGGTCACACTGTCTGTCTGAAAATTCAGACCTTAACAGCCTGACAGCCAGACTTTAGGCTTGATTTTCTCCAATTTCTTCTTAACAACTATGCTCACACCCTTAAGCAAAGTTGTTCTCCTTAGTTTGGTCTAAAATTTTGATGTGTTGACCTAGAGCAAAAACCCTATGATTAAAAAGTTACAAAGCTCAAAAGTTGAGCCCATAACACTGTTTTTCAGACTTAGGATAGGAATCACAATTGGGGTCCTTTTGCAAATAGGTCCAAAACTTAGGGTTTGGCTTGTAAATTCACATATTTGTGACCCAAATGACTTAGGATACCTATTTAACTTGGTTTTTGCACTTTAGTCCAAAAGTGGACTAATTTTGCACATAAGCCCCTAGGGTTTGGTTTTAGGGTTTTCCAGGGTTCCAATTAGGGTTTCTGGCATCCCAAGGGTATAAATGTGATTTAACTTTATTTTTGGGGACATTTTATGACTATTTCCCTAAAGCCTTTAGGTTTTCTCAACTTGGGTTAAGTTTTACCCCTTTAATCCCTATTTAGGGTTAAGTTCCCTACCCAGGGTTCTATTTGCAAAACACTAAAGCAATACAACTTGTTTGAAATTTTTACCTAGTGAATGCACTCTAGGTGTGTCAAACATATGCAATGCCAATGCTTATGATGCCATGCTCAAGTTTTAGTTACAGTAACACCAGGGGTGTTACAGATATGATGCTAATTTTGCTTATACACTGTTTGTTTGTATTGCTACGACTAGCGTGAGGTTACGAGTCACCTGAAGATCATCCTGGTCCTGGAATCTCAAGTCTCAGGCAAGTTGTACCCTTGATCACTTCTTTTACCCAATCATGTTCTTATTAGTCATAATGATCTGCATAGGTTAATTTTGATGAAACCAAATAGGTTACCCTAGTTTGGCTATCTTTATACCTTGTTTACCACTGAACTTTTGGGTAGTACCTGCTATTGCTTTATGTGGTTTTGGGTATGGAGATATACATTATTCATGTTCATACTTTTATTATCAGTTTGTTATTTACTGTTCATGATAAGATCATTATGTTAATTGGAACATGGAGAACCACCCGGGAAAACTAGTGGAGGACTACCTTACCCAAAAGGGGCAAGGGCAGTAGGGGAGTGGTCAGTGTAGGGAGGCCCTTTGTTTGATTCTGCTGCGATGGCGGTCAAGCGAGGGGTCCTTGCATTGGAGCTTCCTAGAAATTGTAGCGGGTTTTCTAAAGCTAGTGGAACTTTGTAAAGGCCTCGTAGTGTTACCCTGCCTCGCCTCCTCAGTAGAGGTGTATGGGAAGTTGCGATCCCTTGGTAGATGGGTAACATGACTTGTGGGTAAAGATGCGCAACCTCTGCAGAGTGTAAAATTGGTATACTAGTCGTGCTCACGGTCATGAGCAGCTCGGACACTCACATGATTAATTTATGGAACTAAAATTCAATTTGTCATATGCATTGCATCGCAGGTGTTGTTATCAAATTTTGTTCTACTACTTAATTGGGTTGGTATTTACTTATACTTAGTAATTGCTAATAAAATTTTGACCAACTTTAAAAGCAATGCTCAGCTTCAATCATCCTCTTTGGTAAGCCTTACACTTCACATGAACTCCCACCTTTGGTGAGTTCATGCACATTATTCCCCACAACTTGTTGAGCGATGAACGTATGTGAGCTCACTCTTGCTGTCTCACACCCCCACAGGTCAAGAACAGGTACCGCAGGATGAGGCGCATGGAGGATGTTGTGATGAGTTCGCGAGAGGTCTATGTCGTCGTCTCCGAGACAACTTTGGGTTGCTGGATCATTGTCTCCTTATGATGTAATTATTTATTTATTTTGTACAGAACTCCTATTCTATAGTAAAGACATGACATTTGTTTTTGTACCATGATTCATCATATGTGTGAGACTTGGTACCAGCACACCTGGTGTTTATTTCACGCCCGGGTCTTGGTGCCCCGAAACCCGGGTGTGACAGTAACCCTCTCTATCCTGAACCATGGGAGCCTTACCCTTTACAAAGTTAGAAAGCCTATTCTTGGGGGCATTAAGATTGATGTTGCTTTGGCTCCCTTGTTGGAAGCCAACACCATCCTTAATGTCAGGGTGTCTCCCATTATAGAGCATGCTACGAGCAAATTTAAATTTTTCATTCTCTAACTCATGCTCGGCAATTTTAGCATTTAATTTAGCTATGTGATCATTTTGTTCTTTAATCATGGCAAGGAGATCATTCATAGCATCAATGTTAACATCTCTACATCTAGTGCAAATAGTGACATGCTCAATGGTAGATGTAGAGGGTTTCCAAGCATTCAATTCTTCAATCTTAGCAATTAAATTAGCATTCTCAGTTCTAAGACAGGAAATTGAATCGTTGCAAATATTAAGCTCTTTAGACAAGTTTTCACATTTTTCTACTTCAAGAGCATAAGCATCTTTCAACTTAACAAATTTTTTATTTTCCTTAACGAGCAAGTCCTCTTGGTATTCCAAGATATCATCCTTCTCATTAATGGTTTCTATCAATTCATTAATCTTTTTCTTTTGATCTTTGGTAAGGTTTGCAAAAAGAGAAGTTAAATCATCATTAACATCACTAGAGCTACTCTCATCATCAGAAGTAGTGTATTTGGGGGTATCTCTAGAATGTACCTTCTTCTTTTTGCCGTCCTTAGCCATGAGGCATTTGTGGCCGACGTTTGGGAAGAGAAACCCCTTGTTGACGGTGATGTTGGCGGCGTCCTCGTCGGAGGAGGAGTCGGTGGAGCTCTCGTCGGAGTTCCATTCCCGCCCCATGTGCGCCTCGCCACCCTTCTTGTCGTAGTATCTTTTCTTTTCCATTTTCTTCTTCCCTTTCTTGTCGTCGTCCCTGTCACTGTCACTTGTATATGGACATTTTGCAATAAAGTGACCAGACTTACCACACCTATAGTACACCCTCTTAGAACGGGGTTTGTAGTCCTTCCCCTTCCTTTGCTTGAGGATTTGTTGAAAGCTCTTAATGATAAGAGCCATCTCCTCGTTGTCGAGCTTGGAGGCGTCGATTAGGAGTCTACTTAGTGTAGACTCTTCCTTCTTTTCTTCTGTTGCTTTGAATGCAATGGGTTGCACCTCGGGTGTGGAGGTGGCACCTTGCTCCAAGTTGACAATGTGTTTGGAGTCTTTGATCATAAGTTCAAAGCTCACAAACTTGCCAATGACCTCCTCTGGAGGCATCTAGGATCTCCACGAATTAATTGAACTTGAGTGGGATTACGAAAAACAAGAGATCTTAGAATAACCTTGACCATTTCATGGTCATCCCACTTGGTGCTCCTGAGGTTGCGGACTTGGTTGACCATCATCTTGAGCCGGTTGTACATTGTTTGTGGCTCCTCTCCTTTGTTGAGGACGACTTGACCGAGTTCTCCCTTGATCGTTTCACGCTTCGTGATTTTGGTCACCTCGTCCCCTTCATGCGTCGTTTTGAGGACGTCCCAAATTTCTTTGGCACTTTTCAACCCTTGCACCTTGTTGTACTCCTCTCGACACAAAGAAGCGAGGAGTATAGAGGTGGCTTGGGAATTGAAGTGCCTTATTTGGGCGACCTCATCGGAGTTCGTAATCCTCGTCGCCCACCTGTGGTGCCTGTGCTCCAAACTCATCAATATCCCATATGCTTTCGTGGAGTGATGTTAGATGGTGCCTCATTTTATCACTCCACATACAATAATCTTCACCATCAAAATATGGTGGTTTGCCTAGGGGTATGAAAAGTAGAGGAGCATGTTTTGGAATGCGAGGATGGCGAAGAGGCACCTTACTATACTTCTTACGCTCTTGGCGCTTTAAAGATGTAGACTCGGCGCTAGAGGTGGAAGGTGATGAAGATTCGGTCTCGTAGTAGACCACCCTCTTCATTTTCTTTTTCTTCTTGTCACCCTTCCTATGTGACTTGATGGAGCCAGTGGATTCCTCCTTGTGCTTGTCGCTGGTCTCCTTCGATGGGGTCCTTTCATCGTTCTTCTTTCACGAGGCTTCAGGCTTTTCATCGGTGACCATCTCCCTCTTGACGTGTTCTCCCGACATCACTTTGGGGTTGTTAAACTCTAATGAAACATTGGGCTTTGATACAAATTTAAAGTCGCCTAGAGGGGGTGAATAGACAAAACCTGAAAATTATAAACTTTGAACATGCACTATACTTGGGGTTAGTGTTAGAAATAATTCGGAGTGCATAAGATTGTTCCTCTTGCTATGAGTTGCTCAATCAATGCAGATAACTTTGGGAGCCAACTCAAATCAATGTGAGCAAGGAAACTTTTAGATAGAGGAGAGGGAAGAAACAAATCAAGTGATGAAGATCAACACAAATGAACACGGTGATTTGTTTTCCGATGATCGGTTCCAAAGAACCTACTCCCCGTTGAGGAGGCCATAAAGGTCGGGTCTATTCCAACCCTTTCCCTCTCTCAATCGGTCACTTAGACCGGTCGAGTGCTTCTTCTTAATCACACAGGTTGTAACACCCCAAGTGTTTATACTCCGCTCGTAATATGAGTGGATAAAACGGATGCTAAATTTTAATCATTTTCGGCTATCGCGATTTTAATCTCGCATCTGTTTCTGTCTATTTAACTCTTCCTAAGTCTTCGCGAAATTTGGAACGTAATTGTTCCGAAAATTTGCGAGTTCTGTGCCTAATTAAAATCTATCTAGTAAATGTGTCGGCGTTTCGAGACCGGGGGGTCCCTAGGCCGACGAGTGAATGTCGCCGCGTGCCCCAGCCCAGATGGGTCGAGCGCGAAGGGGGGAAGCGAGGTGGCCGGAGACCGGCGTGAGAGAGGTGGGAATCCCGCGGCCTTCGTGTTCGTCCCGCGCCCAGGTCGGGTGCGCTTGCAGTAGGGGGTTACAAGCGTCCACGCGGGAGAGGGAGCGAGCGGCTTCAAGCGAGCGCGTGTCTCGTCCTCGTCCCCGCGCGGCCAACCCTCTCTAAGAGGGCCCTGGTCCTTCCTTTTATAGGCGTAAGGAGAGGATCCAGGTGTACAATGGGGGGTGTAGCAGAGTGCTACCTGTCTAGCGGAGGAGAGCTAGCGCCCTAAGTACATGCCGTCGTGGCAGCCAGAGAGATTTTGGCACCCAGTCGGTGTGATGTCGTGGCCATCGGAGGAGCGATGGAGCCTGGCGGAGGAACAGCTGTCGGAGCTGTTGAGTCCTTGCTGACGTCCTCTTGCTTCCGTAAGGGGGCTGAGAGCCGTCGTCGTCACAGAGTATGCAGGGCGCCATCATTGCCTATCTGGCGGAGCGAGCCAGATGGGACGCCAGTCTTGTTCCCCGTGGCCCGAGTCAGCTCGGGGTAGGGTGATGATGGCGCCTCCTGTTGACGTGGCTGGTCTGCGCCCTAGGTTGGGCGACGTGGAAGCTCCTCCGAAGCCGAGGTCGAGTCTGTCTTCCGTGGCCGAGGTCGAGTCCGAGCCCCTGGTTTGGGCGAGGCGGAGACCGCCGGCTGAGGCCGGGGCGGAGTCCGAGCCCTGGGGTCGGGCGAAGCGGAGTTCGTCATCTTCTGGGGCCGAGCCCTAGTCCGAGCCCTGGGTCGGGCGGAGCGGAGTTCGCCGTCTTCCGGGGCTTAGCCCGAGTCCGAGCCCTGGGTCGGGCGGAGCGGAGTTCGCCGTCTTCCGGGGCTTAGCCCGTGTCCGAGCCCTGGGTCGGGCGGAGCGGAGTTCGCCGTCTTCCGGGGCTTAGCCCGAGTCCGAGCCCTGGGTCGGGCGGAGCGGAGTTCGCCGTCTTTCGGGGCTTAGCCCGAGTCCGAGCCCTGGGTCGGGCGGAGCAGAGTTTCCTATGGTGCCTGCGGCCGGGCCTGACTGCCTGTCAGCCTCACTCTGTCAAGTGGCACCGCAGTCGGAGCGGCGCGGGCGGCGCTGTCTTTCTGCCAGGCCGGTCAGTGGAGCGGCGAAGTGACGGCGGTCACTTCGGCTCTGTCGGCTGGGGGGCGCGCGTCAGGATAAAGGTGTCAGGCCACCTTTGCATTAAATGCTCCTGCGACTTGGTCGGTCGGTGCGGCGATTTGGTCAGGGTTGCTTCTTGGCGAAGACAGGGCCTCGGGCGAGCCGGGAACACGTTTGCAGCTGGAGGGGGGCCTCGGGCGAGACGGAAATCCTCCGGGGTCGGATGTCCTTGTCCGAGGCCAGGCTCGGGCGAGGCGTGATCGAGTCCCTCGTATGGACTGTTCCCTGACTTAATCGCACCCATCAGGCCTTTGCAGCTTTATGCTGATGGGGGTTACCAGCTGAGAATTAGGAGCCTTGAGGGTACCCCTAATTATGGTCCCCGACAGTAGCCCCCGAGCCTCGAAGGGAGTGTTATCACTCGCTTGGAGGCTTTCGTCGCACTTTTTTGCAAGGGGACCAGCCTTTCTCGGTTGCGTTTTGTTCCGGTGGGTGCGCACGAGCGCACCCGCCGGGTGTAGCCCCCGAGGCCTCGGAGGAGTGGTTTCACTCCTTCGAGGTCTTAATGCCTCGCGTAATGCTTCGGCTGGTCTGATCTTCCCTCATGCGAGCTGGCCGTAGCCCGGGTGTATGGTCGGGTCCCAAGTTCTTGGGCCGGTATGTTGACGCTGTCAATGGTTCGGCCGGAGCCGGGTTTGCGAGAGCAGCCCTCGAGCCTCTACACAGGGCGAGAGGACGAACGGGGACAGACTCGACTTTTTTACATACGCCCCTGCGTCGCCTTTCCGCAAGGAGGAGGGGGGAAAGCGCCATGTTTCCCTCGATGGGCGCCGAACATGGTGTCTCCGGTGAGCTGCAGGCGGGTAATCCGAGTGGACGTTCGTGCCCCGTTCGTTGGGGGTCGGCTAGGGGCCCAGAGGCACGCCCAAAAGTACCTGCGGGTGATCTGCCGGACCCGGTCCCCTGGCGACGGGGTCCGAGGGCTCGATGCCTCCCTCTGATGGGATTCCGTTACAAGATCGTTTCCGCTGGTCTCGGAAATGTCCTAGGGTACCTCAGGAGCGTAGCCCGAGCCTCGGTTATGTATCGAACGTACCCATGGTCATCCCTCGCTCGGTGTCTGAGGCGGCTGTGAACCCTTTGGGGGCCAGCCTTCGAACCCCTGATCAGTAGTGGGCGCGGAGCCCGAGTAGCCTGAGGCGGCCGTGGAACCCTTCCGAGGGGCCGGCCTTCGAACCTCTGACCAGTAGTGGGTGTAGAGCCCACGCGATCTGAGGCGGCTGTCAAACCCTTCCGAGGGGCCAGCCTTCGAACCTCTGATCAGTAGGGAGGCTCGGAGCCTGGTTCCTTCACGGGGAAGGATCCTTTTCGGGGTATCCCCCTTTCCCGATCCCTGTTGCAAGAGAGAGAAAGAGGAAAAAAGGAAAAGGATACGAAATCGAACGACGCGGCGTACCTTTTCTGACGCGGTCATTATGGCGAAGGCGAAGCGTCGTCCGCTTCTCCTGCCAGAGGCGCCGCCTGTCCCGCCACGGAGTTAATGTGACGGGGCGAGTGGTTGGCGGGGCGGCCGTTGCGCGTGCGCGAGCCGTTCGAGGAACGGAACACGGGCGTGTTGTCTTCACGCCGTGAGAGAGGGTTCTCTCGCTACCCCCGGACGGGACGTGAGCTTGGCTAACGACGTGGCCGCTGCTCCTGCCCGCCTGCCACCGCCATTACTGTCGGCCCATTTTTGGCCGCATTGACCGCCGCGCCAGACTGGCGCTACTGGGTCGTGCGCTGGGTCGCCTCGAGTCGCTTTATTGGTTCTGCAGTCGAGGAGGCGCGGTAGTGGCGCAAGTGGCGGTGCAGTTGCATGCACGAAGCATTCGGCGCTCCGGTTGCATGACGCATGGGCCTGGGCCTCCATGCTGGGCGTGTTGGGAGTCGGAGAAGTGCGCCCACTTGGCGCGGTTGCATGCCGCCTGCATGGCTGCCCGCCCCTTTCGCCCGTTGGTCTGGGCAAAAGTGGAGAGTCGCTTGTAACCGCTGGGCGGTTGTACGCACCACGCACGGCGGTTTGGCTTCTTCTGCTCTGAGCCGGCTTGCATGACGTGTGGGACCCAGCCCCCGCGCTGTAGGGGAGGACCTTGGAGTGTGTTGGAGAAGACTCAGCCCATGACGGCTGGGGACGCAAGTAGGGAGAGCCGCCTTTAAAAGGAGGGTGACCCCCTTGGAAGGCGACCATGTCTTCGCGCTCCCTTATGCATCGTGTCTTTCCACCTTCCAAGCCCCCAGATGGGGGATATCCGCCGTCTTTCCGCCTCGTCGTTGGAGGAACGCAACTCCGTGGGAGTTGGTACCTTTCAGCCATCGTTCGGCTTCAAGGATTTTCATCAGTCAGCCCGGCTGTACCCCCCCCCCCCCCCCCCCCGCCGGCGGTCACCCAAGACGGTGACCACCAGCCCCTGGGTGGGGAGAAGGAAGCCGGGCTGCGATCTTGGTCCCACCCTAAGCTTCAAGGATGTTCATCATCCTTGCTGGGGTGGAGGCCGGGCTGAGCCGGAGCTCTACCTCCCGCGCGGGTTCGTGAGTCAGCCTCTCCTGCGGCGTCCGAGGGAGAGGGCGCTCACTGGCCCTGCGGGCGGGTCGGACTTCGACAACGCGGGGCCGGTCGATGGCAGGCTTCGTCAGCCCCAGCGCGTCGGGCTCGTCGGCTTGGCTCCCGGTGCCCCCTCCTGCCGGAAGGCGGCTGCCGCGTCGTGTGCACGGGAGGACCGCCCAAGATGTCGCGCGCTGCTAGGGCGGCGTTCGTGTTCTGGGGCGGTCCTGCCTTTGCACCGGTACGGTGCCTCCGCGCGGAGGTCGGTGCCCCGCTCGTCCGGGAGGATCCGAGTGGGGATCTGTCGGCGGGCTGACGGCCCCTATCGTCGGTGCCGAGGCGGAGGCGGCTCGAGAAGTCCCCGTTGCCGACGGGATCACCGCCACCATCCGCGCTTCGGGCCTCCGGCCCTTTGTACTTGTCCTCGCCCCTCGAGCGTCAGCGTGGGCGAGGGTAGGGTTGCAGCGGCGTTCACCCTGAGGCCATCGTTGCTGCAGTTCGGCCACCCGTAGAGGGGGTCGTTGTCGCTGCTGCTGGAGCGGGCGACGGTGAGCCGTCCGTCGGTCTTCTGTTGCTCCACAGCCCCCCCCCCCATCGAGTGGGGTTGTTCGTGCCTGCGGAGGTGGAATCGGAGTTCCATTTGTAATGGCATCTTAAATGCCGGTGTTTTGTTCATTGCGGCTTTCGGGGCCTGAACATGTATGTATTTTTGGCACGGAGCCGTGTTTTTTCCTCATTTTCGAGCGCTAAGACTCGCCTGTTGGTTGTCTGAACCGCTTCACCAAGCATGAGTCGCCCCGTGTAAAGGTGACGAGTGAGGTATTCGTATCCCGGAGGCGTAGGAGTCCCTCGGCTCGGTCAGCCTTGTTGCCCGAGGTTTCTCTTGCTCAGTTAAAGGAACCCCTCGGCCGCTCTTCGATGAGCCGAGGCCAGGGGTAGCGGTGTCAGCGCGAACAGAGGCAGAGTTGGCTCGGTGAGAAGACCTGGTCGGCCGGAGCCTGGCCGGGCCATCCGTTAGCGGGACCGACGCCGGGATTGACCTGCCGAGGCCTCGGGTCGGGCTGACGTCCTCGGGGGACAGCTGGCCGAGGCCTCGGGGGTCGCCAGCCAAGCCGCCTGCCCGAGCCGGATTCTCGGAGAAGACCCTAGCGGCGATGGCCCGGGCTTGGTGATGACGCCGTCCTTCAGAGTGGAGATCTTCGGACCGCGTCGCCGTCCGAGGCTAGGTTGGGCCTCGCCGAAGGTGTTGCTGACGCCGAGGGTGCTGCTGCTCCCTCTAGCCGCCAAGATCCGAGCCTGCAGGGTCGGATTATCTTGTAGCGTGTGTTTTCTGCGGCCGCCGAGGCCTAAACACACCCTCGCTGTGTTGTAAAGCTGTGTCTCTTTTCCTATTGTTTCGAGTATTTGGACTTTTTTGTCGGTAACGGAATCGCTTGTGCGAGCGAGAGTTGCTTCTCACGGAAGGTGATGAGTGAGGTATCCGTATCCCGGAGGTGTAGGAGTCCCTCGGCTCGGTCAGCCTTGCCGCTTACGCGCACTCTTACCCGTCCTTGGGGTTATGTTACCGACGCAGTCAAGAAGGCTCGAAGAATCGCTTCGGCAGAAGAGCTTCCGAATGTGAAGACTTGTTCGGTCCGCGGGATCGCTTATCCGAACGTGAGTTACTTATCGCAGAAGGTGATGAGTGAGGTATCCATATCCCGGAGGCATAGGAGTCCCTCGGCTCGGTCAGCCTTGGCTGCTTACGTGTACTCCGTCGTTTTTAGGATCTGTTGGGGACTTGTTCTCAAGTGCTATGAGTTAAGAACAAGGCAACATAGAAAATGTTAATCGTTAAAGTCCTTCGTCCTCCGAAACATTATTTCCCTTAGGATATAATGGTTTACGGACGAAGGTTATGAAGGACGTACCTTCATAAATTCATTAAACAATGACGAAGGATGAAATGTAAAGAATATAAAAGACAACATGAACAATTATATATTATTATCAGGCATAAACAGAAATATCGTTGAATTACAAGTGTACCTTCAATCGGAAGGAGATGACAATACAAGCGTGACGCAAAAAGCGAATGCCAAGTCAGCGTGTCCAGTACGGGGGTACTGTTCACCTATTTATAGGCGCGGGACACAACCCACACAAAATTACATTCATGCCCTTTACACTTGATAATAATTCTATAGTAATCTGTCGAGGTCTAAATAGCCTTTTCGTCTTTAAGTCGGTTCCACCTTCTGCTATCACGCCGAAGCTTTCCTGCTTACACCTTCGGCGCTGCACCATCCTTCGTATTATTCTGGTCTACTGTGATGCCGACTTGAGTCCGAAGATACCTGTTCACACATTATACTCCAGAAATACTATTAAATCCTGTTTTTGAGGACCTTTGGATGCCGAAGGTCCCCAACAGTAGCCCCTCGCAATAATAATTTGTTTAAAATAATAAATTTAGATTGCGACATGGACGAAGGTTTCACACCGAAGGTCCGAAAAAACACCTTCCCTTTGCTAGAATAGCAACATTCACTGACAAGCGGGGTCTTTCAATTTCCAACGTACTTGGCGTATAAATACGGCCCATACCGCAAACTCATTTGACACGCTCTCTGGCCAACTGCTCCCGCTCACTCAATTTTTAGCTCTTGTGCACTACGATTTGCTAAGCTTTTGTTTTGAAGCTTCGGCTTTGAAAATAGTTTTTTAGTGTCTCCGAAGATGTCTGAAGATAAGAAGACTGCTGCTGAGATGAAGCTGAGCCTCGACGAAGAGAAAAACTTGGGGTTTCTCATAGCGATGTCAAAGACCAACACAGAAAAAATTACCAAGGAGATTCTGGAAGGTTTGTCTGAAGATACTGGTGACAGTGACAGCTATGATGTGGACAGTGGTGGTGAAGACTCCGAAGATCGTCCCTGGCGACCAAGCCATTCAGTTTATGGTAAATCAACTATCAAAGAGAATCATCTTATCAACATGAGAGGAAGGTATTTTCGGGATTTGTCCATTGTGAGGGCCGACGAAGGGGAAAAAACTTGCCCACACCCTGAAGAGAATGAAGTCGTAGTGTACCGAAGCTTGTTGAAAGCTGGACTGCGATTTCCTTTGAGCAGCTTCGTTGTAGAGGTGCTGAAAATATTCGAAGTCTATCTCCATCAACTTACCCCCGAGGCAATTATAAGGCTGAATATCTTTGTGTGGGCCGTGAGAAGCCAAGGTCTGAAGCCTGACGCAAAAAGCTTCTGCAATATACATGAATTATCATATGAAACAAAACCTTGGGGTAAGGAACAGTATCACAATAACTTTGGCTGCTACAGTTTCGTTTCTCGGTCCGGGTCAAGCTGCCCCGTGCCAACCTTTCGGAAGAGATGGCCCGGAGACTGGATGACAGAATGGTTCTATGTGAAGAATGATCTGACAATACGAGAAGATATCAAAGGTATAATTATGCGCCCTATTTGGCAAAGCTTCGGCCTTCGGAGGCCGAAGGTTGAAATGAATGAAGCTGCCGAAGAATGCCAGAGGGCCTTCGGCGCAGTCTGTTCTTTCATTGGAACGAGAGACTTAGTACAAGAGCATATTGCCTTCAGGGTATGGCCGCTCGCGGAGAAATGGGAAATGCCACAAGAAACCGTAAAAGAGGCCGACGAAGGTGGACTTATCAGGTTGAAGTACACTTTTAAATTTGGAGATAAATTCGTTGAGCCAGATGATGACTGGCTAAAAAGCATTGAAAATTTAAGTGATGAACTGCTTGGGGCTTATTCAAAGGCCGAAGACACTGCAATGTCAGCAGCCTTCGGAGGCCGAAAAAAGAAGAGACTGAATCGAGTATTTGATGCAATCGGGTTTGTCTACCCTGACTATTGCTATCCCATTCGAAGGCAGAAGAGAAAAAACACAACCTCTGCAAAAGAAGAAGCTGCAATTGCTCCTAGCGAGCCAGAACCGAAAAGAAAGAAGATAAAGGTCCTCACACATCGGCCGCGCTATATTGAACCAGCTTCGGTGCCTGAGTTTACCGGAGAAACTTCTTCGGCCACCGAAGCTGAAAAACCAACCGAGCCAACTTTGCTGCCAGAAGTCGCAGAAACGGCCGAAGTGCCAACAAAGATAGAATTGGAACAATCAAAGATTTTGTTATCAGAAACGAAAGAGAAGGCCGAAGCACCGTCCACAGAAAAAATGGAAGAGGTAAAGGAAGCAACTGAGGGCTCCAAAACATCAGAAGTTTTGAGTCCTGCAGCAAACATTGAGACAGTAAAAAATCAAAAAGTGCCAGCAGTGACTCCGAAAAGAAAGAGAATGGCTAATGTGCTAGATGTACTGGAAACGATCAAATCTTCAAGCACACCTCCGAAGAAGGCTGCTGTCATTCCTGAAACAACAACTGAAATTTTTGGTTCTAAAGCTCCAGAGCAAGAGACTGAAGCCGAAGCTGGGCCCTTAGAGCCCGCAAAGATAAAACCCTTGGAAAGTGAGGCAGAAAAAATAACAAAGCCAACTTTTGTTGAAGAAACCGGTGTTATTGCCCCCGAAGCATCCCCCAAAGTTCGTGATTATATTGTTCGTCATGCTTCGGGGAAAAACTATCAGAGAAAGAAGAGCAAGAGGCCCAGCACTACGCCCAAAAACTGAAATATCCAAAGGGGGCGTTAATATTCAATGGCAGTGGAGAAGAAGACTTCTTGTATTGTCTTCCCGACAGCAAGGAGATTTCTGTCTGTCGGGAGATGAGCAAGAGCTTCGGATTCCCAACTTTAGAAGACGGGCTCTCAGTGCTGTCGAAGAACGATCTGGCCGACAGCCTGGCTTATAATAGCTTAAAGGTGCGACAAATGAAATCCTTGTATGTTTTGTTGAGTCCAAAATTTTTCGTTTGTTTAAACCTATTGACGCACACATCTTTGCAGGGCCTGATACTTAGCAATGCCCTCAGGGCACAGAAAGATGCTGAAGACGAAGGGTGTTCTATAGCCCTGAGCAACCTTCATTCCGAAGTTATTGAACTGAGGAACGAAGGTCTCGAAAAAGATAAAATATTACACTCATTGATAAATAAAATAAAGGAAGACGAAGCTGCTTTTAAAGGTCAAGCTGAAGCTCAGAAGCACGAAATTGAAGATCTTCGGAAACAACTGGCCAGAGCCAAGGAAGAACGCATACTTGAAGAAACAAAGCGAGAACTCAGCGACCAATGGGCAGATCACCTAGAAATAACTGTTGAAGAGCTTCGTTCGTCCAGAAAGAGATGCTATAACAAATCTATAGAGTGTGTTAAGAAGTTAAAAACTAGCTTCGCCAGGGTCGGCGCCTTCTCAAGCGAAGAAAACTTTACGAGGGGGAATCACGAAGGTCCCATCGAATGGATCGACCACGAAGCTGAGGCCTTCGAAGAAATTTTAAATAGCCGTGGAGATATATGCGCCTTCTCTGGTGCCAGAGGAATTGCCACCATCTTAGAGAAGAAGGGCTGTGAACATGTAAAAATTTTAGCACAATCCGAATCTGCTTTGTCTTTTGAAGATGCAAGAGATCCTTCGGCCGAAGCTAGTATAATTGGTGGAAAATTTTTTACCGATATCTGGGATAATGGTGGCCGAGAAATGGCCGGAGAAATTATTCGAAGAAGTGAAAAGGGCATTCGCGATGCTAGAGAAGTAGCTGAGGCTGCTGAAAAGAGCGCAGAGGCCGAAGGTCAATTAGGTATTAACTTATAGTTTTTATTGTGTTGTAATCTTAGGCTTTAAGATTTGTTTGCGATTTGTAATAGCAATGTAGCCGTATCCTGTCTTACTTCAGATCCTGCTAAAGCGTCTTCGGGCTCTCAGCCGAAAGGAGACGACGAAATTAAAAAGATGGCTGAAGATATTATGGATGAAGTCGTTAATCGGCTCCTGAACGAGGCTGCAGAAGTCGTTTTGAGAGAAGATTAAGTATTTTTGTAAAAACTTCTGAAATGTAATATACTGTAACATTTTGTAACCCCAAATGTAATATACCTATTTTTGTTAGTCAATTCTTTACGACGCATGAAACTTTACACGTACCGCTTTTGAGTCTTTGACGAAAAAACACCTTCCCTTCTTTTCATGCTTCGTGAAGAAGAATTTTTCTTTGTCACAACAATATCCAATGTTCTGATGATTAATATCCAGGCTTCGTGAAGATATTTTCCGAAGCTACACTTCCGAAGACCAATGATGTATCTTTTTGTGACTTTGATTTCTCCCTTTTTTTCAAAGCGTTCTTCTGTAGATTAATAATGTGTCCACCTCTTGTGCCATGTGCAAAATGATGTATGATGCTTATGCCATGCGAAATGATGCGATGATGTTATGTTATGTGAGATGACGTTTATTCCGAAGATACATACGCATCCCTGCAATAAAACACAATCTTTTATAAGCCTCCCTTAGGAGCTTCTTCGCCTTTTACTTCAGCGGAATCAGCGTTTATTTTTCGCTGTAAGCCTCCCTTAGGAGCTTCTTCGCCTTTTACTTTCAGCGGTATTCGCGTTGACTTTTCGCGCTTCGCCTTTTACTTAGGCGGTATCAGCGTTGACTTTTCGCTGTATGCTCTGCATTCCCTTTGGAACGACTTTGGAGCAGAAAACTTACACTGCGCTCCCTTTGGAACGACTTTTTGTGACTTCGGCAAACTTACTCTGCGTTCCTTAGAACGACTTTTTGTTGCTTCGAAGAATTTTCGATAGTTCGAAGGTCCTTTTTATTATCACAGGTCTTTGAACTTCAATCAATTTAAGCCTGTGAAGAAAACATATTTTTCTTGTAGGAATCAACGAAACTAATTACATGAAACCTAAACAATGTCCTTTATTACAGAAAATAAAACTGAACGAAAAAGCTTGCTATTAAGGTAGGATATTCGTCAATAGATGTGCTTTGACTTTGGCACAGTGCTATTGACTGTACAGCTTCGGACTGCTCTCTGAAGTCCCTCTGGTGTGGAGCATACTGGCTCCCTTCTGGCTGCTGGCCTTGTTGCAACGGAGGTGGCGGCGGAGGCTGTTGCCAGGAAGCTTGAAGTTGACTCGCCGAAGCAACAGAAACTGCAGGATGATTGCCCACATATTCTGGGATGTAAGGCGAATGATACGAAGCTGTATGCATGACCTGCTTCGGCTGAGCTTGTTGTGCTGCGGCTTCAGCTATTTCCTTTTGCTTCTGAATAGTAACATGGCACATCCTGGTAGTATGGCCTTTGTTCTCTCCGCAGAATAAGCAAAAGATTCTTCTCGGTTGATCGCCAAATCTTCCTCCAAAGCCCCTGGCGCCTCTGCCTCTTGGAGCTGGTGGTCGGAAGGAGCTTTGCTGTTGCCCCAAAGCCTGTGAGGAGCTTTGTGGCCTTTGCTGTTGGCTTCCTCTATCATCATTTTGTGTAGAGTTATGAATTGATCTCACGTGCCTCGGGTAGAACCTCCCTCCGAAGCCCCTGGTCATTTCAGAAAACCTGAAAGCCTCCTCCCTTCTTTGGCGAAAATCATTATCGGCCCGAATGTACTCGTCCATCTTCTGAAGCAGCTTCTCCAAAGTTTGAGGAGGCTTCCTGGCGAAGTACTGAGCTGACGGTCCTGGCCGAAGCCCCTTGATCATGGCCTCGATGACAATTTCATTGGGCACCGTTGGTGCCTGTGCCCTCAAACGCAAGAACCTTCGGACATACGCCTGAAGGTATTCTTCGTGATCCTGGGTGCACTGGAACAGAGCCTGAGCAGTGACCGGCTTCGTCTGAAATCCTTGAAAGCTAGTCAACAACAAGTCCTTCAGCTTCTGCCATGAAGTGATCGTTCCTGGTCGAAGGGAGGAATACCAGGTTTGAGCAACACTTCTGACAGCCATAACGAAAGATTTGGCCATGACTGAAGCATTGCCACCATACGAAGATACTGTTGCTTCGTAGCTCATCAAAAACTGCTTCGGGTCTGAGTGGCCATCGAATACGGGAAGCTGAGGCGGCTTGTAGGACGGAGGCCAAGGTGTAGCCTGCAGCTCAGCGGACAAAGGAGAAGCATCATCAAAAACAAAATTCCCATGATGGAAATTGTCATACCAGTCATCTTCGTTGGGAAAACCCTCCTGATGAAGGTCTTGGTGCTGAGGCCTTCGGTGTTGCTCATCCTGAGCAAGATGACGAACTTCTTCAGAGGCTTCGTCTATCTGCCTCTGCAGTTCAGCTAGCCTGGCCATCTTTTCTTTCTTCCTCTGTACTTGTTGATGAAGCATCTCCATATCTCTGATTTCTTGATCTATCTCGTCCTCTGGTGGTGTCGGACTGACAGCCTTCCTTTTCTGGCTTCGGGCCTCCCGCAGGGAAACTGTCTCCTGATTGTGGTCCAGTGGTTGCAGAGCTGCAGCCCCAGTCGCTGAAGCTTTCTTCGGCGCCATAACAAAGATTTATGATCGCCGAAGGTGTTCAAAAAACTTCAAAGAGTGGAAGTGAGTTCACCGGAGGTGGGCGCCAATGTTGGGGACTTGTTCTCAAGTGCTATGAGTTAAGAACAAGGCAACATAGAAAATGTTAATCGTTAAAGTCCTTCGTCCTCCGAAACATTATTTCCCTTAGGATATAATGGTTTACGGACGAAGGTTATGAAGGACGTACCTTCATAAATTCATTAAACAATGACGAAGGATGAAATGTAAAGAATATAAAAGACAACATGAACAATTATATATTATTATCAGGCATAAACAGAAATATCGTTGAATTACAAGTGTACCTTCAATCGGAAGGAGATGACAATACAAGCGTGACGCAAAAAGCGAATGCCAAGTCAGCGTGTCAAGTACGGGGGTACTGTTCACCTATTTATAGGCGCGGGACACAACCCACACAAAATTACATTCATGCCCTTTACACTTGATAATAATTCTATAGTAATCTGTCGAGGTCTAAATAGCCTTTTCGTCTTTAAGTCGGTTCCACCTTCTGCTATCACGCCGAAGCTTTCCTGCTTACACCTTCAGCGCTGCACCATCCTTCGTATTATTCTGGTCTACTGTGATGCCGACTTGAGTCCGAAGATACCTGTTCACACATTATACTCCAGAAATACTATTAAATCCTGTTTTTGAGGACCTTCGGATGCCGAAGGTCCCCAACAGGATCCGCTTTCGAAGTAGTCAAAAAGCACGAAAGACATTCTGGCAGAAAGGATCTTTTTTCGAGGAAAAAATTCGACGCAGGGGGGGTTCCCCCCCCCCTTTTAGCCCCCGAGGGAGGGTCGGGCTTTGCCGAGGCGAGGCCGACCCTTCCTTGATGACTAAACTTTGCGTGGGAGCGAGGTATATGAACAACTTGAAAACATCTTAAGGGTAGAAGCGACGTAGCTGTTGGATGTTCCAAGCATTGTTGTAGACCTCGCCTTGACTGTTGGCCAGCTTGTACGTTTCGGGCTTCAGAACTTTGGCGATGACGAACGGCCCCTCCCAGGGGGGGCGTGAGCTTGTGCCGCCCTCGGGCGTCTTGTCGCAGCCGAAGCACCAGGTCGCCCACCTGGAGGTCTCGGGACCGGACCCCTCGGGCGTGGTAGCGTCGCATGGACTGCTGGTACCGCGCCGAGTGCAGTAAGGCCCTGTCCCGAGCCTCTTCCAGCTGGTCCAGCGAGTCTTCTCGACTAGCTTGGTTGCTCTAGTCGGCATAGGCCCTTGTCCTCGGGGAGCCGTATTCCAGGTCTGTGGGTAGGACGGCCTCGGCCCCGTAGACTAAAAAGAACGGCGTGAAGCCCGTGGCTCAGCTCGGTGTTGTCCTCAGGCTCCAGACCACCGAGGGGAGTTCCTTCATCCATCGCTTGCCGAACTTGTTGAGGTCGTTGTAGATCTGAGGCTTGAGCCCTTGTAGAATCATGCCGTTGGCACGCTCTACTTGCCCATTCGTCATGGGATGAGCCACGGCGGCCCAGTCCACCCGGATGTGGTGATCCTCGCAGAAGTCCAGGAACTTTCTGCCGATGAACTGGGTGCCGTTGTCGGTGATGATGGAGTTCGAGACCCCGAAGCGATGGATGATGTTGGTGAAGAACGCCACCGCCTGCTCGGACCTGATGCTGTTTAGGGGTCGGACTTCGACCCACTTGGAGAATTTGTCGATGGCGACCAACAGGTGCGTGTAGCCCCCGGGTGCCTTCTGCAAGGGGCCGATGAGGTCCAGACCCCACACAGCAAAAGGCCAGGTGATGGGTATCGTCTGCAGAGCCTGAGCGGGCAGGTGGGTTTGCCTTGCGTAGAATTGACACCCTTCGCAGGTGCGGACAATTCTAGTGGCGTCGGCCACCGCCGTCGGCCAATAGAAGCCTTGTCGGAAAGCATTCCCGACCAGGGCTCGAGGCGCCGCGTGATGGCCGCAAGCCCCCGAGTGTATTTCTCGCAGGAGTTCCTGACCTTCGGCGATGGAGATGCATCGCTGGAGGATGCCCGAGGGGCTGCGGTGGTAGAGCTCCTTCTCATCTCCCAGCAAGACGAACGACTTGGCGCGCCGCGCCAGCCGCCGAGCTTCGGCTCGGTCGGAGGGTAGCTCTCCTTGGTGGAGATATTGCAGGTACGGGGTCTGCCAGCTTTGATCAGGCGTGACCCCACTTCGCTCCCCCCCGACGTGCAGCGTCTCACCCTCGGGGGCCGAGGGTACCTCGGGCCGAACCGAGGGTGCCTCGAGCCGAGCCGAGGGTGCCTCGAACTGTGCCGAGGGTACCTCGGGCTGGGCCGAGGGTGCCTCGGGCCGAGCCGAGGGCGCCTCGGACTGTGCCGAGGGTACCTCGGGCTGGGCCAAGGGTGCCTCAGGCTCGGGCATGTCGTCGATCTTGACGGAGGGCTGATGCAGATCTCGGGAGAAGACGTCCGGGGGACCGTTGTTCGCCCCAAGGCTATTTTAGCCAGCTCGTCTGTAGTCTCGTTGTAGCGCCGAGCGATGTGGTTAAGCTCGAGCCCGTAGAACTTGTCTTCCAGGCGCCGAACCTCATCGCAGTAGGCCTCCATCTTCGGGTCGCGGCAGTGGGAGTTCTTCATGACTTGGTCGATGATGAGCTACGAGTCACCACGAGCGTCGAGGCATCGGACCCCTAGCTCGATGGCGATCTGCAACCCGTTGACCAGAGCCTCATACTCGGCCACATTGTTGGACGCCGGGAAATGGAGGCGCAGCACATAGCGTAGGTGCTTCCCGAGGGGCGAGATGAAGAGTAGGCCTGCGCCGGCTCCTGTCTTCATCAGCGACCCGTCGAAGAACATGGTCCAGAGCTCCGGCTAGATCGGAGCTGTCGGGAGCTGAGTGTCGACCCATTCGGCCACGAAGTCTACCAAGACCTGGGACTTGATGGCCTTCCGAGGGGCGAACGAGATTGTCTCGCCCATGATTTCCACCGCCCACTTTGCAATCCTACCCGAGGCCTCTCGGCACTGGATGATCTCCCCCAGGGGGAAGGATGACACCACAGTTGCCGGATGAGACTCGAAGTAGTGTCGCAGCTTCCGCCGCGTTAGGATCACCGCGTACAGCAGCTTCTGAACTTGTGGGTAGCGGATCTTGGTTTCGGACAGTACCTCGCTGACAAAGTAGACTGGCCTCTGAATGGGCAATGCATGCCCCTCCTCTTGCCTCTCGACCACAATCGCGGCGCTAACCACCTGAGTGGTCGCGGCGACGTAGACCAAGAGGGCTTCTCCGGCAGCTAGGGGTACCAAGATAGGCGCTTTCGTGAGGAGCGCCTTCAGGTTCCCGAGGGCTTCCTCAGCCTCAGGGGTCCAACTGAAGCACTCGGCCTTCCTTAAGAGGCGGTACAGAGGTAGACCTCTTTCGCCGAGGTGTGAGATGAAGCGGCTCAGAGCCGCGAGGCATCCCATGACCCTTTGTACGCCTTTCAAGTCCTTGATGGGCCCCATGCTGGTAATGGCTGCGATCTTCTCCGGGTTGGCTTCGATGCCCCGCTCGGAGATGATGAATCCCAAGAGCATGCCTCGGGGCACCCCGAAGACACACTTCTCGGGATTGAGCTTGACGCCTTTCGCCTTGAGACATCAGAATGTAACTTCAAGGTCGGAAAGGAGGTAGGAGGCTTTCCTTGTCTTGACTACGATGTCATCGACGTAGGCCTCGACCGTGCGGCCAATGTGTTCGCCGAACACATGGTTCATGCACCGCTGGTACGTCGCGCCCGTGTTCCTCAAGCCGAACGGCATGGTGACATAGGAGTACATGCCGAAGGGTGTGATGAAAGAAGTCGCGAGCTGGTCGGACTCTTTCGTCCTGATTTGGTGATACCCCGAGTAGGCATCGAGGAAAGACAGGGTTTCGCACCCAGCAGTGGAATCCACGATTTGGTCGATGCGAGGCAGAGGGTAGGGAACCTTCGGACATGCTTTGTTGAGACCAGTGTAGTCTACACACATCCGCCATTTCCCCCCTTTCTTTCTCACAAGCACAGGGTTGGCAAGCCATTCGGGATGGAATACCTCCTTGATGAACCCTGCCGCCATTAGCTTGTGGATCTCCTCGCCTATGGCTCTGCGCTTCTCCTCGTCGAATCGGCGCAGAGGCTGCTTGACGGGTCGGGCTCCAGCTCGGATGTCCAGCGAGTGCTCGGCGACATCCCTCGGTATGTCGGGCATGTCCGAGGGACTCCACGCGAAGACGTCGGCGTTCACGCGGAGAAAGTCGATGAGCACTGCTTCCTATTTGGGACCGAGCTCGGAGCCGATCCGAACTTGCTTGGAGGCGTCACTGCTGGGGTCGAGGGGGACGGACTTAACCGTCTCTACTGGCTCAAAGTTGTCGGCATGACGCTTCACGTCTAGCACCTCCTTAGAGAGGCTCTCCAGGTCGGCAATGAGGGCCTCGGACTCGGCGAGGGCCTCGGCGTACTCCACGCACTCCACGTCGCATTCGAACGTGTGTTTGTACGTGGGGCCGACGGTGATGACCCCGTTGGGGCCCGGCATCTTGAGCTTCAGGTAGGTGTAGTTGGGGACGACCATGAACTTCGCGTAGCATGGCCTCCCCAGTACCGCGTGGTAGGTTCCTCGGAACCCGACCACCTCGAACGTCAGGGTCTCCCTTCAGAAGTTGGAGGGTGTTCCGAAGCAGACGGGAAGGTCGAGCTGTCCGAGGGGCTGGACACGCTTCCCGGGAATGATCCCATGGAAGGGCGCGGCGCCTGCCCGGACGGAGGACAGATCGACACGCAGGAGCCCGAGGGTCTCGGCGTAGATGATGTTGAGGCTGCTGCCTCCGTCCATGAGGACCTTGGTGAGCCTGACGTCGCCGATGATGGGGTCGACGACGAGCGGGTATTTCCCCGGGCTCGGCACATGGTCGGGGTGGTCGGCTTGGTCGAAGGTGATGGGCTTGTCGGACCAGTCTAGGTAGACTGGCGCCGCCACCTTCACCGAACAGACCTCCCGGCGCTCTTGCTTGCGGTGCCGAGCCGAGGCATTCGCCGCTTTCCCACCGTAGATCATGAAGCAGTCGTGGACCTTGGGGAACTCTCCTGCCTGGTGATCTTCCTTCTTGTCATCGTCGCGGGCCCTGCCACCCTCCGCGGGTGGCCCGGCCCTGTGGAAGTGGCGCCGAAGCATGACGCACTCCTCAAGGGTGTGCTTGACGGGCCCCTGGTGATAGGGGCACGGCTCCTTAAGCATCTTGTCGAAAAGGTTGGCACCTCCGGGGGGCTTCCGAGGGTTCTTGTACTCGGCGGCGGCGACAAGGTCCGCGTCGGTGGCGTCGTGTTTCGCTTGCGACTTCTTCTTGCCCTTCTTCTTGGCGCCACGCTGAGTTGACGCCTCGGGGGCATCTTCCGATGGGCGGCCCTGGGGCTGCTTGTCCTTTCGGAAGATAGCCTCGACCGCCTCCTGGCCGGAGGCGAACTTGGTGGCGATGTCCATCAGCTCGCTCGCCCTAGTGGGGGTCTTGCGACCCAGCTTGCTCACCAGGTCGCGGCAGGTGGTGCCAGCGAGGAACGCGCCGATGACATCCGAGTCGGTGATGTTGGGCAGCTCGGTGCGCTGCTTCGAGAATCGCCGGATGTAGTCCCGGAGAGACTCTCTCGGCTGCTGTCGGCAGCTTCGAAGGTCCCAGGAATTCCCAGGGCGCACGTATGTGCCCTGGAAATTCCCGGCAAAAGCTTGGACCAGGTCGTCCCAGTTGGAGATCTGCCCCGGAGAGGAACAGGGGGAGGTTGCGGATGATGAGGTTGTCATCGTCCGTTCCACCCAGTTGACAGGCCAGACGGTAGTCCGCGAGCCACAGTTCCGGTCTCGTCTCCCCCGAGTACTTCGTGATAGTAGTCGGGGGTCGGAACCGGGTCGTGAACGGCGCCCGTCGTATGGCCCGGCTGAAGGCCTGCGGACCGGGTGGCTCGGGCGAGGGACTCTGATCCTCCCCGCTGTCGTAGCGTCCCCCACGCCTGGGGTGGTAGCCTCGGTGCACCCTCTCGTCGAGGTGGGCCCGATGGTCGCGGTGATGGTGCTCGTTGCCGAGGCGACCCGGGGCCGCAGGCGCTGTGTTGCGCGTGCGCCCGGGGCAGACCGAGGCTTCCCGCATGAATCGGGAAGTCGCGGCATGAGGTTCCGAGGGGTACCCCTGCCTTCGGGAGGCGGAGCTCTCGGCCCGTCGGACCGCAGCGCCTTCCAGGAGATTCTTGAGCTCTCCCTGGATTCACCGCCCCTCGGTGGTTGATGGCTCCGGCATCGCGCGGAGAAGCATTGCCGCTGCCGCCAGGTTCTGGCCGACCCCACTAGATGCGGGTGGCGGCCTGACCCTGACGTCGCCGACGATGCGGTGCTGGAAGCCCTGGGGCAGATGACGTATTTCTCCGGCCGGAGGTTGGCCCGCCCCTGCCTGCCCGACGTCCCGGCGGATCGGCTCAAGCGCTCCTGCTCCCTCGTCGAGCCTGGCCTGCACCCCACGGATTTGCTCGAGCTGTGGGTCATGGCCCCCCGCCTGAACGGGGATCACAGCTAGCTCCCGTGGGATGTCAACGCGGGGCACCGGCCTAGGGAGATCACCATCCTCCGGCATGCCGAGATGGTTGCCTTCGGAGGGACCCCCCAGATCGACGTGGAAGCATTCGCGACTTGGGCCGCAGTCCTCGTCGCCGAGGCTACGGCTACCATCGGAACAGTCGGAAAGGCAGTAGTCGCATGCGGTCATGAAGTCCCGCATGGCACTAGGGTTGCCAAGTCCAGAGAAATCCCAACAGAAGCTGGGCTCGTCGTCTTCCTCGGACCCAGAGGGCCCGTAGGTCGAGACGTCCGTCAGCCGGTCCCAAGGTGACCGCATACGAAACCCCAGAGGGTTTGGACTCGCCTCTATGAGAGCACCCGCCAAAGCGAAGCCGCTAGGCGGGTCGAGGCCGAATCCGAAAGACGTGGGATGGGAATCGGTCGGTACCTCTTGGTCGACGGGCGGCGATGAGGTCACGTCGGGGACTGACTGCACCATCGTCTCAGGTACAAGGGTGACGTCCAGCAAGCCTTTCGCGAGCGCGCTGGCGTCGTCCGTTTGCCCGGAATCGGCGTGTTGCGGGGAGACGGCGCTCGTCTTCGTCTCAAGCGTGGGGTCGATGCCCGGTGCACCCCCCGTTGGGGTGCTGGCGCCGTCGACTCGCTCGACAGCCGACGAGGCGCTGCCTCCTGCTTGGCCTTGGTTGCCCCGCCTCCTCCTCCGTCAGCGGGGGAGAGTACGGGGTGAGCTCGAATGTTGTTCTTCCACCACGCGGGGAAGACGTCGTCGATTCCGCCGCCGGCGGGCTGGCTGTCGGCCGCCATTGTCATTGTCGCACGGCGGTGGAAGGAGTATCATGTCGTAGCTGCCGTCGAGGGACACGAACTCAAGACTCCCGAAACGGAGCACCGTCCCGGGTTGGAGAGGTTGCTGGAGACTGCCCATCTGGAGCTTGACGGGAAGCTGTTCGTCAGCACACAGCAGGCCCCTACCTGGCGCGCCAACTGTCGGCGTTTCGAGACCGGGGGGTCCCTAGGCCGACGAGTGAATGTCGTCGCGTGCCCCAGCCCAGATGGGTCGAGCGCGAGGCCGAGCGTGAAGGGGGGAAGCGAGGTGGCCGGAAACCGGCGTGAGAGAGGTGGGAATCCCGCGGCCTTCGTGTTCGTCCCGCGCCCAGGTCGGGTGCACTTGCAGTAGGGGGTTACAAGCGTCCACGCGGGAGAGGGAGCGAGCGGCTTCAAGCGAGCGCGTGTCTCGTCCTTGTCCCCGCGCGGCCAACCCTCTCTAAGAGGGCCCTGGTCCTTCCTTTTATAGGCGTAAGGAGAGGATCCAGGTGTACAATGGGGGGTGTAGCAGAGTGCTACGTGTCTAGCGGAGGAGAGCTAGCGCCCTAAGTACATGCCGTCGTGGTAGCCGGAGAGATTTTGGCACCCAGCTGGTGTGATGTCGTGGCCGTCGGAGGAGCGATGGAGCCTGGCGGAGGGACAGCTGTCGGAGCTGTTGAGTCCTTGCTGACGTCCTCTTGCTTCCGTAAGGGGGCTGAGAGCCACCGTCGTCACAGAGTATGCGGGGTGCCATCATTGCCTATCTGGCGGAGCGATCCAGATGGGACGCCGGTCTTGTTCCCCGTGGCCCGAGTCAGCTCGGGTGTAACGCCCTGAATTTGGGGGTAGAATTTTTTCGTCTTTTCTTTCACCAAATTCAGGCGTTACCCTTTTCTTTTTCTCATTCCCTCGCTAAACCTTGATCTTTTCCAAAGTTATAACGGAGTTTGGCTTGGAATTCCCGTGTAAAGAAAAACCCTAAATTACTTTATGTTGTTTGATGCACCATGCCGAACTATGCATTCTTTGATTGCTTAGAGATGTAAGTGCATTCATTTAGGAAGATCGGATTTCGAAAAGGAGAAAAACCTTTTCTTTCTTTTTCTTTTTCTTTCTCTCTCTCCTCCTCTGTCTCTCTCCCGCGCCGTGGGCCGCCCCGGCCGGCCCAGCCGCCCCCCCCCCCCCCCCCCCCCCCCGCGCGCCCCTTTGGGCCCAGTTGGCCCAGCCGCCCCCTCCCTTTTCCCCCCAATTCCCCCTAATCCCTCTCCCTCCCTCTCATTCTCTCTTCCCCACCCCAGCCGCCGCCCCCCTGCCCTAGCCGTCGCCCCCTGCAGCTCGGCCGCCCCGTCCCCGTCCCCGGTGAGGTCCCCCTCCCCCTCTCCTCCCTCCCCCATCTCCCCTCCCCTTCCCCCTACCCAGCTCGGCCGCCCCCTGGCCGGCTCGGCCGCCGCCGCCCTTGGTCGGTTCGGCTGCCCCCCTGCCACGTGCCCCCGCCGGCTCGGCCGCCCCCTGCCCCGCCCCGCCGGTTCGGCCGCCCCCCTGCCCCGCGCCCCTGCCGGTTCGGCCGCCCAGCTCGGCCGCCCCCTGCGCGCCCAGCCGCCCCAGCTCGGCCGCCCCCCGCCCCTGCCCCAGGCCGGTTCAACCGCCCCCCCTGTTTTTTTATTTTTTATTTTATTTTATTTTATTTTATTTCAGTTTATGTCCTTTTATTTATTTTATTTTAGGCAGGCTAATCATTGTTCATGTTATTGAAATAGGAAATTTAATTTAGAATTTCGTTACGCTAGTTGATTCATATAATCAATTGTTTATCCAGTTCAATGTTGATCAACTAAAAATGACTAGGTTTCCATTAGTGCATATAACTAAATTCTTTTGTTAGAACCAATTGTAACTAATCATTAGTGCATAAGCTTTAACCCCCCCCCCCCCCGCGATACCCTTTCCCGTTTCTTTCTAACCGTAATGAATGCGATATCGAATGTCATACTTGATGCATATTTACTTTATTTGTTCCCTTGTATGATGTACTGTTTGTTTCCCAATTTGAATGGATGAATGTATGTATGCTTGCGATCGCATAGAGAACGATCCGGTCGAAGAGCCCGAGGAACTCGCAGGAGAAGCCCCTGAGCAGCAGTCGGTTGGTGGAGGCAAGTGTCCTTTGACCTATCTCTGTCCTATTCATTCTTTAATTCACCTCCCGCTTTACACATTTATACCTAAGGATTGACTAGCTTTTGTTATCCATGTCCTTGATTACCTATTTGGGTTGGATTATTATTACCTAGCTTTATGCTATTGCTTAACTCTAATCAATGAACATGATGAGATTATCTATGATACGCTGTTTTCCCTTCTCTTATTATGATGTTGTACTTGTGGCTTTAAGGGGGCTCGAGCGGTTTCTCGAGTGCCTCTCCGTAAGGACCTGTTCTATGGATGACCGTCCGGGAAAACAGTGCAACCATGAGGGTGGAATGGGGTGCCCTTAGCTGAATAATTAGAGGATCCGGGGTGTAGATCACTTAGCCGTCGTGCCGTCAATGGGGCTCGGTGTATGCGGCTCGCTCTGCCAAGGTTGATTTGTCCCTTGGGGAGGAGTGCGGTACATTTAGGAAACCTAACGGGTGGCTACAGCCCTGGGGAATCTTTGTAAAGGCTACGTAGTGATGCCCTGCTAGGCCACCTAGGTAGTGGTCAATGGGGAGTAGCTCTCTCCGGGCAGAATGGGAATCACGGCTTGTGGGTAAAGTGCACAACCTCTGCAGAGTGTTTGAAAACTGATATATCAGCCGTGCTCGCGGTTATGAGCGGCCAAGGGAGCTCCAGTGATTAGTGGTACTTGATCAGAGATACTTTGGTACAGGTGGTTATGAGATTGATGGTTTTGGTTATGACTATGGTGCTGGTAAGTGGTACTCTTTCCGTTTGGAAAGGAGTACGTTTGGGTTAATAACTTGGGTTAATACTAAAACTTGGCTTTCTACTAGTAAGTAATAATCTGACCAACTAAAAGCAACTGCTTGACTTATCCCCACATAAAGCTAGTCCACTACAGCCAAACAGGATACTTGCTGAGTATGTTGATGTGTACTCACCCTTGCTCTACACACCAAACCCCCCCCCCATCCCTAGGTTGTCAGCATTGCAACCACTGCTCAGGCGAAGATGAAGCCATGGAAGGAGACTTCCAGGAGTTCCAAGATTACGACGAGTTCTAGGTGTGGGTTAGCGGCAACCCCCAGTCGGCTGCCTGTGAAGGCCGCGGTTATCTACGTTTCTTTTCCGCACTTTGATTTATTGTAAGGACTATATGGACGTCTCAGACGTATGATGTAATCGACTATTTCCCTTATTAATACTATTTTGAGCACTGTGTGATGATGTCCATGTTATGTAACTGCTGTGTACGTGAATAACTGATCCTGGCACGTACATGGTTCGCATTCGGTTTGCCTTCTAAAACCGGGTGTGACATAAGTGGTATCAAAGCCGTGCTGACTGTAGGACCGCTAACCTAGAGTAGAATGGTCGTTCTAAGGACTATAGACCTCTGTCCCTGCCTTGACTTTGATATCCCTTCAAAAGTTGGTCATACCGACCAAACCTATGTTCTACTATATATTATACCTTGCTAAAAAATTGTGTTTTATTCTAATCCTTCATTTACTTATGATTCATTACTTGCTGGTCATATTAATTCTGTTCTCACCCTTTTGCTTGCGATGTCTTTTGTAGATGGCTCGACTTAGACACACTGCACGAAAGTCAGTCATCCCCTTCTTACCCTCCCGCCTTGCTGAGCGTCCGCTTCGCCGTCCCGTGGCCGGACAGTCCAGCCACTTGGAGAGACTGCACCACCGCCTGCGTGAGGAGCAGGAGCGTCGACGACAGGAGCAGCAGGGCTCTTCTTTCTCGCTCCAACAGGAGATAGAGTCTGTGAGGAGCTGCTCCCCTGTGCTTCCTCTGGAGGCGCCCCCTGCACCACCACTGGGCGTCCCAGCTTCTGGAGTAGCTGCTGGAGGAGACCCAGACGACGGAGGTGGCGACGATAGCTCGAGCCACGACACCGACTTCTCTGCTAACCATGAGCCGGAAGGATGGGTTGCTCGACCCATCACTCGCGACGCTGCTCGCGGGTGTCACTTCCACGATGCGCTCGACACCCTGCTACGTCGGGCATTTGACCGACATACTTGGTCCGTCGAGTATCGCTGTGTGGTCTACCAGCATAGTCGCGGGGTCTACCCGGACCGCTGGGAGGCAACCTGCTTGGTGCGCTGCCCGGAGAACAGTCTCCAGGGTGCGGAGGCCTGCTCAGAGCACTATTCTATCTCTGAGCGGGACTCAGCTGAGGCAGCCATGCAAGATGCTGCACGGCGTGCGCTTTCGCACTACTGCTCGGTTTTCGGTGGGGCAGCTTATGGTCTTGACCTGAAGTATTACCCCCGCCGTCCATCTGGCAGCACAGGAGGCGTGATTGTCTCACCTGTCGGTGAGGGCAATCCTAGGTTGAGCAGCACAGTCAACCTAGCCGCCGTGCTAAACACGGAGCTGGACCATGCATTAGACGAGCTGAGTAGGGCTCGTGCTGAGATCGCCCTGCTGCGGGCTGAGCGCGCGGAACGTCGTCACCTGGATGGTGGTTCCCCCGCTCCCGTCGGGACTCAGCACCCGTACCGCTCACCTCAGCGTGGACACCAGTCTTATGGCAATCCCGACTGCAAGACCAAGATAACTCTAGAACCATAGTTCGTTAGAGTTGGACCTTGTAATTAATACGAAAAACATACGTAGAAGCTTCAGTCTTAGCGTTAGTCTCGGTCTTAGTTAGTCTCAGTTAGACAGGGTAGTTTGCTATATCCTGTGCATCTATGTTTGTCATGATGAACTATGTTTGGTTTGGATCTTTGTAATGACTGTCACCAGAGTGTGGGTATCCCCTACATTTTGGTTTACCTATTATGTTAATGGAGTTAGTTATATAGTTGGGAAACCTTTTATTCCACTTTCCTCTTTATCTGAGAAGCTGTGTGGTCTGTGTTGGAGATCAGTGAAGATGCTCATCTGTTCAGTGCTGTTGGAGAATTCTATACTCTTTTCTTATGCTGCAAGATTTGCCAGATCAGTTCTGATGTGTGGTTGCATTCTGCAGATGTCAGAGAACAGGCGCAGAGGAGGAAGGCGTGCTCAGCAGGAGCGAGCCGCTCAATAGGATGAGGTGCCCCAGCAGCAGCACCTGCCGCCCCTGCCCCCGATGTCCATCGAGCAGATGTTTCTGATGCAGACTCAGGCAGTTCAAGTCATTGGTCAGACTTTGGCCGCCATTCAGCAGCAGCAGCAGCAACAGCAGCAGGCCCCACCTCAGCCTCAGATGCCTCAGATGCCCAGAGACAAGCATGCTGAATTCATGAGAGGTCATCCACCAACGTTCGCTCATTCTTCTGACCCCATGGATGCTGAAGACTGGCTGCGCACTGTGGAGCGGGAGTTGCATACCGCTCAGTGCGATGATAGGGAGAAAGTCCTGTATGGTCCCCGTCTGTTGAGAGGAGCAGCCCAGTCATGGTGGGAGTCTTACCTCGCCACCCATGCCCATCCTGACGCCATCACCTGGGAAGAGTTCAGAGGTAGCTTTCGTCAGTACCATGTTCCCGCAGGTCTGATGACTGTGAAGAAGGAGGAGTTCCTGGCTCTCAAGCAAGGGCCATCGTCTGTCAGTGAGTACCGGGACAGGTTTCTGCAATTGTCTCGCTATGCTCCTGAAGATGTCAACACCGACGCCAAGCGACAGTACCGTTTCCTGAGAGGCTTGGTTGACCCTCTGCAGTATCAACTGATGAATCACACCTTCCCGACATTCCAGCACCTGATTGATAGAGCAATCATGACAGAGAGGAAGCGTAAGGAGATGGAGGATCGTAAGCGCAAGATCAGTGGACCCCAGCCTGGAAGCAGCAGTCGTCCTCGTTTCTCAGGCAATCAACCTCAGCAGTTCAGGCAGAACCAGCGTCCACCTCAGCAGTATCAGCAATTCCAAACGCAGTATCCTCAGCATCAGTATCAGAACCGTCAGAGCAATCAGTCAGGAGGTCAGTTTCAAAGGCAGAATCAGCAAGCACATCGTCTTCCTGCCCCAGCAAGCCAGCAGAACAGTCAGGCAGCACCAGCTCAGGTTGGAAACAGGGCATGTTTCCACTGTGGAGAGCAAGGCCACTGGGTGATGCAATGTCCGAAGAAGGCAGCCCAGCAGCAGTCAGGCCCCAATGCCCCAGCGAAGCAGAATGTGCCTCAGCCTGGAGCAGGCAATCGCTCTCAGCCGCGCTACAATCATGGAAGACTGAACCACTTGGAGGCTGAAGCAGTTCAGGAGACCCCCGGCATGATAGTAGGTATGTTCCCAGTCGACTCCCATATTGCAGAAGTGTTATTTGATACTGGAGCAACACATTCTTTCATTACTGCATCATGGGTAGAAGCACATAATCTTCCAATTACTACCATGTCAACCCCCATTCAAATTGACTCAGCCGGTGGTAGAATTCGAGCCGATAGCATTTGTTTGAATATAAGTGTGGAAATAAGGGGGATAGCGTTTCCCGCCAACCTTATAGTAATGGGTACTCAGGGAATAGATGTCATCCTAGGGATGAATTGGCTAGATAAGTATCAGGCAGTTATCAGTTGTGATAAAAGGACCATCAAGTTGGTGTCCCCACTAGGAGAGGAAGTGGTGACCGAGTTAGTCCCGCCTGAGCCAAAGAAAGGAAGTTGTTATCAGATAGCTGTTGATAGCAGTGGAGCAGACCCAAATGAGAGTATCAAGGTTGTGTCCGAGTTCCCAGATGTGTTTCCAAAGGACTTACCGGGTATGCCACCAGAGCGGAAAGTTGAGTTTGCTATAGAGCTTCTTCCTGGAACCGCCCCTATCTTCAAGAGAGCTTATAGAATATCTGGACCAGAGTTGGTTGAGCTTAAGGAGCAGATTGATGAGCTGTCAGAGAAAGGTTACATTCGGCCAAGCACCTCGCCTTGGGCCGCCCCTGTCCTATTTGTGGAGAAGAAAGATGGCACCAAGAGGATGTGCATCGATTATCGAGCTTTGAATGAGGTCACGATCAAGAACAAGTATCCCTTGCCCAGAATAGAAGATCTGTTCGACCAGTTGAGAGGAGCCAGTGTGTTCTCCAAGGTTGATCTGAGGTCAGGTTATCATCAGCTCAGGATCCGACCTTCGGACATTCCGAAGACGGCATTCATTACCAAGTATGGCTTGTATGAGTTCACAGTGATGTCTTTTGGTTTGACCAATGCGCCAGCGTTCTTCATGAACTTGATGAACAGTGTATTCATGGATTACCTTGATAAGTTTGTGGTGGTATTCATTGATGACATTCTGATTTATTCTCAAAGCGAAGAAGAGCACGCAGATCATTTGAGGATGGTATTGCAGAGATTGCGAGAGCACCAATTGTATGCAAAGTTGAGCAAGTGTGAGTTCTGGATCAGTGAAGTCTTGTTCTTGGGTCACATAATCAACAAAGAAGGATTGGTTGTGGATCCGAAGAAAGTGGCAGACATTTTGAACTGGAAAGCGCCAACAGATGCTCGAGGAATCAAGAGTTTCATTGGAATAGCCGGATATTATCGGCGATTCATTGAAGGGTTTTCGAAGATTGCGAAACCTATGACAGCGTTGCTAGGCAACAAGGTTGAGTTCAAGTGGACCCAGAAATGTCAAGAGGCCTTTGAAGCGCTGAAAGAGAAGTTGACTACAGCGCCTGTCCTAGTCTTGCCTGATGTGCACAAGCCCTTCTCGGTGTATTGTGATGCTTGTTACACAGATTTGGGATGTGTGTTGATGCAAGAGGGAAGAGTTGTGGCCTACTCGTCCCGACAGTTGAAGGTTCATGAGAAGAACTACCCAATCCATGATCTAGAGTTGGCAGCAGTGGTTCACGCACTGAAGACATGGAGGCACTATTTGTATGGACAGAAATGCGATGTTTACACAGACCACAAGAGTCTGAAGTACATATTCACTCAGTCAGAGTTGAACATGAGGCAACGAAGATGGTTAGAGTTGATCAAAGATTATGAGTTGGAAATTCATTACCATCCAGGCAAAGCAAACGTAGTGGCAGATGCTTTGAGCAGAAAGAGTCAAGTCAATCTGATGGTCGCTCGTCCGATGCCTTATGAGTTGGCCAAGGAGTTCGACAGGTTGAGTCTCGGATTTTTGAACAATTCGCGAGGAGTCACAGTTGAGTTGGAACCTACCTTAGAGCGCGAAATCAAAGAAGCGCAGAAGAATGATGAGAAGATCAGTGAGATCCGGCGACTGATTCTAGATGGCAGAGGCAAATATTTTCGAGAAGATGTAGAAGGCGTGATATGGTTCAAAGACCGCTTGTGTGTTCCCAATGTCCAGTCCATTCGGGAGTTGATTCTTAAAGAAGCTCATGAGACAGCCTATTCGATTCACCCTGGCAGTGAGAAGATGTATCAGGATCTGAAGAAGAAATTCTGGTGGTACGGAATGAAGAGGGAAATCGCAGAGCATGTGGCTATGTGCGATAGTTGTCGAAGAATTAAGGCGGAGCACCAGAGACCTGCTGGATTGTTGCAACCATTGCAGATCCCTCAGTGGAAATGGGATGAAATCGGTATGGATTTCATAGTCGGATTGCCTCGCACTGAGCCGGCTACGATTCCATTTGGGTAGTAGTGGACCGCTTGACCAAGTCAGCCCACTTCATACCTGTCAAGACCAACTACAGCAGTGCAGTATTGGCAGAGTTGTATATGTCTCGGATCGTTTGTCTTCATGGTGTGCCGAAGAAGATAGTGTCAGACAGAGGAACGCAGTTCACCTCTCATTTCTGGCAGCAGTTGCATGAAGCTTTGGGCACCCATCTGAATTTCAGTTCAGCTTATCACCCGCAGACAGATGGCTAGACCGAAAGGACCAATCAAATTCTTGAAGACATGTTGAGAGCCTGTGCGTTGCAAGATCAGTCCGGATGGGACAAGAGATTGCCTTATGCAGAGTTTTCCTATAACAACAGTTACCAGGCCAGTTTGAAGATGTCACCATTTCAGGCGCTCTATGGAAGGAGTTGTAGAACTCCGTTGCAATGGGATCAGCCTGGAGAGAAGCAAGTGTTTGGGCCAGACATTTTGCTTGAAGCCGAAGAGAACATCAAGATGGTCCAAGAGAATCTGAAGATAGCGCAATCGAGGCAGCGAAGCTATGCAGACACAAGAAGAAGAGAGCTGAGTTTCGAAGTCGGAGACTTTGTCTATCTGAAAGTGTCACCGATCAGAGGAGTCAGAAGATTCGGAGTGAAAGGCAAGCTAGCACCCCGCTACATTGGTCCGTATCAGATTCTTGCAAGACGTGGAGAAGTGGCCTATCAGCTCAGTTTGCCCGAGAATTTGTCTGCTGTGCATGATGTCTTTCATGTGTCTCAGTTGAAGAAGTGCTTGCGTGTGCCAGAAGAGCAGTTGCCAGTAGAAGGTCTTGAAGTCCAGGAGGACTTGACCTACGTTGAGAAGCCAGTGCAAATCCTTGAGGTTGCAGACAGAGTCACCCGAAGGAAGACCATCAGGATGTGCAAGGTCAGATGGAATCACCACTCAGAGGAAGAAGCAACCTGGGAGCGTGAAGATGATCTGATGGCTAAATACCCTGAGCTCTTTGCTAGCCAGCCCTGAATCTCGAGGGCGAGATTCTTTTAAGGGGGATAGGTTTGTAACGCCCTGAATTTGGGGGTAGAATTTTTTCGTCTTTTCTTTCACCAAATTCAGGCGTTACCCTTTTCTTTTTCTCATTCCCTCGCTAAACCTTGATCTTTTCCAAAGTTATAACGGAGTTCGGCTTGGAATTCCCGTGTAAAGAAAAACCCTAAATTACTTTATGTTGTTTGATGCACCATGCCGAACTATGCATTCTTTGATTGCTTAGAGATGTAAGTGCATTCATTTAGGAAGATCGGATTTCGAAAAGGAGAAAAACCTTTTCTTTCTTTTTCTTTTTCTTTCTCTCTCTCCTCCTCTGTCTCTCTCCCGCGCCGTGGGCCGCCCCGGCCGGCCCAGCCGCCCCCCCCCCCCCCCCCCCCGCGCGCCCCTTTGGGCCCAGTTGGCCCAGCCGCCCCTCCCTTTTCCCCCCAATTCCCCCTAATCCCTCTCCCTCCCTCTCATTCTCTCTTCCCCACCCCAGCCGCCGCCCCCCTGCCCTAGCCGTCGCCCCCTGCAGCTCGGCCGCCCCGTCCCCGGTGAGGTCCCCCTCCCCCTCTCCTCCCTCCCCCATCTCCCCTCCCCTTCCCCCTACCCAGCTCGGCCGCCCCCTGGCGGCTCGGCCGCCGCCGCCCTTGGCCGGTTCGGCTGCCCCCCTGCCCTGTGCCCCCGCCGGCTCGGCCGCCCCCTGCCCCGCCCCGCCGGTTCGGCCGCCCCCCTGCCCCGCGCCCCTGCCGGTTCGGCCGCCCAGCTCGGCCGCCCCCTGCGCGCCCAGCCGCCCCAGCTCGGCCGCCCCCCGCCCCTGCCCCAGGCCGGTTCAACCGCCCCCCCTGTTTTTTTTATTTTTTATTTTATTTTATTTTATTTTATTTCAGTTTATGTCCTTTTATTTATTTTATTTTAGGCAGGCTAATCATTGTTCATGTTATTGAAATAGGAAATTTAATTTAGAATTCCGTTACGCTAGTTGATTCATATAATCAATTGTTTATCCAGTTCAATGTTGATCAACTAAAAATGACTAGGTTTCCATTAGTGCATATAACTAAATTCTTTTGTTAGAACCAATTGTAACTAATCATTAGTGCATAAGCTTTAACCCCCCCCCCCCCCCGCGATACCCTTTCCCGTTTCTTTCTAACCGTAATGAATGTGATATCGAATGTCATACTTGATGCATATTTACTTTATTTGTTCCCTTGTATGATGTACTGTTTGTTTCCCAATTTGAATGGATGAATGTATGTATGCTTGCGATCGCATAGAGAACGATCCGGTCGAAGAGCCCGAGGAACTCGCAGGAGAAGCCCCTGAGCAGCAGTCGGTTGGTGGAGGCAAGTGTCCTTTGACCTATCTCTGTCCTATTCATTCTTTAATTCACCTCCCGCTTTACACATTTATACCTAAGGATTGACTAGCTTTTGTTATCCATGTCCTTGATTACCTATTTGGGTTGGATTATTATTACCTAGCTTTATGCTATTGCTTAACTCTAATCAATGAACATGATGAGATTATCTATGATACGCTGTTTTCCCTTCTCTTATTATGATGTTGTACTTGTGGCTTTAAGGGGGCTCGAGCGGTTTCTCGAGTGCCTCTCCGTAAGGACCTGTTCTATGGATGACCGCCCGGGAAAACAGTGCAACCATGAGGGTGGAATGGGGTGCCCTTAGCTGAATAATTAGAGGATCCGGGGTGTAGATCACTTAGCCGTCGTGCCGTCAATGGGGCTCGGTGTATGCGGCTCGCTCTGCCAAGGTTGATTTGTCCCTTGGGGAGGAGTGCGGTACATTTAGGAAACCTAACGGGTGGCTACAGCCCCGGGGAATCTTTGTAAAGGCTACGTAGTGATGCCCTGCTAGGCCACCTAGGTAGTGGTCAATGGGGAGTAGCTCTCTCCGGGCAGAATGGGAATCACGGCTTGTGGGTAAAGTGCACAACCTCTGCAGAGTGTTTGAAAACTGATATATCAGTCGTGCTCGCGGTTATGAGCGGCCAAGGGAGCTCCAGTGATTAGTGGTACTTGATCAGAGATACTTTGGTACAGGTGGTTATGAGATTGATGGTTTTGGTTATGACTATGGTGCTGGTAAGTGGTACTCTTTCCGTTTGGAAAGGAGTACGTTTGGGTTAATAACTTGGGTTAATACTAAAACTTGGCTTTCTACTAGTAAGTAATAATCTGACCAACTAAAAGCAACTGCTTGACTTATCCCCACATAAAGCTAGTCCACTACAGCCAAACAGGATACTTGCTGAGTATGTTGATGTGTACTCACCCTTGCTCTACACACCAAACCTCCCCCCCATCCCCAGGTTGTCAGCATTGCAACCACTGCTCAGGCGAAGATGAAGCCGTGGAAGGAGACTTCCAGGAGTTCCAAGATTACGACGAGTTCTAGGTGTGGGTTAGCGGCAACCCCCAGTCGGCTGCCTGTGAAGGCCGCGGTTATCTACGTTTCTTTTCCGCACTTTGATTTATTGTAAGGACTATATGGACGTCTCAGACGTATGATGTAATCGACTATTTCCCTTATTAATACTATTTTGAGCACTGTGTGATGATGTCCATGTTATGTAACTGCTGTGTACGTGAATAACTGATCCTGGCACGTACATGGTTCGCATTCGGTTTGCCTTCTAAAACCGGGTGTGACATCGGGGTAGGGTGATGATGGCGCCTCCTGTTGACGTGGCTGGTCTGCGCCCTAGGTTGGGCGACGTGGAAGCTCCTCCGAAGCCGAGGTTGAGTCTGTCTTCCGTGGCCGAGGTCGAGTCCGAGCCCCTGGTTCGGGCGAGGCGGAGACCGCCGGCTGAGGCCGGGGCGGAGTCCGAGCCCTGGGGTCGGGCGAAGCGGAGTTCGTCGTCTTCTGGGGCCGAGCCCGAGTCCGAGCCCTGGGTCGGGTGGAGCAGAGTTCGCCGTCTTCTGGGGCTTAGCCCGAGTCCGAGCCCTGGGTCGGGCGGAGCGGAGTTCGCCGTCTTCCGGGGCTTAGCCCGAGTTCGAGCCCTGGGTCGGGCGGAGCGGAGTTCGCCGTCTTCCGGGGCTTAGCCCGAGTCCGAGCCCTGGGTCGGGCGGAGCGGAGTTCGCCGTCTTTCGGGGCTTAGCCCGAGTCCGAGCCCTGGGTCGGGCGGAGCGGAGTTCGCCGTCTTCCGGGGCTTAGCCCGAGTCCGAGCCCTAGGTCGGGCGGAGCGGAGTTTCCTATGGTGCCTGCGGCCGGGCCTGACTGCCTGTCAGCCTCACTCTGTCAAGTGGCACCGCAGTCGGAGCGGCGCGGGCGGCGCTGTCTTTCTGCCAGGCCGGTCAGTGGAGCGGCGAAGTGACGGCGGTCACTTCGGCTCTGTCGACTGGGGGGCGCGCGTCAGGATAAAGGTGTCAGGCCACCTTTGCATTAAATGCTCCTGCGACTTGGTCGGTCGGTGCGGCGATTTGGTCAGGGTTGCTTCTTGGCGAAGACAGGGCCTCGGGCGAGCCGGGAACACGTTTGCCGCTGGAGGGGGGCCTCGGGCGAGACGGAAATCCTCCGGGGTCGGCTGCCCTTGTCCGAGGCCAGGCTCGGGCGAGGCGTGATCGAGTCCCTCGTATGGACTGATCCCTGACTTAATCGCACCCATCAGGCCTTTGCAGCTTTATACTGATGGGGGTTACCAGCTGAGAATTAGGAGCCTTGAGGGTACCCCTAATTATGGTCCCCGACAAAATGGATACGAATTTGGAAGCTCGATCCACCGTTGCGATCCGTGTCCCAAATAGATTAATTATAATTCGGCGATTAAAATACTCAGTGCAAAATAATTAGGATCGCGCATCGTCTGAGTGAAATCGTGCGCGAGGTTATGATCCAATTTATCCTTCTGCACGTTGTTTTGACGACGAGATCGCGTGTACATTAGCCGATATGGTTTCGGCTAATCTCAGTCAAATCACGCAGAGCAAATTATCGAAGTCGAAATCAGTTTTATTCGGGCTGTCGTTTCTCGCCTGGATTCAAATCTTTAGATATAAGTAACTTGTAAAAATTTCTCTGAATTCAGAGTATCCGCTAAATTAAATTCTATCCGAATTCTATACTGTCCTGATCCAATTTGTTTGCGTCCCTTTTTAACCCTGATCTCAGAATTATGGATATTTGTATCGCTTGTAAATAAAAGAGAAATAAAAAAAGGAAAAATATCTTCAGCCGATTTGATCCCCCGCCGCCACTCCCCTGATTTTTACAGTGGCGACCCTAATCTTTTTTTCCAGCGCGCGTTCTCCATGTTCAGTTCTCCTGCGCGCTCTTCTTCCTCCACGCGACATGCGCTCAGCCGTGCTTCCCTCCCTCCCTCTACTTCTCCCTCTGCGCGCCGAGCTTCTTCCTGCTCGCGCCCAGCCGCTCATCCCTCCCCTACGCGCTCCTCTCCGCTGAGCTCTTCCCCAGCCGCGCCGTGCTTCTTTCTCTCCAGTTCGCCGCGCCCATGGCCGAGCTTGGCCCTGCGCCCTCCTGCTGCTCGCCATGGTGGCCACCGGATGCGCTCCTCCTGGCCCCGGCTCTCTGCTGCGCTCGCCCCAGGTCGCCGCCGTCGAGTTCCCTGCGCGCTTCTCTGCTCGGCGTCCTGCTTGCCCCCGATGCCGCACTCGGTCGCTATGGCGTGCCCAGGCTCCAGCTCCCCTACGCGCTCTGCTTCCTTGCGCGCGCGAGCTCGCTTGTGATGCTCCTGCTCCTGCTCCAGCTCGGTCCCTGCTCCAGCCCCTGCTCGCCATGGACCTTCCTGCGCGCGCGCTCCTCTGCTCCTGCGCGCTCCCAATTTTCCATGGCGCTCGGCCGCGCAAAGCCTTCATCGGCCATGGGGCCTCATCGTCGCTGTCCTTGCTTCCCTGCAGCTCGGTCATGATTTCCATCGGGCGTTCTGTTTTCGTGTGACGCGGGGAGCGAGTCTTTGTCGGTGGCGAGGTTCTTGGGTGTGCGATTTATGTTTTTCCTGCGCTTGGACAGGGCCGTGTCCCTCTCTGTACGTGCCTAACCTCCTCAGTGCCCTCTCCTTGTTTGGGTGCTCGTCGCCGGAACTATTAGGGATATGCCGCGTCTCCCTCCATTTGTTGTTGTGGCGGGCGACCTTGTTGTGTCAAGCCGGTCGTCGTCCTTGCCTGCGGCTATTTCCGCTGGTCCTCGCGTCGCTGTCGCTCAATACATGTGCTGCGCCATTAGATGCTGGTCGAACCGAAGATATGCTTCCTTCTCCGACATCGCAACAGTAGCCCCCTTGCTTCTCGCTGTCGCGCTGTCATTGCTTACCATATCGGGACACCTCCCCTCGTGCTCAGACGCTCGTCAAGGACCCCGTCATCGACAACTTTGGTTCTACGTCGCCGGGTCCGTGTTTTGGATAGCAGCAACCTTGTTGTTGTCGTGTTCGCTCCGATTCTGCTTCTACGTGCTCGCCTTCGATCACCGCTGCAATTTTTAGGAGTTTGAGTGAAAAAGTGGAACCCACGGGCGCTTGTGAGGGGCTCGACAGGAGGCATAAACAAGAATCGTCAACGATGGCTTGGAATTCTAGTTAAATCGGTAATCGTTCTCTAGTTCACTATTTTTATTAATTGATTGAGTCGATGGATTGAATAGATATATTAATCGTGACGATTATCTTGATTGAAGCATAAACATGTCATAGTTATATTCGATGGTTGCCAAAATATCTTGTCGCATGTGAGGACATGATTATGGCGTACTAGTGTCGTGAGGTAAAACTTAGGTTTAAAATGCTAGTTACGTAGGAGTACCCGAGCGAACGTGTCTGTCGAGTGTGTTCAAATTGGTTTTACCTATGAAGTATGCCAAATTAGTGGCGTGAAGAATAGATTTAGTATTTTAAGCGATTATTCGATAAGTTTATCGATGTTGATTGTGTTGAGTAGTGAGGTCAAAAGCCTTGCCTTAGTAATTGTTACGTTGTATTATATCGATGTTAGAATGCCCTAGTGGAATATAGGTTAGTTAAATTGTTCTTGCATGTACTATAACTTAGGTTTCCAATAATAGGAGTTTGAATATTGTTAGCCTTTCGGTGTTATGCATTAGCTAAGGAAAATAGAGGACTCGTACAAGGTTTAAGGTTTCTTGATGTATGACCTATCTCCGAATAGGCTAGAAAAGTGTAATTATTATAATTAGTCTTATTTCGCTAGCTGGTACTTGCTTGTGATTGATTCTAATGTTTTGTTATAAGTGTTTCATCATCTTCAATGTAGATTACATGTCTTATGTTATTCCTCTGTATATTCATACATGTGCATTGTGCATCCCATGAGGTACGTTAATTAATCGCGTGATGCGGAAGACGAGCCAAGTCGACCCCAAGCACGGGCTACTCCGCATGGTGATGCTGATGGACGAACCTGCCTGATCAAGTGCTAGGACAAGGATGATCATCAAGTGATCAAGGTCTAACAACACTAACCTAGTGTTATCCAGGCAAGCCCCGGTGCATTTGCCACCTCCTTGCTGTTTTAAAATCTTTATCACCTTGTTTGATGCATTAGGTGATAGGAGTTGTGTGCTAAACCGTTGATGCATTTCCTTCCTTGGAAAATTGATTACCCTTCCTTGATACCCTTTTATGAAAAGGATTTTTATGATGCTTAGCCTTGCTTTAGAAAAACAAAAGTTGATGCTTCATAGTGGATGGGAACATTTTCAAAAATAAAAGTTGATGGTGGATCCATCATGGCTGTGATGGGTTCAACATCGAAAAAGATATACCTCTGTCAGGTACCAAACTTTGGGTTGAAAATAATAAAGCTGAGACCGGGCGGTTGACTTGCACGAGAAGGGAGTCTCGGTGTAGTGTCTCCGTCTGAGTCGCTTAAGGACCGTGTCGATGTGGGCCTGCTGACCGAGGACCTTTTAACTGGTCACATGCCTCATCATGGGTAAGCTTTGCCTCGGACAGACTAATACCAGAAAGGCCAACACGCAATGGGAGTGGAGAGATGGCGAGAGTAATGTGTACCCTCCGTGGCAAGAGGTTGGACGGTGGTGTATCTATGCTCTCGGTTGGCGTGAACCCGGTCAGGTCTTAAGAAACCCAGTGGCGAATTGACATATGCAAGGGTTAAGTGCTACATATGTTGTGTGATTGGAGATCCCCAGCTGGGTATTAATCGATTCGGATCACCGTTACTTCTCGGATATGAAGACTTGGTCACTGACTTACATGTAGCAATCCAGTGAACTGATGGGATGATAAAAAGACGGCTAGTGTAGGCCAAGTGCTTGAACTAGGGTAGAAAGAACTCTAGATGCAGGTAACTTTACTTAACTTGACAAGTAAAAAAGGATTTTTAAGGATCCACTCATAGTAAGATTTTCTGCAAACAGAGTCTTTGATTCTTGATAAGCCATACCTTGATTCCCAATAGCCAGCATATCCTTGAGAGTCTTTTTCCTTAGATGGGTAAGACTTGCGAAAGTACACTTCATACTCAGGGTTTTCAAACCCATGTTGTTGCAGGTACTAGATTTGTGCTGCTGTGGATGGTGTTAAGTGCCGGTGGGCACGGCCTTCTTATAAGTCTAAGTAACTCTTCTATACTTATTATTGAGGATGATCACTTAAGCTAGCATATATTTCAAAACTACAAATAATTTATAAAAGTTCAAAGTTATTTCTTTGAATCACTTTTGTAATCACTCCGATCATGTACATTGTAAAACTTGATGTAACTTGTAAAATTTGGTAATAAGATTTCCGCTGCAAAATGTTGGTGTGTGATTTGTGTTTACTTAATCATGTGATCCTGGTTGTAAGTGGTTTATCTGGGGTTCTTGGGACACTCGGACGAATCCTGTTAAGTTATTTGGTGCACATGCATAGCCGTCTGAGGTCTTTGCGACAAGGGTAGGTGCATGTGGGCCCAATAACTTGGGAGGTTCTGCCACACGGGTCACTAAGGCCCACAAGGATTACCACACAATTAGGTGTCTCTTGCTTGCTTTATAAAACACTTGAAAAGTTTAGAGTGAGAAGAAGAAAGCAATCCAAGCAATAAGAGCAAAAAGAAACACAAGTCACCCTCTCTCAAGTCACTAAGTAATTGATTTGATTTTGGAGCTTGGAGAGGATTTGATGTTTTGATTGTGTCTTGAAGTGTATGCTTTTGCTCTAGTATTGAATGAGAAGGTTGGAAGGCATGGATGGCTTGAATGGAGGTGGCGGGGGTATTTATACCCTCCAACCACTTCCTAGTCGTTGGCTGACTTTGCTGTCGATGGGCACACCGGACAGTCCGGTGCGTGCCACGTCAGCCGACCGTTGGGGTTTGGAGTTGTTGAACGTTGAAGTCTTCTGTCCTCTTACAGTACTGGTGAATTTCTATGGACGAATTTGACTGTTGCTCTGTTGTCGCGTCGGACAGTCCGGTGAATTTTAGCGGACGCACGCTGAGAAAACCCGAGAGCGGCCAGTTCGCGAGGTGCTCGGGCCTGGGCACGGGACAGTGTCCAGTGCGCCACTGCCTGTGTCTATTCTTGTATGCTCCAAACTTTGTAGAATTCTCTTAAGTCTTTTTCTTTGTATGTTTATGTTGAACTTTATGCACCTGAGAAAAATAGAAACTAGGCAAACTAGTCCATAGGGTTTGTGATGGACGTCAAACACCAAAATCGATTATAGGAAATGGTTAAGCCCATTAGTCTTTTTCAGGAAGCACATTAGTCTTAGCTTTGGCACAAGAAGAATAAGAAATATGCATTTGTACCAAATGAAAGAGACATATCATGATCAAAGGTATAAAATGAGCAATGTGTGCACTATATCAATCAAAGTTCTGAGAATCTAAGACATTTAGTTCATTTCTAAGCTTACTAAAAGTCTTTTCATCTAGGGGTTTGGTGAAGATATCAGCTAACTGATTGTGGGTGCTAACATATTCAATTGATATATCTACTCTTTGTTGGTGATCTCTCAGGAAGTGATACCGAATATCTATGTACTTTGTGTGACTGTGTTCAATATGATTATTCGTTATGTGGATTATACTCTCATTGTCACATAGGAGAGGGACTTGATTGGTTAAAAAATGAAGTGGGTTGTGAGACACTGATCGTCCGCGACCTACTCGTCTGATTATTCGTGACTAACAGACGATTAGTCGGACAATCAGCTTTCTAATCGCTCTGATGTCGTGTACGCAGAACCGATCACCCGATTAATCGTCAGAAAACATGGGTGTTTCACACTAGCGGTGGATTTGGGGGTTTGGGTGTGGTCGGGCGCTGAGGGAGACAGACGGAGAGATGGTCGCTAGGGAAAATAAAACAATGGATCTCATATATAGGCTTATGCCCGAGGCCTGCATCCGCTACTGACTCAGTATTCTAAAGCTAAAGAGTGTGCACCGGAACCTAACAATTGATAAGTGTACAAAGATGTCGTTTTTCAACAGAACCGCCACCGCTTAAGTCGTGTGATTTGTGGTCCCTCTCTTAGCGAAAAAATTGTTACTACTCGTTTCATTTTCTTTTGTTAGAGCAACTCCAACAGATTGCTAAAAATTTGTTGCCAAAAATGTCATTTTGAGGGATGTTATAAAAAATTCCTAAAAACATCCAAACCCACAGCAGACTGCTAAAACATTGATCTTTAAAATTTTCAAACAGCCAAATGTGGGCCTACGTAACCATAATCGGGCCTGTTTTATAGCCCAAAAGCATTTGCTACTCTTCTATTTTCTTGACGTACACCTCTAGCAGATGTGCATGCGTAACCATCCAGATGTGCATGCGCCGCCGTCCAGATGTGCATGCGCCGTCATCGTCCATCATCTTGGAGGAGATACGACCAGGTGCATTCATAGGTAATTGATTGTAGAAAAACTAGACAACCATAATTGAAGTACATTATCGCATATCATTCATTTCCTTGGTCAGTTCTCACCTCATTGATCATGCATGTCCGTAGGTTTGTTTTTTTATTTTGCCGAGTCTTTGAACGGCCTGTTAGTCAGATCGCAATGAGTCGATGAAGTCTGCCAATGCAATTGGTGCTGGATTCATCGTCAGATTATGATGACGACGAATTCTTTCTCTCTAGTACTCATATGGCCATGAATGCGGATGAGTCAGATAACGAAACAAAACAATGTGGTTCTATAAAGGGGCACCGAGTACTTCAGCGAGATAGACAAGCAGGATATCAGAGGTTATATCAAGATTATTTTTCAGACAATCCTACGTATGGGCATTATTATTTTCGATGACGGTATGTCACTCTATTGATTTTATTTATACGGTACTTTAAAAATATTAATAGTACATATATGTGTTTTTATTTTCACATGCAGGTTTCGAATGAGACGTTCATTATTTGTACGTATTTGGAAAGTCGTAGAACAACATGATCATTACTTTGTTCAGAAAAGGAACGCAGCTGGCACTCTAGGCCTTTCTAGTCTGCAAAAAGTTACTGCAGCATTTCAGATGTTATCTTATGGGGTACCTGCTGATGCTACTGATGATTATGTCCGTATAGGTGAGAGTACTACAATTGAGAGTCTACGGAGATTTGTTTGTGCTGTTGTCGAGGTTTTTAGAGATGAATATTTGAGAACGCCTAACGAAGATGATACAACAAGATTACTGGCCATTGGAGAAAGCAGAGGTTTTCCTAGTATGCTTGGTTCTATTGATTGTATGCATTGGAGGTGGAAAAATTGTCCTTCTGCTTGGCAAGGTATGTATACCGGACATGTGCATGAACCTACAATTATACTTGAAGCTGTTGCCGATAAAGATATTTGGATTTGGCATGCTTTCTTTGGGATGCCTGGTTCACACAATGATATCAACGTGTTGCATCGATCGTCTTTATTTGCACGCCTAGCAGATGGTGAAGCTCCAAAGGTGAATTATACAATAAATAATGAGTACACAATGGGTTACTTGAGAGCACCTAGAGGGGGGTGAATAGGTGATCCTGTAAAACTTAAAACTTAACACCACAAACTTGATTAAGAGTTAGAACATTAAAATCAAGTGAGTAGAGAGGAGAGCTCTTGTGAATCACAATAGACACAATAAAGACAAGCACAAGGGACACGAGGATTTATCCCGTGGTTCGGCCAAGTACAAAACTTGCCTACTCCACGTTGTGGCGTCCCAACGGACGAGAGTTGCACTCAACTCCTCTCAAGTGATCCAATGATCAACTTGAATACCACAGTGTTCTTCTTTACTTTACTCTTTTCCCGTTTGTGAGGAATCTCCACAACTTGGAGTCTCTCACCCTTACAATAAGAATCTCAATGAAGCACTAGAGTAAGGGAGGGAAGCAACACACTCAAAACCACAGCAAATACGCACACACAAGATCAAGACTTGAGCTTAAGACAATATCTCGAGGTTCTCACTAGAACAGAGCTCAAATCACTAAGAATGTCGAACAAGTGCGCAAGAATGAAGTGTGAATGATCAACAATGCTCAAAGGTTGCTTGGTTTTCTCCTCCATGCGCCTAGGGGTCCCTTTTATAGCCCCAAGGTAGCTAGGAGCCGTTGAGAGCATTTCAAGAAGGCAATTCTTGCCTTCTGTCGCCTGGCGCACCGGACAGTCCGGTGCACCACCGGACACTGCCCGGTGCGGATTTCTTTCCTTCTTTGGCGAAGCCGAGCGTTGGCGCTTTGGAGCCGTTGGCACACCGGACACTGTCCGGTGCACACCGGATAGTCCGGTGCCCCTTCTGACCGTTGGCTCTTGCCACGCGTCGCGCGCGGATTATGCGGCCGACCGTTGGCCCGACCGACTGTTGGCTCACCGGACAGTCCGGTGCACCACCGGACAGTCCGGTGATTTATAGACGTACGCCGTTAATTGCTTCCCGAGAGCAGCCAGTTGACAAACGCCGGCCTGGCGCACCGGACACTATCCGGTGCACCACCTGACAGTCCGGTGCACCCAAACCGAGCTGTCTTTGGCTGAACAAAGCCATCCCTTTTCCAACTTGATTTCTCCTGTTTCCAGCACTTAGACACACTACATTAGTCTCCAAAACAATGTACTAAGTCTTAGAAACATACCTTTTTACTTGATTTGCACTTTATCCATCACTTTGCATAGATTACCATGAGTCCACTTGCGTTGGCACTCATTCACCAAAATACTTAGAAATGGCCCAAGGGCACATTTCCCTTTCAATCTCCCCCTTTTTGGTGATTTATGCCAACACAAAAAAAAGCAACTAAAGGAAGTGCAACATCAACACAAATGAGAACTCAAAATTGTTTTGATTCAAATTTGGCATATATGGATCATCCTTTGCTACCACTTGGTTTGTTTTTGCAAATCAAACTCAATTTCCTATCTCTAAGTCAAACACCCTTGTTGAAACATAAAGAGAGATATTTCAAGAGAAATTGATCAAAGATTCAAAAACTCCCCCTTTTTCCCATAATCAAGCCTTCTCCCCACAAGAGACCAATGTTTTGACGATAAGAGACAAACAAGAGTATTTTGACAAACAAAAACTCTAACTCTACTTTTTCAAAATTCTCAAGTGGTAGCTGATCCATTTCTTGCTTTGGCCTTATTTTCTCCCCCTTTGGCATCAACCACCAAAACGGGATCAATTTTGGCCCGTTAACCCCATTGCCTCACCAAAATCTTCAACTAAGAGTAAAAAGGCAATAAGAGTACAAAGATGAACTTGGAGTGAGTTACTCTCTTATCGGAGTGTAGTGGAAGTCTTGCATGGTCCAAGTCCACATTTTCCCTTTCAAACCTCCTTTGGGACTAAATTAAGCAAACTCAAGCACACAGTTAGTCTCAAAGGGTCAAGTTGTAGCACATCTCCCCCTAAATATGTGCATCACTTGCAAATGGACTTGAGAGGTCCGGGGAGTGCTTGTACAACTTGAGTACCACAAATACATAACAATATGCATAAAGGAACATGATCAAGGCATAAAAACACATGTATGCTATAAATCAATCCAGGTTCCGCGAATCTAAGACATTTAGCTCACTACGCAGCTTGCAAAAGGTCGACTCATCTAGAGGCTTGGTAAAGATATCGGCTAGCTGGTTCTCGGTGCTAACATGAAACACTTCGATATCTCCCTTTTGCTGGTGGTCTCTCAAAAAGTGATGTCGGATGTCAATGTGCTTTGTGCGGCTGTGCTCCACAGGATTATCCGCCATGCGGATAGCACTCTCATTATCACATAGGAGTGAGACTTTGCTCAGAGTGTAGCCAAAGTCCCTGAGGGTTTGCCTCATCCAAAGTAGTTGTGCGCAACACTGTCCTACAGCAACATACTCGGCCTCAGCGGTGGATAGGGCAACGGAGGTTTGTTTCTTAGAGCTCCACGACACCAGGGACCTTCCTAAGAATTGGCACATCCCCGATGTACTCTTCCTATCGACCTTACATCCAGCATAGTCGGAGTCCGAATATCCAATTAAGTCAAAGGTAGACCCCTTTGGATACCAGATCCCGAAGCAAGGCGTAGCGACTAAATATCTAAGAATTTGCTTCACCGCCACTAAGTGACATTCCCTTGGATCGGATTGAAATCTAGCACACATGCATACGCTAAGCATAATATCCGGTCTACTAGCACATAAATAAAGTAAAGACCCTATCATAGACCGGTATGCCTTTTGATCAACGGACTTACCTCCTTTGTTGAGGTCGGTGTGTCCATCGGTTCCCATTGGAGTCTTTGCGGGCTTGGCATCCTTCATCCCAAACCGCTTGATCAAGTCTTTTGTGTACTTCGTTTGGGAGATGAAGGTGCCATCCTTGAGTTGCTTCACTTGGAACCCAAGGAAATAGCTTAACTCGCCCATCATCGACATCTCAAACTTTTGAGTCATCACCCTGCTAAACTCTTCACAAGACTTTTGGTTAGTAGAACCAAATATTATGTCATCGACATAAATTTGGCACACAAAAAGATCACCATCACAAGTCTTAGTAAAAAGAGTTGGATCGGCTTTCCCAACCTTGAAATCATTAGCAATTAAAAAGTCTCTAAGGCATTCATACCATGCTCTTGGGGCTTGCTTAAGTCCATAGAGCACCTTAGAGAGCTTACACACGTGGTCGGGGTACCATTCATCCTCGAAGCCAGGGGTTGCTCCACGTACACCTCCTCCTTGATTGGCCCGTTGAGGAAGGCGCTCTTCACATCCATTTGGAACAACCTGAAAGAATGGTGAGTAGCATAGGCTAACAATATTCGAATTGACTCTAGCCTAGCCACAGGAGCAAAAGTCTCCTCAAAGTCCAAACCTGCGACTTGGGCATAACCTTTTGCCACAAGTCGTGCCTTGTTCCTTGTCACCACCCCGTGCTCGTCTTGTTTGTTGCGGAACACCCACTTGGTTCCCACAACATTTTGCTTGGGACGAGGCACCAGTGTCCAAACTTCATTTCTCTTGAAGTTGTTGAGCTCTTCCTGCATGGCCAACACCCAGTCCGGATCTAGCAAGGCCTCTTCTACCCTGAAAGGCTCAATAGAAGAGACAAAGGAGTAATGCTCACAAAAATTGACTAATCTAGAACGAGTAGTTACTCCCTTGCTTATGTCACCCAATATTTGGTCGACGGGATGATCCCTTTGAATCGTCGCTCGAACTTGGGTTGGAGGTGCCGGTTGCGCTTCTTCCTCTATCACATGAACATCTTGTGCTCCCCCTTGATCACACGCCTCTTCTTGATGAACCTGTTCATCGTCTTGAGTTGGGGGATGCACCATTGTTGAGGAAGAAGGTTGATCTTGCTCCTTTTGTTCCAGTGGCCTCACCTCTCCAATCGCCATGGTGCGCATTGCAGCCGTTGGAACGTCTTCTTCATCTACATCATCAAGATCAACAACTTGCTCTCTTGGAGATCCATTAGTCTCATCAAATACAATGTCGCTAGAGACTTCAACCAAACCCGATGATTTGTTGAAGACCCTATACGCCTTTGTATTTGAGTCATAACCTAACAAAAACCCTTCTACAGCTTTGGGAGCAAACTTAGAATTTCTACCTTTCTTTACTAGAATATAACATTTGCTCCCAAATACACGAAAGTACGAAACATAGGGTTTGTTACCGGTTAGAAGCTCATATGAAGTCTTCTTGAGGAGGCGATGAAGATAGACCCGGTTTATGGCGTGGCAAGCCGTGCTCACGGCTTCCGTCCAAAACCGTTCGGGCGTCTTGAATTCACCAAGCATCGTCCTCGCCATGTCTAGTAGTGTCCTGTTCTTCCTCTCTACTACACCATTTTGTTGTGGTGTGTAGGGAGCGGAGAACTCGTGCTTGATTCCTTCCTCCTCAAGATACTCCTCCACTTGAAGATTCTTGAACTCGGACCCATTGTCGCTCCTTATCTTCTTCACCTTGAGCTCAAACTCGTTTTGGGCTCTCCTTAGGAAACGCTTGAGGGTCCCTTGGGTTTCGGATTTATCCTGCAAAAAGAATACCCAAGTGAAGCGGGAAAAATCATCAACTATAACAAGACCATACTTACTTCCTTCTATACTTAGATAGGCGACGGGTCCGAAGAGGTCCATATGAAGTAACTCCAGGGGTCTTGATGTTGTCATCACATTTTTGGCATGATGAGAGCTTCCCACCTGTTTACCTGCTTGACAAGCTGCACAAGGTCTATCTTTTTCGAAAGTTACATTAGTTAGACCTATCACGTGTTCTCCCTTTAGAAGCTTGTGAAGGTTCTTCATCCCCACATGTGCTAAACGGCGATGCCACAGCCATCTCATGCTAGTCTTAGCAATTAAGCATGCATCTAGACCGGCCTCCTCTTTTGCAAAATCGACTAAATAAAGTTTGTCGTCTAGTACACCCTTAAAAGCTAATGAACCATCACTTCTTCTAAAGACAGACACATCTACATTTGTGAATAAACAGTTATATCCCATATTACACAGTTGACTCACAGACAACAAGTTATATCCAAGCGACTCAACTAAGAACACATTAGAAATAGAGTGCTCGGATGAAATAGCAATTTTTCCTAACCCTTTCACCTTGCCTTGGTTCCCATCACCGAATATGATTGAATCTTGGGGATCCTTGTTCTTGACGAAGGAAGAGAACATCCTCTTTTCCCCCGTCATGTGGTTTGTGCATCTACTGTCGATGATCCAGCTTGAGCCCCCGGATGCATAAACCTGTAAGGCAATTTAGGCTTGGGTCTTAGGTACCCAACTCTTGTTGGGTCCTACAAGGTTAGTACTGAAAGCATCTAGGCCCCTGGTTGGTTTTAGTGATTAATGACAACATAATATTATATGTGACTAACGTGTGTTTTGCAAAGACAAATGGTAAGTTAGGTCGCATGACAGGTAGAAGTACTACAACGGTGAAATCAATCCCGGAAACAAGAACTCGAAGCGACGGCTAAAACGACGGAACAAAAGGTGAAGGTCTACGGAGTCCGAGTGTCAAGGAGATGTGGACACTCGCGATTTAGTTAGGTCTTTTATTCTCTTTTAGCCGTACTATAAAGAGGGGTTGTCGATGAGTAGTTTGACCAAGAGAGTTCTAGTGTAGTGTTGGTGCACAATCACACTCATATACAGTGCTAGGTGTCACTCTAGAACTCACACACAAGTTAGAGCGAAAACCGATTTGAAAATCAGCTGAAAACAAGATTTAGTGTTTCTGGCTTAGGGGCACCGGACTGTCCGGTGTGCACCGGACTGTCCGGTGCACCCTCTGCCAGGTGGGGCCAAGCTGGTCCACGGCAGAGTTTTCCCCGTTGCAGAAACCCGAGAGCGCAGCCTTTGGAGATGAATTTTAGTGGCACACCGGACACCGCACCGGACTGTCCGGTGTGCACCGGACAGTGGACTGTTCACTGTCCGGTGCGCCATGAGTCCAATGGCTCTCTGTTAGAACTAGCCGTTGGAAGTGACCGTTGGCGCACCGGTGGCGCACCGTTGGCGCACCGGTGGCGCACCGGACTGTCCGGTGCGCCATCGCGCAGTAAATTGCCTGTAACGGCTAGTTGGTGGGTGAGGGCTATTTATACCCCCTCCACCCACCATATTCAATGTCTTGCACTCCACATTTATTCCAGCACATTGGTAGAGCATTGCAAGCACCAAAAGCCTAGTGAGGAGATTAGAGAATCATAATCCGCGCTTGTTCCTCATTAGCGCTAGTGAGAGCCACCTAGAGCACACACCACTTGCATTAGGCTTCTCTTGGTCAAGCGAAAGTCTACGGCTTGTTACTCTTGGTGATCGGCATCACCTAGACGGCTTGGTGGCGTTGGGAGCTCGGTGATCACCGTGAAGATCTTGTTGGTGACTCGACTCAAGTTTGTAAGCGGTCTCGAGGGATCCACCGCGCCGGAGTGGCAAAGGATCATCTCATAGTAAGCACTTGGTTCTTGCGAGGACCAAGGGGGAGCGATACCCTTGTGCGGGTGCTCCAACGAGGACTAGTGGAGAGTGCCGACTCTTCGATACCTCGGGAAAAATTGGAGGAGTCTTCTAAACTCTGCTTTACATTCCGCACTTAATTCAAGCACTTTACATTGCGTATTTGTTTAGCAAGTATTTGAAGTATTGTCTTAGCTTTGTTACATTTCTAGTCTTATATTCTTAGTGCTAGTTGTTGGGGTGAAGTTGGGCTCTTGTTTAGCTCTTGCTTAGGTTTTAATTAGTGTTGATTTTTAGAAAAGCCCAATTCACCCCCCCTCTTGGGCATCGTGATCCTTTCAATTGGTATCAGAGCCTTGTTGCTCATAGATTAGCTTAACCGCTAGAGTTACGATGTCCGGTGGGGATGGATCTCCTCCCGTTTTTTATGGTGACGATTTTCCTTATTGGAAAATTCGTATGGAAGCATACTTAGAGGCTATAGACATTGGTGTCTACAAAGCCGCCACACAAGGGTTCCCCGAACCTAGAGATCCCACAAATCTTGTAGGTGATGAGTTCAATTATGAGAAATGGAATGCTAAGGCCAAAAACACCCTTTTTAGAGGCCTTTGCAAAGATGTGTTCAATAGAGTAAGGAATCATAAAAATGCTCATGATTTGTGGATGGACATTTGTGCTCTACATGAAGGAACTAGAAGTGAACGTGAGGAAAGATATCACATAGCCATGCGAAAGTTAAATTCCTTTGAAATGCTTACTAATGAAAATGCAAATGCTATGTACTCACGACTTAATATTCTTGTAGAGGAAGTCAATGGATTGGGGCTTACTCAAATCTCACAACCGGATGTTGTGAGGAAGATTCTCAGTGTCCTCCCAATAGACAAATATGGACACATTGTCACTGTGCTACATCAAATGGATCTTTCAGTTACCACACCTACACAAATTTTGGGAAAGATCAATGCCCATGAAATGTACATGCACATCAACGACAAAGAAGAATCATCTTCCAAAAGAAAGGATTTGGCTCTCAAAGCAAATCATGAAAGAAAAGGAAAAGCAAAAATACAAGTTGAGGAAGAATCCTCAAGTGATGATGACCTTGATGCAAACATTGCCTTGATGGTAAGGAAGACCACCAAGATGTTGAAGAAGCTAAATAGAGAAGGCATCAAATTTGATTCAAGAAAGAAGAAGTTCTTTTCCAACAAAAGAAAGCCCATTTCTGAGATGGACTGCTACAACTGTGGTGAGCTTGGTCATCTTGCTCATCAATGCAACAAGCCCAAGAAGAACAAGTTCAAGGGCAAGAAGGAAGATGACAGCGATGATGAAAAGAAGGAAAAGAAATTCTTCAAGAGGAAGGATGGGAAGCAAAAGAGATTCCACAAGAAGAAGAATGGAAAGGCCTATATTGTTGGCGACTGGCTCACCGACATCGAATCATCAAGTGGGTCTTCTTCAAGTGAAGAAGAGAATGATGAAAAAGTTGCGGCCATCGCTGGGGACTTCTCTTCACCACCACCATCGCCATCATCCACTGCTCATCTATGCCTCATGGCTAGGGGTGAACGAAAGGTGAACTACAAGACCGGTGGGAGCCATTGGGTTATTGACAGTGGATGCACACAACATATGACAGGCAACCCACGGATGTTCACCTCACTAGATGAGAATGTTGATGGTCAAGATAAAATCACATTTGGAGACAATTCAAAAGGAAAAGTGCAAGGACTTGGCAAGGTGGCAATCTCAAATGATTTATCAATATCAAATGTTCTTCTAGTTGCACCCTTGAGCTTCAATTTATTATCAGTGGGACAACTCTGTGATCTTGGACTTCAATGCTTATTCACTCCATCAGAGGTTATCGTAACAAAAATGGATAATGAATCAATGGTATTCAAGGGATTTAGATACAACAACCTCTACTTAGTGGATTTCACTTCAGAAGATGCAGACTTAAGAACTTGCCTCTTCACCAAAGCTTCTCTTGGATGGCTTTGGCATAGGAGGCTTGCACATGTTGGGATGAGCACACTCAAGAAGGTATTAAAGAAAGATATGGTTAGAGGTTTAAAGGATGTGGTATTTGAAAAAGACAAGCCATGCAGTGCATGTCAAGCTGGAAAGCAAGTTGCGAATACACATCCTACTAAAGCTTTCATGTCAACATCAAGGCCACTGGAACTACTTCACATGGATTTATTTGGACCTACAAATTATGTCAGTGCCGGTGGCAACCTCTACTGTCTAGTGATTGTTGATGACTTCTCAAGATACACTTGGGTGTTCTTTCTCCATGACAAATCTGAAGTTGCATCTATATTCAAGAAGTTTGCCAAGAAAGCACAAAATGAATTTGATTGCAAGATTAAGAAGATTAGAAGTGACAATGGCAAAGAATTTGACAACACCAACATTCATGAGTACTGTGATGAAATTGGGATCAAGCATGAAGTATCTGCCACATATACACCTCAACAAAATGGAGTTGTTGAAAGGAAAAATAGGACCTTGATCACCCTTGCAAGAACAATGATTGATGAGTATAACACACCGGAGAGGTTTTGGGCCGAAGCTGTCAACACTGCTTGTTATGCATCAAACAGGCTATTTCCTCACCGGCTACTTGCGAAGACTCCTTATGAACTGCTAAATGGGAAAAAGCCAGACGTCTCTTTCTTCCGGGTATTTGGGTGCAAATGCTACATCTACAAGAAACGCCATCACCTAGGGAAGTTTCAAAGACGTTGTGATATTGGTTTTCTTTTGGGTTATTCATTAAAGTCCAAAGCATATCGAGTATTCAACCATGCCACTGGCGTGGTAGAAGAAACATATGATGTGGAATTTGATGAGACTAATGGCTCCCAAGGAGCACTTGAAAATCTTGATGATGTAGGTGATGAGCCACTTAGGGAAGCAATGAAGAACATGCCTATTGGAGCTATCAAACCAAAAGAAGATGAAGAAGAGGTGCAAATCATTGACAGGCCTTCTTCATCAAATGTACCACAAGATGATGAAAAAGATGAGAGGCATGCAAATGAAGATACATTTGTCTCTCATGAACAAGCAAGGGTACAAGCCGAAGATGTTGATGCTCCAGGATCTTCTTCCCAAGTGGTTGACAGGAGAAACTCATCACTACTTCAAGCTCATCCTCAAAACCAAATCATCGGGAGTCCTTCACAAGGGGTTATTACTCGATCACATAGACATGCTAATTTTATTGAACATCACTCTTTTGTTTCTTGTGTTGAGCCTACTTGTATAGATGAGGCGCTACAGGATCCGGACTGGGTGAATGCCATGCATGAAGAACTTAACAACTTCACCCGTAACGAAGTTTGGACCCTGGAGAAGCCCCCACAAGATGCAAGAATCATTGGAACAAAGTAGGTGTTCAGAAACAAACAAGATGATCAAGGTGTGATTGTAAGAAACAAGGCAAGACTTGTCGCAAAGGGATTCTCTCAAGTTGAAGGCTTAGATTTTGGAGAGACCTTTGCACCGGTTGCTCGACTGGAAGCCATCCGTATCCTACTTGCATATGCATCATGCTATGATATAAAACTTTATCAAATGGATGTAAAAAGTGCATTTTTAAATGGCTTCATAAATGAACTTGTATATGTTGAGCAACCGCCTGGATTTGAAGACCCTAGATATCCTAATCATGCTTACAGGTTGTCCAAGGCGCTTTATGGGCTAAAGCAAGCTCCAAGGGCTTGGTATGAGCGTCTTCGCGACTTCCTCATCGAAAAGGGCTTCAAAATCGGGACCGTCGACACAACTCTCTTCACAAAGAAACATAACGGTGATATTTTCATTTGTCAAGTATATGTTGATGATATAATCTTTGGCTCGACAAATGACTATCATTGCAAGGAATTTGGTGAGTTGATGTCGAAGGAGTTCGAGATGTCAATGATTGGTGAGCTAACATACTTCCTCGGCTTTCAAGTCAAGCAAATGAAAGATGGTAACTTTCTCTCACAAGAGAAGTATACCAAAGACTTGTTGAAAAGGTTCAACATGGAGAAGTGCAAACCAATCAAGACCCCCATGCCTACAAATGGACATCTCGACTTAGATGAGGGAGGTAACCCGGTTAATCAAACTCTCTACCGTTCTATGATTGGTAGTTTATTATACCTTACCGCATCTAGGCCCGATATTATGTTTAGTGTCTGCATGTGTGCTAGATTTCAATCTAATCCTAAGAAAGCTCACCTTCGCGCTGTTAAGAGAATTCTTAGGTATCTCAGGCACACCACAAGCGTTGGTCTGTGGTATCCCAAAGGAGCTACTTTTGATTTATTTGGCTATTCCGATTCGGATTATGCCGGTTGCAAAATTGATAGGAAAAGTACTTCTGGGGGATGCCATCTGCTTGGTAGATCACTAGTTTCATGGACATCCAAAAAGCAAAATAGTGTTGCCTTGTCAACTGCCGAAGCGGAATACATTGCCGCAGGTGCTTGTTGCACACAGATTTTATATATGAAACAAACTCTTCTAGACTATGGCGTAGTTCTAGAAAAAGTACCTTTGTTGTGTGATAATGAGAGTGCTGTTAAAATTGCTAATAATCCTGTACAACACTCTCGCACCAAGCACATTGATATCCGTCATCACTTCCTTAGAGATCATGTTGCTAAAGGAGATATCATTTTAGAAGGAGTGAGGTCGGAAGATCAATTAGCGGATATTTTCACTAAGCCACTTGATAAGACTCGCTTTTGCATGTTGAGAAATGAACTAAATATTCTTGATCTCAGAAATTTTATGTGAAATGTCAAATGGTGTTGTCAAGCTTGCATTGCATATTTAAATTCCTTGTATTGCATCTAGGACTTGTCTAACCTAGTTGAGATAACCGCCAACCAAGCGAGTGAAAAAGCTTAACTCGGGTCAAACCTGACAAGTCTTAGTTTTTAAGCTTTTAGCACTTAAATTCTTACTTTTCATGCAATTATTGGTTCTTGAAATATGCATGAGGTACTGCACTTAGGGGGAGTATTCAAAACTCAAATCATTCTTGAAAACCCCTAGTGCAAGCCAAAATGCAAATTTCACCATTTGCCTATTTTCCCTAAAAAATTATCTAGCCTATGGCAAAATATTTTGAAAAGTATATGAGGGTGCCAATACCTGTCCCAACAAGTGTTATTTTGAGTGATTATAAGTTGGGATTTGGTTTGGTTGGGAGTTAGATAGAAAAATTCAAATTTTTCCAAACTCTCCTCTGTCTGGGCTCACCGGACAGTCCGGTGTGCACCGGACACTGCACTATACAATGTCCGGTGCACCGGCAGCCGCGCGCTAAAATTAATTTTCCCTGTGCGCTGTCCGGTGGTTCACCGGACAGCTACTGTGCGCTGTCCGGTGTGCACCGGACAGGCACTGTAGACTGTCCGGTGCGCCCATCTCGCGTTTTTAAAAAAAAGGCCTCCTGACCCTTCTGGCTCTCAGCGGCAGATATGTTGAGGAGTGGGTCCGCGTCTTCTACGCCTCCGTTTGGATTGACCCGGATCATCACTGGATGAGGTTCCGCTTTGAGCGAGAGGATGTCACGATCACTGCCAGTCAGATCAGACAGCTCTTTGGATTCCTAGAGTCGACGACTCGTCTTCACAGTCTCTGCTACGGCTCTTCTGACCCTCCTCGTCGCCCTCACGGCGGTGTAGCTCCAGGGACAGCTCACGTCGCGGCTCTGTTCCGCCCGCCTTTCACAGATGGGTCGCGACGTTCACCAGCAGACTTTACTACAGCAGCGAAGTACTTATATGAGCTCATCAGACGGACACTCCTGCCTAGGATGGGATACAGGGAGGCTACCACTCATATTCAGCTTTGGCTTCTTGGTGCCCTGGTATCCCACTCTGAGTTTGATGTTGTGGATTTTCTGATCTGTGAGATCGAGGACACCGTTCTGGATGGGATTCGTGCTCGTCGGCAGCTACCTTATGCTCACTACTTGTGCCACATCTTTGCGCAGCTGATTCAGCCACCTCGATTTCAGATCACTCTTGAGGCCTCACGCCTTGTATTTGGATCTTACCGTCCTGCTCCTGAGATTCCAGTGCCTGCTTCTGCTTCTGTGTTTGACACTCAGGCCGAGGATGCAGCTCTTCGACAGTTTGACACTCAGGGTACAGCCGCTGATGATGATGATGATGATGATGATTTTGGGGTTCCTCCTCCGCCTCCGCCTCCTATGCCTCCACGCTCACATGATCATGAGGCTGGGAGCTCTAGTGCTGCCCCTGCTACTCCTCAGGCTATGGACCCTGCTCTTGCTTCGATTCTCCAGACTCTCACCCAGCAGCAGGCTCACCTGGCAGCCGAGCAGGCCCGTTTATCCGACACGATGCTCTCGATGTTTCAGAGCATGCAGGACAGGCAGGATGCACTTCGGCAGCAGCTCATTCAGGATAGGGCAGAGAATAGGGCATTCATGGCTCTCATGCTTCAGCATTCTGGTATCTCAGCACCTCCAGTTCAGTCTGCTCCGCCTCCTCCGCTTCACGCTCCAGTGGTGCCATCGATTTTGTCTGGACCCCCTGTTGATACCTCTCCGCTCCGGCCGGTCACCTTGGCGTTCACTTCTCCGGTTCTCAGCTCTGTCTGTCCGCAGCCGCCAGTGCCACCAGCATCTGTTGTCACCACTACCGCTGTGACAGTATCTGTGACCGCTTCTGCTCCGGTAGCTCCTGCAGCGCGGCCTCAGTCCGAGTCAGTACCAGCTCCAGCTTCTACCGCAGATCCTGGATCCGAGACTGACTCTGACCCTCCGTCGGCGTTTGCTCTGCTACCTCGACCTCGACCGGATGCGCCCCCGCCGCCTCCTCCTGCTTCAGGTGTTTAGGTTTAGGTCCCTTTTGGTGTTTGACGCCAAAGGGGGAGAGATATGAGTTGTGAGAGCTAGGGGGAGTTAGAGAGTTAGTAGAGAGTCAGAGTCATTTTGATGTAATATATGTGTCTGCTACTCTCTGTACTAGCTTGATGTTTTTGGCTCACAAACTCGTCATATACTCTCGTTGCGTATGATTGACTGTGTGTATTATGTTTTCTCCTTATATTTTATCACCAGTCTTCTAGCTCTTGTTTCATTAATTTAACTTCACTTTTATATGAACAAGAATCTTATGATATGTATGCGCTCACTCTTATTATTATGGTACACATTCTTTCTGTCAAAGATTACTGAGTATAACTAACCATTCTTTCTATTGACAGAATCTTCAAAACAAACTACTCTCACAAAACTTGTAGGGTTGTCATCAATCACCAAAAAGGGGGAGATTGAAAGCATCTAGGCCCCTGGTTGGTTTTAGTGATTAATGACAACGTAATATTATATGTGACTAACGTGTGTTTTGCAAAGACAAATGGTAAGTTAGGTCGCATGACAGGTAGAAGTACTACAACGGTGAAATCAATCCCGGAAACAAGAACTCGAAGCGACGGCTAAAACGACGGAACAAAAGGTGAAGGTCTACGGAGTCCGAGTGTCAAGGAGATGTGGACACTCGCGATTTAGTTAGGTCTTTTATTCTCTTTTAGCCGTACTATAAAGAGGGGTTGTCGATGAGTAGTTTGACCAAGAGAGTTCTAGTGTAGTGTTGGTGCACAATCACACTCATATACAGTGCTAGGTGTCACTCTAGAACTCACACACAAGTTAGAGCGAAAACCGATTTGAAAATCAGCTGAAAACAAGATTTAGTGTTTCTGGCTTAGGGGCACCGGACTGTCCGGTGTGCACCGGACTGTCCGGTGCACCCTCTGCCAGGTGGGGCCAAGCTGGTCCACGACAGAGTTTTCCCCGTTGCAGAAACCCGAGAGCGCAGCCTTTGGAGATGAATTTTAGTGGCACACCGGACACCGCACCGGACTGTCCGGTGTGCACCGGACAGTGGACTGTTCACTGTCCGGTGCGCCATGAGTCCAACGGCTCTCTGTCAGAACTAGCCGTTGGAAGTGACCGTTGGCGCACCGGTGGCGCACCGGACTGTCCGGTGCGCCATCGCGCAGTAAATTGCCTGTAACGGCTAGTTGGTGGGTGAGGGCTATTTATACCCCCTCCACCCACCATATTCAATGTCTTGCACTCCACATTTATTCCAGCACATTGGTAGAGCATTGCAAGCACCAAAAGCCTAGTGAGGAGATTAGAGAATCATAATCCGCGCTTGTTCCTCATTAGCGCTAGTGAGAGCCACCTAGAGCACACACCACTTGCATTAGGCTTCTCTTGGTCAAGCGAAAGTCTACGGCTTGTTACTCTTGGTGATCGGCATCACCTAGACGGCTTGGTGGCGTTGGGAGCTCGGTGATCACCGTGAAGATCTTGTTGGTGACCCGACTCAAGTTTGTAAGCGGTCTCGAGGGATCCACCGCGCCGGAGTGGCAAAGGATCATCTCATAGTAAGCACTTGGTTCTTGCGAGGACCAAGGGGGAGCGATACCCTTGCGCGGGTGCTCCAACGAGGACTAGTGGAGAGTGCCGACTCTTCGATACCTCGGGAAAAATTGGAGGAGTCTTCTAAACTTTGCTTTACATTCCGCACTTAATTCAAGCACTTTACATTGCGTATTTGTTTAGCAAGTATTTGAAGTATTGTCTTAGCTTTGTTACATTTCTAGTCTTATATTCTTAGTGCTAGTTGTTGGGGTGAAGTTGGGCTCTTGTTTAGCTCTTGCTTAGGTTTTAATTAGTGTTGATTTTTAGAAAAGCCCAATTCACCCCCCCTCTTGGGCATCGTGATCCTTTCAAGTACAAATAGCCTTAGGGACCCAAATGCAAGTTTTATCTCTCTTGCATTTTGCTCCTAACTTTCTAGCAACCACCTTCTTATTCTTTCCACAAATAGCAAAGGAAGCATTTAAAGCATGATAAATTGTAGAAGGTTCATTCATTACTTTCCTAGGAACATGAACAATATTTCTTTTAGCCACATTTCTATCATGCATAATAGAAGAACTAGAAGCAATCATGGCATGAGAATCAAAAGCATCATAACTTCTATCAACATTCCTAGAATGTCTCCTATCATGATACATGAAAGCATGGTTCCTTTGAACACTACTAGCCTTAGGGGCCTTCCCTTTCTCCTTGGCGGAGATGGAAGCCTTATGACTTGTCAAGTTCTTGGCTTCCCTCTTGAAGCCAAGCCCATCCTTAATTGAGGGGTGTCTACCAAACGTGTAGGCATCCCTTGCAAATTTTAGTTTATCAAAATCATTTTTGCTAGTCTTAAGTTGAGCATTAAGACTAGCTACTTCATCATTTAGTTTAGAAATGCAAACTAGGTGTTCACTACAAGCATCAACATTAAAATCTTTACACCTAGTGCAAATTACAACATGTTCTACGCAAGATTTATTAGCTATTTCTAACTTAGCACTCAAATCATCATTTATGCTCTTTAAGCTAGAAATAGAGTCATGACATGTAGATAATTCATAAGAAAGCATTTCATTCCTCTTAATTTCTAAAGTAAGGGATTTTTGTGCCTCTACAAACTTATCATGTTCTTCATACAAAAGATCATCTTGCTTTTCTAATAACCTATTTTTATCATTCAAGGCATCAATTAATTCATTAATCTTATCTACCTTAGTTCTATCTAGACCCTTGAATAAACATGAATAGTCTATTTCATCATCGCTAGATTCTTCATCACTTGAGGAAACGTAAGTACTAGTATCACGAGTGCTTACCTTCTTTTCCTTTGCCATGAGGCAGGTGTGATGCTCATTGGGGAAGAGGGCCGACTTGTTGAAGGCGGTGGCGGCGAGTCCTTCGTTGTCGGAGTCAGACGACGAACAATCCGAGTCCCACTCCTTTCCAAGGTGTGCCTCGCCCTTAGCCTTCTTGTAAGCCTTCTTCTTTTCCCTCTTGTTCTCTTGTTCCTGGTCACTATCATTATCGGGACAATTAGCGATAAAGTGACCAATCTTACCACATTTGAAGCATGAGTGCTTCCCCTTCGTTTTGGTCTTGTTGGGATGCTCCTTGCAACCCCTTAGCGTCGTCTTGAAACGCTTGATGATGAGGGCCATCTCTTCTTCATTGAGCCCCGCCGCCTCGACTTGTGCCACCTTGCTAGGTAGCGCCTCCTTGCTCCTCGTTGCTTTGAGAGCTACGGTTTGAGGCTCATGGATTGGGCCATTCAACGCATCATCAACGTATCTAGCCTCCTTGATCATCATCCGCCCGCTTACGAACTTTCCAAGTATCTCCTCGGGCGTCATCTTGGTGTACCTAGGATTCTCACGAATATTGTTCACAAGATGTGGATCAAGGATAGTAAAAGACCTTAGCATTAGGCGGACGACGTCGTGGTCCGTCCATCGCGTGCTTCCATAGCTCCTTATTTTGTTGACGAGGGTCTTGAGCCGGTTGTATGTTTGGGTTGGCTCCTCGCCCCTGATCATTGCGAATCTCCCAAGTTCGCCCTCCAATAACTCCATCTTGGTGAGCATGGTGACGTCATTTCCCTCATGTGAGATCTTGAGGGTGTCCCAAATCTTCTTGGCGTTATCCAAGCCGCTCACCTTATGGTATTCATCCCTGCACAAAGATGCTAGAAGAACAGTAGTAGCTTGTGCATTTTTGTGAATTTGCTCATTGATAAATGTGGGATTATCAGTACTATCAAATTGCATTCCACTCTCTACTATCTCCCATATGCTTGGATGGAGAGAGAACAAGTGACTACGCATTTTGTGACTCCAAAATCCGTAGTCCTCTCCATCAAAGTGAGGAGGTTTACCAAGTGGAATGGAGAGTAAATGAGCATTTGTATTTTGCGGAATACGAGAATAATCAAAATAAAAGTTTGAATTGACCGTTTTCTTTTTCTCGTAGTTGTTGTCGTCCTTTTGGGAAGAAGAGGACTCGTCGCTGTCGTCGTAGTAGACGATCTCCTTGATGCGCCTTGTTTTCTTCTTCTTCCCGTCTTTTCTTTTGTGGCTTGAGACCGAGTCAGTAGGCTTGTCATCTTTTGGATCATTGACGAAGGACTCCTTCTCCTTATCATTGACCACCATCCCCTTGCCCCTAGGATCCATCTCTTCGGGCGATTAGTCCCTTTCTTGAAGAGAACGGCTCTGATACCAATTGAGAGCACCTAGAGGGGGGTGAATAGGTGATCCTATAAAACTTAAAACTTAACACCACAAACTTGATTAAGAGTTAGAACACTGAAATCAAGTGAGTAGAGAGGAGAGCTCTTGTGAATCACAATAGACACAATAAAGACAAGCACAAGAGACACGAGGATTTATCCCGTGGTTCGGCCAAGTACAAAACTTGCCTACTCCACATTGTGGCGTCCCAACGGACGAGAGTTGCACTCAACTCCTCTCAAGTGATCCAATGATCAACTTGAATACCACGGTGTTCTTCTTTACTTTACTCTTTTCCCGTTTACGAGGAATCTCCACAACTTGGAGTCTCTCGCCCTTACAATAAGAATCTCAATGAAGCACTAGATAAGGGAGGGAAGCAACACACTCAAAACCACAGCAAATACGCACACACAAGATCAAGACTTGAGCTTAAGACAATATCTCGAGGTTCTCACTAGAACAGAGCTCAAATCACTAAGAATGTCGAACAAGTGCGCAAGAATGAAGTGTGAATGATCAACAATGCTCAAAGGTTGCTTGGTTTTCTCCTCCATGCGCCTAGGGGTCCCTTTTATAGCCCCAAGGCAGCTAGGAGCCATTGAGAGCATTTCAAGAAGGCAATTCTTGCCTTCTGTCGTCTGGCGCACCGGACAGTCCGGTGCGGATTTTTTTCCTTTTTTGGCGAAGCCGACCGTTGACGCTTTGGAGCCGTTGGCACACCGGACACTATCTGGTGCACACCGGACAGTCCGGTGTCCCTTCTGACCGTTGGCTCTTGCCACGTGTCGCGCGCGGATTATGCGGCCAACTGTTGGCCCGACCGACTGTTTGCTCACCGGACAGTCCGGTGCACCACCGGACAGTCCGGTGATTTATAGCCGTACGTCGTTAATTGCTTCCCGAGAGCAGCCAGTTGACAGACGTCGGCCTGGCGCACTGGACACTGTCCGGTGCACCACCGGACAGTCCGGTGCACCCAAACCGAGCTGTCTTTGGCTGAACAAAGCCATCCCTTTTCCAACTTGATTTCTCCTGTTTCCAGCACTTAGACACACTACATTAGTCTCCAAAACAATGTACTAAGTCTTAGAAACATACCTTTTTACTTGATTTGCACTTTATCCATCACTTTGCATAGATTAACATGAGTCCACTTGCGTTGGCACTCAATCACCAAAATACTTAGAAATGGCCCAAGGGCACATTTCCCTTTCATTACTATCTTGCCGATGGCATATATCCCTCTTGGGCTACTTTTGTGAAGGCCATTCCAGAACCACACGGTAACAAGAAGAAATATTTTGCTATTGCTCAAGAAGCCTGTAGAAAGGACGTTGAACGAGCATTTGGAGTTTTACAATCTCAATTCGCAATCGTTAGGGGTCTAGCTCGATTTTGGGATGAGGACACTCTCAGGCAAATCATGAGAGCATGTGTCATTATGCATAATATGATCGTGGAGGATGAGCAAGATGATGAACATAATATAAATTACAAAGGGGTGGGAGACAAGGTTAATACTTCTCATGAAGAAACACCAGAACTCGAGGAGTTTATACACAACTACAAGAAAATAAAAGATAAAGGTATTCACACTCAGCTTCAAGATGACCTCATTGAACACATATGGTAGCATCATCCAGATCTCTACAACTAATTATGTGTACCCTATATTTTTTACTTGTAATAATTTGCACTGAAGTACTATTACTATGAGATCAGAAATGCTTTTCAAGCCATATAATCATAGTGTTGGTTGAACACTTATACAGTGATTTGTATCAACGACACCTGTGATTTGACAAACATGGACACCTAGCAGATCTTAAAACAGTAAATACCCTGGAAGCAATGACACAACTATTTGAGATAAAAACCAAACTTACGCATGTTTGGACAAAACATGAACTAAAACACTGACATGGACACAACTATATGAGACTAGTAAACTGGTAGCGCTGACACTCGAGCACCTGGAACCTACAAGTAGATAGGTATTTGTGTAAGTTATAATTGCAGTCACAAGTAATAAGTAATTGAAAATCAATGCCTTTTTACCTAAGCATCAGAAAGTTGGTCCAAAATCTTAGCCCGCAACTTCATGTAGTAAGTCTGTTGCTCTTCTGTCAATCCACTAAGATCCATAGTCATAATCCTCTCTTCGTCTCTTTGTTTCTGCAATTGAACCTCCTGCTTCCTCACCTCCACAAGTTCTTTTTCATTGGCAACTCGCTCTTGTTCAAGTGCAAAGGCTTTACTGAACCTCTCCTCTTTTTTGAGCTCTTTCTCCATATCAGTTTCTTGCTTTTGTGACCACATATTTTCCAATGTTATTGTCACACTTTTCTTCTTCTCTTGTAGCAGTGTTGCTTTAGATTGTTTCTTTCCAATAGGCCTTGTCAATTGATTATCCTCTACACCTTGAACCTCACCTTCTCCTATTTCACTTGGAATCCATCCACTACCATCACCATTTGAATTTAACTTATGTCTCTTGTTCAAGATTTTAGCAGCATACATTTCATTTCTTTTACATAGCCATTTTGGTTGTGTTCTTAGCTTATTCCAGCAATGCATGAACTGAAATGATTTCTGATGTTCATCCTCGGACTTGTATAAAGCACATGCCTCTGCAACCTAAATACACACACACATCCAAGATGTATTCACTTGTGAGATATAAAAATAAATTAGTCAACAAAGATATGGTTTTGCAAAGGTAGTATGTACCTTGCCTTGCATTGTAGTGCCACTCTAACGTCTTAACTCAATACGTGTAAGACATCCACAAAACTTGTTTACACTTTTTTGTATGGTCTCCCACCGGTGCATTAAGAGAATTTATGGTACGCTTTGATGAACAAGTCTTGTGTTCATGGAAATAATCACAGATACGAGACCAATACCTTCCACCTTTTTTATCCTTGCCTACCACAGGATCCAAACTAATATTCAACCACGCTGAAACCAAAACTTCATCTTCATGGTCACTAAAATTCTTTGATCTTTTATGGTTTGGTCTTGTAGAGGGGACTGCACGATTGACTTGCATTGATTGGGATTGCTGGTCAGCGTATGCATTGTTATTATTATCCAAATCTTCAAGATTAGTATCATCAACCATCGGGCTGGAAAAATACCCATTGTCTGCAATAATATATCTAGTGCTGTCATTTCTATCAACCATCAATCTGAATATAAAGTCTTGTCGATTTTTTAGAACTTTTACTTGAGAAACTAGGCACAAGAGACTACCAGTTCATGAGGCAATTAAATAGCAAGGCAATTAAATATCACTTTGCAGAAACCACTCCCAATTGAAAAATACATATACAAGAAACGTGCAGTACCAAGCTTCATCCCCTTGTACTAGGACCAGACGTATACCAACAGCTGGAGGACTACGACTCATGGTGAAGGCCAAGCTTAACCCACACCCTCCGTCTAGAATTGAAAAAAAAATCGCCGAGCAGAGGTATTGCAGGTGTAGCGAACAGGACCAGCCAGATTTCAATCTGTCGTCCCTGACTACCACTGCAGAAAAATTGAAGGGGACAATTTCATTACCAGCCGCCTGGAAATCCATGGATGGAGAGAGATGGCCACTGCATCTGAACGTCGAAGCTGCTAGTGGATCCGAATCGTCCCTAGAACGAGCTAACATCGGTGGTCGTGGTGGACCTCCACCTCGCGGTTCAACTCCGCCACTGGGAACTCCAACCCCGACCATCTGCAATTGGGGGATACGTGTGCCGCCGAACACCATATCTTGACCGTCCGAAGCAACTGGCCTTGAGCCGCCAGCGCCGCGCCAGTGAAGAACAACAATGTATTCCTCCAAGACGATGATGTATCTGCTGCCGCCACCCACCTTTCGTCGAACAAAACTGCGCGTAGCTGGAAAAAATTTGCGGGAAGCTACTTGATTGCAAGCGCTCGGCAGGATTGGGGAGAGTTTTGCTCGCGCATATATGCGGGATCCATCGTTGCCTTTGTGGGAAGCCAAAAAATGGGAAAAGAAATAGCAGTCTCTTGGAAGCGAGAATGGTGGAGTTTGGACGCTAAAAACGCTATTCGCGTTGATATGCGGCACCTCTTAGAGTTGCTCTTAGGCTGAAGATTCATTTAGGCTATCCGCAACCGTTACCTCTAAATTTTCTCCCCTATATCACTTTTCCCCCCTATTTTCCCCCCTATTTTTTCATCTCCCGCAGCGGTTCCCCCTAAATACTCCCCCTATACCCCACTACCACTATAAAATATTATTTTCTATACCAACTATCAATTTTTTATCTACTAACAATTATCCGTGGACCCACAGCACAGTGTTTAGGGGGATGAACAGTGACGCGCTAGATCTAGGGGGAGAGAGAAGGGGGGCCGACGTGTAGGGAGCGCTATAGGGGGCACCGCTGCGGCCGCAGAGTGCCCCCTACGCGCCGCATGCAAGGGGAGGGGGCAGGGGAGGGGGCAGCGTTGCGGTCAGTCTTAGGCTATCCGCAACCGTTACCCCTAAATTTTTCCCCCTATATCACTTTTCCCCCTATTTTTTCATCTCCCGCAGCGGTTCCCCCTAAATACTCCCCCTATACCCCACTACCACTATAAAATATCATTTTCTATATCAACTATCAATTTTTTATCTACTAACAATTACTCGTGGACCCACAGCACAGTGTTTAGGGTGATGAACAGTGACACACTAGATCTGAGGGGGGGAGAAGGGGACCGACACGTAGGGGGCGCTGTAGAGGGCACCGCTGCGGCCATAGAGTGCCCCCTACGTGCCGCATGCAAGGGGAGGGGACAGGGGAGGGGGGAGCGTTGCGGTCAGTCTTAGCACTCCACTAGACCACTACAGTAGCAGCTCGATGGAATGGAGCCGTGGAGGCCAGCCAGCACAGCACAGGCAAGAAAGGAACCATGTCCTAGGCCCAAGGACGGAGGTGACCCAACCCACACCTCGCACTCCATGTCAGCCGGCTGCTTCCTGCTGTCCTCACCAAGCAACCCATCCTTGCATTCCATGGCTCGGACACGGCAGCAATACATGGCACGCTACGCCGCCGGATACCATAAATACACGTCGAGGCGGGGTCGCTGTCCGTGCACGCCCGCCGCGAAGGGCGAGCAGCTTCGGTCTCCGGCGGCGAGGAAATAGGCAGGCATGGACCGGCGGCAGCGCGCGGCGGCGCGGGTGTTCGAGGACTTCGACCCGGAGGTGGAGTGGAAGCTGGCAGGGGAGGAGCAGGACGTGGTGGAGATCGCGCTGCCGGGGTTCCGCAAGGACCAGGTGAGGGTGCAGGTGGACAACCACGGCGTGCTGCGCGCCACCGGCGAGCGACCCGCCAGGGGCGGCCGGTGGGCCAGGTTCAAGAAGGACCTCCGCCTCCCCGACAACTGCGACTCCGACGGCGTCCGCGCCAGGTTCGAGGGCGAGAAGCTCATCATCACGCTCCCCATCGTCGCCGCGCTGTCGCACTCGCCGACTCCGTCGCCGTCGCCACCTCCTCCTCCTCCACAACAACAACCACGCCGGCGTCCATCGCCGCCAGAGCCGTCCGTTCCTGCTCCTGAACCGCCGCCGCTGACACGCCAGAACCCATCGCCAACGCAGGCGCCTCCTCTACCACCTCAACCACGTCGGCACCCATCGCGCCCAGAACCTTCCATTCCTGCTCCTGAACCGCCGCCACCACAACCACGTACTTACCCTAAGCCACCGCCGCATCGGTCTCCGTCCCCACCGCGTCGGTCTCCGTCCCCGCCACAGCCACCCCGTACTTATCCTAAGCCACCGTCGCGTCGGCCTCCGTCCCAGCCGCCACCGTCGCGTCGCTCTCCGTCCCAGCAGCCGCCACGTACTTATACTAAGCCACCGTCGCGTCGGCTTCCGTCCCCGCCGCCACCACCGCGTCGCTCTCCGTCCCCGCCACAGCCGCCCCGTACTTATCATAAGCCACCGTCGCGTCGGCCTCCGTCCCCGCCGCCACCACCGCGTCGGTCTCCGTCCCCGCCACAGCCGCCCCGTACTTATCCTAAGTCACCGTCGCGTCGGCCTCCGTCCCCGCAGCCACCACCGCGTCGGTCTCCGTCCCCGCCACAGCCGCCCCGTACTTATCCTAAGCCACCGTCGCGTCGCTCTCCGTCCCCGCCGCCACCGTCGCGTCGCTCTCCGTCCCCGCCACAGCCGCCACGTACTTATCCTAAGCCACCGTCGCGTCGGCTTCCGTCCCCGCCGCCACCACCGCGTCGCTCTCCGTCCCCGCCACAGCCGCCACGTACTTATCCTAAGCCACCGTCGCGTCGGCTTCCGTCCCCGCCGCCACCACCGCGTCGCTCTCCGTCCCCGCCACAGCCGCCACGTACTTATCCTAAGCCACCGTCGCGTCGGCCTCCATCCCCGCCGGCCCCAGCACCACCTGCCGCTGAAGAGCTGACAGAGGCCGGCACCGAGGAACGGAAACAATCGCCACCGCCACACCAGACGCCGGGTGCTGCTCCTGGGCCGAAGACTCCTCCCCCGTGGTCGTGGCAGCCGCCGGTCCCTGTCTCGCCTCCTTCTCCGGCGCCGGCGCCGCCTCATGGTGCAGAGGAACAGCCGAAGAAGAGGCAGAAGCAACCGCAACCGCAAGAGACCAACGCCACGAAACGGGCGGAAGAGCTAGGCGGTGGAGCGAGAGGCACGAAGGTGGTGGACAAAGCCGCTAGGGATGAGAAGCGACCCAAGAAGGACAGCCAAGCTGGGGCATCGCCAGCGGTGCCGAGTCACGCTCAGACGACGGAGACCGTGAGGCCGGAGCCGGCGCGGCAGCTGCTGGTGAACGCTGCGGCGGCGGTGGCCGTGCTCGCTGGGGTCATCGCGGCCGTATGGCGCACCTTGCAATGAACAGTGTGTGTCGCTTGTAACTATGTGGTGTTTTAACTAAACGTCTGTTGTACACCATGTCAATGGCCAAAGCTAAATATGTAACAAAACAGAGTACCCTGCTGATCTACCACAAACCATCTGAATGCAACCAACTGGAAGAAGAAAAAACCTGGCAATGCAAGTGTATATAGTTGCACACAGTGGAGCATTTAGCTTGCCGATACGACATCTTTCTTTGAGCCGTGAAACAGCACACCTCGGGGGAGTGGTGGCAGATGAAACGATGCAGATGTCCCACTCGGTTTTTACGATACAAGTACACGGGCAACTTCCTCAGAAACCACCAAACAGAGAGTAGTAAAACAGGTACCGCGTGGGGGCGAGATCAAGAAAACTACTAACCTAACCACAGACGGAGTACAACAGAACGGCGGGCACAGCCCTGTTTATTGGAAACAAATTGGCATCGACGACGCCCTCCTCGGAAACGAAAAAGGCAAAAAAAAGGTGCTCACTTGGCGCTGGCGAGCTGGGTGCGGATGAGCTTAGCGGCGGAGACCATGTTGGTCAGGGCGGGCTTGACCTCCGTGTACTTGCGGGTCTTGAGGCCGCAGTCGGGGTTCACCCAGAGGATGTTGGTGTCCAGCACCGCCAGCATCTTGTCGATGCGGTCGGCGATCTCCTCAGCCGACGGGATCCTGGGGGAGTGGATGTCGTAGACACCGGGGCCGATGCCCGCGCCGTACTTGACGCCCTCGCGGAACACGGAGAGCAGCTTCTCGTCGGACCGCGAGTTCTCAATGGTGATCACGTCCGCGTCCATGTCGATGATCGAGTGGATGATGTCGTTGAAGTTGGAGTAGCACATGTGGGTGTGGATCTGCCAACAGAAGGAAATCAGTTTGGAGTGCCAAAGAAATGTTGGTGTGAACCTCTCCCACACTGGCAAGGGCTCCACAGCGCACAGTTCAAGAGAATGACCTGGGTGGTGTCCTGGATCTCGCAGTTGGTAATTCTGAAGGAGTGGACAGCCCAGTCCAAGTAGAATGCATGCTCAGCCTTGCGGAGCGGCAGCCCTTCTCTCAGTGCAGCCTCGTCGATTTGGATAACCTGAATACCACCAGCCTCAAGATCCTCGACTTCCTTCTTGATCGCAAGAGCGATCTGGTAGCAAGTCTCAAACCTGGAAGATGGGAGGAGCAACGTCAGTACCAAAAACGGAAGAAGAAAACGGTGCTCTGAGCACCAGAAATCAAACCGTTCTTGCTCTAGTTACTGACCTCGGCTGGTCATTCCGGACGAAGGACCAGTTGAGGATTGTGACTGGGCCAGTCAGCATCCCCTTCATTGGGCGAGACGTCATGCTCTGTGCCGTCTTCGACCAGAAAACGGTCATGGGGTTGGGGCGGCTCACGTCACCGTAGATGATCGGAGGCTTGACGCACCTTGACCCATAAGACTGCACCCAGCCATTGGCAGTGAACGCAAAACCGGAGAGCTGCTCACCGAAGTACTCAACCATATCGTTTCTCTGTAGAACATAGGCCAATAAAGTCAATTAAATGCGACTACACTCATGGTATGGGGGTTTATCTTCTTAGACATCAAAAACCAGCAGAATGGATTCAAGAGCACTGACCTCAGGCTCGCCATGCACAAGCACATCAATGTCAAGCTCTTCTTGAAGCTTAACGACCTTGTTGATTTCCTCCTTGATGGCAGTGACGTATTCCTCCTCAGAGATCCTGCGATGTGAATCTCCAATAAGAAAACCAGCCAAAATACAGACAAGTGAAGCTAGGTATTAAATGACAACTCACTTTTTTGCCTTGTACTCACGGCGGACCCTCCTGAGCTCAACGGTTTGTGGGAACGAACCGATTGTAGTGGTGGGAAGGATGGGGAGGTTAAGCTTCTTCTGCTGGGCATCCAATCTAGCACTAACGTTGGTCCCACGGCGGTGGTCAGAGCCCTTGAGAGCAGCAGCCTGTAACAGTATGTAGAAAGAGGCTGGTACACATCAAAACTGGACTAGCATGTGTTAGCTTTTAAGCCTCAGGCAAGGTACTTACAGCCTTCTGGACTTCTTCATTGGTCACACGGGGTGAGGATTTCCTCGAGGCCTGAGCAGCAGCATTTGCTGCGAAGTAAGCCTGTACATGAAATTTGCAAGAATGAATAAGTTTGTATGAAGGGAAAATGTATGAAGGGAAAAAAGAAACGCAAAGGACTAGTTAAGAATCAGAAAATGAGAACTACACAGCCATACCTCATCCTTTTGACCAGCCAATGCCTTAGCAAGAGCATCAACCTCAACAACCTTCTGGGCAGCAAAAGCAAGCCAAGACTTAATCTCGCTGTCAAGCTTAGTCTCGTTCACAAGATCCACAGCGGTGTGCATGAGCGAGCAGGAAGTTGATACGACAAGCTTGTCTGAACAGATGGTAGGCATTATCAGATATTGCCAGCTGTAACTAAATCCAATTTTATGACAGACAATAAGTGCAAGCATGATTACCCTTCCCAACAACAGCCTCAAGAGACTGGAGAGTGCTGAGAGATGTAGCAAGATCATCAGCCCAGATGTTGCGTCCATCCACAACACCAGCAAAGAGGTACTTTCCAGCAGGGAAACCAGCACTCGTGACAAGCCCAAGAGTTTGGGTTCCACGGACAAGATCAAAACCATAAGCAGTCACACTGCTCAGGGATGTTAGGGTCCTGCATTCAAAAGAACAGCAAGTATGATGTCATCACAAAAGGGTCTAGGAGGAGCAATGGCTGAGAAAAGGGTGAGCTAGCGACATAAATAACATACTTGTAGGACTCAGCAGGAACATCAGCAAAGTAAGTCTCAACAAGCACATTCAATCCAGAAAGTACAGATTCAAGTTCTGCGTATGCAGCAGAGAATGCAGCCAATTTGTCAGAATCAAGGTCGAGGACAAGAGTGGGCTCATCAAACTGAATCCATGAAGCCCCAGCTGCCTTCAACTCAGCAATGACCTCCCTACAATCATCAAGCATCAAATTATCAACTGAAGATTCGAGGGCCAGAGCAGCCAATAACTTCTTTATAATCTTACTTGTAGACTGGGAGGATGCTGCTAAGAAGGGAAAGAAGAGGGAATCCCTTCTCCACACCCTTGGCAGGCTTTGAGAGCAACAGGTACGAGACTGGTCCAACAAGTACTGGCACGGTATCAACACCGAGCTGCAAGAAGCAACAACACCTTATAAGCCATACAAGCAAAAAAACACATGTTTTTATATTTCAGACTAAACAACACAAAATAAATAATGAGAGTCCAAATTATAGTAATGCCACTCTGTATGCACCTCTGCTTATGGCATAGGAAAATACACTAAACTGGGAATCCTTTTCAGCAAAAACAAAACAACAAAAGCAAGACAAGACCAGCTTGTCAGAGGCACAATACAACTCAGGAAACATTCATACTGTAGCCTGAAATTGTTGTTTCCATGAAGGTCATTTTTGTTCAATGTGCCAACACTGAAATTCAAACAATTAGGTAGAAAGCTCAAAAGTACCAAGACTGTTTGCAATCAATTTGATCTGACAATACCACAATAACAAGATTCCAAAATGTTACAGAAAGTAGGTATCTGGATGTATATCCCAGTTTCTGGGTTAATACAAAATTGCTAATTAAGAGCAGGATTAAAAACGAACGATACTTGAGGTTCAATTAGCTGAATGCATGCTAAACTATGGAATGACCTTATTGGGTAATTATAATGTCAATAAAAATAGGAATATATTAGTAACCATCAGAAAATCAAGTACACAAGTAGGAAATTAACATTAGGACAGTAGGCTGACACATTAAACTGAGACAACAGAAATATAATGAGTGTATCATACCGCCTTAGCCTCCTTATATTCGTTAACAGCCTTGTGAGAAGCATAGGAGAACTTGGTGTTTGGGCCCAATTCAGGGACAATAAAGTGGCTGTAAAAGTAGAACAAAGTTTGTCAGCAAAAAATATTAAATACAAAAGCTCAAACTAAAATTACCATTGGTAGCAGGCAAAGGACTCACTAGTTGGTGTCAAACCACTTGGTCATCTCCATAGCAGGAACAGTGGCGTTGCCCCTGGCCATGGAGAAGTAGGTGTCAAATCCAATCTCTCCTCCAGTCCATGAGTAACGTTCGGGGACAGCGCCGAGCATGGCAGTGGTGTCAAGGACCTGGTCATAGTACGAGAAAGTGTTGCTGGGGATGTACTTGATCCCAGCATCAGCCATCTGCTTCCAGATACTGGCCCTGAGGTCGGTAGCAACCTTCTCCAGATCCTCAGCGGTGCTCTTCCCATCCCAGAAAGACTCAAGTGCAAACTTGAGCTCCCTCTTGGGGCCCATGCGAGGGTATCCAACAATGTGGGACGCCATCTTTCTGTGCCATAAATAGAATTACAGTCAGAAATACCATGTCAACTATTGTAACAAGGAATACAGATGTTTATTGATGAGAACGATATGATTAAGGTCATGCTGAAAGAAGGGAGTATTGAAAACGGGATCTTGCAACAGAGATCAGGAATCTGTGTCACGACCACATAATAATATATAAAAAAATGTCTCGTTAACAATACCAAATTAAGAGTCACTTTATACGGTAAACGTTTTGATTACGTTTTGCCAATCAAAATAATAACTATGAACTCCATGTTCATACTCGTATATTGCTGATAATCCGACAAAGACAGCATTGTGCGCACTATACCACTATACTATGATAAATTTAGTAGTATATCTAACAAAGCTCCTGACCCTTATGCATCGGATTCTACATCTAGTAAAAGTTAAAGCTTCAATCAAGGAATAAAATAGGTTCATCCTAGTAGGTAGGTCAGTTAGGTAAGGGGCACACCAACAGAAAGTGGGGCCCAGTCCCGAGGGGTGGGTGCTGGCCAACTAGATACACTTTACCTAACCAATAATAATTGGTTACCAGTGGGTGGATCCAGGACATCAGCACGGCGCATGCCACTCCACACTGCACTCACACGCAGTGGCTGACGGCATATTCCGGCCTCCGAATCAGAAAGATCTGGCAAGTCCAACCATGCGGAAGCGCAGCCAGCCAGTCAAACGACAGACGCTTGATGCGCTGGGTGCCAGCACAAGCTACCACTTCGTATAGACTATTAATAATAACAAAAAAAATGTGTTGGATCTCGACAGAGCCGCGCGCACGGAGCAGCTGAAATAATAATGATCCGCAAAGCGAAGCCAGTACTAGTCGTCGTCACAGAAGTCAACATGGTCTAAACTAAAATCAAACACACCTCAGATCCAAAACTAAACTGAACTAAACCCCCCTCAGATCCAAACTAAACTAAACCCCGGCAGAACCTCACCAGCGGCCGATTGGAACATAACTATCAGATCTCAACGCGTGGTCGCGTGCCAAGCGAGAGCGAAGCAGTTTGTCCACTCCCAACAGATCCATCGGACCGAGATCCATCGGACCGAGCAGAGCTCAGATCCAGAGCTCTGCTCGGGGGCCAAAACCAGCCCACCCGCATCACCAGATCGACGATGCTCTAGTCCAATAATCGAACCCGGACCTAGCCAGGCCAACCGGATAAGGAGAAAAATGGGCGGGCCAGTCAGACGCTGATCCCGGCAGCGTCGCCAGGCCGATCGGGCGGGGGCCGGGGGGCGGACGGAAGCAGAGCATCGGCCACGCACGTACACACGGATCCCCACAACACCAAGCGCGAAACGATATGAACGAGAGGGGGGCGCCGCGCGCGGTTGCTTACCCGGACGACGGGAGCGGAGGAGACGGCGCAGCGGCGATGATAGGTGAGGAGGAGGAGAGGAGCACGGGAAATGGAAGGGGTTTGGGAGGGCTTATTTATAATCCACTCTCTGGGTTCGTGTGGTTTTGGGGGTGGGGTGGGGTGTGGTGAGGTGGTTGGTGAGATCTGATGGGTGGAGTGGGGTGGGACCCATCTGCTGGCACACTGTTTTTTTATGAAAAGTGTTTTTTTTTTCTCTCGTCGGGGTTGAGTAATTATTTGTGGGGGAAGTTTTACTCTTCAACGCTCGGCTTTAACCGTATTCTCTTTTTCTGCACTGTCCTGAATCATAATTTCTCGTTCGAAAAAAATAGAAGGTAGAAAAATGCATGAATTGGATAGGGATGTATATATATAATAGAATAAAAAACGAAAAATATAGAGAAAGATGCTTAGATGAACCGTGGGGAATATAAGAAACGATGATAGTTTCCTATGCTTAGATGCTCGGCTTTGAGTGGAAGTTTTTACTATAAAATCAAACACAAATAATAGTTTCCTATATTTTTCTTGCTATCAATTTCTTGCATACCAAAGAATGTTGTAGTAATTTGGTATATAGGGATCCTATTTTTTTCTTTGCTTTTCCTACATTCAAAGGGGGCAATCCCACAACGATCATGTGTGTTTTTTTATCTCTCTTATTCGTGCATAATTTCAGTTTTATTCATGTGTATTTCTTGTTCTTGTGTTTTTCAGTCTTGTGTTTCACGTGGATTCTGGCTTACAAACATAGCACTTCTAAAACATTACATGGTTGGGGTCTAGCTTACAAACAGAGCACATCTAAAACATTAAATGGTTGGGCCCTAGCTTACAAACATGGCACATCTAAAATATTACATGGTTAGTATAATCTAAAGTTTGTTTGGATCCAAGGGACTAAAAATACATGCATGATTTTCTTTATAATAATGGAATTCGTATCAAGAAGGCATGTAGGTTAAGGAAATGGCTATCAAGAATGAATTAACCCTTTATTCTTTTTTTTAAGTATACACCTCCCGCGGAAAGAAGAGTATGACAAAAGATATGGAACACGATACAAAAAGGATCTTTATTTATTCTTTCCTTCCTTTATCCCTATCCATACAGAATTTCTCATGAACTAATGCCAAATTCTTTCCATTTATTAATTGCTATAATGAGTGATTTATTCCAATATTAAGTTATTTCGTATTATAGGTCTTGGTGAAATAATGTCAGGTGAATTAGTCGAATTTTGCAAAACCCAAACACCTCGGATAGAGGTAGGAATTTGTCGAACGAACCACACTCCTTCATAGACATCAGGAGTCTCGCCGTTTAAAAGGGAACCATAAAAACGATGGAACCCACTGTTTTTTAGTATCGTTAGAATTTGTTATTTCTATGCGAAATAACAAAATAGAATAAAAAATCGTGGTTGGGAAGGTTTTCGAACACTTTCAATAAAACTCTCTCGTAGAAGTATTTTAACAATGTTTTCAGTAATATTTGTGGATACTATTCGAACAATTCCTTTTTTATTCATGTCTGTGTTTCTTATAGAGGTTAGTAAATCAAGGAAATGATACAATTGGCCAAAATAGATAATGAGGATCATCTCCATATCATTTTGCATTTCTCAACAAATATAATCTGTTTGGCTATTCTAAATGGTTCTTTTTTCTGGGTTCTCTTTTTTTCCTTTTTATTTGTTTCGAAAAAGATATCGTTCGATTCTCCTTCTATTGATACTTTTCCGATTGAGATGTATGGATCCATGTAGCCAAGCTGTTTAAGCCAAACAACCACACCTAACCTTGAGCCTTCAAAACTCAATGCTTGACATTGCTGCTAGGGTAAGTTTGCTTATCAACAACAAAAACAGATCCATACACTGAAGTAGGGGTAGATATGTCATTTGTCAAGCTATTAGCTATTGTTAGCTAGGTTGGGATGGTTAGTAAGAGCAATTCTAGTAGTTTTCTAAATGACTCTCTACAACAATAATTTAGATAGTTAGCATAAAAATACTCTCCAAAAGCTATCTAAATTAACTTCATAAATTTAGTCACTTCTTATCTAACCTTATTTCCTCCCCACATTTAACAACCACTAGTCGGTTACCCGTGCGTTGTGACGGCTCACAACAATACCCACGTAAATTATCCACCAAAAAGATCTCAAGATTTTTTATTGATTGTCTCCGCTCTTTGCATAATATTTTTTATGAACGCACGGGTACCATAGGCAGCAAATCAGAGACCCCCATCCCTCGTCTCCCCCATTTCCAAGGTTTTGTAGAGCAGAAGGGGGAGGGAAAAGGTGGACATACTTATTCGTTGCCGGAGAAGGACACGACGAAGACCTGGACATCTGGAGGCGACATAGGTAGTATACCGCTAGATATATAGGGAGAGAGCACGCAAGTGGAGAAAGAAGCCCAGCTGGAGCAGCTCCAAACTGAGAGGCACCCACACCAAGCGTCAATCCGAGAAGGGCGAGAGAATGCAAGTGTCTTCCTAGCCCTGGATCCGCCGAAGCAACACAACACTACCACCAGCTACGTAGCATACGTCGACTGCTGCCACGCTACGGGCCTTGGTTGACCAATATCTCAGACCTGGACTCCTCATCGCCAAGATAACCTAAGTTGGCAGGTGCCACCATGTCCTCCTCAACGGCACGCACGGAGAAAGGCCAGGAGCATGACCAACTCACGTTGTACTCGCGTCGACGAGCGTCGGACGGCTCACGGCTGCGACCGTGGGCGGGGACAGTAGGTTGGGGAGGAAGAATAGGGCGAGGGCCGGGAAGACAAACGGGACGTCCAACGACGGCGAAAACGATGGTGCACACATGATGTGAATTGTTCTCATGGACGTGCAATAGCCACTGTGCGAGTCGGTGTCGGGGTTGGTGTCAGACGAATATAGGGATGAGGCGCATGCTCCTACGCCCTCTGCCGAGAATGGGTGGCGCGAAGGTGGAGGCATGAGGGGAGAGAGAAAAGAAGTAGAATGGCGAACAAGGTTGTAACATCCCAAAAATCCCAACCCAAGGTTTGAAACCCTAACCTCCTAACCCCCCCCCTTTAATTTATTTTCTCCCTTAACTCTACCCCTAGATCACCTCATCATATGCATACACTTGAAATGATAGGAGCACCTCACTTAGACTATATTTATCACTCAAGATCATTTAGAAAAATTTTGGTTCAAAGGAAAAAGAAATGAGAAGAAACAAAAATAGAAAAGGAAAAGAAAAGAAATAGAAATCAGAAAAAGAAAAAGAGAAACTCCCCCCCCCCCCTCGGCTGGCCCGAATCCGGCCCAACCCGCGTCGCGCGCGCTCCCCTTCCCCTCTCCCCGGCCTAGGCGGCCCAGCTCCGCGCGCCCGCGCCTCCGCTGACAGCTCAGCCCCACCCGTCAGTGACTTGCCTCCCTCCCTCTCGCGCCGCTCCCTCTCCCTGGCAGCTCGGGCCCGCCTGTCAGCTCCGTCGTTCTCGCCCATGCCTCACCGGCGCGTTCGCCGCCGAGCGCTTCTCGCCCCGTCGCCTCGCCATTAAGGCTTGCACCGGCCTCAGCAACCACCCCGCCACTGTGCCCGAGCCGTCCCCTCACCCCTCGCCTGCCCGAGTCGTCCCAATCGCCGTTAGCTCCATTCTCGCCATCATGGTGAGCTCGTCGGCGCTCGCTGTCCCCTCCATCCCTCTCCCTCCCCCGGGTGCCTATAAAAGGACCCGCCCGAGCCCCGTCTTCATCACACCAGCTCCGGCCAAACTCCTCCGCCTCCCCCCGAGCGAAACAAGCTAGCGCTGCCGTGCTTCCCCCGTCGCTTCGGTGAGCCCCTTTCCCCCTTCCTAGTGATCCTCAGTCCAATTAAACCATGCTCGAAGCTCCGCCACACACTCACGGTCACAGGGCACTCCTTTCCCCCTCCTATTATGCCCGGCAACCGCACCGGCGACATCACCGTCGTGGACACCCGCCACCGCGCCGTGGACCGGTCGCCATAGGCCCCCGCCGGTCAAATTGGCCCACCCCTGTGATCGCCTGCCCCCGCCTGTGCCTCGCCACCGCCTCCCCCCCGCAGAACCGGAACCACGACGGAGAACCGCCGCGGATTCCACCGTCGGCCGAACTCCGGTCGACTCACCCCCCTCCCTCCGTTGTCGTCCATGCCGTTAACCCCCCCCCCCCCTCGCTGGCGTGTGGGTCCCACGCCACAGCGCCGTCCCCCGCCGTCTCCCCCTCGCTACTGGGCCAGCTGGGCCGCAAGCACGCCCCCGCGCGCGCGCTTGCGCCCGGGTGGGCCGAAATCCCCCCCGGCCCAGTAAGGCAGGAAACTCCTTCTCTTTTTATTTTCCCTTTTCTTTTCCCATTTTTCTCATATAGAATTATATGCTAATATTTTATGTACCAAAAATAGTTCAAATAAATTATAGGGCACCAAAATAATGAGATATAAGAAATGGCACACCCCCACTAAAGTCACCATGATTGATGTATTGTTATTATCTGTGTTTGATTAGCGGAAGAGGGATCCGATCCTCCGGAGGTTATAGCTCCGGAAGAAGGGCAAGAACCCGACCCCTCCGAGATAAACCTCTTGTGCCAGGAAAGCTTCGACGAAGGCAAGTCCATCCTTCCCTTGATGCATTATGTACCTATTTCTCTCTACCACTGCCTAAGCCTGGAATATGGGAGGGAATCAAACTGCATGATGAGCATGAGAGAGCCTGCATTAACTATTACCTTTGATTACAAGATATGGGATAAGTAAAAGGGTGAAAGTAACATGTTTTCCAAACAGTGTGCGATGACGGGTATTCACCCTCATCACCTGGTGAGTAGGATGATCAGGGACTCCCTGGTTTAGGGGAGGGCCTAAGGTGATGGCTCAGCTGGTTTAGGCGCGAGCAGAAGGATCGTCCTCTCGTATAAGGACCGGTTTGTCATCTTTCATTACATGTACTCATAAAAGTACAACCACTCGAGGCTGTGTGGGCAGCCACTCGATCTAAACTCATGCGATCCAACCCCAGGGTTATGAAGGCTGGGGAGCACCGGAAGGATAAGGAGGGGGAATGTTTTGTCCGGTTTTGGACATGGCGGTGGCCTGACTCCTTCCGGTATAACCATTAAGGTTAGGACGTGCAAGGAAGGAAAGAGTTTCGGATTCGGATCTCATTGGCCATGAGATCGCAGAGCCGGACTAGTGGGTAAAGTGTACCCCTCTGCGCAGAGTCTAAACCTATTCGAATAGTCCGTGTCCACTGGTATGGACGAGTCTGGTATGGTATGACAATTAGTGTTTCTACTACAACCGGGAACAGGGAAATATGTTTGTGTTTCTGGAAAGAAAGTAGTGCCACGGGAGCGGGAAGCTCAGTGGTGGTCAAGCAAGTGTCATTTCTATTGTCTTGGGAAAACCTTAAACAACGAGTACTGCCTTTCTCTAAGAAAAAAAGGTATGAGTGACTTCAACTCCACCATATGAAGCATGTACAATATAGGTCACTTTCTCTTTACGGGAGCCGGGTGGGCTTGCGGAATACCTAGTGTATTCATCCGGATTTATTTATGTTTTTCAGCGGCTGAAGACTTCTTCTCTGCTATGCTTGATTGAAGGGGCTGTGTCTTCACCCAGTTCTGCCTGTGGCCTGGGCTATTTTATCTTCCACTGTGTTTTATGATTTTCGGCTCACTCTCGAGCTTGTACCCCTGGTATTGTAATAACATTACTCAGACTCTGTAACTATTTGAAGTAATGAATGTGGTTACTAGCCTCCTGGGACTAGTAATTGTATCACATTTGAGTCCCAAAGGATCGGGACGCTTCAAAGGTGGTGGCAATTGAGGCGATGACCATCATTATCGTGCGAAGGTATAGATGGCCAAATGGGTCGTCTAGCGAGCTAGCCTGAGGCACGACCCATTTAATAGTGCTTGGGCTAACCCGGCAGGAGCGCCGTGCGGGGCTTTGGCCATAGCCTTGGCCCGTAGTGCCGGCCCGGCCCGACACGATTATTTTTTTATTTTACAAAAAATCATATACATATGTGCAATTTATATTTGATATTATAAACACCTGAGCATGATGTTCTACTGATTAGACAACATCACCTAGTATCTTCCACCCTTCTTCCATCCTGGTGTGGGTTCAAACCCCACCTTGTGCATCGCTTTTTAACATTTTATGCTGAGTTGATTTGGAAGAAATGTAGGGACTTTTTTGTATAAAGATTACACAAGACGATCATTCAAACTGTTGCTTTAAGTATAGTAGAGATTTAGCAAGTCACGTCACTAGGTTCACCCTTCTCACTATCACTCCCCATCGCAAGAAGCAACTATCATATCTGATTAAGAACAAACTGTTGTTGAGCGGCAAGAAGCAACGTCAAGCAGCAGAGAAATCAAATTGTTGTTGAGCTGTCTAGCAGGGTGCGGCCATTCACAGGCTATGAAGGTGAAAGGGAATTAGGCTTACACCTAGTTCCTATATAATTTTGGTGGTTGAATTGCCCAACACAAATCTTTGGACTAACTAGTTTGTTCTAGTGTATAAATTATACAGGTGCAAAAGGTTCACATTTAGCCAATAAAAAGACCAAGTTTTGGATTCAACAAAGGAGCAAAGAGGCAACCGAAGGCACCTCTGGTCTGGGGGCACCGGACTGTCCGGTGCGCCACCGGACGGTGTCCGGTGCACCAGAGGACTCCAACTCGAACTCGCTACCTTCGGGAATTTCTCAGGCCGGCGCGCTATAATTCACCGGACTGTCCGGTGTTCACCGGACAGTGTCCGGTGCTCCAAGGAAGCGCGGCCTCCGGAACTCGCCAGCCTCGGGAACGCGCAGCAGCCACTCCGCTATAATTCACCGGACATGTCCGGTGTGCACCGGACTGTCCGGTGCATCCTCGGAGCAACGGCTATTTCGGCGCCAACGGCTACCTGCGATGCATTTAATGCGCGCGCATCGCGTGCAGAAGGCAGGTGCGCCCATACTGGCGCACCGGACATGGAACAGTACATGTCCGGTGTGCACCGGACATCCAGGCGGGCCCACAAGTCAGGAGCTCCAACGGTCAGAATCCAACGGCTTTGGTGACGTGACTGGGGCACCGGACATGTCCGGTGTGCACCGGACTGTCCGGTGCGCCATCGAACAGACAGCCTCCACCAACGGTCAAGTTTGGTGGTTGGGGCTATAAATACCCCAACCACCCCCACATTCATTGCATCCAAGTTTTCCAGCTTCCAACCACTATACAAGAGCTAGCATTCATTGCAAAGCACACCAAAAGAGATCAAATCCTCTCCCAACTCCACACAAAGCATTAGTGATTAGAGAGAGTGATTTGTAGTGTTCATTTGAGCTCTTGCGCTTGGATCGCTTCTTTTCTTTCGCATTCTTTCTTGTGATCAAACACTCACTTGTAATTGAGGCAAGAGGCACCAATCGTGTGGTGGCCCTTGCGGGAAGCTTGATTCCCAAGTGATTTGAGAAGAGAAGCTCACTCGGTCCAAGGGACTGTTTGAGAAAGGGAAGGGTTGAAAGAGACCCGGCCTTTGTGGCCTCCTCAACGGGGAGTAGGTTTGAGAGAACCGAACCTCGGTAAAACAAATCCGCGTGTCTCACTTTATTATTTGCTTGCGATTTGTTTTGTGCCCTCTCTCGCGGACTCGATTATATTTCTAACGCTAACCCGGCTTGTAGTTGTGATTAACTTTGTAAATTTCAGTTTCGCCCTATTCACCCCCTGTGGGGGATAGATATCCCCTGGGTCCACTGAAGAAGTAAAAGGCCTCATGAAAGGCCCAAGGGCCCAATAATTCGTAAGGTCATTCTCTCGTGGGCCTAGGGAAAGACAACCGACAAAGAAGAGAAGACGTGAGACTGGATTGGTGCAAACCCGGACGGCCCACGACGTCGAACGAATAAATCGCAACAGAGACCCGACTTTCCCGCGCTGAAGCCCCCATGCAGCGGAGCCATGCGAGGATAAGTCGGCGAGGGTTACGTAGGGATAAACTCAGGAAGTTCACTATCTTTTAGCTACTTGTTGTTATCATATCCACATGTACTGCCCCACGGTCGAGTATATAAGGCCTAGGGGGCACCCCTTCAGAACGATCGACCCTATTTTACTTAGCCACCCACGTAAACTCTCTGCGCCCTCAATCCAGAAAGTCCTCTTGTAACCACGCTCATATACTCACCAGGACGTAGGGTGTTACGCACTTCTAAGCGGCCCGAACCTGCAAATCTTGTCCATTGTCCCTCGTGCGATCGGCACGAACCATTTTGCTACAGTTGTCGACACCGTCCTACTCCTAAAAACATCTTGAGGGGCAACCCCGGGTGTGCGGTCGGACCCAAAACACCGACAGCTGGCGCGCCAGGTAGGGGGTGTGTCGACGATCCAAGCTAGCTTAATGGTCGTCACCTTCCACAGCAAGATCACCATGCGTCCCGGATCTGTATTCTGCTTCGGGACGATTTCATCTATAACGGATGAAGAGGGAATTCTACACCGCATTGCGGATCTGCCGGAAAAGAAGTTTCCTCCAACAAACTCCAAGAATGCTGGAAAAACGCTACCTCCGGCTCTTCGGAAAAAGATCGTCTCCGGGGAGGCTGGAGCTAGAAGTTCGCTGACCCGGAAGACTCCGCTGTCTACTTCCCCGACGAAAGAGTGGACACGGGTCGCGAGAAAGAAGGAGACCAGGGAGAGGCAATTCGTTCTTCCCGTTCCTCCAGCCTCAAAGGAGAACGGAAAGAAAGTCGCCACGACAGCAGTACCGTTCTACCCCGACGTCCTCTTCGTCGGGAGAGTGGAGTCACCCGCCGTCTCTGACGACGAACCGACCGCGCCTGGAGAAGAACCACCTCAACGAGAATCCCGCCGACGGAGGAACCGACGCAGGAACGTTCGACGACATCACGCGGCCGGAGAACGGGATCCGGAGCAGCCTGTCTCGCGAGACGAGGTCTCAGAGATAGGGGAAACTCCGGAAGAACGCGTCTTCAGGGAACGAAGGAACTCCCGACGACGTGATCACCGACGGATTCAGGAGCAAGCCGAGCAAGATGCAAGGCAACGCCGGGAGAATCCGCTCTTCGGGCGCAACCTGAACCCCGACTTCGCTCGAGCTATGAACACGCCGAGCGAGGTCGGAGGCGTTCTAGCTCGGATAGCTGACGGACTTCCTCGGACTCCCGACGCTGAGGGATACCGACGCCTGTTCACTCAGGCAGCCAACCATCTTCTACCGCTCGCTCACCCGCCGAACGATTTGCGACACGCCATCAACAGTCGCCGAGACGCGCGAAGCTCTATCAATGCTTCGCGCGAACGGCGGCATGAGAACGAAATCCGCCGTCGAGAGGAGTATGACCGAGATCATGGCTTCCCGACTCAAAGCCAGGCCATCAGGACTGAGTCGGCAACAGCTTCAACTGGCGGTACCACCCGGGGACGGTCGAGGAACCACCACCACCACTCCCCTCCCCGGGACAGACGTCATCCCCGACGACAGGAGGACACATGCGGAGTATCCGCTCTTACTCCGCGCCTTAGGGCCATCCAATGGCCTCCCAACTTCAAGGTATCCAATGTCGACAAATATGAACCTAAGCAGGATCCAGGGGGTTGGTTAGCCGTCTACACCACCGCTGCTCGGGCTGCCGGAGCATCCGAAGACGTCATGACCGCGTATCTACCCATCGTCCTTGGGCAAGATGCGCTGCAGTGGCTACGACATCTACCCCGACACTGCATCGACGACTGGGGAGACTTCAGTCGACGTTTCACCGCCAACTTCCAGTCTCTCTCTGACAAGCCAGCGCAACCATGGGACCTCAAATCCATCAAGCGCCGGGGGGATGAGACTCTCCGGTCGTACCTCAAAAGGTTCCAGACCATGAGAAACCGCATCCCCGAGGTCACGGAGGCGGCCGTGATCGAGGACTTCTACAGAGGATCCAATGACTCGGCTTTCGTCCGAGCCATACTACAAAAGGCGCCGACTACCTCCGAGGAGCTGTTCCGGGAAGCCGACCTCTACATCACCGCCGACGAGCGGGCCCAGGATCTCATTGGAGGAGCAAAGCCTGCACCGACAGCACCACGACGCGACGCAAACCAGCCACCCGACAAACGCTGGGAGAAGAGGCCTCGTGAAGAAGTACACGCCGCCGGACCACCCACCTCTCGCGCCCGAGGAGGGCCTCGTGGAGGCGAGCGCACGCTGGACGACATCCTCGACGCCCAGTGCCCGTACCACAAGGACATGCGCCACACTCTCCGTAACTGCCGGGACTTCAAGCACTCCGTCGGGCACGGCCGACCCTTCCAACCTCTACCGCCTCCTCCGCCGAGGGGAGGACCAGATGAACCACGACAGCCCCATCAGCAGGAGGAGGGGGGAGGAGGAGCTTTCCCGCGCGTTGACAGGGAGGTCAACGTCATCTTTGGCGGACATGGGTCGCAGGAGAACAAAAGACAACAAAAGCTCAACGACCGCCAGATACTGGTGGCGACCACCGGCCCTCCCGCCCCATACCGGTGGTCGGAGCACCCGATCACTTTCACTCAGGAGGATCAATGGCTCAACTTCGACCATCCAGGCAAATACCCGCTCCTCGTCGATCCGGTGATCCGAGAGAGCCGGGTAAAGAAGGTGCTAGTGGACGGGGGGAGCAGCATCAATGTCACCTTCCCCCGTACGCTCCAAGGCTTGGGAGTTCACCTCAAAGAGCTCCACGAGTCGGACACTCCTTTCTTCGGCATCGTGCCGACGGAAGGGGAATACCCGCTGGGCCACATCTACATGCCGGTCACCTTCGGAACTCCGGAGAACTACAGAACCGAGTTCCTAAGGTTCGAGGTGGCGAACTTCGACTGCGGGTACAACGCCATCATCGGGAGGCCGGGGCTGGCAAAATTCATGGCCATTCCGCACTATACATACATGATACTGAAGATGCCAGGACCGCAAGGAATCATAACTGTGCGCGCCGACTTCCAAGGCGCCGCAGAATGTTTCCGGGTGGTCCTCCAAGCAGCCCTCACCACCAAGCCATCAACGGTTCCTTTTACGCCGGCGAACTCTAAGCCTGAGGAAGACCTCGCCGTACCGGCAAACGAAGGTCAGGCCGCGACCTCTATGCGGCCGACTGAAGAAACCAAGCGGATCAACCTGGGGTTTTCTGATGAGCGCAAGACGGCCATCATCAGCTCCAGTTTGAATGACAAATAGGAAAGCGCGCTCGTCCGGTTCCTGCAAGATAACCGAGACGTATTCGCATGGCAACCTGCGGATATGCCGGGAGTCCCGAGAGAACTGGCCGAACACAAATTGAAGGTCTATCCTCAGGCGAGGCCGATCCGGCAAAAGCTACGTCGTTTCACGCCCGACAAGAGAGAGGCCATTCGTACCGAGTTAGCTCGCTTGGTCGCAGCTGGATTTATTAGAGAAGTATTGCACCCCGAGTGGTTAGCCAACCCTGTTCTTGTACTCAAAAAGAATAAAGTGGATTGGCGCATGTGCGTCGACTATACTGATCTCAACAAACACTGTCCGAAGGATCCCTTCGGGCTCCCGAGGATAGATCAAGTGGTGGATTCCACCGCTGGATGTTCTATGCTGTCTTTCTTAGATTGCTATTCCGGGTATCATCAGATTAGTTTGGCAAAAGAAGACGAGGAAAAAACGGCGTTCATCACTCCGTTTGGTGCTTTCTGTTATACCTCCATGCCGTTCGGCCTCAAAAACGCTGGAGCGACTTATCAGAGAGCCATTCAAACATGCTTAGCCGATCACTGGGGCAAGCGTGTGGAGGCTTACGTAGATGACGTGGTGATCAAAACAGAGAATCCGGAAAACTTCATCGAAGATTTACAGCTGGTTTTCAACAGCCTGAGAAGATATAGATGGAAGCTCAATCCTGAAAAATGTGTTTTCGGGGTACCAGCAGGAAAGTTGCTCGGATTTATCGTCAGCCACCGGGGAATCGAGGCTAATCCAGATAAGATTGAAGCTATCATGAAGATGGAAGCTCCTCGGTCACAAAAGAAGGTTCAGCGACTCACTGGATGTATGGCAGCTCTGAGCAGATTTATATCCAGACTGGGAGAGAAAGGTTTGCCATTTTACAAGCTACTCAAGAAGGTGGACAAGTTTCAGTGGACCTCAGAAGCACAAGAAGCTTTAGATGCACTGAAAAAATTCTTGACGACACCACCAGTATTGAAACCGCCCCGGCGAGCTACGCCGACTCAACCGGCTGAAGATTTGCTGCTGTATATCTCTTGCACGACTCACGTGGTAAGCACTACGTTGGTAGTCGAGCGAGTGGAAGAAGGGCGTGCCTATCCGGTACAACATCCTGTTTACTTCATCAGTGAAGTTCTAGGTCCCTCGAAGAAAAAATATCCTCAGGTTCAGAAGCTATTATATGCGGTACTTCTAACTGCCCGCAAGCTGCGTCACTACTTTGACGACCACAAAGTCATAGTAGTTACTGGTTTTCCAATAGGGGACATTCTTCACAACAAGGAAGCCATTGGCCGAATAGCCAAGTGGGCTTGCGAGTTGGGATCCCACGATATCGAGTTCCGACCTCGCACTGCCATCAAAACTCAAGCACTGGTTGATTTCATATCAGAGTGGACAGAACAGCAAGTTCCAGACAATCCAGAGACGACAGAAGTATGGCGAATGTATTTTGATGGTTCGCTGAAGCTGCAGGGAGCAGGAGCAGGGATTCTCTTCACTGCACCTGGAGGCGAACACCTCAAGTATGCTCTCCAGTTGCTATTCCCGGCCTCTAACAACGCAGCCGAGTATGAAGCCTTGATACACGGATTAAACATCGCCATATCACTGGGTGTCAAAAGATTGATGGTATATGGAGATTCTCTGGTAGTCATCAGCCAGATAAACAAAGAATGGGATTGTTCAAGTGATTCAATGGGAAAATACTGCGCTGTCGTCCGAAAGCTGGAAGATAAATTCGAGGGTCTGGAATTTCATCATGTAGAAAGAGATCGGAACACGGCAGCCGATGTACTGTCCAAGATCGAATCCGGTCGGACTCAGGTCCCACCCGGAGTCTTCGTGCAAGAAATCCTGCAGCCGAGTATCTCAATGGATCAAGCAGAAGAGTGCAACGTCATAGATCAACCCGAGTCAGACTCTGATGACTGGAGACGGCCGATTATTAAGTATATAAAGAATGAAGAAGAACCAGATGACAAGAACTCGGCAGAGCGTATTGCCAGACAATCGGCTCACTATACACTCATTGGGGAGGTATTATACAGGAGGGGCGCGTCAGGCGTCCTCATGAAATGCATTCTCCCGTCCACCGGGAAGCAACTTCTGAAGGAAGTCCATGCAGGGCAATGTGGAGTACATGCTGCATCCAGAACACTAGTCGGGAAGGTTTTCAGGTCAGGATTCTATTGGCCGACGGCGAAGGACGATGCAACCGAGTTAGTTCAGAGATGCGAAGCTTGCCAATACCTGTCAAAGCAACAGCACATGCCAGCGCAGCAGCTGCAGACCATACCAGTAACTTGGCCTTTCGCATGCTGGGGACTGGATATGATTGGACCTTTCAAGAAAGCTCAAGGAGGATATACCCATGTGTTGGTGGCAATTGACAAATTCACTAAATGGATAGAGTTTCAGCCCATTGCTTCTTTAACCTCTGCTAAAGCCGTGGAATTCATACAAAGCATAATATTTAGATTCGGGATACCAAACAGTATCATTACTAACTTGGGATCCAACTTCACCAGCTCAGAATTCTTTGACTTCTGCGAGCAAAAGAGCATTCAGATCAAGTACGCATCTGTAGCACATCCAAGAACCAACGGGCAGGTTGAGCGAGCCAACAGAATGATATTAGAGGCACTCAGGAAAAGGGTCTTCGATAAGAATGAAAAATTCGCAGAAAAATGGATAAGAGAGCTGCCTTATGTTGTTTGGAGCCTGAGAACCCAACCTAGCCGAGCCCTGCATGGAAACACTCCTTTCTTCATGGTCTATGGGTCGGAGGCAGTGCTGCCTGCCGATCTCAAGTTTGGGGCGCCAAGGTTGATTTTCGAAAGCATAGCAGAAGCCGAAGCCACCAGGCTGGAGGATATTGATGTACTTGAGGAAGAACGACTGAATGCAGTAATCCAATCAGCACGATACCAGCAGACTCTAAGGCGCTACCACGACAAAGCTGTGCGGCAACGTTTCTTTTCGATAGGAGACCTCGTCCTCCGCCGAATTCTAACGGGGGAGGGACGGCACAAGTTATCACCCTTATGGGAAGGGCCATTCATAGTAGCAGAGGTCACTCGGCCCGGATCATATCGCCTCACCCAGATGGATGGCACAGAAGTTGGGAACTCCTGGAACATAGAGCACCTCAGAAAGTTTTACCCCTAGCTGTATTTCAAAACAGCTGGAGCGACCATGTACTCTGTAAAATGGAAATACGTCATCAATAAAGAGAGATTTCAAAGATACTCGACTCGTTTACGGTTGACTTGCATTCTTACTTAATTCGGGGTGACCACTATGCCCTACAAACGGAGCAATCGACTTAAGTCGGCAACGACTTGAGGCGGTGCAACATGCTCACGCTTACTTAATTCGGGGTGACCACTATGCCCTACAAACGGAGCAATCGACTTAAGTCGGCAACGACTTGAGGCGGTGCAACATGCTCACGCTTACTTAATTCGGGGTGACCACTATGCCCTACAAACGGAGCAATCGACTTAAGTCGGCAACGACTTGAGGCGGTGCAACATGCTCACGCTTACTTAATTCGGGGTGACCACTATGCCCTACAAACGGAGCAATCGACTTAAGTCGGCAACGACTTAAGCCGGTGCAACATGCTCACGCCTACTCAAACCCAGGGCGACCACTATGCCCTACTAACGGAGTTATCGGCTAAAGTCATTGATGGCTTAAGCCGGTATAGCATACTCGCGCTTATGCAACTCAGGGGATGACTTCCATATCCCACAAACAAACTTCATAATTATCGTGCAGCATTACCACAAACTTGCGAACTAATAAATTCTGATACGATAAGAAAGTAATCATGACATTCGAACGATAAGTTGATATCCTCTAAATGAGTACTTGCTCATACTAACCGCACGCTCATGGCACGCAAAATGTTTCTCTATTTTCCAATATCTTTCTCAGGAACGACCGACGAAGAAGGGTGATTCGAAGAATCGGGGGCGGCATGCACGTCGGCCTTTATATCTTCAGGAACTACCACTCCGGGTCTCCTCATCAAGATTCGTCCCGCTCGAATAGCCTTGTCCATGGCTTTATCGCGCTGGGCTTTGAGAGTAGCAGCAGTCTCTTCGGCGACTTTAGCGGCCAGCTGAGCAGTTTCTAACTCCTGGGCAATGGATTTCTTGGAAACTCGAAGCTCTTTGATAGTGGCATCCTTCGCCAATATCAACTGCTTGAGGCGAGTCACTTCGCCCATGGATTCCTGCAGCTTACAACGTTGGAGGTCTAATTCTTCCATGGTGAAGCGATGACTCCTTTCCAAGATAGTCAGCGAATTGCTAGAATCACGATACAATCTATCCAGATTGTCGCGAGAAGCAGCGAGGATACGTTTTTCTTCCTGCAAACAAAAATCAACTCCTTCAGAATCCAAGCAAGTAAAAAGAGCATGATAAGGTGAAGCACGGTTTTGTAAGTTACCTTTTCAGAGTCAAGCCGAGCGTGAAGAGAAGAACTCAGAGCGTTGGCATCATCCAAAGCAGCGGAGACCTGATTCAGTTCAGTCTGGCTTTGAGAATACTTATCCTCGAAGTCAGCACACCGTTGAGCCATTTCAGCTTGATCTCGGGAATGTTTTTCCTCAAGGACTGCGATCTGCCGAGTCATTCCTATCAAGAGGTAATCAAACGAAGCGAGGTCAGAAAGTAAAACAATCCACGAGCAAGGGCAAGGAAGAAGAAGAAAGGGCACTAACCAGCATTAGTTGCCTCCAACTCGGATACACGACGATGAAGCAACACCGGATTCCAACGCTCAAGAGATGAAGCCACTTCTGGGATGGAAGCACCCTGCGATTTCAGCTGACTGGCCAATCCATCCACCAAAGCCTGATAAGAAGAGCGGATGAACATAATGACAACAATTCATGCAACATAAAGATTAAACTAAAGCACAGCACAGCACCTGGAGGTTGGAAAAGAGCGAAGGGATCCCCAAGTCAGGAGAAATCAGCTGGTAATCAGGTGCCAGACCACCACCCGAAGCAGCTTGCAGCAGACCAGCAGGAACGAGCTCAGTACATTCAACAGAGCCTAACGCCAGACCAGTGGGGATGCTGCCCTCTAAAGCGACCCCCTGATCCGGAGTTTGGGCCACCACCATACCACCAGAGTGCGGAGGTGAACCCGCATGAACGTCCATGGAAGTGCAGGAAGGAGACCTCGCTCGGACACCCTCGGGGGCTGGGTCAAAATTGGCACTGCCCACTTGAGCCGGATCATCCCCGGCAACACCCTCGGGGGCTGGGCAGTGGCTTACACTCTTCACCCGAGCTAAGCCTTCCCCGGCGACATCCTCGGGGGCTGGGCGCGTGTCAGTACCATTCAAGGGGTCCAAGCTCTCTGCCGTAACCACCTCTAAGGTTGACGGGCCTTCAGCTACTTCCATGGGACCAGGACAATCCAAATCAGCATCCCGACCCTCGAGATCATGCTCTAAGGTCGACGAGGCACGGGATGACCTCAACCCAGCATCGGGCACGGCAGCACAAATCTCTGTTGCATCAACATCCACAGGCTCTGACAACAAATTCTCCGGGACCATATCCTCTAGAGTTTGATCAAAGTTGGCCATGGACAGCTCTTGCAGACCAATAAGGGCAGACAAAGCAGGAGAAGGAACTCCACTACTTCCACCGCTAGCAATGAATTGCTGACTATTTTTCTGAGTTAAAGGAGCTTCATCTTCTTCCTCTTCATCCTCCACAGCGGCAACATAAGCAGCACTCCCACTGGGATCAGCAACAGCTTGGGCACACCCATTGGGATCAGCAACAGTTTGGGCACTGAAAGCTCTCTTGTGAGTTTTGGTGTTTGGATGACAACTCAATTAAAGGACTAACGAGTGTACTAAGTGTTGAACAGGTGCTTAAGGTAAAGCCTACAGGGTTCAACACAAGTGAACAAATGTGATGGTCCAAGAACTGGATTATGGATACATGATGGACATCACAAGTAAGATGGACATTGCATAAGTGAGACTCGGGTGCGTAGCTCGGAGACAACTGATCAAGCCAAGGACGGAGGCAAGAAAAGCTTTGAGGTACCAAGTGCACGGGAGAAGGTCAAGGAGGCTAAGGAACCCAAAGCCAAGGGTGAAGAAGAAGGCTTGCAAAGTCAAGGGTGATCGAGTTGAGAACAGCTACGGCACATCAAGGATCACTACATAAGAACGTGACTTACAGCCAATGAGGTAACAGCTACAGTTATGTGGTGTAAGTCATAAGGCTCAAGATCAAGCTCTAAGAAGGAGATCAAGGTCACTAGAAGGAGAACAAGTGTCAAAACCAGAACTGGAAGCAGCCCAAAAGAGCTAAGTTCACCTTAATCTTTAGTTTGGGTTGTTCCTATGTTTGGAGATGTTCTATGTGACCTTTGCAGGATGTTGGAGCTAAGAAATGTCAATCTAGATCAAGTCAAGCCGACTTGATGAGTCCAACATCAAAGCTCGAGCATGTGAAATGCTATAGATGTAATAATTAAGAAAAGGTATGTTTCTAGACTGAGTACATCAGTTTTGTGGACTAATATACTTGTCTAAGTGATAGAAACAGAAAGAAGAAGAAAAGGAAAGAGGTGCGAAAGGCTTGGCTATGTACAGCCAAGACTTAGTTCAGTCTAGCACACCGGACTGTCCGGTGGTGCACCGGACAGTGTCCGGTGGCGCACCGGACAGTGTCCGGTGCGCCAGGCTGAACTCTAGCGAACTGGCCGCTCTCGGGAATTCACCGGCGACGTACGGCTATAATTCACCGGACTGTCCGGTGTGCACCAGACTGTCCGGTGAGCCAACGGTCGGCCGGGCCAACGGTCGGCCGCGCGATCTGCGCGGGACACGTGGCCGAGCCAACGGCTAGATGGAGGCACCGGACTGTCCGGTGTGCACCGGACATGTCCGGTGCGCCAACGGCTCCAAGACTGCCAACGGTCGGCTTCGCCGTAGAAGGAAAGAAATCGGGCACCGGACAGTGTCCGGTGTGCACCGGACTGTCCGGTGCGCCACCCGACAGAAGGCAAGATTTGCCTTCCTGGATTGCTTCCAACGGCTCCTAGGCCCCTTGTGCCTATAAAAGGGACCCCTAGGCGCCTCCAGCAAAGCATAAGCGCAGCCAACAAGTGTAGACTTCACTGGAATCAATTCTCGCTCTCCCTCTTGTGTGTAACTCTATAGTTTGTGTAGAAGGCACAACTATAAGCCTTTAGAGAGAGGAGTAGTGCTGCTAAGAGCTAGAGCAAGGTCTTGAGCGTATCGTTACTCTGCCGGGGTGCTGCCAAGAAGTTTGTAAGCAGCCGCGGTTCTGTTGTAACCCCACTCAATAGTGAAAGGCTCTATCTGTCATACTGACAGATCTGAGCAAACGGAGGAAGGAGTTGAAATAGACTCCAAGCCCAGGTGTGGCTAACTCCAACGAGGACTAGGCAAGCATTTCAGGCTTGGCCGAACCTCGGGATAAACCCTTGCGTCTGTGTGCTCTGTTCTATCCTGACTCTCTGCCTTACTCGTTTTTATATCTCCACTTCAATACTTATCTGTGGTATAAGCTTGATTTGAAGTACAGGACAATTTGAGACAGGATCTTCCATTCCGCTGCAACCTACTCGAAGAGTCTTCTCACTCCACTGCGTACTAAGTCTTCGAGTAGAGTAAGAATTTCCAATTATAAAGTGATAATTTTTATTCGCCTATTCACCCCCCTCTAGGCGACATCCAGATCCTGTTCCCGGGCAAAGGGAACTTTCAATTGGTATCGGAGCTAGGCCTCTCCAGTGTGGGCTTAGCCGTCCGGAGATAACGATGTCGTCACAAGAGGTAACTGTAGAACTTCTTTTAGGCGATGGCTCTAATTACAAATCTTGGTCTGTCTCTATTTATAATGCTTTCATGAGTGTTGATCCTAATTTGAGACAGATCTTTAGGAGAAGTATTTTTCCATCTGATATTAGTAAAAATCCCTCTAATGATGAACTAAGATGTTTTTCTCTCAATCACCGTGCTTGCAGCATCTTAGTTGATTCTCTTTCTAGAGGTGCTTATTTTGCCATCATGAGTAGTGGTAATGATTTAATTGTTGATGCTCATGATTTATGGAATAGAATTAAAGTAAAATATTGTGTGGCAAATTGTACTGCTTCTACTCCCTATATTGCTTGTGATACTAACCTTTCAAAGGGAGAAGATCAAGAACGATGGGCACCCAACGATGAATCCACCTCGTCGACAGGTTTGTCTTCCACTAGTTATAAATGTCTTATTGCTAACAATGATGGTGGAGACGAAAGCGATGATGAGGAGGAATATGAGGATGATAGCGAGGATGAGTCTTCATCACCACAAGGTACATTTTCCTATACTGCTTCCACTAATAATAATGACAGGGAAAATAAGACCGGTGATGTGGAAGAAGAGGAGATTCGCCGGTTCTACACCCATCTCAACAAAGAAGACAAAGTGCTCTTGGTTAAGTTGTTGAGGAGGAACAAGGAACAAGGCGAGACGCTTCTCAGGCTAGAGGAGACTCTCATCAAAACCAACGACAGCCTGGAGAAGATGACCAAAGAACATGAGGAGCTAAAGTGCTCTCATGATAATTTGGTCCATCGGTATGAATCTATTTTATTTGAGCAAAGAAATAATCATGATGTACTATCTGATGTTGCTCAACTTAAAACTGAGAATTCTATGCTTAAGAGTCAAGTAGAAATGATAAATTTAGAAAAACTTGCTCTAAGTGAAAAATACGATATGCTATCTTATTCTCATAATGAATTAGTTGATGACCATATCATGCTTAATATTGCTCATGAGGTTGTAATTTCAAACTTAAATTCATGTGAACCCCATTCTCGCACGTGTGCGCATTTGAATTGTATATCATCATGTGCTAACCCCTGTTGCTCAAAAGAAAGCCAATCATTGATTGAGCAACAAGTTTTAGGGTCACAAAAGAAATTCTGTGGGAATAAGAAGCAACGACAACTGAGGAGAAGACGCTTAGCTCAACTCTCTCAAGATATCCACGGGCGCGTGGTGAAGAAGCTTGAGAAAGGAAAAACTGCAGCAAGTGTTAAGCTCAATAAGAAGAATGTTCCCAAAGCTATAAATGAAGAAATCAACATGAACGAGGAAAAAGGTAAAAATTCAATTAGTCATGTTGTTTGTACTAATCATCTCTCCATGTCCTTCAAGCACAAAAAGGGAAGAGGAAAAAGGAGGTGTTTCAAATGCAAGGAGATAGGCCACCTCATCGCATCCTGTCCGTACAAAGACAAGGATGAAGGGACAAGAAGTTGCTTTGGATGCAACAATAAGGACCACATTATCACTTCATGTCCGGTCATGAAGAATCAAGGATGTGCATCCTCCAAGATGACCCTCACCAAAGAAAATGACGAACATCAAGCGTCATGTCAGGTTGAGCGACGCTTCTGCTACAAATGTGGTGAGCAGGGTCATATATCAAAGGTATGTTATAAAGGTAAGATTCCTAAAGAAGTGAATGTGTGTCAATCTCATCCGCTTAGGAGACCCAAATCATACACTTGTGCTAGATCTATAATGAGATCACCTAGAACTAGCACAAAGGCCATTTGGGTACCAAAGGCACATTTAGATGATCATTATGGACCCATCCCGAGATGGGTACCAAACTATGCTAACTAGACCATGCAGGTGCCTTGAGATGGACTGGAGACCATGGGAGAGATTAAGACGGTTATCTAAAACTCTATGCTTAAGCTGTTAATTGTTTTGGTGTTTATTGACCCAAGGTTGAATTATTGTGAAACACTAATCCCATGTTCATCTCAAGTGAAATAAGGTGTATAGGTCATGAATCATTATTGGTGAATCAAGTAAAGGACCTTGATGAGAATCTACAACATGCTCTCTAAAGGACGGTACCCCGTGTATATTAAGTACATAATTGCAATTTAGTATTGCTCTTAAGTTGGCTTGTTGTGCTACCTGTCTTTTGAGTAGTTATGCTTTATGATTGCCTGTGTAAATGAATCATAATGATGTTTGCTTAATCATGACTGGTGCTATATAGGATATATCTTTTGAATCATTCATGGGTAGCTATTTCATTTGTTATATCCACAACGATTAACTCTCTTGGTGTATATGGATAAACCTGTAACTTTTTTTGCAAGTCATGCTATGTGCAATTATGACATTTTGTTTAGTCCATGTTCACATGATTACCCTAGTTTAGTATTGTGTGAATTTCAAATCCATGAGCTATGAGGTGCGTGAGCAAAAGGAGCCCTGAATTGGTGATAACAAGTGCTCTCATAAAGGCAAAGGTATGGAAAATGGAGCTATACAATTTCATTAAATATTCTTGAAATTCCATTCATTGTGACCATAGCTATGTTCGTGTCTTTCAATTGGTAATATCTTGGTTTAGGTAATTTATGCCTTTAAAATGTTGTTTCTTTTGTGCACCTAAGAAACCTTCTTAATCATGACATGCTTAGATATTTCGCTTTATATACATGATTGTGTTGATCTTCAATTGGTATATGCAATGATAGTTAAATATGAAGCATGTACAGGTTGAGTAAATGTTAGACTTCCTTGAGTATTGAATTGCCTTAGGTGCCACTGAGGCATGCATTGTTGAATTTAGTCAACCTTTCATTTAGCCTTAAATTGGTGTTAAGTGGTTTTACAATTGATATTCAAATTGGCATCCTTGTGTGATGAAAGTGATAGAGTATGCCTTGATCAAGGTATGTTGTGACCCCTTCAGTTCTAAGGAAGCTAGAATGTGCAAAGTGCAAGTCATTCAAATACTTGATGCACAACTTGGGGGGGGGGAGCACACATAACTTGTGTCCTTTGAGACTAACTGTTTCTTGAGCAATCTTGTATGGTCTCTAGGTGGAAAAGAGAAGATAAGCAAGAAATGGAGCAATCAGGACTTGGGTACCTCTGTAAGTCAAGAAATTGGTATCTCAAGTCGTGAGTAAGTGCATATTTTTAGATTGCTCATGATCTATAATATCTGGTGATAATAGATGCTTATTCTTAATATCATGGAGCTATGATAATAAATGAACTTTTGCAATTGGTATCTTTCAATTAGTAGCCGTGATAGTTTGCTTCAATTGACATCTTTTGATAATCATTAGAATAGAAGTTTCTTCTTGTGCCCAATACTATAACTTGTTCTAAGGTTGGTGTCTTAGCAACAAGAAAAAGTTAGGATAAAGAATGAGGCACAAGTGTGGAGAAGCTCTCGAGAGATTAAATACTTTCAAGATGGGAAGTACACTACAACATGGTAAAGGTACAAAAGGAAGTATTAATCTTTTTGCATATATGTATCTTACCTAAATGTTGATAGTGCATATGTTCAATAAGTAAGGGGGAGTTTTGGTAGTCATTTTTCCTCCTTAAACACCCTGCTGTCCCTTGACATCATCTTATGTTCTTGCTTAAGTATGGTTTTTGGTGTTTGATGTCAAAGGGGGAGAATTTGTGTATTAAAGCTTATCTCAACCTGAGAGGAAAGCTTATCCTAAGGGGTGATGTGTTAGTTTAAGCTTTGCTAGTGTGTTATTCATATGCTTCTTCTTGCAGTATTATATGTGTTGCATCATATGGACTAGTGCTTGTGCTGCTATGAATTAATTGGCATCTATTGTGTTCTTTCTGAAATAGATAGTCATGTGGTTAATGGTGCTTTAAGATTGTTTTAAATTAGTATTTTAGTTTAAATTGGTATTAGTTTGAATTGGTATCTTAATGATGAATAGTGGTAGGTTGATATTCCTGTGATATATCCACTAATTTGAATGGTGTTTAACTCTGATTATGCGCATTTGTGTGTTATAGCATCATGGTTTGAATCTTGACACATTGCATCCTAAAAAGTGCTAAGGTGTAGAAATGTTTCGAATTGCCTAAGTATGTGCAAATTGGCGTCTGAGGCCAAAATTAGGTTCTTGAAGTAAGCGCATATTTAGGGGGAGCATTCTAATTCAAAATTTGTGCTTCAAATCTTATTCTTATGTAAGCTTTAATTGTGTTGCCATCAATCACCAAAAAGGGGGAGATTGAAAGCTCTCTTGTGAGTTTTGGTGTTTGGATGACAACTCAATTAAAGGACTAACGAGTGTACTAAGTGTTGAACAGGTGCTTAAGGTAAAGCCTACAGGGTTCAACACAAGTGAACAAATGTGATGGTCCAAGAACTGGATTATGGATACATGATGGACATCACAAGTAAGATGGACATTGCATAAGTGAGACTCGGGTGCGTAGCTCGGAGACAACTGATCAAGCCAAGGACGGAGGCAAGAAAAGCTTTGAGGTACCAAGTGCACGGGAGAAGGTCAAGGAGGCTGAGGAACCCAAAGCCAAGGGTGAAGAAGAAGGCTTGCAAAGTCAAGGGTGATCGAGTTGAGAACAGCTACGGCACATCAAGGATCACTACATAAGAACGTGACTTACAGCCAATGAGGTAACAGCTACAGTTATGTGGTGTAAGTCATAAGGCTCAAGATCAAGCTCTAAGAAGGAGATCAAGGTCACTAGAAGGAGAACAAGTGTCAAAACCAGAACTGGAAGCAGCCCAAAAGAGCTAAGTTCACCTTAATCTTTAGTTTGGGTTGTTCCTATGTTTGGAGATGTTCTATGTGACCTTTGCAGGATGTTGGAGCTAAGAAATGTCAATCTAGATCAAGTCAAGCCGACTTGATGAGTCCAACATCAAAGCTCGAGCATGTGAAATGCTATAGATGTAATAATTAAGAAAAGGTATGTTTCTAGACTGAGTACATCGGTTTTGTGGACTAATATACTTGTCTAAGTGATAGAAACAGAAAGAAGAAGAAAAGGAAAGAGGTGCGAAAGGCTTGGCTATGTACAGCCAAGACTTAGTTCAGTCTGGCACACCGGACTGTCCGGTGGTGCACCGGACAGTGTCCGGTGGCGCACCGGACAGTGTCCGGTGTGCCAGGCTGAACTCTAGCGAACTGGCCGCTCTCGGGAATTCACCGGCGACGTACGGCTATAATTCACCGGACTGTCCGGTGTGCACCGGACTGTCCGGTGAGCCAACGGTCGGCCGGGCCAACGGTCGGCCGCGCGATCTGCGCGGGACACGTGGCCGAGCCAACGGCTAGATGGAGGCACCGGACTGTCCGGTGTGCACCGAACATGTCCGGTGCGCCAACAGCTCCAAGACTGCCAACGGTCGGCTTCGCCGTAGAAGGAAAGAAATCGGGCACCGGACAGTGTCCGGTGTGCACCGGACTGTCCGGTGCGCCACCCGACAGAAGGCAAGATTTGCCTTCCTGGATTGCTTCCAACGGCTCCTAGGCCCCTTGTGCCTATAAAAGGGACCCCTAGGCGCCTCCAGCAAAGCATAAGCGCAGCCAACAAGTGTAGACTTCACTGGAATCAATTCTCGCTCTCCCTCTTGTGTGTAACTCTATAGTTTGTGTAGAAGGCACAGCTATAAGCCTTTAGAGAGAGGAGTAGTGCTGCTAAGAGCTAGAGCAAGGTCTTGAGCGTATCGTTACTCTGCCGGGGTGCTGCCAAGAAGTTTGTAAGCAGCCGCGGTTCTGTTGTAACCCCACTCAATAGTGAAAGGCTCTATCTGTCATACTGACAGATCTGAGCAAACGGAGGAAGGAGTTGAAATAGACTCCAAGCCCAGGTGTGGCTAACTCCAACGAGGACTAGGCAAGCATTTCAGGCTTGGCCGAACCTCGGGATAAACCCTTGCGTCTGTGTGCTCTGTTCTATCCTGACTCTCTGCCTTACTCGTTTTTATATCTCCACTTCAATACTTATCTGTGGTATAAGCTTGATTTGAAGTGCAGGACAATTTGAGACAGGATCTTCCATTCCGCTGCAACCTACTCGAAGAGTCTTCTCACTCCATTGCGTACTAAGTCTTCGAGTAGAGTAAGAATTTCCAATTATAAAGTGATAATTTTTATTCGCCTATTCACCCCCCCTCTAGGCGACATCCAGATCCTGTTCCCGGGCAAAGGGAACTTTCAGGCACACCCATCGGGATCAGTGTCAGTAAGACCGATTACAGGCACTTCTTCAGCAGCAGGAGCTAAAGTGCCGGCGTCCTCATCAAAACTGGATACTCGCCGGAGGCGTCTTCTCTTTTTCTTTTGCTCATCAGCAGAAGGCTCGGGCTGACTGGTTCGGCTAGGGCGCCTCGGACGAGTGCTGACAGGTTTCGGGACATCCAAAGTTGTATCAACCTCTGGAAGGGGCACCACTGCCAAGGTACCATCAGGAGCAGCATCGGACGAATCCTCAGCTAATAGATCAAGCATGTCATTTATGTCAGCATCACTGGGGTTCAGAGGCACTTCAAAATAAACCTGCCGTTCATCATCAGGAATCGCCCCGAGTGAAGCAACAAAAGTACTGACTTCCTCAGCAGAGGGTCGCACTCTAAGGCCCAAATTGCTGTCAATCACAGGCGGATTTGACACAAAAAGGGTGAAAGCTTTGGGAGGAGGTAGGTTCCAAGCCGAGTATGCCACTGGAGCACCAACATTCGAAACTTTACCCCTGAGGATCATTTCAAGTCGGCTTACCAAGTCAACAGAAGGAATTCTCTTATTGGTAACCCGAGTTGAATCGGCCAACCCTCGATACAAATATGCTGGATAGGCCCTGTCTTTCAGTGGCTGAATGTTCTTGAAAACAAAATCAGTGACCACAGCTTCGGCAGTCAGACCTCTTTCTTTCAGTAATCCGACTTCAGTAAGCAACACGCCTGCTTCGGCAACTTCTTGATCTGTAGGAGACTCAGTCTAACTCGGAGTACGAACGTCTGGCTGTCTTCCCGACCGGGAGGGGAGAGAATTTCCATAATTGTCAACTATAAACCACTCCAGATGCCACCCTTTAATGCTATCTTTGAGGGGAATCTCAAGATACTCGGTCTTCCGCCCACGGCGCATCTCCAAACTAGCACCTCCGACCAGCTGATGTTGCCCCCCGGCCATCCCAGGGCGACAATGATACAGATACTTCCATAAACCAAAATGCGGCAGCACACCGAGGTAGGCTTCGCATAGGTGGACGAAGATGGAGATTTGGAGAATGGAATTAGGGTTCAAATGGGTCAAGTTGATATGATAAAAGTCAAGAAGGCCACGGAAAAAAGGAGAGATTGGAAGGCCGAGGCCGCGGAGAAGAAAGGGAGCATAAACTACTGACTCATGGGTATCTTCGGTTGGGACAGTAGTCCCATGGCAAATCCGCCAAGAACAGAGTTCCCGCGGAGGAAGAACCCCGATGGAGACAAGACGGAGAAGCTCAGCTTTGGAAATAACGGACATGTGGTTACCTGCGAAAGGTAACTGACTGTTGGGGTCGATTGCGGGGATCACCGCAGCAGACGAGTTCACAGTTTTCCTCTTGGGCGCCATCTTGCTTCTCACTGGCGAACAGAGTAGGAGGCGAGTGGCAGAGAAAATTCAGATGCGGGAATGCAAGAACTAAGACACGGAAAGCAAAGGCGGCTAAAAGCGCAACTCTTATGGGATATTCTTGAGCCAGATACCCTTTCAAAAAGTGCCCAGTCATCACCCGACAGTTACTTCCAAAATCCCAGCATGCCATGTGGACATCTAAACAGTTATTTCCAAGAAAGCCGACGTGCCACTTCATCGCTTGGTTATTATCCTCAAAATAACTCGTGCGGCCGGCTATCACTCGGCGTTGCTTCTAAAACGCCGACCTTGTATTCTATCGCTCGGCATTACTTCTAAAATGCCGACGCCGACCTTCAATCACTCGGCGTTGCTTCTAAAACGCCGACCTCGTGTCCAAATCGCTTGGCATTACTTCTAAAATGCCGACGCCGACCTTCTATCACTCGGCGTTGCTTCTAAAACGCCGACCTCGTGTCCAAATCGCTTGGCATTACTTCTAAAATGCCGACGCCGACCTTCTATCACTCGGCGCTGCCTTTAAAACGCCGACCTCGTGTTCAAATCGCCTGGCATTACTTCTAAAATGCCGGTGTCGACCATTAAACACTCGGCGTTGCCTCTAAAACGCCGAACTCGTATTCTATCGCTCGGCATTACTTCTAAAATGCCGACGCCGACCTTCAATCATCCGGCGTTGTTTCTAAAACGCAGACCTCGTGTCCAAATCACTTGGCATTACTTCTAAAATGCCGACGTCGACCTTTAAACACTCGGCGTTGCCTCTAAAACGCCGAACTCGTATTCTATCGCCCGACATTACTTCTAAAATGCCGACACCGACTTTCAATAACTCGGCGTTGCTTCTAAAACGCCGACCTCGTGTCCAAATCGCTTGGCATTACTTCTAAAAATGCCGACGCTGACCTTCTATCACTCGGCGTTGCCTCCAAAACGCTAAACTCGTATTCTATCGCTCGGCATTACTTCTAAAATGCCGATGTTGATCTTCACTGACTCGGCGTCGCCTCTAAAACATCGGTTTCGTGTTCGATTGCTCGGTGTTACTTCTAAAACGCTGATGTCAACCTTCACATCGCTCGGCGTTGTTTCTACTATATCAAAAGAATCAGTTCAGCATTCAGAAAAAAGCAACGCCGAGTCATCGAAAAGGGGGGTCAACGACGGTTCTTCATTAAGGGGAAGTTAATAAGTTTACAAACCAACTCTTCGCGAGTTGGTGCTTCCCTACTTCTACTCTGCATTACTACTACTACTAAACTACACTATACTACTCTACATTACTACTACATTATTTTAACTACATTATACTAATATCTAAAGACCAGTGGCGTTTAGCCACTGGCCTTGCCGCTGCTGCCCTTGCCGCCGCCGCCTCTGGTGCTGCCCGTGCTGCTGCCGCCTCTGGTGCTGCCCTTGCCGCCGCTGCCTCCGCCGCCGTTGCCGCCATCACCGTCTCCGTCGCCACCGTCGTCGTCGTCGCCGTCGTCGTCGTCATCATCTTCGTTCTCGCCGCCGTCCGAGTCCTCCTCATCCGAGGAGAACTCAGACTCATCCGAGCCCTCGAGCCCGGAGCGCTCGACGGCCCGGATGTACGTCCAGACCTCCGCCGCAAGCCCCTGGGAGTCGTCTGAGTCATCAGACGACTCTCGCAGGGGGATGGGAGCCGGAGATCCCTCGGACTCAGAGGGGAACTCCTCCTCTGAGTATTCCGAGTCACCAAACTCCTCCGATGGAGGAGTCGGCTCACGCTTGCGCTTGTTGTTCTTGCCCATGGTGGAAGCTTTGGGAGAGAAGAAAGGGAAGAAGCAGAGAACAGCAAAGGATGCGAAAAAACCAGAGGAGCAAGGGCGTTATTTATAGAAAGGAAAGGCAACCGCTCACTTCCAACCGCGGTCACTGAACAGTCGCAAAGCATTCAATAAGCACTCCCACCCATCTGAAGACACGTCAGACGACGGACGCCGTTTCATGCAGCACCACACCCATTGGGACTCCAGTCAACAGCGCAAAGGATATGATTACACTAGCCGTCCCATCACATTACTACTCAGAAGTAGCCGGCTAAAACACTCAGCGTACCAAGCCGTCCCTTGCCCACACCCATTGGGGGGGGACGCCCAGGAATTATCAGTATATTTTTCAAAACGGTCACATCCGTGCAGGGCATGCAGTAAATACCTCAAGACAAAAATGAGATATCAGTAAGGATCAGAGGAAGGCCAAATATAGCCAGCAAAGTACAAGATATGACCGACAGAAGCGATGTGAGGACTAGACACAGAACGTCCATCAAACGTCCAATCAAGTTGCAGAAGCAAATAAATTGCATTACCTAGCAAGATATGGACGGATTGCAAACTCGGCTGCTAAAGACAAAATATATGCTGACCTCTGCAGCAAAATTTTGATGACATAATGCTGACCTCCAAAGCATAATGCGAATAACTTCATGCAAATTCTTTCAAAAGGAAGACCTTCGAATGGATTATCCTTAAAAAATCCATTTGAAGGTCGGGGGCTACACCCATTGGGTGCACCTCCGGTGCACCCCATGGAGTATCATTCTAAACCGATATAGCGCCGACTTCTAAGGCGTGGGACAAGATTGAAAAGATCAATCCTCAACCGAGATGCAGGAGCGCGAATGGAGATAATCTTTGGAGAAGACCTTCGAGTAGATTATCTTCTAAAATCTACTCAAAGGTCGGGGGCTACACCCATTGGGTGCACACCCAATGAAATCCAGAATCTTACAATCCAAAATGCCGACCTCTAAGGCACAGGCACAAAACTAAACTTTGGTCGAACGAGTGATCAGAGCAAGAGAAGATAGCAGGGAGTCATTTTTGGACCTTGGATCTTTGAGTTGATTACCTCTAAATCAACCCAAAGATCGGGGGCTTGTGGGGGATAGATATCCCCTGGGTCCACTAAAGAAGTAAAAGGCCTCACGAAAGGCCCAAGGGCCCAATAATTCGTAAGGTCATTCTCTCGTGGGCCTAGGGAAAGACAACCGACAAAGAAGAGAAGACGTGAGACTGGATTGGTGCAAACCCGGACGGCCCACGACGTCGAACGAATAAATCGCAACAGAGACCCGACTTTCCCGCGCTGAAGCCCCCATGCAGCGGAGCCATGCGAGGATAAGTCGGCGAGGGTTACGTAGGGATAAACTCAGGAAGTTCACTATCTTTTAGCTACTTGTTGTTATCATATCCACATGTACTGCCCCACGGTCGAGTATATAAGGCCTAGGGGGCACCCCTTCAGAACGATCGACCCTATTTTACTTAGCCACCCACGTAAACTCTCTGCGCCCTCAATCCAGAAAGTCCTCTTGTAACCACGCTCATATACTCACCAGGACGTAGGGTGTTACGCACTTCTAAGCGGCCCGAACCTGCAAATCTTGTCCATTGTCCCTCGTGCGATCGGCACGAACCATTTTGCTACAGTTGTCGACACCGTCCTACTCCTAAAAACATCTTGAGGGGCAACCCCGGGTGTGCGGTCGGACCCAAAACACCGACACCCCCCCTCTAGGCGACTTTCAATTGGTATCGGAGCAGGTTCTTCATTAGAGCCTAACCGCTCGAAGTGATGTCGGGAGATCACGCCAAGAAGGAGATGGAGACCGGCGAAAAGCCCACTACAAGCCACGGGAGCACTTCATCGGAAGAGTCCCGCACCAAGAGGAAGGAGAAGAAGAAGAGCTCCTCCAACAAAGGGAAGGAGAAGAAATCTTCTTCTCACCACAAAGAGAAGAAGGAGAGATCTTCCTCTCACAAGCCACATCGGAGTGGGGACAAGCACAAGAGGATGAGGAAAGTGGTCTACTACGAGACCGACACTTCATCAACATCGACCTCCGACTCCGATGCGCCCTCCGTAACTTCTAAACGCCAAGAGCGTAAGAAGTTTAGTAAGATCCCCTTACACTATCCTCGTACATCTAGACATACTCCATTACTTTCCGTTCCATTAGGCAAACCGCCAACCTTTGACGGTGAAGATTATGCTAGGTGGAGTGATTTAATGAAATTTCATCTAACCTCACTCCACAAAAGTATTTGGAATGTTGTTGAGTTTGGAGCACAGGTACCATCCGTAGGGGATGAGGATTATGATGAGGACGAGGTGGCCCAAATTGAGCACTTCAACTCTCAAGCTACAACCATACTCATCGCCTCTCTAAGCAAGGAAGAATACAACAAGGTGCAAGGGTTAAAGAATGCAAAGGAGATTTGGGACCTCCTCAAGACCGCGCATGAGGGTGATGAACTAACAAAGATCACCAAGCGGGAGACGATCGAGGGGGAGCTCGGTCGCTTTCGACTTCGCCAAGGGGAAGAGCCACAAGACATGTACAACCGGCTCAAGACTTTGGTAAACCAAGTGCGCAACCTCGGGAGCAAGAAGTGGGATGACCACGAGGTGGTTAAGGTTATTCTTAGATCACTCATTTTCCTTAACCCCACTCAAGTTCAATTAATTCGTGGTAATCCTAGATATACTCAAATGACCCCCGAGGAAGTTATCGGGAATTTTGTGAGCTTTGAATGCATGATTAAAGGCTCAAAGAAGATCAACGAGCTTGACGAACCCTCCACGTCCGAGGCGCAACCGGTGGCATTTAAGGCAACGGAGGAGAAGAAGGAGGAGTCTACACCGAGTAGACAACCAATTGACGCCTCCAAGCTCGACAATGAGGAGATGGCTTTAATCATCAAAAGCTTTCGCCAAATCCTCAAGCAACGGAAGGGGAAGGACTACAAACCCCGCTCCAAGAAAGTGTGCTACAAATGTGGTAAGCCCGGTCATTTCATTGCAAAATGTCCTATATCTAGTGACAGTGACAGGGGTGACGACAAGAAGGGAAAGAGGAGAGAAAAGAAGAAGTACTACAAGAAGAAGGGCGGCGATGCCCATGTTTGCCGGGAATGGGATTCCGACGAGAGCTCCACCGAGTCCTCTTCCGACGAGGACGCCGCCAACATCGCCGTCACCAAGGGACTCCTCTTCCCCAACGTCGGCCACAAGTGCCTCATGGCAAAGGACGACAAAAGGAAGAAGGTTAAATCTAAATCCTCCACTAAATATGAATCCTCTAGTGATGATAATGCTAGTGATGAGGAGAATAATTTGCGTACTCTTTTTGCCGACCTAAACATGCAACAAAAGGAAAAATTAAATGAATTGATTAGTGCTATTCATGAGAAGGATGATCTCTTGGACTCTCAAGAGGACTTCCTTATTAAGGAAAACAAAAAGCATGTTAAGGTAAAAAATGCTTATGCTCTACAAGTTGAAAAATGTGAAAAATTGTCTAGTGAGCTAAGCACTTGCCATGAGACTATAGACAGCCTTAGAAATGAAAATGCTAGATTAATTGCTAAGGTTGATTCTCATGTTTGTGATGCTCAAATTCCCAATCTTAGAAATGATAATGATGATTTGCTTGCTAAGATTAAGGAATTGAATGATTCTCTTGCTAGCCTTAAAGTAGAAAATGAAAAATTGATTGCTAAGGCTAAAGATTTTGATGTTTGCACTACTATTTCCGACCTTAGAACTAAGAATGATATGTTGCATGCTAAGGTTGTAGAATTAAAATCTTGCAAACCCTCTACATCTACCGTTGAGCACACTTCTATTTGTACTAGATGTAGAGATGTTGATATCAATGCTATTCATGATCACATGACTTTAATTAAACAACAAAATGATCATATAGCAATATTAGATGCTAAAATTGCCGAGCATAACTTGGAAAATGAAAAGTTTAAATTTGCTAGAAGTATGCTCTATAATGGGAGACGCCCTGGCATCAAGGATGGCATTGGCTTCCAAAGGGGAGACAATGTCAAACTTAATGCCCCTCCTAAAAACCTGTCTAACTTTGTTAAGGGCAAGGCTCCCATGCCTCAGGATAACGAGGGTTACATTTTGTACCCTGCCGGTTATCCCGAGAGCAAAATTAAGAAAGTTCATTCTAGGAAGTCTCACTCTGGCCCTAACCATGCTTTTATATATAAGGGTGAGACATCTAGCTCTAGGCAACCAACCCGTGCTAAGTTGCCTAGTAAGAAAACTCCTAATGCATCAAATGATCATGACATTTCGTTTAAGACTTTTGATGCATCTTATGTGCTTACTAACAAATCCGGCAAGGTAGTTGCCAAGTTTGTTGGGGGCAAACACAAGGGGTCAAAGACTTGTGTTTGGGTACCCAAAGTTCTTGTATCTAATGCCAAAGGACCCAAAACCGTTTGGGTACCTAAAGTCAAGAACTAAACTTGTTTTGTAGGTTTATGCATCCGGGGGCTCAAGTTGGATACTCGACAGCGGGTGCACAAACCACATGACAGGGGAGAAGAATATGTTCTCCTCATATGAGAAAAACAAAGATCCCCAACGAGCTATCACATTCGGGGATGGAAATCAAGGTTTGGTCAAAGGATTGGGTAAAATTGCTATATCACCTGACCTTACTATTTCCAATGTTTTTCTTGTAGATTCTTTAGATTACAATTTGCTTTCCGTATCCCAATTATGTCAAATGGGCTACAACTGTCTATTTACTGATGTAGGTGTTACTGTCTTTAGAAGAAGTGATGATTCAATAGCATTTAAGGGAGTGTTAGAGGGTCAGCTATACTTGGTAGATTTTGATAGAGCTGAACTCGACACTTGCTTGGTTGCTAAGACTAACTTGGGGTGGCTCTGGCACCGCCGACTAGCCCATGTTGGAATGAAGAATCTTCATAAGCTTCTAAAGGGGGAACACATTTTAGGACTAACCAATGTTCATTTTGAGAAAGACAGGATTTGTAGCGCATGCCAGACCGGGAAGCAAGTTGGCACTCATCATCCACACAAGAACATCATGACTAGTGACAGGCCACTGGAGCTCCTACACATGGATTTATTCGGCCCGATCGCTTACATAAGCATCGGCGGGAGTAAGTACTGTCTAGTTATTGTGGATGATTATTCTCGCTTCACTTGGGTATTCTTTTTACAGGAAAAATCTCAAACCCAAGAGACCTTAAAGGGATGCTTGAGACGGGCTCAAAATGAGTTTGGCTTAAGGATCAAGAAAATAAGAAGCGACAACGGGACGGAGTTCAAGAACTCTCAAATCGAAGGTTTCCTTGAGGAGGAGGAGGGCATCAAGCATGAGTTCTCTTCTCCCTACACACCTCAACAAAATGGTGTAGTGGAGAGGAAGAATCGAACTCTATTGGACATGGCAAGGACCATGCTTGATGAGTACAAGACTTCGGATCGGTTTTGGGCCGAGGCGGTCAACACCGCCTGCTACGCCATCAACCGGTTATATCTTCACCAAATCCTCAAGAAGACATCCTATGAACTCCTAACCGGTAAAAAGCCCAATATTTCATATTTTAGAGTTTTTGGTAGCAAATGCTTTATTCTTGTTAAGAGAGGTAGAAAATCCAAATTTGCTCCTAAAACTGTAGAAGGCTTTTTACTAGGATATGATTCAAACACAAGGGCATATAGAGTCTTTAACAAGTCCTCAGGACTAGTTGAAGTTTCTTGTGACGTTGTGTTTGATGAAACTAACGGCTCTCAAGTAGAGCAAGTTGATCTTGATGAGATAGGTGAAGAACAGGCTCCATGCATCGCGCTAAGGAACATGTCCATTGGGGATGTGTGTCCTAAGGAATCCGAAGAGCCTCCACATACACAAGATCAACCATCCTCGTCCACAAAAGCATCTCCGCCAACCCAAAATGAGGACGAGGCTCAAGTTGATGAAGGAGAAGATCAAAGAGATGAGCCCCCTCAAGATGACGGCAATGATCAAGGGGGAGATGCAAATGATGAAGACAAGGAGGATGAACAACCAAGGCCGCCACACCCAAGAGTCCACCAAGCAATCCAACGAGATCACCCCGTCGACACCATCCTCGGCGACATTCATAAGGGGGTAACTACTAGATCTCGTGTTGCACATTTTTGTGAACATTACTCGTTTGTTTCCTCTATTGAGCCACACAGGGTAGAGGAAGCACTACAAGATTCGGATTGGGTGGTGGCGATGCAAGAGGAGCTCAACAACTTCACTAGAAATGAGGTATGGCATTTAGTTCCACGTCCTAATCAAAATGTTGTAGGAACCAAATGGGTTTTCCGCAACAAGCAAGATGAGCATGGTGTGGTGACAAGGAACAAAGCACGACTTGTGGCCAAGGGATACTCCCAAGTCGAAGGTTTGGATTTCGGTGAAACTTATGCACCCGTAGCTAGGCTTGAGTCAATTCGCATATTATTGGCCTATGCTACTTACCATGGCTTTAAGCTTTATCAAATGGATGTGAAAAGTGCCTTCCTCAATGGACCAATCAAGGAAGAGGTCTATGTTGAGCAACCTCCCGGCTTTGAAGATAGTGAGTATCCTAACCATGTCTATAGGCTCTCTAAGGCGCTTTATGGGCTAAAGCAAGCCCCAAGAGCATGGTATGAATGCCTTAGAGATTTCCTTATTGCTAATGGCTTCAAAGTCAGCAAGGCCGATCCTACTTTGTTCACTAAAACTCTTGACAATGATTTGTTCGTATGCCAAATTTATGTTGATGATATTATATTTGGGTCTACTAACGAATCTACATGTGAAGAATTTAGTAGGATCATGACACAGAAATTCGAGATGTCTATGATGGGGGAGTTGAAGTATTTTCTAGGATTTCAAGTCAAGCAACTCCAAGAGGGCACCTTCATTAGCCAAACGAAGTATACTCAAGACATCCTAAGCAAGTTTGGAATGAAGGATGCCAAGCCCATCAAGACACCCATGGGAACTAATGGGCATCTCGACCTCGACACGGGAGGTAAATCCGTCGATCAAAAGGTATGCCGGTCGATGATAGGGTCATTACTCTATTTATGTGCATCTCGACCTGACATTATGCTTTCCGTTTGCATGTGTGCAAGATTCCAATCCGACCCTAAGGAATCCCACCTTACGGCCGTAAAACGAATCTTGAGATATTTGGCTTATACTCCTAAGTTTGGCCTTTGGTACCCTTGGGGATCCACATTTGATTTGATTGGTTATTCGGATGCCGATTGGGCGGGGTGTAAGATTAATAGAAAGAGCACATCGGGGACTTGCCAGTTCTTGGGAAGATCCTTGGTGTCATGGGCTTCAAAGAAGCAAAATTCGGTCGCTCTCTCAACCGCCGAAGCCGAGTACATTGCCGCAGGACATTGTTGCGCGCAATTGCTTTGGATGAGGCAAACCCTGCGGGACTACGGTTACAAATTAACCAAAGTCCCTTTGCTATGTGATAATGAGAGTGCAATCAAAATGGCCGACAATCCCGTCGAGCATAGCCGCACTAAGCACATAGCCATTCGGTATCATTTTCTTAGGGATCACCAACAAAAGGGAGATATCGAGATTGCATACATTAATACTAAAGATCAATTAGCCAATATCTTTACCAAGCCACTTGATGAACAATCTTTTACCAAACTTAGGCATGAGCTCAATATTCTTGATTCTAGAAATTTCTTTTGCTAACTTCCACACATAGCTCATAAATATACCTTTGATCATGTCTCTTTTATATATGCTATGACTAATGTGTTTTCAAGTCTATTTCAAACCAAGTCATAGGTGTATTGAAAGGGAATTGGAGTCTTCGGCGAAGACAAAGGCTTCCACTCCACTCCACAACTCATCATTCGCCGTCACTCCGAGCATCTCTTTCCATCTTTGGTATAATCTTCACTCTTTTAGTTATGACCAAAGGAAGGGAAAGTAATTTGAAGGGCTCTAATGACTCCGTTTTTGGCGACTCATGCCAAAGGGGGAGAAAGTATTAGCCCAAAGCAAAAGGACCGTACCACCACCTATTTCAAAAACTTAGTGTTCTCCAAGAGTATTTTTCAATTGGTATCTTATTGAGTTCAAAAGGGGGAGAAAGTAGTATTTCAATTTGAATCATCAAAACCCTCTTGAACACTAAGAGGATGATTTCATTTAGGGGGAGTTTTGTTTAGTCAAAGGAAAAGCATTTGAAACAGGGGGAGAAAATTTCAAAACTTGAAAATGCTTTGCAAACTCTTATTCATTTACCCTTAACTACTTGCAAAAGAACTTTGAAAAGATTTACAAAAGATTTTTGCAAAAACAAAACATGTGGTGCAAGCGTGGTCCAAAATGTTAAAAATGAAGAAACAATCCATGCATATCTTGTAAGTATTTATATTGGCTTAATTCCAAGCAACCTTTGCACTTATATTATGCAAACTAGTTCAATTATGCACTTCTATATTTGCTTTGGTTTGTGTTGGCATCAATCACCAAAAAGGGGGAGATTGAAAGGGAATTAGGCTTACACCTAGTTCCTATATAATTTTGGTGGTTGAATTGCCCAACACAAATCTTTGGACTAACTAGTTTGTTCTAGTGTATAAGTTATACAGGTGCAAAAGGTTCACATTTAGCCAATAAAAAGACCAAGTTTTGGATTCAACAAAGGAGCAAAGAGGCAACCGAAGGCACCTCTGGTCTGGGGGCACCGGACTATCCGGTGTACACCGGACAGTGTCCGGTGCACCAGAGGACTCCAACTCGAACTCGCTACCTTCGGGAATTTCTCAGGCCGACGCGCTATAATTCACCGGACTGTCCGGTGTTCACCGGACAGTGTCCGGTGCTCCAAGGAAGCGCGGCCTCCGGAACTCGCCAGCCTCGGGAACGCGCAGCAGCCACTCCGCTATAATTCACCGGACATGTCCGATGTGCACCGGACTGTCCGGTGCATCCTCGGAGCAACGGCTATTTCGGCGCCAACGGCTACCTGCGATGCATTTAATGCGCGCGCAGCGCGCGCAGAAGGCAGGTGCGCCCATACTGGCGCACCGGACATGGAACAGTACATGTCCGGTGTGCACCGGACATCCAGGCGGGCCCACAAGTCAGGAGCTCCAACGGTCAGAATCCAACGGCTTTGGTGACGTGGCTGGGGCACCGGACATGTCCAGTGTGCACCGGACTGTCCGGTGCGCCATCGAACAGACAGCCTCCACCAACGGTCAAGTTTGGTGGTTGGGGCTATAAATACCCCAACCACCCCCACATTCATTGCATCCAAGTTTTCCAGCTTCCAACCACTATACAAGAGCTAGCATTCATTGCAAAGCACACCAAAAGAGATCAAATCCTCTCCCAACTCCACACAAAGCATTAGTGATTAGAGAGAGTGATTTGTAGTGTTCATTTGAGCTCTTGCGCTTGGATCGCTTCTTTTCTTTCGCATTCTTTCTTGTGATCAAACACTCACTTGTAATTGAGGCAAGAGGCACCAATCGTGTGGTGGCCCTTGCGGGAAGCTTGATTCCCAAGTGATTTGAGAAGAGAAGCTCACTCGGTCCAAGGGACCGTTTGAGAGAGGGAAGGGTTGAAAGAGACCCGGCCTTTGTGGCCTCCTCAACGGGGAGTAGGTTTGAGAGAACCGAACCTCGGTAAAATAAATCCGCGTGTCTCACTTTATTATTTGCTTGCGATTTGTTTTGCGCCCTCTCTCGCGGACTCGATTATATTTCTAACGCTAACCCGGCTTGTAGTTGTGATTAACTTTGTAAATTTCAGTTTCGCCCTATTCACCCCCCCTCTAGGCGACTTTCAGAAGGGTTTTCTTACGGTGGCAGCGACATCGCTCAACAACATGTACATATGTTTTGGTATGACGAGAGAATGTAAAGGGCGCTCGAGCCCTCCAATAACTCGTAATGGCCCACCAATTTAATTTGAAATAGATTAACTCCGTAAATAATAGCAATTGTTGGAGGTCCACATTTTTAAACTCACAACAGGTGTTTACAAACTTGCTAAATTCAATTTTAAGGAGCTATATTTTACATAACTACTGGAGTTGCTCTAAGGTAGTTATTAACTCGATGTCTAACCAAGAGTTAGCTAGCATATTAATTACTCCTATTAGGATCCACCCTTATAATTTTTAACTGGTAATTATTAGTCAGGTGAATCCAATCCTGCCTAGTTGATGCTTGTGTGGGTCCTATTTGATTTTGCAGATGGGAGGGCTTAATGTCTGTCCATGTTTGATGACCAAAAATCTTATTGTGGGATTGCCTAGAGTAGGGTTCGGTAGGCATCGATAAAAATAAACTAATGACTAATGCAAGACAAGGATTTAGATATGTTCATATCATTGGATAGTGTAATATCATATGTCACGTGTGTTAGATTAGCTTGTTTTTGATTGTTGATTATGATCTCTTATAAGAGGAGTACCCTCGTTTCTCTTTATATAGTCTAGAAAATAGGCACATGGTTCCAATCATAGTCGGGTAAGACAAAGGAGTCCTGATCCTATTATACAAAGATTGCCCTTATTTTATTTAACTAGGTCGTTTTTCTTGATGTTGAAGTCGTGCCATTTATTTCATGTCTTTCCAGTAATATATGGGTTGGTCTATATTCTTGCTAGATAGTCAACTATATGAAAACCCCTTAGGATCTTGATCTATGAAGCGACAAGCTATCTATGGTTAAACTTTAAAGCCTTCTTAAATCTCTAAGTTATTGTCAAGTAGATACAAATAGTGTGTAAGTACTCTTCTCAAGAGTATCCATGATGTGGTATTGAATATTTTTTTTCAAATGGTGTGCGCTTTCTTGCAAAGTGCACCCAATAGGTGTAGTCCTCGAGCCTCATGTCATTTAGCATGAAGAGTTTAAGGGTTCTTTCGCAATATCATAACCTTTATAAGTCCTTTTAAAAATTAAATGCATCCACTAAGGACACATGTCTTGATGCCTCAAGCATAAAACCGAGTATCCGAGTAAATAAAACGATTTTTGGGGTCTTAGACATCCTCATGGGTGCCAAAAAGTTACTGAAAGTCGTCTAGAGGGGGTGGATAGGCGGAATCTGAAATGTATAACTTTAAGCACACTACAAGTCGGGGTTAGCGTTAGAAACAAATCCGAGTCCGAGAGAGAGGGCGAAAACAAATCAACAAAGAAATAAAGCGGATGACACGGTGATTTGTTTTACTGAGGTTCGGTTCTTGCGAACCTAGTCCCCGTTGAGGTGGTCACAAAGACCGGGTCTCTTTCAACCCTTTCCCTCTCTCAAATGGTCACTTAGACCGAGTGAGCTTTCTCCTTAATCAAATGGGTCACTTAGACCCCACAAGGACCACCACACAATTGGTGTCTCTTGCTTTGATTACAAGTCACTTGAGAATAAGAATGGGAAGAAAGAAAGCACGATTGCAAAAGCCAAGCGACAAGAGCGAGAAATAACACACGGATCACTCTCTCTCTTAAGTCACTAATCACTAATGATCACTTTTCTCAATTGTGGAACTTGGAGAGATTGGAGGCTTTGATTGTGTCTTGGAATGAATTGCTAGCTCTTGTATTGAATGTGAAGGATTGGAATGCTTGGATAAAGTGAATGGAGGTGGTTGGGGTTGTATTTATAGCCCCCAACCACTTCCTAGCCGTTGCTCCCTTTCTGCCGACCGCGGACGGTCCGCGCCCCTGGTTCGGACGGTCCACCCCTGCACATCAACGGCTGAAATCGCAAAGGTCAACAGTAACGGCTATATAGCATTTAATGCGTCGTCAGATGTCAGATAAAGGCAGTCACGGACGGTCCGGTCGTGCACCCCGGACGGTCCGCGAGGACGCTATAATTCATTTTACTGGACCCGTCACCTTCGGGGTTTTCGGTTCTTCACCGACCGGACGATCCGCGCTTGGTCTCGGACAGTGCTTGCTTTTCCATCGGACGACCTGTAGTGTAGACTTGTGTTTTTGCATTGGTTCTGTCGGAGGGTCACCTTGGTGTCGCGGACGGTCCGCCGCAAGGGCCCGGACGGTCCGCGCTTAGTCTGTTTTCCAAAAAGCTTCTCCTGTCCGGAATAATCTACGGTATTCTGGACAGTTGATTTAGAATAGTTGTAGATGAACTTATGCACCTGTGAAATGATCAACTGGGCAAACTGGTTAGTACACAAGGTTTGTGATGGTCGTCAAACACCAAAATCGAATATAGGAAATGTTGAGACTATTTCCCTTTCAGTTACTGTCTCAAGATAATTGTCAAAGACCAGTTAATATTGAGTGGTTCATATACACTCAATAGTAAAAAAACATTTGTCCACTTCGATGATAGAATACCCCCTAGCGAACTAATAGGCCCACTAGCAGTAGTTATGCTCTAAAACTAGTCAAATGATCTTGAATATAATGATATATGAGATGCTCGATCCCCCGAGGTTAGTTGGAATAATTGAAATACTTACAATTTTGTCTTGCTTGAGAACTATCCATCACTATAACTGATGGGGTAATGGATCCAAGTATATGTTGCTTATGTTGATTCTAAGTTGACCATCATGTAATTAGTGGTCAAGTTATTAACGAGCCCCTCAATTATACACATGGTAAAAAAATGCATGCTGGCTATTTATGCAACTATAAAAGTTCCATCCATTGAGATCATAAAGGTAGCCTCCATGAGAAGACACCTCTTGAGTATATTTATAAATAGACGATGGGGTAAATGATTTTCACCCTTTTTATATATGCTTTCTAGCCTTTGCACTCCTCGATCTCTTGTTCCCATATCTTTTGTGCCATAAACACATAAGCCCTAACTTGTGATCGCCCTGTTGAATGTGAGTGAAGATTCCTGCATACATCAGCACAACGATGAAGACGGTCGAGCAACAAAGTCAAAGCTAACAAAGACGGGGGTCGGGTTAGCGTCGCCTAACCTTTTCATTGCCTAAGAGCCACCAAGGATGAAGGGACTAGATATGCTTGCCCAAGCATCTAACATAATACTCCGTGACAAGGCCAATGGCGAGTGGAAAGAGCATAGGGACCATCTTTTCCCTTCTCCAATGATATGTGAAATAGTAGTTTAGACTTCTTCCTCTTATCAAGGTTTCAGGCTACCTGCCTCTAATGTCTTGCGAGGGTTGTTACTCTATCACCCTCAACCATTCCAATCCTAGTTCCATTGGCGATCTATATATCTCTGCATCTACGAGTCCTTCCTTGGAATTGCTTCAAGTGTCGCTCTCTTCTGCCTCTAACCCCAACCTAGTGCCAAGGCCCCTATATATCATAGTTAGTGGGGCTGCCTTCTAGCTTTGTGTTGAGGTGAAAGACGAGTACTTTACCTATAGCCTCCTAAACACAAACAAGGAATAGAAGATCTGTGTTGGGGCGAAGGCGAAGACGCTACCCTTCGTGCGAAGCCTTCGTCGCGTCGCCACATCAACAGACGCGTGACGGCTGGCGCGGTCGCCCTTCGTCCTCTCCATCGCAAGACGAAGGCTAGACCCCTGACGAAGTCCGCCGGTCCCACGTCCCTCATCTCGCCCGGAGGCCCACGTGGAATTTGGCCCACTGTAACGGGCCCCGCGTGGGCAGGCAAGTTACGGGCCTCATCTGTAATAGCTTTTCTGTAATGACGGTCTGTAACCCTCCTTTATGAGAATATTCTGGGGATAATCCGGGTACCCGAGGACATAACCGTCCTTGTCTTGGGACGTTCGACGCTCGGGTACCTATAAATACCCCCGTACAGTGCCCTTGAGAGGCCAGATTAACAGAGCTATTGTCTTTCATCATTAAACCTTACGTGCACTCTCACCACTCTCCTGTTGGATCCACTTGCCCAGGAGAGCAAGTTCCAACATTTGGTGCCCACCGTTCGTGCTACGAACAAACCACCCGTGATGGCACCCAAGAGAGCTAGTTCGAAGGCAGCCCCATCCATCGACGAAGCAGCGAAGGCAGCACTGCTAGCCGAGAAAAAGGGCAAGGCCCTCGCAGATAACACCCCAAGAAGCCTGCGAAGACGAAGCTCTCAGCAAGAGACAGCGCAACGAACAACCCACTCCCGAAGACACCCTACGCACGTGCAGCTCCGGAGGACAACCACAAGCACCACCTCCAGGCTTCGCTCCACCAGAGGGCGAGGATGCAACAGAAGATGACGAAGTCATCGACGTCTCAGCCGAAGAACAGCTACAGCTACGGGCCCTGCGCATCAAGAAATGAGCAATCAACACTAAGAATAGGTCGGTCTACTCTAGAAGACAAATGCGTTGGAGGAAGTAGGGCTGACCGCTGCTAGTATAGTTGCCACCTGCTAGCTTCCTTAAGCGATGTATCTGGCCCTTGCAGCAACAAAGAAAATTACGTCTTTGAGTACCTTGGAGACGACGATCCGGCGTGTTGAACCTAAGAGCTGTTAGGAAGTGATATGCTGGTTAGATGACATGATGGCACGACAATTCACCGAGTACAATGTAGATAACCCTCTCCGCTGAAAAAAATAGTTCGAGAAACACTTGAAATGTTGGTTCGTCTATACTTAAGAAAAAAAAATTGCAAGTAGAATTTACACGGTGATGTTCCTACATTCGATCGACCTGGGACGATCTGCTTCTGAGACCATGTGCCGCTTCTTTGACTAAGAACATGTTTGGATGCGCTAAAACTAATAGTTAGCTGGCTAAAAAAATTATGAGTGGAATTAGCTGGCTAACTAGCAGCTGTCTAAATACTAGCCAGTCCTAGTTGGGTTGAACCAGCCAATGGAATAATGGGTAGTTGAAGGTACAACTAAATAGTTAGCTACATTATTAGCCAGCAGGGGTGTTTGGATGTCTTTAGACAATAGCTGGTCGGGCTGTTTGGATGTCTGCAACTACTGTTAGATCTAATGCATTTAAAGAAGGCATACAGGTTAAGATCGATCGAGGTTAAGACCGATGGCAAAACCATGGCGTTTGATGTGCGGGCATGTGCAGGTGGTGGTTGAGAGAGGGGACCACTTGGACAGCGGACACCTAGCTACCTCTGAATCTGATTGGTGCTTCACCAAAACTGTCTGTTAAGATCTGCAGATCGCACTCTTTCTTCGTAATAGAAGAGAAGGGTTTTATTATGCACGCCACCAATTGTGCGCGAAGCAGGATTAAAGACGTACGCTTTCCAGAAAGCAGCCTGTCTCGCTCGATCTCTTTCGCCGCATGTTCATCTCGTGGTGATTATTGTGCATGCATGATCCACGATCGATGCAGCACAGCAGCGCGTGGCATGGCAGCTACCGGCAGATATTTCAGTGTGGTCGCTACTTGCTTGGACGTATCTGCATGCAGCGGCTCGGACAGCGTGTGTTTAAGCGCCGGCTTTCTTTCTTTCTTTCTTTCTTTCCAATTTTCTCCATGCATTTGCCAAATCGAAATGATGAGGGCCGCCTCGTGAGAACCGGTAGCGGTTCATGCAGTGAGTAAAACACATGTGGAGACGGAGACGGAGACGTCTGGAGGGTATCGGCGGAGTAGGTAGGTGACACAGCAGCAACAACAAACAAAAAAGGTGGGGCGTGGTTGGGGGTTGGTGAGATAGTGCCGCGCGCGCTACTTGCACCGTTCATTTTTCTTTTATTCATTTTTTTCAGAGTACAAAAGAAAGAATCAGTTAGTAATATGTTCCTCAATACGTAGTACTCTTCAGTCAACCTTGGTGCACCTACTGGACATTATATGCTTCTATAGCTACCAACGTGCATAAACTGGATCATATAACTCATGGATCGAGGTTGGATAAATATAATGCACAAGTCAAAGGCAGTGCATATTTATTTCACCGGCTACTATAGGCGCAGCTGTTCATACTGCTGCTACTGTAATTTATAAAGACAAAATATTATAGAATCTGTAGCTATAGTTAGATTAAAACCGTAGCAATCGCAGGCATCGACCACTAGGATGTAGTGCGGTCGTTTATCAAAACAATGTTCTCATTTTTTTAACGCGGGCTTGGGCCACACGGATGATGGGAGGTAGACTGACAGTGGCGGACCGGATGGGGGAGGGCCAATGGCAGAGCCTCACGTGGCCTTGTCTCTACGTGAACACGGGATGGCAGTCACACGGACGGACACGACGCGCCAATGCGGTGAAAGTGGCGGCAATCCCATGCATGGCCGCGATTGGATCTTGGAACTAGCAGCCCCGCTGTGGGCCCCAAACAGTAGCAACTTCACGTTCAGGCTATCCGCAACCGTTACCTCTAAATTTTTCCCCCTATATCATTTTCCCCCCTATTTTTCCTCCTATTTTTTCATCTCCCGCAGCGGTTCCCCCTAAATACTCCCTCTATACCCCACTACCACTATAAAATATCATTTTCTATACCAACTATCAATTTTTTATCTACTAACAATTACTCGTGGACCCACAGCACAGTGTTTAGGATGATGAACAGTGACACGCTAGATCTGGGGAGAGAGAAGAGAACCGACACGTAGGGGGCGCTGTAGGGGCACCGCTGTGGCCATAGGGTGCCCCCTACAGCCGACATGCAAAGGGAGGGAGAGCGGTAGCGTCGACCGCTGCAGTCAGTCTCAGCAATCACTCTCGGAACGAAAAAAAACCAACCTGGCTACTCCGTTGAGAGTTGGAAGTAAAAATAATCTGCTCCCCACCGCTACCCACTTGCTCTCTATCTCTAACCCTTCGTTAATTAATTTACATACCGTTTGCCAAACATTTTCCATTAGATAGACTCGTCTATGCCGGAGAATTACTCAAAAATCACTCTACTACAAAAACTAGCTATCGAAAGCTATAGAATCATAAAATGGAGCTATACCAAACATGTCCAGTCCGTTCCATCGTGCTTCTCACGTACAACCTGATTTTGGTTCCCTCTCGCCTTTTTATGTCGTTTTTTCTTTACCTGACGGTTTAGGTGTTGCCTTTAGTCTACGAGGCTGTTTGTTACACTATACGGTGGTAAGTTTTAGCAAGTTACTACACGGTGGTAAGTTTTAGCCCGTATCACATCGCATGTTACTATGCCAGTTAGAAACATTAAACACTTTAATTACAACACCAACTGTAAAGGTAAAAACTAAACAACAAGGCAAACATATTAAGTCTAATTAGTCAATGATGTGGTGCTATAGTAAAAGTTTGCTAATCATGGATTAATTAAGTTTGTGCTCCGTTTGGATGTCGATATTGAAGAGGGTGGAATTGAATTTGAATTGGGTTGAATACCAAATTAGGCATGGTATTGAAATGAATGTAATTCCAATTCTATTGTTTGGATGTCACTGAATTGGCGTTTAGAATTGTGCAGTCTAATTCCACGCAATACCGAGGGGTGATGTTTTGTATTGGGAGAGAGGGCTTCTAGTAATAGTCCAATTCCAGAGAATTGGGCCTCAGATTCCAAATCTTAATTCCACGTGCAACCAAACAACAAGATTTAAGAAAGCTGGTTCCAATTCCCAATTTTGTGCTCCAATATCTACATCCAAACGAGGTATTAACAAATTGTCTCATCGTTTAGTCTTTAGTTATGTAATTAATTTTATGATTAGACTATATTTAATACTCGTAATAGACATTCAAACATCCCATGCGATACATGCTAAACTTTAGTCTGGTGTCAAGTGAGCTATGGAGGCGATAAATCAAACTAAAAATATTTACTTATGTTTTATTTATTGAAAACTCAAAAAAGTATATTATATTTTCTAGAAAACAATGACGAAAATATTAAAATATTTTTTTACTTTCATAAATTTATATAAACTTTAGACTCTAGGGGCCTTTTGCTGGTCCAGAGTTCATTATTATCTCTGACCTCACACCATTAAGGGCTCATTTGGTGACCATGGATCACAGAGGGATTAGAGGGGATTGACGGGAAATTAGTTTATTTCCCCCCTCAAACCCTCCAATCCTTCTGTGATTTCCTTGTCACCAAATCAACCCTAAAGCGGCAACCCCAAACCTTCCGGGACACAAAACCCGTATGAAAGGGTGATGCAACCTCTCTTCTCTTTTCAGATTTTGCAGTATAAAAGATAGGAGTTGTGGAACTATTCCATGTTCACACACACTAGGGGAGGTTAAGGGCTAGACTAATTCAATCAAATCCAGACACTCGTGCACAAGTGTTCGCTTATAGGGTATACATAGAGGTGGATTAGGACCATAGGCTAGAACACCCACCACAACCATGAGGTGATAGGGAGCTATAAGGTCATGATCCTCATGGATGTTTGACTTTGTAATCCTTTTCTCATATGTAATCATTAATCAATGGAGATCTCTAATCAATGAGTAGCAAGATAACTTATGATATTACCAACCTCTCTAATTGCCCATCTGATGGCTCCTGCTCGTGCCCAAGTTTAGCACGACCACCAACCAATAGGGATGAAAACGAGTGTCTAAATAGCTACGAAAATTTTAATATTTTAAATAGATATGTATGAAATTTGATGGTAACCTTTTCTTATGTTATCAAGCACATTATTATAAATAAGAACAAAAAATTGCTAAATTTTTATACATTATTTACTCCTTACAACAAAAAGGTGGAAAATATCAGTATTATCTGAACTGTATCCGAATATTATATCTATCATTGAGAATATATTGATAAATTTGAGGTTTATCTTTTATGGATCTTTACAAGATTAATTGTAAAAACAAGAATATGAATATGTAAAAATAAAGAAAAAAGACAAAAAAACTAGTATCCGATAAGCGTCTGTTTTCATCAACAACCTATGTTATGCTCCCTTATAACTCTCTCTCTCGTTCTAGTACTCCTCGTACCCTGATGTTGTTACATAACGATAATATTCAAATATAATGTATGACAAGAGTATGGCTATTCTCGGAGAGGAAATTCTCTGGCCGGGTGGCGGAACGCACCCGCCCTAAATCCTAAGATGAGGAGGGGGCCTAAGCGTTTTGCTTGCTAGATGAACTCGGGAAGAACACGAGGAGACACGAGGACTTAGAGTGGTTCGGGCCGCCAGAGCGTAATACCCTACTCCACTGTGTGTTGTATTGAGAGTGTCTGAAAGCTTGAGAGCTTGTGTGAACCTGAGTCTAAGTGAGTCCGAGTGAGCGTAAGTTGGGTGTAAGTGAAGCTGCCTTGTAACGTCGTGTGCCCTCCCTTTTATAGCTCAAGGTGGGCACGTACAAGGATACTGAGCCCCGACATGTGGGCCCAGGGGCAAAATGGAAGGAAATAACTATAGAAGTATCCAATGCCAGTATCGCCCAGAAGATCTCCGAGCGCCATAATGTCCGTAGTCCATATAGTATTGATATCCCGCGGCTGCTTCCTCGGTAACGCGCGAGTCATGATGAGTGAAAGGGAAATAGGGTCAAACCTTTTCCTAAATGATTTTGGTGGTTGAATTGTCCAACACAAATAATTGGACTAACTAGTTTGTTCCAGATTATGCATTCTACAGGTGCCAAAGGTTCAACACAAACCAATAAAAAGAACAAGTTAGGGTTCAAAAGAAAAGAGCAAAAAGGAAACCAAAGTGCTCATGGTCTGGCGCACCGGACTGTGTACGGTGCACCAGGGGCCATACACTCCAAACTCTTCAGCTTCGGGTTTCCAGGCGCAGCTCCGCTATAATTCACCGGACTGTCCGGTGTGCCACCGGACTGTCCGGTGCACCAGCGAAGCAACGACTATCTGCGCGCAACGATCGACTCTGACGGATGAACAATGCAACACAGTGAAACGGCAAAAGTCAGAGCAGCAGGTCAGAGGGGCACCGGACTGTCCGGTGTGACACCGGACTGTCTGGTGCCACATGAGGACAAAGCCTCCAACAGTCGACCAGCTCCAAGCCCTAACGACAGGGTGACGTGGCGGCGCACCAGACACTGTCTGGTGGCACACCGGACACTGTCCGGTGGCGCACCGGGCTGTCCGGTGCGCCCATCGCCAGCAGACTTCACCAACGGCTACAATTTGGTTGGTGGCTATAAATACCACCCCAACCGGCCATTTCAAGGTGTGGAAGCCCAAGCAACATTCCAAGTCATATAGTTGACATATCCAAGCCCTCCCAACCACCTCTATTCATTGATCCATCCTATACACAAGATTTAGACCACTTCAACCTACACAAGTGCCACAAAAGAGAGAGCAAGCAAAAGAGAGCTACTCGTGTGAGTTTAGCACTAGTGCCTTGTGAGATTCATTGAGAGAAAGTGTGTGCTACATCTTGTGTTCATTTGTGCGTGGAGTTTTGACTCCCATTGAACTTCCTCCAAAGTTTTGGAGGCTTGTAAAGCTAGCAAGAGACACCTAAGTGTGTGGTGATCCTTGTGGGGTCTTAAGTGATCCTTGAGAAGAAAAAGAGCTCGCCGGTCTTGGGGATCGGTAGAGAGAGAGGGAAAGGGTTGAAAGAGACCCGTCCTTAGTGGACTCCTCAACGGGGACTAGGCCTTCGAGGGCCGAACCTCGGTAAAACAAATCACCCGTGTCTCTTGTGTTTATTGTTTGTGATTTGTTTGTTCTCTCTCTCTTTCTAAGTTCTCTTGCGCTACTCTTTGCTAATATTATTTTCTGTTGCTTCAAGTTAAATTCTCTTTTAGAGAAGCAACTCCTTGCAAGAAAGAACTTGTGTTTATCCTCTTCTTCTCTAAGCCCTCTTGCTTTATTCTCCACTAACATTTCTAGTAGTATTGCTATTGATTAAATTCTGCACTTTTTGAAAACAATACTCGTTGCAAGCAAAGGACTTAGTTTTATACTCCGATAATTGTGAATCTTGTTCTAACGACTAATCAAGGGATCTAGTTTGGATTTAGAGCTATAATTTTCAGGTTTCGCCTATCCACCCCTCTCTAAGTGACTTTCAATTGGTATCAGAGCTAGGCACTTCATATTGAGTCTAACAACTCAAAGTGATGGCTCGTGGAAGATCCCACAAGAACAAGAAGACACCTCCGAAGGAAAACATTGAGGTAACTCTTGAGATATTACTTCCCGATTGTTCTAATTATGATTCATGGTCTACTAGGGTGATAAATGCTTTTAGAACTATAGATCCACAATTAGAACAAATTTTAGACAAGAGTATCATTCCTTCTAACTATGATAGGAAAAATGCTTCGGAGGAAGATCTAAGATGTATACGCTTAAACTGTCTAGCTTATCACATCTTAAGTAAATCTCTTAGCAAAAAAGATTATCGTGCCTTCATAATAAGATATAATGAACCTATTTGTGCTGCGCATGATATTTGGACTAGAATTAAAATCAAATTTGATGAGTCCAAACATGATGGTTCATTTTGTGCTTCTACTTCCTTTGGTCCTTGTGAAACTAACTCTTTGAAGGAAGAAGAAGAAAATGAACGATGGAGACCAAACAATGAATCCACCTCTCCAAAAGGTTTGTCTTTCCATTTCGATTCCCACATATGTTGTGTGGCTAATGAAAATGATAGCGGAAGTACAAATGAGGATGATGAAAGAAGCTTCATGCAACTCTACGCTCATCTAAGCCTAGAAGATAAGGCAGTCATGCTCAATCTTCTAAAAAGAGCAAAAGAGCAAAGCGAAGCTCGTCAAATACTAGAAGATGTTCTCTCCATGAAAATGCTAAGCTTTGACGAGTTGACTAAAGAACATGAGGAGCTAAAGTGCTCGCATGTTGATTTGGTCCAAAGGTATGAAACTATTTCAATTGAGCAAGATAACTCTTTACATTGTATCGCTCAATTAGTAAATAGGAATACCTTGCTTAAGGACCGAGTAGAAAAGCTAAAAGTTGAAAATCTAGTTTTTCAAGAAAAATATGATATGCTTCTATATTCTCATGAAAATCTTATGGATGATCATATCATATTAAACATTGCTCATGAGGTTGTAATAGAAAACTTAAAATCCCAACAACCTCAATCATGCACATGTATTCAAATTAAAACTATATTGCCATGTGCTAATGCTTGTTGTCCGTCGACAAGCAAATCTTCCTTTGAGCTAGAATTTGCAGGAACAAAAGATGATACATATCAAAAGCTCAAAGAATAAAATGAGAGGCTAAAGATGAGCTTGACACAACTTAAAGAGAAGTGCATTGCTCAACCTTCTCAAGATAACCGTGATCACATGGTGAAGAAGCTTGAGACGGAGACAACCGTGGCATGCACTAAATCCCTTGAAGAAAATGTCAAGGACTTGAGGATTGCCAATAGGAGGGAACAAAAGAAGAAAATCAATACCTCTTCTAAAAGCCTCAACCGTGCCTCCATGCAAGGTAACATCCAAGGTAATAATCAAGCCACACTTCACACTAAAAGAAGTAAGAAGTGTAGTGAATGCTTTGAAAAGGGACACTCGATTAGATCATGTCCCTATATTTAAAATAGCTTGATTATTAACAAGGATGATAAACTTTGTTTTAAATGCTCAAAGAAGGGACACTTAACTAGGTATTGTCCCCATTTAAAACAAAATGGCATAGTGTTAGAAAAGAAAATATTCACTAATCATGTAGCAAGCAAGAAACAAGGAAAGAAGAAATCTTCAAGACTTGAAGATCGCCTATGCTACATATGCCGAAAGAAGGGACATCAATGCAAAGATTGTCCCATTGGTAACTATCCCATTCCTAGCTTGTCAATTAATTCTCATGAAACTAGGCAACCCAAACTTGCAACTTGTGCTAGAAAGGTAATGAGTTTACCTAGTGCTAACACAAAGGACTTTTGGGTTCCTAGATCTTTATTGACTAACCTTGGTGGACCCATCAAGCGATGGGTACCAAAATATGCTTGACAAGCTTTGCAGGAGAAGGAGATGATATGAAGCTTTAGGGTGCTTGAGAGAGTCAATTCAATTCTTATTAACTCAAGCTATCAATCTTCAATGATCTATACATCCAATATTGACCCAAAGTTGTCTTGAACTATTATGTCCAAAAACTCATATCATCTCGGGGAAGATATTGATGTTGTAGGAAATAAAGAATTATCCTGTGCGGAAAAATCAAGACCTACAACATGGAGGAAAGCCAAATGATGGTAACATGTATGCTTTCAAATACAAGTATCTTAAATTACCATTTCTTATGTGTCTTGTGTAGTCACATATAAAAAGGAAGCACTTCAAATGTTTGTAAATTATGTCACCATTCTTTGAAGAAATTCCTCTCATATGGTAGATTGCATATTCATCATTTCTATACCATGGCAATTTACATTCTTTAAATTATTGTAAGTACATCATGGCATGCTTTTCACTAATTATCCTATTATTGCCATGTTCTAGATAAAGAGAGATATTCCAAGTTCTTAAAAGAATAAGGTGTCATGTAAGGAATCCAAATCCTTAGGACACTTATAAAGGGAATCTCTCTTTTTATCTAGAATCGTGAGACTAACGTTTTTTGTCTAAATAACCTAAGTAGTCTCACATGTAGAGAATAAGTTTCTCTATGAAGATGCGTAATCTAACATGAAAAGAAAAGTCAATCCAATGATTTATGATTGTTTTGCCTCTTGCTTAAATTGGATATGATTCTTCTACATTTATCGCTCTCCATGTTATGAATTAGATTTATTCCTGTAATCTTAAAAGAATTAACTATGCTTGTTTTATGAGTTAAAACTGAGCATACATCATGGAATAATCTAGTTCATATTATAAAATTTCTGTGCTATAGTAATCCACTTTTCATTCCTTGTCAAAATGATTACAAAAAGGGAAACTAGTGCTTGTGTTACTAATGACATATCTCTTGAGCTTTATTATAAAAATCTACAAGAGAGTAAGTACAAGCCACAAGCCTCAAGGGTTACTCTTCACCCAAAGGAAGAAAGGTAAAAGCAAAGGTATGGGAACTCCTCTTCTTAAACAAATATAGTTCCCATCAATGGTTATTTACTCTAACTTATCATATTCTACCTATGTGAAGAATAGATTCTTTATTGGACTTAAAACGGCTAGATGTGCATTCAATCTAATTCTCATAAATGCACTTGTCCATTAGAATCTAATTCATGCCTTTGCTATATATGTTCTCATATTGATATGCTTTTAAGCTATGATAATAAATTCAATATGAAGAAGTAAAATTTCTATGATTGATCAAAATGTTCAAAAGGTGCATATTCCTCTTTTCTAATGATGTGCACTAATGTTAAGGATTTTACTTCATGTCTGTGTGTCTTGTGGATGATGAATTGTTTATATTTCTAAAAGAAATCATTCCTTATCATATACTCCCTTGTGCTTTTAACATCTCTCTTGAGTATTTTCAATAAGTTTGGAAGGAAAAAGAGACAACTATAAAGGGAGAACACTCAAATGAAAAAAAGGAAGACATCAAGAACAACAACACCTACTTGGACAATAAGATCCTCAAAACAATCAATGGTATGGTTGTAAGCATTCTAAATCTTTTCATTAAGAGAATACTAGGCATAAGTTGTTCATTGCAAATTTTACATGCCTTGATCAAGATGTTCATAAAGTTACCCTATTTTCGTTAAAAGAGAAGTGTATTCAAATTCTTGATGCATACCTTCACGGGGAGCTTCATTTCTATATCTTGATCATATTGAGACTAACATTTTCTCTTAGTAATCACATAAAGTCTCAAGTATGAGAATAAGTTTCTCATTAAGTATGCTGCTACATTTCAATCCAACTTGGTAAAATAATGTCACCTTTATCAAGGATTGTAACTTTCACTGTTAAAGTAGCATATTTACTGGATTCTCCTAGTTTAAGCTTGTTTGATAATCTAATGCATATGTTGTTCTTTTGATCGTATCTGTTATTTGTTTGATCATTGAATAACTTCAATTAACATTTATGTTTCTTAGTGCCTCATATAATTTGATATCTCTCTTGATATGCACTAAGTTAAAAGGAGAATTCATGATACATTTATGCAATTTGTGATCTACTTGATATATAATAACAATGACTTAGAAAAGGATCACTAGTTGTAGAACTCTCTCTTGTGCAAAATATTTCCATATACTGTCTTGAATATAGGTCTTAAGTAACTAAGACTAAGGACAAAGCACAATGAAGAGAGCATCTCTATGTGAAGGTACAAAAGGGTAAAACTACTTCCTATCTCTTACACATGTACCTAAATCTTCCTCTTCTATACATTCCTTGCACATCTTATATAAAAGGAAGAGAAAGCATGTCAATACATATCCCTGCTTCATACCTACTTTAACCTCTCAAAAGTTTCATTCCTACATCTATGCATTTTTGTTAAAACTAGGTGAAGTGATTTTATTGTCAAAGAGCTTAAAGCTTAACCTTGTAACGAGGATAAGCTACCTATGTTTCAAAGGTGGAGGGTCCTTAAGTCTCTTTGAAATCCATAAGGGTAATTGCTTAATATGTTTCCAACATGCTTTCATAAGTGCATAGTCTGTCATGAGCATCACGTCTTTATTATGACACATTGCACTTCACAGTTTCTATGATATAGATATGTTCTCATTAACCTAATTATGTGGACTTGGCATGTAAGGCCAAATTCTATATTCCTCTCAAGGCACATATTCAGGGGGAGCAATCTATATGATATAGAACTGTTTAAGCTTAATTGACATATCCTTCTAACCATGTCTCTTTCCTTTGGTACATTTGCATATTTCCTATCTCTATTGTGCCAAGGCTAAGACTAATATGTTTTCATGAGTATCTTGTGTATTAAGTCTTAGATTGAAAGGGAAATGGAGTATTCGGCAAAGACATCGCTTCCACTCTACACCATCGGTATTATCTATCCCTTGCCGGTATTCCGTCATCTCTCAAAATTGGTATAATCTTTCACTCATATTTTCTTGTACCAACGGGAGAGAATTCACTAAGGGCTTATATTTCACTCACAAGTATCTGTTTTTGGCGATTCATGCCAAAGGGGGAGAAAGTATTAGCCCAAAGCAAAAGGACCGCACCACACCACCAATTTCAAAAATGTGTAAATGTAGTCTTTCAATTGGTATTAAATAAGTTTTTCAATTGGTATCTTATTTTTGATATAATTTCAAATTGGTATGACCCCTTTCAAAATTAATATCCAAAACCCTCTTGAACACTAAGAGGAGAATTTCATTAAGGGGGAGTTTTGTTTAGTCAAAGAAAAAGCATTTGAAATAGGGGGAGAAAATTTCAAATCTTGAAAATACTTCTTTCAATCTTATTCATATACCTTTGACTGTTTGCAAAATGTTTTTGAAAAGAAATTTACAAAGAATTTGCAAAAACAAAACTAGTGGTGCAAGCGTGGTCCAAAATGTTAAAATGAAGAAAGCAATCCATGCATATCTTTTGAAAATGTAAATTGGTTTAATTCCAAGCAACCTTTGCACTTATCTTATGCAAACTAGTTCAATTCTGCACTTATATATTTTCTTTGGTTTGTGTTGGCATCAATCACCAAAAAGGGGGAGATTGAAAGGGAAATAGGGTCAAACCTTTTCCTAAATGATTTTGGTGGTTGAATTGTCCAACACAAATAATTGGACTAACTAGTTTGCTCTAGATTATGCATTCTACAAGTGCCAAAGGTTCAACACAAACCAATAAAAAGAACAAGTTAGGGTTCAAAAGAAAGGAGCAAAAAGGAAACCGAAGTGCTCCCTGGTCTGGCGCACCGGACTATCTGGTGCACCACCGGACAGTGTCCGGTGCACCAGAGGCCGTACACTCCAAACTCTTCAGCTTCGGGTTTCCAGGCGCAGCTCCGCTATAATTCACCGGACTGTCCAGTGTGCCACCGGACTGTCCGGTGCACCAGCGGAGCAACGACTATCTGCGCGCAATGATCGACTCTGACGGATGAACAGTGCAGCACAGTGACGCGGCATAAGTCAGAGCAGCAAGTCAGAGGGGGCACCGGACTGTCCGATGTGACACCGGACTGTCCGATGCCACATGAGGACAAAGCCTCCAACGGTCGACCAGCTCCAAGCCCTAACGACAGGGTGACGTGGCGGCGCACCGGACACTGTCCGGTGGCGCACCGGACTGTCCGGTGCACCCATCGCCAGCAGACTTCACCAACGGCTACAATTTGGTTGGTGGCTATAAATACCACCCCAACCGGCCATTTCAAGGTGTGGGAGCCCAAGCAACATTCCAAGTCATATAGTTGACATATCCAAGCCCTCCCAACCACCTCTATTCATTGATCCATCCTATACACAAGATTTAGACCACTTCAACCTAAACAAGTGCCACAAAAGAGAGAGCAAGCAAAAGAGAGCTACTCATGTGAGTTTAGCACTAGTGCCTTGTGAGATTCATTGAGAGAAAGTGTGTGCTACATCTTGTGTTCATTTGTGCGTAGAGTTTTGACTCCCATTGAACTTCCTCCAAAGTTTTGGAGGCTTGTAAAGCTAGCATGAGACACCTAAGTGTGTGGTTATCCTTGCGGGGTCTTAAGTGATCCTTGAGAAGAAGAAGAGCTCGCCGGTCTTGGGGATCGGTAGAGAGAGGGAAAGGGTTGAAAGAGACCCGTCCTTAGTGGACTCGTCAACGGGGAGTAGGCCTTCGAGGGCCGAACCTCGGTAAAACAAATCACCCGTGTCTCTTGTGTTTATTGCTTGTGATTTGTTTGTTCTCTCTCTTTCTAAGTTTTCTTGTGCTACTCTTTTCTAATATTATTTTGTGTTGCTTCAAGTTAAATTCTCTTTTAGAGAAGCAACTCCTTGCAAGAAAGAACTTGTGTTTATCCTCTTCTTCTCTAAGCCCTCTTGCTTTATTCTCCACTAACATTTCTAGTAGTATTGCTATTGATTAAATTCCGCACTCTTTGAAAACAATACTCGTTGCAAGCAAAGGACTTAGTTTTTATACTCCGATAATTGTGAATCTTGCTCTAACACGACTAATCAAGGGATCTAGTTTGGATTTAGAGCTATAATTTTCAGGTTTCGCCTATCCACCCCCCTCTAGGCGACTTTCAATGAGCACAGTGTACGCGACAACATGGGCGTACTGTCTGCCAGTGGAATGGACATGCACGCCGCCTGCGGGATGGTCTGGTCGCCGTCCGCTAGAGGAATGGACATGGCTCATTAAATGCCAAGGCGGCACATCGCCTGCCAGTGGAGTGACAGGGCTCATTAAATGCTGAGGCAATACATCACTTGCCAATAGAATAGACAGGCGGCGCGTCTAATCCGCAATAATTGCAGGGGCCACGCGGCCTAGAGGCCTTACGTCAGGCTTCGCCCACTGGCTTACGTCACGGGCAGTAGGCCACGTGGCTGCATCGGGTCTCCTCCTGAGCGGGGAGCAGAAGCGTACACGGTATAGTCCGGACACGTGTCGGCTCCGGACCCCCGCCTGGCCTTGATTAAGGCATGGGTATTATTTATCCCAGAATCCCGGGACCTTGCTGTGAGTGGCCCGGACCCCACACAGAGGGGTCCGGGACCCGTCCTAGGGGTCCGGTTCACGCTCGTGGAGGTCCTGGACCTTACCCGGAGGTCCGGTCCGCACGTACATGGGTCCGACACTTTCCCATGGGGGTCTGGACTCGCTGCTGATACCTTGGAGTATATCTTCTTCTCCGGCCGCGTGGCGGCCCTGGAGCCGTCCACGTGGTGCGGTCGGGTGCTGTTTACCACGCGACTAGAGATAGCCGCGTGGGCACCGTGTCTTCACACTGTAGTAAGGGATACCCCTATTTCAGGGTACCAACAGTGGCCCTCGGGCCCACCTCAGGGGAGGATATGAGCCTGCAGGTGGGGCCAAAGCTTGATTGGCGATTGGCACGCTGCTTCCGTGCGCTTGCTGACGTAATTACTGCCAGTCCGCCTTCGGTCACGCCAACTGCCACGTCTGTCCGCGCGGCTGACCGACCCGCAACCCCCATGCCTGATGGGTTTGCCAGGCCACGCGCGAGGCGCCTCGATACCGCTGCATTGGTTTTGAAAAATCTCCTTTCTGTCTTCTGCTACGGCCCCGAGGAGGCGCAGTACTGGCGCGAGTGGCGGTTCGCTCTTTCTGCACCTAGGAACCAACGCCCAAGGAGCATGACTTGTGGGCCTGGGCCCCCATGTCATATACTGGACCGTTGTTTTCGACGGAGATGAAGAGGCGCACTACCGCAGGCGGTGGTTTGCTCCTTGCGTGGCGGTTCGCCTTCTTCGCACTCAGAGACCCGCACACCAGCTGTATGACTTGTGGGCCCGGGCCCCCGTGTCATAGGCTGGGTTGCTTTGGTGCGTGTTGGGTGAGATTTTCTGTGGCATCTCAGGGCACGAGCGGGAGAGTCTGCCTTGAAAAGGGATTCACCCCACGCGTAGTGGTTACGCTTTTGCATTCTCTCCAATCGTTGTGCCCTTTCGCCTTCGAGCTCTCTGCGCCCCTCTGCATCCGCACTCTTCCGCTTTCCGCCGCCGTAGTCGCCATGGCTTCGCTAGTCCATCCCAAGCGCTTCCAGTCCAAGGGGGCACTCAACCTGGTGCGCAACCTGCTCGGTTGGAGCGCGTCGGCGTCACTCCCCTCGGCGACCTCGCCACCGGGGAGTTCGTGCTCTTCCTCTCCTACCTCTCCTGCGGGTTGGCACTGCCGATCTCGCCTTTCTTCCAGCTGTTGTTGGAGGAGTTCGGGCTCCAGCTTCAGCACCTCACCCTCCATCCATCCTCCAGGCGGCCATCTTTGCCCACCTCTGCGAGATGTTCGTGGGGGTGGCACTTCTTCCACCAGCGCCCGGACGAAAGGGTGTTGCGCAACGACCTTCTAGAGATGGAAAGCGAGTTGAGCTGCGGCTCCATCTTTTGCATGAACTTCATTGCCTCCTGCAGTGGCCTCGTTAGCTCCTCCTTGAACTTCACCAGCACCTCGCGGTACGCCTCCATGAACTGGTCCAGCTCCGGCTCCGTCTCAGTGGCCAGGCCGCCGAGCGTCGTGCGCTGCCGTGCCTCCATCTCTTTGGCTTTGATGGCCTCGACGTCACCTCCAACGATGAGGGCTCCTTCGCCTTGACGCACGCATCGAGGAGGCTGCCACCGTTGGCAAGCTGTAGCACCAGGTTGCCGCTGGCACTGCTGTTCCCAGTGGCCGCCATCGTGTTCAGGGTGAGCGGTAGGCCTGCGCCCGGCGGTGCTGAGGGAGGATGCCCACGGGCGGTAGTAGTGATCGCTGGCCCGGTTGCCGACACTGAAGACGCCGCCCGGGAGGTCATACAAGATGCCGTGGAGACAGCGGCCGCACACTTCCAGCGCGACCCTGCTGATGTCGAGTAGTTCATACCTATAGAAATGAGGCTAGGGCTCCGCTTGAAGGCGGAGGTAATAACTTTTGTTTTTTGTAAGATACTTTTGGGAACTATCAATTAAACAGCTCTTATCTGTATGGCATTTGTTCTTGCTGTGTGTGGCATTACCAACTCCTCTCCTGGTACTTGGCCCCCTGGGATGTAGGCTCGATGTGTCGAGGCTGGATACCAGCATACCTAAGAAAGAGTTGGTGACCCGCCCCCCAAGAGGTAGCTTCGACTGGGACCTGGACCTGTACATAGCTTCGGCTCGGGAGCGTTAGTAGCACACCCATAGGACCCATCGTCTGGTATCAGCCATCCTTTGATTCATGCAATGGGACTTGCAGGATTTAGCCTGGGAAGCCAAGTCGTGTGCCCGGACCCCCTGAATCACAGCTCCAGATACTAGGACACCCATCGCAGAATGGTGGAGCGTGCAGGCTTCGGGTACGGAACCAGGCTAAGCGGCCACACAGTTCTGAACCACCCCGGGAGACGTGCCTCCATTCTCTAGAACCGGACCCCAAGTTGCCGGACCCACAGGCTATAGTTCCAAATACTAGGATACCTGTCACAAAGTGGCGAAGCGTGCATTCTAAGGGTACGGAACCAAGCTAAGCGGCTACACAGCTCCGGACCACCCCAGGGGACGGGTACCCATTCTCTAGAACTAGCCCCCAGGCTGCCGGACCCCCTGCCTTCGTAGAGGGGTCCTAAACTACAAGCCTGGCTACTCAATTCGGATGTCATCATACCAGCAAGGGTGGGAAACTGTATGAGTGGGTTAGATAAAAAATAATAACCGGAAACTACAGCAGAATAAAATAATCACAGAAGCACATCCGAGGGGGCAAATCCTTTCTTTATAACTTGACATGCATGGGTGCAGACCGATAGGTCGGGCTTATGAGGGCGGACCTCACCGGGCTGGCGTACACATATGCACAACCTAGTTACAAAAAGAATCCCCTCAGACTTGCTCCTATGGGTAGAACTTACGGAGATGCTCTATGTTCCAGGGGTTGGGAAGAGGCATTCCTTCAGTTGTGGCGAGGCGGACACACCCGGGTCGGCATATTTCTGTCACCTTGAAGGGTCCTTCCCAACTGGAGGGGAGTTTGTGGAGCCCTTCTCGGTTTAGAATTCGCCTTAGGACTAGGTTCCCGAGCGCTTGGTTGTATCGTGCGTTTCGGATCGTCGCTTGCCATCTGCGTTCATCGATGAAGCCCACGTCATCATGTCATACCTGTTTCTGCATAGACTCATCAAAAGATTGGACCCGTGGGGAGCCCATAAGGGTTTCCGGGGGAAGGCAGGCTTCGGCCCCATAGACCAGGAAGAACGGGGTCTCCCCGGTAGTTCGGCTAGCTATCGTCACCGGAGTCGGAGTCTCTGGTGAAAACATCCTTCAGGACCCCCTCGGGTAACTGATACCTGAGGTACCGTTCTCCCGCGGCCACCTCGCCGTCGTCGACCCTTTCCTTGCCAGGTCGACGACGAGGTGGGGAGCCATCCTTGGAAGTCTGCCCGCGTCGCTCGCTGACGCGCTTCGCGAGCTCGATGATCTCGCGACACTCCGCGGCGCTGTTGAAAGGGAAATGTGCCTTGGGCCATTTCTAAGTATTTTGGTGATTTAGTGTCCAACACAAGTGCCTAAGTGTAAAAAGGTGGACAAAGTACAAATCAAGGATAAAGGTATGTTTCTCAGACTTAGTACATTGTTTTATGGACTAATGTATTGTGTCTAAGTGCTGGAAACAGGAAAAATCCAATTGTAAATGTCTTGGCTCGAGCAGCCAAGACTTTGCTGAGTCTGGGAGCACCGGACTGTCCGGTGGTGCACTAGACAGTGTCCGGTGCGCCAGGCTGGTTCGAGCGAAGTGGCCGCTCTCGGGAATTCACCGGCGACGTACGGCTATAATTCACCGGACTGTCCGGTGTGCACCGGACTGTCCGGTGAGCCAACGGTCGGCCGGGCACCCGGTCGGCCGCGCGATCTGCGTGGGACACGTGGCTGAGCCAACGGATAGAAGGGGGCACCGGACTGTCCGGTGTGCACCGGACATGTCCGGTGCGCCAACGGCTCTCAGGCTGCCAACGGTCGACTGCGCCATTTTTGGAAGAAAATCGGGCACCGGACAGTGTCCGGTGTGCACCGGACTGTCCGGTGCGCTAGTCGATAGAAGGCAAGATCAGCCTTCCTAGATTGCTCTCAACGGCTCCTAGCTGCCTTGGGGCTATAAAAGGGACCCCTAGGCGCATGGAGGAAAACACCAAGCATTCCTACAACATTCCTAAGCACCAAGACATCGATTTCGCATTCTTTTCATTGTGATAGCATATAGAGCTCTAGTGGAGTTGTGAACTCATTGAGTTGTGTTGCGACTTGTGTGCGTGTTGACACTCTGATTCTTGTGTCTTGTGTGCGTTGCTAATCCTTCCCTTGCTCCGTGTTCTTTGTGAATTTCAAGTGTAAGGGCGAGAGGCTCCAAGTTGTGGAGATTCCTCGCAAACGGGATTGAGAAAAAGCAAGCAAAACACTGTGGTATTCAAGTGGGTCTTTGGACCGCTTGAGAGGGGTTGATTGCAACCCTCGTCTGTTGGGACGCCACAACGTGGAGTAGGCAAGCGTTGGTCTTGGCCGAACCACGGGATAACCACCGTGTCCTCTCTGTGATTGATTCTTGTTGGTTATTGTGTTTTGTTGAGGATTCCTCTCTAGCCACTTGGCAATTATTGTGCTAACAATTAACCAAGTTTTGTGGCCTAAGTTTTCAAGTTTTCACAGGATCACCTATTCACCCCCCTCTAGGTGCTCTCAATTGGTATCGGAGCCGTTCTCTTCACAAAGGGACTAACCGCCCGAAGAGATGGATCCTAAGGGGAAGGGTATCGTGATCAACGATAAAGAGAAGGAGTCTTTCGTCAACGAGCCAAAGGATGACAAGCCTACCGACTCGGGCTCGTGTCATAGACGAAAAGATGGGAAGAAGAAGAAGACAAGGCGCATTAAGGAGATCGTCTACTACGACGACAGTGATGAGTCCACTTCTTCCCACAAGGACAACGACGACATCGACTACGACAAACGAAAGACGGTTAACTCGAACTTTTCTTTCGATTATTCGTGTATTCCTCAAAGTGCAAATGCTCATTTATTATCTATTCCACTTGGTAAACCTCCTCATTTTGATGGAGAGGACTACGGATTTTGGAGTCACAAAATGCGTAGTCACTTGTTCTCTCTCCATCCTAGTATTTGGGAGATTGTAGAGAGTGGAATGCAATTTGATAGTTCGGATAGTCCCATGTTCATTAATGAATAAATTCATAAGAATGCACAAGCTACTACTGTTCTACTAGCTTCATTGTGCAGGGATGAATACCACAAAGTGAGCGGTTTGGATAACGCCAAGCAGATCTGGGACACCCTCAAGATTTCTCATGAGGGGAACGACGTCACCTTGCTCACCAAGATGGAGTTGGTGGAGGGCGAGCTTGGACGGTTCGCGATGATAAGGGGCGAGGAGCCGACACAAACATACAACCGGCTCAAGACCCTTATCAACAAAATAAGGAGCTACGGAAGCACGCGATGGACGGACCACGACGTCGTCCGACTGATGCTAAGGTCCTTTACCGTTCTTGATCCTCATTTGATAAATAATATTCGTGAGAATCCCAGGTACACCAAAATGTCGCCCGAAGAAGTCCTTGGAAAATTCGTTAGCGGGCGGATGATGATCAAGGAGGCGAGGTACGTGGACGACGCCTTGAATGGTCCGATCAACGAGCCGCAACCCCTTGCTCTCAAGGCAACAAGAAGCAAGGAGGCGCTACCTAGTAAGGTGGCACAAATTGAGGCAGCCGGACTTAATGATGAAGAGATGGCCCTCATCATCAAAAGATTCAAGACGGCGCTTAAAGGTCGCAAGGGACAACCAAGCAAGACCAAAGCCAAGGGGAAGCGCTCATGCTTCAAATGCGGTAAGCTTGGTCATTTTATTGCTAACTGTCCCGACAATGATAGTGATCAGGACCAAGGGAACAAGAGGGAGAAGAAGAAGAATTATAAGAAGGCAAAGGGCGAGGCTCATCTTGGCAAGGAGTGGGATTCGGATTGCTCCTCGTCCGACTCCGACAATGAAGGACTCGCCGCCACCGCCTTCAACAAGTCATCCCTCTTCCCCAACGAGCGTCACACATGCCTTATGGCAAGGGAGAAGAAGGTATGTACTCGAGACTCTACTTATGCTTCTTCAAGTGAGGACGAATCTAGTGATGAAGATGAAATAGATTATTCATGTCTATTTAAAGGCCTAGATAGAAATAAAATTGATAAAATCAATGAATTGATTGATGCCTTGAATGAAAAGGATAGGCTTTTAGAAAAAGCAAGAGGATTTGTTGTATGATGAACATGATAAATTTGTAGAGGCACAAAAATCCTATGCCTTAGAAGTTAAAAGAAATGAAATGCTTTCTTATGAACTATCTACTTGTCATGAAACCATTTCTACTTTACAAGGTGTTAACAAAGATTTAAATGCTAAATTAGAAGTAGCAAATAAATCTAATTCTTGTGTAGAACACGTTATGATTTGCACTAGGTGTAAGGATTTTGATATTGATGCCTGCAATGGACACCTAATTTCAATTTCGAGATTAAATGATGAAGTAGCTAGTCTTAATGCCCAACTTAAGACTAGCAAAAGTGATTTCGATAAGCTAAAATTTGCAAGGGATGCCTACACGATTGGTAGACACCCCTCAATTAAGGATGGACTTGGCTTCAAGAGGGAAGCCAAGGACTTAACAAGCCATAAGGCTCCCATCTCTGCCAAGGAGAAAGGGAAGGCCCCTATGGCAAGTAGTACTAAAAAGAACCATGCTTTTATGTACAATGATAGAAGACAGCCTCATAGGAATTGTAATGTTTTTGACTCGCATGCCTATGACTCTTATGCTATGTTTGCCCCCAGCTCTTCCTATATACATGGTAGAGATATGCCTAGGAAAAATGTTCATCATGTACCTAGAAAAAATATTGTTCATGCTTCTAGGAAAGTTATGAATGGTCCCTCTACAATTTATCATGCTTTGAATACTTCCTTTGCTATTTGTAGAAAGGATAGGAAGATAGTTGCTAGGAAGTTAGGGGCAAAATGCAAGGGCGATAAAACTTGCATTTGGGTCCCTAAGAAAATTGTGACTAACCTTGTAGGACCCAACAAGAGTTGGGTACCTAAGACCCAAGCCTAAATTTGCCTTGCAGGTTTATGCATCCAGGGGTTCAAGCTGGATTATCGACAGCGGATGCACAAACCATATGACGGGGGAGAAGAAGATGTTCACTTCCTACATCAAGAATAAGGATTCCCAAGATTCAATCATATTCGGTGATGGGAACCAAGGCAAGGTGAAAGGTTTAGGCAAGATTGCAATATCAAATGAGCATTCTATCTCTAATGTGTTTTTAGTGGAGAGTCTTGGATATATATTACTATCTGTTAGTCAATTATGTAATATGGGATATAACTGTTTATTTACAAATGTAGATGTGTCTGTCTTTAGAAGATGTGATGGTTCACTAGCTTTTAAGGGTGTACTAGACGACAAACTTTACTTAGTTGATTTTGCAAAAGAGGAGGCCGGTCTAGATGCATGCTTAATTGCTAAGACTAGCATGGGCTGGCTGTGGCATCGCCGCTTAGCACATGTGGGGATGAAGAACCTTCACAAACTTCTAAAGGGAGAACACGTGATAGGTTTGACTAACGTGCAATTCGAAAAAGATAGACCTTGTGCAGCTTGTCAAGCAGGGAAACAGGTGGGAGGCTCTCATCACACAAAAAATATGATGACAACATCAAGACCCTTGGAGATGCTGCATATGGACCTCTTCGGACCCGTCGCCTATCTGAGCATAGGAGGAAGTAAGTATGGTCTAGTTATTGTTGATGACTTTTCCCGCTTCACTTGGGTGTTCTTTTTGCAGGATAAGTCTGAAACCCAAGGGACCCTCAAGCGCTTCCTCAGGAGAGCTCAAAATGAGTTTGAGCTCAAGGTGAAGAAGATAAGGAGCGACAACGGGTCCGAATTCAAGAATCTTCAAGTAGAGGAGTTCCTTGAGGAGGAGGGAATCAAGCACGAGTTCTCCGCTCCCTACACACCTCAGCAAAATGGTGTGGTAGAGAGGAAGAACAAGACGCTCATTGATATGGCGAGGACTATGCTTGGAGAGTTCAAGACCCCCGAGTGCTTTTGGTCGGAAGCCGTGAACACGGCTTGCCACGCCATCAACAGGGTCTACCTTCACCGCCTCCTCAAGAAGACTTCATATGAGCTGCTAACCGGTAACAAACCCAATGTATCGTACTTTCGCGTATTTGGGAGTAAATGCTACATTCTAGTGAAGAAGGGTAGGAATTCCAAATTTGCTCCCAAAGCTGTAGAAGGGTTTTTATTAGGTTATGACTCAAATACAAAGGCGTATAGGGTCTTCAACAAATCATCGGGTTTGGTTGAAGTCTCTAGCGACGTTGTATTTGATGAGACTAATGGCTCTCCAAGAGAGCAAGTTGTTGATCTTGATGATATAGATGAAGAAGACGTTCCAACGGCCGCAATACGCACCATGGCGATTGGAGATGTACGGCCTCAGGAACATTTGGAGCAAGATCAACCGTCTTCCTCAACTATGGTGCATCCTCCAACCCAAGATGACGAACAGGTACCTCAAGTGGAGGCGCATGATCAAGGGGGAGCACAGGATGTTCAAGTTGAAGAGGAAGAAGCACCTCAGGCACCTCCAACCCAAGTTCGAGCGACGATTCAAAGGGATCATCCCGTCGACCAGATATTGGGTGATATTAGCAAGGGAGTAACTACTCGTTCAAGATTAGTTAATTTTTGTGAGCATTACTCTTTTGTCTCTTCTATTGAGCCTTTCAGGGTAGAAGAGGCCTTGCTAGATCCGGACTGGGTGTTGGCCATGCAGGAGGAACTCAACAATTTCAAGCGCAATGAAGTTTGGACACTGGTGCCTCGCCCCAAGCAAAATGTTGTGGGAACCAAGTGGGTGTTCCGCAACAAACATGACGAGCACGGGGTGGTGACAAGGAACAAGGCTCGGCTTGTGGCAAAAGGTTATGCCCAAGTCGCAGGTTTGGACTTTGAGGAGACATTCGCTCCTGTGGCTAGGCTAGAATCAATTCGTATCTTGCTAGCATATGCCGCTCACCATTCTTTCAGGTTGTACCAAATGGATGTGAAGAGCGCTTTCCTCAACGGGCTGATCAAAGAGGAGGTGTACGTGGAGCAACCCCTGGCTTCGAGGATGAATGGTACCCCGACCACGTGTGTAAGCTCTCTAAGGCGCTCTATGGACTTAAGCAAGCCCCAAGAGCATGGTATGAATGCCTTAGAGACTTTTTAATTGCTAATGCTTTCAAGGTTGGGAAAGCCGATCCAACTCTTTTTACTAAGACTTGCGATGGTGATCTTTTTGTGTGCCAAATTTATGTCGATGACATAATATTTGGTTCTACTAATCAAAAGTCTTGTGAAGAGTTTAGCAGGGTGATGACGCAGAAATTCGAGATGTCGATGATGGGCGAGTTGAACTACTTCCTTGGGTTCCAAGTGAAGCAACTCAAGGACGACACTTTCATCTCCCAAACGAAGTACACGCAAGACTTGCTAAAGCGGTTTGGGATGAAGGACGCCAAGCCCGCAAAGACACCGATGGGAACTGACGGACACACCGACCTCAACAAAGGAGGTAAGTCCGTTGATCAAAAAGCATACCGGTCCATGATAGGTTCTTTGCTTTATTTATGTGCTAGTAGACCGGATATTATGCTTAGCGTATGCATGTGTGCTAGATTTCAATCCGATCCTAAGGAGTGTCACTTAGTGGCTGTGAAGCGAATTCTTCGATATTTAGTCGCTACGCCTTGCTTCGGGATCTGGTATCCAAAGGGGTCTAACTTTGACTTGATTGGGTACTCAGATTCCGACTATGCTAGATGTAAGGTCGATAGGAAGAGTACATCGGGGACGTGCCAATTCTTAGGAAGGTCCCTGGTGTCATGGAATTCTAAGAAACAAACTTCCGTTGCCCTATCCACCGCTGAGGCCGAGTAAGTTGCCGCAGGACAGTGTTGCGCGCAACTACTTTGGATGAGGCAAACCCTCAAGGACTTTGGCTACAATCTGAGCAAAGTCCCACTCCTATGTGATAATGAGAGTGCTATCCGAATAGCGGAAAATCCTGTTGAGCACAGCCGCACAAAGCAGATTGACATCCGGCATCACTTTTTGAGAGATCACCAGCAAAAGGGAGATATCGAAGTGTTTCATGTTAGCACCGAGAACCTGCTAGCCGATATCTTTACCAAGCCTCTAGATGAGAAGACCTTTTGCAGGCTGCGTAGTGAGCTAAATGTCTTAGATTCGCGGAACTTGGATTGAATTGTAGCATACATGTGTTTATGCCTTTGATCATGTTCATTCTGCATTTTGTTGCTTATTGTGGTGCTCAAGTTGTACAAACACTCCCTGGACCTCACAAGTCCTTTTTGCAAGTGATGCACATATTTAGGGGGAGCTGTGCTACAACTTGACCCTTTGAGACTCACCCTATGCTTGAGTTTGCTTGTTTTAGTCTCAAAGGAGGTTTGAAAGGGAAAAGGTGGACTTGGACCATGAAAGACTTCCACTGCACTCCGATGAGAGGGTAACTTATTCCAAGTTCATCTCATGTACTCTTATTGCCTTTGTACTCTTATTTGAAGATTTTGGTGAGGCAATGGGGTTAAAGGGCCAAGATTGATCCCATTTTGGTGCTTGATGCCAAAGGGGGAGAAAATAAAGGCCAAAGCAATAGATGGATCAGCTACCACTTGAGAAATTTTGAAAATAGTAGAATAGAGCTTTTGGTTTGTCAAAACCTTTTATTGTCTCTCTTGTCAAAAGATGGCTTCTTGTGGGGAGAAGTGTTGATTATAAAAAAGGGGGAGTTTTTGAAATCTTGAATCAATTTCTCTTGGAATGACTCTCTTTATGTCTTAACATGTGTGTTTGACTTAGAGATAGAAATTTGAGTTTGATTTGCAAAAACAAACCAAGTGGTGGCAAAGAGTGATCCATATATGTCAAATTTGAATCAAAACAATTTGAGTTCTTATTTGAATTGATTTTGTATTTGTTCTACTTGCTTTATATTGTGTTGGCATAAATCACCAAAAAGGGGGAGATTGAAAGGGAAATGTGCCTTGGGCCATTTCTAAGTATTTTGGTGATTTAGTGTCCAACACAAGTGCCTAAGTGTAAAAAGGTGGACAAAGTACAAATCAAGGATAAAGGTATGTTTCTCAGACTTAGTACATTGTTTTATGGACTAATGTATTGTGTCTAAGTGCTGGAAACAGGAAAAATCCAATTGTAAATGTCTTGGCTCGAGCAGCCAAGACTCTGCTGAGTCTGGGAGCACCGGACTGTCCGGTGGTGCACCGGACAGTGTCTGGTGCGCCAGGCTGGTTCGAGCGAAGTGGCCACTCTCGGGAATTCACCGGCGACGTACGGCTATAATTCACCGGACTGTCCGGTGTGCACCGGACTGTCCGGTGTGCACCGGACTGTCCGGTGAGCCAACGGTCGGCCGCGCGATCTGCGCGGGACACATGGCTGAGCCAACAGATAGAAGGGGGCACCGGACTGTCCGGTGTGCACCGGACATGTCCGGTGCGCCAACGGCTCTCAGGCTGCCAACGGTCGACTGTGCCATTTTTGGAAGAAAATCGGGCACCGGACTGTCCGGTGCGCCAGTCGACAGAAGGCAAGATCAGCCTTCCTAGATTGCTCTCAACGGCTCCTAGCTGCCTTGGAGCTATAAAAGGGACCCCTAGGCGCATGGAGGAAAACACCAAGCATTCCTACAACATTCCTAAGCACCAAGACATCGATTTCGCGCATTCTTTTCATTGTGATAGCATATAGAGCTCTAGTGGAGTTGTGAACTCATTGAGTTGTGTTGCGAGCTCTTATTGCAACTTGTGTGCGTGTTGACACTCTGATTCTTGTGTCTTGTGTGCGTTGCTAATCCTTCCCTTGCTCCGTGTTCTTTGTGAATTTCAAGTGTAAGGGCGAGAGGCTCCAAGTTGTGGAGATTCCTCGCAAACGGGATTGAGAAAAAGCAAGCAAAACACCGTGGTATTCAAGTGGGTCTTTGGACCGCTTGAGAGGGGTTGATTGCAACCCTCGTCCGTTGGGACGCCACAACGTGGAGTAGGCAAGCGTTGGTCTTGGCCGAACCACGGGATAACCACCGTGTCCTCTCTGTGATTGATTCTTGTTGGTTATTGTGTTTTGTTGAGGATTCCTCTCTAGCCACTTGGCAATTATTGTGCTAACAATTAACCAAGTTTTGTGGCCTAAGTTTTCAAGTTTTCACAGGATCACCTATTCACCCCCCTCTAGGTGCTCTGAGCTGTGCCGACTGTTGGGGTGCATAGGGCATGAGCCGCTGTTACCCCTTTGCGTCCGTGGGCGCTTGTTGCGCTTGCTCCAGCCCCCAGTCGCGGCTGCAACGACTGGAGCAGCAGATGGCGGCCTCTCGAGGCCGCGGTTCTTCTTCTTCTTCTTTTTGCCGTCCTGAGCAACGGGACCCGAGCCACCCGTCTGGGCAACCCCGGTCTGTGGTGCCGAGTGCCATGCGCGGCCCTCGGCAGCCCTGGCACACTTGTCAGCCAGAGCGAAGAGTGTGGTGACAGTCTCCACGTCATGCGTGGCTAACTTCTCAACATCTTTTCATCACGTACTCCCTGGCAGAAAGCGGTGATGATGGAAGCATCGAAAATACGAGGTATAGTGCCTCGTACCTTAGTGAAGCGGGAGATAAACACCCGAAGAGTTTCCTTGGGCTTCTGCCTCACTGCGTGGAGTTGGGCCTCCATGCCATGCTGCTGGTAAGCGCTGGCGAAGTTCGCTGTGAACCGCGCGCAGAGTTCTTCCCAGGAGTAGATCGATCCCGGGGTAAGGTTCATGAGCCAAGTTCGGGCTGGCCCAGACAAGGCTACATGGAAATATGTCGCCATTACAGCGGTGTCTCCACCTGCTGCCGTAATAGCGGTGACGTACACCTGCAAGAATTCCGACGGGTTTGATGTACCGTCGTACTTTTCCGGCAGGTGTGGCCGGAACTTGGATGGCCAAGTTGCCGCGCAGAGATGATCCGCCAGTGCGGCGCAGCCCACGCCGGCCAAGGGGACACCCGCCTGGATCCAGGCGCCCACTGGGGCTTGCGGTGCAACTGCAACGAAGTCATAGTCGAGGTTGCGGCCCTCGACATTCTGTCGGTGCTCACGCGCCCTCTCCAGAGAGACGCGGGCATCCTCGCCCGCACGCCTGCGGTTGAGTTCTGCCCGCAGGTCTTCAATCCTCTCCAGAGAGACTGGAGCATCCTTCCCCGCACGCCTGCGGTTGAGCTCCGCCCGGAGGTCGTCGGTCTGTGCACCCCTCATCGAGGGTGAGCGCACAGAGGCCGTCGCCTCGCGCTAGCGCCAGGATGACCGCGGCCTGGATCTGGTCGAGCCAGAATGCGCCATGCTGAGCAGACGGTCGACGTCGTCACACCACTGCTTCATGGCCCCCGGCGAGGCCGTGGAGCTAGGAGGGTGGCGTAGCAACTCCCTGGCCGCAGACAACGTCCCATGAGCTGCTCTCAACGGAGTCCAGGACGTCTGCGCAGGCGTGTGCTGCCGCGCAGCGTGCACAGCAGCAGCCCTAGGCGCAGGGCAGTTGGACACTCGTGGCATGGAAGATGCAGCTTCTTCCTCCACCAGGAAGTCCTCAGAAGTCTCGGCGCGGTGCTTGACGATCTGGACCATCGTGCCGAACAGGAAGACAAGCAAAAACCTAAAGCCTAAGCCCCCTACCTCGCGCGCCCAATGTCGGAGAGGAAATTCTCCGGTCGGGTGGCGGAACGCACCCGCCCTAAATCCTAAGATGAGGAGGGGGCCTAAGCATTTTGTCTGCTGGATGAACTCGGGAAGAACACGAGGAGACACGAGGAATTAGAGTGGTTCGGGCCGCCGGAGCGTAATACCCTACTCCACTATGTGTTGTATTGAGAGTGCCTGAAAGCTTGAGAGCTTGTGTGAACCTGAGTCTAAGTGAGTCCGAGTGAGCGTAAGTTGGGTGTAAGTGAAGCTGCCTTGTAACGTCGTGTGCCATCCCTTTTATAGCTCAAGGTGGGCACGTACAAGGATACTGAGCCCCAACATGTGGGCCTAGGGGCAAAATGGAAGGAAATAACTATAGAAGTATCCAATGCCAATATCGCCCAGAAGATCTCCGAGCGCCATAATATCCGTAGTCCATATAGTATTGATATCCCGCAGCTGCTTCCTCGGTAACGCGCGAGTCATGATGAGCACAATGTATGCGGCAGCATGGGCGTACTGCCTGCCAGTGGAATGGACAGGCACGCCTCCTGCGGGATGGTCTGGTCGCCGTCCGCTAGAGGAATGGACATGGCTCATTAAATGCCGAGGCGGCACATCGCCTGCCAGCGAAGTGGCAGAGCTCATTAAATGCTGAGGCGGCACATCACCTGCCAATAGAATAGACAGGCGGCGCGTCTAATCCGTAATAAATGCAGGGGCCGCGCGGCCAAGAGACCTTACATCAGGCTCCGCTCGCTGGCTTACGTCACGGGCAGTAGGCCACGTGGCTGCATCGGGTCTCCGCCTGAGCGGGGAGCAGAAGCGTACACGGTATGGTCCGGACACGTGTCGGCTTCGGACCCCCGCCTGGCCTTGATTAAGGCCTGTGTATTCTTTATCCCAGAATCCCGGTTCTTTGCTGTGAGTGGCCCGGACCCCACACAGAGGGGTCCGGGACCCGTCCCAGGGGTTCGGTTCACGCCTGTGGAGGTCCTGGACCTTACCCGGAGGTCCGGTCCGCACGTACAGGGGTCCGGCACTTTCCCATGGGGGTCCGGACTCGCTGCTGATACCTTGGAGTATATCTTCTTCTCCGACCGCATGGCGGCCCCGGAGCCGTCCACGTGGTGGGGTCGGGTGCTGTTTACCACGCGACTAGAGATAGCCACATGGACACCGTGTCTTCACACTGTAGTAAGGGATACCCCTGTTTCAGGGTACCGACAGCTATTATAGATCATCAAAGTGTACATTGCATAAGCGTAGCATTTAACATTATTAAACGAAGACAAAATTATTGACTCCATCACATCGCATGAAGGTCGACAGTAGGATCCATGCAGTAGCGGAGCACCAACTAAAAACAAGGTATGACAGTGGAGACATGGCGTTGGGCGGGGCTGTGAAGCTGCGCGTGCAGGCGGAGCCACGACCTATAGGCTCCGTGAGGTTGGGCACGAGGATGCTGGCCCCGTGAGCATGAGGACTGATGGCGAGTAAGACGGGGAGGCAAGGAGGGAGGCGACGAGCGCAGAGCAGTGTCCATGTGGAGCGGTGTGAGCATAGAACTACGCCCAGCGCCTGTGCATCCAGTTACTGTGTCTGTCCAGCACCCGACCCTGCACGCGCGAGCACTCGAACCCACGCCCCTTCTCCAAAAATTTAGGGCTAATCACCAAACCACGCGTACCTTAGTGTTTTGAAATAAACAATAATTATATTTGAATAAATATATCAATACCTTTTTATATGATATATAACAACCGTAGCAAAGCACGGGTAACTGGCTAGTAGCTAGTAGAAGGCGGAACGAATTAAAGCCAAGCGAATAGGTTGTATCTTCTCAATTTCTAAGGGCTAGTTTGACAACTCTATTTTCAAGGCTTTTTTATTTTCTTAGGGCTAATTTGGGAACTCCATTTTCCCAAGGAAAAATAAACTAATTTTCTTTGAAAATTTGAAAATTCCTTAAAAAAATAGGGTTCCCTTGAAAAATAAACTAACTTTCTTTGGAAAAATGAACTAATTTTCTTTAAGAAAATACGGTTTCCAAACTAGCCCTAAAAATTAGTTTATTTTCCCTTAAAAAATAGGAATCACTCGAGAAAATAGAGTTTCCAAACTAGCTCTAAAAGGAATTTTGGATGTGTTTTGTATATATTTTGATGTGAAACCCTTGCCTTCACAACTCAATGTGTAGAAATATAAACCTCTCTAAAAACCGAGGGTCTAAAAATCCGGTTTTATCGGCAAGGAAGGAAAGTGGGACTTTGCTCTCTCTCTCTCTCTTTTTATTTGCTTAAGGGTGAAAACCGACTCTTTCCCTTTTCTGGGCTGTATGTATTATGTATGGTGGTGGCCCAACATGCACACTGGGCATAGGCTGAGCCAATTAGTAGCCGCCCATGGGCCATGAACAAGAACCTGGTTGCGTGAGATCTTAAGCAGAGTCTGTGTTTTTTTAATTCCAGTGTCGTCGATCTAATAATAATCTCACGTCCCCACAGATTACTTACAGAGCCAAACTTTACATGGGAGGATTAAAGTGAAAATGGATGAAATGGCCTCTGATTTTTTCAGGTCAATAATCTCACTGCGCTGTCAACAGTTGCTCTAGCCGGGCAGGGGGTCTCAGGAAGACAAACACTCACACAAACACACGGCATGGCCGTCTACCCAAGTAGTCCAGGTATGGGTATGTGTCTTTCCGAATTTCAATGCAAGTAAACTGGCACGAGAAACCGTAAAATAGATAGATCCCTATACTTGACAACGAAAATGGAAATGAAAGTACAGAAGATCTGACAGAACAAAAAAAAAGGTTGCGGTCCAACGACTCTTCCTTGTCCTGGAGATGATCTCTGTACACAAACGTGCACGCTAAAGACTAGAATATCTATCAAGTGTACGAGTAGAGGATTATTAGGCTGTCCGTAGTGGGAGCTCTAAATCAATGCGCTAATGCGCTATGCTGATACAGCTACGTATGGAGTAAAAAACTCCTGCAGCGGAGCACCTCAACTGCCACCCTAAACGCAGACAAGACAGAGAGTACGCCATATATAGAGTCCATACACTTCTACTCTAGTTCTCTCTCCGCTGTGGCATTTTGGCCTGTGATTGGTTGATCGTGGTCCGGAGGTAGGTGCTTGCCTGTATGTGCTGTGTTGGCATGAGGAAAGAAATGATATAATATATGTTAGTTGATATAGAGTAGAGATTTAGAGTAAATATGATTGCGGAGGATTATAGAATAGAGTAGAGAATCTCGCTGACCAGGATGAAATATTCCTTTTAGAGTAGAAATTTAGGGTTCCATGAGTGCGGATAGCCTTAAACATTACCCCTAGACATGTGACACAGCAAAAGAAGAGCACATCTGCAAAGTGAAAATAGTTACGAACTGTTGCAGCTATATCATCTACGCTCTTCAAGTTTGTGGATAAACACCACAACAACATCTCCATGTTCGCCTACACTCCTCAAAATCCTCGAGGCGATTTGGGTGGGGGGGGGGCGTTAGGGGCTTATCCAGGTGCGCCCTTGAGACTTTATTTGCGAGATGCCTCGGGGCACAAGGGGTTCAGAGACGCACTTAATCCATGCCGGTGCGTGAGGGCCTTAGGGAATTTACTCAATTAGTAGCCCCGAACGCAAGGGGCCCTAGGGGATGCACTTAATTAGCACTCTTGGGTAAGAGGGGACTCGTGTGATGTAGTTAATCAGTGTCCCAGGGAGCTAGGGATCATAAGGGCTATACTTGTCAAATGCCCTAGGGCGTGAGTGATCATGGTGATTTTACTCAATTAGTCCTTTTTATGAGTTTTGGTAAAATAAATGATAACACAATTAAAGTCTAACCAGTTGCACTAAGTGATAAACAAAAAATTGAGTATATTGCAAACATTTGAGTATTATATAATGAGAAGTGTACAAAGGTTCAATAAAAGATCAAACCTCGATGCTATTCCATATTGTTTGGATGAAGGGCAATATTTGTGTATTATTATATTAGAAGAAGTATCACGTGTCGCTCAAGCCAAGAAACCAAGAATGAGTATCTTGATGTTGCGGTGAGGTTTTGAGGATATTAGAGGTGGACACATTTTTTTACCATAAACTGAAAATCTAACCGAACAAAATTTGAGGTTTTTTTATTGTGTGAACTAGTACTGTAATGAACTTGTTATTCACTTATTTGTATGCGATGTATAATGAATCTCTAAATCCTTGTAGTCATACGAACTCGCATAACAACTATATCGACATGTTTATCTACGCTCCTCAAGTTTGTCGATAAACACCATAACAACGTCTCTATGTTCATCTACACTCCTCGAAATTCTCGGGACGATTGGGGCCGCCAGGGGCTTATCCACGTGCACCCTCGGGACTTTATTTGAGAGATGCCTCGGGGCACAAGGGGTCCAGAGACACACTTAATCCATGCCAGTGCGTGCAGCCCTAAGGGAATTTACTCAATTAGTAGCCCCGAACGCAAGGGGTCCTAGGGGCTGCACTTAATTAGTACTCTAGGGCACGATGGCCTCGAGTGATATACTTAATCAGTGCCCTAGGACACGAGGGCCCCTAAAGGCTATACTTGTCAAATGCACTAGGGCATGAGCGATCATGGTGATTTTACTCAATTAGTCCTTTTATGAGTTTTGGTGAAATAAATGATAACATAATTAAACTCTAACCAATTTGCTAAGTGTTACGCAAAAATTGAGTATATTGCAAACATTTGAATATTATATAATGAGAAGTGTACAAAGGTTCAATAAAAGATCAAACTCGATGATATTCCATATTGTTTGGATGAAGGCCAATATTTGTGTATTATTGTATTAGAAGAAGTATTGCCAGGGAGCGACAGTACCGCTCCAGGAGAGGTAGTGGCGCCCAAGCCAAGAAGCCAATAATGAGTAACTTGTTGTTGTGATTAGGTTTCGAGGATAAAAAACTGAACAAACCGAACCTAACCAAACCAAAATTGAGGTTTTTTAATTATGTGAACTAAATGTGTACTGTAATGGACTTGTTATTCACTTATCTGTATGTGATGTATGATGAACATCTAAATCTTTGTAGTTATATTTTTACTTTTCAGATTATTTGTAATCTATCATGTAAACTTGTTGTATGAGATACCATATAATCTTCTTGATTATAAGTTTGGTGTTTAATTTTTACTGAAAACTGAAGTAAAAACTATCAGTTATATATTTTTCTAGTAAAGAATCAGTTCCTGTTGTATGTAAACCTGATCAAACCAAACCGGGTTAAAAATGAACACCCAATCCTAGAGACGCAAGGGATCCGAGAAATTTATACCGCTAGATGTCCTCAGATGCGAAGAGCCTAGAAATTTATCTATGAGGTGCTCTAAGGCTTATGAAGCCTTGTGGACAATATTGCCCATATTGGTAATGGATCCGAGGGTACATGGAACCCTTTGAGGCCTTGTTCGGTTACATCGGATTGCACCCGGAATCGTTCCGGTTAATCAAAGTTTATATAAATTAGAGAAGCAATCCGGCTCGGAATCGTTCCGACCCACCAATCCGACACAAACGAACAAGGCCTGACCAGGATCCTAGAGCGTGCTGTGAGTGAGCAGGGGCAGATTTAGAGGTTTGTAGAGGTCAGCTAAAATTTATAAATCATTTTAGCAAAATACTATTAAAGTTTTAAAAAAATTATATCATATATAAAAGCTGATGTTGCTGACGTCAACCATATTCTTGGCTAGATTAGCCACTGAACCGGAGGTATGCCTTCCTCCAGGTGGCTGATAGATAGGTACTTAAAAGAAGAAGCATATATTTAAAGTATCCGTTAGTTCAATTAAAAGAAGTGCAAAAACCGACATCATGATCACGAATCCGGTAACGAAGGAACTGTCACTTAAGACATCCATTTTTTTCATGTAAAAAGAATGAGTATTATAGATAAAATCTTATTAGCATGACTGTATTTTCAAAAGATGGAGACGTGTGGCCACTGTTTGTCTTTGGCTCAGCTCGTCGTCGTCGTCGTCCTCCGCCCTGCTACAGGCTCGTGCAGCTGCCAGCTATATATGCCTATGCCTGGCCCAGCAGGATCTAGTTTTAGATGAAAAGACAGCAAAAACAATTAGCTGTTTTTTCAACCGCTTTCATTTCTAATTGCAACTAAAATCTAGCTTCCTCTTTGTGTTCAATCGATGTACAAGTGTATTCATTTTGTTAAGAAACCAAATTTACTTTATTTATCTATACTGATCTAGAGTTTTTTTTATTATTATATATCTATTTACGTTCCCGCTAGCGAGGACAGACTAGCTAAACTGTTGTTGAAGTCAGAGAAGGCCTGCGCGGAGAATCCAGCAGCGACGACACCCACAGGTTTGGCGATTACTACCACTGTTTGCCTTGCCTTGTCAGCACATGGACGCCACGTGAGGTCGACAGGTCACCACACGCATGCCGGAAGTGGGAAGGGAACGTGTATTAGCTTAACTCGAGAGCAAGAAAGCCGCCTAGTCAATAAACCGTAAAAATGAGTAGAAAAGTTTCTTTTCCCTTCAAAATTTAAAGTCTTGTTTGAAAGCAATCTAGTCTTTAAGAATTCAGTTTTTATCTCTAACTTTTAGAACCTGGTTTATGGTGTTTGGTTTTTCAGCTAGAAGATGCTAGCTTCTTGTTTTTTAAGAAACTTAAAATGCATTTTTTATAAGTAGAGTTAGTAAAATCTAGAGCCTGGCCCTTAGATTCGATGGAGTAGATGACGAAGGTGACAGAGAGCTGAATATGTTTGACTGCAAAAAATAATATAAAAAAATCTGATGTCGTGGTCGTGGTATCTAGAACTGACGGAATTAAGGTGGATGCATGAAAACAAGGCCGACAGTGGGAAACGGAGTGTCAGCACTCACACCGTGCAAACGGGAGAATCCACAAAACAACACTGGTTTGAAACGACATTCAGAAAATAGCATCCGTTTTCAAGTAATTCTTAGAACAGCACCTGTTTCACTAAATTAATTTAGAAAGCAGCACTTCATCTATATTTTGCATTCTTTCATTGCTTATACCACATACAAGTGGACCAAAGTACACCTATTCATTTCATAACCCTCTTTTTATCTCTTCTGTCCATAAGAAAAACATAAATAGATAAAATATATTAGCTCCATTTTTTATAGTGTTAAACATACAAACAGACACACATTGTTTATGAAGGAAGAAGTCTAGATTTAACTATTGAACATGAACTTCAAACCTAGGTATCTTCGTTATCGAACTGTTGAAATTAGACATACTTGGTTCACTGAAAGGTCTTCGATTGTATATCCTCTGTTCTTTTTTATTTGAAGTGGTTGTTTTTTTTTCAAAAAACTTCAATCACCCGTCATGTTCAAAAAAATTGTATGTTCTTTAAAAACTACTCTCTCCACCGCAAAATATATCTTTGAAGTTCAATGGTTAAATCTAGACTTCTTCCTTTATAGAACATCTATGTTTATTTTTATGTTCAACATTATGCTTACCAATATAAAAATAGAGCTCACATACTTGCATGCATTTATGTTGTTCCTATTGAAAGAATAGATAATAAAACAAGGCTATGAAATGATAGGGGCAATATGGTCCATTTGCTTGTGAGGTGAGAAATAAAAGAATGAAAAATATAGATTAATGCTGTTTTCTGAATTCATTTGATGAAACTGGTGTTGTTCTTTGAATTGTTTAAAAAAGAGTGCTATTTCAACACTGTCTCAAACTAGTGTTCTTTCATGGATTCCCCCCGTGGAAACGGGCTTGACGAGCCGACGGCTAGCGGAGTCCGGACTCCGGAGCGGAGAGCGGACGGAACCGCTCCTGGAAAGTAAACGGTATGGGCATGTCAAGCGCGGGCGCGCGGTGGGGCCCACGTGTCGGTGGCAGCGTAGCGGATAACGATTGTGATGTACGAAACCGGAAACTGTGTGCTAATCTACTCCTCGTCGCCCTGCCTCGGGCTCGCGCCGTCGGTTTTGGTTATGCCGCGCTTTCCGCTTCCCGCGAACCGGGCCGCCACCGCCAGCCACGCCGACAGTGACCAGCAGGGGGGGCAATCCTCTCCCTCCCGCCCGCCCGCTTTCCTGTTGGCTCGCGATGGGTGGCGGCAGGGAACACAGCCCACGGTTTTTGCTGGCTCCCCGTCACCCCCTCCTCCGCTCCGCCTCCTGTTTATAGTCGCCTGCTGTCGCGGCCCCTTTTTCCTTCCACCACCCACCGGCCACCACCCTCCGCGCTTGCCTAGTTGCCTTGACTGCCTGCCTCGTCTTACCACCAAGCTAAGCTAGCGCGTTCCTTCCTTTTTTCCTCCCTCGCTTCCTGTTGCTCGGTCCATGGAGGTGGCGGCGGCCGCGACGGCGGGCGCGGGGGTTGTGGAGCTGCAGCTCGACCTACTCGAGGCGGCGGCGCCGACGGAGCGAGAGGCCAAGAGGCGCCGGGTGCACCCGGTTCCAGCGGGCCCACCGGCCGGGGCAGCAGCGCCGGGACGCCGCAGCTGCAGCCGCAGGCGCCGCGCCGTGCAGCGTCTCTTCCAGGCCTGCCGCCACGTCTTCCGGGGCCCCGGCACCGTGCCCAGTCCCGGCGAGGTCCAGCTGCTCCGCCACATGCTCGGTGAGCCATGCACGACCCGACTCAAAAAAAACTAGAACATTTCGTAATTTTCAGCGATCGATCTGGAACGAACTGGTTGTCATGGACCGGCATGGCCTCCGCGTACTCTGTTCAATTTCACTAGCACTAGCACTTAGCTGCTCTGCTTATACTGAATCTGAATTCCTGTACAGAATAGTATGCATCCATCAATCATGCACCTGTTTCGTGCATGCGTTTACTGAAAAACCTCAACTCCTTCTCCTACCAAAATGCAGACAGGATGCGGCCGGAGGACGTGGGCCTGAGCCCGGACCTGAGCTTCTTCAGGGCTCGAGACGCCACACGTGGCGGTGGCACCCCGACCATAACGCACACGACGATATACAAATGCCCGAATTTCTCGGTAGGCAGAATTATTTCGATAGTGTGTGTGTACTACAGCAATGCTGAAAAAGCTCGTGTTTTCTAACCTTCCCCTTGTCTATGGCAGATGGTCATCCTCTTCCTGCCGCGAAACGCGGTGATCCCGCTCCACAACCACCCTGGGATGACGGTGTTCAGCAAGCTGCTCCTGGGGTCGATGCACGTCAAGTCGTACGACTGGCTCAACACTGCTGACCCCGATCCTTCTTCCGCCACGAGCACCACCAGCTCTTCGTCCTCCGATGGCCCATGCCGTAAGCTTCTGCCACTCACTGTCGCCGCTCGCCGGCTTGATCGTCTGTTTCTGTTGTTAACCCCTCTGCACTGCAGCACTGATGTCTATGATCTTGTTCTGTTCCTGCGCAGTGAGGCTGGCAGAACTGGTGGTGGACGACGTCTTCACGGCGCCGTGCGACACCTCCGTGCTGTACCCGACGGCGGGAGGGAACATGCACCGGTTCACCGCCATGGCGCCCTGCGCGATCCTCGACGTCCTCGGGCCCCCCTACTCCATAGAGGAGGACAGGGACTGCACGTACTACGCGGAATTACCGTACGCACACCACTCGCGTAAGTGGCCGCATCTTTCACCTCATGAGTTCTTGCCGTTGCACTAGAGTAGTGACTCACGTATGGGAGACCGGTTCGTGTCTTTGCTCTGCAGTGGTGGCTGCGGGCGAGGACGTGGAGCGGGGCCAGGGCCAAGGCCATCTGGCGTGGCTTGAGGAGATCGACATGCCGAGAGAGCTCAAGATGTGCAGCGTCCACTATGGTGGACCGCCGATCTCCGACGAGTGACGTCGCCGGCCGTCTCCCTCACTGGTTGTACTATGTCTAACTGATCGCGGCAGAGCCGTGCCGCCGCCGTTGTGTATAGCAGGCAGCAGCAAGCCATAGGCTGTAGTTACACGAAGTCCCGATCGATTACAATGTTTCTTGCTGGCCTGCATCGTTGTTCTCTAGATGCCCTTTCTTTCTTGTTATTTTTGTTTCTACTACTACTACAAGTAGACGATGTTTTGTCCTGATGATGAATGATACAGATAAGTCATATATATCCACATATTTCATTTTTGTCGTTTGGGCTATTCTGGTCATAGTTTGTGCGTGTTGCGCCATTTTGTCCAAATATTTTCATATTATATCTAATGTAGGTAATTCTTATGGATTTCGTAGCAACGTGGGCACGCACTTATTGTGGTGACTATACTCATCAGCAAATATAGCAAGTCTAATTTATCAAAAACAAGGTACAAAGCCTAAACACCAATTAATATATTCATACAACATTTGATGTATATATTTTATATATGTATCTAGGTTTATCTTCATAAAAATCAAGAGCTAAAACGACTAATATTTTTGATACGGAGGGAGTACTTGATATGTATAGCCTACTCATCCAATATCATCCAATAATATGAGAGTTGAATATGCCACTGTTACAAATTGTGTGCGTTTGGTTCATGATAAATGAGGGCTACTTCATCAAAACTGGATGACATATACCTATGCTTGATCAACGCTAAAGGTGATTATATATACTGTTACCAATATGCCTATATGCCCATCCAAAATGCTACTATGCATTACTGGGTGTGCTTCTCTTATAAAGAAATTTTGATGCAGGAGATATAGACTTTGAAATATTGAAGGAAACCAAAACACCTGCCAATCCACCTATCTTGTCATGGTAGAGCTGTGGGAGATGGATATCCTCGGATCCACACAAGGGCGAAAACTTCGCTCGGGGCCACGTGACAGTTGCCCCTCTCAAGCGTCCCATCATGGGCCAGACGAACAAAGACAATGAAAGCAGGCCAATCTAGAGGCGAAAGAGGCCCACGTCCAAGCTAGTCGCGGCATAGACGTGGATATGTCGGGTCTGTTTGTTCCCGTGCCCGACATCCTAACTAAAACGACGGGGATATCTCGGCATGAAAACGCCGGATTTTCCTCGAGATAGTAAAAGATGTTTGCTACTAATTAGAAGATAAGTAGGAAGACTGCGATCGATACTTGTGCGGGAAGACGCCCATGGTTGTGTATATAAGGCCAAGGGGGACCCCATCTATTTTTATCTCATTAGCATCCCCTCAGTCCAGTAATCACCGACTGTAATCTCATCCATATACAAAGTCATCCTAGGAAGGAGGGTATTACGCTCTTCAAAGTGGCCCGAACCTGCTGAAATCCGCTTCTCTCTCTCTTGCCAGAGCGTGAACCATCGAGTTACGATCTGCGACACCGACCTACCCAAAAGCACCACGAGGGTAACCCCGGGTGTGCGGTTTGACACAAAACACCGACAAGAGCGGCGACATCCATTCTAAAGGATCACATCTACATATATCCCCAATTACCTTAACACTTAATGACACATAAAACATGGAACATAGTCTATCTTAACTCCAATACCACGGAGGCTACAACGGTGGGATTCGCTGTCAATGAATCTCAATTATATTGGCATAATTCACTATATATTTCATGATTAGATCGTCAGTTTGGTTGTAACGGTCCGTAAACACATCATGTCTATGCTAACTATAACTTCTCGATTTTGCTAAACTGTCGAACCGTCGAAAATATATAGAGATAAATAGACACCTATGCACTGATTATGTTGCTATGGTTGATCTGACGGTTTTAGGAAACTGTAGCACTCTAGATATAGCATTTCTCCTCCGATAAATGAATCAAATTGACATTTATATAGTTTTCCATACATACCAACAACTGCCACAATATTCATCTAAAGTCCAAATGCAACAATATACTGCTCACCCTCATGGAGCCTGAATTGAGCTACCGACCACTCGGAGTAGAAATATTTAAGCAACTAAAGAGTGGGCTTATATATAAAACTTTAGGATCAGGCATAGGTTTATCATTTGCAGTTAATCCCAAATTTATATTTAAACTATTACAATGCTCGTGTGTTGCGCGGCACACAATCGCGGAAACGGGGCTTTCGGGCGTAGCATGACACATAATCGCAGAAACATGACTTTCAGGTGTAACTGCCGCTATTCTTATTCATTCGGCAGGTGCAACCGCTGTTCCTAAATCACACAGTCATGCCAAAAACATAGCTTGCTATTCTTATTGAGTCGGTTTTAGTGATTAATGACAACGTAATATTATATGTGACTAACGTGTGTTTTGCAGAGCAAATGGTAAGTTAGGTCGCATTACAAGAAGTTGTACTACAACAGTAAAAACAATCCCTGAGATGAGAACTTGAAGCGACGACTGAAACAACGAATCAAAAGATGAAGGTCTTCGTATTCCGAGCGTCGAAGGAGTTGCAGACACTCGGTATAGAGTTAGGTCTTCTATTTTATTTTAGTCGTACTATAAAGAGGGGTTGTGGATGAGTAGTTTGACCAAGAGAATTCTAGTGTAGTGTTGGTGCATATTCACACTCACATCTAGTGCTTGGTGTCACTGAAGTCACCTAGAGGGGGGGGGGGGTGAATAGACGAAACCTGAAATTTATAACCTTAAGCACACGCTAAAGCCGGGGGTTCGCGTTAGAATTAAATTCAATTCCGAAAGAGAGGGGAAAAACAAATCAACAAGAATCAAGGCGAGTGAACACGGTGATTTATTTTACCGAGGTTTGGTTCCAAAGAACCTAGTCCCCGTTGAGGAGGTCACAAAGACCAGGTCTATTTCAACCATTTCCCTCTCTCAAACTGTCACTTAGACTGAGTGAGCCTTCTCCTTAATCAATCAGGTCACTAAGACCCCACAAGGACCACCACACACTTAGGTGTCTCTTGCTTTGATTACAAGTCACTTGAGAACAAGAATGAGAAAGGAAGAAAGGCAATCCAAGAAACAAGAGCGCAAAAGAACACGAACACACACTCTCTCAAGTCACTAAATGGTTGAGATGAATTCTAGACTTGGAGAGGGTTTGATCTTTGGAAATGTGTCTTGGAGTGAATGCACTAGCTCTTGTATTGAATGTGATCTCTGAAAAACTTGGATGCCAAAGGTTGTGGTGGTTGGGGGTATTTATAGCCCCCAACCACTTTGGTAGCCGTTGGGGAGGATGCTGGTGATGGGCGCACCGGACAGTCCGGTGCGCCACCGGACATGCACTGTTCCTTGTCCGGTGCGCTACCACATCACCCAACCGTTAGGGTTCGGACCTGGTCGACCGTTGGAGGCTTTGTCCTCTTGCGGCACTGGACAGTCCGGTGTCCCTCTGACTTCGCTGCTCTGACTTCTGCGTGGTACTGTGTTGCATTGTTCCTTCTGTTAGAGTCGACAGTTGGCGCAGATAGCCGTTGCTCCGGTGGCACACCGGACAGTCCGGTGGCACACCGGACAGTTCGGTGAATTATAGCGGAGCGCGCCCTAGAATTCCCGAGAGTGGCTGGTTGACATCTGTACGGTCCTGGTGCAACGGACACTGTCCGATGGCAAACCGGACAGTCCAGTGCGCCAATTCTCAGCACACTCAAGTTCTTTGCTCCGTTTCAAATTGTGTCCCTAACTTGAATATTTTATTGGTTTGTGTTGAACCTTATGCACCTTTAATACATGAATTCTAGAACAAACTAGTTAGTCCATGCGTTTTTGTTGATTATCAACCACCAAAATTAGTTATAGGAAATGGCTAACCCAATTTCCCTTTCAATCTCTCCCTTTTTGGTGATTGATGCCAACACAAACCAAAATAAATATAAAGTGCAGAAATGTAACTAGTTTGCATTTAGAATATGCATAGGTTACTTGGAGTTAAACCAATTAAAAATCTCACTGAGTATGAATGGATTGCCTTTTCTTTTATTTAACATTTTGGACCACTTTTGCACCACATTTTTGTTTTTGCAATTTCTTTTGGAAAATCTTTTCAAATTCTTTTTGCAAATAGTCAAAGGTATATGAATAAGATTGCAAGAAGCATTTTCAAGATTTGAAATTTCTCCCCTTGTTTCAAATACTTTTCCTTTGACTAAAAATAAAATTCCCCGTGAATGAAATTCTCCTCTTAGCTTTCAAGAGGGTTTTGAGATAGATATCAATTTGAAATTTTACTTTCATAATACAAGTGAAACATAGATACCAATTGATACCCGATACTAATTGAGAATACATCAATTGAAATAAATACCAATTAAAACTTCATTTCAATTTTTTTTGAAATGATGGTGCGGTCCTTTTGCTTTGGGCTAAATATTTTCTCCCCCTTTAGCATTAAGCGCCAAAAATGGAGAACTTGAGAGCCCTTGTATGCTTTCTCCCCATTGGTAAAAGAAATATGAGTGAAAGATTATACCAATTGAGAGTTTGTGGAGTAACGACAAAGGTAAATGATACCATTAGACTTGAGTGGAAGCCTTGTCTTTGCCGAGTACTCCATTTCCCTTTCAATCTAAGACTAATCATAAAGATATACTTGAAAACACATTAGTCTTAGTCTTGGCACAAGAAGAATAAGAAATATTCATTTGCACCATATGAAAGAGACATGATCAAAGGTATATAAATGAGCTATGTGTGCAATGTTTCAATCAAAATTCCGAAAATCAAGTATATTTAGCTCATTCCTAAGTTTGCTAAAGGTTTTCTCATCTAGTGGCTTGGTAAAGATATCGCTAATTGGTTTTGAGTATTAACATAAGCAATTTCGATATCTCCCTTTTGTTGGTGATCCCTCAGAAAGTGATACCGAATGTCTATGTACTTAGTGCGGCTATGGTCAACGAGATTATCCGCCATGCAGATTGCACTCATTATCACATAGGAGAGGGACTTTGCTCAATTTGTAGCCATAGTCCCTAAGGGTTTGCCTCATCCAAAGTAATTGTGCACAACAATGGCCTGCGGCAATGTACTCGACTTCGGCGGTGGAAAGAGCTACAGAGTTTTGTTTCTTTGAAGCCCATGACACCAGGGATCTTCCTAGAAACTGACAAGTCCCTGATGTGCTCTTCCTGTCAATTTCACACCCTGCCCAATCGGCATCGGAATATCCTATTAAATCAGAAGTGGATCCCTTGGGGTACCAAAGCCCAAACTTAGGAGTATAAACTAAATACCTCATGATTCTCTTCATGACCCTAAGGTGAACTTACTTGGGATTTTCCTGGAACCTTGCACACATACATACAGAAAGCATAATATCCGGTCGAGATGCACATAAGTAGAGTAAAGATCCTATCATCGACAGGTATACCTTTTGATCTACGGATTTACCTCTTGTGTCGAGGTCGAGATGCCCATTGGTTCCCATGGGTGTCTTGATAGGTTTGCCATCCTTCATTCCAAACTTCTTAAGTATGTCTTGAATGTACTTTGTTTGGCTGATGAAGGTGCCATCTTGGAGTTGCTTGATTTGAAATCCAAGGAAATACTTCAACTCCCCCATCATTGACATCTCGAATTTCTGTATCATGATCCTACTAAACTCTTCACAAGTTGATTTGTTAGTAGACCCAAATATGAAATCATCAACATAAAATTGGCATACAAACAAGTATTTTGCAACAGTTTTAGTAAAGAGAGCAGGATCGGCTTTGCCGACTTTGAAGCCATTAGTGATAAGAAAATCTCGCAGGCATTCATACCATGCTCTTGGGGCTTGCTTAAGCCCATAAAGCGCCTTTGAGAGTTTATACACATGGTTATGGTACTCACTATCTTCAAAGCCGGGAGGTTGCTCAACGTAGACCTCTTCCTTGATAGGTCCGTTGAGGAAGGCACTTCGACTTGTGAATAACCTTTGGCCACAAGTCGGGCTTTGTTCCTTGTCACCACACCATGCTCATCTTACTTGTTGCGGAATACCCACTTGGTACCTACAACATTTTGATTAGGACGTGGAACTAAATGTCATACCTCATTCCTTGTGAAGTTGTTGAGCTCCTCTTGCATTGCCAGCGCCCAATCCGGATCTCTTAGTGTATCTTCTACCCTGTATGGCTCAATAGAGGAAACAAAAGAGTAATGTTCACAGAAATGAGCAACTCAAGATCTAGTGGTTACCCCCTTATGAATGTCACCAAGGATGGAGTTGACGGGGTGATCTCTTTGAATTGTTTGGTGGACTCTTGGGTGTGGCGGTCTTTGACCCTGAATTTCTTGATCATCTTCATCTCCCCCTTGATCCATGTCGTTCTCTTGAGGTGGCTCATCCTCTTGATTTCCATCCTCATCATCTTGAGCCCGTTCCTCATCTTGGGTAGGTGGAGATGCTTGATTGGAAGATGACGATTGATCTTGTGCTTGTGTGGGCTCTTCGGATTCCTTAGGACACACGTCCCCAATGGACATGTTCCTTAGCACGACGCATGGAGCCCCTTCATCATCTAATTCATCAAGATCAACTTGCTCCACTTGGGAGCCATTAGTTTCATGAAACACAATGCCACAAGAAACCTCAACTAATCCAGTGGTTTTATTGAAGACTCTATATGCCCTTGTGTTTGAGTCATAACCAAGTAAAAAGCCTTCTACAGCCTTAGGAGCAAATTTAGATTTTCTACCTCTTTTAATAAGAATAAAGCATTTACTTCCAAAGACTCTAAAATATGAAACATTGGGCTTTTTACCAGTGAGGAGTTCATATGATGTCTTCTTGAGGATTCCGTGAAGATATAACCGGTTGATGGAGTAGCAGGCTCGGCCCAAAACCGATCCGGTGTCTTGTAGGACTGGGCGTTCGGGTTTACCCGAAATTTCGGGTTGGGTTTTTTGGGTTTTTTGTATTTCAGGTTTCCAACAGTAGAACCCGAACTCGTACCCAAACTTTCGGGTACCCACAATTTCGGGTACCCGCAATTTCGGGTACCCGCAATTTCGGGTTTGGGTTTGGGTAAAATTTGGGTACCCGCTATTATAAATCATACACAAGACTACAAGAGTACAAGACATCTATATGATACGACGACGACCACTCAAGTTCGTACAACACACCTGACTTGGACGAAACAGATCCACGGTTCATATGGCCAGCAACAGCCAACAGCAAACTTGCTTTCAAAGCAACAACGACCGACTAGTGACCCAAGAAGGAGAGCAACGCAACGCAACAGAAATTAAACTCCAACAGAAATTAAACTCCAACAGCTTTGTGCTAACAGCCAACACCCAACAGTTCATATGGCCAGCAACAGCCAACAGCTCAACGAAGATCCACAGAAGCCAGCAACTAGGACGAACGCCGGTCGCCAACGTTCCCAGCAACGGCCGCTCAACGAAGATCCACGACAGTGACATGAACTAAGATAACCAAGGCACTAAGGCAGGAAGCCAGCAACAGCCAACAGCAAACGTGCCCAGCCAACGTGCCAACGCCAGTCGCCACTCGCCAACGTGCCCAGCCGCCCAGGTCTGCAGTAAAGGTGCCCAGGGCGCTGGCGCTGGCCGACTGCGCGCGCACGGTGCCTGCGCGGTTGCTGCTTGCTGGCCTGCTGGGAGCCTAGGAGGAGGAGGACGCCGTCGGCCGCACTGGGAGCTAGGGTTTCGACTTGCCTGGGACTGGGAGGACCGGAGGAGGACACCCTCGGCCGCCTGGGAGGCTGGGACAGGGAGTAGGCACTGCTCTGCGCTGTTGGGCTTGGGCTGCCTAGCGGCTAGCGCTCAGCCTGGCCCGTTGCAGCGTGCTGCCTAATTTCGGGTAATGGGTACTTCGGGTACCAGCGGTGAATACCCGATTAGGCCCAAACTTAGTTCGGGTATTTAGTTTTGTTACCCGTTGGAATTGTTCGGGTAACGGGTATCGGGCTAAACGGGTACAGGTTCAGGTATTTTGGGTAACGGGCTTCGGGCTCGGGTTTTATGCACAGTCCTAGTGTCTTGTACTCATCAATCATGTTTCTTGCCATATCTAGTAGAGTTCTATTCTTCCTCTCCACTACACCATTTTGTTGAGGTGTGTAGGGAGAAGAGAACTCATGCTTGATGCCCTCTTCCTCAAGAAAACCTTCAATTTTTTATTCTTGAACTCTGTCCCATTATCGCTTCTTATCTTTTTGATCCTTAATTCGAACTCGTTTTGAGCCCGTCTTAAGAATCCTTTTAAGGTCTCTTGGGTTTGTGATTTTTCCTGCAAAAAGAACACCCAAGTGAAGCGAGAATAATCATCCACAATAACAAGACAATACTTACTCCCACCGATGCTTATGTAAGCAATCGGCCTGAATAAATCCATGTGGAGTAGCTCGAGCGGCCTGTCAGTCATCATGATGTTTTTGTGTGGATGATGGACTCCAACTTGCTTTCCTGCTTGACATGCTCTACAAACCCTGTCTTTCTCAAAATGAACAGGTTAGTCCTAAAATGTGCTCTCCCTTTAGGAGCTTGTGAAGATTCTTCACCCCAACATGAGAAAGTCGGCGATGCAAGAGCCAACCCATATTAGTCTTAGCAATTAAGCAAGTGTCAAGTTCAGCTTTGTTATCATTAAAATCAACTAAATATAGTTGACCCTCTAGCACTCCCTTAAATGCTATTGAATCATCACTTCTTCTAAAGACAGTAACACCTATATCAGTAAATAGACAGTTGTAGCCCATTTTACATAATTGAGAAACATAAAGCAAGTTGTAATCTAAAGAATCTACGAGAAAAACATTGGAAATAGAATGGTGAGGTGATATAGCAATTTTACCCAAACCTTTGACCAATCCTTGATTTCCATCCCCAAGTGTGATAGCTCGTTGGGGATCTTCATTTTTCTCATAGGAGGAGAACATTCTCTTCTCCCCTGTTATGTGGTTTGTGCACCCGCTATCGATTATCCAACTTGAACCACCGGATGCATGAACCTACAAAACAATTTTAGGCCTTATTCTTAGGTACCCAGACAGTCTTGGGTCCTTTGACATTAGAAACAAGAACCTTGGGCACCCAAACACAAGTTTTGGAGCTCTTGTGTTTGCCCCCAACATATTTGGCAACTACTTTGCCTGATTTGTTAGTTAAAACATATGATGCATCAAAAGTGTAACACCCCTGGTGTAACTGTTACTAAAACTTGAGCATAACATCATAAGCATTGGCATTTCATGTGTTTGTCACACTTAGAGTCCATTCACTAGGCAAAAATTTCAAACAAGTTGTATTTATGTGACATGTTACTAGTGAAACCCTAGGGTACAATGTTTAACCCTAGATTGGGCTTAAAAGGGTAACCAAAGCCTAAACAAGAGAAAACTTCAAAACTTAATTGGAATAACCATATAATGTCACCATGAATAGACATACATGGTATTCAAACCCTAGAATCCCCAAAAGCCCTAAAAAGAACCCTAGAAAGCCCTAGACTTAAACCCTAGGGGGCAAAGTGCAAAATTAGTGCACTTTTGGACTAAAGTGCAAAAACCATGAGGTTGGAGCATCTTAATTCATGTGGTTCACAAGTATGTGGATTTGCAACCTAAACCCTAAGTTTTGGACTTATTTGCAAAAGAGCCACACTTATACTCCAATGGCTAAGTCTGAAATTCAGTGTAATTGGCTCAACTTTGGGGCCTTGTAACTTCCAAACCATAAGGATTTTACCCTAGGTCACCACATAAAGTTTGTAGAGCTACAAAAGGGGAACAATTTTGCTATAGAGATCAAGTCTTGGTACTATGAAAAGTTTTGAGAAAATTGGACTCCAAGTTGACCTGTCAGGCTGTCCTAAGTCTGAAATCAGACTGATAGTGGCCTAGAACTAGGTTTGTAAGCCATTTTGAGCTAGATCTGTTGCTCGATTGATGGTTGTTGCTATAGAAAAAGTGAACATGGATTATAGATCTATAACTTTTATGTAGATGAATTATGAGGTTGTCACATAAAAATTGAAGAAAAGCTGCCTTGAATCTGCTCTATCAGACCGACTGAATGCACTTGCGATGGTACAATGACTGGATTAGGCCGTCAGCTCAGTCCCTCGCCGCCGACGAGCCGCGCGTGGATTCGTGCCTTCGGTGCCGTGATTCGCGCTTTGATCGGTTGGATAGCGCTTGGGGTAAGTAAATATCCCGCCGTGGATATATTCCGACCACTAATTTACTCCGACCACCGTACCCGATTTAGCCACAGCGGATTCGGATGAGTTCGCCGGTGACAGCCGCCTCACAGCCTTGCGCCACGTGCCTTGGCACATCCACCACATCGTCGTGACTCGTAGTAACTCTCCGTTCATCACCGGGGAGCTTGCCACGGTAATAGGACACCAATCGCGCGCGCCAGTAACTTCTGGTTTCTCCGGCCGCCGCGCGTCGTCGTCTAATTCACCGGCCACTGCTCGCGGACTCTATAAATTGAGCGCACCATCGGGTCCGTAGAGTAATCACGCACCAAGCCACCAAGTCTTGCCTCCAATCGTTCGCTAGAGAGCTCCAATTTCTTACTTCCCCCAAATCACTAAAGAACTCCGCTCGGTTTGCCCTCGCCGTGGCCAGCTTGCTCCAGGTTAGTTCAAACGCTTTGGTCGTTTGTTCTAGCATCCTTAAGTCCTCCTCAAGCTCCTCGACCCCTCTGATTGAACTAGACCGCCATAGGTCACCGTGAACGCCCATGTTCATCCGTTGTCCATACGGTCACCGTGGTCAGGGCGTTTCAGTGTGCCAATAGTGAAATTAGTTTAGGGGAAACTTCGGTTAAGGCTTGAATTTGGTGTCTGCCGCTCTGGAGCACCGATCTTTATGTGTTCCGGCCAGTCTTGGCTCGCTGGTGCTCGGATCTCCGCCATGTGACGTCGTGGACTTGGCGCGGTGAAGAATTAGAAGTGCAGGGAGGTTTCTGTAAAGTGTCAGTGACTTAGTTGAATAGTGCTTCAACCCCACTTTAGGTTATTCAAAAAGACAGGGTCTTCGGTGCAAAGTTGCACGCGGGCGCGGGCGCTTTCCTCCAGTAGTGGGCCGACTCAGGCTAGTTTAAGCCCAGTTCTGTAGCACCTTTTTCCTTTTCTTTTTCTTCTGGACTTAGCAAATTTCTAGAATATTGTAGAAAAATGATAAAAATACCAAACCAATTTTGCTAGGTTTCTAATTTCATATAGTATTTACTAAAAATAGTTTCATGATTTTTAGTATAAATAGGAAATTATAGAGTATTGAAAATAGCCAAAAACCTTGTTTCTGGATTTTTACAAAATAAATAATAAATCCAAAATTCACTAAACTTTTAGGATAAACTCTATATAATATTTAGAAGCCTTGGGTAGAGTTTGATATGATTTGGACCATGTTTGATTCTTAGAACCCAAAACCCTACCCCCTGCCCTTTGAACTTCACTATTGACTCCGGAAACCCTAAGTTCTCGGAGATCCGTGAAGGAAAATTGTATTCAAGACCTTAGATAATAAAATTTTATTGTTTTTGCGTCTTCATGAGCAATACATGAACATTCATTATTATACTTGGCTATATTTAGAAAACGAAGATGAAGTAGACGTTGAAGAGACAAGGACTTCATCACCACCCCCACCTGAGGAACATCAGGCAGGCAACTGTTTTTATTTCGATATCTGTGGAACAGAGCCTAATTCACCAGTAACACAAGGCAAGCCCCAGTGCATTTGCCACCTCCTTGTTACTTTTAAAATCTTTCTCACTTGCTTGATGCATTAGGTGATAGGAGTTGTGTGCTAAACCAATTCCTGCATTTCCTTCCTTGGATTTGATTACTTCTCCTCAAATCCCTGTTTTACAAAAGGTTTTTCTTATGCTTAGCTCTGCTCTAGCAAAACAAAAATGTTTTGTTTTAAAACAAAAGTGATGCTTCAGTGGGTGGGAATGTTTTCAAAAATAAAACTTGATGGTGGATCCATCATGGCCATGATGGGTTCAACATCGAAAAAGATGTACCTCTGTCAGGTACCAAACTTTGGGTTTGAAATGATTAAGCTGAGACCGGGCGGGTGACTTGCACGAGAAGAGAGTCTCGGTGTAGTGTCTCCGTCCGAGTCGATTAAGGACCGTCTCGATGTAGGCCTACTGACCGAGGACCCTTTAACTGGTCACATGCCTCATCATGGGTAAGCTTTGCCTCGGGCAGACTACTACCAGAATAAGATAACACGCAATGGGAGTGGAGAGATGGCGAGAGTAGCGTGTACCCTCCGTGGCAAGTGGCTGGACGATGGTGTATCTGTGCTCTCGGTTGGCGTGAACCTGATCTGGTCTTAAGAACCCTGGTGGCGAGTTGACATATGCAAGGGTTAAGTGCTACATATGTCGTGTGATTGGAGATCCTCAGCTGAGTATAATCGATTCAGATCGCCGTAACTTCGCGGACATGAAGACTTGGTTACTGACTTACACGTAGAAATCCAGTAAAGATGAAGGGTTGTTAAGAAATTGGCTAGTGCAGGTCAAGTGATTGAACTAGGGTAGCAAGAACTCTAGTTGCAGGTAATTTTACTTAACTTGACAAATAAAACTGGATTTTTAAGGATCCACTATTAGTAAGCATTTCTGCAAACAGAGTCATTGATTATTGATGAGCCTTACCTTGACTCCCTTAAAGCCAGCATATCCTTGAGAGTCTTTTACTTTGTCGGGTAAGTCTTGCGAAAGTACACTTCGTACTCAGGGCTTTGTCCCATGTTGTTTTAGGTGAAGAAGCAACAAACTTTTGTTGCTTCTGTTCAAAGGTGGTACCCAAAGAAGAGAACCAAGACTAAGGCTGCGGGAGGGAAGGCCCTCCGTTAAAAACTTTTTACTGCTTATTCGGGAGGAGTTTTTGTCTCCCATGGTTTGTAATAATAATACTCAGCACTCATATATTATGTTCTGGTCTGTAAATAAATAACTCTGTCTTACTTTTCAATAAAAGTAAGTTATTGTAACTGCTTCCGCACTTTCGTATCTCCGATGTATTGTAATGTCTGCGTGACGGGTGAAACGCTCTTGGGAATGTAAGGAATTTAGATACTGAACTTGTCAAGTGATCAGGTGCACCTGCAGGGTTGTCTGAGGTCCGTTGGACAAGGACAACTGTAGGTGGACCTAATGATTTGGGAGGTTCTGTCACAGCTGGTATCGGAGCGAAGCCCATCTCTGCAGATATTATGAGACGTTTTCAAAAAGAATTTTCAAAGACTTATCTAGAAAATTTCTTTTCTTCTTATCAAATCTCCTTCTAAGATACTTATCTTAAAGACCAGATAGTAGAGTGCAATGTATAGAAGGTGTGAATCAACTAAGGTTGATTTTGTAATTACACATGCATCATGTTAAAAACTATGCTAATAAGATTTTCCCCTCATGGAGATATGCTGCCGCGCACGAGAAAAACCACGCGCAAGTCTACCGGGCCGATTGGCGTACCCCGTCATCAACTTGCCCCGAGACATGAAGACAGTAGCAGTGGTAGTAACGATCCAATCGGGGATCTGGAAGCCCAAGTTGATCAGCTTCGATCAGAACTCCGTCACAGGAACGATATATGGGTCGCGGATGGTGAAAGAATAAACGAATTAAGAATAGACATCTGCCACCTGCAAGACCAACTAGCGGAACGGGGTCTAGCGCTCGACTGGGCTGTGAACTCTCGTTCACTAGCTTGGGCAAAGGAAGCTAGAGCTCGAGCCCGCGTGGAAGAGCTTAGCTCAGCCGTGGATAACTTGCAGGTTTATTGTAATACACTACATGAAGAAGTTCATGTATTGTATTCACAACTGCACCCTAACGTCCCTGCGGATCCTGTCGGGATGGGAGCCGGACCATCTGGAGCAGCAGGAGAGGCCCTTGGAGGAGAACTAGACCTTTTCAGGCCCCCTCCTTCAATGAATTTGGTCGACTAGTGGCCTCCTACACCTGATAGTGAGGCTACCAAAAGTGACAAGAAGCAAGAGTAGTATAGTATAGAAGTAGTAGTAATGTGTAATAGGTAATGTAATCCTGTTGTAAATACGAGTCTGTAACATTACTCTTTTTAGTAATGTGAAATGGATGGTTTGTTTTGGCATATCATATTTCTTCAAATGTTCTTTGCCTCAGATGCCGTCTAAGACTCACGCACAGGATGTGGCAGGAACCTCCCGTGGGAGGGAAGCAACCCCGAATCCACCCCCAGTACCTCCAATATTAGCTGAGGCCATCGCTGCCTTAGTTAATGCCACAACTGACAACACCCGTTTCCTGCGGGAAATGGCGGGGCAACAAATGCAGCAACAAGGCGGGCGAGCGTATCCACAAGGACCCCGCGAAACATCATATCTGGATTTCTCAGAGACACGTCCCCCATTGTTTGTCAAGACAGAAGATCCGCTGGAAGTGGATGAGTGGATCCGCGTTATTGAACAGAAGTTCGGGCTTCTCCGATATACAGAGACTCAAAAGCCCTTGTTTCCGGCACAACAACTGCGAGGCCCTGCCAGTACGTGGTGGGGAAATTATGTTGCCGTTCAGCCGCCTGGTCATCAAATTACATGGGACGAGTTTAAGTTGGCTTTCCGGGAGCACTATTTACCGGAAGGGGTCCTCCATATGAAGCAGGAGGAGTTTATGAAGCTCAAGCAAGGAGGGGGTACTGTCACTCAGTATCTCAATAAATTCAACCACTTGTCCCAATATGCTATCGATCAAGTCAACACGGATTTAAATAAGAGAAATTGCTTCATGAGAGGCCTGAATAATCGAATGCAACGAAAGATGGCCACCTGCATTGATCTTTCTTACGGAAGGGCTGTCAGCACGGCGCTGGCAGTTGAGGCCAAATATGCAGGCTCCGGAAAATCAAAGGGGAATGGAGGCGACCGGCCTAATCAGGGGTCTGAGAAAAGACAAAGGTTGGTAATCCAACCTTTTAATCAGAATCGTTCTTCATCGCGCCCACCCTCCTACCCTTTCAAGCAACCGATTTTTATCCGTCCTACCCCTGCCCCCACCGCTACAAATCAGTCGGGTGCCCCTGGCACTCGTTTCCCCGCTCTCCCAAGCTCTTCAACAGGCTGCTTCAACTGTGGAAAGTCCAGACATTTTATTAAGGACTGTCCATATCCGAAGCAGAATCGATCAAATAATCAACAAAATTCTGGGAGTTCCGCCCAAGGCCAGGGAAATGCGGCAAACAATACTGCGGGCAAAAATACAAGGAAAACAGGATGGATTTATTATACTCAAGTGGCCACAATACTGGAAGGCGAACCAGTTATGATGGGTACGTTTCTAGTGTCCAATCACCCTGCAATTATTCTCTTTGATTCTAGTGCTTCGCATACTTTCATAAGCAAGAAGTTTGTGGAGAAGCATTGCATTCCATATACTGAATCAAGGGAAGGGTTTAAAATTCATTCGCCTGGGGGACAAAATTTACTAAAGAAGTGGCTTACCAAGTTCCCGTAACATTGGCTGAACGGGACTTTCCAGCAAACATGATTGTTCTAATTGCCAAAACATAGATGTAATTTTGGGCATGAATTGGTTAGCCCAGCATAAAGCAATCCTCAACACTGATCTGAGAACCATCAGGTTGAGTTATGGCCAAGAAGAGATTCTTTTGTCTATCCCCGTAGCTATTCCAGCTAAACCATATGGAAGAGTATATGAAGCCATCATACCGGAGATCCAAGATATTCCGATAGTATGTGAGTTCCTAGATGTCTTCCCAGAAGATCTGCCGGGGTTGCCTCCATAAAGAGATGTAGAGTTTGTGATTGAGTTGAAGCCTGGTACGGCTCCTATTTCTATAAGGTCGTACCGAATGCCTCCAAATGAACTGGCAGAACTCAAGACCCAATTACAAGATCTACTTGAAAAAGGATTTATCCGACCAAGTTCACCACCTTGGGGTTGTCCAGCCATCTTCGTCAAGAAGAAGGACCAAACACTGCGGATGTGCATGGATTATAGACCCCTTAATGAGGTCACCATCAAGAATAAGTACCCTCTTCCCCGGATTGACATTCTATTTGATCAACTTACCGGAGCTCGGGTATTCTCCAAGATTGACCTCAGGTCGGGTTATCATCAGATCCATATCCGACCCAAAGATATACCGAAGACCACATTCACCACGCGGTATGGATTATTTGAATATCTGGTTATGTCTTTCGGACTGACAAATGCTCCTGCCCACTTCACATATCTGATGAACACGGTATTCATGCCCGAGTTGGACAAATTTGTGGTGGTATTCATTGATGATATCTTAATATACTCCAAGAATGAAGAGGAGCATGCTCAGCACTTGCGGATCGTATTGACGCGCTTAAGGGAACACCAATTATATGCTAAGTTCAGTAAGTGCGCATTCTGGCTGGAGGAGATCCAATTTCTGGGACATGTATTATCTGATAAGGGGATTGCAGTGGATCCCATCAAAGTCAAGGATATTTTGGAGTGGAAACCCCCAACCACTGTACATCAAGTCCGAAGTTTCCTTGGGCTGGCTGGTTATTACCGCCGATTCATACAAGATTTTTCCAAGCTTGTGAAGCCAATCACAAGTTTATTGAAGAATGATACTAAATTTAATTGGTCTTCAAAATGTAATGAAGCCTTTGAGCAGCTAAAAGTGTTATTAACCACTGCTCCGGTATTGGCTCAACCGAACATTGAAAAGCCCTTTGATGTGTATTGTGACGCATCAGGCAGTGGTCTCGGCTGTGTTCTAATGCAAGAGGGCTGAGTGATAGCTTATGCTTCAAGGCAGTTGCGCCGTCATGAGGAACATTATCCAACTCATGACCTGGAGTTAGCTGCGGTGCTTCATGCCCTAAAAATATGGCGTCATTATCTGCTGGGGAATGTCTGTGACATTTATACAGATCATAAGAGCTTGAAGTACATCTTTACCCAGTCAGAGCTTAATATGAGACAAAGGAGATGGCTCGAGATGATCAAGGATTATGAATTAGAGATTCACTATCACCCAGGCAAAGCTAATGTTGTGGCAGATGCGTTAAGTCGTAAGGCTTTCTGCCATTGCCTTACCATGAAGACTTCTGACATTACGATATGCCAAGAAATGGATAAGTTGAACCTGGGAATGATTCAGCATGGAACTTCAAATCACTTGAAGCTTGAGTCAGTCATCCTGCAAAGAATAATTGACGCACAAAGAAATGATGAGGGAATGAAGCACATTCATGAGAAAATAGAAGCTGGTAAAGCCAACTGCTTCAGAAAAGATGATCAAGGTGTTGTATGGTTTAATAACCGCATAGTTGTGCCTAAAAATGATGAGGTCCGCCAGCAAATTTTGGATGAAGCACATCTTAGTCGCTATTCTATTCATCCCGGAAGCACTAAGATGTATCATGATCTAAAACAACATTATTGGTGGACAAAAATGAAGATTGAAATCGCACGCTATGTGGCAAGATGTGACACTTGTAGACGTGTCAAAGCAATACATATGAAGACTGCTGGTCCATTACAATCTCTACCTATACCAACATGGAAATGGGAAGATATAAGTATGGACTTTATTGTGGGATTGCCCAGGACCGCAAAAGGGTATGATTCTATTTGGGTTATAATTGATCGGCTTACGAAAATTGCTCATTTTCTGCCAGTCAAGACAGATCACCTGGTTACTGTCTATGCCCAATTGTACATTGCTCGTATTCTTAGTCTGCACGGAGTTCCAAAGACTATAGTGTCGTATTGTGTACCTCAATTTGTAGCCAAGTTTTGGGAAGCACTTCACAAATCCTTGGGTACTAAGTTGCTCCATAGTTCGGCCTATCATCCTCAAACCAGTGGGCAGACTGAGAGGGTAAATCAGATACTTGAAGATATGTTGCGAGCATGTGTTCTGGAATTCCCACAAAAATGGGATGATTGTTTACCATTAGCGGAGTTCTCATATAATAATAGCTATCAAGAAAGCATTAAGATGGCACCCTTCGAAGCTTTATATGGACGACGATGTCGTACTCCGTTAAACTGGTCTGAACCAGGTGAAAGAAATTTCTTCAGGCCTGATATGGTAAAGGAGACAAAAGAGAAAGTTCAACGAATAATTCATAATTTGAAGAAAGCCCAAGCTCGTCAGAAGAGTTATGCAGACAAGCGACGAAACCCTTGTACTTTCTAGTTGGAGATTATGTCTACCTGAAAGTTTCACCAATGAAGGGTGTATTACGTTTCGGGGTAAAGGGGAAGCTTGCACCTCGATACATTGGTCCTTTTCCTATCCTTGAAAGATATGGACTAGTGGCATATCGACTCCAGTTACCCAAAACCTTGTCTGTAGTACATAATGTGTTCCACGTGTCTCAATTGAAGAAGTGTCTTCGGATTCCTGATCGAACCATTGAAGTAACAGATGTTGCTTTAGAACCAGACTTGACATATTCAGAACACCCCCTATTCGTGTCTTAGATCAAAAGGACGGGATTACCAGAAGAAAAACTCTCAAGTTTTACAAGATACTTTGGAACCAACATACAGAAGATGAGGCTACTTGGGAAGCTCAAGACTTTTTAGAAAAGAATTTCCTAGGTTTTTTAGCCTCATGTAATTTGTAAAGTGTATACAATTGTTGTAATAAAGGAATGAGCCCCATACCACCCCTGCCTTGTACCAAAAATAAGGAAATAAAGATATGTCGTGTTTCCTTTTCCATTACTTGCCCTAGGACTTTTAATCTCGGGACGAGATTCTTTTATGGGGGGAAGGATGTAACACCCCTAGTGTTACTGTTACTAAAACTTGATCATAACATCATAAGCATTGGCATTTCCTGTGTTTGTCACACTTAGAGTCCATTCACTAGGCAAAAATTTCAAACAAGTTGTATTGATGTGACATGTTACTAGTGAAACCCTAGGGTACAATGTTTAACCCTAGATTGGGCTTAAAAGGGTAACCAAAGCCTAAACAAGAGAAAACTTCAAAACCCAATTGGAATAACCATATAATGTCACCATGAATAGACATACATGGTATTCAAACCCTAGAATCCCCAAAAGCCCTAAAAAGAACCCTAGAAAGCCCTAGACTTAAACCCTAGGGGGCAAAGTGCAAAATTAGTGCACTTTTGGACTAAAGTGCAAAAACCATGAGGTTGGAGCATCTTAATTCATGTGGTTCACAAGTATGTGGATTTGCAACCTAAACCCTAAGTTTTGGACTTATTTGCAAAAGAGCCACACTTATACTCCAATGGCTAAGTCTGAAATTCAGTATAATTGGCTCAACTTTGGGGCCTTGTAACTTCCAAACCATAAGGATTTTACCCTAGGTCACCACATCAAGTTTGTAGAGCTGCAAAAGGGGAACAACTTTGCTATAGAGAGCAAGTCTTGGTACTATGAAAAGTTTTGAGAAAATTGGACTCCAAGTTGACCTGTCAAGCTGTCCTAAGTCTGAAATCAGACTGACAGTGGCCTAGAACTAGATTTGTAAGCCATTTTGAGCTAGATCTGTTGCTCGATTGATGGTTGTTGCTATAACAAAAGTGAACATGGATTATAGATCTATAACTTTGATGCAGATGAATTATGAGGTTGTCACATAAAAATTGGAGAAAAGCTGCCTTGAATTTGCTCTGTCAGACCGACTGAATGCACTTGTGATGGTACAATGATTGGATTAGGCCGCCAGCTCAGTCCATCGCCGCCGACGAGCCGCGCGTGGATTCGTGCCTTCGCCGCCGTGATTCGCGCTCGGATCAGTTGGATAGCGCTTGGGGTAAGTAAATATCCCGCCGTGAATATATTCTGACCACTAATTTACTCCGAGCACCGTACCCGAGTTAGCCACGGTGGATTCGGATGAGTTCGCTGGTGACAGCCGCCTCGCGGCCTTGCGCCACGTGCCTTGGTACATCCACCGCATCGCCGTGACTCGCAGTAACCTTTCGTTCATCACCGGGGAGCTTGCCACGGTAATAGGACACCAATCGCGCGCGCCAGTAACTTCTGGTTTCTCCGGCCGCCGCGCGTCGTCGTCTAATTCACCGGCCACCGCTCGTGGACTCTATAAATTGAGCGCACCGTCGGGTTCGTAGAGTAATCACGCACCAAGCCACCAAGTCTTGCCTCCAATCGTTCATGAGAGAGCTCCAATTTCTTACTTCCCCCAAATCACTCAAGAACTCCGCTCGGTTTGCCCTCGCCGTGGCCAGCTTGCTCCAGGTTAGTTCAAACACTCTAGTCGTTTGTTCTAGCATCCTTAAGTCCTCCTCAAGATCCTCGACCCCTCTGATTGAACTAGACCGCCCTGGGTCACCGTGAACGCCCATGTTCATCCGTTGTCCATACGGTCACCGTGGTCAGGGCGTTTCAGTGCGCCAATAGTGAAATTAGTTTAGGGGAAACTTCGGTTAAGGCTTGAATTTGGTGTCTGCTACTCTGGAGCACCGGTCTTTACGTGATCCGGCTAGTCTTGGCTCGCCGGTGCTCGGATCTCCGCCGTGCGACGTCGTGGACTTGGCGCGATGAAGAATTAGAAGTGAAGGGAGGTTTCTGTAAAGTGTCAGTGACTTAGTTGAATAGTGCTTCGACCCCACTTTAGGTTATTCAAAAGGATAGGGTCTTCGGTGCAAAGTTGCACGTGGGCGCGCGCGCGCTTTCCTCCAGTAGTGGGCCGACTCAGGCTAGTTTAAGCCCAGTTCTGTAGCACCTTTTTCCTTTTATTTTTATTCTCGACTTAGGAAATTTCTAGAATATTGTAGAAAAATGATAAAAATACCAAACCAATTTTGCTAGGTTTCTAATTTCCTATAGTATTTACTAAAAATAGTTTCATGATTTGTAGTCTAAATAGGAAATTATAGAGTATTTAAAATAGCCAAAAACCTTGTTTCTGGATTTTTAGAATATAAATAATAAATCCAAAATTCACTAAACTTTTAGGATAAACTCTATATAATATTTATAAGCCTTGGGTAGAGTTTGATATGATTTGGACCATGTTTTATGCTTAGAACCCAAAACCCTACCCCCTGCCCTTTGAACTTTACTATTGACTCTGGAAACCCTAAGTTCTTGGAGATCCGTGAATAATAAACTTTTATTGTTTTTGCATCTTCATGAGCACTACATGAGCATTCATTATTATACTTGGCTATATTTAGAAAACGAAGAGGAAGTAGATGTTGAAGAGACAAGGACTTCATGACCACCACCACCTGAGGAACATCAGGCAAGCAACTGTTTTTATTTCGATATCTGTGGAGCAGAGCCTGATTCACCAGTAACACAAGGCAAGCCCCGATGCATTTGCCACCTCCTTGTTACTTTTAAAATCTTTCTCACTTGCTTGATGCATTAGGTGATAGGAGTTGTGTGCTAAACCAATTCCTGCATTTCCTTCCTTGGATTTGATTACTTCTCCTCAAATCCCTGTTTTACAAAAGATTTTTCTTGTGCTTAGCTCTGCTCTAGCAAAACAAAAATGTTTTGTTTTAAAACAAAAGTGATGCTTCAGTGGGTGGGAATGTTTTCAAAAATAAAACTTGATGGTGGATCCATCATGGCCATGATGGGTTCAACATCGGAAAAGATCTACCTCTGTCAGGTACCAAACTTTGGGTTTGAAATGATTAAGCTGAGACCGGGCGGGTGACTTGCACGAGAAGAGAGTCTCGGTGTAGTGTCTCCGTCTGAGTCGATTAAGGACCATCTCGATGTAGGCCTGCTGACCGAGGACCCTTTAACTGGTCACATGCCTCGTCATGGGTAAGCTTTGCCTCGGGCAGACTAATACCAGAATAAGATAACACGCAATGGGAGTGGAGAGATGGAGAGAGTAGCGTGTACCCTCCGTGGCAAGAGGCTGGACGGTGGTGTATCTGTGCTCTCAGTTGGCGTGAACCTGATCTGGTCTTAAGAACCCCGGTGGCGAGTTGACATATGCAAGGGTTAAGTGCTACATATGTTGTGTGATTGGAGATCCTCAGCTGAGTATAATCGATTCGGATTGCCGTAACTTCGCGGACATGAAGACTTGGTCACTGACTTACACATAGAAATCCAGTAAAGATGAAGGGTTGTTAAGAAATTGGCTAGTGCAGGTCAAGTGATTGAACTAGGGTAGCAAGAACTCTAGTTGCAGGTAATTTTACTTAACTTGACAAATAAAACTGGATTTTTAAGGATCCACTATTAGTAAGCATTTCTGCAAACAGAGTCATTGATTATTGATGAGCCTTACCTTGACTCCCTTAAAGCCAACATATCCTTGAGAGTCTTTTACTTTGTCGGGTAAGTCTTGCGAAAGTACACTTCGTACTCATGGCTTTGTCCCATGTTGTTTTAGGTGAAGAAGCAACAAACTTTTGTTGCTTCTGTTCAAAGGTGGTACCCAAAGAAGAGAACCAAGACTAAGGCTGCGAGAGGGAAGGCCCTCCGTTAAAAACTTTTTACTGCTTATTCGGGAGGAGTTTTTGCCTCCCATGGTTTGTAATAATAATACTCAGCACTCATATATTATGTTCTGGTCTGTAAATATATAACTCTGTCTTACTTTTCAATAAAAGTAAGTTATTGTAAATGCTTCCGCACTTTCGTATCTCCGATGTATTGTAATGTCTGCGTGATGGGTGAAACGCTCTTGGGAAGGTAAGGAATTCAGGTACCGAACTTGTCAAGTGATCAGGTGCACCTGCAGGGTTGTTTGAGGTCCGTTGGACAAGGACAACTATAGGTGGACCTAATGACTTGGGAGGTTGTGTCACAAAAAGTATTAAAAGAAACATTATGCTCATTTGATGCAGCAGAAATTTTCTTTCTAGGCAATTTAATATCAGTGGTATGCCTAGAGCTAGAAGCCTCATTTTTAAACATAAATGCATGATGAGAAACATAATGAGGTTTTCTAGCATGAATCTTCCTAATCTTATGCTCAGGATAGTTAGCAGGATATAAAATGTAACCCTCACTATCCTGAACCATGGGAGCCTTGCCCTTTACAAATAAAGTTAGACAATTTTTTAGGGGCATTAAGCTTGGCATTGCTCCCCTGTTGGAAACCAATACCATCCTTAATGCCAGGGCGTCTCCCATTATAAAGCATACTACGAGCAAATTTAAAATTTTCATTTTCGAGCTCATGCTCGCTAATTTTAGCACTTAGTTGAGCTATGTGATCATTTTGTTTCTTAATCGTGGCAAGGTGGTCATCTATAGATTCAACATAAATATCTCTACATCTAGTGCAAATAGTCACATGATCAACAGTAGATGTAGATGGTTTGCATGCATTTAATTCCTCAATCTTAGCATTTAATTTAATATTCTCATTTCTAAGACAGGAAATAGAATCATTGCAAACATTCAATTCTTTAATCTTAGAAACTAAACTAGCATTTTCAGTTCTAAGACTAGAAATTGAATTATGACAAATGTTAAGTTCTTTAGACTGGTATTCATTTTTCTCTATTTCTAGAGCATGAGCATTTTTCAATTTAACAAATTTTTTGTTTTCTTTAATGAGGAAGTCCTCTTGGCTATCCAAGAGTTCATCCTTATCATTAATGGCTTCAATTAATTCATTTAATTTTTTTCTTTTGGTCCATGCACTACCGGAATCGCGTTCTTTGCCGAGTGTCTAAGACACTCGGCAAATATTTTATCGCCAAAGGGTTCTTTGCCGAGTACTTTTTTCGGACACTCGGCAAAGTCTTTGCCGAGTGTCGAAAAGCACTCGGCAAATTAATAATCGAAAAAATAAAAAAACAGCAAAACATTTTTTTAAAGTATAGGAACAACTCTCCAACCCTACCGAAAAGCACTCGGCAAATTAAGAATAAAAAAAATAAAAAAAACAGCAAAACATTATTACCCTATCAATTTTAGGAACAACTCTCCACAACCCTACCTATTACCCTATCAATTTTTACTATTATTTTGAATCAAAGTTATATGTTTTGTGAATGGTGAGATTCGAACTCGCAACCTCTATCTCGCGCATACCCTCCTATACCACTACACTGCTACACCAATTATGTCTATATTACGTTTTCATTCTCCATGTACTATAACAAACCGAGAGTAATTTGATTATTTAAGACACTAAATGAGTTCATTTGAAAATGTGACCAACTATAAAGTTGCATAACTTTTTGAGATCTACAAGTTTTATTTTAATAGTTTCTACATTCGAGACCGTTTACAAAATTTGAATTTTAAATTTGAAAACTTCACACGAATTTTTCAATGATAAGATGATTTCAAATCACAAAGTTGTCAATTACAAAGTTTCATTAAATTTCAAGACCTACAACTTTTATTTTGGTGGTTTTTCCATCCGAGATAGTTTGAAAAATTCAAATTAAAAAATTCAAACATAGTTTTGCATAACAAGATGATTTCAAACCAAAACATTATCAACTACAAAGTTTCATAACTCTTCAATACCTACAACTTTCATGTTGGTGATTTTTTTCTTTCGAGGTCGTTTTCAAAATTTAAATTTCAATTTTTTTAAATTCAGATGTAGTTTTCGTTGACAATATGACTTCAAATGAAAAGGTTGTCAACTACAAACTTCTATAACTTCCAAGATCTACAAAGTTTATTTTGGTTCTTTGGTCATTTGTTCATCTCACATGATGGTTCTAACAATATGCACAAATTCTATACATCTCTCTCGTAGTTTCATAAACTACGAGAGAGATAGGTTTTATGAACATTTTTTTTTATTTTGTCATATGAAGAAATATTCAATATATAAATTGTACATCATGATGAGTTATACATATTTGTAGTTGAAAACTTTTTCATTTGAATTAATTTACTGCTTTAAAATGTGATTTTTAAATTGCCTTTGCCTAGTGTTGGAAAAAAAGCACTCGACAAAGAGCTCTTTGTCGAGTGTTGTATTTGTGACACTCGGCAAGGAGCTCTTTGCCGAGTGTAAAAAACACTCGGCAAAGAAACTCTTTGTCGAGTATCAAAAATAAAACACTCGGTAAAGAGCTTCTTTGCCGAGTGTTTTCTTTTACCGATGGTTTTTTGCGTGGCACTCGGCAAAGAGCTTCTTTGCCGAGTGCCCGACAAAAAACACTCGGCAAAGAACTTGACACTCGACAAAGAGTCAAATTCCGGTAGTGATGCTAAGGTTGGCAAAGAGAGACATTAAATTATCTTCATTATCACTAGAGCTACCCTCATCATTAGATGTTGTATATTTTGGGGGTGGCTCTAGAGTGTACCTTCTTTTTCTTGCCATCCTTAGCCATGAGACACTTGTGGCCGACGTTGGGGAAGATGAGTCCCTTGTTGACGGCGATGTTGGCGGCGTCCTCGTTGGAGGAGGAGTCGGTGGAGCTCTCGTCCGAGTCCCATTCCCGACATATGTGGGCACCGTCGCCCTTCTTCTTGTAGTACCTATTCTTCTCCTTCTTCTTCCCCTTCTTGTCTTCGTCCATGTCACTTTCACTAGATATTGGACATTTAGCAATAAAGTGACCAGACTTACCACACCGGTAGCACACCTTCTTGGAGCGGGACTTGTAGTGCTTTCCCCTCCTTTGTTTGAGGATTTGGCGGAAGCTCTTGATGATGAGCGCCATTTCCTCGTTGTCAAGCTTGGAGGCGTCGATTGGAATCCTACTTGATGTAGACTCCTTCTCTTCTTCCGTCACTTTGAATGCGACGGGTTGCACCTCAAGTGTGGAGGTGGCGCCTTGCTCCAAGTTGACAATGTGTTTGGAGTATTTGATCATAAGTTCAAAGCTCACAAACTTGGCAATCACTTCCTCAGGAGACATTAGTTTATATCTAGGATCCCCACGTATTAATTGAACTTGAGTAGGATTAAAAATACGAGGGATCTAAGAATAAACTTGACCATCTCATGGTCATCCCATTTGGTTCTCCCGAGGTTGCGCACTTGGTTGACCATTGTCTTGAGCCGGTTGTACATGGCTTGCGGCTTTTCCCCTTTATTGAGGATGAATCGACCGAGTTCTCCCTTGATCGTTTCGCGCTTGGTGATCTTGGTCACCTCGTCCCCTTCGTGCGCGGTTTTGAGGACATCCCAAATTTCTTTGGCACTCTTTAACCCTTGCACCTTATTATACTCCTCTCGACACAAAGAGGCGAGGAGTATAGACATGGCATGGGAGTTAAAGTGCCTAATTTGGGCGCCTCGTCCGAGTCGTAGTCTTTGTCCCCCACCTTAGGTACCTTCGCTCCATACTCAACAATATCCCAAATACTTTCGTGGAGTGAGGTTAGATGGTGCCTCATTTTATCACTCCACATACAATAATCCCCACCATCAAAATATGGTGGCTTGCCTAGGGGTATGGAAAGTAATGGAGCGCGCTTTGAAATACGAGGATAGCGTAGGGGCATCTTACTATACTTCTGGCGCTCATGGCACTTAGAAGCGGTGGATGACTTAGAGCTCGATGTGGAGGGTGACAAAGAGTCGATCTCGTAGTAGACCACTTTCTTCATCATCTTCTTCTTCTTGTCACCTCTCCGATGCGACTTTATGGAGGAAGAGGATTCCTCCTTGTGTTTGTTGCTGGACTCCCTTGAGAGAGTCCTCTTCGAGCTTGCGCACTTATCGCCGATCATGATCTCCCTCTTGGCGTGATCTCTAGACATCACTTCGAGTTGGTTAGGCTCTTAATGAAGCACTGGCTCCAATACCAATTGAAAGTCGCCTAGAGGGGGCGGGGGTGAATAGACGAAACCTGAAATTTATAACCTTAAGCACACACTAAAGTCGGGGGTTCCCGTTAGAATTAAATTCAAGTCCGAAAAAGAGGGGAAAAACAAATCAACAAGAATCAAAGCGAGTGAACACGGTGATTTGTTTTACTGAGGTTCGGTTCCAAAGAACCTAGTCTCGTTGAGGAGGTCACAAAGATCGAGTCTATTTCAACCCTTTCCCTCTCTCAAACGGTCACTTAGACCGAGTGAGCCTTCTCCTTAATCAATCCGGTCACTAAGACCCCACAAGGACCACCACACACTTAGGTGTCTCTTGCTTTGATTACAAGTCAGTTGAGAACAAGAATGAGAAAGGAAGAAAGGCAATCCAAGAAACAAGAGCGCAAAAGAACACGAACACACACTCTCTCAAGTCACTAAATGGTTGAGATGAATTCTATACTTGGAGGGGATTTGATCTTTGGAAATATGTCTTGGAGTGAATGCACTAGCTCTTGTATTGAATGTGATCTCTAAAAAACTTGGATGCCAAAGGTTGTGGTGGTGGGGGGGTATTTATAGCCCCCAACCACTTTGGTAGCCGTTGGGGAGGCTGCTGGTGATGGGCGCACCGGACAGGCACTGTTCCTTGTCCGGTGCGCTGCCATGTCACCCAACCGTTAGGGTTCGGAGCTGGTCGACCGTTGGAGGCTTTGTCCTCTTGCGAACCGGACAGTCCGGTGCCACACCGGACAGTCCGGTGCAACACCAGACAGTCTGGTGCCCTCTGACTTCGCTGCTCTAACTTCTGTGCGGTACTGTGCTGCACTGTTCCTTTTGTTAGAGTCGACAGTTGGCGAAGATAGCCGTTGCTCCGCTAGCACACCGGATAGTCCGGTGGCACACTGGACAGTCCGGTGAATTATAGCAGAGTGCGCCCTGGAATTCCCAAGAGTGGCTGGTTGACATCTGTACGGTCCTAGTGCACCGGACATTGTCCGATGGCACACAGGACAGTCCGGTGCGCCAATTCTCAGCACACTCAAGTTCTTTACTCCGTTTTAAGTTGTGTCCCTAACTTGAATATTTTATTGGTTTGTGTTGAACCTTATGCACCTGTAATACATGAATTCTAGAACAAACTAGTTAGTCCATGCGTTTGTGTTGATTATCAACCACCAAAATTAGTTATACGAAATGGTTAACCCAATTTCTTTTTCAGTCACTCTATAACACACTCACGAGTTAGAACAAAAATAGATTCAAAAAATAGAATGAAAAAGAAGTTAGGGTTTATGTCTTAGGGGCACCAGACTGTCCGGTGTGTCCCCTGACAGTGGGTCTAACTAGCCCTGGGGGCAGCGCCTCTTGAAAGGGAAATGTGCCCTTGGGCCATTTCTAAGTGTTTTGGTGATTTAGTGTCCAACACAAGTGCCTAAGTGTCAAATGGTGGACAAAGTACAAATCAAGTATAAAGGTATGTTTCTCAGACTTAGTACATTGTTTTAGTGACTAATGTATTGTGTCTAAGTGCTGGAGACAGGAGAAATCGAATTGGATAAGAGATGGCCTTGTTCTGCCAAAGCCAGCTCTATCTGGGTGCACCGGACTGTCCGGTGGTGCACCGGACAGTGTCCGGTGTGCCAGGCTGGCTCAGGCGAACTTGCCGCTCTCGGGAATAAATTAACGGCGTACGGCTATAATTCACCGGACTGTCCGGTGTGCACCAGACTGTCCGGTGAGCCAACGGTCGGATGGGCCAACGGTCGGCTGCGCTATCCGCGCGAGACACGTGGCCGAGCCAACGGTCGGGAGGGGGCACCGGACTGTCCGGTGTGCACCGGACAGTGTCCGGTGCGCCAACGGCTCCAAGGTTGCCAATGGTCGGCTTCGCCAAATAAGGAAGGAAATCCGCACCGGACAGTGTCCGGTGGTGCACCGAACTGTCCGGTGCGCCAGGCAACAGAAGGCAAGAATTGCCTTCCCGGATTGCTCTCAATGGCTCCTAGCTGCCTTGGGGCTATAAAAGGGACCCCTAGGCGCATGGAGGAGAACCCCAAGCATTCCTTGAGCACTCTTGATTACTCACACTCCATTCTTGCGCACTTGTTCGACATTCTAGTGATTTGAGCTCCGTTCTAGTGTGCTAGTCTTTTGAGCTTAAGTCTGGGTCTTGTGTGTGCGTATTTGCTGTGATCTTTGTGTCTTGTGTGAGTTGCTAATCCCCCCTTACTCCGTGCCTCTTTGTGAACATCTTTGTAAGGGCGAGAGACTCCAAGTTGTGGAGATTCCTCGCGAACGGAATATAGAAAAGAAAAGCAAACACCGTGGTATTCAAGTGGGTCTTTGGACCGCTTGAGAGGGGTTGATTGCAACCCTCGTCCGTTGGGACGCCACAACGTGGAAGTAGGCAAGTGTTGTACTTAGCCGAACCACGGGATAAACCACTGTGTCTACCTGTGTTGATTCTCTTGTGGTTATTGTGTTTCGCTAAGACTCTTCTCTAGCCACTTGGCAATACTGTGCTAACGCTTAACCAAGTTTTTGTGGCATTAAGTTCAAGTTTTACAGGATCACCTATTCACCCCCCCTCTAGGTGCTCTCAATTGGTATCAGAGCCATTCTCTTCAAGAAAGGGACTAACCGCCCGAAGAGATGGATCCTAAGGGGAAGGGAATCGTGATCAATGATAAGGAGAAGGAGTCCTTCATCAACGAGCCGAAGGATGACAAGCCTGCCGACTCGGGCTCGGGCCACAAACGAAAGGATGGGAAAGAAGAAGAAGACAAGGCGCATCAAGGAGATCGTCTACTACGACGACATCGACGAGTCCACTTCTTCCCAAAAGGACAACGACGACAACGACTACGAGAGAAGGAAACCAGTTAATTCGAACTTTTCTTTTGACTACTCTCGTATTCCGCAAAGTACAAATGCTCATTTGCTCTCCATTCCACTTGGCAAACCTCCTCACTTTGATGGAGAGGACTACGGATTTTGGAGCCACAAAATGCGTAGTCACCTGTTCTCTCTCCATCCGAGCATATGGGAGATTGTGGAAAGTGGAATGAAATTTGATAGCTCGAATAGTCCTATGTTTATCAATGAACAGATTCATAGAAATGCACAAGCTACTACTGTGTTGTTAGCCTCTTTGTGCAGGGACGAGTATCATAAGGTGAGCGGCTTGGACAATGCCAAGCAAATCTGGGACACCCTCAGGATATCACATGAGGGGAATGACGTCACCTTACTCACCAAAATGGAGTTGGTGGAGGGCGAGCTTGGAAGATTCGCAATGATCAGGGGAGAGGAGCCAACCCAAACATACAACCGGCTCAAGACCCTCATCAACAAGATAAGGAGCTACAGAAGCACACGATGGACGGACCACGACGTCGTTCGTCTAATGCTAAGGTCCTTTACTGTACTTGATCCACATTTGGTGAACAATATCCATGAAAATCCTTGGTACACCAAGATGTCGCCCGAAGAAGTTCTTGGGAAATTTGTAAGCAGGCGAATGATGATCAAGGAGGCGAGATATGTCGACGACGCGTTGAACGGTCCATTCCATGAGCCTCAACCCATTGCTCTCAAGGCAACGAGGAGCAAGGAGGCGCTACCTAGCAAGGTGGCGCAAGTTGAGGCGGTCGGGCTCAATGATGAAGAGATGGCCCTCATCATCAAGCGCTTCAAGACGGCGCTAAAGGGTCGCAGGGGGCAGCCAAGCAAGACCAAGACAAAGGGGAAGCGCTCATGCTTCAAATGTGGTAAGGTTGGTCATTTTATTGCTAACTGTCCCGACAATGATAGTGACCAGGAACAAGGGAACAAGAGGGAGAAGAAGAAGAACTATAAGAAGGCAAAAGGCGAGGCACATCTTGGCAAGGAGTGGGACTCGGATTGTTTGTCGTCCGACTCCGACAACGAAGGACTCGCCGCCACTGCCTTCAACAAGTCATCCCTCTTCCCCAACGAGCATCACACTTGCCTCATGGCAAGGGAAAAGAAGGTAAGCGCTCGTAACACTAGTACTTATGCTTCTTCAAGTGAGGATGAGTCTAGTGATGATGATGAAATAGATTATTCATGTTTATTCAAGGGTCTAGATAGAACCAAGGTGGATAAAATAAATGAATTGATTGATGCTTTGAATGATAAGAATAGATTGCTAGAAAAGCAAGAGGATCTCTTATATGATGAACATGATAAGTTTGTAGAAGCTCAAAAATCCCTTGCTTTAGAAATAAAGAGGAATGAAATGCTTTCTTGTGAATTGTCTACATGCCATGACTCTATTTCTAGTTTAAAAAGCATAAACGATGACTTGAATGCTAAGTTAGAAATAGCTAATAAATCAACATCTTGTGTAGAACATGTTGTGGTTCGCACTAGGTGTAAAGATTTTAATGTTGATGCTTGTAGTGAACACCTAGTTTCAATTTCTAAATTGAATGATGAAGTGGCTAGTCTTAATGCCAACTTAAGACTAGCAAAAGCGAATTTGATAAGTTAAAATTTGCAAGGGATGCCTACACGATTGGTAGACACCCCTCAATTAAGGATGGACTTGGTTTCAAGAGAGAAGCCAAGAACTTAACAAGCCATAAGGCTCCCATCCCCGCCAAGGAGAAAGGGAAGGCCCCTATGGCTAGTAGTGCTAAAAAGAACCATGCTTTTATGTATCATGATAGGAGACATGCTAGAAATGCAAATAGAAGTTATGATGCTTTTGATTCACATGTTTATGATTCAGATGCTATGTTTGCTTCTAGTTCTTCCTGTATGCATGGTAGAAATGTGCCTAGGAGAAATGGTGTTAATGTTCCTAGGAAAATTAATGAACCTTCTACCATATATCATGCTTTAAATGCTTCCTTTGCCATTTGTAGAAAGGATAGGAAGATAGTTGCTAGAAAATTAGGGGCAAAATGCAAGGGAGACAAAACTTGCATTTGGGTCCCTAAGACAATTGTGACTAACCTTGTAGGACCCAACAAGAGTTGGGTACCTAAGACCCAAGCCTAAATTTGCCTTGCAGGTTTATGCATCCGGGGGTTCAAGCTAGATTATCGACAGCGGATGCACAAACCATATGACGGGGGAGAAGAAGATATTCACCTCCTACGTCAAAAACAAGGATTCCCAAGATTCAATAATATTCGGTGATGGGAATCAAGGCAAGGTAAAAGGGTTAGGTAAAATTGCTATTTCATCTGAGCACTCTATATCTAATGTGTTTTTAGTTGAGTCTCTTGGATATAATTTGTTATCTGTTAGTCAATTATGCAATATGGGATATAATTGTCTATTCACAAATGTAGATGTGTCTGTCGTTAGGAGAAGTGATGGTTCACTAGCTTTTAAGGGTGTATTAGACGACAAACTTTACTTAGTTGATTTTGCAAAAGAGGAGGCCGGTCTAGATGCATGCTTAATTGCTAAGACTAGCATGGGCTGGCTGTGGCATCACCGCTTAGCACATGTGGGGATGAAGAACCTTCACAAGCTTCTAAAGGGAGAACACATGATAGGTTTAACTAATGTGCAATTCGAAAAAGATAGACCTTGTGCAGCTTGTCAAGCAGGCAAACAGGTGGGAAGCTCTCATTACACCAAAAATGTGATGACCACATCAAGACCTTTGGAGATGCTTCACATGGACCTCTTCGAACCCGTCGCCTATCTAAGTATAGGAGGAAGTAAGTATGGTCTTGTTATAGTTGATGACTTTTCCCGCTTCACTTGGGTATTCTTTTTGCACGATAAATCTGAAACCCAAGGGACCCTCAAGCGCTTCCTAAGGAGAGCTCAAAACGAGTTTGAGCTCAAGGTGAAAAAGATAAGGAGCGACAATGGGTCCGAGTTCAAGAACCTTCAAGTGGAGGAGTACCTTGAGGAGGAATGGATCAAGCACGAGTTCTCCGCTCCCTACACACCACAGCAAAATGGTGTGGTAGAGAGGAAGAACAGGACACTTATAGACATGGCGAGGACGATGCTTGGAGAGTTCAAGACCCCCGAGCGCTTTTGGTCGGAAGCCGTGAACACGGCTTGCCATGCCATCAACAGGGTCTACCTTCATCGCCTCCTCAAGAAGACGTCGTATGAGCTACTAACCAGTAACAAACCCAATGTTTCGTATTTTCGAGTTTTTGGGAGTAAATGCTACATTCTAGTGAAGAAGGGTAGGAATTCCAAATTTGCTCCCAAAGCCGTAGAAGGGTTTTTGTTAGGTTATGACTCAAATACAAAGGCGTATAGAGTCTTCAACAAATCATCGGGTGTGGTTGAAGTCTCTAGCGACATTGTATTTGATGAGACTAATGGCTCTCCAAGAGAGCAAGTTGTTGATTTTGATGATGTAGATCAAGAAGTTCCAACGACCGCAATACGCACCATGGCGATTGGAGATGTGCGGCCACATGAACAAGATGAGCAAGATCAACCTTCTTCCTCAACAATGGTGCAACCCCCAACTCAAGATGATGAACAGGAGGCGTGTGATCAAGGGGGAGCACAAGATGATCATGTAATGGAGGAAGAAGCACAACCGGCACCTCCAACCCAAGTTCGAGCAATGATTCAAAGGGATCATCCCGTCGACCAAATTTTGGGTGATATTAGCAAGGGAGTAACTACTCGATCTCGATTAGTTAATTTTTGTGACCATTACTCCTTTGTCTCTTCTATTGAGCCTTTAAGGGTAGAAGAGGCCTTGCTAGATCCGGACTAGGTGTTGGCCATGCAGGAGGAGCTCAACAACTTCAAAAGAAATGAAGTTTGGACACTGGTGCCTCGTCCCAAGCAAAATGTTGTGGGAACCAAGTGGGTGTTCCGCAACAAACAAGACGAGCACGGGGTGGTGACAAGGAACAAGGCACGACTTGTGGCAAAAGGTTATGCCCAAGTCGCAGGTTTGGACTTTGAAGAGACTTTTGCTCCTGTGGCTAGGCTAGAGTCCATTCGTATCTTGCTAGCATATGCCGCTCACCATTCCTTCAGGTTGTTCCAAATGGACGTGAAGAGCGCTTTCCTCAACGGGCCAATCAAGGAGGAGGTGTACGTGGAGCAACCCCCTGGCTTCGAGGATGAACGGTACTCCGACCACGTGTGTAAGCTCTCTAAGACGCTCTATGGACTTAAGCAAGCCCCAAGAGCATGGCATGAATGCCTTAGAGACTTTTTAATTGCTAATGCTTTCAAGGTTGGGAAAGCTGATCCAACTCTTTTTACTAAGACTTGTGATGGTGATCTTTTTGTGTGCCAAATTTATGTCGATGACATAATATTTGGTTCTACTAACCAAAAGTCTTGTGAAGAGTTTAGCAGGGTGATGACTCAGAAATTCGAGATGTCGATGATGGGCGAGTTAAGCTACTTCCTTGGGTTCCAAGTGAGGCAACTCAAGGATGGAACCTTCATCTCCCAAACGAAGTACACACAAGATTTGATCAAGAGGTTTGGGATGAAGGACGCCAAGCCCGCAAAGACTCCAATGGGAACCGACGGACACACCGACCTCAACAAAGGAGGTAAGTCCGTTGATAAAAAAGCATACCGGTCTATGATAGGGTCTTTACTTTATTTATGTGCTAGTAGACCGGATATTATGCTTAGCGTATGCATGTGTGCTAGATTTCAATCCGATCCTAAGGAGTGTCACTTAGTGGCTGTGAAGCGAATTCTTAGATATTTAGTCGCTACGCCTTGTTTCGGGATCTGGTATCCAAAGGGGTCTACCTTTGACTTAATTGGATATTCAGACTCCGACTATGCTGGGTGTAAGGTCGATAGGAAGAGTACATCGGGGATGCGCCAATTCTTAGGAAGGTCCCTAGTGTCATGGAGTTCTAAGAAACAAACCTCTGTTGCCCTATCCACCGCTGAGGCCGAGTACGTTGCCGCAGGACAGTGTTGCGCGCAACTACTTTGGATGAGGCAAACCCTCAGGGACTTTGGCTACAATTTGAGCAAAGTCCCACTCCTATGTGATAATGAGAGTGCTATCCGCATGGCGGATAATCCTGTTGAACACAGCCGCACAAAGCACATTGACATCCGACATCACTTTTTGAGAGACCACCAGCAAAAGGGAGATATCGAAGTGTTTCATGTTAGCTCCGAGAACCAGCTAGCCGATATCTTTACCAAGCCTTTAGATGAGCAGACCTTTTGCAAGTTGCGTACTGAGCTCAATGTCTTAGATTCACGGAACTTGGATTGATTTATAGCATACATGTGTTTATGCCTTTGATCATGTTCCTTTTGCATTGTGTTGTTTATTTCTGGTGCTCAAGTTGTACATGCACTCCCCGAACCTCACAAGTCCTTTGCAAGTGATGCACAAATTTAGGGGGAGATGTGCTACAACTTGACCCTTTGAGACTAACTGTGTGCTTGAGTTTGCCTGATTTAGTCTCGAAGGTGGATTGAAAGGGAAAAGGTGGACTTGGACCATGCAAGACTTCCACTGCACTCCGATGAACGAGTAACTTCTTCCAAGTTCATCTTAGTACTCTTATTGCCTTTTACTCTTAGTTGAAGATTTTTGGTGAGGCAATGGGGTTAAAGGGCCAAAATTGATCCCGTTTTGGTGCTTGATGCCAAAGGGGGAGAAAATAAGGCCAAAGCAATAAATGGATCGGCTACCACTTGTGAATTTTGAAAATAATAGAGTTAGAGTTTTTGTTTGTCAAAATACTCTTAATTGCTCTTATTGTCGAAAGTTGGTCTCCTGTGGGGAGAAGGTTTAATTATGGTAAAAGGGGGAGTTTTTGAATCCTTGATCAATTTTTCGTAAAATATCTCTCTTTATGTTTCAACGTGTGCGTTTGACTTAGAGATAGGAAATTGAGTTTGATTTGCAAAAACAAACCAAGTGGTGGCAAAGAATGATCCATATATGCCAAATTTGATTCAAAACAAATTTGAGTTCTTATTTGAATTGATTTTGTACTTGTCCTACTTGCTTTATGTTATGTTGGCATTAATCACCAAAAAGGGGGAGATTGAAAGGGAAATGTGCCCTTGGGCCATTTCTAAGTGTTTTGGTGATTTAGTGTCCAACACAAGTAACTAAGTGTCAAATGGTGGACAAAGTACAAATCAAGTATAAAGGTATGTTTCTCAGACTTAGTACATTGTTTTAGTGACTAATGTATTGTATCTAAGTGCTGGAAACAGGAGAAATCGAATTGGAGAAGAGATGGCCTTGTTCTGCCAAAGTCAGCTCTGTCTGGGTGCACCGGACAGTGTCCGGTGGTGCACCGGACAGTGTCCGGTGTGCCAGGCTGGCTCAGGCGAACTTGCCGCTCTCGGGAATAAATTAACGGCGTACGACTATAATTCACCGGACTGTCCGGTGTGCACCGGACTGTCTGGTGAGCCAACGGTCGGCTGGGCCAACGGTCGGCTGCACGATCCGCGCGAGACACGTGGCCGAGCCAACGGTCGGGAGGGGGCACCGGACTGTCCGGTGTGCACCGGACAGTGTCCGGTGCGCCAACGGCTCCAAGGATGCCAATGGTCGGCTTTGCCAAATAAGGAAGGAAATCCGCACCGGACAGTGTCCGGTGGTGCACCTGACTGTCCGGTGCGCCGGGCGACAGAAGGCAAGAATTGCCTTCCCGGATTGCTCTCAACGACTCCTAGCTGCCTTGGGGCTATAAAAGGGACCCCTAGGCGTATGGAGGAGAACCCCAAGCATTCCTTGAGCACTCTTGATCACTCACACTCCATTCTTGCGCACTTGTTCGACATTCTAGTGATTTGAGCTCCGTTCTAGTGTGCTAGTCTTTTGAGCTTAAGTCTGGGTCTTGTGTGTGCGTATTTGCTGTGATCTTTGTGTCTTGTGTGAGTTGCTAATCCCCCCTTACTCCGTGCCTCTTTGTGAACATCTTTGTAAGGGCGAGAGACTCCAAATTGTGGAGATTCCTCGCGAACGGGATATAGAAAAGAAAAGCAAACACCGTGGTATTCAAGAGGGTCTTTGGACCGCTTGAGAGGGGTTGATTGCAACCCTCGTCCGTTGGGACGCCACAACGTGGAAGTAGGCAAGTGTTGTACTTAGCCGAACCACGGGATAAACCACTGTGTCTACCTGTGTTGATTCTCTTGTGGTTATTGTGTTTCGCTAAGACTCTTCTCTAGCCACTTGGCAATACTGTGCTAACGCTTAACCAAGTTTTTGTGGCATTAAGTTCAAGTTTTACAGGATCACCTATTCACCCCCCTCTAGGTCCTCTCACCTCTGCCCCCGAGGAAACCGAAGGCAACGAGTTGTGAAGTTGAATTTTAGCCGCCACTAGACTGTTAGGTTTGCACCGGACAGGAACTGTTCACTATCCGGTGTGCCATCAGACCAATGGCTAGCTGTCAGAACTAGCCGTTGAGACAACCGTTGGCGCATCGGTGGCGCACCGTTGGCGCACCGATGGCGCACCGGACTATCCGGTGCGCCATGTGCAGGAAACCCTGATAACGGCTAGTTTGGTGAGTGGGGCTATTTATACCCCCTCCACCTACCATATTGAGTGTCTTGCTGCCCACATTGATGACCATACAATGCTAGAGAATTGCAAGCACCACAGAGCATAGTGAAGTGATTAGAAAATCTTAATCCCGCATTAGGACCTCATTAGTGCAAGTGAGAGCCACCTAGAGCACACACCACATGCATTAGGCTTCTCTTGGTCAAGTGAAAGTCTATGGCTTGTTACTCTTGGTGATCGGCATCACCTAGACGGCTTGGTGGCATTTGGAGCACGTTGATCACCTTGGAGGATTTGTTGGTGACCCGGCTCGAGATTGTAAGCGGTCGTGAGGGATCCACCGCGCCGGAGTGGCAAAGGATCATCTCATAGTGAGCACTTTTTCTTGCGAGGACCAAGGGAGAGCGATACCCTTGCGCTGGTGCTCCAACGAGGACTAGGGAAGAGTGCTGACTCTTCGATACCTCAGCAAAAAATTGGAGGAGTCTTCTAAACCTTGCTTTACATTCCGCATTTAATTCAAGCATTTTACCTTGTTTAATTGTTTAACAAGTAGTTGAAGTAATGTCTTAGTATTGTTGTCTTTCTAGTAGTATTCTCTTATTGCTAATAGTTGGGTGAAGTTGGGCTCTTGCTTAGGGTTTATTTGTTGTTGATTTTTAGAAAAGCCTAATTCACCCCCCTCTTGGGCATCGTGATCCTTTCAATTGGTATCAGAACCTTGTTGCTCTTAGATTAGCTTAACCGCTAGAGTAGCGATGTCCGATGGGGATGGACCTCCTCCCGTTTTTGATGGTGATGATTTTCCATATTGGAAAATTCCTATGGAAGCTTACTTAGAGGCTATAGACATTGGTGTCTACAAAGCTGCCACTCAAGGGTTCCCCGAACCAAGAGATCACACAAATCTTGTAGAAGAAGAGTATAATTATGAAAAGTGGAATGCTAAGGCCAAAAACACTCTCTTTAGAGGCCTTTGCAAAGATGTCTTTAATAGAGTAAGAAATCATAGAAATGCTCATGATTTGTGGATGGATATTTGTGCTCTACCTGAAGGGACTAAAAGTGAGCGTGAGGAGAGATATCACATTGCAATGAAAAAATTAAATTCTTTTGAGATGCTTGCAAATGAAAATGTAAATGATATGTACTCACGTCTTAACATTCTTGTAGAGGAAGTCAATGGCTTGGGGCACACCCAAATTTCACAACCGGATGTTGTGTGGAAGCTTCTCAGTGTCCTCCCAATTGACAAATATGAATACATTGTCACAATGCTACATCAGATGGATCTTTCAGTTGCTACTCCAACACAAATATTGGGAAATATCAGTGCTCATGAAATGTACATGCACATAAATGACAAGGATGGGTCATCTTCCAAGGGAAAAGACTTGGCTCTCAAAGCCAATCAAGAAAAGAAAGGGAAAGCTAAAGTGCAAATTGAGGAGGAATCCTCAAGTGATGATGATCTTGATGCTAACATTGCTTTGATGGTGAGAATGATCACCAAAATGTTGAAGAAACTCAATAGAGAAGGCATCAAGTTTGACTCAAGAAAGAAGTCCTTCTCCAGCAAAAGAAAGCCCATCTCTAAGATGGAATGCTATAATTGTGGAGAACTCGGTCATCTTGCTCATCAATGCAACAAGCCCAAGAAGAACAAGGTCAAGGGCAAGAAAGATGATGGCAGTGATGAAGAGAAAAAGGAAAAAATATTCAAGAGAAAGGATGGGAAGCACAAAAGATTCCATAAGAAGAAAAATGGAAAGGCATATATTGTTGGTGACTGGCTCACTAACATTGAGTCCTCAAGCGGGTCTTCTTCAAGTGAAGAAGAGAATGATGAAAAAGTTGCCGCTATCGCTGGGGACTTCTCTTCACCACCACCATCACCCTCATCCACTTCTCACCTATGCCTCATGGCTAAAGGTGAACGAAAGGTACAAATTGAGAATGATATTATTGATGGTAGTGATAGTGATAGTGATAGTGATGATGAGTTTGCTTCACCTTCCTATGATAGATTAGATGACTTACTTAAAGAATATACTCAAATCATTAGGAAGTCAAAGGCTAAATGTGATAAGTTAAAGGATGAAAATGAATTTTTAACTGCCAAGTATGACATAGTTGTAAAAGCTAGTGATGAAATGAAAGTAGAAAATAAAACTATGTCATCCATTGCAAATGAGCTCAAATCCTCCCTAAAAGATGCCAAAGATAAGTATGACAAATTAAATGAAGCAAATAGGGAGTTGAAAGATAGACTTGTCAAAGTTAAGTAAGATTATACAAAAATTAAAATTCACTATGATAATCTTCTTGTTGCAAATGAGCTTTTATCTTGCAATACACATGAGGCTATTAACCCTACTGTTAAGATTGATGTAGCAACCTCATGTGATGATTTGAGCCAAGATGACAAATCTAGTCTTCATGACGAATTGACTGAAAAAGTTGAAGTCTTGACATTAGAGAACCAGAAATTAAAGAAATACTTGACAGATGCAACCACTAGAGGAAATGTTTCCATAGAAAGCAATGTCATTAACAATGAGTTGGCAGTGGACAATGAAAGGCTTAGAAATAAGGTCAAGAATTTAAGAATGAAAATGAACATCTTGCCACAAGTGTGCAAAAGTTCAACAAAGGTCAATACCTTCAAAATGAGCTGCTCATGAACACTGTCATGAAATATAAAAAGAGTGGTATTGGATATAATTCTTTTGTGCAAAAGAAAGCAACAAGTCAATACAAGGCAAAACAGATTCCTAAGCCTATCAAATGCTTTGAGTGTGGAAAAGAAGGACACTTTGCCCACAACTGCAAAGCCAAACCACCAACTCCCTTGCCAAAGCACTCAAGGCCATTTGCTTTCAATGCTCATTATGTTCTAAGAAAAGTAGCAAATGGAAAAGTCAAAGTTACATTCCTAGGTCCACCAAGCAAGAGTAGACCTAGACAAATTTGGGTTGCAAAGTCCTTGATTGAGAAAGTTACTGGTACTGTGCAAAATAGGGCCCTCAAAATTGAAGCTTGATTTATTTGTTCATGTAGGTGAACTACAAGACCGGTGGGAGCAATTGGGTTATTGACATTGGATGCATTCAACATATGACTGGCAACCCACGAATGTTCACCTCACTTGATGAAAATATTGATGAACAAGATAAAATCAGTTTTGGGGATAATTCAAAGGGAAAAGTTTAAGGGCTTGGCAAGGTGGCTATCTCAAATGATCTTTCAATATCAAATGTTCTTTTGGTTGCATCATTGAGCTTCAACTTGCTATCAGTATGTCAATTTTGTGATCTTGGCCTTCAATGCTTAGTCACTCCTACAGAGGTTGCTGTGTCAAAAATGGATGATGAGTCAATGGTGTTCAAAGGATTTAGATACATCAATCTCTACTTAGTGGATTTCACCTCTGAAGATGCAAACTTAAGGACTTTGGCATAGAAGGCTTGCACATGTTGGAATGAGCACACTCAAGAAAGTACTAAAGAAAGACATGGTTAGAGGACTAAAGAATGTTGTATTTGAAAAGGATAAGCCTTGTAGTGCATGTCAAGTTGGAAAGCAAGTTGCTAACACACATCCTACAAAAGCTTTTATGTCAACATCAAGGCCACTAGAACTGCTTCATATGGATCTATTTGGACCAACAACTTATGCTAGTGCCGGTGACAACCTCTATTGTCTAGTTATTGTTGATGACTTTTCAAGATACACTTGGGTGTTCTTTCTTCATGATAAGTCTGAGGTTGCATATATATTCAAGAAGTTTGCCAAGAAGGCTCAAAATAATTTTGATTGCAAAATCAAGAAGATTAGAAGTGACAACAGAAAAGAATTTGATAACACCAACATTCATGGATATTGTGATGAGATTAGGATCAAGCATGAAGTTTCTGCAACATACACACCTCAACAAAATGGAGTTGTTGAAAGAAAGAACATGACCTTGGTCACTCTTACAAGAACAATGATTGATGAGTATAACACACGGGAGAGGTTTTGGGTTGAAGTTGTCAACACCGCATGCTACGCATCAAACAGACTATTTCCTCACCGGCTACTTGAGAAGACTCCCTATGAATTGCTAAATGGGGAAAAGCCAGACGTCTCCTTCTTTCGGGTGTTTGGATGCAAATGGTACATCTACAAGAAACGCCATCACCTAGGGAAGTTTCAAAGACGTCGTGATATTGGTTTCTTACTTGGTTATTCATCAAATTCCAAAGCATATCGAGTATTCAATCATGCCACTGGTGTGGTATAAGAAATATATGATGTGGTGTTCCAAAACAAACAAGATGATCAAGGTGTGATTGTGCGGAACAAGCAAGACTCGTTGCAAAGGGCTTCTCTCAAGTTGAAGGCTTAGATTTTAGAGAGACCTTTGCACCGGTTGCTCGACTTGAAGCTATTCGTATCCTACTTGAATATGCATCATGCTATGACATAAAGCTTTATCAAATGGATGTAAAAGGTGCATTTTTAAATGGCTTCATAAATGAACTTGTATATGTTGAGCAACCACCCGGGTTTGAAGACACTAGATATTCTAATCATGCTCACAGGTTGTCCAAGGAGCTATATGGGCTAAAGCAAGCTCCAAGGGCATGGTATGAGCGTCTTCGCGACTTCCTCATCAAAAGGGCTTCAAGATCGGGACCGTCGACACAACTTTATTCACAAAGAAACATATCGGTGATATTTTCATTTGTCAAGTTTATGTTGATGATATAATCTTTGGCTCGACAAATGATTATCATTGCAAGGAATTTGGTGAGTTGATGTCGAAGGAGTTCGAGATGTCAATGATTGGTTAGCTAACATACTTCCTCGGCTTTCAAGTCAAGCAAATGAAAGATGGGAACTTCCTCTCAAAAGAGAAGTATACCAAAGACTTGTTGAAAAAAATTCAATATGGAGAAGTGCAAAACAATCAAGACACCCATGCCGACTAATGGACATCTTGACCTAGATGAGGGAGGTAACCCGGTAGATCAAACTCTCTACTGTTCAATGATTGGTAGTTTATTGTATCTTACCGCATCTAGGCCTGATATCATGTTTAGCGTTTGTATGTGTGCTTGATTTCAAGCAAATTCTAAGAAAGCTCATGTTCGTGCTGTTAAAAGAATTCTTAGGTATCTTAAGCACACCCCAAGCGTTGGCCTTTGGTATCCCAAAGGAGATACTTTTGATTTAATTGGCTATTCTGATTCAGATTATGCCGGTTGCAAAATTGATAGAAAAAGTACATCCGGAGGATGCCACTTGCTTGGGAGCTCACTAGTTTCATGGACATCTAAGAAGCAAAATAGTGTTGCCTTGTCAACCGCCGAAGCGGAATACATTGCCGCAGGTGCTTGTTGCACACAAATTCTTTATATGAAACAAACTCTTCTAGACTATGGTGTAGCTCTAGAAAAGGTACCTTTGTTGTGTGACAATGAGAGTGCTGTTAAAATTGCTAATAATCCTGTACAACACTCTCGCACCAAGCACAATGATATCCATCATCACTTCCTTAGAGATCATGTTGCAAAAGGAGATATAATTTTAGAAGGAGTGAGATCAGAAGATCAATTAGCGAACATTTTCACAAAGTGTCACACTCGGATTTAGAAGGTAAACCGAATGCGAACCATGTACGTGCCAGGATCAGCAATTCACGTACACAACAGTTACATAACTGGCCATCATCACATAATGCTCAAATAATAACATAAAAAGTAGTAATAGTCGATTACATGATGATGTATGATGCATCCACATAGTCTTTAACAATAATCAAAGTGCGAAAAGAAACGTAGACACACGTGGCCTTCAAAGGCAGCCGACTGGGGGTTTGCCACTAACCCACGCCTAAAACTCGTCGTACTCTTGGAACTCCTGGAAGTCTTCCTTCATGGCTTCATCTTCTCCTGAGCAGTGGTTGCAACGTGGACAACCTGGGGGGTTTGGTGTGTAAAGCAAGGGTGAGTACACATCAACATACTCAGCAATTGTCCCGTTTGGCTGTAGTGGACTAGCTTTATGTGGGGTTAAGTCAAGCAGTTGCTTTTAGTTGGTCAGGTTATTATTTACTAGTAGAGAGCCAGGTTTTAGCATTAACCCAAGTTGTTAACCCAAAAAAACCCTTTCCAAATGGAAAGAATACCACTTTCCATTACCATAGTCATAACCAAAACTATCATCCTCATCACCACCTGTAAACCAACCATTTCTGATGAAGTATCTCTAATCAATGGAGCTCCCTTGGCCGCTTATAACCGTGAGCACGACTGATATATCAGTTTCATAACACTCTGCAGAGGTTGCGCACTTTACCCACAAGTCGTGATTCCCTTTCTGCCTGGAGAGAGCTACTCCCCATTTACCACTACCTAGGTGGCCTGGCAGGGTATCACTACGAAGCCTTTACAAAGATTCCTCGAGGCTGTAGCCGCCCGTTAGGTTTCCTAAATGTACCGCACTCCACCCCAAGGGGCAAACCAACCTTGGCAGAGTGAGCCGCATACACCGAGCCCCATTAACGGCACGACGGCGAAGCGAACTACACCCCAGTTCCTCTAATTATTAAGCTAAGGGCGTCCCATTCCACCCTCATGGTTGCACTGTTTTCCCGGGCGGTCATCCAACGAACAGGTCCTTACGGAGGGGCACTCGAGAAACTGCTCGAGTCCCATTAAATGCCACAAGTATATCATCATAATCAAAAGGGAAAACATCGTATCATAGATAATCTCATCATTTTCATTGATTAATGTGAAGCACTAGCATGAAGCTAAACCAAAATAAACCAACCCAAATAGGTAAGCAAGGACATGATAAACAAAAGCTAGTCAATCCTTAGGTATAAATTGTGTAAATGCAGAAAGTGAATTATAAAATGTATAGGACATATATGGGTCAAGGGACACTTGCCTCCACCAACCAGCTGCTTCTCAGGGTCTTCTCCTGCGATCTCTTCGGACTCCGCAACCACACCGTTATCTATGCGAGTGCAAACATACATCCATATCCTTGAATTAGGAAATAAACAATACACCATACAAGAGAGCAGATCAATTGAACATGCACATGACCTATAGTTTGCATTTGTAATTAAGAGAGAGAGAGAGAGAAATGAATCGCAATGGCTAAAGCTATAGTCGAGGAATATTACGTGCAGGCTTTGCGATTAATCATTATAACATCTAATTCCACCTAGCCATACTAATAGGTATTAATCACATGCACTAATAGAGTTACACTTGGTTTTGATTGGCTCACTACTCGGTTAGTCGTTATTTAACTACGTAAATTAATTAGCGTGAGCGATTCTAAGTGAATCAATTCCTTGCCATGCGACAAGGCGCGCGACATAGTAACACGAGATGCGCAGTGCATGCGATGACGCGTGCCAGGGGCTATCGCGCTGGGGGCGAGTCACGCGAAGGCCACGAACAGCCACGCCGAACGCCAGCAGCGCGGGGGGGGGGGGTCATGTCGGGTTGCCATGTCAGGGTTGCGTTGGCCACGCAGGCTGCAGCGCCGGGCAAGCCGCGGGCAGAGCCGGTCACGCAGTCCGCCACAGGCGAGCAAGCCACCACGGGCGAGCCGGGGACGTGCTAGCCACGTGCCACGCCGCGCCGGGGGTGGTGGCCGCGCGCCAGGCAACACGCCGGGCCGCGCGCCGCGAGCACACCAGGACGCGCCGGGGTGGAGTCGCGGGCCCACGCGCCACGGACGTGCCCAGCGGGCGGGCTGAGCTGCGCCGGAGCGCTGGCCAGGCCATGGTCGGACCAGGGGGCGCGAGGGGACCGCGCCGCATGCCAGAGCCACGCGTGGGGCACCACGCGCCATGCGGGGGCGCTACGACCGTGCCAGGGGAGCGTGAGGGGTCGTTCCGCGCGCTAGGGCCGCGCGCCTCGCACCGTGCCAGGCACGACGAGTCGTGCCACACGCAAGGTCGCGTGCCACGGGCGCCATGGCTGCGGGCCGCTCTGGGCACAATGGACCGCGCCAGGGGCCAAGCTGCGCCACGCGCACTACGCCGGGGAAGAGGGATAGAAGAGGAGGAAGGAGAGGGGGCTCAGCACGGGGACGGAGACGGCGCGGGCGGACGGCTCCAAGGCGGCTGAGGGCGATGTGGAGGAGAGAGAGGCGAACCGAGTGGGGAGAGAGGAACGTGCATTGGGGCAATAGGGGAGATGAACAGGGTGCAGTTTTTGGGTGGGGGGCTTACAGGTGGGCCCCACTAGGCGACGACGGCGACTGGGCAACTGCCCACGCGAGCACGCGCGTGGTGGGCGCGGGCGAGCCGTTGAGGGGGGTGGCTGGGCCGTGTGGGGCACTGGCCAGGTGGGCCGGGGGGGGGGGGGGGTTCACGGGCCGTGCGGGGGAGAGAGCGGCTGGGCCGCGCGGGGAAGGGGAGAAGGGGGGGGGGGCAGGCCGAGGCTGGGCCGCGTGCTAGGCTGGGCCGAGGGGGGGAGAAGGGAAGTTGAGTTTTTCCTTTTTTTCTATTTTCTGTTTTTACTCTAGTTTCTTACTAAATGCATGCTTCACAAAAGCCAAGCAAACACACACAAAAAATGCGTGATCCAGCATGATGAAACAACCAAAGGAAACATTTCCAGGGTTTACTTTTACCCGATTTCGAGTTAACTCTCGCTATAACTTTTAGAAAGAACAAGGCGTAGTGAGAAGAAAATGGAAAAATGAAAGGTAATGCCCGGATTTGGTGAGTGCTGGAGAAAGAAAATTTTACCTCTCAAATTCGGGGCGTTACAAACCTATCCCCCTTAAAAGAATCTCGCCCTCGAGATTCAAGGTTGGCTAGCAAAGAGTTTGGGATATCTAGCCATCAGATCATCTTCACGCTCCCAAGTTGCTTCTTCTTCGGAGTGGTGACCCCATCTGACTTTGCACATTCTGATAGTTTTCCTCCGGGTGACTCTGTCTGCAGTCTCAAGAATTTGTGTTGGCTTCTCGATATAGGTCAAGTCTTCTTAGACTTCGAGACCCTCCACTGGCAACTGCTCTTCTGGCACACGCAGACATTTCTTTAACTCAGACACATGAAAGACATCATGTGCAGTAGACAAATTTTCTGGCAAACTGAGCTAGTAGGCCACTTCTCCATGCTTCGCAAGAATCTGATACGAGCCAACATATCGGGGGGCTAGCTTGCCCTTGACTCCGAACCTTCTGACTCCTCTGATAGGCGATACTTTCAGGTAGACAAAATCCCCAACTTCGAAACTCAACTCTCTCCTTCTTGTGTCTGCATAGCTTCACTGCCTTGATTGTGCTATCTTCAGGTTCTCCCGAACCATCTTGATGTTCTCTTCAGCTTCGAGCAAAATGTCTGGCCCAAACACTTGCTTTTCTCCAGCCTGATCCCATTGCAACGGAGTTCTACAACTCCTTCCATAAAGCGCCTGAAATGGTGACATCTTCAACCTAGCCTGGTAACTGTTGTTATAGGAGAACTCTGCATAAGGTAACCTCTTGTCCCATCCGGACTGATCTTGCAACACACAGGCTCTCAACATGTCTTCGATGATTTGATTGGTTCTTTCAGTCTGACCGTCTGTCTGCGGATGATAAGTTGAACTAAAATTCCGATGTGTACCCAAGGCTTCATGCATTTGCTGCCAGAAATGAGAGGTGAACTGCGTTCCTCTGTCTGACACTATCTTCTTTGGCACACCATGAAGACAAACGATTCGGAACATGTATAGCTCCGCCAATACTGCACTGCTGTAGCTAGTCTTGACAGGTATGAAGTGCACTGACTTGGTTAAGTGGTCCACCACTAGTAGTGGGTTGACTAGAATGAAATATATATACTATATTGGCTCATGATCCGAAGAGAGATAAAATATGCAGGATAAATATAAAGATTATGTGAAGAAGATGGTTTCCTGGCTCACCACTAGCATCAGGAAAGCCTGACAGGGAGGTCGGCATGTCGCGCGGCTAGGTTGTCTCCATCAATTGGCGTCTTGTTGATAATGCCATTGACAGCGGTGGTGGCTCCATCAAACGACGTCGGTTTGCTGACGGCGACGACAGGGATGAATCTTCCAACAACCGGCGACGAGTTGTTGGCGCCATGGATGTCGATCGTCTGGTGGATTCCAAACAAAACTGAGGTGGTGGATTCCAAACAGAACTTAGGTGGTGGACTTATGACTAATGGGGTGGCGGCGGCGTGGCTGAGGCCAAAGGGGATGTGCGGCAGTACGACTGTGGATAGGGATTGGGGAGTGCGACCGACCGTGGGCTGTTCACCTTGCTAGGACCGCATAAGACGTTGAACAATTTGGGCCAAGCTGGGCCGGAGCACGCATGGCTGATGGCTGCTTGTGCTATAAAGTTGGTTTTGGCCTTTGTGATTTGACTGATGTGGTAAAATACCAACGATAACTCCGACAAAATACGGTATAATACAGAAACGGTCGGAAAAAGAGAAAATCGTTTTCATAACCGTTTTCGTATTTTTTTACCGTTACCGTTCCCCTTTTTTTGGTTACCGCTTCCGTTTCTGTTTTACTGTAAAAAGCGATAAAATCTCGAAAATGAGCCCCGGTAAGCGAGATTTTCGGTTACGGTTTTCACCCCTAACCACTACCGAAATGGAATCGTAGCCGGCTCGAGTGCGAGGCAATCCGACTACGAAGTCCATCCCGGTCTCATCCCATTTCAACTGAGGAATTCATAATGGCTGCAACAGCCCAGCTGGCTTCTGATGCTCCGCATTGATACGTCGACAACTATCACACATAGCCACGTGCTCTGCGATTTCCCTCTTCGTCCCGTACCACCAGAACTTCTTCTTGAGATCCTGATACATCTTCTCACTTCCAGGGTGTATGGAATAAGCTGTCTCATGGGCTTCTTTGAGAAACTCCCGAATGGACTAGACATTGGGAACGCACAAACAGTCCTTGAACCATACCACACCATATGCATCCTCCCGAAAGTCTTTGCCTCTTCCTTATAGAATCAGTTGCTAGATTTCATTGAGCTTCTCATCATTCTTCTATGCCTCTTTGATTTCCTGCTCTAAGGTGGGTTCTAACACAACTGTTACTCCTCGCATGTTGTTCAGAAATCCGAGGCTCAACATGTCAAACTCTTTGGCCAACTCATAAGGCATCGGACAGGAGACCATCATATTGACTTGACTTTTCCTGCTTAGGGCATCTGCTATCACGTTCGCTTTGCCAGGATGGTAGTGAATTTCCAATTCATAGTCTTTAATCAACTCCAACCATCTTCATTGTCTCATATTCGGCTCTGACTAGGTGAATATGTACTTCAGACTCTTGTGGTCTGTGTAGACATCACACTTCTGTCCGTACAGATAGTGCCTCCATGTCTTCAGTGCATGAACCACTACTGCCAACTCTAGGTCATGGATTGGGTAATTCTTCTCATGGACCTTCATCTGTCGGGACAAGTAAGCCACAACTCTTACCTCTTGCATCAATACGCATCCCAAGCCAGTGTAACAAGCGTCGCAATACACCGAGAATGGATTGTGCACATCAGGCAAGACTAAGACAGGCGTTGTAGTCAACTTCTCTTTCAGTGCTTCAAAGGCTTCTTGACATTTCTGGGTCCACTTGAACTCAACTTTGTTGCCTAGCAAAGCTGTCATTGGTTTCGCAATCTTTGAAAACCCTTCAATGAATCGCCGATAATATCCGGCCATTCCAATGAAGCTCTTGATTCCTCGAGCATCTGTTGGCGCTTTCCAGTTCAGAATATCTGCCACTTTCTTCGGATCCACAGCCAATCCATCTTTGTTTATTATGTGACCCAAGAACATGACTTCATCAATCCAGAACTCGCACTTGCTCAACTTTGCATACATCTGGTGCTCTCGCAATCTCTGCAATACCATATTCAAATGATCCACATGCTCCTCTTCACTTTGAGAATATATAAGAATGTCATCAATGAACACCACCACAAACTTGTCGAGATAATCCATTAATACACTGTTCATCAGATTCATGAAGAAGGCTGGTGCATTCGTTAGGCCAAAAGACATAACAGTGAACTCATACAACCCATACTTAGTAACGAATGCCGTCTTCAAAATGTCTGAGGGTCGAATCCTGAGCTAGTGATAACCTGACCTCAGGTCTATCTTTGAAAACACGCTGGCTCCTCTCAGCTGGTCGAACAAATCTTCTATTCTAGGTAAGGGGTACTTGTTCTTGATCGTGACCTCATTCAAAGTTCGATAATCGATGCACATCCTCCTAGTGCCATCTTTCTTTTCCACGAATAGGACAGGGGCAGCCCAAGGTGAGGTGCTTGGTCTGATGTAACCTTTCTTTGACAGCTCATCTATTTGCTTCTTGAGTTCAACCAACTCTGGTCCAGATACTCTGTAGGCTCTTTTAAAGATGGGGGTGGTTCCAGGAAGAAGCTCTATGGCAAACTCAACTTTTCGCTCAGGTGGCATACCTGGTAAGTCCTTCGGGAACACGTCGGAAATTCTAACACCACCTTGATAATCTCGAGTGGATCTGCCTCACTGCTATCAATAGCCATCTGATGACAACTCCCTTCCCTTGGCTCGGGCGGGACTAACTCAGTCACCACTTCCTCTCCTAGTGGGGACATCAACTTAATTGTCCTCTTATCACAGTTGATAACTGCCCGGTACTTAGCTAGCCAATTTATCCCTAGGATAACATCTATTCCCTGAGTACCCATTACTATGAGGTTAGCGGGAAAATCTATCCCCCTTATTTCCACACTTACATTCAAGCAAACACTATCAACTCGAACTTTACCACTGGCTGAATCAATTTGAATGGGTGTTGACATGGTAGTTATTGGAAGATTATGTGCTTCTACCCATGATTCAGTAATAAAAGAATGCGTTGCTCCAGTATCAAATAATACTTCTGCAATATGAGAATGACTGAAAACATACCTACTATCATGATCGGTGTCTCCTGAACCGCTTTAGCCTCCAAATGGTTCAGTCTCCCATGGTTGTAGCGTGACTGGACGCGGTTGCCTGCTCCTGGCTGAGACACATTCTGCTTCACTAGGGCACTAGGGCCTGATTGTTGCTGAGCCGCCTTCTTTGGACAATGCATCACCCAATGGCCTTGCTCTCCACAGTGGAAACATGCTCAGCCTTCGCCTTGAACTGGGGCTGCTTGACTGTTCTATTGGGTTGTTGGGGCAGGAAGACGAGGCGCCTGCTGATTCTGCCTCTAGAACTGACTTCCTCCGACTGATTGTTCTGGCGATTCTGCTGCTGATAATGAGGGTACTGTTTCTGAAATTGCTGTTGAGGTGGGCGCTGACTCTATCTGAACTGCTGAGGCGGGTTGCCTCGGAAACGAGGGTGATTGCTGCTTCCAGGCTGAGGCCCACCAATCTTGCGCTTGTGATCCTCCATCTCCTTGCACTTCCTCTCTGTCATGATGGCTCTATCAATCAGGTGCTGAAATGTGGGGAAGGTACGATTCATCAGCTGGTAATGCAAAGGATCAACTAAGCCTCTCAAGAAACGATACTGCCTCTTGGCGTCTGTGTTGACATCCTCAGGAGCATAGCGGGACAGCTGCAGAAACCTGTCTCGGTACTCACTGACTGACATGGTCCCTTGCTTGAGCGCCAGGAATTCCTCTTTCTTCACTGTCATCAGACCTACTGGAACATGATACTAACAAAAATTATCTCTGAATTCCTCCCATGTGATGGTGTCGGGGTTGGCATGGGTGGCGAGGTAGGACTTCCACCAAGATTGAACCACTTCTCTCAACAAACGGGGACCATACAACACTTTCTCTCTGTCGTCACACTGAGCGATGTGCAACTCCCGCTCCATGGTGCGCAGCCAATCTTCAGCATCCATAGGGTCAGCAGAGTGAGCGAACACTGGGGGATGACCTCTCATGAATTCAACATGCTTGTCTATAGGCATCTTAGGCATCTGAGGTGGGGGCTGTTGCTGCTGCACTTGCTGCATGGCGGCCAGGGTCTGACCAATGGCTTGGACTGCCTGAGTCTGCATTAGGAACAACTTCTCTATCATCATCGGGGGTGGCGGTGGCAGCTGCTCCTGAGGTGCCTCATCTTGCGGTGCTTGCTGCTCCTGCTGAGCACGCGTTCCTCCTCTGCGTCAGTTGTCTGACATCTGCATAATGCAATCACATATCAAAACTGATCTTGCAAATCTTGCAGCATAATAAAAGAGTACAGAATTCTCCCACAACATTGAACAGATGAGCATCTTCACTAATTCCCAACACAGGTCAAACCAGCTTCTCATATAAAGAGGAAAGTGGAATAAAAAGGTTTCCCACTCAGATAACTAATTTCATTAACATTTAACAGGTAAACCAAAGTGCAGGGGGTACCAACACTCCGATGACAGTCATTACAAAGATCCAAATCCATCATAGTTCATCATGATAAACATAAAAACACAGGATAAGCAAACTACCCTGTCTAACGAAGACTAACTTAGAGTAAGACTGAGACTAAGACTTCTATTTTAAACATTTATTACAAGACCCAACGCTGACGATCTATGGTTCTAAATTTATCCTGGTCCTGCAGTCAGGGTTGTCGTAGGCATGTTGTCCACGCTGCGGTGAGCAGTACAGGTGCCGAGTCCCGACGGGAGCGGGGGAGCCATCCTCCAAGTGACAACTCTCTGCGCGCTCAGCCCGCAACTGGGCGATCTCAGCACGAGCCCTACTCAGGTCGTCTAAAGCATGGTCCAGCTCCGTGTTTAGCACGACGGCTTGGTTGACTGTGCTCTCAACCTAGGATTGTCCTCACCAACAGGTGAGACAACCACACCTCCTGTGCTGCCAGATGGACGATAGGGGTAATACCTCTGGTTGAGACCATCGGCTATCCCGCCGAGCACTGAGCAGTAGTGCGAAAGCGCACGCCGTGCGACATCTTGCATGGCTGCCTCAGCTGAGTCCCGCTCAGAGATAGAGTAGTGCTCTGAGCAAACCTCCGCACCCCGAATACTGTTCTCCGGACGGCGCACCAAGCAATTCGCCTCCCAGCGGTCCGGGTAAACCCTGCAACTGTGCTGGAAGACAACACAACGATACTCGATGGACCAAGTGTGTCGGTCGAGTGCCTGGCGCAGTAGGGTGTCGAGCGTGTCGTGGAAGTGACACCCGCGAGCGGCGTCGCGAGTGATGGGTCGAGCAACCCATCCCTCCGGCTCCTGCCCGGCTGAAAGGTCGGTGCTGTAGCTCGAGCTGCTATCGCCACCTTCATCATCGGGGTCTCCTCCGACAGCTACTCTAGCAGGTGGCGCCTCCAGCGGGAGCACAGGGGAGCAGCTCCTCATAGACTCCACCTCCTGCTGAGGCGAGGAAGAAGAGCCCTGCTGCTCCAGCTCCTGTCGCCGACGCTGCTGCTCGTCATGCAGGCGGTGGTGCAATCTCTCCAAATGGCTAGACTGACCAGTCACCGGACGGCGAAGCGGACGCTCAGCGAGACAAGAAGGCAAGAAGGGTATGACACACTTCCGTGCGGTGTGTCTAAGACGAGCCATCTACAAAAGACACCGTAAGCATAAGAGTGAGAACAGAGCTAATATGACCAGCAAGTAAACCATAAAAAAATTAGGAATTAGAATAAACAAATTTTTAAGCAAGGTATAATATATATAATAAAACATAGATATGGTCGATGTGACCAACTTTTGAAGTGATGCCAAAGTCAAGGTAGTAATAGAGGTCTATAGTCCTTAGAACGACCATTCTACTCTAGGTTAGTGGTCCTACAGTCAGCACAACTTTGATACCACTTATGTCACACCTGGTTTTAGAAGGTAAACCGAATGCGAACCATGTACGTGCCAGGATCATCAATTCACATACACAATAGTTACATAACTGGACATCATCACACAGTGCTCAAATAATAACATAAAAGGTAGTAATAGTCGATTACATCATGATGTCTGATACATCCACATAGTCTTTAACAATAATCAAAGTGAGAAAACGAAACGTAGATACATGTGGCCTTCACAGGCAGCCGACTGGGGGTTTGCCACTAACCCACGCCTAAAACTCGTCGTACTCTTGGAACTCCTGGAAGTCTTCCTCCACGGCTTCATCTTCTCCTGAGCAGTGGTTGCAACGTGGACAACCTGGGGGTTTGGTGTGTAAAGCAAGGGTGAGTACACATCAACATACTTAGCAATTGTCCTGTTTGGCTGTAGTGGACTAGCTTTATGTGGGGTTAAGTCAAGCAGTTGCTTTTAGTTGGACAGGTTATTATTTGCTAGTACAGAGCCAGGTTTTAGCATTAACCGAAGTTGTTAACCCAAAAGCACCCTTTCCAAATGGAAAGAATACCACTTACCATTACCATAGTCATAACCAAAACCATCATCCTCATCACCACCTGTAAACCAACCATTTATGATCAAGTATCTCTAATCAATGGAGCTCCCTTGTCCGCTCATAACCGTGAGCACGACTGATATATCAGTTTCATAACACTCTGCAGAGGTTGCGCACTTTACCCACAAGTCGTGATTCCCTTTCTGCCCGGAGAGAGCTACTCCCTGTGATTCCCTTTCTGCCCGGAGAGATCTACTCTCCATTGACCACTACCTAGGTGGCCTGGCAGGGTATCACTACGAAGCCTTTATAAAGATTCCCCGAGGCTGTAGCCGCCCGTTAGGTTTCCTAAATGTACCGCACTCCTCCCCAAGGGGCAAACCAACCTTGGCAGAGCGAGCCGCATACACCGAGCCCCATTTACGACACGACGGCGAAGCGAACTACACCCTAGTTCCTCTAACTATTAAGCTAAGGGCGTCCCATTCCACCCTCATGGTTGCACTGTTTTCCCAGGCGGTCATCCAACGAACAGGTCCTTATGGAGGGGCACTCGAGAAGCAGCTCGAGTCCCCTTAAATGCCACAAGTATATCATCATAATCAAAAGGGAAAACAACGTATCATAGATAATCTCATCATGTTCATTGATTAATATGAAGCACTAGCATGAAGCTAAACCAAAATAAACCAACCCAAATAGGTAAGCAAGGACATGATAAACAAAAGCTAGTCAATCCTTAGATATAAATTGTGTAAATGCAGAAAGTGAATTATAAAATGTATAGGACATAGATGGGTCAAGGGACACTTGCCTCCACCAACCAGTTGCTGCTCAGGGTCTTCTCCTGCGATCTCTTTGGACTCCGGAACTAGACCGTTATCTATGCGAGTGCAAACATACATCCATATCCTTGAATTAGGAAATAAACGGTACACCATACAAGAGAGCAGATCAATTGAACATGCACATGACATATAATTTGCATTTGTAATTACGAGAGAGAGACAAAGGAATCGCAACGGCTAAAGCTATAGTCGAGGAATATTATGTGCAGGCTTTGCAATTAATCATTATAACATCTAATTCCACCTAGCCATACTATCAGGCATTAATCACATGCACTAATAGAGTTACACTTGGTTTTGATTGGCTCACTACTCGGTTAGTCGTTATTTAACTACATAAATTAATTAGCGTGAGCGATTCTAAGTGAAGCAATTCCTTGCCACATGACAAGGCGCACGACATACTAACACGAGATGCGCAGCGCATGCGATGACGCGTGCGAGGGGCTGTCGCGCTGGGGGCGAGCCACGTGAAGGACACGAACTGCCGCGCCGAACGCCAGCAGTGCGGGGGGGGGGGGGGGGGTCATGTCAGGTGGCCATGCTAGGGTCGTGCAGGCCGCCGCGGGCATAGCCGCTGGCAGAGTCAGCCAAACAGTCCACAACGGGCGAGTCGGGGACGGGCTAGCCGCGCGCGCGCCGCAGGCGAGCTAGCTGCGCAGGCCGTGCGCCATGCCGCGCTGGGGGCGCTGGCCGTGAGCCAGGCAACGCGTCGGTCCACGCGCCGCGAGCACGCCAGGACGCGCCGGGGCAGAGTTGCGGTCCCACGCGCCACTGACGAACCCAGCGGGCGGGCTGAGCCGCGCCGGAGCATCGGCCAGGCCATGGCCAGACCAGGGGGCGTGAGGGGGACCGCCGCATGCCAGGGCCGCACGCCGAGCACCGCGCGCCACGCGGGGGCGCCACGGCCACGCGAGGGGGTCGCGCGCCTCACATCGTGCCGGGCACGACGAGCTGTGCCGCGGGCAAGGCCACGTGCTACGGGCGCCATGGCCGCGGGTCGCTCCGGGCACGACGGACCACTTCGAGGGCCAAGCCGCGCCGCGCGCACTATGTCGGGGAAGAGGGATAGAAGGGGAGGAAGGAGAGGGGGCTCACCACGGGGATGGAGACGGCGCGGGCGGACGGCTCCGAGGTGGCTGAGGGCGATGTGGAGGAGAGAGAGGAGAACCGCACGGGGGGAGAGAGAACGTGCGTCGGGGCGATAGGGGAGATGAACAGGGGGCATTTTTTGTGTGGGGGCTTACAGGTGGGCACCACCAGACGATGGCGGCGGCTGGGCAACTGCCCACACGCGCACGCGCGCGGGCGATCTGTTGAGGGGGCGGCTGGGCCGTGCGGAGGACTAGCCAGGTGGGCCGAGGGGGGTGTTCGCGGGCCGTGCGGGGGAGAGAGTGGCTGGGCCACATGGGGCACTGGCCAGGTGGGCCGAGGAGGGTGTTCGCGGGCCGTGTGGGGGAGAGAGCGGCTGGGCCGCGCGGGGAAGGGGAGAGGGGGGGGGGGGGGGTAGGCCGCGACTGGGTCGCGCGCCAGGCTAGGCCAAGGGGGGGGGGCAGTTGAGTTTTTCCTTTTTTTCCTATTTTCCTATTTTATGTTTTAACTCTAGTTTCTTACTAAATGCATGCTTCACAAAAGCCAAGCAAACACACACACAAAAATGCGTGATCCAGCACGATGCAACAACCAAAGGAAACATTTCCAGGGTTTACTTTTACCCGATTTCGAGTTAACTCTCGCTAGAACTTTGAGAAAGAACAAGGCGTAGTGATAAGAAAATGGAAAAAGGAAAGGTAATGCCCGAATTTGGTGAGTGCTGGAGAAAGAAAATTTTACCTCTCAAATTCGAGGCGTTACGCAAAGCTTCTAGATAAAACCCGCTTTTGTATGTTGAGAAATGAGCTAAATATTCTTGATCTCAGAAATTTTATTTAATCTCAAAATGGTGATGTCAAGCCTGCAATGCATATTTAAATTTCTTGTATTGCATCTAGGGCTTATCTAACCTAGTTAAGATAACCGCCAACAAAGCGAGTGAAAAAGCTTAACTCGGGCTCAAACTTGACAAGTCTTAGCATTTAAGCTTTTTGGTACTTAAAATTTCATTCACTATGCAATTGTTGGTTCTTGAGATATGCATGTGGCACTGCACTTAGGGCTACTTTGGGAACATCAAATCCCCTTTGGGATTGGAGGGGATTGGGGTGGAAATAAACTAATTTCATCTTCAACCCCCTTCAATCCCGAAGGGGATTTGAGTTTCCAAACTAGCCCTTAGGGGGAGTATTCAAACTTAATTAGTTCATGAAACCTCTAGTGCAAAGCCAAAATGCAAATATCACCATTTGCCTATTTTCTCTAAAAACTATCTAGTCTATGAAAAATATTTTGAAAAATATGAGAGAATATGTGAGGGTACCAATACCTATCCCAATAGGTGTTCTTTTGTGTGCTTATAAGTTGGGATTTGGTTTGGTTCAAAATTTCCTAGAAAATTTCAAAATTCCCTCTGTCTGGGCTCACCGGACACTACACTGTGCAATGTCCGGTGCACCAGATGGGCACGCGCAGATCTCCTTTTGTGCTGCCCTGTCCGGTGGTTCACCGGACAGCTACTGTGCGCTGTCTAGTGTGCACTGGACATGCACTGTAGACTGTCCGGTGTGCCCATAATCGGTTTTTAAAAATTCTTTTCCCTGCCCGAGCACGCTGCCAGGGCTCATTTCTTCTTGTAGAGACCTCTGTCTCTGTCTCTAATCCCCTCCTGGCGATTCTCCTCCATCAGCGACGATCACCGGAGGCCAGCCCCAACCTGTGCTCAGCTCCTCTCTCTCCTTCCCCTATGATCTCGCCAGTCCGTGTGCCCATCACCTGTCCTGCTTGGATCTTCTCTTTCTCTCGTGAGATTTCCAGCACTCAGGTCAGGATGGTGCAGACAAAAAATGTCTCATCGTCAGGGGGAGGAGACGACGAGGACCCTCCTCGCCCCTTTAGGCAGGTCAAGGGGAAGACGGTTTATCTTGAGCAGCATGAGGGCATGAAGAAGTGCCGCATGGAAAGAGCCGCTCCTGCAGCACTTGCAGCGACAACAGCAGTAGAGCAGGCTGAGCAGGGAGGACATTTGAAGATCTCTTCTGATCAGATAGCCTACAGAGTTCTTCGCCTCACATCTCGGCCTCGCTCCACTGCTCCCTCCACACCTTCCGCCATTGTGTCTACTCCACCTCCCACTTCACCAGCTCTAGTTGCTCCGGAGCCATCCACCACTTCCTCTATACCCACCACCTCCACCACTCTAGCTTCCATTGTTCCCCCTCTCGCTCCTATTTCTGCTCCGCCTATTCCACCACCTCGCTTCAGGGAGCGTGACGAGACTGAGGTGCGACCAATAGCTCCTGATCCTCGTCTGCTTGACCTTCAGCGTGCCACTGCAACCTGGGTACGTCGGTTCAGACACATACCTGTGGAGTCATGGTTGCCAGCTCAGAGGGACCCTGCGGCTGCGCCTCTCTTCAGTACCAGGACTCAGGAGTCCTTCTTTTAGGCACAACTGACAACTCAGATTGCCTTGCGAGCGCACCGGCTTTTGGATTTATCTGCTTTTCTGCAGCAGCCGGTGCCGATTCAGAGGGCCATCTCACCTATCAGATAGGACTGCTTTCACTGTTGACCACGAGTGGCAGGTATGTTGAGGAGTGGGTCAGAGTGTTCTATGCTATAGTGCGGATTGACCCTGACCATCAGTGGATGCGTTTTCGTTTCGAGAGAGAGGATGCCACTTTGCATGCCAGCTAGATTCGCCAGCTGTTTGGATTTCCAGAGTCGTCGACTAGGCTCCACAGTCGGTACTACGGCACCTCGGATCCTCCTCGTTGCCCTCACGGTGGAGTTGCACCTACTACAGCTCACGTCGCAGCCCTGTTCGAACCTCCTTTCACAGATGGGTCGCGACGATCTCCTGCTGACTTCACTACCGCATCAAAGTTCTTATATGAGCTGATGAGACGGACACTACTACCCAGGATGGGATAGAGAGAGGCCACTACTCATATTCAGCTATGGCTACTTGGTGCCTTGATCTCATACTCAGAGTTCGACGTGGTTGACTTCCTTATTTGTGAGATCGAGGATACAATATTGGATGGTCTCCATGCTCGTCGTCAGCTATCGTATGCTCATTATCTCTATCACATGTTTGCGCAGCTGATCAGGCCTCCTCAGTTTCAGGTCACCCTCGAGGCCTCTCGCCTCTAGTTCGGTTCCTATCATCTAGCCCCTGAGGACCCAGTCCCTGTGCCCGATCTAGTATGAGATGTTTGGGCTGACTATGAGACCTTCAGACAGTTCGAGACCTAGGGTGCCGATGCTGACACTTCTTTAGATGATGATGAGGGCCTTGGGATCCCACCACTGCCTCCTGTGCCACCTTGCTCACATGATCATGAGGCGGGTAGTTCCAGTGCTGCTCCTCCAGCTATTGATCCTGCTTTGGCCATGATTCTTCAGTCACTGACGCAGCAGCAGGCTCATCTGGCAGCAGAGCAGGCTTGACAGGCAGCCATCCATCAGCAGATGTCCGAACGGATGCTCTCTATGTTTCAGACTATTCAAGACCATCAGGACACTCTTCAGCAGCAGCTCTTGGCAGACAGGGCCAAGCACCGGGCGTCTATGACACATATCCTTCAGCACACCGGTGTTAAGCTCCCACCAGTCCAGTCTGCCCCTCCTCCAGCTCTTCGGGCAGCTATCGTACCAGCACTTTAGGCAGGACCCACACTTCCCTCGGTTGGTCCTTCTCCTTCTCTGCTCCGGCCGGTCACTTTGGATTTCTCGTCACCGGTCGTCGGAACCATCAACACTCAACCGCCAGTGCCACCAACACCTGCTGTTACCACTGCTGTTGTGGTGGTGTCCATGACTGCACCAGCTCCAGCGGATCCTGCATCGCAGCCTTTGTCCGAGTCAGTACCAGCTCCAACTTCTACTGCATATCCTAGATCCGAGACGGACTTCGATCCTCAGCTTGCGTTTGTGCTTCTTCCTCGACCGTGATCGGATGCGCCCTTGCCTCCTCCTTCCTCTTCTGGTGTGTAGGTTCGGGTAACCCTTTTGGTGCTTGCCACCAAAGGGGGAGAGATATGAGTGTTGTGAGAGCTAGGGGGAGTTAGGGAGTTAGTTGAGGGTGCCTTTTGATATTTTGATGTAATATATTTGCTTGATACTCTCTGTACTAGCTCCACTTTTGTATGACGCTTAACTCACAAACTCTATGATATGCTCTCGATGTTTATTATTGACTATGTGTGTATTGTGTTTTCAGCTACGATGTTATCACCAGTCATTCCGTTCTTGTTCATGGATTTCATTTCATTTATATATGAACAAGAAACTTACGTCGTGTATGTGCCTATACTTACTACTCTTTTACATGCCTCTTTCTATCAAAATTATTGTGTATAACTAACCATCTTCTCTATTAACAGAAAACAAACAAACTACTCTCACACTCTTGTAGGGTTGTCATCAATCACCAAAAAGGGGGAGATTGAAAGCATCTAGACCCCTGGTCGGTTTTCGTGATTAATGACAACATAATATTATATGTGACTAACATGTGTTTTGCAGAGCAAATGGTAAGTTAGGTCGCATTAGAGGAAGTTGTACTACAACGGTGAAAACAATCCCTGAGATGAGAACCTGAAGCGACGACTAAAACAACGAATCAAAAGATGAAGGTCTTCGTATTCCGAGTGTCGAAGGAGTTGCTGACACTCGGTATAGAGTTAGGTCTTCTATTTTATTTTAGCCATACTATAAAGAGGGGTTGTGGATGAGTAGTTTGACCAAGAGAATTCTAGTGTAGTGTTGGTGCATATTCACACTCACATCTAGTGCTAGGTGTCACTCTATAACACACTCACGAGTTAGAACGAAAACGGTTTCAAAAAACAGAATGAAAAAGAAGTTAGGGTTTCTGTCTTAGGGGCACCGGACTGTCCGGTGTGCACCAGACTATCCGGTGCGCCCCTTGATAGTGGGGCCAGCCAGCCCCGGGGGCAGCACCTCTGCCCCCAAGGAAACCGAGAGCAACGAGTTACGAAGTTGAATTTTAGCCGCCACTAGTCTGTCCGGTGTACAGGAACTGTTCACTGTTCGGTGTGCCATCAGCCCAATGGCTAGCTGTCAGAACTAGCCGTTGAGACGACCGTTAGCGCATCGGTGGCACACCGTTGGCGCACCAGACAGTCCGGTGCGCCCATGCACAGGAAACCCTGGTAACGACTAGTTTGGTGGGTGGGGCTATTTATACCCCATCCACCTACCATATTAAGTGTCTTGCTACCCACATTGATGACCATACATTGCTAGAGCATTGCAAGCACCACAAAGCATAGTGAGGTGATTAGAAAATCTTAATCTGCATTAGGACCTCATTAGTGCAAGTGAGAGCCACCTAGAGCACACACCACATGCATTAGGCTTCTCTTCGTCAAGTGAAAGTCTATGGCTTGTTACTCTTGCTAATTGGCATCACCTAGACGGATTGGTGGCGTTTGGAGCACGGTGATCACCTCGGAGGATTTGTTGGTGACCCGACTTGAGATTGTAAGCAGTCGTGAGGGATTCACCACGCCGGAGTGGCAAAGGATCATCTCATAGTGAGCACTTGGTTCTTGCGAGGACCAAGGGGGAGCGATACCCTTGGGCGGGTGCTCCAACGAGGACTAGGGAAGAGTGCCGACTCTTCAATACCTTGGCAAAAAAATGGAGTAGTCTTCTAAACCTTGCTTTACATTCCGCATTTAATTCAAGCATTTTACCTTGTTTAATTGTTTAGAAAGTAGTTGAAGTAATGTCTTAGTATTGATATCTTTCTAGTAGTATTCTGTTATTGCTAGTAGTTGGGTGAAGTTGGGCTCTTGCTTAGGGTTTAATTGTTGTTGATTTTTAGAAAAGCCCAATTCACCCCCCCTCTTTGGCATTGTGATCCTTTCACCCATGAATGGGGGAGTCCACACCTACAACGCCTTTGTCACTGTTTTCTTCTACGCATGGGTGTGTTGCCTTGCCATCACCGCAGACGAGAGCAGATAAGCAATTTCCGCCGTCACGTACGAGCAGACACGCACATGTGCCTAAATGGATATGCGAGTCTAGTCGACTTCTATGAGCATTATGATCTAAGCCACGAAGTTCATTGTTACACCCAAAATATCTATTTTGGGATTTGAAAGAGGTTCTCCAAAAGATGTGAATTAAAATGTCTTTAATAAAGGTCTTCAAATTCTTGAAAATACTTTCTTATAACACATAAATGATAATATGAAATTGTTCATATATATAAGTGTGAATACTGAAATTCTAATTTCAAAAAATATATATCTATATATATAGATATATAAAGATAAGGATGTTTGTTTGGAATACAATCGTTCCTATTGAATTATATATGTTTTTATGCCTCTATGCTTAAAGGGATAAAATAAATAAGTAAAATAGAATAGTTGCATTCATGCTGGGAGTTTTGTTTGTGGTGTATTCAACCTAGAAAATTTGAATCCCAAATCAAATTGGATTTGGAACAAATTTGAAATTTATGATTTGGATTTGGGATAGAAATTCAAAAAGGAAAATAAAATATAGAAAAAGAGAAACCGCCAGCCTCTTCACCTGCTCGGCCTAGCCATTCTCCTCGGCCCACTCCACTCTCTTCCCTCCTCACGCCTGGGTCGTGTTTCCCTTAATCCAGGCCACGCTGTCGGTCGGGCCCCAAATGGCAGTCGTTGTGCTAACACCCCTCCCAAACCACGTGTCAATGACGTGTGGGACCACCTCGTCAGCTTGCTCTCCTACCTCGTAATAACCCCTATGGTGCCCGCGCGTTTGCTGCGCGTGCTTCGGTCAGGATTTGACCGTTCTATTCAAACCCCTTGCCAGGAGCATAAAACCTAACCTCGCGCCCCGAATCCAGAGAACCGATTACCACCGCTGGGGAGAGAGAAACTGAGGGGGAAAAGTGTGGACCTTCCATTGTTGTCGAACCGCGCCGAGGGAAAACACTACCATCGGCGCTCGGATCCCATCAACCTGCCACGGGTGTTTGCCTTGTCGTGCCGTGCGTGGTAGGCGTGCTTCCGTGCGTGCTTTCGTGCTCGGTGGATTTCTCGTCGGACTTCATGGGTTCGCGGTGGACTTCATGGGTTCGTGGTTAGAGCCAATTGCATGTATGAGACACCCCGCATCGTTTAGGACTTGGAATTCGTAGGAGGTAACCACCATGCCTCTCATTGCGTTTTGAGCCGAGCTCCAGCAATGGTCACCGTCGCGGTAGCCCTGTGTGCTGTCGTTGACCGGCGTCGGGCGGGGAATAAACACCCTAGACCACCAAATCGCGGGTGTGCAGCTGTTATTAGATCCTTGCATACACTACACGACGGTTGATCTTTAGCGACCCTTATTTGGGACCGACGGTTGGTCGCTAAAAGGTATGGACCGACGGTTGGTCGCTAAATGTGTTTATAGCGACGGTCTGTGGGTCGCTAAAAGTCTAGAAATTTAACGACTTATGGTCGGTCGCTATAGAGGTAACTGTGTGACTGATGGTGGGTCGCTATAGGGGTATGTGATTTTTATGTTTCTTATTTACTCATCAAAGCCCATCTAAAGGCCTACTAAACAAACAAACGAACCCTATTCCACGCGCGCAACCGCCGTCACTTCTCCCATGGCCGCCCCCTCCCTCAGCCGTGGAGGGTGCCGCCGCCACCTCACCCTTGGTGCTCGCCGAGCTCGCCCTTAGCCCTGTCGTGCCCCTGCGCTCGGTCCTCATTGGTTCCGGGGGAGGTGACGGAGCGGCGGTGGAAGAATTATCCCCGTCACCGTCTATCTCCTCTCGGCTCTCGCCGTCTCGCGCCATCGAACACCCGCCTTCCAGGGCGAGCAGACGTTGCCGGGCTCGTCTCCGGTGTTCGGCGTTGGAGTGGTACCGATCTTGATTCCCACTAGAAATTTTCTCTTACCCACCGCTCAAGCTACTCTCAGCCTTATCCCCACTAAAAATAATTTTGGTTTAATTATTATGAATTTTAGGGTTATTTAAAATATGATTTTGAATTTAGAAAAAAAGAAATAGAAAAAAAGAAAAAAAACTAACCTAACTAACCCTTGGCCCATTAGGCCCATGAGCCGGCCGCCCCTGGCTCCTAGCAGCCGCCGCCATCCCTTCTCCCTCTCCCTCCTCTCCTCTAGCTTCTCTCCCTCGCTTCCCTCCCCTGTAGCTTCCTCATGCCATGGAGTCGCGCCCAGCCGCCGAACACCGCCAGGACCCCGGCAGCACCCGCGCCCCTGCAGCGCGACGCGCTAGGAAACCCGCCTCGAGCCGTCCCGGTGCCCCTGCGTCCGCAACCCCGACGGCCACGCTCTGTGCCCTGCTTCCGGACCCGTGCCAGGCCTTGGCCACGCAGCGAGTGCCCAACCCGACGCCCTGCTCATCCGCAAGAACTGGCAGCGAAGCTTGTCGTTAAGGTAATTCAGGATTTAGCTGTACTACTGCAAAATATTTTTGCCCTAAACCTAGCCGATTCATTCCCAGCGGCAACAACCGCATCCATCCTCTTCTTTGTGATTATTGTGCTAGAGTGATGTAGTTGTTGGCTTTTGAACAATAGCTGGAGTGATATGAAACATTAGTGATCTAGTTGTGAATGATATTATAATTGTGATGCTTTTGTGAATATATAATTGTGGTGCTTTTGTGTTTATGTGATGTATCTGTGACTGTGGTATACTGATTAACTGTGTATGTCTTTATGATTTGTGTATAAAAATCTGTGATTTATGGTACTTAATTAAATGTATATTATTATTAATAAAAACTGTAAAAAGGGTGACTTTTTGTTGGTTGCTAAATGTATAGTATGACAACTTACGGTTGGTTGCTAAATCTATAGTACAGCAACCCACCATTGGTCGCTAAATATACAATATTAGCAACGGACGGTCGGTCGCTAAAAAGATGTCGGTCGCTAAAGCCTTTAGCGACGGCACTTACAGCGACCATCCTTATGGGTCGCTAAGGTTTTTAGCGACCAACCGTAGGTCGCTGAAGGCCGTTTTAGCAACTAACCGTAGGTCGCTGTAGGTGAACCGTCGTGTAGTGATACCCCTTCGTGCAAATGATCCTAACCGTTGATCGACCGATGAGCATCTCAGAATAGATCAGGGCGTAAGAGTAATAGATGCCGTTCATCTTAGATCAGGTGGCCTACGTTGTGTACCTGTTCGTGTTGAGTAAGATCTAATTCAGGCCCTCGGTGCTGGATCCAATGGCTTTAGTGCGCGGATACCCTTTCAGTCGTGCGTTTTTAACAAAAGAGCCCTCAGGGAATTTCATTATTAACCCGCCATCCTTTCTAGTCCAGGAATAACTAAAACCAGGTCCATATTTTAACACATTAGCCCTGTGATTTTAGGAGATAATTGTAACACCCCTGGTGTTACTGCCACTAAAACTTGAGCATAACATCATGAACATTAGCATATCATGTGATTGTTACACTTAGAGTGCATTCACTAGGCAACAATTTCAAACAAGTTGTATTGATGTGACTTGTTATGTGTGGAACCCTAAGGTAGGGTACTTAGCCCTAAACCAGGCCTAGGAGTGATGATCAAGCCACAAGCATGAGAAAACTTCAAAACTCATTAAAAATGGTCATAAGATATCACCATTAATGAACCTGAGTGACATCCAAACCCTAGAAGTGCGAGAAACCCTAAAAAGACCACTGAAAACCCCAAATTGAAACCCTAGGGGATTATATGTAAATTTTGCACACTTTTGGACCCAAATGCAAAAATCATGGAATTAGGGTACCTAAACCATAAGGTTCGCACATTTGAGGATTTCCATGTCAAAAGATGTGAATTGGGCTTATTTGCAAAAATCCACTCTAGTGCTCATGTGTGACTAAGTTTGAAAACTAGTGAGCCAGGCTGACTTTGGAGCTCTGTAGATCTAAAAATACAAAGATTTTGCCTAGGATCAACACATCAAAAGTCTAGAGCTACTATAGGAGTACAACTTTGCTTAAGGGATTAAACATTGTTGTTATACAAAAAGTGGAGATAATTGGCCCTAAAGTCTGGCTGTCAGATAATACAGAGACTGAATATTGACTATGAGTGAGTTTTGAAGAACTTTAGGCTTGATTCAACAAAGGAGTAAGCAACTGAGCAAGATCTCTATAGCAGAATTGTAGTTTGTATGTAGGGCTACAAGTTTGTTATAGATGGATTGGCATGTTCTTGCACAGAAATCCAAGCTCTAGGCGTTGCAACTCTGCTATTAGGCGCTCTGAATTGGGTTTCCAATAATAAAGTACACTAAAATATCCCAATCCACTGAACCTCGCCGCCGACGAGCCGTGCGCTCGGATTCGTGCCCCGCGCAGTTGGATAACACAGAGAGGTAAGAAATATCACCCCGTGGATGTACTCCGGTCGCTATTTTACTCCGGCCGCCGTACCTGCCCGTGTCACGGTCACTCTGGATAGGCTCGCCAGAGTTAGCCCCCCCCACAACCTTGCGCCACGTGCCTCGGTGCTTTAACCACAACAACACTGTAGATCATTTTCGGCGGCCCGTGTTATTTTCGGCGGCCAGGGTACAGCCGCCGAAAATAAGAAGTTAATTTCGGCGGCCCGCGCATGCCGCCGAAAATAGTACTAATTTCGGCGGCCTATGAGGCAGCCGCCGAAAATAGCCCTAATTTCGGCGGCCACCTGTCTCGGCCGCCGAAAATAGACCTAATTTCGGCGGCCACCTGTCTCGGCCGCCGAAAATTAACCATTAAAAACTGCATCCCCTCGGTTCTCTGTCTTTCTCTCTCTCAATCCCGCGCGCTGCTATAGCCGGTCGTCCGCCGCCGTCGCCGCCAGCCCCTGCCGCGCGCGCTCCCGCCCCTCGCCGGCCACCGCGCCTCGCCGGCCACCGCGCCGTGGACGCCGGCCGGCCGCCCCCGCCCTCGGCCCCCGCCGGCCGACCGCCCAGCGCCCCCACCGTCGGCCTCCGGCGCCGGCCGCCCGAGCGCGCGCGCGCGGTCCGCCCTCGTCGGCCGCCGCCCCGCCGCGCCGTGGACGGCCGCCAACCGTCGTCCGCCCCCGCCAGCCACCCGCGCCGTCCGCCCCCGCCAGCCACCCCCGCCGTCCGCCCCCGCCGCGTCGTGTGGACGTCCGGCCGCACGACAGCGCCGCCGGCCCGCCAACAGCCAAGCCGCGCTTCCCGCGCCGCTCACAGCCACGTCGCCAGTGCCTCGCCGACGCGCCGCACGCAAGCCCGGACGTTCGGATCGACCTCGACTCCATTAAGGTATTGTTTTTGTCTATTTTATTTCTTATTTTCGACGGCCTTTTATTTAATTGCCGCCGAAATTAGTATATCGTTGTAATTGTGTTTGTTGATTAGTGCGTTTGATTAATACTATTGTTTAGTATATTTTTGAAATTATATGGTGTATTTTTGGCCATATTTTATTGTATAATATGTGGTTTATATATATGTGTTTGTTGATTAATTATATATGTGTTTGTTGATTAGTATTATATGTGGTTTATGTCGTTTAGGAAAGACATATGTACGTGGTATATGTGGTTCATTCTTATATTGTTTAGTGGCAGCGAGGTCATGCTGCCGAATTTTTTTGGTCCTGCTAGCTTGCTGTGGGTTTAGAACCTATTCTTGCCTATACATATATATAGGACCGAAACCATTAACGTAGTTGAATAATGTTTTCACGATATGATTCGGTTTAACAGTCTCAGGCATGGTTGAAGATCGTGCATGGATGTACAATGGCTGGAGTAGGAATGGGCGTCATTCTGATGAGTGGGTAGCCAAGACCAAAGATTTTGTGGACCACGTATTCGCTTTGTCCTTAACCGGCACTGTCAGATGCCCTTGTAGGCGGCACGAAAACAGTATATTTCTTAATAAGGAAAGAGTTAGCCTAGATCTTTGTCAGTTTGGATTTATGCCCGGATATGAGGTGTGGGAACATCATGGTGAGGTAGTACCCAACCGAAATGTAGAAGAGGAGGAGAACAATGATTGGGCTGACGATGATGCGATGCATGAGATGCTAGATTCGCTACGTCCAGAATTCAACCTAAGCTCCGAGGATCCTGCCACACCAGAGGTTTCCAGATTTTTTAAACTACTAAAAGACTCTGAAGAGCCGTTGCATGAACACACAAATGTGAGTATACTCGCTTTTGTGACTCGGCTCATGGCCATTAAGTCCAAGTACTTTTTCTCGAACAATTGTTACAATGAGATTTTAAAGTTATTAGGAGATGTGCTCCCAAAGCCCAATAAGTTGCCTAAAGACATGTACCAATCAAAGACAATTATCAAAGGTCTCGGTATGGATTATGAGAAGATTGATGTGTGCAAAAATAATTGTATGCTTTTCATGAAGGAGCATGCGGAAGAGAAAAAATGTCTGAAATGTGGACAATCTAGATTTGTGGAAGTTGTTAATGATGAGGGTGAGAAAGTGATGACAGATGTTGCACATAAGCAGCTCCGCTACTTGCCACTAACTCCTCGAGTGAAACGGATGTTTCTATCTAAAAAAACCGCTATGCACATGCGATGGCACAAAGAAGGTGTCCGTGATAACGATGACCTAATCGTGCACCCTTCAGATGGGGATGCATGGAAGGCTCTCGACACGTTTGATCCCGAGTTTGCAGCTGATCCGAGGAATGTTCGAATCGGCCTCGCGACCGATGGCTTCACACCTTTTGGTCAAATGGCATCATCATACTCATGTTGGCCCGTCTTTGTTATTCCATACAACCTTCCACCTTCTCTTTGTATGAAATATGAATTTATATTTCTTTGCTTAATCATTCCTGGCCCAGACTATCCTGGAAAGAACCTCAATGTCATGTTAAAACCCTTGATTGAAGAGTTGAAGGAGCTTTGGAAAGGTGTTGAAGCATACGATGTTTTTACAAAACAGATATTCAAACTTCGAGTTGCGTATTTGTGGTCGGTGCATGACTTCATGGCGTATGCTATTTTTACCGGTTGGAGTACACATGGTAGATTGACATGTCCATATTGCGGTTCAGATACAGATTGCTTCCGTCTTGCTCATGGTGGAAAGATCACTTACTTCGATTGTCATCGACGCTGGTTGCCCAGGAAACACCCCTTTAGGAGCGATAAGAAAAACTTTATAAAGGACACTGTGGTCACCAAAAGTCCGCCTAAACGTCTTAACGCGGCAGAAATATATGCTCAGCTGAACAACCTTGTCCTAAATGAAAAGGGGGACAAGTACGAAGGATTCGGAGTGGACCACAACTGGACACATATATGTGGTCTCTGGGAGCTCCCTTATATGTCGTCATTGATTCTTGTGCACAACATTGATGTCATGCACCAAGAAAGTAATGTTGCTGAAGCCCTCATACACACCTGCATGCATTTTGACAAAACAAAGGACAATCTGAAAGCTCGAAGAGATCTAGCAATGCTTTGTGACCGACCAACCCAAGTGCTCAATGACAACGGTAAGCCGCCACGTGCCTTGTTCTGTCTTACCTCTAAAGACAAGATCGAGGTAATGGGATGGATGAAAAAAATTAAATTTCCCGATGGTTATGCTGCGGGCTTGAAAAGAGCTGTGAATTTGAAAACGGGAAAACTAACTGGGTTAAAGAGCCATGACTTCCATATATTAATGGAGAGGATTATCCCTGTCATGTTTCGTGGTTATATGCCCGACGCCATGTGGCAAGCAATAGCTGAGCTAAGTTATTTCTACAGGCAGATCTGTGCCAAAGAAATAAGTAAAAATATGATGGAGAAGTTGGAGAAACAAATACCAGTGTTGTTATGCAAGCTAGAAAAAATATTCCCACCTGGATTCTTCAATCCGATGGAGCATCTACTTATTCACATTCCATATGAGGCAAAGGTTGGTGGACCTGTACAATATAGGTGGATGTATCACATTGAACGTGCACTCAAAAACCTGCGAGGCATGGTTCGAAATAAGGCTAGAGTAGAAGGATGCATCGCTGAAGCTTTTTTGCTAAAGGAGGTTTCATACTTCACGAGTGTGTATTTCGCAGAGGAACATAATGTCTATGCTGCTACCATGCGATACAATGTCGATGAGGAACCTCCTGTCAGTGATCTCAACATTTTCCAATGGAGAGGCACAAGTACTAGTAAGGGCACGTTCTACCACCTTAGCAAGGATGAAAGAATGTCCGCATTGCTATACATGTACTCTAATATGGAAGAGATGGAGCCATATTTCATGTAAGTCTTTATTTTACCCCTTAATTTCTTTACCAAAGGAGCCATATTTAATTACTTATTTGTCGTACAGTAAGTTCGACGAGGAAAATTGGACTTATTCCCATCAGCCTACAAGCAAACAACTAGATACTATGCGACGACATGGGAGGCAAGGAAGACCTAATTTTGTTGACTGGTTTCGCGAGCATGTAAACTCTTTGTATTCCTTACTTTCATGTCATTTAGCCTTTTACGTGAGGTAGTCATTTTAACTGTATATTATTTGCAGTGCACAAAGACTCCTAACATACACGAGGACTTGAGACAGCTATCTTATTGGACGGTCACTTGCAGAACATTTGGTCGATACGATGTGAATGGCTTTCGTTTTCGTTCAGACCAATTTGAAAAGTCTCGTCCTCGTGCAGCCACACGTAACACTGGAGTTCTGACTAGGGCACTCGATGCACTCGGCAGAGAAACTAATTATTATGGCATCATTCAAAACATCCTAGAGTTTAATTTTGCAGGGAACAAACCTTTGAAATTAGTATTCTTTCTATGTGATTGGTTTGACAGCACTAATGGGATTAGACAAAGTCAATATGGTATAACTGAAGTAAAGCACAAGGAACGACTTCGAGGCCATGATAATTTTATCCTTGCACACCAGTGCGAGCAGGTCTACTATATGTCGTACCCAAATCCGAAGTTTGAAGCATGGTGGGTAGTTCATAAGGTGAACCCTAGGGAACGTTTACATACTCCTTGCACTGCTGGTTATCAATTCGAAGACGAACATGCCGATGATGTTTATCAAGAAGAAGAATTGTCAACTACTTTTACTATCGATGAGGGTGTTGCACTGAACTCACTAGTCGGAGACCGTAACGATGTCACTACTGATGAGTGTGTTGCACCGAAACGAAAACGAAATCCAAGGAACAAAAAAGCCACATTGCGAGCTTTGGATCGAAGAAGACTCCTTGATCGTGATTCTGATGAATTTTGATGTGTAATGCAAAATTTCATATTATGTGATGTATTATTTGATTTTTTATTAGTTCACTTAATTTTATGGAGCTAATACATTTAATGTTTTTCTATTGAACAGGATGAGTGGTAGGAATAAACCAAAGCGCACTGCTAGGGGGTTTCTTAATGCGGCTAGCAGGATACTCCCTGGTGCACGTTCCCTTTTCCAAGGGAGTTCTTCTAGCCAGAGCCGACAGGAGGCATTGCTGAGACACGCTCGGCTAGAACTACGTGATACACCTATCGCTCTACAACGGAGTACCGATGTAAATGTTTATTTAATTGATCTTATTTGTCAGTCACTTATGTAATTGATCTTATGTAAATGTTTATGTAAATTTCTACGTATCTCTATTTCATGTCCATAGGAAGAGGAGGACGACGAGGAGGTGCAACACCATGAGGAGGAGGACGAGCAGGCCCATGAGGAGGATGACGAGGAGGAGGTGCAACACCATGAGGAGGAGGACGAGCAGGCCCATGAGGGCATAGATGCTGAGGCGGATGACGATACCACCGAGGCTCCTGTCGTTCGACGAAGGGGCACTCGGAAGGGCCACTTTGTCCTACCTCCGTCAGCGCCTGCACAATCTGAAGCTCGAGTACTGATCATCCCGGTTGGTGATAGGTACTCACGTTTGGCCACTTTGTTCTTACTTATTTGTTTATTTTACACTATATATATGACATGACTTTCTTGTTTTTTTGTCATGCAGCCAATGGGAAGACACGTCATTTGACGGTCGAGGTCACCATAGACAGGTTAATCAAGTCTTAGGTAACCTCTGTCGTCTACATAACCCAGGAATTGTCACCGACCCGAAAGGTGTGGTGGTTCCTTGCACTAGCTGGTCGCACTTCGCACTAGCTCCACATGCTACATATGGAACAGCTCAAGGCGCCGTCAAGCACGACTTTTGGGTAATTTTTTCGAACTAACATTTATTAGCTGTTTCAACCTAACATTTATTAGTTGTTTTTGAACTAATTTTATTTTCGATGTTGGACAGAGACGCTATCGTGTGGAACCTGAGGCTCAAGAGCATGCAGACCGAGTATTAGAGAAAAATGCGAAGAAGGTGTGCAGGGATGCATTTTCCAATGCTCGTCTACAGGTTGTGAACGCGTACATGAAGCGCCGAGGTCATTCTATCAACAACTTTCGACAATATTCAGATGTCTACTTGACTGTAGACCAGTACATGGAGGTAAAAATCTAATTTAACAGCTCATTCAGATGTGAAAGTAATTTTGAGCTGCTTTATATGCAGGTAACTCTTCCATGGATGGAACACCGGCCGCAGGCTTACAAGGCTTTGTGTGAGATATGGGCTTCGCCCGAGTGGATTGAGAAGTCAAACAGAAATCGACATAGGCAGCGCCATCAGCAGGACGAGGACGATGATGAGGTTGTAGTCAACCATACCTATGGGGCTGATGGACACATTCGGTTGGCTAAGCGAATGGTGAGTATGTAGTATTCTGTTTTACTCAGAAATGAAACAGGATTGAACTCATATATTTGCAGGAGGCTCAAACTGGAGTTGTCCCGAGCCCAATCGATGTTTATAGGAGAGGGCATCGAGCGAAAAACAGTGAAATCTCCGAAGAGTTGTGTAGTCAAGCGGCCGTTGAGCGTATGGTTAGTTGTTGTTATGATTAATGTTTTCTTGCCATATAGCTATAAATTACATGTGTGCTGAACCTTCATATTGTATTGCAGGAGACATACGGGCAGGAGATGGTTAAGAAGTATGGAGAAGACTACGATTGGCGAGGAGCGCCTACCATCGACGCTGAGGTTGTGCATTCACTTGGAGGCAAGGCGCATGGACGGTATGAACTTGTGAATTGTTTTCAATAATATTGGAACTACTACCGAATAGCTAATTTTCTTGTTCTTCAAGATATTCTATGTTTACCGGTGTTATCGATTCGACGGAGTTGCGTTCTCGTGGCGGCTCTTCGTCGCAGGCGGGCTGTGGTAGTAGCAGCCGTAGTCGCCGCTCTGTATCTAGCATGGAGGATGCTATGAGGGAGCAGCAAGAAAAGTTTCGTGAAGAGATGCGGCAACAACAAATGGCATTTCTCCAACAGCAATCAGAGTACATGGCTGCTTACAACGCACAGGCGCAACAAGCAATAAACGTGAGTGTCTTATTTATTCTCAACACGCTCGATATTGGTTCTATAACTAATATATTATATTTGCAACAGTCTTGGTTTCCACAGCAGGCACAACAGCAACCATTTGTTTTCCCTCAATTTCAGCCGCCGATGCCTCAGTGGGGATTACATGCTCCGCCACCTCCACCTCCACCTCAGGTTATTCAATTTAGTTAAGACTTGTCGTTTGTATCAACCTAATTTCAAATCTTTACTAAACTTGATTTTGTAGGGATCCGGGGTCATGGGCCACAACACGCCACCACCGGTCATACCAGCACCAGGAGGAGCTTATGCAGGGGAGGGAGCTTATGCAGGAGAGGTTAGTTTGACAAACAATTTGTTTGAATAGTCGTTATACATGTAACCAATGCCGTTATTAATGTCATCTTTTTTTAGGATCCAAACCCGTTACACGACTTCGTCGACCAGTTATTGGCTTCTGGAGGTAGTGGACACAACTCCAACGACCCAAATGTGTGATTAAGTTAACTTTGTGCCGCACTGTGTTGTAATGAAATATTTGTGGATTTTATGTTGGTATGGACTATTTGTGGACTTTATATTTGTATGGACTCAAGTTTTATGTTGTGAACTCAAGTATGAATTTTCTGTTATTGTATGAAATTTCTGGTATTGTATGAATTTTGTATGAAATTCTGTTATTTTTCGCATTTTTTTCAATTTTTTTGCTCTGAAATTAGTAATTTTCGGCGGCCTCCCTGGCCGCCGAAAATAAGTATATTATTTTCGGCAGTATTAATTTCTGGCGGCTGACTACGTGGCCGCCGAAAATAAAAGCTTATTTTCGGCGGCCAGAGAGTCAGCCGCCGAAAATTAGCTGTTTTCGGCGGCCAGAGCCTGACCGCCGAAAATAAAGCCTTATTTTCGGCCTGTTTTTTTTGGCGGCCAGACACCGCCGAAAATAAACCTTTTGCCGCCGAAAATAGCTTATTTTCGGCGGCAAAGGGCTTATTTTCGGCGGCTTCTGGCCGCCGAAAATGTCTGTAGCTGCCGTAGTGAACCACATCGCCGTGAGTCATCTTAGCCCATCCGGTGATCGCCGGTTAGCTTGCCACGGTAAATGCCACCAATCGCTTGCGCCAGTGCACCTCTTCCTCTCCGACCGCCATCGCGCGAGCTCAAATTGACGAGCCACCGCTCAAGAGCCCTATAAATTGAGCACACCCTCGGCTCCGCTAGGTATTCAAGCACCCAGCACACCCACTCATGCCTTTAATTGTTCACTTGAGCCCCCGAATTGCTCACTTCCCCCAAATCGAGTTTCCGCCACCGTAAAAAGGTCCTCGCCGTGGCTAGCTCGTTTCAGGTTCGATCTTGTCCTCTGCTCTCTTGTTTCAGCACCCTTACATGCCCCTGATGCTCCTCGACTCATTTGATTAAGCTAGACTGCCCTAGATCGCCGGGAACACTTCTACTCATCCGTTGTTCGCACTGTCTCCGTGGATAGGGTGATTTAGAGCTCGAACTATGCAATTTATCGAGGGGAAACGTTTGTTAGGTGTTGAATTAGGTCTCAGCCAAGTTAGAGCACTGGTCATTGAGTGTCGTGGCCGGTACAGGCTCGCCGGAGCTCGGTTTGCCGCCGTGCGACATCGAGAACGTGACGTTGTGAAGAATTAGAACTGGAGGGGTGTTTTTGTAACTGTCAGTGAAACGTAGAATAGTACCGCGACCCCATTTCAAGTTATTCAAATCATCAGGGTCTTCTGGGCAAAGTCGACAGCGCGGGCACGGGCGCGCGCGGGTTTTCCCCTTCTGCAGGTCGGTTGGGCTGAATTCAGCCCAACATTGTTCCTAGTTTTTCTTTTTCTTTTTCTGCCAGGATCAGAGAATTTCTAGGAAATTGTAGAAAAATGCTAAAAATGCAAGACCAATTTTACTAGGTTCCTAATTTTCTATAGTATTTAATAAAAATAGTAGTATGATTTTTAGTCCAAATAGGGAATTATGGAGTATTTAAAATAGCGAAAACTTATCCTCCTGGAATTTTAGAAATTGATTAATAACTCCAAAAATCATTAAACTTTTGGATAAGCTTTAAATATTATTTAGAACCCTTGGGTAAAGTTTGGCATGATTTGAACAATGTTTGGTGTCTAAACCACCAAAACCCTAATCTTCTAGTGATGCCTGCCCTAGGAACTTCAGTTCTGACTCCAAAAACCATAGTCTCCTAGAGCCCCGTGAAGGAAAATTGTATTCAAAACCTAAGACAGTATACTTTTATTATCTTTGCATTTTCATAAGCATTACATGAGCATTCACGGGTATATATGTGATATATAGAAAACGAAGAAGAAGTAGAAGTTGAAGAAGCAAGAGCTACACCATCACCTGAAGACCCACCGGCCGGGAACTGCTTTTATTTTGACATTTGTGGAGCAGAGCCCGACTCCCCTACAACACAAGGCAAGCCCCGGTGCATTTCCCACCTCCTTGCTGTTTTAAAATCTTTATCACCTTGTTTGATGCATTAGGTGATAGGAGTTGTGTGCTAAACAAATTGCTATTTTTCCTTCCTTGAGAATTTGATTACCTCTCCTTGATCCCCTGTTTTATAAAAAGGTTTTTCTTATGCTTAGCCTTGCTCTAGAAAAACAAAATGTTTTGTTTTGAAAAAAGATGATGCTTCAAGTGGGTGGGATGTTTTCAAAATAAAACTAGATGGTGGATCCATCATGGCCGTGATGGGTTCAACATCGAAAAAGATGTACCTCTGCCAGGTACCAAACTTTGGGTTGAAAATAATAAAGCTGAGACTGGGCGATTGACTTACACGAGAAGGGAGTCTCGGTGTAGTGTCTCCGTCTGAGTCGATTAAGGACCTTGTCGATGTAGGCCTGCTGACCGAGGACCCTTTAACTGGTCACATGCCTCATCATGGGTAAGCTTTGCCTCGGGCAGACTAATACCAGAATAAGATAACACACAATGGGAGTGGAGAGATGACGAGAGTAGCGTATACCCTCCGTGGCAAGAGGCTGGATGGTGGTGTATCTGCGCTCTTGGTTGGCGTGAACCTGATCTGGTCTTAAGAACCCCGGTGGCGAGTTGACATATGCAAGGGTTAAGTGCTACATATGTCGTGTGATTGGAGATCCTCAGCTGAGTATTAATCGATTCGGATCACCGTTACTTCTCAGACATGAAGACTTGGTCACTGACTTACACGTAGCATTCCAGTGAATAAGAAGGGTTGATAAGAAAATGGCTAGTATAGGCCAAGTGCTTGAACTAGGGTAGAAAGAACTCTAGATTCAGGTAATGACTTAACTTGCTAATAAAACTGGATTTTTAAGGATCCACTATTAGTAAGAATTTTTGCAAACAGAGTCTTGATTATTGATTATCCTTACCTTGACTCCCTCAAGCCAGCAAATTTTTGTTGCTTTTGTTCCAAGGTGGTGCCTAAGGAAGAAAATCAGGATTGAAGCTTCGGGAGTGTTGGGGGTCTGCTTCGTCGCCGAAGGTCCCATAAGAAGAAACACCTTGGGAAGATTGACGCAAAGCCGAAGCTATCAATCAGAGAGCTTTGGAGTACATTTCCAAATGCACCGACTTAAAGATGAAATGATGACCAATCGACCCGTGATAACTTGTATTATGATTGTAAACCTTTGTAAAGGGCGTGAGTGTAATTTTTCACAGGCTGCATCCGGTGTCTATAAATAGATGAACAGTACCCTAGTATTGTTCACACTATCCTGTATTAGCTCGTGCGCAACACTTGGATTTTTGCCTTCTGTCAAGCCGAAGGTATAAATGTAATTAAATATCGTATTTAAATATCCAAGTTTATATAATGAAGACATGTGAATGATATTATATGTTTGTTCATGTTAACTTTCATGTTTCATATGTTTCGTCTTTCATTATCTTATAACCGTGATGATGAAGGTACGTCCTTCATGACCTTCGTCTGAAGATCGTTATATCCTAAGGGAAATAATGCTTCGAAGGACGAAGGACATTAACATTTAATACTTTGTGTTGCCTTGTTCTTGACTCATAGCATTTGAGAACAAGTCCCCAACATTGGTGCCCACCTCCGGTGAACTCACTTCCACTTTTGAGCTGATGGCTTCGTCCAACACCCAAGCTGAAGCTGCTTCGGCTACGAAGCCGGTGCTCCTAATAACAGGCGGTTCATGCTCAGAACCAGCCAATAAGAAGCAGAAGAAGGATTCTCAGAGAAGGGTACAACATGTTGGAGTGCAGGGACCCTTTGTCAAGTCAAAATGGTCCCACATCCCAATCACCTTCTCCCAGGAGGATCTTCAGCTCAAGGATTATCCTCACAATGATGCTATGGTCATATCTTGTGTCATCAAGGGATTTCTGCTCCATAATGTTTTGGTTGATACAGGCAGTGCAGCTGACATCATATTTGCTAAGGCTTTCAGGCAGATGCAAGAGCCAGAGGACAAGATTCATGATGCTACACACCCTCTTTGTGGCTTCGGAGGAAGGCAGATTGCAGCGCTCGGCAAAATCACGATGCCAGTGACCTTCGGCTTTGTCCACAATACAAGGACTGAACAAGTTGTGTTTGACATCGTTGATATGGAATACCCCTACAATGCAATCATTGGTCATGGGACACTCAATGCTTTCGAAGCAATACTTCATCCAACATATCTATGCATGAAGATACCTTCGGAACAAGGACCCATTGTTGTTCATGGTAGTCAGGAAGCTGCTAGAAAAGCTGAAGGAAACTAGACAGACTCAAAAGCAATCCACAACATAGATGGAACTGAACCTTATGAACAGTACAAGTACATGAGAGAGAAGGTTGCCCCGGCTGATCAGCCGAAGCCTATGCTTCTATGTGAAGACATAGCAGAGCAGAAGGTATTGCTGGGATCTCAACTATCTGAAGAGTAGGAGAAAACCTTGATAAGGTTTTTATTCAACAACAAAGATGTTTTTGCTTGGTCGGCTAATGATCTCTGTGGTGTAAACAAAGACGTCATTGAACATTCACTCAATGTCGACCCGTCTTTCAGGCCAAGAAAGCAAAGGCTTCGAAAAATGTCTGATGATAAAGCTGAAGGTGCTCGAAATGAAGTCAAAAGACTTCTTAGTGCTGGTGTTATTAGGGAGGTAAAATATCCAGAATGGCTAGCCAATACTGTTATGGTGAAGAAGGCCAATGGTAAGTGGAGAATGTGTATTGATTTCACGGATCTCAACAAGGCCTGTCCAAAGGACGAGTTTCCATTACCAAGGATAGACTCTCTTGTGGATGCAGCAGCTTCTTCAGAACTTATGAGTCTGCTGGATTGCTACTCAGGTGTTGGGTCTATGCTTCGTCGCCGAAGGTCTTATAGAAAGAAGTGATCCTCGGATGAAGCTGTTTTCACAAGATAGCCGAAGGTGCCTCTTCGCAGAGCTTCGGCATTACAAACCGACTTAAAGATAGAATGACCTTTTAGTCCATAAAGGTCTGAGTCAATGTTGTAAGTTTTTATAAGGGGCATACTTGTAATTCCTCACAGGCTGCGTCCTGTGCCTATAAATAGTGAGCAGTATTCCGTTACTGTTCACGCATTCTGACATTTGCAATCGCATTCCTCGGAATACAACCTTTGTCAAGGCATAGGTATCATTGTATTTAATGATTCAATATATTAAATGAATATTATATAATGCATCTGTGAATCATTTATCCATTCTTACCTTTTACTTTGCATTATCCTACAACGTTTACTGAAAGTTTATTACGAAGGTTCAACTTCGTAATAAGACTCTTATCAACCTTCGTCTAAGACCCATTATCCCAAAAGGAATAATGCTTCACGGACGAAGGACAAAATCATTTAACATTTTATGTTGCCTTGTTCTTAATTCATAGCATTTGAGAACAAGTCCCCAACATTGGCGCCCACCTCCGGTGAACTCACTTCCACTTTTTGAGCTGATGGCTTCGTTCAACGACCAAGCTGGAGCTGCTTCGGACCCGAAGCTCGTGCTCCCGATCACAGGCGGCTCGTCCTCAGAGCCAGCTAACAAGAAGCAGAAGAAAGAAGCACAGAGAAGGGTACAGCATGTTGGGGTGCAAGGACCCTTCATCAAGTCAAGATGGTCTCACATTCCTATTACCTTCTCCCAAGAGGACCTTCAGCTCAAAGATTACCCACACAATGATGCCATGGTTATCTCTTGTGTTATCAAAGGATTTCTGGTCCACAATGTCTTGGTTGACACAGGCAGTGCAGCTGACATCATATTTGCTAAAGCCTTCAGACAAATGCAAGAGCCAGAAGATAAGATTCATGATGCTACACATCCTCTCTGTGGCTTCGGAGGGAGACAGATAGTAGCACTGGGCAAGATCACCATGTCAGTGACCTTCGGGTTCATCAACAACACTAGAACTGAGCAAGTTGTGTTTGACATTGTTGACATGGAATATCCTTACAATGCAATTATTGGTCGTGGTACTCTCAATGCCTTTGAAGCAATCCTTCATCCTGCCTATCTTTGCATGAAGATACCTTCGGATCAGGGACCCATTGCTATCCATGGAAGTCAGGAAGCTGCAAGAAGGGCCGAAGGCAATTGGACTGACTCAAAAGCAATCCATAACATAGATGGAGCTGAAGCTTGTGAACAGTACAAATTCAGAAGGGAGAAAGCAGCTTCAGCAGATCAGCCGAAGCCTATGCTCTTATGTGAGGACATAGCAGAGCAGAAGGTGCTGTTAGGCTCTCAACTATCCGAAGAGCAGGAAAAAACCTTGATAAGGTTTTTGTTCAATAACAAAGATGTTTTTGCATGGTCAGCCAACGATTTATGCGGAGTCAATAGGGATGTTATTGAGCACTCGCTCAATGTCGATCCATCCTTCAGACCCAGAAAACAAAGGCTTCGGAAAATGTCAGATGATAAGGCCGAAGGTGCTCGCAACGAAGTCAAAAGACTCCTCAGTGCAGGAGTTATTAGAGAAGTGAAGTATCCAGAATGGCTGGCTAACACTGTTATGGTAAAAAAGGCCAATGGCAAGTGGCGAATGTGCATCGATTTTACAGATCTTAACAAGGCTTGTCCGAAGGATGAATTCCCACTACCAAGGATAGACTCTTTAGTTCATGCAGCAGCTTCGTCAGAGCTCATGAGTCTGTTAGACTGCTATTCAGGCTATCACCAAATTTGGATGAAGAAGGAAGATGAGCCCAAGACTAGCTTCATAACTCCAAGTGGCACATATTGCTATCTTCGGATGCCTGAGGGGCTCAAAAACGCTGGAGGAAGTTTCAGCCGAATGACTGCGAAGGTTCTTCAATCTCAAATAGGCAGAAATGTGCTAACTTATGTTGATGACATCATTGTCAAAAGCACGAAGCAGGAGAATCACATTGCTGATCTGCAGGAAACCTTCGCCAATTTCAGGCAAGCTGGCTTAAAGTTAAATCCAGAAAAATGTGTCTTCGGAGTGAAGAAGGGGAAATTTCTTGGATGCTTGGTTTCAACAAAGGGAATCGAAGCCAATCCAAGTAAAATTGAAGCTATACTTCGGATGGAGCCACCAACTACAAAGAAGGGGGCTCAAAGATTGACAGGAAGATTGGCATCTCTCAATAGATTCATATCCAGATCAGCAGAGAGAAATTTACCATTCTTCGAAGTGCTGAAGTCGGCCGAAGTCTTTCAATGGGGACCAACCCAGCAGAAGGCTTTCGAAGAACTGAAACAGTATTTGATAGATCTAACAACATTGACTCCACCAATGCCAGGGGCTCCTTTATTGTTATATGTGGCAGCTTCGCACTCAGCGGTAAGTGCAGCGCTTGTCCAGGAGAAGCTTGATGGTCAAGTCAAAAGGCAGGTCCCAATATATTTTGTTTCCGAGGTCCTTAGTTTATCAAAGAAAAATTATACAGAGTTGGAGAAGATACTGTATGCTGTCTTGATGGCCTCCAGGAAGCTTCGGCACTATTTCCAAGCTTACAACATAATTGTTCCTTCATCACAACCTCTGAAGGATATTATGAGGAACCGAGAAGCTACTGGAAGGATTGGAAAATGGGCTGCAGAGCTCAATGAATTTTGCATTGAATATGTTCATAGATCTTCGATTCAGTCACAGGCACTGGCAGACTTTATTGCTGATTGGACGCCAGGGGCTCAGGAGGACGAAACGAATAAAGACAACGAAGCCTGGACAGTGTTTTGCGATGGATCTTGGGGGACCTTCGGAGCAGGAGCGGCTGCTGTGTTGGTTTCGCCTTCCAAAGTCAAAACTTGTTATGCGGCAAAGCTTGATTTTAATTGCACAAACAACATTGCTGAGTACGAAGCATTGATTCTAGGTCTTCGGAAGTTAAAAGCAATGGGAATCAGAAGAGCCATACTTAAAACTGATTCTCAGGTTGTTTCGGGTCATATTGACAAAAGTTGCAAGGTTAAGGATCCGAAGCTTGAAAAATATCTGGATATGGTTCGAAGAGTTGAAGCTTCCTTCGAAGGGTTTTCTGTCAAAAATATCCCTCGAGGACAAAATGAACATGCTGATTTGCTAGCTAAGTCAGCAGCACAGGGGCTGCCTTTACCTTCGGATGTATTTTTCGAAACAATAAAAGCACCTTCGGTGGAACTTCTTGAAAGAGCAGTTCTTAATATATCTCCTGTTTTTAGCGAAGATTGGAGAACCGAGATCATCTCTTACCTTCAGGGTAAATTTCTTTCAGATGACGAAGCTTATAACAAGAGGATAGAAGCAAGAGCTCGTCCATATGTTATGATAGAAGGGGAGTTGTATAAACATGGAGTTTGTGCTCCGTTGCTCAAATGCTTATCCAGAACCGAAGGTATAGAGTTAATGAAAGAAATACATGCAGGCCTGTGTGGATCTCACATCGGATCTAGGCCGTTACTCGGAAAAATTTTTCGTCAAGGGTTTTATTGGCCGAAGGCAGCTTCGGATGCAGCAGAATTGGTTCAAAAGTGCGAAGGTTGTCAGAAATGTGCAAGAGATCAAAAACAACCTTCGTCCTTGACACAGCTCATACAACCCACTTGGCCATTGCAAAGGTGGGGCCTTGATTTGTTAGGCCCGTTACCATCGGCCCAGGGGAACTTGAGATATGTTGTGGTAGCTGTGGAATATTTTTCTAAATGGATTGAGGCGAAGCCCTTAGCCACAATAACTTCGGCTACCGTCCAAAAGTTTTTCTGGCAGAATATTGTTTGTCGTTTCGGGGTGCCAAAGGCTATCACTGTGGACAATGGAACACATTTTGACTCCGAAGCTTTCAGGGATTTCTGTGACCAAATTGGTACGAAGATCCATTTTGCATCAGTCAGGCACCCGGAGTCAAACGGACTCGTTGAAAGAGCCAACGGCATTATAATGACAGGAATAATGAAGCTAATCTTCAATCAACCTAGAGGAAAATGGCCAGATCAGCTAACCAAAGTGGTGTGGAGCCACAACACGACAACATCAAGGTCTACAGGCTTCACTCCATTCAAGTTGTTATTCGGTGACGAAGCAATGACTCCAGAAGAAGCTAAAGCCGGATCAATAAGGATAGTAGCTTCGGCAGAATCAGATTCCGAAGTTGCTTATTCTATAGAAAAAGATGCTTTAGAAGGGATCAGACTGCAAGCCGTGGAGAATATTAATAAATATCAAGCTGAAACAGTCAAGTGGCGGGATAGAAAGGTTCGGTTAAAAAATATTGAGCCAGGGCACTTGGTGCTTCGGAGGGTGGCCAACCCGGAAACAGTGGGCAAATTGCAGTTGAAATGGGACGGGCCTTTCTTAGTAGCATCTTCGTCAAGGCCCGGTTCATACAGATTGAAAGATATGGACGGCAATGACATTCCTAGATCTTGGAATGCGGATGAGCTTCGGCGATATTATGTATAATTCGATGTAATTTTTCATATTTTTATTTTTTCTTTCATGGCACCCTTTTCCTTTCCAAAGGGGGAGAAAGGTTTTTAATGGGGCCAACATATGTAATTTCCTTTTTTAGTCTTATAAGAGCAAAATCCCCCAAAGAATGTAAATGTAAAGGCTGAGAGTGCACCATCGAGTGCTCAAAAAGTAAAAACGAAGAAGCTCCAAAGACGTTCCTAAGGGAATGCAGAGCTTACAGCGAAAAGTCAACGCTGATTCCGCCAAAAGTAAAGGCGAAGAAGCTCCAAAGACGTTCATAAGGGAATGCAGAGCTTACAGCGAAAAGTCAACGCTGATTCCGCCAAAAGTAAAGGCGAAAAAGCTCCAAAGTCGTTCCTAAGGGAATGCAGAGCTGAGGTGTGATTGTTTGGCTATGAATATGGCTTCGGATACGTGTTTGGCCGTTCATCTGCACATCACATTACATCATAGCATTTGCATTCATAAACATTCATCTAGGCATATGTAGGATAATCATCTTCATCGCATAAAATGGTTGCTTCGGCAAGAAAAGAAAAAGGAAGGGAAAATGTTGTTTTCCATGAAGGAGAGCTTCGGAGAAAAGGAAAATGTTGTTTTCTATGCTTCGTTGCGTACGAAAAGAAGGGAAGGTGTTTTTTCGCCTTCGGCTCAAAAAGGAAATTTCGTCCACATCAAAGCATTTCTCATACATCAGTGAAAGGTTAAGGATATATTACAAGGTATGAACAGCATACATTAAAGATAAGTTTTGTTTACATTCACAAAAGTTATCTCAAAAGTTCTTTAAGTACTGTCTGCAGTCTACTATCTAAATTTCCAAGTAGCTTCGGCTTCGGCATTATTTTTGGTCATCAGCTTCGGCTTCGTTATCCTACACGAATAAGGTCGTTGGAAGTCAAAATCAAGTTTACAGAAAAAGGTAAGCACAAGGTATGATTTCTTACTGGATCAAGGTGGCTTCGAGCTTCGTCTCCAGCTTTCTCTCGACCACCTTTTGTCCATATCATTTTTATGAATCGATTTGAGATGCTTCGGGCAAGATCAGGGATGTCATCCAGGATTGATGGTGACAAAGTGAAATTTGGCCTGTTGACAATTTTCCCATGATCACAGCCAGCCTTTAGGAAGGCTGCAGCAGTCCCTCGAGAAGCCACCCAGGCACAAAAGTCGCCATGCCCAGCTATGACTTCGTCGAGCTCGTCAATCTCCCCCTCAATGTGTTCGAAGGTTTTTGGTAGATCTTCAGCTGAGGGGGTAAATTTTTCGCTGCTGGCTCCAACTGAGTGAAAAATCTTTCTTAGTCGTTGAATACACTTGTTGCTAAATTCAAGGCATTTTTCTTGAAGATTTGTCAGTAGTTTTCTCAAATCCGAATTTTGCTGAGCTTCGGCTTCAAGCTTTGTATTGAGATCTTGTTTTTCTTGTTCGAACTGCTCAGACTGGCGGAGAAGCTTCGTGTTCAGTTCTGATATCTTTGCTTCAACTTTCGCCAGTAAACCTTTGGCTGCCTGGAGCTCAAAGTTCTTTTTCTCAAAAGCATCTGATTGCTCCTTTATTTTGTTTTCCAAATTTTCAATTATAACTTCATGCTTTTTATCTTCAAGATCTTGCTGCATTTGCAAGGCTTTGCTCAATAGCATACTCTACATAAACATAACCTTCGTCAGACATGTTTTTATTAGAAGCAATAAAAGTTAAGGGACAAGTCATTCACCTTGAAGTTGGAGTAAAATAAACTACCAACGACGTGTTGTCGTCGGTAGCGGCTGATGTCTGTCTCTAGCTTCGGGAATCCAATATTCCTGGACAGAGTGCTGATGATTTTGGCCCCTGTTTGGTCCCGAATACACTCTAATTTCTCATCATCAACACCTCCGAAGAGGAGTGCCCCAGGTTTGTATCCACAGGATTGGGCATACTCTTTAAGCTCTTCTATTTCAGCTTTTGTTAAATGTTCTCCAATTAAGTTTTGGAATGTGAAGGCTTTGTTTTCCGAAGTTTCATCAGCAATTTCTTTTCCTTTCTTTGACGCTGCGGTCACGGCCTCTTCGGCAGCAGTGGTAGCTTCTTCTGCAGCCATGTCTAGTAACATTTGGTCAATATGTTCAATTGTGCTTTCCAAATTCAAATCTTCAGCTGAGGTAACTTCGGCGGCTGCGGCCTCCGAAGGTGCAATTTCAATATCTGCCCCCTCTGCTGCTGCTCGTGTTTTTTGGGCCGAAGCTCTTGGCGGTGTTTTATCGATTACCTCTGTCACGGTAATAATTCTTTGTTTCTTCCCCTTGATTGTTTTCCTCGATTTCTCAGGCTCCTTGTCCTTCTGAAAAAACTTAGTCAGTTGAGGACCCAGCGGACTTAGCTTCGCAGGTAAGGATTCAGTCATTACCTTCAGAATTTCTTCAACAACAGCAGCAGAAGGTGATGCGGGGGTTTCTTCTGCTTCGGATATTTGTTGCTTCGGAGAAGAAGCTTTCTTTTTCTTTGGAATTTTCTTCTTTACTGGCTCTTTTTCACCTTCATCTAAGGCTTCAGTTGCCCTTTTTCTCTTTTGGCCTCCGGCACCTTTGTTCAGATCTTCGTAGTCTGGGTATTCGAAACCCAAGGCGTCCAACACTCGATTTAGCCTTCGTTTCGGACGGGTGCCGAAGGCTGCGGTCATCAATTGATCTTCCTTTTTTGAATAATTGCCAAGTATCTCGTTGCACATCACTTCAATCGTATCCAGCCACTCTTGGCAAGGAGTTTTAAAGTATTTTTTAAATTTGAAGTAGTAAGGCAAACGTACAAGTTCACCTTTTTTCTTTTCCCCCTTCAGCTTCGGCATTTCCCACTCTTTTACACTAGGAAAAACCTTGAAAGCCAAGAATTCCTGGACCAAGTCCCTTGTACTGATATTCTCTGCAATTATTTTGAATTCATACATTGCTTTTTGGGTCGGACCCTCTGGTAACATGTGGCACTGGGGGCGGGTTTCTCTGAAAGTCAGTTCCAGTGGACTTTGCACAAGCTTTTCTTTATCATCATCAACCTTAACATAGAACCATTCTGATTTCCACCCAGCTGCCCATTTGCTTCGGTAGCTGATCACAGGATACTTCGTAGTTTTCCGATAAGCAAAATTATAACAACCAAAATTCTCATGTAAACCATCCTTTCTAGCCTTTGTCTGATAGTGCAGTTCGTGAACTCGGCAGAAGCTGTCAGCAAATGGTTCCATCGCCTGGCTTCGGAGTGCCCAGATATAAACATTAAGCCTAACGATAGCGTTAGGAGTTAGCTGGTGAAAATAGATTCCAAAATTTTTCAATATCTCTGCAATAATCCCATGAAGGGGGAATCTTAATCCAGCTTTTAGGAAGCTCTTAAAAATAACAATCTCATCTTTCTCCGGCTTCGGGGTAGTCTCTTCTCCCCCGAAGCGTAATAGCTTCTTTTGATTTTCAGTAAAATAGCCTAATTTTACCATCTTGGACAGATCAGCCTTCGAAACAGTAGATTTCCCGAAGTCCAAATGACTGGGTTTGCTTGGCGTGGCAAGATGATAATCATCTTCGGGGTCAGTTTCCCCAGCATCTTCTCCTTCTGCTTCAGCAACAGCTTGTTCCGCATCATCACCAGGAATCTTCTCCGAAGTCACTAACCCGGATCGTTGCATGGCTTCGGAGATAGGGACAGTCTCCGAAGCTTCAGTTTCGTCCCCCTCACGCTCAACCCTAGCTGTAGAACGAACTCTGGCCATTTAATTATGAACTTGTGAAACTTTAATACTTTTTTCTCCGAAGCAGGCTTCAAGATGGAGCTTCGTTCAAATCTGACAAACAAGCTTCGGCGATGGTTAAAAATTTTGGCAGCAAAACAGTGCAAATAGCAGTAAATGCTGTGGTAACTTCACACCTACTCGTCTGTTTATATAGTGCCGCAGGTAAGAAGGTGAAGCGCCAGGAGTTTTACACCAGGCGGACACCCGCTCGCACTCGCTGTACGGTGGACCGCAGTGACCGAACAGTAACTCTGCAAGGTGGGGCCGCTGCGCGCAGGGAAATCCAATCGTTTCTCGACAACGAGCTCAGGGAAGGTGTTTTTTGAGACCTTCGGCGCTCTGAAGCTTAAGAAACTTTTTTCACGGATCAAGCTCGTTACGAAAAACGATCTAGCACCGCGAAAGGGGCTACTGTTGGGTCTATGCTTCGTCGCCGAAGGTCTTATAGAAAGAAGTGATCCTCGGATGAAGCTGTTTTCACAAGATAGCCGAAGGTGCCTCTTCGCAGAGCTTCGGCATTACAAACCGACTTAAAGATAGAATGACCTTTTAGTCCATAAAGGTCTGAGTCAATGTTGTAAGTTTTTATAAGGGGCATACTTGTAATTCCTCACAGGCTGCGTCCTGTGCCTATAAATAGTGAGCAGTATTCCGTTACTGTTCACACATTCTGACATTTGCAATCGCATTCCTCGGAATACAACCTTTGTCAAGGCATAGGTATCATTGTATTTAATGATTCAATATATTAAATGAATATTATATAATGCATCTGTGAATCATTTATCCATTCTTACCTTTTACTTTGCATTATCCTACAACGTTTACTGAAAGTTTATTACGAAGGTTCAACTTCGTAATAAGACTCTTATCAACCTTCGTCTAAGACCCATTATCCCAAAAGGAATAATGCTTCACGGACGAAGGACAAAATCATTTAACATTTTATGTTGCCTTGTTCTTAATTCATAGCATTTGAGAACAAGTCCCCAACATCAGGATATCATCAAATATGGATGAAGAAGGAGGATGAGCCGAAGACTAGCTTCATAACTCCCAGTGGCACCTATTGTTATCTTCGGATGCCTAAGGGGCTCAAGAATGCTGGAGGAAGTTTCAGCAGAATGACAGCCAAGGTCCTTCATTCCCAGATAGGCAGAAATGTGCTAACATACGTTGATGATATCATAGTAAAAGTACGAAGCAAGAAAATCATATCACTGATCTGCAAGAAACATTTGCTAATTTCAGGCAAGCTGGCCTGCAATTAAATCCTGAAAAATGTGTCTTTGGAGTGAAGAAGGGCAAGTTCCTAGGCTGTCAAGTTTCAACGAAGGGGATTGAAGCTAACCCAAGCAAGATCGAAGCCATCCTTCGAATGGAACCACCAAGCACAAAGAAGGGGGCCCAACGATTGGTAGGAAGACTGGCTTCATTGAATAGATTTATATCTAGATCAGTAGAAAGAAACTTGCCATTCTTTGAAATACTGAAGTCGGCCGAAGTCTTTCAATGGGGCCCAGCTCAACAGAAAGCCTTCGAAGAGCTGAAGCAATACTTAATTGATCTAACAAAGTTAACTCCACCCGTGCCAGGGGCTCCGTTACTATTGTATGTGGCAGCTTCGCACTCTGCAGTGAGTGCGGCGCTTGTGCAGGAGAAACTAGAAGGACAAATTAAAAAGCAAGCCCCAGTATACTTTGTCTCCGAAGTCCTAAGTTTATCAAAGAAAAACTATACAGAATTGGAGAAGGTGTTGTATGCTGTCTTAATGGCATCCAGGAAGCTTCAACACTATTTTCAAGCATTCCATATAATTGTTCCTTCATCACAGCCTTTGAAGGATATTATGAGGAACAAAGAAGCTACTAGAAGGATTGGGAAGTGGGCTGCAGAACTCAACGAATTCAGCATTGATTATGTGCATAGATCCTCGATCTAGTCTCAGGCGTTAGCAGACTTCATCGCTGACTGGACGCCAGGGGCTTAGGAATAAGAAGCAAATAAAGATGCCGAAGCTTGGACAGTTGTCTGCGACGGTTCCTAGGGAACCTTCGGGGCAGGTGCAACTGCTGTCTTAGTTGCACCTTCCAAAGTCAGAACATGCTATGCAGTAAAGCTTGATTTCAGCTGCACAAATAATATTGCTGAATACGAAGCTTTGCTTTTGGGGCTTCGGAAGTTAAAGGCAATGGGGATAAGAAGGGCGGTCCTTAAAACCGATTCCCAAGTTATTTCTGGTCATGTTGACAAGAGTTGCAGGGCAAGAGACCTGAAGCTTGAGAAATACCTGGATACAGTTCGAAAGCTTGAAGCTTCTTTTGAAGGGTTTTCTATCAAGAATATTCCACGAGGAGAAAATGAGCACGCTGATCTGCTAGCCAAGTCAGTGGCACAGGGGCTGCCTCTACCTTCGGAAGTATTCTTTGAGACAATAAGAGCACCTTCGGTGGAACTTCTCGAAAGAGCAGTGCTCAATATATCTCCTGTTCATAGTGAAGATTGGAGGACTGAGATTATATCTTTTCTCCAAGGTAACTGCCTTTCAGATGACGAAGCTTATAATAAGAGAATGGAGGCAAGAACAAGACCATATGTAATAATAGAAGGGGAGTTATACAAACATGGAGTCTGTTCTCCACTTCTCAAGTGTCTATCCAGAACTGAAGGTATAGAGCTGATGAAGGAAATACATGTAGGATTGTGTGGATCTCACATTGGATCTAGACCTTTGCTGGGGAAGGTCTTCAGACAAGGATTTTATTGGCCAAAGGCAGCTTCGGATGCAACGGATCTGGTTCAAAAGTGCGAAAATTGCCAAAAGTGTGCAAGAGACCAGAAACAACCTTTATCGTTAGCCCAACTAATACAGCCAACTTGGCCATTGCAAAGATGGGGCCTGGATTTGTTAGGTCCACTTCCACCAGCACAAGGCAATTTAAGATATGTTGTGGTGGCTGTAGAATATTTTTCCAAGTGGATTGAAGCGAAGCCTTTGGCCACAATAACTTCGGTCACAGTCCAGAAATTATTTTGGCAAAACATTGTTTGTCGCTTCGACGTACCAAAGGCTATAACTGTGGACAATGGAACACAGTTTGATGCTGAAACCTTCAAGGAATTCTGTGATCAAATTGGCACGAAGATACATTTTGCATCAGTCAGACATCCAGAATCAAATGGACTTGTCGAAGGAGCAAATGGTATTATAATGACAGGAATAATGAAGTTAACTTTTAACCAGCCCAGAGGAAAGTGGCCAGAAGAGTTGATTAAAGTGGTGTGGAGCCACAATACGACTGTATCAAGATCAACAGGTTTTACGTCATTCAAGCTATTATTTGGTGACCAAGCCATAACCCTAGAAGAAGCTAAAATGGGGTCAATAAGAACAACAACTTCGACTGAAGACGAAGCTGATTATCATGTGGCAAAAGACACTATAGAAGGGGCCAAACTTCAGGTTGTGGAAAATATTAATAAATATCAAGTCGAAACAATAAAATGGCGTGACAGAAAAGTCCGACTGAAAAATATCAAGCCAGGGCATCTGGTGCTTTGGAGAGTGGCTAATCCGGACACAGTAGGCAAACTACAGCTGAAGTGGGAAGGACCATTTCTGGTGGTATCTTCGTCAAGGCCCGGTTCTTACAGACTAAAGGATATGGATGACAATGATATTCCTAGGTCTTGGAACACAGATAAGCTTCGACGGTATTATGTATAGATTCATGTAATCTTTTTCATTTTTCTATGGAACCCTTTTCCTTTCCAAAGGGGGAGAAAGGTTTTTAATGGGGCTATAGTTTGTAATTTTTTCCTTTCTTATTCAGCTCCACGAGAGCAAAATCCCCCAAAATATGTAAATGTAAAATCTGAGCATGCACCATCGAGTGCAGAGAAAAAGAGAACACAGGGAGAAGCTCGAAAGTCGTCCCTAAGGGGATGCAGAGCATAACGAAGCTACAAAAAGCCGTTCCTAAGGGAGCGCAGCGTAAGTTTTCTGCTCAAAAGTCGTTCCTAAGGGAATGCAGAGCCAAATACCGCCGAAATATAAGGCGAAGCGCAAAAAGTCAACGCGAATACCGCCGAAATAGAAGGCGAAGAAGTTCAAAAGACGTTCCTAAGGGGATGCAGAACTTACACCGAAAAATAAGTGGTGCAGCCGAAAAATAAACGGCAAAGAGATTTCAGTCATTCCTAAGGGAATGAAGGTTATGGATGAAGCTTCGTATGTGTGTGTTTGGGCATTCATTTGCACGATACATTACATCATACAATGCATTCATAAACATTCATTTAGACATACATAGGATCATCATCATCATACCATACAGATACAGACAATTGTTTCGGCTATAAGGATACAGTTTCAAAAGCAGATTTATGCTTCGTTGTGTACGAAAAGAAGGGAAGGTGTTTTTCGCCTTCGGCTCAAAAAATACAAGTTTCGTCCACATCAAATCACTTCATACATTGATGGAAAGGTAAAAATATATTACAAGGTATGGACAAATTTACAGAGCAGAATCTGTAACACCCCAGGTGTTACTTTGGGTGTTCACCCAAGGCTACACCATTTAAACCTACTATCACATGTGGTTTAGTTTGAGCAAAGTACACCAAACTTGGAAATCAAAATCCTAAGTAAGTGTAACCCATCTTAGATGTCATGCCTTGGCTTGTTATGCAAGTATAAAGGGGAGAGTTGCCCAAACCCTAATTTAAACCCCTTTGGACAATGGGAACCCTAGAAGTAATTATGACCAAAGGGTCATGAAAACCACATGATCATGACTTGGGCCAAGTATAAAAGTTGTAGTACACTTAATAACCTACAAATAATAGTAAGAAAGTAACCCCAAAAAGATTTCAGAAAAAACCCAAAAGGTTCACCAAAGGGTTGAGCATGAAAGAAAAATCAGAATTTGTCTAAGTCCAAAACCAACCTTTGGCCAAAGATCAAACATGTTCACCCTCATTCAAACTTAAAAACCATTTGATCCAATTGACAAAGTGGCGCCAAAATACCTCTAGAATACCCTGGAAAGGTTTGAACCCAACCCTAAGTCGTTTGACACGACTTGGCACAAGATTTGTCTCGGTTTGGACATCTCTGACATAGCCGACTTCCCACCCTCGTATCTCTCTAACCCGACCACATCTACCCTTGGAACTCACATGAACTAGGTAGCTCTAGGTGCAGGGAAGAGATCTCTCACAGGTCCTAGGGCAAGATTCGTACGTTTTGGCCGCTCAACAGAGGGAAGAACAGGGGCAGAAGCAAAGAGCCACGTGTTCGACGCGCTTTGAGCTCGCCAGAGCACGCCCGACGCGCGCCCCCGCGTGCCCCGCGTCGCGCCAAAGCCAAGCCGGCGCCGTTGCCGCGCCCGCTCCTATAAAGCCCCCAGGGACTTCGACCATACTCCTCCGTGCACGCTCGACCTCACCGGAGCCCAAAACCACCGGCGTTTGCCCCGTGCACGGCGTGCCCGCGGCCACCCGAGCCCCTGCCACCGTAGACCGGCCAACCGAGCCCTTCCCAGCCACACACGACCCTTGGAAGAGACTGTGCACACCTCGGTGAAGCTCCCCGAGCGAGGAATCGGACTTTGCTTCGCCGGAGAAGCCAGTCCCCGGTCGTCGGACTTCGCCCGACCGCCGGTGAGCGTAGACCGGGTAATCCTTTGCTCCATTCCTCGATTCCTTGTGCACATAGCCTCTACGTCACCCCGTGAAGCTCATCGTGCCATTTGATTGAACTAGATCGCTGTGGTTTAGCCGGAACACCCGCCGCCGACGAGATCACCCGCCTGCGCGCGTGGACCGGACGATTCCGGCCACCTCCGCCGTCGAGCCATACACCGTTGTGACCGCCAGGACCTCCCGGAGCCAACCCCGCCCCTCGCCGGACCTCTCTCGCCGCCGGTAAGCCGCGCCGCCCTTTTCTTTTCCGCGGGTACTGTTTAAACCTAGGGAGGGACCGCGGGGGAGAAGAAGAAAAGGCTAGGGGGTTTTGTGCATCGTCTGTGACTCAGGGGAATAGTAGCGCAGGGGTATAACTAAGAGGATTAGTTTGGAAAGAATTCGAGGTCTTCGATGCAAAGTGGTTTTTCCAGAAAACCTTTTATTTAATCTGATTTAAATTCAAACAAAACTTGAATAATTCATATCTTCTGTTTTGTTCACCCAAATCGAGTCAAACCAATTTTGCCAGATCTTAAATAATGTAAACTACTTAAGAAAAATATAAAACCCCTCAGTGTTACAGAAAACTTTAGAGTTTTGAATTAAATGATTAACTGGCCAAAAGTTAAGAGAAATAAGGAAAAATAGTTACACTATTTAACTAAGGTCAAGAAAATTTAGAGAAGTACTTGATCACCTACTAACCTGTTTAAAAATGATAAACCCCCCTGCACACCCCATTAAGGTAGCGTTTGCCATTTATTTCACCTTGTGCTTAAAGTTAAAGAAAATAGGAAATGTAATTTAAATAAAGAATCAGGGAGCCCCCATATTTTTGCTAGTCTACGTATTCAGTATAGTTCACTAGAAAAATCTATTATACTCTGGTTTAGTACAAAATAATTGGGATACCTTTTATTTTAAGAAAACAAGGAAAACTTAGAAAAACCCTAGAAAAATAACCCCAAGGTGAAAACACCTCAAACCTTGGGACAATTAATGTTTTGTTGTTATGAACATAGGAAAAATATGAAATCTGCTGTTTGACATTTTTCAAATAACAAGATAGTAGAAAGTGCCTTTTGACATTAAACTTTAGAAAATCACAAGTAAATAACCACCAATTAACTTTCTGTGATTTTTGGCACAGAAGCAGGTTATTACTGTTAGATACCAACAAAAATAACCCTTAGGACAGAACCCACCCCTAGTTAAGAGTTGTAGTGCAAAGTGACCCCTTTGCCCAGCTTTTGTTATTTTTGTCCAAGGCATACTCTTTTTATTCTGGACCCCAAATTCATAGAACAGACTATAGTGACCAAGGGTAACCCACTGTAATTTTTACAAAAGTTTTGAAAATTTTGAAATCACTGTTGTAGTTCAAACCCACACTAGAATTCATAAATAGAAAATAAAGAAGGGAAAAATGAATGATGGAAATTAGTGTCACCCTAAAACCCTTTGTAAATTGTCCACTGAATTATATAAGGGAAATACAAATCCACTATGCTTATCCTTAACAAAACCTGAACCTAGAGTGATATGCATAAACCACTAAAAGCCACGTATGACCAAGAAACCCTAAGTTACTAACTAACCTAGTTTTTCTTCCCTTAGCATAATGTTATTAAATCCTGCATAATCATGACATACATATTCATTACATTCGATAGACTGCAACCTCGGTGACGGAGAGTATGTCCTCGTGCCGGAGCAAGGAGCTGCTCAGGAGGTAGCCCCGGATCCAGCACCAGAGCCTGCACCATAGGATCTGCCTGCCACTGCTTTGGAAGGCAAGCCCCGGTTTTATGCATAACCTGTTATTTATGCTATTTTACTATACTTAATGGTTGTAGGATTGAATGTGCACTTAAGTGTAGGAGTTGTTTGAAACCCTAGTTGCATGAACTCAGGATTCCTTTTGAGATGGATACTAGTATGCTAGGTCGAGTAGCTGCTTTACTAATTAGGGATCTCGATAGAAGTCGAGTGATTTTTCTAGCACTCATGCGAGGTCAGGAATTGGTTGTATCCACTTTATTATCATAATGATGTTGGTCTGTGGACAACAATCCATGGGGATTTGTTGTCTACGAGATGGAAATTGGAATAAGGATTAAGGTGTGGTACCGTGAGTCAAGCGTTTGAACGTACTAAACACATACCGAGAAATATGGTAAATCGGTAAGCCTAGTACCTGAGTGAACCTGCCCTCAGACTTTACCCCTCACGCGACCTGAGACGTGGTCTCCCATTCCGGTTATGGTGGGTACAAGTGCGATGAGTTGACATAAGATGTTGATTGCTAAATATGTTTGATACCATGTATGAGTAGATAGTACACATTTAGCCTTAAGAGATTCACACTTAAACTTGACAAAGCTAAAATTTGATTTACAAACTCAGCTGGTGCTTTTGGCAACCAAACCCCACAGCCAAACAACTGCATGTCTAGAGGTAGAGGAGTAGACTCCTCACACCGGGTAAGTCTAGCTGAGTATTAGTATACTCAGCCTTGCTTGTGGCATAATTTTTATAGGTTCTTTGGAGGACATGGTTGCTGGAGTGACTTGGCCGTCCATCTTGCCACCGGGTTGGACTGTCGAGTGGGACCCCGCCTCGGCGAGGAGGAGCATGAGGAGTGATGGGACAGGCTTCCCCATCTCTCTGTTTATTTATCGTTAGTTTTATTCCACTGCACTTCGAACAATGATGACTACTTTTGCCAAAACTCCGATGATGATGTAATAAATTTAATACTCCTTAATGTATGGTTTTATGCTTTATTGTATTTTCTCTGTGACTCACCATCGAGTGAGACTGTGGTACTTGATCCTGTCAGTGGCCTCGTCGGACTAGATCCGAGGGATTACCGGGTTATTCCCCTTTAAGTGTGGTCTAGCCTCTAAGGAGGGACTTATGCACTTAAGATGGAATAATTCGGGCAGTTCCGCCACAGAATCTGATTACAATATTCTTTATAAAGGTTAATACAAGAGTTTTCTTAGAATTTTTTCACAGCTAGGCATTCGAGCTTCTTCATCATCTGTTGAGCTTCGGATCGTCTGCTAAGCTTCAGTTCAGTGTTCCTCGGCTTCATCCTCCTGTACATATTAAAGCATTATAAGGAAAGTTAACATTTCAAGGAAAAGGTAAGCATAAGGTATGATTTTATTACCGGCTTGAGATGACTCCGAGCTTCGTCACCAGCTAGGCTCCGCCCACCCTTCGTCCATATTTGCTTTATAAATATGTTTCCTATGCTTCGAGCAAGACTGGGGATATCAATCAGATCTGCTGGTGATAAGCTAAAGTTTGGTCTATTAACAATTTTCCCATGCGTGCAACCAGACTTCATGAAGGCAACAGCTGTGCCCCGAGAAGCTAGCAGGGCACAGAAATCACCGTGTCCAGCTATAACCTCATCAAGAGCATCAACTTCGCCCTCAATGTGTTCAAAGGTTCCCGGCAGGTCTTCAATCGAAGGACTGAATTTCTCAGAACTGGCTCCAACCGAGTTGAAGACCTGCTTTAGCCGCTGCACGCATCGGTTGCTGAACTCTAGACATTTATCTTGAAGTTCTTTCAATGATTTTTGCAAATTTGAACTTTTTTCGACCTCAGCCTCAAACTTCGTCTCAAATCTCTTCTTTTATTGTTCGAAGCTTTCTAACTTTGAGAGAAGCTCCTTATTCAACTTTGCAATTTTGGCTTCAGCTTCTGCCAGTAAGCCCTCCATTGTCTGAAGTTCAAAATCTTTCTTTTCAAGAGCAGCTGCTTGGACTTTTATTTTGCTCTCTAAACCTTCAATTATAACTTCATGCTTTTTATCTTCAAGGTCCTGTTGCATCCTCAAAGCTTTACTCAATAGCATACTCTGTGCAGAAGCAACCTTCGTTAGAAAACACCTTCGTTGTTAAAAACAATAAAAAGTCGAAGAAAAGTTTTTACCTTGAAATTAGAATAGAATAAACTACTGACGGTATGCTGACGTCGGTAGCAGCTGATATCGGTCTCAAGCTTCGGGAAACCAATACTCTTCGATAGAGTACCGATAACCTTCGCTCCGGTTCGGTCTCGGAGACAGCCTAAGCTTTCATCATCAACACCGCCGAAGAGTAGCGCCCCTAGTTGATACCCGCAGGATATGGCATAGTCTTTCAACTCTTCATTCTCAGCCTTTGATAATTCTTGTCCAATTAAGTTTTGAAAGTTGAAATTTTCTTCTTCCGAAGCATCTTCGGCTATTTCCTTCTCTTTCTCAGGCACTATGGCCATGGTCTCTTCGGTGGCTGTAGCAGCTTCTTCTGCGGCCATGTCCAGAAGTATTCTATCAATATCAGAGAGTGTGCTTTCTAGATTTGCATCCTCGGCCATTGCAGCTTCGGCAGCTGCAACTTCAGTAGGTGTAGCTTCGGTACTTGTAGCGCTCTCGACAACTGGTGTCTTTGACGCCGAAGCTGGTGGTGGTGTTTCTTCAATGGCTTCGGTCATAGTAATAATTCTTCGCTTTTTCGGCCCAGCAGACTTCTTCGTTGACGAGGGCTCCTTCTTCTTCTGTAAAAGCTTCGTCAGATGTGGCCCCAGTGGACTTAGCTTGATAGGCAAGGATTCAGTCATTACCTTTAGAATTTCTTCCACGTTGGCAGCAAAAGGTGTTGAAGGAGTTTCTTCTTCCATATCAGTCGCCTTCTGCTTCGGAGCCGCAACTTTCCTTTTCTTCGGAGCAACTGCCTTCGACTCAGGGCTCAATTTTCTCTTCTTCAGGTTTTCTTCATCTTCTTTTACCATTCTAGCGGCTTGTCTGCCAACAACACTGACAACTCTTTTTCTTTTTTGCCCTTCGGCGCACTTGTTCAATCACTCATAGTCAGGATATTCAAAATTCAGGGCATCCATTACCTGATTCAATCTTCGTTTCGGTCGGGCGCCGAAGGCTGCAGTCATCAACTGATCTTCTTTTCTCGTATAATTGTCCAAAATCTCGTTGCATATAACTTCAATTGTATCCAAACATTCTTGGCAGGGTTCTTTGAAGTGTTTCTTGAACTTGAAATGATAGGGCAGCTGAACGAGTTCTTTCTTCTTTTTCTCTCCTTCAAGCTTCGGCATACCCCATTCCCTTAGCGTTGGGAATACTCTGTTGGCTAAGTATTCCTGGACTAAATCCCTAGTTCCAATATGTTCAGACACAACTCTAAACTCATACACAACATCTGGACATGGTGCCCCCGGCGTCATGTTGCACTGAGGCCTAGTCAACCCGAAGGTTAGCTCCAGCGGGCTCTGAACTAGCTTCTCCTTTTTCTCATCAATTTTAACATAAAACCATTCAGATTTCCAACCGGTCGGCCATTTAGTACGATAGCTAACCACCGGTGTCTTCATGTCCTTCCGATAAGCAAAATTATAACAGCCGAAGTTCTCATGCAGTCCATCTTCTCTAGCCTTCGTCTGATAATGAAGTTCATGTACTCGGCAGAAGGCTTCGGCGAGCGGCTCCACCCCTTGACTTCGGAGAGCCCAGATGTACACGCTGAGCCTAACAATGGCGTTAGGGGTCAGCTGGTGAAGATAAATCCCAAAATTTTCCAAAACATCTGCAAAAATCCCGTGCAGAGGAAATCTCAACCCTGCTTTGAAGAAGCTCTTAAAAACTACAACTTCATCATTTTCTAGTTTCGGGATAGTCTCTTCCCCGCCAAAGCGAATCAACCCCTTCTCGGCTTCTCTGAAGTAGCCTAGCTTCGTCATCATAGCCATATCAGCTTCAGACACAGTCGACTTCCCAAAATCCAAATGGCCGGGCTTCGATGGCATAGTGGTGTTATAATCAATCTCTTCTTCACCAGCATCGCCCTCTTCAATATCTGCCTGCTCGGTTTCAGTAGCGGGTGCATCTTCGTCAGAAGCGCCCTCAGTCTCAACCAATCTCGACCGCCTCATAACTTTGGAGATCGGGGCAGTTTCAACAGCTTCGGTTTCCTCTCCGTCGCGAGTAACCCTAGCTATTGAGCGCACCCTGGCCATTTGATGTTGAATTTCTTGCGTTTTGACGAAGTTGATTATTCTTTATCTTTGCTGAAGCTCCCTCTTGTCACAAAGCTAGAGCAAAATGATCCTTCGGTTGAGAATGCATTGAACAAGCTTCGGCTGTGGTCAAATTTTTCGGCAGCACAACAATGCAATAGCAGTAAATGTTGTGGTAACTTCACACCTACCCGTCTGTTTATATAGTGCTGCAGGTGGGAAGGTGAATTGTCAAGCCGCTTGCACCCGCTGAACAGTCACCCGCACTCGCTGAACGGTGGACCATAGTGCCCAGGAAGCTGAATCACCAGATCGCGCATACCCGTTGCATGGTGGGACCATCCTTCACTCGGAATATTTAAATCGTTTCTCGGCAACGAGCTCAGGGAAGGTGTTTTTCGGACCTTCGGCATTCCGAAGCCTAAGAGAGTTTTTCACGGGTCGAGCTCGTTACGAAAAACAATCTGGCACCGTGAAGGGCTACTGTTGGGGGTCTGCTTCATCGCCGAAGGTCCCATAAAAAGAAACACCTTCGAAAGATTGACACAAAGCCGAAGCTATCAATCAGAGAGCTTCGGAGTATATTTCCAAATGCACCAACTTAAAGATGAAATGACCAATCGACCCGTGATAACTTGTATTATGATTGTAAACCTTTGTAAAGGGCATGAGTGTAATTTTTCACAGGCTATGTCTTGTGCCTGTAAATAGATGAACAGTACCCCAGTACTGTTCACGCTATCATGTATTAGCTCGTGCGCAACACTTGGATTTTTGCCTTCTGTCAAGCCAAAGGTATAAATGTAATTAAATATCATATTTAAATATCCAAGTTTATATAATGAAAACATGTGAATGATATTATATGTTTGTTCATGTTAACTTTCATGTTTCATATGTTTCGTCTTTCATTATCTTATAACCGTAATGATGAAGGTACGTCCTTCATGACCTTCGTCCGAAGATTGTTATATCCTAAGGGAAATAATGTTTCGAAGGACGAAGGACATTAACATTTAATACTTTGTGTTGCCTTGTTCTTGACTCATAGCATTTGAGAACAAGTCCCCAACAGGTAGGAAGTGTCCTCTAAAAACTTTTTACTAATAATCGGGAGGGGTTTTTGCCTCCCAGGGTTGTAATAATATTACTCCAGCACTCTTATATTTTACTGGTCTGTAATAATAATACTCTTTCCATACTTTAATATAAAATAAGTTGTTGTAACTGCTTCCGCATACTCGTACCTCCGATGTGTTGTAATAAATGCGAGACGGGTGAAACACTCTTGGGAAAGGTAAGGAATACAGATACCAAACTTGTCAAGTGGTCAGGTGCATCTACAGGGTTGTCCGAAGTCTGTTGGACAAGTACAACTGTAGGTGGGCCTAATGACTTGGGAGGTTCTGTCACAGCTGGTATCGGAGCGAAGCCCATCTCTGCAGATATTATGAGGCATTTTCAAAAATAATTTTCAAAGACTTATCTAAGAAAATTTCTTTCCTTCTTATCTAACTACCTTCTGATGTACTTATTTTAAGACCAGATAGTAGAGTGCAATGTATAGAAGGTTGTGAATCAATATGCATGCATCATGTTAAAAACTATACTAATAAAGTTTTCCCCCTTATGGAGATATGTCGCCGCGCACGAGGAAAACCGCGCGTAAATCCACTGGACCGATTGGCGTGCCTCGCCACCAGCTGGCTCCAAGGCATGAGGAGAGCAGCAGCGACATCAATGACCCCATCGAAGATCTAGAAGCCCAGGTGGAGCAGCTTCGAACGGAGCTACGTCACAGAAACAGTGTGTGGGTTGAGGATGGTCATCGTATAAATGAGTTAAGAAATGACATCCGACATCTGCAAGACAAGCTTGCCGAACGGGATTTGGCACTCGATTGGGCTGTCAACTCACGTTCCATTGCTTGGGACCGGGAAGCCAAAGCTCGAGCCTGTGTGGAGGATCTTAGCACGACCGTTGACAACATGCAGGTGTACTGCAATACATTGCATGAGGAAGTTCATGAATTGTATTCGTGACCGCACCCCGACGTACCTGCCGACCCTATCGGAATGGGAGCCAGACCTTCTGGAACAACAGGTGAAGCACTTGGTGGGGAATTGGATCTTTTCAAGCCCCCTCCTTCTATGAACCTGGCTAACGAATGGTCCCCTACAACCGACAATGAAGCTACTGAGGACAATAAATACTAGCAGTAGTATAGTTTAGAAATAGTGTTAATGTAAAATAGGTAATGAAGTCATGTTGTATATTGAGTTTGTAACATTACATCTTAAGTAATGTAAAATGATGGTATGTATCAGCATATTATATTTTCCAAATATTTCTTTGCTTCAGATGCCATCTCGAACTCGTGCACATGACGGCGCGAGAACATCCCGTGGTCAAGCAGATACACCCAATCCACCACCGGTACCGCCCACGTTGGCCGAGGCTATCGCTGCCTTGGTCACCGTGACCGCCGACAACACCCGCTTCCTACGTGAAATGGCGGGACATCAACTTCAACAACAAGGCGGGAGGGCTTATCCGCAAGGACCCCGCAAAACTTCGTACTTGGATTTCTCGGAAACTCGTCCCCCACTTTTCGTCAAAGCTGAGGATCCTCTCAAAGCTGACGAATGGGTTTGGGTCATTGAGCAGAAGTTTGGACTCATCCGATGCACGGAGACCCAGAAGCCATTGTTTGCGGCTCAGTAGTTAAAAGGCCCTGCCAGCACCTGGTGGGGAAATTATGTGGCCATTCAGCCTACCGGACATCAAGTCACATGGGACGACTTTTATTGGCGTTTCGTGAGCACTACATTCTAGAAGGAGTGCTCCATATGAAGCAAGAAGAATTCATGAAACTCAAGCAAGGAAGAGATACTGTTATGCAGTATCTCAACAAATTCAATCATTTGTCCCAGTACACAATTGACCAGGTCAATACTGACCTGAAAAAGAGGAATTGTTTTATGAGAGGCCTCAATGACTGGCTACAACGAAAGATGGCCACCTGTCTTGATCTCTCCTACAGTAGGACTATCAGCACAGCGCTGGCAGTTGAAGCTAAGTATGCAGGCCCAGCCAAATCAAAGGGAAATGAAGGTGACAGGTCCAACCAGGGGCCTGAAAAGCGACAAAGGTTGGTAATCTGACCTTTCAATCAAAATCGTTCTTCGCCTCGTCCACCCTCCTACCCCTTCAAACAACCTGTATTCATCCGCACTGCCACTGCCCCCACGTCAACAACTCAGCCGAGTGCCCCTGGTGCTCGTTTCCCTGCCCTCCCGAGTTCTTCAACTGGCTGCTTCAATTATGGGAAGTCTGGACATTTCATCAAGGACTACTCATATCCAAAGCAGAACAAGTCCAATAATCAGCAGAACCCAGGAAGTTCAAGCCAAGGCAAGGGAAACACGACAAATAATGCAGCGGACAAGAATATGAAGAAGACTGGGCGAATCTACTATACACAAGTGGCCACTACCCCGGAGGGAGAGCCGGTTATGATGGGTACGTTTCTCGTGGCCAATCACCCTGCAGTCATTCTCTTTGATTCTGGTGCTTCGCACACATTCATAAGCAAGAAATTTGTGGAGAAATATTGCATTCCTTGCATTGAATCAAGGGAAGGGTTTATTATTCATTCGCCTGGGGGACAAATGTTCACTAAAGAAGTGGCTTTCCATGTGCCCGTAACATTGGCTGAACGGGACTTTCCCACCAATATGATTGTTCTGAAAGACCAAGATATAGATGTAATTCTGGGCATGAATTGGTTAGCCCAGCACAAAGCTATCCTCAACACTGATCTGAGAACCATCAGGTTGAGCTATGGCCATGAAGAGGTTCTCTTGTCCATCCCTGTAGCTATTCCAGCTAAACCATTTGGTAGAGTCTATGAAGCCATCATACAGGCAATCCAAGATATTCCAGTCGTATATGAATTCCCGGACGTCTTTCCGGAAGATCTGCCTGGATTGCCTCTAGAAAGAGATGTAGAGTTTGTGATTGAATTGAAGCCAAGTACGACTCCTGTTTCTAGAATGTCGTACCAAATGCCTCCAAATGAATTGGCAGAGCTTAAGACGCAATTACAAGATCTACTAGAGAAGGGATTCATCCGACCTAGTTCGTCACCTTGGGGTTGTCCAGCCATCTTTGTCAAGAAGAAGGATCAAACGCTTCGGATGTGCATGGACTACAGACCCCTTAATGAGGTCACAATCAAGAATAAGTACCCTCTCCCCCGGATTTATATTTTATTTGATCAGCTTACTGGAGCTCGGGTATTTTTCAAAATTGACCTCAGGTCGGGTTATCATCAGATCTGTATCCGACCCGAAGATATACCCAAGACCGCATTTACCACGCGGTATGGATTATTCGAGTATCTGGTTATGACTTTCGGATTAACAAATGCTCCTGCCCACTTCACATATCTGATGAACTCGGTATTTATGCCCGAGTTGGACAAATTTGTAGTGGTCTTCATTGATGATATCTTGATTTATTCCAAGAATGAAGAGGAGCACACTCAACATCTATGGATCATATTAACGCGCTTAAGGGAACATCAACTTTATGCTAAATTCAGCAAGTGCGCGTTTTGGCTGGAGGAAATCTAATTTTTGGGACACGTGTTGTCTGCCAAGGGGATTGCGGTTGATCCCAGCAAGGTTAAGGATATTTTAGAGTGGAAACCACCAACCACTGTACATCAAGTCCGAAGTTTCCTTGGACTGGCTGGTTATTACCACCGATTTATTCCAGATTTTTCCAAGCTTGTGAAGCCAATTACAAGTTTATTGAAGAACGATACGAAATTTAACTGGTCCTCAAGATGCAATGAAGCCTTCGAGTAGCTGAAGGTATTATTGACCACTGCTCCGGTATTAGCTCAACCAGACATTGAAAAGCCTTTTGATGTGTATTGTGACGCATCAGGCAGTGGTTTAGGTTGTGTATTGATGCAAGAAGGCCGAGTTATAGCATATGCCTCAAGACAGTTGCGCCGGCATGAGGAACATTATCCAACTCATGACCTAGAATTAGCTGTTGTGGTTCATGCCCTGAAAATATGGCATCATTATCTACTGGGGAATATCTATCATATTTATACAGATCATAAAAGCTTGAAGTACATTTTTACCCAGTCAGAACTAAATATGAGGCAGAGGAGATGGCTTGAGCTGATTAAGGACTATGAATTGGAAATTCACTATCACCCAGGAAAGGCCAATGTAGTGGCAGATGCACTAAGTCGCAAGGCTGTCTGTCATTGTCTTACGATGAAGACTTTTGACATTACATTATGCCAAGAAATGGAGAAGTTAAACCTGGGAATGATTCAACATGGAACCTTAAATCACTTGAGGCTTGAGTAGGTTCTTCTACAAAGGATAATTGATGCCCAAAGAAATGATGAGGGTATGAAACACATTCATGAGAAAATAAAGGCCAGCAAAGCAAAATGTTTCAGAAAAGATGATCAAGGCATTGTATGGTTTAACAACTGCATAGTTGTGCCCAAGAATGATGAAGTCCGCCAGCAAATTTTAGATGAAGAGCATCTTAGTCGCTATTCTATTCATCTCGGAAGCACTAAGATGTATCATGATCTAAAGCAACATTATTGGTGGACCAAAATGAAAATCGAAATTGCACGCTATGTGGCGAGATGCGACACTTGTAGATGTGTCAAAGCCATACATATGAAAACTGCTGGTCCATTGCAATCTTTACCAATCCCAACTTGGAAATGGGAAGACATAAGCATGGACTTCATCGTGGGATTACCCAGGACAACAAAAGGATATGATTCTATTTGGGTTATAGTTGATCGACTTACCAAGATAGCCCATTTTCTGCCCATCAAGACAGACCATCCAGTTGTTGTCTATGCCCAGTTATATATTGCTCGTATTCTTAGTCTGCATGGAGTTCCAAAGACCATAGTGTCGGATCGTGGGCCACAATTTGTAGCCAAGTTTTGGGAAGCACTGCATAAATCCCTGGGTACCAAGTTGCTTCACATTTCGGCCTATCATCCTCAAACCAGTGGGCAGACTGAGAGAGTAAACCAAATACTTGAAGACATGTTACGAGCATGCGTTTTGGAATACCCACAGAAATGGGATGACTGTTTACCACTGGCAGAATTCTCATACAACAATAGTTATCAAGAAAGTATCAAGATGGCACCTTTTGAAGCCTTATATGGACGACGGTGCCATACTCCATGAAATTGGTCTGAACCAGGAGAGAGATGGTTTTTCAGGCCTGATATGGTTAAAGACATGGAGGAAAAGGTTCAACGAATTATATATAACCTGAAAGAAGCACAAGCTCGACAAAAGAGTTATGCAGACAAACGACGCAAACCCTTGTACTTTCAAGTTGAAGATTATGTCTACCTAAAAGTCTCCCCAATGAAGGGTGTATCACGTTTCAGGGTAAAAGGGAAGCTTGCACCTCAGTACATTGGTCCTTTTCCTATTCTTGAACAATGCGGACCAGTGGCATATCGACTCCAATTACCCGAAACATTGTTTGCAGTGCACAATGTGTTCCACGTATCCCAATTGAAGAAGTGTCTTCGGGTTCCAGATCGAACCGTTGAAGTGACGGATGTTGCCTTAAAACCATACTTGAGATATTCAGAACATCCTATTCGAGTCTTGGATCAAAAGGACAGGATTACCCGAAGGAGAACTCTCAAGTTTTATAAGATACAATGGAACCAACACACGGAAGATGAAGCTACTTGGGAAACTCAAGACTTTTTAGAAAAGAATTTCCCAGGCTTTTTAGCTTCATGTAAATTGTGAGATATATACCATTGCTGTAATAGAAGAGTAGACCCCATACCACCCCCTGCCTTGTACCATAAATAAGGAAATAAATTTATGACGCGTTTCCTTTTCCATTACTTACCCTAGAACTTTTAATCTCGGGACGAGATTCTTTTATGGGGGAAAAGATGTAACACCCCTGGTGTTACTGCCACTAAAACCTGAGCATAACATCATGAGCATTAGCATATCATGTGATTGTTACACTTAGAGTGCATTCACTACGCAAAAATTTCAAACAAGTTGTAATGATGTGACTTGTTATGTGTGGAACCCTAAGGTAGGGTACTTAGCCCTAAACCAGGCCTAGGAGTGATGATCAAGCCCCAAGCATGAGAAAACTTCAAAACTCATTAAAAATGGTCATAAGATATCACCATTAATGAACCTGAGTAACATCCAAACCCTAGAAGTGCCAGGAACCCTAAAAAGACCACTGAAAACCCCAAATTGAAACCCTAGGGGGTTATATGTAAATTTTTGCACACTTTTGGACCCAAATGCAAAAATCTTGGAATTAGGGTACCTAAAGCATAAGGTTCACACATTTTAGGATTTCCAAGTCAAAAGATGTGAATTGGGCTTATTTGCAAAAGCCACTCTAGTGCTCATGTGTGACTAAGTCTAAAAACTAGTGAGCCAGGCTGACTTTGGAGCTTTGTAGATCTAAAAATACAAAGATTTTGCCTAGGGTCAACACATCAAAATTCTAGAGCTACTATAGGAGTACAAATTTGCTTAAGGGATTAAGCATTGTTGTTATACAAAAAGTGGAGATAATTGGCCCTAAAGTCTGGCTGTCAGATAATACAGAGACTGAATATTGACTATCAATGAGTTTTGAAGAACTTTAGGCTTGATTCATGCTCAAAGGAGTAAGCAATTGAGCAAGATCTCTATAGCAGAATTGTAGTTTGTATGTAGGGCTACAAGTTTGTTATAGATGGATTGGCATGTTCTTGCATAGAAATCCAAGCTCTAGGCGTTGCAACTCTGGTTGTTAGGCGCTCTATCCACTGAAATGTCCCAATCCACTGAACCTCGCCGCCGACGAGCCGTTCACTCGGATTCATGCCAGCCGCGGTGATTCGTGCCCTGCGCAGTTGGATAACACAGAGAGGTAAGAAATATCACCCCGTGGATGTACTCTGGTCGCTATTTTACTCCGACCGCCGTACCCGCTCGTGTCACGGTCACTCTCGATAGGCTCGCCGGAGTTAGCCCCCCAACCTTGTGCCACGTGCCTCGATGCTTTAACCACGTCGTCGTGAGTCATCTTAGCCCATCCGGTGATCGCCGGTGAGCTTGCCACGGTAAATGCCACCAATCGCTTGCGCCAGTGCACCTCTTCCTCTCCGACCGCCACCGTGCGAGCTCAAATTCACGAGTCACCGCTCAAGGGCCCTATAAAGTGAGTACACCCTCGGCTCCACTAGGTATTCAAGCACCCAGCACACCCACTCGTGTCTCCAATTGTTCACTTGAGCCCCCGAATTGCTCACTTCCCCCAGATCGGGTTTCCGCCATCGTAAAAAGGTCCTCACTGTGGCTAGCTCGTTTCAGGTCCGATCTTGTCCTCTGCTCTCTTGTTTCAGCACCCTTACATGCCCCTTGTCGGCGTTTCGACCCCGGGGGGTCCCTGGACCGACGAGTAAATTGTCGCTGCGTGTCCCAGCCCAGATGGGTCGGCGCGAGACGGAACACAAAGGGGGGAGAAACAGCAAGGGGAAACCATGGCCTTCTTGTTGTCCTGCGCCCAGGGCGGATGCGCTTGCAGTAGGGGGTTACAAGCACTTGCGTGGGAGAGGGAGAGAGAGAGCCTTGTGCGTCGGCCCGTTCTCCCGTGCGGCCAACCTTCTCGTACGAGAGCCCTGGACCTTCCTTTTATAGGCGTAAGGAGAGGACCCAGGTGTACAATGGGGGGTGTAGCAATGTGCTAACATGTCTAGCAGAGAGGAGCCAGAGCCCTAAGTACATGCCGTCGTGGCTGTCGGAGAGGTTTTGGCGCCCTGTTCATGTGATGTCGTGGCCGTCGGAGGAGTGCTTGAGCCACGTGGAAGTACAGCTGTCGGGGTTGTCGGAACCTTGCTAACGTCTCCTTGCTTCCGTAAGGGGCTGAGAACCGCCGTCGTCATGGAGCACGCGAGGTGCCATCATTACATGTTTTACCGGGGCGAGCCAGATGGGACGCCGGTCTTGTTCCCTGTAGCCTGAGCTAGCTAGGGGTAGGATAATGATGGCCCCCTTGTGACGTGGTCGGTCCGAGCCCGGGGTCGGGCGAGGCGGAGGCTCTTCCGAGGTCGAGGCTGAGTCCGAGCCCTGGGGTCGGGCGAGGCGGAGACCATCGTCCAAGGTCGAGGCTAAGTCTGAGCCCTGGCGTCGGGCGAGGCGGAGACCGTCGTCCGAGGTCGAGGCTGAGTCCGAGCCCTGGGGTCGGGCGAGGCGGAGTCCGTCGTCCGGTGTCGAGGTTGAGTCCGAGCCCTGGGGTCGGGCGAGGCGGAGCTTCCTATGGCGCCCGAGGCTGGACTTAGCTGCTGTCAGCCTCACTCTGTCGAGTGGCACAGCAGTCGGAGCAGCGCAGGCGGCGCTGTTTTCCTGTCAGGTCGGTCAGCGGAGCAGCGAAGTGACTGTGGTTACTTTGGCCCTGTCGACTGAGGAGCGCGCGTCAGGATAAGGTGTCAGTCGATCCTTGCATTAAATGCTCCTACGATACGGTCGGTTGCCGTGGCGATCTAGCCAAGGTTGCTTCTCCACGAAGCCTGCCCGAGCTGGGCCTCGGGCGAGTCGAAGGTGCGTCCATTGCTTGAGGGGACCCTCGGGTGAGACGTGAATCCTCCTGGGTCGGCTGCCTTTGCCCAAGGCTGGGCTCGGGCGAGGCGAGATCGTGTCCCTTGAGTGGACTGAGCCCTGACACGAGTCGCGCCCATCAGGCCTTTGCAGCTTTGTGCTGATGGTGGGTTACCAGCTGAGATTAGGAGCCTTGGGGGTACCCCTAATTATGGTCCCCGACACCCCTGATGCTCCTAAGCTAGATTGCCCTAGATCACCAGGAACACTTTTGCTCATCCGTTGTTCACACTGTCTCCGTGGACATGGTGATTTAGAGCTCGAACTATGCAATTGATCAAGGGGAAACGTTTGTTAGGTGTTGAATTAGGTCTCAGCCAAGTTAGAGCACCGGTCATTGAGTGTCGTGGCCGGTACAGGCTCGCCGGAGCTCAGTTTGCCGCCGTGCGACGTCGAGGACCTGACGTTGTGAAGAATTAGAACTGGAGGGGTGTTTTTGTAACTGTCAGTGAAACGTAGGAATAGTGTCGCGAGCCCGTTTCAAGTTATTCAAATCATCAAGGTCTTCTGCGCAAAGTCGACAGAGCGGGCACGGGCACGCGCGGGTTTTCCCCTTCTGCAGGCCGGTTGGGCTGAATTCAGCCCAACATTGTTCCTAGTTTTTCTTTTTCTACCAGGATTAGAGAATTTCTAGGAAATTGTAGCAAAATGCTAAAAATGCAAGACCACTTTTACTAGGTTCCTAATTTTCTATAGTATTTAATAAAAATAGTAGTATGATTTTTATTCCAAATAGGGAATTATGGAGTATTTAAAATAGCCAAAACTTATCCTCCTGGAATTTTAGAAATTGATTAATAACTCCAAAAATCATTAAACTTTTTGGATAAGCTTTAAATATTATTTAGTAGCATTGGGTAAAGTTTGGCATGATTTGAACAATGTTTGGTGTCTAAACCCTAATCTTCTAGTGATGCCTGCCCTAGGAACTTCAGTTCTGACTCCAAAAACCATAGTCTCCTGGAGCCCCGTGAAGAAAAATTGTATTCAAGACCTAAGATAGTATACTTTTATTATCTTTGCATTTTCATAAGCATTACATGAGCATTCACGGGTATATATGTGATATATAGAAAACGAAGAAGAAGTAGAAGTTGAAGAAGCAAGAGCTACACCACCACCTGAAGACCCACCGGCTGGGAACTGCTTTTATTTTGACATTTGTGGAGCAGAGCCCGACTCCCCTATAACACAAGGCAAGCCCCGGTGCATTTGCCACCTCCTTGCTGTTTTAAAATCTTTATCACCTTGTTTGATGCATTAGGTGATAGGAGTTGTGTGCTAAACAAATTGTTGCATTTCCTTCCTTGAGAATTGGATTACCTCTCCTTGATCCCCTGTTTTATAAAAAGGTTTTTCTTATGCTTAGCCTTGCTCTAGAAAAACAAAATGTTTTGTTTTGACAAAAGATGATGCTTCAAGTGGGTGGGATGTTTTCAAAATAAAACTTGATGGTGGATCCATCATGGCCATGATGGGTTCAACATCGGAAAAGATGTACCTCTGCCAGGTACCAAACTTTGGGTTGAAAATAATAAAGCTGAGACCAGGAGGTTGACTTGCACGAGAAGGGAGTCTCGGTGTAGTGTCTCCGTCTGAGTCGATTGAGATCCTTGTCGATGTAGGCCTACTGACCGAGGACCCTTTAACTGGTCACATGCCTCATCATGGGTAAGCTTTGCCTCGGGCAGACTACTACCAGAATAAGATAACACGCAATGGGAGTGGAGAGATGACGAGAGTAGCGTGTACCCTCTATGGCAAGAGGCTCGACGGTGGTGTATCTGTGCTCTCGGTTAGCGTGAACATGATCTGGTCTTAAGAACCCCGGTGGTGAGTTGACATATGCAAGGGTTAAGTGCTACATATGTCGTGTGATTGGAGATCCTCAGGTGAGTATTAATCGATTCGGATCGCCGTTACTTCTCGGACATGAAGACTTGGTCACTGACTTACACGTAGCATTCCAGTGAATAAGAAGGGTTGATAAGAAAATGGCTAGTATAGGCCAAGTGCTTGAACTAGGGTAGAAAGAACTCTAGATTCAGGTAATGACTTAACTTGCTAATAAAACTGGATTTTTAAGGATCCACTATTAGTAAGCATTTTTGCAAACAGAGTCTTGATTCTTGATTAGCCTTACCTTGACTCCCTCAAGCCAGCATATCCTTGAGAGTCTTTTATTTTGATGGGTAAGACTTGCGAAAGTACACTTCGTACTCAGGGTTTTCGAACCCATGTTGTTGTAGGTGAGGAAGCAGCAAATTTTTGTTGCTTTTGTTTCAAGGTGGTGCCTGAAAGTCGCCTAGAGGGGGGTGAATAGGCAAATCTGAAATTTATAAACTTTAAGCACAACTACAAGCCGGGGTTAGCGTTAGAAATATAATCGAGTTCGAAAGAGAGGGCGAAAACAAATCACAAGCAAATAAGAGCGGATGACAAGGTGATTTGTTTTACCGAGGTTCGGTTCTTGCAAACCTACTCCCCGTTGAGGTGGTCACAAAGACCGGGTCTCTTTCAACCCTTTCCCTCTCTCAAACGGTCACTTAGACCGAGTGAGCTTTTCTCTTCAATCAAACGGGACACTTAGTCCACTACAAGGACCACCACAACTTGGTGTCTCTTGCTTTGATTACAATGGTCTTGAAAACAAGAAAGGAGGAAGAAGAAAAGCGATCCAAGCGCAAGAGCTCAAAAAAACACAAGTCTCTCTCTCTAGTCACTAATTTGTTTGGAGTGATTCCGGACTTGGGAGAGGATTTGATCTCTTTATTTGTGTCTTGGAATGAAGTCTAGAGCTCTTGTATGAGGTTTGATGGCTGAAAACTTGGATGCATTGAAGTGTGGTGGTTGGGGGGTATTTATAGCCCCAACCACCAAAATGGCCGTTGGGGAAGGCTGCTGTTGTATGGCGCACCGAACAGTCCGGTCCGCCACCGGACACTGTCCGGTGCGCCAGCCACGTCACCCAATCGTTAGGGTTCGACCGTTGGAGCTTCTGACATGTGGGCCACCGGACAGGTCCTGTTCACTGTCCGGTGCGCCATATGACTCCTGCTCTGACTCTGCGCGCGTAGTCGGCATTGTTCACTGTTCACTGTAGCCGTTGCAGACGACCGTTGGCGCGGGTAGCCGTTGCTCCGCTTGGCACACCGGACAGTCTGGTGCTACACCAGACAGTCCGGTGAATTATAGCGGTGTGGCTCCTAGAATTCCCGAAGTTGGCAAGTTCGGAGTTCACCGGACAGTCCGGTGCGCCAGACCAGGGCAGCCTTCGGTTGTCTTTTGCTCTTTTTATTCGAACCCTTTCTTGGACTTTTTATTGGTTTGTGTTGAACCTTTGGCACCTGTAGAACTTATAATCTAGAGCAAACTAGTTAGTCCAATTATTTGTGTTGGACAGTTCAACCACCAAAATCATTTAGGAAAAGGTGTAAGCCTATTTCCCTTTCAATCTCCCCCTTTTTGGTGATTGATGCCAACACAAACCAAAGCAAATATATAAGTGCAAAATTGAACTAGTTTGCATAATGTAAGTGCAAAGGTTGCTTGAAATTTAAACCAATATTTATTTCATATGATATGCATGGATGCTTTCTTCATATTTAACATTTTGGACCACGCTTGCACCACTTGTTTTGTTTTTGCAAATTCTCTTGGAAATTCTTTTCAAAGTCTTTTGCAAATAGTCAAAGGTAAATGAATAAGATTTTGAGAAACATTTTCAAGATTTGAAATTTTCTCCCCCTGTTTCAAATGCTTTTCTTTTGACTAAACAAAACTCCCCCTCAATGAAATTCTCCTCTTAGTGTTCAAGAGGGTTTTAGATATTAATTTTTAAAGGGGTTATACCAATTTGAAAATTCTATCAAAAATAAGATACCAATTGAAAAACCATCTTTTAATACAAATTTGAAAGACTACATTTTTTGAAATTGGTGGTGGTGCGGTCCTTTTGCTTTGGGCTAATACTTTCTCCTCCTTTGGCATGAATCGCCAAAAATGGATGCTTATGAGTGAAAGATAAGCCCTTAGACAAACTTTCTCCCCTTTGGTAAATAATATAGGAGTGAAGATTATACCAAATTGGAGAGCGGTGTGGAGCGATGGCGAAGGATGAATATTCGATGGAGTGGAGTGGAAGCCTTGTCTTCGCCGAAGACTCCATTTCTCTTTCAATCTATGACTTATTATGAAATACACTTGAAACCATATTAGTCATAGCACATGAAAGAGATGATCAAAGGTATGTAAATGAGCTATGTGTGCAAGGAATCAATCAAAATTCCTAGAATCAAGAATATTTAGCTCATGCCTAAGTTTGGTAAAAGTTTTCTCATCTAATGGCTTGGTAAAGATATCGGCTAATTGTTCTTTGGTGTTAATATAAGCAATCTCGATATCCCCCCTTTGTTGGTGATCCCTCAAAAAGTGATACCGAATGGCTATGTGTTTAGTGCGGCTGTGCTCAACGGGATTATCCGCCATGCGGATTGCACTCTCATTCTCTACTACTTATTAAGGCAGTAAGGGGTAGGCTGCCATTCCGTGTTCTGCCTTTCCGATTCCCCCTCCCCGTACGGTCCATTCTCACCATTACCTGTTCTGCCTATCCGATGCGCACAGTCCATTCTCATGTTCGGTCACCATTCCCTGTTTCCTTTCTCATTCTCCCATCACCACAAAGCCCATTCCCATTCCCACGTACATCCCACGCCTAGCTAAAATTAAATTAAAAAAACAAGCCCCAAGGGGATTCGAACCCGCGACCCCTCAAGTAAATATGATCGTAGCTACCACTACACCAAATGTGTGTTTGTGTCTATATCTATTATAGTAAAAACATATACTACATCTCTCCCGAAGCCCATCTACTACCCTCGCACAATGTGTAGTAGTAGATAAGTATCACCGAGATTATTAAATTATATTTTTTGATTGATAAGTAGTATTTAAAGAAGAGAATTGCATGCAATTTCTTTTGTTTGAATAATGATTTCAACTTAAATTCTTTTTTTGCATGTGTGACATTTATTCTCTGTAATATTTTTCCATGGATCTGACTTATAAGTCATTTTCATAAACCGATGCCAAAGATGAATCCATGTTTCTTACTTGGAAACCCCGAACAAACACCACTAGCACGAGGCGCTCGCGTTGGCGTCGCTCATCGACGACAAGAAGAAACTTGGCGACTGCCAATTCGACCTCTGGAAGCAGTACTACGTGGCCCATGCACCGTTGTGTATGGCAAGCTCCGGCGCAGCCGCCGCTTGGACGCGGTCCAGAGCGGCTGCACCGCGCTGACCATCATCAAACATGGGGACCTCATGGTCGTCGTCAATGCCGACGACTCTCGGGTTGTTCTGGGCACCACAACCGACGACGGCGCCATCACACCATCCAGCTCATCATCCACCTGAAGCCCAACCTACCACGTAAGTCGGTACCGACCGGCCATGAATTCTTGTGTGCTGGGATGACGACCATTGTTGTTGTTGTGTGAGTGTCCTCGAACAAGATGTATGTAGAGGAGTAGCACGTCCGGTGGTGCAACGACCAGGTGTACTACCTCGCTAATGAGCCCGGGGTGCACTTCATTTGGCAGCCCAGCCAAGAGTCATCAATACTCAACATGTCGCGCGTGTTCGACGACTACTATATCAAGGGTTGTGGCGTCATCTCGGTGCCGGAGGTGAGCAGAGGAGGACCGACAACAATGACCACTCGCCATCGTCGGGGTAGCTTTTGTGCCGACCTGCCTTTAATTCTCTTCGCAAACACACACTTGCATTTTTTGTTTAAGCAAGCGTGTATGGTGGTGCGTGCCTGATAACTAACGATGTACGATGGAACTTCTACCAGCAGGTGTGGCGCGTGCTCTCCAATGATGAGACCATACAAATCATGACATATATTAAAGTCTGCATGATACTGATGGTTGCAATGTAGTAGTGAAACAACTAAATTAAAATAACAAAATTTATGTATGGCTAGGATCACAAATGGATTATGAAATATTTTCTTATAACAATATAAGACACATTTTGTATATAAGTTATCATGGTATTATATGTTCCCGTTGCAAGGCACGGGTACTCACCTAGTATCACATAGAAGAGGAACTTTGGTTAATTTGTAACCATAGTCCCTAAGGGTTTGCCTCATCCAAAGCAATTGCGCGCAACAATGGCCCGCGGCAATGTACTCGGCTTCAGTGGTAGAAAGAGCTACAAAATTTTGTTTCTTTGAAGCCCAAGACACCAGAGATCTTCCCAAGAACTGACAAGTCCCAGATGTGCTCTTTCTATCAATTTTACACCCTGCCCAATCAGCATCAGAATAACCAATTAAATCAAAAGTGGATCCCCTGGGGTACCAAAGACCAAACTTAGGAGTATAAACTAAATATCTCAAGATTCGTTTTACGGCCCTAAGGTGAACTTCCTTAGGATCGACTAGAAATCTTGCACACATGCATACGGAAAGCATTATATCCGGTCGAGATGCATATAAATAGAGTAAAGATCCTATCATCGACCGGTATACCTTTTGATCTACGGATTTACCTCCCGTGTCGAGGTCGAGATGCCCATTAGTTCGCATGGGTATCTTGATGGGCTTGGCATCCTTCATCCCAAACTTGGTGAGTATGTCTTGAATGTACTTCGTTTGGCTAATGAAGGTGCCCTCTTGGAGTTGCTTGACTTGAAATCCTAAGAAATACTTCAACTCCCCCATCATAGACATCTCGAATTTTTGAATCATGATCCTACTAAACTCTTCACAAGTAGATTTGTTAGTAGACCCAAATATGATATCATCAACATAAATTTGGCATACAAACAAATCAGTTGCAATTGTTTTAGTGAAAAGAGTAGGATCGGCTTTTCCGACTTTGAAGCCATTAGCGATAAGGAAATCTCTTAAGCATTCATACCATGCTCTTGGGGCTTGCTTGAGCCCATAAAGTGCCTTAGAGAGTTTATAAACATGGTTAGGGTACTCACTATCTTCAAAGCCGGGAGGTTGCTCAACATAGACCTCTTCCTTGATTGGTCCATTGAGGAAGGCACTTTTCACGTCCATTTGATAAAGCTTAAAGCCATGGTAAGTAGCATAGGCAAGTATTATGCGAATTGACTCAAGCCTAGCTACGGGTGCATAGGTTTCACCGAAATCCAAACCTTCGACTTGTGAATATCCCTTGGCCACAAGTCGGGCTTTGTTCCTTGTCACCACACCATGCTCATCTTGTTTGTTGCGGAAGACCCATTTGGTTCCTACAACATTTTGGTTAGGACGTGGAACTAAATGCCATACCTCATTCCTAGTGAAGTTGTTGAGTTCCTCTTGCATTGCCAACACCCAATCCGAATCCCTTAATGCATCTTCTACCCTGTAGGGCTCAATAGAAGACACAAAGGAGTAATGTTCACAAAAATGAGCAACACGAGCTCGAGTAGTTACCCCCTTATGAATTTCGCCAAGGATGGAGTTCACAGGGTGATCTCGTTGTATTGCTTGATGGACTCTTGGGTGTGGCGGTCTTGTGCCCTCATCATCTTCCTTGTCTTGATCATTAGCATCTCCCCCTTGATCATTGTCCTCCTCTTGATCTTCATTTTCATCATCTTGAGCTTGATCCTCATCTTGAGTTGGTGGAGATGCTTGCATGGAGGAAGATGGTTGATCTTGTGCATGTGGAGGCTCTTCGGATTCCTTAGGACACACATCCCTAATGGACATGTTCCTTAGCGCGATGCACAGAGCCTCTTCACCATCTAGCTCATCAAGATCAACTTGCTCTACTTGAGATCCATTAGTCTCATCAAACACAATGTCACAAGAAACTTCAACTAGTCCAGTGGACTTGTTAAAGACTCTATATTCCCTTGTGTTTGAATCATTACCAAGTAAAAAGCCTTCTACAGCCTTAGGAGCAAATTTAGATTTTCTACCTCTTTTAACAAGAATAAAACATTTGCTACCAAAGACTCTAAAATATGAAACATTGGGCTTTTTACCGGTTAGGAGTTCATATGATGTCTACTTGAGGATTCAGTGAAGGTAGAGACGGTTGATGGAATAGCAAGCAGTGTTGATTGCTTCCGCCCAAAACCGGTCTGAAGTCTTGTACTCATCAAGCATGGTCCTTGCCATGTCAAGTAGAGTTCTATTCTTCCTCTCCACTACACCATTTTGTTGTGGCGTGTAGGGAGAAGAGAACTCATGCTTTATGCCCTCATCCTCAAGGAAGCCTTCTATTTGTGAGTTCTTGAACTCCGTCCCGTTGTCGCTTCTAATCTTTTTGATCCTTAAACCGAACTCGTTTTGAGCTCGTCTTAAGAATCCCTTTAAGGTCTCTTGGGTTTGTGATTTTCCTGCAAAAAGAACACCCAAGTGAAGCGAGAATAATCATCCACAATAACTAGACAGTACTTACTCCCGCCGATGCTTATGTAAGCTATCGTGGCGAATAGATCCATGTGGAGTAGCTCAAGCAGCCTGTTAGCCGTTATGATGTTCTTATGTGGATGATGAACACCAACTTTCTTCCCTGCTTGACATGCGCTACAAATCCTGTCTTTCTCAAAATGAACATTTGTTAGTCCCAAAATGTGCTCTCCCTTTAGAAGCTTATGAAGATTCTTCATCCCAACGTGGGCTAGTCGACGATGCCAGAGCCAACCCATGTTAGTCTTAGCAATTAAGCAAGTGTCGACTTCAGCTCTATTAAAATCAACTAAGTATAGCTGACCCTCTAACACTCCCTTAAATGCTACTGAATCATCACTTCTTCAAAAGACAGTAACACCTAAATCCGTAAAAAGACAGTTATAGCCCATTTTACATAATTGAGAAACGAAAAGCAAATTGTAATCTAAAGAATCTACAAGAAAAACATTGGAAATAGAATGGTCAGGAGATATAGCAATTTTACCAAGTCCTTTGACCAAACCTTGATTTGCATCCCCGAATGTGATAGCTCTTTGGGGATCATGATTTTTCTCATAGGAGGAGAACATCCTTTTCTCCCCTGTCATGTGGTTTGTGCACCCGCTATCGATGATCCAACTTGAGCCCCGGATGCATAAACCTACAAAACAATTTTAGGCCTTGTTCTTAGGTACCCAAACGGTCTTGGGTCCTTTCACATTAGAAACAAGCACCTTAGGTACCCAAACACAAGTCTTTGAGCCCTTGTGTTTGGCCCCAACATATTTGGCAACTACTTTGCCTGATTTATTAGTTAAAACATATGATGCATCAAAAGTCTTAAATGAAATGTTAGGTTCATTTGATGCAATGGGAGTTTTCTTCTTAGGCAATTTAGCATGGGTTGATTGCCTAGAACTAGATGCCTCACTCTTATACATAAAAGCATGATGAGAGCCAAAGTGAGACTTCCTAGAGTGAATTCTTCTAATTTTGTGCTCGGGATAATCGGCAGGGTATAAAATGTAACCCTCGTTATCCTGAGCCATGGGAGCTTTGCCCTTAACAAAGTTAGACAATCTTTTAGGGGCATTAGGCTTGACATTGTCCCCCTTTTGGAAGCCAATGCCATCCTTAATCCCAGGGCGTCTCCCACTATAGAGCATGCTTCTAGCAAATTTAAATTTTTCATTTTCTAAGTCATGCTCATTAATCTTAGCACTAAGTTGAGATATGTGATCATTTTGTTGTTTAATTAAAGCTAGGTGATCATGAATAGCATCAACATTAATGTCTCTACATCTAGTGCAAATAGTAACATGCTCAATGGTAGATGTAGAGGGTTTACAAGTATTTAATTTAACAATCTTAGCATGTAAAATAGCATTCTCATTTCTAAGATCGGAAATGGAAACATTGCAAACATTTAAATCTTTAGCCTTAGCAATTAATTTTTCATTCTCAATTTTAAGGCTAGAGAGAGATGCATTCAATTTGTCAATCTTAGCAATTAAATTAGCATTATCATTCTTAAGGTTGACAAGAGAATCATCACTAACTTTTAATTTCTCAACCTTGGCAATAAATTTGTCATTTTCAAATCTAAGGTTGGAAATAGTGTCATGGCAAGTGCTTATCTCACTAGTTAATTTTTCACATTTTTTCTATTTCTTGAGCATAAGCATTTTTAACTTTAACATGCTTTTTATTTTCCTTAATAAGGAAGTCCTCTTGGGTATCCAAAAGTTCATCCTTGTCATGAATAGCACTAATCAATTCATTTAGTTTTTCTTTTTGTTGCATGTTTAAGTTGGCAAAAAGGGTGAGCAAATCATCCTCATCATCACTAGAGCTAGCCTCATCACTAGATGTTGCATATTTAGTGGAAGCTCTATATTTTACCTTCTTCTTTTTGCCGTCCTTTGCCATGAGGAATTTGTGGCCGACGTTGGGGAAGAGAAGGCCTTTGGTGACGGCGATGTTTGCGGCGTCCTCGTCGGAGGAGTCGGTGGAGCTCTCGTCGGAGTCCCACTCCCGGCAAACATGGGCATCGCTGCCCTTCTTCTTGTAGTACCTCTTCTTTTCTCTTCTCTTTCCCTTCTTGTCGTCGCCCCTGTCACTATCACTAGATAATGGACATTTAGCAATAAAATGACCGGGCTTACCACACTTCTAGCACATCTTCTTGGAACGGGGCTTGTAATCTTTCCCCTTCCTTTGCTTGAGGATTTGGCGAAAGCTTTTGATGATTAAAGCCATCTCCTTATTGTCGAGCTTGGAGGCGTCGATGGGGAGCCTACTTGATGTAGACTCTTCCTTCTTGTCCTCCGTCGCTTTGAAGGCGACGGGTTGCACCTCGGGTGTGGAGGTGGTGCCTCGCTCGATGATTTGTTTGGAGCCTTTGATCATTAGTTCAAAGCTCACAAACTTTCCTATCACTTCCTTGGGAGACATTAGTTGATATCTTGGATCACCACGAATTAATTGAACTTGAGTAGGGTTAAGAAAAACAAGTGATCTAAGAATAACCTTGACCATTTCATGGTCATCCCATTTGGTGCTCCCGAGGTTACGCACTTGGTTCACCAAGGTTTTGAGCCGGTTGTACATGGCTTGTGGCTCCTCTCCTTGGTGAAGCATGAAGCGACCGAGCTCCCCCTCGATCGTTTCCTGTTTGGTGATCTTGGTCACCTCATCTCCCTCGTGCGTGGTCTTGAGCACGTCCCAAATCTCTTTGGCACTCTTCAACCCTTGCACCTTATTATACTCCTCTCGACTTAGAGAGGCAAGGAGTATAGTAGTTGCTTGGGAGTTGAAGTGTTGGATTTGTTCGACCTCCTTCGAATCATAATCCTTGTCCCCTTTCTTTGGTACCTGCGCTCCATACTCAACAATATCCCATATGCTTTTGTGGAGTGAGGTTAGGTGATGCCTCATTTTATCACTCCACATAGAATAATCTTCACCTTCAAACATAGGTGGTTTGCCTAATGGGACGGAAAGTAATGGAGTGCGTTTTGAAATACGAGGATAGCGAAGGGGCATATTACTATACTTCTTGCGCTCATGGCGTTTAGAAGTGGCGGATGCCGATTCCGAGCCGGAGGTGGAGGGTGACGAAGAATCGGTCTCGTAGTAGACCACTTTCTTCATCTTCTTCTTCTTGTCACCCTTCCATTGGGACTTGATGGAGGAAGAGGATTCCTCCTTGTGCTTGTGGGCGGACTCCCTTGAATGTGTTCTCCCCGAGCTTGCGGACTTGTCGTCGGTTCCGATTTCCCTCATGGCAGATGCTCCCGACATTAATTCGAGCGGTTAGGCTCTAATTAAGTACTGGGCTCTGATACCAATTGAAAGTCGCCTAGAGGGGGGTGAATAGGCAAATTTGAAATTTATAAACTTTAAGCACAACTACAAGCCGGGGTTAGCGTTAGAAATATAATCGAGTCCAAAAGAGAGGGCGAAAACAAATCACAAGCAAATAAGAGCGGATGACACGGTGATTTGTTTTACCGAGGTTCGGTTCTTGCAAACCTACTCCCCGTTGAGGTGGTCACAAAGACCGGGTCTCTTTCAACCCTTTCCCTCTCTCAAACGGTCACTTAGACCGAGTGAGCTTTTCTCTTCAATCAAACGGGACACTTAGTCCACTACAAGGACCACCACAACTTGGTGTCTCTTGGTTTGATTACAATGATCTTGAAAACAAGAAAGGAGGAAGAAGAAAAGCGATCCAAGCGCAAGAGCTCAAAAGAACACAACAGTCTCTCTCTAGTCACTAATTTGTTTGGAGTGATTCCGAACTTGGGAGAGGATTTGATCTCTTTGTTTGTGTCTTGGAATGAAGTCTAGAGCTCTTGTATGAGGTTTGATGGCTGAAAACTTGGATGCATCGAAGTGTGGTGGTTGGGGGGTATTTATAGCCCCAACCACCAAAATGGCCGTTGGGGAAGGCTGCTGTCGTATGGCGCACCGGACAGTCCGGTGTGCCACCGGACACTGTCCGGTGCACCAGCCACGTCACCCAACCATTAGGGTTCGACCGTTGGAGCTTCTGACATGTGGGCCACCGGACAGTCCGGTGGTGCACCGGACAGGTTCTGTTCACTGTCCGGTGCGCCATCTGACGCCTGCTCTGACTCTGTGCGCGCAGTCGGCACTGTTCACTGTTCACTGTAGCCGTTGCAGACGACCGTTGGCGCGGGTAGCCGTTGCTCCGCTTGGCACACCAGACAGTCTGGTGCTACACCGGACAGTCTAGTGAATTATAGCGGAGTGGCTCCCAGAATTCCCGAAGGTGGCAAGTTCGGAGTTGATCTCCCTGGTGCACCGGACACTGTCCGGTGCGCCAGACCAGGGCAGCCTTCGATTGTCTTTTGCTCTTTTTATTTGAACCCTTTCTTGGACTTTTTATTGGTTTGAGTTGAACCTTTGGCACCTGTAGAACTTATAATCTAGAGCAAACTAGTTAGTCCAATTATTTGTGTTGGACAATTCAACCACCAAAATCATTTAGGAAAAGGTGTAAGCCTATTTCCCTTCAGTGCCTAAGGAAGAAAATCAGGATTGAAGCTTCGGGAGGAAGTGTCCTCCTCTAAAAACTTTTTACTGATAATCGGGAGGGGTTTTTGCCTCCCAGGGTTGTAATAATATTACTCCAGCACTCTTATATTTTACTGGTCTGTAATAATAATACTCTTTCCATACTTTAATATAAAATAAGTTGTTGTAACTGCTTCCGCATACTCGTACCTCCGATGTGTTGTAATAACTGCGGGACGGGTGAAACGCTCTTGGGAAAGGTAAGGAATACAGATACCGAACTTGTCAAGTGGTCAGGTGCATCTACAGGGTTGTCCGAAGTCTATTGGACAAGGACAACTGTTGGTGGGCCTAATGACTTGGGAGGTTCTATCACAATAATGGTCGCAGTCCATAGCTTTTCTTTTAAGTAAATAAAAATCTGGAAAATAATTTTAAAAAATAAATCCAATAATCCTAGAAAATTTATAACTTGCACGTTTTAACTCTGAATTGATCCGTTCAAGTTGCGTTAGCTTTGTGTAAATATTTGCTACACTGTAAAATCATTTGTTTTGTAAAATATCACATGCTTAAATAATTAGATATTCACTTAACCAAGAATAGTAGATTAATCTTTTTATTAAAGTAATCTGACTTTGATTATAAATTTACTAGCAGATGATCTCTAACCAAGTTATAACTTGGATTGAAGTTGAACTAATTACTTCCTTGTAATATGTTTGTCACACAGGTTATATTAATCAACATAGAATATAGTTTCATTGTGTAAACACCTAAAACATCAGAAAACATATCTTTTTCAACCATAACTCTGATTTTAGTGATTCTCGAACCTACGATCTCGTAGCATCGCGTAGAGTATTCTTACATTGTTTGTTCTCATGTTTGTTGTACTGTTATTTTTATGCACTCATTGTTTATTCGTATGTATTCTACGAGTAGCAGTGAGGTTACGAGTCAACAGAAGACCAAATTGGTGAAGTACCTGGGAATCTCAAGTCTAAGGCAAGTTGTGCTCTTGATCACTCTTCTTTACCTCATAATGTTCTCTGTTAATCACTGTGACATGCTCAAGTTAATTCGATGGGACCTAATAGGTTTCCCTAGTTTTGTGTTCCCCTCCCCTTGTAGACAAAAGAATTATTGGGTAGACTTGCTATTGCTCTACCTGGTTTTGGGATTATTGTTACATTTGAATTATGATCATGTTCCAATTATACCGTTGTTCTAATTATTGTTCATGACAAGATCATTGTGTTAATTGGAACATGAAGCTTAACTTGAGATAACCGTGCTACCACAAGGGTGGAATGGGATGCCCTTGGCTGACTAATTAGGAAAGCTAGTGGAGGACTACCCTACCCGAAAGGGACAAGGGCGGTAGAGGAGCTGTGGTATAGGGAGTTTCCCGGGTCAATCATGCTGCGATGGCTTTTTGGACGAGGGATTCCTATATTGCCCTCCTCAGAAACCGTAGCGGGTTTCCTGAAGCTAGTGGAACTTTGTAAAGGACTCATAGTGCTACTCTGCCTCGTCTCCTCGGTAGAGATGAATGGGATGTCGCGATCCCTTGGCAAATGGGTAACACGACTTCTGGGTAAAGGGCACAATCTCTGCAGAGTAAAAAACTAGTATATCAACCGTGCTCAGGGTCAAGAGTGACTCAGGACTCTCACATGATTAATTTATGAAACTAAACTTAATTTGTCATGTGCATTGCTTTGTGTGAGTTATTATTAATTGTGATCTCTTATTTATTTGGGTTGGTATTTACTTATACTTAGTAACTGCTAATAAAAATTTGACCAACTATAAAAGCAATGCTCAACTTTAACCATCTTATTTGGTAAGCCTTACACTTCACATGATCCTCCACCGCAAGGGAGCTCATGCACATTATTCCCCACAACTTGTTGAGCGATGAACGTATGTGAGCTCATCCTTGTTGTACTCTCCTCCAGGTCAAGGATAGCTACCACAAGATAAGGAGCATAAAGGATGCCGCCATGCGATTCGTGAGAGGTCTAGACCGTCGTCTCCCAGTCAACTATGGTTGTTGGATCATTGTTTTCGTATGATGGAATTATTTAACTATTTTGTATAGAACTCCATTGTATATTAAAGATGTGACATTTGTTTCTGTACCATGAGTCATCATATGTGAGACTTGATCCTAGCACACATTTGATTCACGTCCGGGTTTATCCCTTAAATTTAGGTGTGACATTCATTCATGATCTTCATTTCACTAAAATCCTTTAGTATATTTTCTTGTTTCTTGTAGTACTTTGTGATCTTCCTCTGATTCCCTAGAATGAGTAACTAAACCATCAGCGACCATGTAAGACCCAAGAGTGTGGTGGCGACTACGACTCATTTCATGATCTTCATTTCACTGAAATCGTGTCAGGCCGGACCAGCACTACGGGCTGAGGCTACGACCCAAGCACGACACGACGCTCATACTGGGGCTAACCCAGACACTATTAAATGGGTTGGCCTCGGGCTGGCCCGCCAGACAGAAGCGGGCCCAAACATTTAAGGTTGGGTATTCAAAAATTCAGAAGATTAAAGAAATTATTGTTCTAACACTATTTTGTATAATACATTATTAACAAATTAGTATAGATCACCAAAAACTTGGGTATTCAGTGAATACCCATGAAACACCCCTGGGCCCGCCACTGCCGCCAGACACGATAATGATGGCCTCGCCTCAGTTACCGCCACCTCGTTAGCCATCATGCTTCTTTTATTTCTCCCCTCATGTATCTGCCTCCGCGCCACCCATTCTCGGCAGAGGGCGTGGGAGCAGATGTCTCCTCCCCGTATTCGTCCGACACAAACCTCGACACCGACCCGCGCATTGGCTATTGCACGTCCACGATGACGATTCACAGCATGCGCACACTATTGTTTTCGTCGTTGTCGAACGTCCCATTCGTATTCCCGTCCTTCGCCATGTTCTTCCTCCCCAACCTACTGCCCCCGCCCACGGTCGCAGCCACGAGCCGACCGAGGCTTGTCAACGCGGGTACGGGGCGAGTCGGTCTTGCTCATGGCCTTTCTTCGTGTGTGTCGCTAAGGAGGACACGGTGGCGCTTCCCACACTTAGGTTATCCTGCAAAAATATGTGTTAGGATTTGGAGATCCATGCAAGCACTACCATATGGTGCTCGTCCCTTGTGTTATTGGCTCTTGCATGCATTAGTTTGTTTCGGAGACCACCTTGGCGCAATGGGCTCCATGGTATTTGAGGTTGCTGAATTGGATGGAACAACAATGATTTGTCATGCTAATAGTAAAAGAAAAGATTATTTGTTGGGTTTAAAAGTTCGTAATTGCTACGAAGTACCATAATTTGTATGGAGCACATCCAGTTTTTATTGATGCCTGACTTTAGCAACCACTCCATATTTTGATCTATCTTTTTTATAAGTTTGAGTTCATGTGACTTATTTTATAAACTTGAGCTCACAAACTTCCTCTTATTTGGTCTCTGTATGGTGGAATTATGTCATTCTATAATCTCTGTTCATTCAGTCAATCGTTGTGAACTCTCTTCTAATCGCTTCATTCATTGGTCGTGTTGTACCATGACGTATTGAATGGAGTAAACAACAACATCAGTTACTCAAATCAAAAAAATATTATGTGGAGAGCGGGATAATCAATAAAAAATCTTGAGATCTATTTAATGGATAGTTTACGTCGGTAATGTTGTGAGCCGTCGAAACGCACGGGCAACTGACTAGTCTCTACCCCTTAAACCCACCAGTTAAGACTATACTAAGTACACCAAAGACTACATCCCACACAGTCATCCACCTGCTAAAACCACCCACCGTATTATCTTCAGAAAAATCGCAGTTTAAAAATCCGACGTCCTAGATCAAATAAACAACAATTAACATGTTACTGAAACGCATCCAACGGTCCATCTTTAATGGATCATGCTCATCGCATTTTCTCTCATGCACGCATCACCCGCAAGCCCCCGCAAAGACGTCGTGGACGAGGGCCTCGGCCGCGGCGGGGCGACGGCCAGACGAGGCCACGGTGAGCACGGCGAGGTAGGATTCGGGCGCATGCCGGAACCCCGGGCGCAGCGCGGCCCATCGGAAGAGCGCGAGCGCGAGGTCCGGGTCCTCCTCGACGGTGATAGCTGCGGCGAGATCGGACGCGGTAAAGCCCGGGCGCAGCCGCGTCACCCACGCCGTGAACTGCTCATCCGAGGGAGTGCGAACGGGGGACGGCACGGGGGTGATGGGGTCGGGGTCTGGGACAGGGTCGGGAGGGAGAGGAGGGTATGTGGAGGAAGTGGTGGCGAGAAGGCGGGTGCGGAGGACGAGGCGGTGGTGGCGGCGTGCCGCGGCGGCGAGCAGCACCATATTGGGGTGGGCTTGGTCTGCACCGCGTTGGGTTCACTGGACTCAACAAGGAGAGAGGCTAGCGAGCCGGCGTCGGTAACGCCCACATGGCCCGCGATAGGGGACAAGCCCAGCTTTGCTGACAGTTGGGCGAGAACTCGTGACTGGTGCCATCTCACGTGGGCTATACATATACATCTAGGTTATGTATAATGACCTGGCCCAAAACACAAAATTGCTGGTATGACCTAAGCCTGCCATGGTCTAAATTGATTATAGGCCTAGACCGACACAGTTCAATGAGTGGGCTATATAGTTGGATCTCCGCAAGCGCGTCTTTCTCTTCCGGCCCCGTGACAACTCCCAGCCAAACGCCGATCTCACGCAGCCTGAACGAGCCTACGCCCACAAGGCCACCACAGACGAGACCGCCGCTGACAAGGCCGCCAACGACGAGACCGCCGTCGACGCGTCCATCGCCGATGAGATCGACGACAAAACGACTGTCGACAAGACTGGCGCAGCCGCGTCCTTCAACACGGCGAACGGCCTCGCCTCTGACGTCATCGGTCGCCGGAAACGTCGGGCGTCGAGCGCGACCACGCCTGCACAAGTTTTGCACATGGATAGTCTTCCACCGTCGCCCACTCGCCCCCGCAAACCCGTGATCTTCCCCTCTCGCCCACCCGCACACGCCGCCGCTCCCCCGTGTCGATCTCTGCATCCTTCTCGACCCACTACTCTCCTAGCCACCTCCTGCGTCGCGCCCCCACCAACAACCTCCGCGTCGCCGCCTCCCGCGCCCATCTGCGCTACCCACTTGTGATGCCCGCGTCCCCACGATATATTTGTTAACTCATAGCGCCACCGCTGCCGATCCCTTCCTTCCCCGTAATCGTAGCGTTAGCACGGGTATTATACTAGTACTATATTAAATCACCAGTTTCTTTAAAAAGAACCCCTTGTATTTCTTTAAAATCAACCAGCGGTCCTAGATCATATCCCATCGCGTACGTCGCAACGCACGAGTATTAGACTAGTATATATTAAAGCATCCGTTTTAACGGTCGTCATGCGTTAATATTTTTTTTAAAACCCTATATTTCTTTAGAATCAACCTGCACTCCTACAATCCCTTCTCTACTACTATAGTTGTCATTATGATTCTGATCCACAATGACAATTAGTTAGTGTGACAAATCATTGTTTCTCCATCCAATTCAGCAACCTCAAGCACCATGGAGTCCATTGCGCCAATGTGGTCACAGAAACGACCTAATGCTTACAAGAGCCAAGAAAGTCGTACCGTTCTTGGGTTGTAGCCTCGGCCCGTAGTGCTGGCCCGGCCCGAAACGATTATATGTTTTTATTTTACAAAAAAACGTATATACATATATACAATTTATATTCAATATTAAAAATATCTGAGCATTATGTTCTACTGGTTAGACAAATTCACCCAGTGTCTCCTGCCCTTCTTCTATCAGGGCATGGGTTCGAACCCCACCTTATGCATCGTTTTAAACATTTTACGCTGATTTAATCAAATGGGCTGACGGATTAACAGGCCGACCCGACACAGTCAGCAGGCAGGCATGACGTGCCTGGGCCAGAGTTGTGGCCTGCGGGCGTCTAGCCCGTGCCGGGTCGCCGTTTGGCCATCTATTGGCATGCAGTGGGTTAATTTGAAATTGTTGTGAGGGGTTATTTGTAAAAAATTACGCGGGACGACCATTGAAACTGGTGCTTTAATTATAGTAGATATATTTCCCCGTGCGTGCTCTTCTCCCTGTCGTTCTGCTTTATTGCATCTCTAAAATAAACTCCCGCACACCATATGTAGAAACCGCCTCCACACGTCACGCGCCTTCCTCCGCCTGCTATCACAACCTCAGAGCGTGTCGTGAGGATAAGTTCCCGCAAACTCAGTGCCGGGCGATGCGAGGATAGACCCCGTGAACTTCGCGTCGAGTGCAACCTCTGATAGCGTGCTTGCCACGACCGCCGTCGCTATAAATTTCTGGCCTCTGGCTCTCCGCGTCAGCGCAGTGAAAATGGTTACCACCAGCAGCAGTGTTGGGGGATTTTGTCTTCCGAAGGTCCTCAAAAACACAACTAATGTTTTTCAAGTATAATGCATTCATAGGGACCTTTGGAATCGGAATGAAGCTGTACACGATGTGAAAAGCATGGTATGGGAGAAGGTTGAACCAGTTCCGAAGCTACGCGTAGAGAAGCTTCGGCTTAGCGGCAGAAAATGAAACCGACTTAAAGAGGAAAAGGCTATCTAGTCCTCGATAGATTGTCATTAAGTCAATAGTAAACATAAAGGGCATGGATGTAATTTTACACAGGTTGCGTCCTGTGCCTATAAATAGATGAACAGTAACACCATACTGTTCATGCTGACTTGTATTCACTCGCACGTCACACTTGGATTCTAGCCTTCTATCAAGCCGAAGGTATAAATGTATTTCAACATTGTTCATGTTTATTCATGATGACATAATAAAGATGTATTAATGACGACATATGATTATTCATGTTATTTCCCATGTCTCATATCCTTTCGCTTTCATTACTATATACTGAGATGGTGAAGGTACGTCCTTCATAACCTTCGTCTGAGGATCATTATATCCAAAAGGAGATAATGCTTCGAAGGACGAAGGTCTTTAATCATTAATGTGTTGTGTTGCCTTGTTCTTAACTCATAGCATTTGAGAACAAGTCCCCAACATTGGCGCCCACCTCCGGTGAACTCATTCGACCACCTTCAGCAAGCCGTGACCTTCGTCATGCCACCGAAGAAAGCTTCTTCAGGGCTAGGGGCTGCACTGCAGCCACTGGATGTCAACCAGGAAACACTGCGTGAAGCCAGAACTCAAAAAAGGAAGGCTACAAGTCCAACACCTCAGAAGGAGGAACTGGACCAAGAAATAAGGGACCTCGAAGCCATCCATCAGCAGGTCTAGAGGAAGAAGGAGAAGATGCTTCGTCTCTCCGAACTACAGAAGAAGATCGATGAGGCTGCTGAGGAAATGTGTCATCTCACTCAAGATGACCAGGACCGAAGACCTCAATGCAGAGAGCTTCGTCAGGACAATTCCTACGATGATGATGAATGGTATGATGATTTTCATCATGGGAAATTTTCTTTTGATGATGCTTCTCCTTTATTAGTAGAACTGCATGCTACCCCATGGCCCCCATCATACAAACCACCCCAGCTCCCCATGTATGATGGGCACTCAGATCTGAAGCAGTTTCTGATGAGCTACGAAGCAACCATATCTTCGTATGGGGGCAATACCGCAGTCATGGCGAAATCCTTCGTCATGGCAGTCAAGAATGTTGCGCAAACCTGGTACTCCTCTCTTCGGCCAGGAACGATCACATCATGGCAGAAGCTGAAGGACATGCCGATCACCAGTTTCCAAGGGTTTCAGACAAAGCCGGTTACTGCTCAAGCTTTGTTCCAGTGCACGCAAGACCACGAAGAATACCTCCAGGCGTATGTCCGAAGGTTCTTGCGTCTGAGAGCACAAGCACCCACAATGCCCAATGAAATCGTCATTGAGGCCATGATCAAGGGTCTTCGGTCAGGACCTACGGCTTAATACTTCGCTAGGAAACCCCCTTAGACTCTGGAGAAGCTGCTTCAGAAAATGGATGAGTACATTCGGTCTGATAATGATTTCCGTCAGAGGAGGGAAGAAGCTTATAGGTTATCTGAGATGACTAGGGGCTTCGGAGGATGAATCCACCCTAGGCATGTCAGATCAATCCACAACTCTAGTCAGAGTGATGACAGAGGAGGTCAGCTTTAGAGGCCACAGCATAGCTCACAGTCTTCAAGGCAGCAGCAGAGCTCTTTCAGGCCACCAGCTCCAAGGGGTAGAGGCGGCAGTGGCTTCGAAGGAAGATATGGGGATCAACCCAAGAAACTCTATTGCTTATTCTGTGGTGAAGACAAGGGCCACACTACAAGAACATGCCAGGTCACCATCTAGAAGCAAAAAGAGATTGCCGAAGTAGAAGCGCGATAGAATCAGCCGAAGCAGGATTTACACACTGCTTCGTGCTACTCTCCTTACATACCATAATATGTGGGTAATCAATCTGCAGCTTCTGTTGCTTCGGCAAGTCATTCACAAGCTTCCTGGCCTCAGCTCCCACTACCGCCACCATTGCCACTTACTCATACCCGAAGCCAGCAGCCAGAAGGGCACCAGCACGCCCAACAGCAGCACGACTTCAGGAAGGAGTCCGAAACTCATACAGTCAACAACATTGTACCAGAGTCGAAGCATATATACTGAAAAATATCCTACTTTTGATGTACCTTTATCTTTTATGCCATTTTATTTTCTATGTGAGAAACAAGTAATGAAGAACGTAATTTCAATTTCTTGTAATAATTGTGCCTACACCAGAGTGAAATATATCTTCTTCATGATTTACAAAGCTCGAAAGACGTCTCTAAGGGAACGCAGTAAATTTCGAAGCTCAAAAGTCGTTCCTAAGGGAATGCAGAGCCAAAGATTGTGATCTGAAGCTTCAAAATTCGTTCTTAAGAGAGCGCAGTGTAAGTTTTCTGCTCAAAAGTCATTCCTAAGGGAATGCAGAGCCAAAAAATTACAATCCGAAGTTGCAAAAGTCGTTCCTAAGGGAGCGCAACGTAAGTTTTCTGTACAAAAGTCGTTCCTAAGGGGCTACAGAGCCAAATACCACCAAAATATAAGGTGAAGAAGCTCAAAAGTCATTCCTAAGGGGATGCAGAGCTTAAATGCCACCGAAATAGAAGGTGAAGAAGCTCAAAAGTCGTTCCTAAGGGGATGCAGAGCTTAAAGACTCAAAAGACGTTCCTAAGGGGATGCAGAGTCTTGTGTATATTCCAGTGTGGGCGTGTGGGTGTGTGTCTTTGCCATTCTCATTATTTTGCATCATATCATCATATCATTTCGCATAACATTACATCATACATCATATTGCATTGATGACACAAGAATTGAATACGAAGCCAATCTTTGGCAAATGCTTCGTCAAAATGAAAATGTGCTAAGGCACGAAGTAAGCTTTGGGAAATACAATTTTATCATACTTGCTATAGAAGGGATCTCTTTCTTTACAAAGCATGAAAAGAAGGGAAGGTGTTTTTTCGCCGAAGGCTCAAAAACGGCATGTGTGTAAATTTCACGCATCGTAATGAAATATATTACAGTAATTTACATGTCTCATCAATTGTTTCATACACCAAATGTCACAAAGTATTTTTACAATAAAGTTACGAAAGTATTAATACATCAAAGTCTACTCTTCACTAAGGATCTTTTCTGCAGCTTCGTTTAATAATTTGTCGACAACTTCGTCGATAATAGAATTTGCAAGGCTCATAACGTCCAACGCTTCCTTCATTTCCGGATCAGCCAGGGGATTGTACGGCTCTGGCAGCGGTGATAGCTCAGCTGTAGTAGAAAAAACTATTAGTTCGAAGCCATAAAGCATGTATCGAAGTTAAAATTCAACAAACAATACCTATGTGCCTTTAGCGCTCAGCAGCCTCTTCAGTTCGCCTAGCTTCTTCTCGGGTATCATGGGTGTCTTTTTCATTCTTTTTTATAATTTTGTGGGCAAATTCTCGGCCATTGTTTACCCAGACATCATAGTAAAACTTTCCGCCCATTAAAGTTGCTTCGGCTGAAGGGTCCTTCGTGTCGCTTAAGGAGAAGGCGGCTTCAGCTTGAGCTACAGCTTTCACGTGTTCACATCCAGCCTTCTCCAGAATGGCTGCGATTCCCCTGGCGCCAGAGAAAGCACAAATATCGCCGCGGCCATTCAAAATTTCCTCAAAAGCTTCGGCTTCCCCGCTTATCCACTCAATGACGCCTTCGGGGTCGCCTCGAATAAAGTTCTCCTCAGAGGAGTAGGCACCAACTTTTGCAAAACTATTTTTCAAATTTTTCACGCAGTCCAAGGATTTTTCGAAGCATCTTTCCTTGGACTCGTGAAGCTCCTCAATATTTTTCTCCAGCCTGGCCTTCCACCAATCACTTATCTCTTAGCTGGCCTTCGCGACTTCACAATTTTCTTTAGCTTTAGCCAGTTGTTTTCGAAGGTCTTCAACCTCGGCATTTTGGGCTTCGTCTTGGGCACTTTACTTAGCTTCGTCTTCTTTTATTTTACTCACCAATGAAATTAAAATTTTGTCTTTCTCTAGACCTTCGTTTCTCAGCTTGATTACCTCTGAGCGAAGGTTGCTAAGAGCTATTGTACAGCTTTCATCTTCGGCGCTCTTTTGTGCCCTCAAGGCATTGCTGAGAATCAAGCCCTACAAAGAAAAAGAAAGAATTAAGCATGACAATGAAATACTTCATTTCCAACTTTAAAGTCGACTTATATACCTTTATACTATTGTAAGCAAGGCTATCAGCGAGATCATACTTCGACATAGCCGAAAGCATGTCGAATAATGTAATCAACATCTTCGGACGAAGCTTTGGGGGCAGGAGATTTTACTTCTTCTATTATACTTTGCCCCGCCATCATGCCGGTATCTGAAGTTTGTTGCTCAGTTTTATCCTCAGGCGCGGCAGCCTTCATCTCAATAGGTACTGAAGATCCAGCTTCGACTCCGGCCTGGACTTTGATAACTTCGGTAGCTTTCTTGGTAGGAGCAGGGCTCAAGGCCTTTGTGGTCTTCATGATAGCGTCTAACCCGCTGGCCATCCTCCTTCTCTTGGGAGTTGCGACAGGAGCCTTTTGCACTTTCGGCAATTATGCCTTTGCTGGTGGACTCAGAATTTCTGGCATTTTCACTGTTTCTTCCAATTTTGATTCTTCGGCTTCATCATCTCTGGCTGACCCGACTGTAGGCATCTTCGGCACTACAATCGATTCTTCAGCGCTCTGCATGATGGGAGCAGCTGGTTTTGCTTCGGCAGCTGAAGAGGTCCCTTCGCCAAATTCAGGCACTACGACCGATTCAATATATCGCGGCCGGTGGGTCAGAACCTTCACTTTCTTGCCCTTTGGCACAACAGTGGTGGTCGAAGCTGCAGTTTTTCTCTTCTTTCCTTGCCTTCGTAGTGGGTAGTGATAATCAGGGTATACGAAGCCAATCGCATCAAACACCCTGTTCAATCTTTTCTTGCCCCGACCCTCGAAGGCTGCGGACAAGGCATCATCTTTGGCCTTGGAATATGTCCCAAGCAGCTCGTCGCTGGTAGCTTCAATACATTTCAACCCGTCATCATTTGGTTTGTCAAACTTCTATCTAAATCTGAAGGTATATTTCAATCGAACCAGGCCACCTTCACTGGATTTGACAGTAGTCTCCTTCGACATATCCCAGCTCTCCACAAGTGGCCACACCCTGAAGGCTATGTGCTCTTGAATTATATCCCTCGTGCCAATGAAGGCGCAAACATTGCTAAAGGCCTTCTGGCATGCTTCGACGTCACTCTCAATAGTGACCTTCGGCCTTCAAAGGCCAAAGCGAGACAGATGGGGTACTGGATAATTTCCTTGATGTCTTCCCTTTTAATTAGATCATTTTTAACATAAAACCACTCTTCCATCCAGGCCCCGAGCAATCTTTTCCGAAATGTTGGCACCGGGTAACTTGCATTAGAGCGGGCAATGAACCCATAGCAACTGAAGTTGTTGTGGTATTGTTCTTTGCCGATAGCCTTCGTCTTGTATAATAGCTCGTGCATGTTGCAGAAGCATTTCACGCTCGGCTCCAACCCCTGGCTTCTTACAGCCCAGACAAACACCCCCATCCTAATTATAGCTTCGGGGGCAATCTGATGAAGAAAGATCTCGAATATATTTAATACCTCAACCCCAAATTTACTCAGTGGGAACCGAAGGCCTGCCTTCAAGAAGCTTCGGTAAATAACAACTTCATTTTCCCTCACGAGCAGGGGCAGTGCTGTCTCCTCCAACTCTGACAATAGACATGTCGCGAAAATATCTCCCTCTCATGGCGTCAATATGACTTTGTTTGATAGTCGATTTTCCGAAGATGGTGTGGCTTGGCCGCCAGGGCCGGTCCTCAGAATCTTCATCCCCACTTTCCACATCATAACTATCACTGTCATCAGAATCTTCGGATAAACCCTTCATTATCTCCTTAGTAATTTTCTCTGTATTCGTCTTTGCAACTATTGGGGGTATGCTTCGTCGCCGAAGATCCTGTAAGAAGAAACACCTTCGGCAGATCCTCTCAAAAGCAGTGCCGAAGCTATCACCCATAAAGCTTCAGCATAGTGACATGTCTCAAGACGAAGGAGTGAACCGACTTAAAGATGAAATGACCAATCGACCCGTGATAGCTTGTATTATGATTGTAAGCATTTGTAAAGGGCATGAATGTAATTTCTCACAGGCTGCGTCCTGTGCCTATAAATAGATGAACAGTACCCTAGTACTGTTCATGCAATCTTATAATCGCCTGCACGCGACAATCGGATTATTGCCTTCTGTCAAGACGAAGGTATAAATGTGATTCAATGTTATGTTTTAATATTTAAGTTTGTATGATGAAATATGTGAATAAGTTTAAGTGTTTTGATATATTATTCTTTCATGTTTCATATTTTATATATTTTATCTTTCATTATTTTATAACTCTAATCACGAAGGTATGACCTTCGTGACCTTTGTTCATGACCTTCGTCCGAAGATCATTATACCCTTGGGGAGACAATGCTTCAATGGACGAAGGGCATTAACATTTAACGTTTTATGTTGCCTTGTTCTTAATTCGAAGAATTTGGGAACAAGTTCCCAACATTGGCGCCCACCTCCGGTGAACTCACTTCCACTTTTTGAGCTGATGACTTCGTTCAACAACCAAGCTGAAGCTGCTTCGGCTACGAAGCTGGTGCTCCCGATAACAGGCGGTTCATGCTCAGAGCCGGCCAACAAGAAGCAGAAGAAGGAGGCCTAGAGAAGGGTACAACATGTTGGGGTGCAGGGACCCTTCATCAAGTCAAAATGGTCTCACATCCCAATTACTTTCTCCCAAGAGGACCTTCAGCTCAAGGATTACCCTCACAATGACGCTATGGTCATATCTTGTGTCATCAAGGGATTTCTAGTCCACTATGTTCTGGTTGATACAGGCAGTGCAGCAGATATCATATTTGCTAAGGCCTTCAGACAGATGCAAGAGCCAGAGGATAAGATCCATGATGCTACACACCCTCTCTGTGGTTTCAGAGGAAAGCAGATTGTAGCACTTGGCAAGATCACAATGCCAGTGACCTTCGGATTTGTCCACAATACAAGAACTGAACAGGTTGTGTTTGATATTGTTGACATGGAATACCCCTACAATGCAATTATTGGTCGTGGAACACTCAATGCATCCGAAGCAATTCTTCATCCAGCATATCTATGCATGAAGATACCTTCGGATCAAGGGCCCATTGCTATTCATGGAAGTCAGGAAGCTGCCAGAAAGGCTGAAGGAAATTGGACAGACTCAAAATAAATCCACAATATAGATGGAGCCGAAGCTTGTGAACAGTATAAGTACAGAAGAGAGAAGGTTGCTTCGGCTGATCAGCCGAAGCCCATGCTTCTATGTGAAGACATAGCAGAGCAGAAGGTATTGCTGGGATCCCAATTATCTGAAGAGCAGGAGAAAACCTTGATAAGGTTTTTATTCAACAACAAAGATGTTTTTGCATGGTCAGCCAACGATCTTTGTGGTGTCAACAGGGACGTCATTGAACATTCACTCAATGTCGATCCATCCTTCCGACCCAGGAAACAAAAGCTTCGGAAAATGTCTGACGATAAAGCCGAAGGTGCTCGGAACGAAGTAAAAAGACTTCTCAGTGCTGGTGTGATCACAGAAGTGAAATACCCAGAATGGCTAGCCAACACTGTTATGGTGAAGAAGGCCAATGGTAAATGGAGAATGTGCATTGATTTTACTGATCTGAACAAGGCTTGTCCAAAGGATGAGTTCCCATTACCAAGAATAGATTCTCTAGTAGATGCAGCAGCTTCGTCAGAGCTCATGAGTCTGCTAGATTGTTATTCAGGCTACCACCAAATCTGGATGAAGAAGGAAGATGAGCCAAAGACCAGCTTCATAACCCCTAGTGGTACATATTGTTATCTTCGGATGCCTGAGGGGTTCAAGAATGCTGGAGGAAGCCTCAGCAGGATGACAGCCAAGGTCCTTCACTCTCAGATAGGCAGAAATGTGCTAACATATGTTGATGACATTATAGTGAAGAGCACGAAGCAAGAAAACCACATTACTAATCTGCAGGAAACATTTACTAATTTTAGGCAAGCTGGACTGAAATTAAATCTATAAAAATGTGTCTTCGGAGTGAAGAAGGGCAAGTTCCTTGGCTCTCTAGTTTCAACGAAGGGGATCGAAGCCAACCCAAGCAAGATCGAAGCTATCCTTCGAATGGAGCCGCCAAGCACAAAGAAGGGGGCCCAACGGCTGACAGGAAGACTGGCATCTTTGAATCAATTTATATCTAGATCAGCAGAAAGAAATTTACCATTCTTTGAAGTACTAAAGTCAGCTGAAGTTTTTCAATGGGGCTCAACTCAACAGAAAGCTTTCGAGGTGCTGAAGCAATATCTGATCGATTTAACAACATTAACTCCACCCATGCTAGGGGCTCCATTGCTATTGTATGTGGCAGCTTCGCACTCTGTAGTGAGTGCGGCACTTGTACAAGAGAAGCTCGAAGGACAAGCTAAAAAGCAAGTCCCAGTATACTTTGTCTCCGAAGTTTTGAGTTTATCAAAGAAAAACTATACAGAATTGGAGAAGGTGTTGTATGCTGTGTTAATGGCATCCAGGAAGCTTCGGCATTATTTTCAAGCATATCACATAATTGTTCCTTCATCACAACCCTTGAAGGATATCATGAGGAATAGAGAAGCTACTGGAAGGATTGGAAAATGGGCCTCGGAGCTTAATGAATTCACTATTGACTACGTGCACAGATCTTCAATTCAATCTCAAGCGCTAGCATATTTCATCGCTGATTGGACGCCAGGGGCTCACGAAGAGGGGACAAGCAAAGATGCCGAAGCTTGGACAGTGTTTTGCGATGGTTCTTGGGGAGCCTTTGGTGCAGGAGCATCTGCGGTCCTAGTGGCACCTTCAAAAGTCAAAACATGTTATGCAGTCAAACTGGATTTCAGTTGCACAAATAATATTGCTAAGTGCGAAGCACTTCTATTGAGGCTTCGGAAACTAAGGGCAATGGGAATAAGAAGGGCCATCCTAAAGACTGATTCTCAAGTTATTGCTGGCCATGTGGATAAAAGCAGCAAGGCACGAGATCTGAAGCTTGAAAAATCGGCGTGTCCACCTATAACTTCGTCGAGTGCATCAACTTCGCCCTCAATATGTTCGAAGGTTTCTGGCAGGTTCTCAACCGAAGGACTGAATTTCTCAGCACCGGCTCTGACCGAGTTGAAAACCTGTTTTAGCCGCTGCAGGCACCGGTTGCTGAAGTCCACGCATTTTTCTTGAAGTTCTTTCAGTGATTTCCACAAATTTGAATTTTTCTCAGCTTCAGCTTCGAGTTTGGCTTCGAAATTTTTCTTTTCCATGGAGAGTTCACTAATCAATCTAGCAATTTCGGCCTGGGCTTCCGCCAGTGAACCTTCCATGGTTTGAAGTACGAAGCCTTTCTTTTCCAGAGTAGCCTCATGGTCTTTAATCTTCTTCACCAGGCCCTCAATTATAACTTTGTTCTTTTTGTCCTCGAGGTCTTGTTGCATCCTCAGGACTTTGCTTAGCAGTAAGCTCTGATAACATAAGCTTCATCAGAAAACAATCTTCATATCAAAACAATGAAAAGTTAAGAATTTTACCTTAAAGTTAGCATAAAATAGGCTACCGGCGATATGTTGCCGCCGATACCTGCTGAGGTCTGCCTCAACCTTCGGGAGGCCAATACTCTTTGATATAGTGTCGACAACCTTCGCCCTAGTGTGGTCCCGAAGGCATCCTAAGCTTTCTTCGTTAACTCCCCCGAAGAGTAGCGCACCTGGTCTGTATCCGCAAGATATAGCATACTCTTTCAGTTCTTCTTTTTCAGCCTTCGACAATTCTTGCCCAAGTATATCTTGGAAGTTGAAGTCCTCTTCTTCCGAAATATCCTCAGCTTTCTCCTTTCCTTTTCCAGCCACTGTGCCCGAGATCTCTTCAACGGCTGCAGCAACTTCTTCCGCGACCGCATCTAGAAGCATTGTATCAATTTTAGAGAGCGTGGCATCTAGATTCACATCTTCAGCGGTTTCAGCTTCGGCACTTTCGGCTTCGGCGGGTGCAGCTTCGGCAGCAGCAGAGCTCTCAATAGCTGGAGACTTTGATGCCGATGCTAGCGGTGGCGTCTGCTCGATAACTTCAACTACACGAATAATTCTTCGTTTTATCGGCTCATCTGGCTTCTTCGCTGCCGAAGGCTCCCTTTCCTTCTGAAAAAGCTTCGTCAGATGTGGCCCTAGTGGACTTATCTTGACAGGCAAAGATTCAGTCATTACCTTTAAAATTTCTTCTACAACAATAGCAGGAGGTGTTGAAGGAGCTTCATCCTCAATTTCAGGTGTTTTTCGTTTGAGAGCCGAAGCTTTTTTTTTCTTCGAAGCAGTTATCTTCGGCTCAGGGCTTAATTTTCTTTTCTTCGAAGTTTCTTCATCCTTTTTTACCAATTTAGCAGCCTCTTTGTCCAGGACGCTAGCAACTCTCTTTCTCTTCTGTCCTTCGGCACCTCTGTCTAGTCGCTCATAGTCAGGATACTCAAAGTTCAGAGCATCCATCACCCGGTTTAACCTTCGCTTCGGACGAGTGCCGAAAGCTGCAGTCATTAGTTGATCTTATTTTTTAGAATAATTCCCAAGGATCTCGTTGCACATAACTTCAATCGTGTCTAACCATTCTTGGTGTCGGGGACCATAATTAGGGGTACCCCCAAGACTCCTAATCTCAGCTGGTAACCCCCCATCAGCACAAAGCTGCAAAGGCTTGATGGGCGCAATTCAGGTTAGGGCTCCGTCCACTCAAGGGACACGATCTCGCCTCGCCCGAGCCCAGCCTCGGGCAAAGGCAGCCGACCCAGGAGGATTCACGTCTCGCCCGAGGGTCTCCTCAAGCAACGGACGCACCTTCGACTTGCCCGAGGCCCAGCTCGGGCAGGCTTCGCGGAGAAGCAACCTTGGCTATATCGCCACGCCAACCGACCGTATCGCAGGAGCATTTAATGCAAGGATCAACTGACACCTTATCCTGACGCGCGCTCCTCAGTCGACAGGGCCGAAGTGACCGCAGTCACTTTGCCGCTCCACTTACCGACCTGACAGGAAAACAGCGCCGCCTACGCTGCTCCGACTGCTGTGCCACTCGACAGAGTGAGGCTGACAGCAGCTAAGTCCAGCCTCGGGTGACATAGGAAGCTCGGCCTTGCCCGACCCCAGGGCTCGGACTCAACCTCGACGCCGGACGACAGATTCCGCCTCGCCCGACCCCAGGGCTCGGACTCAACCTCGACCTCAGACGACGGTCTCCGCCTCGCCCGACCCCAGGGCTCGGACTCAGCCTTGACCTCGGAGGAGCCTCCGCCTCGCCCAACCCCGGGCTCGGACCGACCACGTCACAAGGGGGGCCATCATTATCCTACCCCTAGCTAGCTCAGGCTACGGGGAACAAGACCGGCATCTCATCTGGCTCGCCCCGGTAAAACATGTAATGATGGCACCCCGCGTGCTCCATGACGACGGCGGTTCTCAGCCCCTTACGGAAGCAAGGAGACGTCAGCAAGGATCCGACAGCCCCGACAGCTGTACTTCCACGGGGCTCAAGCGCTCCTCCTACAGCCACGACATCACATGAACAGGGCGCCAAAACCTCTCCGACAGCCACGACGGCATGTACTTAGGGCTCTGGCTCCGCTCTGCTAGACACGTTAGCACATTGCTACACCCCCCATTGTACACCTGGGCCCTCTCCTTACGCCTATAAAAGGAAGGTCCAGGGCTCTCGTACGAGAAGGTTGGCCGCGCGGGAGAACGGGCCGACGCACAAGGCTCTCTCTCTCTCCCTCTCCCACGCGAGCGCTTGTAACCCCCTACTGCAAGCGCATTCGCCCTGGGCGCAAAACAACACGAAGGCCACGGTTTCCCCTTGCTGTTTCTCCCCCCTTTGTGTTCCGTCTCGCGCCGACCCATCTGGGCTGGGACACGCAGCGACAATTTACTCGTCGGTCCAGGGACCCCCCGGGGTCGAAACGCCGACAGTTGGCGCGCCAGGTAGGGGCCTGCTGCGTGTTGACGAACAACTTCCTGTCAAGCTTCAGATGGGTAGTCTCTAGCAACCACTCCAACCCGGGACGGTACTCCGTTTCGGGAGTCTTGAGTTCATGTCCCTCGACGACAGCTACGACATGATACTCCTTCCTCCGCCGCGCGACAACGACAATGGCGGCCGTCAGCCCGCCCGCCGGCGGCGGAATCAACGACGTCTTCCCCACATGGCGGAAGAGCAATATCCGGGTCTGTCCCGTCACCTTCCCCCCCCGACAGAGGAGGAGGCGGGGCAGGCATGGCCAAGCAGAAGGCGGCACCTCGTCGGCTGTCGAGCGAGTCGGCGGCGCCGGCGCCCCAGCGGGGGACACGTCGGGCGTTGACCTCGCGTCTGAGACGAAGACGAGCGTCGTTTCCCCGCGACACGCCAACCCCAAGCAGACGGACGACGCCAGCACGCTCGCGAAGGACTTGCTGGGCGTTAGCCTCGTACCTGAGACGACGGTGCAGTCCATCCCTGACGCGACTTCGTCACCCTCCGTCGATCAAGAGGTACCGTCCGTTTCCCATCCCATGCCTTTTGGATTCCGCTGCGACCCACCAAGCGACCCGCTTCGGTGGACGCTTTCATAAAGGCATGTCCAAACCCTCCAGGGTATCATATGCGGTCGACCTGGGACCGACTGACGGTCGTCTCGACCTACGGGCCCCTGGGTTCCGAGGAAGATGACGACCCCGACTCCGGTTGGGATTTTTCCGGGCTCGATAACCCCAGTGCCATGCGGGACTTCATGACCGCGTGTGACTACTGCCTCTCCGATTGCTCCGATAATAGCCACAGCCTCGGCGATGAGGACTGTGGCCCAAGTCGCGAATGCTTCCACGTCGATCTAGGGGTCTCGACGAAGGCAACCATCTTGGTATGCCGGAGGACGGTGATCCCCCTAGGCCTGCGCCTCGCGTTGACATCCTTCAGGAGCTAGCTGTGGTCCCAGTCCCTGCGGGGGGTCAGGACGCACAGCTCGAGCAAATCCGCGAGATGCAGGCCAGGCTCGACGAGGAAGCAGGACAACTTGTGTAGCTTCGGCAAAATATCGAGTAGGAGTGGGCAGGCCGAGCACCGAATGGAGAAGCGCGTCATCTACCCCAGGACGTCCAGCACCGCATCGCTGACGATGCCAGGGCAAGGCTACCCCCGGCTTCCAGTGGGGTCGGCCAGAACCTGGCTGCAGCAGCGATACTACTCCGAGCGATGCCGGAACCATCCACCACCGAGGGGCGGCGTATCCAGGGAGAGCTCAAGAATCTCCTGGAAGATGCCGCGGTCCGATGGGCCGAAAGCTCTGCCTCCCGAAGGCAGGGGTACCCCCCGGAGCATCGTGCCGCGACTTCCCGATTCATGCGGGAAGCCTCGGTCCACACCGGGCGCACGCGGAACACAGCGCCTGCGGCCCTGGGACGCCTCGGCAACGAGCACCGCCGCGACCGTCGAGCCCACCTCGACGAGAAGGTGCGCCAAGGCTACCACCCCAGGCGTGGGGGACGCTACGACAGCGGGGAGGATCGGGGCCCCTCGCCCGAACCACCCGGTCCGCGAGCTTTCAGCCGGGCCATACGACGGGCGCCGTTCCCGACCCGGTTCCGAACCCCGACTACCATCACCAAGTACTCGGGGGAGTCAAAACCGGAACTGTGGCTCGTGGACTACCGGCTGGCCTTGCTAGCTGGGTGGAACGGACGATGACAACCTCATCATCCGCAACCTTCCCCTGTTCCTCTCTGACGTCGCCCAAGCCTGGTTGGAGCATCTGCCCCCTTCGCAGATCTCCAACTGGGACGACCTGGTCAAAGCCTTCACCGGCAACTTCTAGGGCATGTACGTGCGCCCTGGGAACTCCTGGGATCTCCGAAGCTGCCGCCAGCAGCCGGGAGAATCCCTCTGGGACTACATCCGACGATTTTCGAAGCAGCGCATCGAGCTGCCCAACATCACCGACTCGGATGTCATCAGCGCGTTCCTCGCCGGCACCACTTGCCGCGACCTGGTGAGCAAGCTGGGTCGCAAGACTCCCACCAGGGCGAGCGAGCTGATGGACATCGCCACCAAGTTCGCCTCTGGTCAGGAGGCGGTCGAGGCCATCTTTCGGAAGGACAAGCAGCCTCAGGGGCGCTAGCCGGAAGACGTCCCCGAGGCATCCGCTCAGCGCGGCACCAAGAAGAAGGGCAAGAAGAAGTCGCAAGCGAAACGCGACGCCGCCGACGCGGACCTTGTCGCCGCCGCCGAGCACAGGAACCTTCGGAAGCCTCCCAGAGGCGCCAACCTGTTCGACGAGATGCTCAAGGAGTCGTGCCCCTATCATCAGGGTCCCGTCAAGCACACCCTTGAGGAGTGCGTCATGCTTCGGCGCTACTTCCACAAGGCCGGGCCACCGGCGGAAGGTGGCAGAGCCCACAACAACGACAAGAAGGAGGATCACAAGGCAGAGGAGTTCCCCGAGGTCCATGGCTGCTTCATGATCTATGGTGGGCAAGTGGCGAACGCCTCGGCTCGGCACCGCAAGCAAGAGCGCCGGGAGGTCTACTCGGTGAAGGTGGCGGCGCCAGTCTACCTAGACTGGTCTGACAAGCCCATCACCTTCGACCAGGGAGACCACCCCGACCACGTGCCGAGTCCGGGAAAGTACCCACTCGTTGTCGATCCCGTCATCAGCAACATCAGGCTTACCAAGGTCCTCATGGACAGAGGCAGCAGCCTCAACATCATCTACGCCGAGACCCTCGGGCTCCTGCAGATCGATCTGTCCTCGATCCGGGCCAGCGTGGCGCCTTTTCACGGGATCATCCCCGGGAAACGCGTCCAACCCCTCGGACAACTTGATCTGCCCGTCTGCTTCGGGACTCCCTCCAACTTCCGAAAGGAAACCCTCACGTTCGAGGTGGTCGGGTTCCGAGGAACCTACCACACAGTGCTGGGGAGGCCATGCTACGCCAAGTTCATGGTCGTCCCCAACTACACCTACCTCAAGCTCAAGATGTTGGGCCCCAACGGAGTCATCACCATCGGCTCCACGTACCGACACGCGTACGAATGCGACGTGGAATGCGTGGAGTACGCCGAGGCCCTCGCCGAATCTGAAGCCCTCATCGCCGACCTGGAGAGCCTCTCTAAAGAGGCGCCAGATGCGAAGCGCCACGCCGGCAACTTCGAGCCAGCTAAGACGGTTAAGTCCGTCCCTCTCGACCCCAACAACGACACCTCCAAGCAAGTCTGGATCGGCTTCGAGCTCGACCCCAAATAGGAAGCAGTGCTCGTCGACTTCCTCCGCGCGAACGCCGAAGTTTTTGCGTGGAGTCCCTTGGACATGCCTGGCATACCGAGGGATGTCGCCGTTCGCTTGATATCCGAGCTGGAGCTCGACCCGTGAAGCAGCCTCTGCGCCGATTCTACAAAGAAAAGCGCAGAGCCATAGGCAAGGAGATCCAGAAGCTGATGGCTGCAGGGTTCATCAAAGAGGTATTCCATCCCGAATGGCTTGCCAACCCTGTGTTTGTGAGAAAGAAAGGAGGGAAATGGTGGATGTGTGTAGACTACACTAGTCTAAACAAAGCATGTCCGAAGGTTCCCTACCCTCTGCCTCACATCGATCAAATCGTGGATTCCACTGCTGGGTGTGAAACCCTGTCTTTCCTCGATGCCTACTCAGGGTATCACCAAATCAGGATGAAAGAGTCCGACCAGCTCGCGACTTCTTTCATCACACCCTTTGGCATGTACTGCTACGTTACTACGCCATTCGGTTTGAGGAATGCGGGTGCCACATACCAAAGGTGCATGAACCACGTGTTCGGAGAGCACATTGGTCGAACGGTCGAGGCTTACGTCGATGACATCGTAGTCAAGACGAGGAAAGCCTCCGACCTCCTTTCCGACCTTGAAACGACATTCTGGTGTCTCAAGGCGAAAGGCGTAAAACTTAATCCCGAGAAGTGTGTCTTCGGAGTCCCCCGAGGCATGCTCCTGGGGTTCATCGTCTCCGAGCAGGGCATCGAGGCCAACCCGGAGAAAATCGCGGCCATCACCAACATGGGCCCCATCAAGGACATGAATGGAGTACAGAGGGTCATGGGATGCCTTGCGGCTCTGAGCCGTTTCATCTCACGCCTCGGCGAAAGAGGCCTACCTCTGTACCGCCTCTTGAGGAAGACCGAGCGCTTCACTTGGACCTCCGAGGCCGAGGAAGCCCTCGGGAACCTAAAGGCGCTCCTTACATGTGCGCCCATCTTGGTGCCCCCACTGCCGGAGAAGCCCTCTTGATCTACGTCGCCGCTACCACTCAGGTGGTCAGCACCGCGATCGTGGTCGAGAGACGAGAAGAGGGGCATGCATTGCCCGTCCAGAGGCCGGTCTACTTCATCAGTGAAGTACTGTCCGAGACCAAAATCCGCTACCCGCAAATCCAGAAGCTACTGTACGCGGTAATTCTGACTCGGCGAAAGTTGTGACACTACTTCGAGTCTCATCCGGTGACTATGGTGTCATCCTTCCCCCTGGGAGAGATCATCCAGTGCCGAGAGGCCTCGGGTAGGATTTTAAAGTGGGCAGTGGAGATCATGGGCGAGACAATCTCGTTCGCCCCTCGGAAGGCCATCAAGTCCCAAGTCTTGGCAGACTTTGTGGCTGAATGGGTCGACACCCAGCTTCCAGCAGCTCTGATCCAACCGGAACTCTGGACCATGTTTTTCGACGGGTCGTTGATGAAAACAGGAGTGGGCGCGGGCCTGCTCTTCATCTCACCCCTCGGGAAGCACCTCCGATACGTGTTGCGCCTCCATTTCCCAGCGTCCAACAACGTGGCCGAGTACGAGGCTCTAGTTAATGGGTTGCGCATCGCCATCGAGCTAGGGGTCTGACGCCTCGACGCTCGTGGCGACTCGCAGCTTGTCATCGACCAAGTCATGAAGAACTCCCACTGCCGCGACCCGAAGATGGAAGCCTACTGCGATGAGGTTTGGCGCCTAGAGGACAAGTTCTACGGGCTCGAGCTCAACCACATCGCCCGACGATACAACGAGACTGCGGACGAGCTGGCTAAGATAGCCTCGGGGCGGACAACGGTTCCTCCGGACGTCTTCTCCTGAGACCTACGCCAACCCTCCGTCAAGACCGACGACACGCCCGAGCCCGAGAAGGTCTCGGTCCTGTCCGAGGTGCCCTCGGCTCAGCCCGAGGCACCCTCGACCCCCGAGGGTGAGGCACTGCGCGTCGAGGAAGAGCGGAATGGGGTCCCGCCTAATCAAAACTGGCAGACCCCGTACCTGCAATATCTCCACCGAGGAGAGCTACCCCTCGAAAGAGCCGAAGCTCGGCGACTGGCGCGGCGCGCCAAGTCGTTCGTCTTGCTGGGTGACGGGAAGGAGCTCTACCACCGAAGCCCCTCAGGCATCCTCCAGCGATGCATATCCATCACCGAAGGTCAGGAGTTATTACAAGAAATACACTCGGGGGCTTGCGGTCATCATGCAACTCCTCGAGCCCTTGTTGGAAACGCCTTCCGACAGGGTTTCTACTGGCCAACCGCGGTGGCCGACGCCACTAGGATTATACGCACCTGCCAAGGGTGTCAATTCTACGCAAGGCAGACCCACCTGCCCGCTCAGGCTCTACAGACAATACCCATCACCTGGTCGTTTGTTGTGTGGGGTCTGGACCTCGTCGGTCCCTTGCAGAAGGCACCCAGGGGCTACACGCACCTGCTGGTCGCCATCGACAAATTCTCCAAGTGGATCGAGGTCCGACCCCTAAACATCATCAGGTCCGAACAGGCGGTGGCGTTCTTCACCAACATCATCCATCGCTTTGGGGTCCCAAACTCCATCATCACCGACAACGGCACCCAGTTCACCGGCAGAAAGTTCCTGGACTTCTGCGAGGATCACCACATCCGGGTGGACTGGGCCGCCGTAGCTCACCCCATGACGAATGGGCAAGTAGAGCGTGCCAACGACATGATTCTGCAAGGACTCAAGCCACGGATCTACAACGACCTCAACAAGATCGATGGGCGATGGATGAAGGAACTCCCCTCGGTGGTCTGGAGCCTGAGGACGACGCCAAGCCGAGCCACGGGCTTCACGCCGTTCTTTCTAGTCCATGGGGCTGAGGCTATCCTGCCCACAGACTTAGAATATGGATCCCCGAGGACGAAGGCGTACGACGACCGAAGCAATCGAACCAACCGAGAAGACTCACTGGACCAGCTGGAAGAGGCTCGGGACATGGCCTTACTACACTCGGCGCGGTATCAGCAGTCCCTGCGACGCTACCACGCCCGAGGGGTTTGGTCCCGAGACCTCCAGGTGGGCGACTTGGTGCTTCGGCTACGACAAGACGCCCGAGGGCGCCACAAGCTCACGCCTCCCTGGGAAGGGCCATTCATCATCGCCAAGATTTTGAAGCCCGGAACATACAAGCTGGCCAACAGTCAAGGCGAGGTCTACAGCAACGCTTGGAACATCCGACAGCTACGTCGCTTCTACCCTTAAGATGTTTTCAAGTCGTTCATACACCTCGTTTACATACGCCAACAAAGTCTAACCATCAAGGAAGGGTCAGCCTTGCCTCGGCAAAGCCCGACCCTCCCTCGGGGGCTAGAAAGGGGGGAACCCCCTCTGCGTCAAAATTTTCCTCGAAAGAAGTCTTCCACCAAAACGACTTTCGCGTCTCCCGGCTATATTAGTAACAGGACCTCGAGAAACGAATAAGAGTGCATGTAAGTGGCAAGGCCGACCGAGCCAAGGGACTCCTACGCCTCCAGGATACGGATACCTCACTCGTCACCTACCGCGAAAAATAACTCTTATTTGGGTAAGCAATCATGCTACTGACGAACGAGTCCGGATACGCAAAACAGGAGGAAAAGAGACACAGCTTTATATTACGACGACAAAGTGTTTGGGCCTCGGCGGCTGCAAAAGACACATACGCATTCAAAATAAACTGCTCTGGCAGGATCAGGCGTCGCCCGGAGAAGGAGCCGCGCCCTCGGCTTCGTTTCCACCCTCGACGAGATCCCTCCTGGCCTCGGACGACGGCGCAAATGGAAGGATCTCTGCTTCGAAGGTGGTCGCCAGCACCGCGCTTGGGCCCGCGGCGGCCGCGTCAAGCCTCTGGACTTTGGCCAGGGCAGCTTCATCTTCATTGGGATGGCAATACCCCTCGCTGACCCGCTCCAGATCCACATAATAGTGGGAAGCGAGCACGGCGAAGGCCCGCCTAACGCTGTGATGCAGCGCCTCGCGGAGTCTGCCGCGCGCGTGGTCACCCAAGGCCTGCAGGCGACTCTGGGGGGAGCTTCCCGAGGGGACGCCGTCAAGACCGAAGATCTGGCAGAAGGCCGAGATAGCCTTGGACATGGCCACGCGGTCGACCTCCTTCTGCTCAGCCGCCTGGGCAAGTGCCTTGGTGGACACGTCGAGGGCAGACTCGAGCTCTGCAAACAGCCAAAGCAGAAGTCTTCAAACACGAGTTGAAGAATGAAGCTGAATCAAAATAATAAAACAGCCAAGACATACCTTCGGCTCGGGCACACTGCTCCGAGGCTGCAGCTTGGGCGGACTGAGCAGACCCGACGGTCGCGACTAGGTCCGCCGCAAGGGCCTCAGCCCAGCTTTCATCCTCGGCGGCCCGGCCCCTAGATTGGTCCCGCTCGCCGATGACCTGGCCAAGCTCCAACTGCCGCTGCTGCGCCTCTGCGCGTGCCGCCGCTGCCTCTGCCCCCAGATCAACACAGAGCAACCGAAGGTCCGCCACCTCGGCGCTCCGTTGGGAGAGGCGCTCGGTAGCCTCGGCAAGCGTGGTCCTCACGAACCGCAGCGAACCCCAGACATCAGCCTCGCGGCGGATGAACGACGACTTAGCAGCGCTCAGGTCTGTCAGATCCTGAGGAAAAGAATCGGGGCGTCACAAAGAATGCCTTGATCACGTGAAAGGTATGTCTGAAATCCTTACCTAGAGGATCTTGGGAACGTCCTTGCAAAGGACCTCCAAGGTCAACCGAAGCGACCCCACCGTTGCCTCGGCACACTCACGAAGCCCGCCCCAAGACTGCTCCTCTCGCTCATTGTCAAGAACGAAGAGGGGATCCGAAGCACCACGGGTCCAGAACTGGAGCGACTAACGCCGCCCGTCAGGACTACGCCGCGTGAGGACGAGGTTGCCGCTCCCCACGACGGGTCACGGTTCTGCGCCCCCCTCCTCCGAGGCATCAAGTAGCGACGCCTCGGCCGTCTCGGCATCGGCGGCGACGGGTGGCTCCATGGCCAGAACGGCAACAGCCTCGGCAGAAGCCGGTGCCAGCGCCAGCAACATGTCTGGTGGGCTCGAGGCCGCAGCCGCGCCAGCAGTCTCCCTGGGCACGACGGCCGCCTCGACGGAGGGGTCAGCCTCGGGAGCTCGCCCCACGGCAACCTGTGCCGCCTGAACCCCCTGCTCGACGGCACCTTGTGTAGAGGCCAGCCGGCCGGCGAGGCCCGATGCAGCACCGGCCGCAGAAGCTGGTGCCGTCTTAAGGGCCTTTCGAGGAGCCAGATCGGTCGAACCGTGCCTCCGTTTGCTGGGAAGAAAGGAAAGATCAGGATCAGGACATACGAAGAAGGAGCCGGGATAAAGGTATCCTCAGATACTTACCCACTCCGGGCCACGACCAATCGTGCCTGCGGGGAGGTCTCTCGAGCCTCGGTTCCCGCGGGTATCACCGAGGTTAGCCTCGCTGCCGGCTTCGGCACCATCCTTGCCTCGGGCGCCCGAGGCACCAGAGGGACGGACTGCCCAGGCACAGCCACGACGACCCGAGGATCACCCTCCTGTACAGTCGACACGGGCAACGGCTCTTGGGGAACAGGCGGGTCGGCCTGACTCCCCGGGGTCACCTCAACTACCTCGGCCAAGGGGTCAAGTACCCCCTCGGCCTACCCCCGTTCTTCGAACCGGGACCCCAACGTCCCGGCCCCGGATACCGACGGCGCCAGCCTGCTCGGGGGCTGGCTCGACGACCCCTGGCGCAGCCTCAGATCTGGGCTGAGGCCGAGGCAGGCAGCCATGTCGTCGTCTTCATCATCTTCATCGTCGTCATCGTCATCGTCAGGCGTCTCCAGCGACGGCTCCCTCGGGAGCCCATCCCTCTCCTGCCGACGACGAAGCCTCTCCAAGGCATCCCGAGCCCGCATCCGCTCGCGGGCCCGAGCCTTCTTTGCGTCCTTCTTCTCCTTCCTCTTCTCCGAGGTGACCCTCCGCGCGGCTCGGTCCACCGCGTCCTCCGGGACCGGTGGCAGGGAAGGCTTGTGAAACTCCACCTCCTGGAGACGGACGAAAAGTCTCGGCTTTGAGAACCAAGGGCAATCCGACACAAGAAGGAAGAAGGAGCGGACACTCATCAGGGACACACACCCGAGATCGGGACGCATCAAGAGCTGGGTAAGGGCACCGGCGTCTAACCTCCCTACCGTGTCGGCTACCCGCTTGTGGATGTCATCGGCGGGGAGGGGGACCAAGGACATCTGCAAACCCTCCAAGTCGACCCCCGGCGTCATCTCCGAAAGCGGCAGCCGCCGCTCCGTCAAGGGGAGCACCCTCCGACGATGAATGGCGGCAACCACCCCCACGGCGGTGAGCCCTCCTTCTCGCAGCTCCTCCAAGGCCTTCAAAAGGGGCTGGAGATTCTTCTGTTTCTCGCGCGGGGCCCCATAGCGCCAGTTAATGCCGGCGGCGGTCACCACTCGTTGAGAAAACGACGGGAGCCTCCCATCGTCATTCCGGAGATAAAACCACCGGCGCTGCCACCCCTTGTTCGAAGACACGAGGATGGCAGGGATGTACTGATGCACCCGCGCCTGCCTATACTGGAGGATGCAGCCACCGGCCCGCACCGCCATGCGAACTCTTCTTTCCCCCGTCGTCGAGGCAAAAAGCTCCACGGAGAAGAGATGGGTCCACAGGTCCTAGTGGGGGGCAATCCCCAAAAAACCTTCGCAAACCGCCGCGAAGATGGCTGCTTGCGCGATGGAGTTGGGGCTGAGATTGAGCAGCTCCACCCCGTAGAAGTGCAGAATCGCCCGCATGAAACGACTTGCCGGCACTCCAAACCCCCGCTCGTGAAAAGAGACGAAGCTCAGCACATACCCCGGTGGCGGGGACGGGGCGGCTCCGCTCGGAGGGGCCATCCACTCCGGCTGCGGGTCACCGGAGAGAGGGCGAAGCAAACCATCGGCAACAAGGGCCTCCAGATCGTCCGTCGTGACGGTGGAGAAAGGCCATGGGCCGCGCGGCGAAACAACGGTTACCCGGTCGGCCATCACCAAGCAGAAGAGGTGGCGGCGGAGCGGACAAGGTGCGCGGTTTTCTTTCTCTGGCTATTCCCTCAGGTTGCGGAAACCTAAGTGGGAGGCGAGCGGTAGAGTAAAGAACCGTCATCGGTCCCTCTCCCGAATATATAAAGGCCCAGGCGAGACCCGTTCAACACTTCGCCCGAACCCGCCGCGAGATTCAAAACTCAAAGACGAAACGCCCGTTCCTCGAACAGCTCGCGCACACACAACGGCTGCCCCGCGAACCACTCGTCCCGTCGCATTAACTCTGCGGCAGTGTCACACCCGGTTTTGAAGGTAAACCGAATGCGGACCATGTACGTGCCAGGATCAGTAATTCACGTACACGGCGATTACATAAATGACTCACCATAGCACAATGCTTCGAATTACAATAAAGAATAAGTAATAATGTTACAGACTAGAGCCATTTACATAATATAAATCAAAGTACACAGAATCCAAACGTAGCCAACGTAAACAACCCACCACAGGCAGCTGACTGGGGGAGGTCGCTAGCCTAATCCTCGAACTCATCGACGTCCTGGAACTCCTAGAGATCCACCTCGACGCCTTCTTCTTTACCTGAGCATAGATTGCACCAAGGCAACCTGGTGTTTTGTGAAAGCAAGGGTGAGTACACATCAACGTACTCAGCAAATGTCCCGTTTGGCTGTAGTGGACTAGCTTTATTTGGGGTTAAGCTCTAGCAGTTGCTTTTAGTTGGTCAAGTATTTGTTATTAGTGGAAGCCAAGTTTTAGTAATAGCCAACCCGTGAACCATTTCCTCATCGAGAAAACATCATTATCATCATCGAGTCAAAACCATCAATCGAACCATTGTATCTCATATCATATGTATCTCTAATCAAAGAGGATCCCAAGGCTGCTCTTAACCGTGAGCACGGCTGATATATCAGTTTCATTACCCTCTGCAGAGGTCGCACACTTTACCCATGAGCCGTGATTCTCGTTTTGCCCGGGGATCATGACTCCCCATTGATCACTTCCTAGGTGGTCCGGCAGGGTATCACTACGTAGCTTTTACAAAGATTCCCTAGAGGTCATAGCCGCCCGTTAGGTTTCTCCAGTTTGATAAACACAGTACCTCTCCCCGAAGAGGGGTGACTAACAAAAGCAAAACGAAAGAACCTCGGCACCCAGCCTCGGCAGAGCAAGCACTGTGCCTGGACCCCATTGACGGCACGACGGCGAAGCAACTACACCTCTAGTTCCTCTAATTAATTAGCTAAGGGCCTCCCATTTCACCCTCATGGTTGCGCTGTTATCTCGGGTGGTCTCTCAACGAACAGGTCCTTACGGAGAGGTACTCGGGAAACAACCCGAGTCCCCTTAAATGCCACAAGTATATCATCGTATCCAGAATAAAACCATAGTATCATCATTGTATCTCATCATGTTCATTGATTAAAGTAAAGCGCTAGCATGAAGCTAACCATAGTAACCCAAAAGGTAAATCAAGGACAAGGTAAATAGAAAGCTAGTAAATCCTTAGTTTGTTCATAGTATGCGGGACCGTGAATTATAAAGTAAATGGGACATAATGGGTCAGAGGACACTTGCCTTCACCAAACAGATGCTCAGGGTCTTCAACTTTGTTGAACTCGAAGAGTTTGATCTCTTGGTCGTCGAAGCTTGACCGTCGATTCCTCGAAGCTCGGAAACAGATCGCAGTCTATTCGCGATGCACAGCGAATACAAACAAACAACCATATATATGCATAAGAGCATTACACCATCCAAGTAAAACATAATAAAATACACAAAATAAAATAGAGTGTGTTACTACGGTCACACGAGGACAAAGAAACACGACGGTCGAGGCTACGGTCGAGAGGTTATCGCGTACACACTAAACGAGTATTAATCATAATATCTAATTCGACATTGTCAAATATAAGTAATATCTATAATTTAGTTCAATTAATCCGCTATGCTAACGAATGTTAGTCAAATAAGTAATTTAATTAACACGAGAGATTCTACGCGAGGCGAACTTACGATACACAAAATAACACGACAACGTGAAAACGACGCGCGGACACGCGCGACACAGCACGCTGACAACACCCGAAACAGCGCGCGCGACCAACGCGAATGACGCGCGAATCAGCACGCCACCACGTGCGGAACAGCACGCGCGACACCGCTACGGCACAAATAGCACGGTGATGCGCACACGGCGCACGACTGATACACGAAAAAATGTGCACGACAACGCGCGATACTCGCTAACAGATAACGTGACTATACTAGACACGAATTAAAGGAAGAAGCATTTAAGTTTGTATTAATCAAGTTAGCCCTTATTTATAAAAGCGCGAGTTAAGAACTATAAAACAGAATTAATAGCTAATCAAATAATATAAACTTGTGACGTGATGAAATAACATTATTAACATGTTGACGATATTGTTATGAAATTAACGTAACGCGAAAAGGATCGTAACGGATTTAATAACGCGCGCGACTGCGCGAAACAACGAAAACGACGAGCGCGAACGACACGTGGATCAGCATGTAACCACGTGCAAAACCGTGTGTGCGGTACGCGAGAATCACTAACTACATGTCGTGCTTATACTAATTACCAAATAAATATTAAAAACAACATTACATTATTTTGGGTTGACATCTATTTGTAAAAAGCTCGGGTTGATAACTATAACTTATAATTTAGTTTTAACTAGTGCGACAACCTGCTAGGCATTGAATAAATAAGTAAATAACTAATTAAAATAGGGGATATGATGAGGCAATACTATATTTTCTAAGTTGATTTTAGTTAGCATAAATTATTTGCGTAAGCTATTATCAATTATTCAATTAACTACTAAGCACAAACGATTATAGCGAAACAACTAACTAATGTGCGCGGATCGCGTGCGCGACAAAGCGCGAACGGACGGTGACGGCGCGCACCGACCGCGCACGCGAACGGCAACAACGACACGAGCGAACGGCGCGAACGCTCGCACGTGCAGGGGGAGGGGGGTAGACGAGGGTAGACATGGGTAGACGATGATGGGGTAGACGTTCTTATCTCAGGACGACGACGCGACATTGAGAATGACACAATGGCGAGGCTATCCATACACAAAAAAAAAGCGTAGATGACATTGCATAGGGTGTAGAGGAGGGGGGGTAGACAAACACATGCGAGGGTAGACAAACATCGTCTTCGACGATGGGCTACGCGCAAGCGAACGCGAGTGCGTGCTACAAGAATGTGGTTTTGGGGTTGTCATCCACGTGCGGTTCTGCGAATCGCGTCGTGCGGGGAGCCATGCACAGGGGTAGACGCGTGATGTCCGTCTTGACGAGCGAGGACATGGCGCCCACCTCGCAGTGGCTGGTCGGGGTTCGCGCAGGGGCTATCCGAGGGTGGGACGAGGTTGCTGTTGTGCGGTAAGCCGACCGCGAGGGTCGCTGGCTGCTCCGATCGTGGTGAGTGCCAGCAGCGAGCGCGACGGCCTGGCTGAGCCGACTGGAACTCGCAGAGGGTGGAGCAAGGGCACGCAGACCTAGGGATCGGCTCGGCCGCGCTGGCCTGACCGCGACCGCGTACAGACGAGGACGTTCGACAGCGGTGACTCGGCACGGTGGCCACGACCGACCGGGCTACGGGCGCACGGGGCACACGAGGCGACCGTGCTGGCGTGGCTGGGCCGGCTCGGCCAAGCCCCGACCATGGCAAGTGGTCACCACACCGAGCGCAAACGAGGGGAGAGGAAGAGGGGATGGAGATAGGAAGGGGAGGGGCTCACCATGGGCGGATGGAGAAGAACGACATGGGCGACACGGCCTCCGGCGGACGGCGTGCTAAGCGCGGCAAGGCGCCAATGGCAAGAGGAGGGCGCGGAAGGGAGGCGCGAGGTGATGGCTCTGAGAGAGGAGGCATGAGGGAGGGAAGTTGGGCAAGGGATTTGCAGCTCCGCGGGTGCACGACGTGGGCGCCAAAGGGGCGGTTGTTCCTGTGAGGAAGAAGAACAGTGGGCTGGGCGCCACTGACAGGCGGGCCCGGCGGCTGGGCGAACGGCGTGGGCGAGCGCCTCTGCTCGCGCGCCCACACGCAGGGTGGCGGCTGTGGCTGGGACACCCACGCTGCTAGGGTTTGGGGGCGCTGGGCCACGGCGAGCGAGTGGGCCAAGGGGAGGTGGGCCTCGCGCAGGCTGCCAGGGAGGGCGCGGCTGCGGATGGGCCACGGGGAAGGGAGGAAAGGAGCCAGTTGGGCTTGCGCTGGGGAGTGGGCCAGGGTGAGGCTGGGCTGGCTTAGGAGATTGGGGAAGCAAAGACTTTTTCTATTTTCTTCCTTTTTATTGTTTTCTTTTATTCGTATTTGAATTTAAATATAGTTTTTGAATCAAATATATTTAAATGAGTTTGAATTGGTGCACAAACACAACAATTCAACATAAAAATGTCTCGGTATGCTATGCAGTAATCAAAGACTTCTCTCTTTTCTTTAGGGTTTCATTTTACTAGGCTTGTTGATATATAAAACCAAATATGTCTCCATTTTTAGAAGAAAAAAAAGGGAAGGAAAGCATAAGAATGAGAGAGTAACACCTGAATTTGGTGGATATTAGAAAAGAAGTTTTATAACCCCAAATTCAGGGTGTTACAGGCCGGATAGGCGGCACCTTTGGCAGGCGAAGCAGGCGACGCTTCACCTCCGCCATAATGACCGCGTCAAAAAAGGTGTGCCACGTTGTTCGATTTCGTATCCTCTTCCTCTTTCTCTCTCTTGCTACAGGGACCGAGAAAGGGGATACTCCTAAAGGGATCCTTCTCCGCGAAGGAAGCGGGCCCCGAGCCCCCTACTGATCAGAGGTTCGAAGGCTGGCCCCTCAGAAGGGTTCGACAGCCGCCTCAGAGCACTCGGGCTCCGAGCCCTCCTACTAATCAGAGGTTCGAAGGCTGGCCCCTCGGAAGGGTTCGACAGCCGCCTCAGAGCACTCGGGCTCCGCGTCCACCACTGGTCAGAGGTTTGAAGGCTGGCCCCTCGGATGGGTCCGACAGCCGCCTCAGGCCACTCGGGCTCCGCGCCCACTACTGATCAGGGGTTCGTAGGCTGGCCCCCGAAGGGTTCGACAGCTGCCTCAGAGCACGTAGAGCGAGGGATGACTCTGGGTACGTCCGATACATGGCCGAGGCTCGGGCTACGCTCCCGAGGTACCCTAGGACATTTCCGAGACCAGCAGGAGCGATTCTGTAATGGAATCCCATCATAGGGAGGCATCGAGCCCTCGGACCCTATCAAACGGGACCGGGTCCGGCAAATCACCTGCAGGTACTTTTGGAGCGCGCCTCTGGGCCACTAGCCGACCCTTATCGAACGGGGCACGAGCGTCCACTCGGATCACCCGTTAGCAACTCATTGGAGACACCATGTTCGGCGCCCTCCGAGGGCAACATGGCGCTTTCCCCCCCTCCTCCTTGCGGAAAGGCGATGCAGGGGCGTATGAAAAAAGCCGAGTCAGTCCTTGACCGTCCTCTTGCTCTGTGCGGAGGCTCGGGGGCTGCTCTCGCAAACCCGGCTCCGGCCAAACCATTGACAGCGTCATCATACCAGCCGGAGAACTTGGAACCTGACTATGCACCCGGGCTACGACCAGTTCGCATGAGGGAACAACCAGACCGACCGAGGCATCACAAAACACGCTAAGTCCTCGAAGGAGTCAAACCACTCCTCCGAGGCCTCGGGGGCTACACCCGGCGGGTGCGCTCGCGCGCACCCACCGAAACGAAACGCAACCGAGAAAGGCCGGTCCCCTTGCAAAAAAGTGCGACACAAGCCACCAAGCGAGTACTAACACTCCCTTCGAGGCTCGGGGGCTACTGTCGGGGACCATAATTAGGGGTACCCCCAAGACTCCTAATCTCAGCTGGTAACCCCCCATCAGCACAAAGCTGTAAAGGCCTGATGGGCGCAATTCAGGTTAGGGCTCCGTCCACTCAAGGGACACGATCTCGCCTCGCCCGAGCCCAGCCTCGGGCAAAGGCAGCCGACCCAGAAGGATTCACGTCTCGCTCGAGGGTCTCCTCAAGCAACGGACGCACCTTCGACTCACCCGAGGCCCAGCTCGGGCAGGCTTCGTGGAGAAGCAACCTTGGCTAAATCGCCACGCCAACCGACCGTTTATCGCAGGAGCATTTAATGCAAGGATCGACTGACACCTTATCCTGACGCGCGCTCCTCGGGCGATAGGGCCGAAGTGACCGCAGTCACTTCGCCGCTCCACTGACCGACCTGACAGGAAAACAGCGCCGCCTGCGCTGATCCGACTGCTGTGCCACTCGACAGAGTGAGGCTGACAGCAGCTAAGTCCAGCCTCGGGCGCCATAGGAAGCTCCGCCTCGCCCGACCCCAGGGCTCGGACTCAACCTCGACGTCGGACGACGGATTCCGCCTCGCCCGACCCCAGGGCTCGGACTCAACCTCGACCTCGGACGACGGTCTCTGCCTCGCCCGACCCCAGGGCTTGGACTCAGCCTTGACCTCGGAGGAGCCTCCGCCTCGCCCGACCCTGGGCTCGAACCGACCACGTCACAAGGGGGGCCATCATTATCCTACCCCTAGCTAGCTCAGGCTACGGGGAACAAGACCAGCGTCCCATTTGGCTCGCCCCGGTAAAACATGTAATGATGGCACCCCACGTGCTCCATGACGACGGTAGTTCTCAGCCCCTTACGGAAGCAAGGAGACGTCAGCAAGGATCCGACAGCCCCAACAGCTATACTTCCATGGGGCTCAAGTGCTCCTCCGACGGCCACGACATCACATGAACACGGCGCCAAAACCTCTCCGACAGCCACGACGACATGTACTTAGGGCTCTGGCTCCTCTCTGCTAGACATGTTAGCACATTGCTACACCCCCCATTGTACACCTGGGCCCTCTCCTTACGCCTATAAAAGGAAGGTCCAGGGCTCTCGTACGAGAAGGTTGGCTGCGCGGGAGAACGGGCCGACGCACAAGGCTCTCTCTCTCTCCCTCTCCCACGCGAGCGCTTGTAACCCCCTACTACAAGCGCATCCGCCCTGGGCGCAGGACAACACGAAGGCCACGGTTTCCCCTTGCTGTTTCTCCCCCCTTTGTGTTCCATCTCGCGCCGACCCATCTGGGCTGGGACACGCAGCGACAATTTACTCGTCGGTCCAGGGACCCCCCCGGGGTCGAAACGCCGACACTTGGCAAGGTACTTTGAAGTGTTTCTTGAATTTATAATAATAGGGCAACCGAACAAGTTCCTTCTTTTTCTTTTCCCCTTTGAGCTTCGGCATGTCCCATTCTTTCAAAGTTGGGAACACTCTAAAAGCCAAGAATTCTTGCACCAGATCCCTAGTACCAATGTGCTCTGCAATAACTCGAAATTCGCCCAGTGCAATTTGGCTTGAACTCTCCGGTTTCATGTCGCACCGGGACCTAGTCTCTCCGAAGATTAATTCTAATGGTCTTTGAACCAACTTCTCCTTCTTCTCATCAACTTTGACATAAAACCATTCAGTCTTCCAGCCAGCTGACCACTTGGTACGATAGCTGATAACTGGAGACTTCGCATCTTTGCGATAAGCAAAATTGTAGCAGCCGAAGTTTTTGTGCAGCCCATCTTCTCTAGCTTTTGTTTGATAATGAAGCTCATGTATTCGGCAGAAGCCTTCGGCAAACGGTTCTACCCCCTGGCTTTGGAGGGCCCATATGTAGACGCTAAGCCTAACGATGGCGTTAGGAGTTAGCTGATGAAGATGAATCCCAAACTTCTTCAAAACATCAGCAATCATCTCATTCAAAGGAAATCTTAATCCTGCTTTGAAAAAGCTTTTAAAGACTACCACCTCATCCTTTTCTGGCTTCGGAGTAATTTCCTCTCCGCCAAAGCGAATTAGCTCCTTTTTGGCCTCACTGAAATAGCCTAACTTCATCAACTTAGGCATATCATCTTCGGTAACGGTGGACCTCCCAAACTCCAGGTGGCTAGGTTTAGATGGCACAACACTATAATCATCTTCAGATTCATCTTCCTCAGCACCAACCTGCTCAGCCTCATCGGCAGCTGCACCTTCGTCAGAAACATCTTCCGACACTACTAGCCCCGACTGTTTCATCACTTCGGAAATTGGAGCGGTCTCAGCAGTTTCAGCTTCTTCTCCGTCATGTGTAACCCTAGCAGTGGAAAGTACCCTTGCCATTTGATGATGAATTCCTCACAATTTTTGATGAAATTGTTGACTTTTTAAATTTTCCCGAAGCTCTTCCTCTTGTGACGAAGCAAAGTCAACAACGACACTTCGGTTGAGTGCGATGAACAAGCTTCGGCTATGGTCAAATTTTTGGCAGCAAAACAGGGCAATAGCAATGAATGTTGTGGTAACTTCACACCTACCCATCTGTTTATATAGTGTCGTAGGTGGGGAGGTGAATCGTCAAGTCTTCTGCACCGGACGAACGGTCGCTCGCACTCACTGAGTGGTGGGCCACAGAACCCGAGAAGGTGAATCGCCAGGATGCGTTTACCCGCTGCATGGTGGGACCATCTCGCGCTCGAAATTTTGTGATCGTTTCTCGGCAACGAGATCAGGGAAGGTGTTTTTCGGATCTTTGGCTCTCCGAAGCCTAGGAGACTTTTTCACGGATCAAGCTCATTACGAAAAACGATCTAGCACCGCGAAGGGGCTACTGTTGGGGGTATGCTTCGTCGCCGAAGATCCTGTAAGAAGAAACACCTTCGGCAGATCCTCTCAAAAGCAGTGCCGAAGCTATCACCCATAAAGCTTCGGCATAGTGACATGTCTCAAGACGAAGGAGTGAACCGACTTAAAGATGAAATGACCAATTGACCCGTGATAGCTTGTATTATGATTGTAAGCATTTGTAAAGGGCATGAATGTAATTTCTCACAGGCTGTGTCCTGTGCCTATAAATAGATGAACAGTACCCCCGTACTGTTCATGCAATCTTATAATCGCCTGCACGCGACAATCGGATTATTGCCTTCTGTCAAGACGAAGGTATAAATGTGATTAAATGTTATGTTTTCATATTTAAGTTTGTATGATGAAATATGTGAATAAGTTTAAGTGTTTTTGATATATTATTCTTTCATATTTTATATATTTTATCTTTCATTATTTCATAACTCTAATCACGAAGGTATGACCTTCGTGACCTTTATTCATGACCTTCGTCCGAAGATCATTATACCTTTGGGGAGATAATGCTTCAATGGACGAAGGGCATTAACATTTAACATTTTATGTTGCCTTGTTCTTAATTCGAAGCATTTGAGAACAAGTTCCCAACATTGGCGCCCACCTCTGGTGAACTCACTTCCACTTTTTGAGTTGATGGCTTCGTTCAACAACCAAGCTGAAGCTGCTTCGGCTACGAAGCTGGTGCTCCCGATAATAGGCGGTTCATGCTCAGAGCCGACCAACAAGAAGCAGAAGAAGGAGGCCTAGAGAAGGGTACAACATGTTGGGGTGCAGAAATGGCGTGTCTAATGCTGCCGTTTTGGGTTCATATTTATACGCCTAGTGCTTTGCAACTTGACGGGGCCCGTTTGTCATTGACTTTCGCGAAGGGAAGGTGTTTTTTCGAACCTTCGGCTTAAGGCCTTCGTTCACATCACAGTCTGAATTTATTGTTATAACAAATTAATACTGTGAGGGGCTACTGTTGGGGGCCTTCGTCTTCCGAAGGTCCTAAAAAACACAACTAATGTTTTCCAAATATAATGCATTCACAGGGACCTTCGGAATCGGAATGAAGTTGTACACGATGTGAAAAGCATGGTCTGGGAGAAGGTTGAACCAGTTCCGAAGCTATGCGTAAAGAAGCTTTGGCTTAGCGGCGGAAAATGAAACCGACTTAAGAGGAAAAGGCTATCTAGTCCTCGATAGATTGTCCTTAAGTCAATAGTAAACATAAAGGGCATGGATGTAATTTTACACTAGCTGCGTCCTGTGCCTATAAATAGATGAACAGTAACACCGTACTGTTCACGCTGACTTGTATTCACTCGCACGTCACACTTGGATTCTAGCCTTCTATCAAGCCGAAGGTATAAATGTATTTCAACATTGTTCATGTTTATTCATGATGACATAATCAAGATATATTAATGACGGCATATGATTATTCATGTTATTTCCCATGTCTCATATCCTTTCGCTTTCATTACTATATACTGTGATGATGAAGGTACGTCCTTCATAACCTTCGTCTGAGGATCATTATATCCAAAAGGAGATAATGCTTTGAAGGACGAAGGTCTTTAATCATTAATGTTTTGTGTTGCCTTGTTCTTAACTCATAGCATTTGAGAACAAGTCTCAAACCAACAACAGGGCTCAGATCTCCCGAGGTGGCGGACTCTTCAGAGACCCGTGTCGTCAGTCTGGTGCTGGCGTTCAACTGCTTGCCATGACACGTCGAGGTCGGACAAGGACATGGAGACATGCTGGTCGGTGGCTACGGCCACAGGCCCTCTCGCTGTGGCATCGGCGACGAGGAGGCTATAGTTGAGAGGCATGGCGCGGGTGCCATTCCGCGTAGGGAGGTGCTATCCGCTCTACATCGCACCACATCGTTCCATGGTAGTTAAGGTACCCGTACGACCAACTCTCTGACTCTGACGATCAATTGATCCGCTTAGGCCGAGTAGGCCTGGATTGGTAGCTGCAGGTGGAGTGCTGGTTGTACTGATGCGAACAGAGCTTGGGAGCCAGATTGGTGCGTATGTGGGTGAGTGATCAACTGCTTGCTTGCTCGTTTCTAAATTGATGGAGCGGGGAATTGAGTTGTCCGTGTTTATTACAGCGACGGCGGTGATGAGGATGCATGCCATGTATTTGTGGAATTACGACAACCTTGGCTGAGCCTTGGAGAGCTACTTCTGCGGTCGTGATCGGAAGAAGGTTCTCAAAGCATTGATATCTTTTAGCTTTGTCGGATGATTCTAATTTACATATGTTTCCATTTCAATATTAATCTTATTATGTAAACAACATATTTTCTTAAGTAACATCATGTTTAGCTTCACAAATATGCTTAGTATTTTTTACATAGATATATTTTTTCAATAAGTAGTTATGCCAAATTTGCAAATTAAGGCATGTTAGAGGAAGATACATCATGCAAAATAGAATAACTAAAATTTCCAAACACCATGGCTTTTAGGTGTTTAACTTCTCTATACTTGACAACCCATCGCAGAAGTATTGCTGGATCATTATGGTCTCCATCCTTTTATAGTTGTTGTCATGGACGACTAGAGTGGGAAAATGGGAGAAAACCAGCCTACGGGAGCATGCGGCCTGGAGCCTGGGTCCCACGCGTCTGTGACGACTGCGATGGCGTGCGCGCGGTGCGACTGACCCAGCGGTCCCACCCGTCGGCGCTAAAGCTTTGGTGGGCTGATGCGGTATTAATTGGCCAATTGTGGAGCTTTTTGGCCCAGGCGGGCTTTTCTCATTTCCTTTTCCCCCTCTATTTTCCTCTATTTTTCTTTTTCTATTCCTTTTTCCTATTCAAGATTTGAACTCAAATTCAAGTATAATTTGAATCCCAAATTCCAAACCAAATGCCACAACTAGAAGATCCAGTATGAGATGCATACTATGTTTTCTCTTTTATTCACTAATTGATTTGATCAATCTCTACTACTTATTAAGTTAGCAATAGTAGCCTGCCTTTTTGTGTTCTGCCATTCTGCGATCTCAGCCGTCCATTCTACCGTTCTACAATCTCAGCCGTCCAATCCCGCACACCAGTTTTCCGCGCGCAGAAAAAAAATCAAACTGTGGCTGCCTAGGGATCAAACCTTGGATCTATTGAGCATAATGCCTAGCCTTCCACCCTCTAGCCAACATGACTCATGTCGAATTGTGTACAACTTCAACTAAAACGTCTTTTGTGTTTAACCCACCGTCCACTCTGTATGCTAACTGAGTCTAGAAAAACATTTATAGCTTGGCCCCTGATCTTTCTGGAATTTGGGACGCAGTCCAGGAAATAAAGAAAATAGGGAAAAGGAGTTTAGAAATTGATTTTTAGTTTAAAAATAATTGCAGAAACCCATTTAATACATGGAAATTTCATATTAAATCCAAATGAGTTCATTCCAATTTCTATAATTCTATAATATTATTTTTATCACATAATACCTCTGTTTTGTCATGAAAACAACAATAAAATTGATTTCCTAATTAATCCTATATCAAATACATAGAAACTTTGGAAATTCGTAACTTCCCCATTTTAATTCCAAATTGAATCGTTCCAGTTGTGTTAGTCTCGTATGAATATTTACTACGCAGTAACAACATTGATTATACCATGTTTCATACTTTTATAATTAGATATTTATTTATCCTATGTTAATTGGGTTAATCTATGTCTATTGGATTAATTTATTTAATATATTAATATAGTATTCTAACTTTGTGGTTATACGATGTTTGACCATTAGTCTTGTAAACACACACTTACCTTTTTGTTTAAGCAAAAGCGTATGGTGGTACGTGTCCAATGACTAACGATGTACGAGAGAATTTCTTCCGGTATGTGTGAAACGTGCTCTCCAATAATGAGATCATACAAATCGTGATATATATCAAAGTCTGCATGATACTGATGGTTGCAATGTAGTGGTGAAACAGATAGATTATAAATAACAAAATTTATGTATGGCCAGAATCACAAATTGATTATGAAACATTTTCTCATAACGGTATAACACATATTTTGTATATAAGTTATCGTAGTATACTGGTATTATATATTCCCGTTGCAACGCACGGGCATTCAACTATCATGTATAGAAGTCTGCACGGTACTGTTGGTTGCAATGTAGTGATGAAATAGTTAGATTGAAATAACAAAATTTATATATGGCTAGGATCACAAATTAATTACGAAACATTTTCACATAATAGTATAACACACATTTGTTCATAAGTTATCATGATATTAAATGTTTCCGTTGCAACGCACGAGCACCCACCTATATGTGTTTATGTCTACATCTATGACAGGAAACACATCTACTACATCTCTCTCTAAGCTCACTTGCTACCATTGCACAATGCGTAGTAGTAGATAAGTATCACCGATATTCTTGAATTATATTTTTGGATGGAGGTAATATTATTTAAAGAAGAGCTTTGCATGCTATTTCTTTTGTTTGAATAATGCATTATACTTAAACTCCCTTTTTTGCATGTGTGAAATTTTTTCTTCGTAATATTTTTTTCCATGGATCAGACTTGTGAGTCATTTTCATAAACCAACGCCAAACATGAATCCATGTTTCCTACTTCAAACCCCGAACAAACTCCATGAGCAGGAGGCATTCGCGTTGTCGTCGCTCATCGATGACGAGAAGAAGCTTGGAGACTGTCAGTTCGACCTCTAAAAGCAGTCTTATGTGGTCGCATGCGCCGCTGTGTACGACAAGCTCCCGCGAAGCCGCCGCTTGGACGCGGTCCAGAGCAGCTGCACCGCGCTATCCATCGTTAAGCAGGGGGGCCTCATGGTTGTCGCCAACGTCGACGACTCTTGGGTTGTTCTGGACACCACATCCGACGACGATGTCATCACGCCGTCCAGCTCATCGTCCACCTGAAGCCCAACCTGCCACGTAAGTCGCTACTGACCGGACATGAATTCTTGTGCGCTGGGACGATGGACGTTGCTGACGTTGTGTGAGTGTCCTCGAACATGATGTATGTAGTGGAATAGCGCATTCGATGGTGCAACAGCCAGGGGTACTACCTCGCTGATGAGCCCGGGGTGCACTTCGTTTGGCAGCCCAACCAAGAGTCATCGGTACTCGTCATGTCGCGTGCGTTCGACGACTACTACATCGAGGATTGTGGCGTCATCTTGGCGCCGGAGGTGACACAGAGGAGGATCGACAACAGTGACCAGTTCGTCATCCTCGCCACCGTCAGGGTAGCTTTTGTGCCGGCCTGCCTTTAATTCTCTTCGCAAACACATACACACTTACCTTTTTGTTTAAGCAAGAGCATATGGTGGTGCGTGTCTGATGACTAACGATGTACGAGGGAATTTTTTCGGCATGTGTGGAATGTGCTCGTGCTCTCCAATGATGAGACCATACAAATCGTGGCATATATCAAAGTCTGCATGATACTGATGGTTGCAATGTAGTGGTGAAATAACTAAATTAAAATAACAAAATTTATGTATGGCTAGGATCACAAATTGATTATGAAACATTTTCTCATAACAATATAACACAGATTTTGTATATAAGTTATCGTAGTATACTGGTATTATATATTCCCGTTGCAACGCATGGACATCCAGCTAGTTAGACATGATGGTGATTGTATGCTAAATAAATAAGAAAATCAAAACAATATATAGCAAATCATCTTGTCCTTTATTTAGGGAAAGTTTTGGGTATTACACCAAGGTAGATGTCGCACGAGTGAAATTGAGGAGGGTATGGGCATTGCAACCACGAAACCATGACCCAGCCATCCAGCGTCAATGGAGACAGGTGGGAGTGAAGCATACTGCAAATAGCATAAGTATGATCAATTATCCATAATAAGTATGATCAATTATCCAATTTTTCCTAATAAGTTGAAGAAGAAAATGAAGACAAAATATAATACATCCCTAGTCCTAGCCAAGAGGCATGTAGAGGTCCACAACTATTATTAGTGTTGGGGACTTGTTCTCAAATGCTATGAATTAAGAACAAGGCAACACAAAATATTAAATGTTAATGCCCTTTGTCCTTCGAAACATTATTTCCCTTAGGATATAATGATCTTCAGACGAAGGTCATAAAGGACATACCTTCATCATCGGGGTATATGTTAATAAAAGGAGAAACATATGAAATATAAGACACAACATGAACAATTATACATCATTATCAATTCATCCTCATTATATTATCATGGAAAAATAGAAACAATATTAAATTACATATGTACCTTCGGCTTGACAGAAAGTAAAAGTACAAGCGTGACGCACCAGCAAATACAAGTCAGCGTGAACAGTACGAGGGTACTGTTCATCTATTTATAGGCACATGACACAGCCGGTGAGAAATTACAGTTATGCCCTTTACATTTACTATTGACTTATAGAAAAATCTATGAGGACTAGATAGCCTTTTCCCCTTTAAGTCGGTTCCTTTTTCTGCGATTAAACCGAAGCTCCCTTGCGCATAGCTTCGGAGCAACGGCAACCTTCTTCACGATCGTGCTCTTTCTCATTGTGTATGCTTTTAATCCTGAATTCGAAGGTACCTGTCCATAAACCATGCTTGGAAGACATTGTTAAATTACATTTTTGATGACCTTCGGAGGACGAAGGCCCCCAACAGTAGCCCCTCGCTGTATTAATTTGTTTGAGATAACGAATTCAGACTGCGACATGGACGAAGGCCTTAAGCCGAAGGTCCGAAAAAACACCTTCCATTTGCTAGAATGGCAACAGTCAATGACAGACGGGACCCTCCAATTTGGAGCGTGCCGAGCGTATAAATAAGAACTCGCACCAACCACATTTGGTACGCTGCTTGTGCCATTTGCTTTGTTTTCTCAATTTTATAGCTCTTGCTCACTAACGCTTGCTAGTTTCTCAAGCTTCCTGGGCTTCGGTTTAAAAGACCCATTTTTGTTATTTTCGAAGAAAAAGATGTCTCAAGATAAGAAGGTTGCTGCTGATACGAAGCTTACTGAAGAGGAGAAGCTCTTTGAGGAAAAGAAGGCCGCAAATCCTTACATAGCTGGATTTATCGAGTCAATGGCAAATTCAAATACAGAGAAAATTACTAAGGAAATACTGGAAGGTCTATCTGAAGATACCGGTGATAGTGATGATTATGATGCTAAAAGCGGGGGAGAAGATTCAGAGGATCGGCCGTGGAGGTCGAGTCACACAATTTTTGGGAAATCAACAATTAAACAAAGCCATCTTGACAATATGAGAGGAAGGTACTTTCAGGATATGTCTATTGTGAGAGTTGGTGGAGACAACAACGTCCCTGCCTCCGAGGAAGACGAAGTTGTGATTTACCGAAGCTTCTTTAAAGCTGGGCTTCGGTTTCCATTGAGCAGGTTTGTGGTCGAAGTGCTGAAAATTTATCAGATTTACGTTCATCAGATAACCCCCAAAGCTATTATTAGAATGAGGATTTTTGTTTGGGCTGTGAGAAGCCAGTGACTGGAGCCAAGCGCAAAATGCTTTTGCAGTATGCACGAGCTTGTATACGAGACGAAGCCCATGGGCAAAGAACAATATCATAACAATTTTGGCTGTTATGGATTTATCGCCCGCCCCAACGCAAGCTACCCGGTGCCAACATACCAGAAAAGGTGGCCCGGGGCCTGGATGGAGGAATGGTTTTACGTGAAGAATGACTTGAAGGCAAGAGAAGATATTAAGGAAGTTATTATGCGTCCCATTTGGTCCCGCTTCGGCCTCCGAAGGCCGAAGGTTCAAATTGACAAAGCCGTTGAAGCATGTCAGAAGGCATTTGGTATTGTCTGCTTCTTTATTGGTACGAGAGATTTAGTTCAAGAGCACATAGCATACAGAGTATGGCCACTTATAGAGAGCTAGGAAATGCCGAAGGAGACCATCACCGAATCTAGTGAAGGTGAACTGGTCCGACTGAAGTACACATTCAGATACGGGGACAAATTCGATGAACCAAACGATGACTAGCTAAAATGCATCGAAGTTACTAGTGATGAACTGCTTGGATCATATTCCAAGGCGGAAGACAATGCATTATCCACAGCCTTCGGAGGTCAGAGAAAAAAAGAGATTGAACATAGTTTTTGATGCCATTGGTTTCGTCTACCCCGACTATCGCTATCCACTGCAAGGTCAGGGAAAGAAGAGCAAAACTGCTGCTTCGGCCACTCCAGACAAGCCTGCGCCGAAGGGCAAAAAGTTGAAGGTCCTTACCCACCGGCCACGCTATATTGAGCCGGCCGTGGTGCCTGAATTTGGCGGGGAGGCCTGTTCAGCCGCTGAACCAAGAGAACCTATTCCTCCTACGCATAAGGCTGAAGAGCCGGCTATAATGCCGAAGGCACCTTCGGTTGATCTAGCTGAGTCGAAGACTGATAAGGATAAGGCTGAAGAGTCAAATATTGGAGAAACTAAAGTGTTAGAAATTTTAAACCCTTCATCAGAAGTAATAGCGCCGAAGGCACAAAAAAGTTCTGCCGCAACTCCCAAGAGGAGAAGGACGGCCAATGTACTAGATGTGCTAGAATCGGTAAAGACTTTGAACTCTACTCCTTCAAGGAAAACTGCCGAAGCCTCGAAAGCGTAGATCGAAGCTGAAACAAAGCCGGCCGAAATTGAAGCTGCAGTAATCCAAGCTAATACCGAAGATGGGCCTTCAGAGCCCGCTGAGAAAAAGCCTGCGGAAATTGAAGAAAAGGCAACAGAAGAAAAGGCCACAGAGCAAATTTCACCTGAAAAGGTTGCCACTTGTACTCCCGGAGCTTTAAAAGAGAGCATTGAATACATTATCCGCCATGCTTCGGGAAAAGGACTCTCTAAGGAAGAAGAACGAGAAGCTCAGCATTATGCCCAAAAACTGAAATACCCGAAGGGGTCATTAATGTTCAATGGCAGTGGGGAAGAAGATTTTTGTACTGTCTCCCAGATAATAAAGAAATATCTGTTTATCGGGAGATAGGTAGAAGCATCGGATTTCCGAAGCTAGAAGATGGCCTCTCAGTATTATCAAAGGATGAATTGGCTGATAGCTTAGCATATAATAGCATAAAGGTATAAAAGTTAATTTTGTATTTGAAAACAAATCGTTTCATTTGCTTATATTTAATCCTATCCTCCTCTTGCAGGGCTTAATCCTTAGCAATGCCCTTAGAGCACAGAAAAACATTGAAGATGAAGGGTATACAATGGCTCTGAACAACCTTCGTTCGGAGGTGATTGAACTAAGTAACGAAGGCCTTGAAAAGGACAAGATATTAATTTCATTGATAAACAAAATAAAAGAAGACGAAGCTAGTTCCAAAGCTCAAGCTGAGGTCCAAAAGAATGAAATCGAAGACCTTCGGAAACAATTAGCAGAGGCCAAAGAAAAATGCGTTGTTGCTGAAGCTAACCGAGATGCTAGCGAATATTGGAAAAACTATTTAGAAAAGACAGTTAAAGAACTTCGCGCATCCAAGGAAAGATGTTTTGAAAAATCTTTGGGCTGCGTGGAGAAGATAAAGACTAGCTTCGCCAACGTGGGCGCCTATTCAAACGAAGATAACTTCATACGAGGTGACCCTGAGGGTGTTATCGAGTGGATAAGCGGAGAAGCCGAAGCTTTTGAGGAAATTTTAAGTGATCGCGAGGATGTTTGCGCGTTCTCCGGTGCAAGAGGAATTTCAGCCATCCTGGAGAAGGCGGGTTGCGATCATGTTAAAACCTTGGCCCAGGCCGAAGCTGCCCTCTCCATGGATGACACAAAAGATCCCTCGGCCGAAGCATGTTTAATGGGCGGAAAAATTTTCACTGACATCTGGGAAAATGGCGGCCGAGAGATGGCTCACGAAATAATGAAGAAAAGTGAAAAAGATATTCATGACGCTCGAGAAGCGGCGAAAAAAGCTGAGGAAGCTGCCGAACGCGAGAGACGGATATGTATCGTTTAATGGTCTTTAGCTTCGTTGTTTGTTTTCGTGACTTCGAACTAATTGATGTTTTCTACCGTAGCTGAATTACCTCCTCCTCCGGAGCCGTTCGACCCACTGGCCGACCCAGAAACAATGAAAGCAATAGAAATCATCAATATGGCCAAAGCTATTGTTGACGAAGTTGTTAACAAATTGCTTAACGAGGTTGCAGAGAAGGTTCCAAAGGAAGAATATTAGTTATTGTAAAAACATTTTTAGGCTATTAATGTAACATTTGCTGAAATAAGTCTGTAAAATTTGATATGTATAGTTTTGAATTTAATATGTAAGTTGTTTGTAATTCAACTCTTTGCGATGCTTGAAACTTTATGTACATACCGTTTTTGAGCCTTCGGCGAAAAAAACACCTTCCCTTCTTTTCATGCTTCACAAAGAAGAAAATACGTGCTTCGCGAATATATCCATACTTCGTGAAAACCTCCCAGCTTCATAAACGAAGAATCCCTTCTTTTGCAATAGAACTGACGAAGCTGTATTTCTCAGCTTACTTTGTGCCTTAGCACCTCTTCATTTTTGTAAAGCATTCTCCGAAGATTGACTTCGTTTTCAATTCGTGTCATTGGTGCAATATGATGTATGATGTGATGCTATGCGAGATGATGAGCTGATATGATGCAAATAATGATGCTAATGCTGAAGACACACACCCATGCTGGAACACAATCTCTGCGTCCCCTTAGGAACGATCAAAATCTCTTTGCCGTTTATTGTTCGGCTTCACCGCTTATTTTTCGGTGTAAGTTCTGCATCCCCTTAGGAACGTCTTTTGAACTTCTTCACCTTCTATTTCGGCGGTATTTTTCGAGTTGACTTTTCGCGCTTCGCCTTATATTTCGGCGGTATTTGGCTCTGCATTCCCTTTGGAACGACTTTGGAGCAGAAAACTTACACTGTGCTCCCTTAGGAACGACTTTTTATAGCTTCGACAAACTTACGCTGCGTTCCTTAAGAACAACTTTTTGTAGCTTCGGTGAAACTTGCACTGTGATTTTTAGCTCTGCATTCCCTTAGGAATGCCTTTTGAGCTTCAGCAATTTTTGAGCTTCGTAAGTCTTTGAAGAAGATATATTTCATTCTGACAGGAGCGAAGCTATTACAAGAAATTAAAACTAGGTTTACATTGATTGTTCCTTATTAGAAACAAAATGACAATGAACGTAAAAATGTTTCAGAGGTAGGATATCTCTCAATAGATGTGTTTTGATTCTGGCACAGTACTGTTGATTGTGCGAGCTTCAGATTCCTCCCTGAATTCCCGTTGCTGTTGAGAGTGTTGGCGCCCTTCTGGCTGCTGGCTTCGGGAATAGGTCGGTTGTAGTGGTGGCGGAGGCGGGAGTTGTGGCCAGGAAGCCTGTGAATGGCTGGCCGAAGTGACAGAAGCTGCAGGATGATTGTTCACATACTCTGGTATGTAAGGAGAGTGACACGAAGTAGTGTGCAAGACCTGCTTCGGCTGATTCTGCCGAGCTTTGGCTTCTGCTATCTCTTTTTGCTTCTGAATGGTGACGTGGCACATTCTTGTAGTATGGCCCTTATCCTCACCACAGAATAAGCAGTAGATCTTTCTAGGCTGATCCCCAAATCTTCCTCTGAAGCCCTTGGCGCCTCTGCCCCTCGGAGCTGGTGGCCTGAAAGAACTTCGTTGTTGCCCCAAAGACTGTGAGGTATATTGTGACCTCTGAGACTGACTTCCTTTGTCGTCACTTTGAGTAGAGTTATGGATTGACCTAACATGCCTCGGATGGATTCTTCCTACGAAGCCCTGGTCATTTCGAAGAATCTGTAAGCTTACTCCCTTCTTTGGCGAAAATCATTGTCGGCTCGGATGTACTCATCCATCTTCTGAAGCAGCTTCTCCAGTGTTTGTGGGGGATTCCTGGCGAAATATTGGGCGATAGGTCCTGGACGAAGACCCTTGATCATGGCCTCAATGACAATCTCATTGGGCACCATAGGCGCTTGTGCCCTCAATCGCAAGAACCTTCGTACATATGCCTGAAGGTATTCTTCGTGGTCTTGCGTGCATTGGAACAGAGCCTGAGCTGTGACCGGCTTCGTTTTAAAGCCTTGGAAGCTGGTAACCAACATGTCCTTAAGCTTTTTCCACGACGTGATAGTCCCTGTTTGAAGAGAAGAATACCATGTCTTGGCTACATTCCGAACTGCCATGACGAAGGACTTCGCCATGACTGCAGTGTTGCCCCCATACGAAGATATAGTTGCTTCGTAACTCACCAGAAACTGGTTTGGATCTGAGTGCCCATCATACATGGGGAGCTGAGGTGGCTTGTATGATGGGGGCCATGGGGTAGCCTGCAGTTCTGCTGCCAAGGGGGAAGCATCATCAAAAGTAAAGGTATCATGATTAAAATCATCATACCATCCATCTTCATTGAATAAGCCTTCTTGACGAAGCTCCCTGTGTTGGGGCCTTCGATCTTGTACATCTTGAACAAGATGACACACTTCTTCAGTGGATTCGTCGATCTTCCTTTGAAGATCAGCCAGACGCACCATCTTCTCCTTCTTTCTTTGTACTTGCTGATGGATGATCTCCATGTCCCTGATTTCTTGGTCCAACTCCTACTCCTGGAGTGTTGGACTGGTGGCTTTCCTCTTCTAGCTTCGAGCCTCTCGAAGAGAAAGAGTTTCTTGGTTTGGGTCCAGCGGCTGCAGTGCAGCGGTCCCTGGTGCTGAAGCCTTCTTCGGCGGCATGACGAAGGTCACTGCTTGCCGAAGGTGGTCGAAAAGGGGTTCACCGGAGGTGGGCGCCAATGTTGGAGATTTGTTCTTGAAAGTCGCCTAGAGGGGGGTGAATAGGGTGAATCTGAAATTTATAAACTTAAGCACAACTACAAGCCGGGTTACCGTTAGAAATAAGAACGAGTTCGAGAGAGAGAGGGTGAAAAACAAATCGCGGGCAAATAAAGCGTGAGACACGATGATTTGTTTTACCGAGGTTCGGTTCTTGCAAACCTACTCCCCGTTGAGGTGGTCACAAAGACCGGGTCTCTTTCAACCCTTTCCCTCTCTCAAACGGTCACTTAGACCGAGTGAGCTTCTCTTCTCAATCAAACGGAACACAAAGTTCCTGCAAGGACCACCACACAATTGGTGTCTCTTGCCTTGGTTACAATTGAGTTTGATCACAAGAAGAATGAGAAAGAAAAGAAGCGATCCAAGTGCAAGAGCTCAAATGAACACAAACGTCGCTCTCTCTAGTCACTATTTGATTTGGAGTGATTCCGGACTTGGGAGAGGATTTGATCTCTTTGGAGTGTCTAGAATTGAATGTTATAGCTCTTGTAATGTGTTGAAGGTGGAAAACTTGGACTGTCGCATGGCGCACCAGACAGTCCGGTGCGCCAGCCACGTCAGCAGACCGTTGTGGTTCGACCGTTGGAGCTCTGACTTGTGGGGCCTCTGGGCTGTCCGGTGGTGCACCGGACAGGTCCTGTAGACTGTCCGGTGCGCCAACTACGCGTGCTCTGTCCTCTGCGCGCGCAGGCGCGCATTAAATGCGTTGCAGTCGACCGTTGCGCGCGAAGTAGCCGTTGCTCCGCTCGCACACCGGACAGTCTGGTGTGACACCGGACACTGTCCGGTGCTTCACCGGACAGTCCGGTGAATTATAGCGGAGCGACCTCCCATTTTCCCGAAGGTAGCGAGTTCAGCGTCGAGTGCCCTAGTGCACCGGACACTGTCCGGTGGTGCACCGGACCAGGATGCCTTTGGGTTGTCTTTTGCTCTCTTTGTTTGAACCCTTTCTTGGTATTTTTATTGGCTTATTGTGAACCTTTGGCACCTGTAAAATTTATAGACTAGAGCAAACTAGTTAGTCCAATTATTTGTGTTGGGCAATTCAACCACCAAAATCAATTAGGAAAAAGGTGTAAGCCTAATTCCCTTTCAATCTCCCCTTTTTGGTGATTGATGCCAACACAAACCAAAGCAAATATAGAAGTGCATAATTGAACTAGTTTGCAGAAAGTAAGTGCAAAGGTTACTTAGAATTGAGCCAATAAATATTTTCATGAGATATGCATGGATTGTTTCTTTATTTTAACATTTTGGACCACGCTTGCACCACATGTTTTGTTTTTGTAAATTCTTTTGTAAATTCATTTCAAAGTTCTTTTGCAAATAGTCAAAGGTAAATGAATAAGATTTTGAGAAGCATCCTTAAGATTTGAAATTTTCTCCCCCTGTTTCAAATGCTTTTCCTTTTGACTAAACAAAACTCCCCCTCAATAAAATCCTCCTCTTAGTGTTCAAGAGGGTTTTAAGATACCAATTTTGAAAATACTACTTTCTCCCCCTTTTGAATACAATAAGATATCAATTGAAAAATTCATCATTTTTAAAACCTTTTCTTAATTTCAATTTGGAAAATTGGTGATGGTGCGGTCCTTTTGCTTTGGGCTAATACTTTCTCCCCCTTTGGCATGAATCGCCAAAAACGGATATTTGAGTGAAATATAAGCCCTTATTAACTACTTTCTCCCCTGTGGCAAACAAAATATGAGTGAAGATTATACCAAAGTTGGAGAGTTGCTCGGAGCTACGGCGAAGGATGAGTAATATGATGGAGTGGAGTGGAAGCCTTTGTCTTCGTCGAAGACTCCAATTCCCTTTCAATACACCTATGACTTGGTTTGAAAGATTCTTGAAAACACATTAGTCATAGTATATAAAAGAGATATGATCAAAGGTATATTGATGAGCTATGTGTGCAAAACATCAAAAGAAATTCCGAGAATCAAGGATATTTAGCTCATGCCTAAGTTTGTTAAAAGTTTGTTCATCTAGTGGCTTGGTAAAGATATCGGCTAATTGTTCCTTAGTGTTAATATATGCAATCTCGATATCTCCCTTTTGTTGGTGATCCCTTAAGAAATGATACCGAATGGCTATGTGTTTAGTGCGTCTGTGCTCAACGGGATTATCCGCCATGCGGATTGCACTCTCATTATCACATAGAAGAGGAACTTTGGTTAATTTGTAACCATAGTCCCTAAGGGTTTGTCTCATCCAAAGCAATTGCGCGCAACAATGTCCTGCGGCAATATACTCGGCTTCGGCGGTAGAAAGAGCTACGGAATTTTGCTTCTTTGAAGCCCAAAACACCAGAGACCTTCCCAAGAACTGGCAAGTCCCTGATGTGCTCTTTCTATTAATTTTACACCCCGCCCAATCGGCATCTGAATAACCAATTAAATCAAATGTGGATCCCCGAGGGTACCAAAGCCCAAACTTAGGAGTATAAACTAAATATCTCAAGATTCATTTTACGGCCGTAAGGTGAGCTTCCTTAGGGTCGGCTTAGAATCTTGCACACATGCATACGGAAAGCATAATGTCCGGTCGAGATGCACATAAATAGAGTAAGGAGCCTATCATCGACCGGTATACCTTTTGATCGACGGATTTACCTCCCGTGTCGAGGTCGAGATGCCCATTGGTTCCCATGGGTGTCTTGATGGGCTTGGCATCCTTCATCCCAAACTTGTTTAGAATGTCTTGAATATACTTCGTTTGTCTAATGAAGGTGCCCTCTTGGAGTTGCTTTACTTGAAATCCCAAGAAGTACTTCAACTCCCCCATCATAGACATCTCGAATTTCTATGTCAGGATCCTACTAAATTCTTCACATGTAGATTCGTTAGTAGACCCAAATATAATATCATCAACATAAATTTGGCATACAAACAAATCATTATCAAGAGTTTTAGTGAATAGAGTAGGATCGGCCTTTACGACATTGAAACCATTAGTGATAAGGAAATCTCTTAGGCATTCATACCATGATCTTGGGGCTTGCTTGAGCCCATAAAGCGCCTTAGAGAGTTTATAAACATGGTTTGGGTACTCACTGTCTTCAAAGTCGGGAGGTTGCTCAACATAGACCTCTTCCTTGATTGGTCCATTGAGGAAGGCACTTTTCACGTCCATTTGGTAAAGCTTAAAGCCATGGTAAGTAGCATAGGCAAGTAAAATGCGAATTGATTCTAGCCTAGCTACAAGTGCATAGGTTTCACCGAAATCCAAACCTTCGACTTGTGAATATCCCTTGGCTACAAGTCGGGCTTTGTTCCTTGTCACCACACCATGCTCATCTTGCTTGTTGCGGAAGACCCACTTGGTCCCTACAACATTTTGATTAGGACGTGGAACTAAATGCCATACCTCATTCCTAGTGAAGTTGTTGAGCTCCTCTTGCATCGCCACCACCCAATCCGAATCTTGAAGTGCTTCCTCTATCCTGTGTGGCTCAATAGAGGAAACAAACGAGTAATGTTCACAAAAATGAGCAACACGAGATCGAGTAGTTACCCCCTTTTGAATATCGCCGAGGATGGTGTTCACGGGGTGATCTCGTTGGATTGCTTGGTGGACTCTTGGGTGTGGCGGTCTTGGAATTTGTTCATCTTCCTCATCTTGATTATGGGCATCTCCCCCTTGATCATTGCTCTCCTCTTGAGGTGGCTCAACTTCTTGATTTTCTTCTTCATTATTTTGAGCCCCATCCTCATCTTGAGTTGGTGGAGATGCTTGTGTGGAGGAAGACGGTTGATCTTGTGCATGTGGTGGCTCTTCGGATTCCTTAGGACATACATCCCCAATGGACATGTTCCTTAGTGCAACGCACGGAGCCTCTTCATCACCTATCTCATCAAGATCAACTTGCTCTACTTGAGAGCCGTTAGTCTCATCAAACACAATGTCACAAGAAACTTCAACTAGCCCAGAGGACTTGTTAAAGACTCTATATGCCCTTGTGTTTGAATCATATCCTAGTAAAAAGCCTTCTACAACTTTAGGAGCAAATTTGGACTTTCTACCTCTTTTAACAAGAATAAAACATTTGCTACCAAAGACTCTAAAATATGAAACATTGGGCTTTTTACCGGTTAGGAGTTCATAGGATGTCTTCTTGAGGATTCGGTGTAGATATAACCGGTTGATGGCGTAGCAGGCGGTGTTGATCGCCTCGGCCCAAAACCGATCCGAGGTCTTGTACTCATCAAGCATGGTTCTTGCCATGTCCAATAGAGTTCGATTCTTCCTCTCCACTACACCATTTTGTTGTGGCGTGTAGGGAGAAGAGACCTCATGCTTGATGCCCTCCTCCTCAAGGAAGCCTTTGATTTGAGAGTTCTTGAACTCCGTCCCGTTGTCGCTTCTAATTTTCTTGATCCTTAATCTGAACTCGTTTTGAGCCCGTCTCAAGAATCCCTTTAAGGTCTCTTGGGTATGAGATTTTTCCTGCAAAAAAACACCCAAGTGAAGCGAGAATAATCATCCACAATAACTAGACAATACTTACTCCCGCCGATGCTTATGTAGGCTATCGGGCCGAATAGGTCCATGTGTAGGAGCTCGAGTGGCCTGTCAGTCGTCATGATGTTCTTGTGTGGATGATGAACACCAACTTGCTTCCCTGCCTGACATGCGCTACAAATCCCATCTTTCTCAAAATGAACATCTGTTAGTCCCAAAATGTGTTCTCCCTTTAGAAGTTCGTGAAGATTCTTCGTTCCAACATGTGCTAGTCGGCGATGCCAGAGCCAGCCCATGTTAGTCTTAGCAATTAAGCAAGTGTCGAGTTCAGCTCTATCAAAATCTACTAAGTATAGCTGACCCTCTAACACTCCCTTAAATGCTACTGAATCATCACTTCTTCTAAAGACAGTAACACCTACATCTGTAAAAAGACAGTTGTAGCCCATTTTGCATAATTGCGAAACTGAAATCAAGTTGTAATCTAAAGAATCTACAAGAAAAACATTGGAAATGGAATGTGTTGGGGCGAAGGCGAAGACGCCACCCTTCGCTTGATGCCTTCGCTGACCTCGCTGGATCAACAGAGGCAAGACGACGGGCAGACTCACCCTTCGTCCCACACGTCGCCGGACGAAGACCGGTGACGAAGTCCCACACGTTGCCGGACGAAGACCTGTGACAAGGTCGTCTCATCTTGCGACCATGCCCAACATGGAGGCCCACGTGTGATCCGGCCCATTGTAAGAGGCCCTGCGTGGCCGCTGCGCATTACGGGCCTAATTTGTAAAGGTCTCCCTGTAGTTACTGTCTGTAACCCTGCTTTATGGGAATATTCCGAGGATAACCTAGGTGCCTGAGGGCACATGCGTCCCTAACACTGGACGCTGGGCACTCAGATACCTATAAATACCCCCGCACAGTGCCCTTGAGAGGCTAGATTAACAGAGCTATTGCCATCTCGTGCAAAAACCCTGTTTGCGTTGCTACACTCCCCCGTTGGATCAACTTGGACCGGAACGCAAGTTCCAACATTTGGCGCCCACCGTTCGTGCTACGAAAAAAACCACCCGCGATGGCTCCCAAGAAAGCTAGCTCGAAGGCTGACGAGGTTGCGAAGGCAGCACTGTTGGCCGCAAAAAAGGGCAAGGCCCTCGCCCTCACCCACACCACCCACCAAGAGGCCACTGAAGACGACGCTCTCCGCACCTGCGGCTCTGAAGGACAGCATCAACCTCCCCCAGGCTTCGCTCCACCAGAGGGCGCGGACGTCACCGAGGACGGCGAAGTCATCGGTGTCTCGACGGAAGAACAGCTACAGCTGCGCGCCTTGCGCATCAAGAACCGCAATCTTTAGAAGCAAAAAGAGATACTTGAGGCCAAGCGCCAACGTGTGTCTGCACAAGCCAAGGTGCGGCAAATGATACGCGACGAAGAGCAGAAAGCCCAGGAGCTCGAACAGGAGATCGCGCTAATGCAGCGCGAAGGCCACTTCGGCCTGCAACACGGGCCACCCCTCCAACAGCGCGCACAAGTCGAAGACCTACACTTCCCCCAGCGCGACCACGCCATCCCACACGCTGCGGCATTCCAAGGTGTTGGGGACCTTCGGCATCCGAAGGTCCTCAAAAACAGGATTTAACAGTATTTCTGGAGTACAATGTGTGAACAGGTATCCTCGGACTAAAGTTGGCATTGCAGTAGACCAGAATAATACGAAGGTTGATACGGAGCCGAAGGTGCGAGCAGGAAAGCTTCGGCGTGACAGCAAAGAGTGGAACCGACTTAAAGATGAAAAGGCTATTCAGACCTTGATAGACTACTATAGAATTATTATCAAATGTAAAGGGCATGAATGTAATTTTGTAAGGGCTGTGTCCCGTGCCTATAAATAGGTGAACAGTATCCCCGTACTGTTCACGCTGACTTGGCATTCACTTTTTGCGTCACGCTTGTATTGTCATCTCCTCTCAACTAAAGGTACACTTGTAATTCAATAATATTTCTGTTTATGCTTGATAATAATAAATAATCGTTCATATTGTCTTTTATATCCTTTACATTTTCTCCTTCGTCATTGTTTAATGAATTTATGAAGGTACGTCCTTCATAACCTTCGTCCGTAAACCATTATATCCTAAGGGAAATAAGGCTTCGGAGGACGAAGGACTTTAACGACTAACATTTTCTATGTTGCCTTGTTCTTAACTCTTAGCACTTAAGAACAAGTCTCCAACATTGGCGCCCACCTCCGGTGAACTCGCTTCCATTTCTTGAGCTTTTCAACACCTTCGGCAAGCATCACCTTCGTCATGCCGCCGAAGAAGGCTTCAGCAGCAGGGGCTGGCACGCTGCAGCCGCTGGACCCCAATCAAGACGTCCTTTCTCTTAGAGAGGCACGAAGCCAGAAGAGGAAGGCTACCAGTCCAACACCTCCGGAGGATGATCTAGATCAGGAGATTCAAAATCTGGAAATCCTTCAGCAGCAGGTTCAACGCAAGAAGGAGAAGATGGCCAGGCTAGCTGAACTGCAGAGGCAGATAGACGAAGCCTCTGAAGAAGTTCGTCATCTTGCTCAGGATGAGCAACACCGAAGGCCTCAGCATCAAGACCTTCATCAGGAGGGTTTTCCCAACGAAGATGACTGGTATGACAATTTCCATCATGGGAATTTTGTTTTTGATGATGCTTCTCCCCTGTCCGCTGAGCTGCAGGCTACACCTTGGCCTCCGTCCTACAAGCCGCCTCAGCTCCCCGTATTTGATGGCCACTCAGACCCGAAGCAGTTTTTGATGAGCTACGAAGCAACAGTGTCTTCGTACGGTGGCAATGCTTCAGTCATGGCCAAATCTTTCGTTATGGCTGTCAGAAGTGTTGCTCAAACCTGGTATTCCTCCCTTCGACCAGGAACGATCACTTCATGGCAGAAGCTGAAGGACTTGTTGTTAACTAGCTTTCAAGGGTTTCAGACGAAGCCGGTCACTGCTCAGGCTCTCTTCCAATGTACCCAGGACCATGAAGAGTACCTTCAGGCATATGTCCGAAGGTTTCTACGATTGAGGGCACAGGCGCCAACAGTGCCCAATGAGATTGTCATTGAGGCTATGATCAAGGGGCTTCGGCCAGGGCCGTCAGCACAGTATTTTGCCAGGAAGCCACCACAAACGCTGGAAAAGCTGCTCCAGAAGATGGACGAATACATTCGAGCTGACAATGATTTTCGTCAAAGAAGGGAGGAGGCTTTCAGGTTTTCTGAAATGACCAGGGGCTTCGGAGGAAGGTTTTACCCGAGGCATGTCAGGTCAATTCACAATTCTACTCAGAATGATGATAAAGGGAGTCAGCAGCAAAGGCCACAATACTCCTCACAGGCTTCAGGGCAACAACAAAGCTCCTTCTGACCTCCAGCTCCAAGAGGCAGAGGCGCCAGGGGCTTCGGAGGAAGATTTGGCGATCAACCGAGAAGAATCTTTTGCTTATTCTGCGGTGAGAACAAAGGCCATACTACCAGGATGTGCCATGTTACTATTCAGAAGCAAAAGGAAATAGCTGAAGCAGCAGCACAACAGGCTCAGCCGAAGCAGGTCATGCATACAGCTTCGTATCATTCGCCCTACATCCCAGAATATGTGGGTAATCATCCTGCAGTTTCTGTTGCTTCGGCGAGTCAGCCTCAAGCTTCCTGGCAACAGCCTCCGCCTCCACCTCCGTTGCAACAAGGCCAGCAGCCAGAAGGGAGCCAGTATACTCCACACCAGAGGGACTTCAGAGAGCAGTCCGAAGCTCGTACAGTCAATAGCACTGTGCCAGAGTCAAAGCACATCTATTGACGAATATCCTACCTTAATAGCAATCTTTTTCATTCAGTTTTATTTTCTGTAATAAAGGACATTGTTTAGGTTTCGTGTAATTAGTTTCGTTGATTCCTACAAAAAAATATGTTGTTTTCTCCACAGGCTTAAATTGATCGAAGTTCAAAGACTTGTGATAATAAGAAGGACCTTCGAACTATCAAAAATTCTTCGAAGCAACAAAAAGTCGTTCTAACGAACGCAGAGTAAGTTTGACGAAGTCACAAAAAGCCGCTCCGAAGGGAGCGCAGTGTAAGTTTTCTGCTCCAAAGTCGTTCCAAAAGGAATGCAGAGCATACAGCGAAAAGTCAACGCTGATACCGCCTAAGTAAAAGGCGAAGAAGCTCCAAAGTCGTTCCTAAGGGAATGCAGAGCTTACAGCGAAAAGTCAACGCTGATTCCGCTGAAGTAAAAGGCGAAGAAGCTCCTAAGGGAGGCTTACAGCGAAAAGTCAACGCTGATTCACAAAAAGATTATGTGTTTTATCGCGCAGATATGCGTGTATCTTCGAATATCACCTCACATAGCATAACATCATCACATCATTTTTTGCATAACATAAGCATCATACATCATGCTGCATGTGGCATAAAAAGGGGGTATGATATCGATCTTCGGGAAAACGCTTTGAAAAAGGGGCAAATCATGCCAGGTCACAAGGAGAAACAATATTGATCTCTGAAGTACAGCTTCGAGGAATGTTTCTATGAAGCTTGAACACTTTTCGGAATACTTTGGATATTATTGTGATATATGGCAATTCTTCTTCATGAAGCATGAAAAGAAGGGAAGGTGTTTTTTCGCCAAAGACTCAAAAACGGTACGTATGTAAAGTTTCATGCATCGTAAAGAATTGAACCATAAAGAAAAATAAAACAAGTATATTACATGCAGGATTACAAGATATTACACATATTACATTTAAAATGTTTTTACAATAGCATTTAGTCTTCCCTAAGCACTACCTCTGCAGCTTCGTTCAATAGTCGATCGACAACTTCATCCATAATAGCTTCAGCCATCTTTTTAATCTCATCGTCATCCCTAGGCCGTGCACCCGGAGATGCTTCGGTAGGATCTGAGGAAGGACAGGACACGACTACATTGCTATTAGAAATCGCAAACAAATCTTAAAGCCTAAGATTACAACACGATAAAAACTATTATTTAATACCTAATTGACCTTCGGCCTCTGCGCTCTTTTCAGCAGCCTCAGCTACTTCTCTAGCATCGTGAATGCCCTTTTCACTTCTTCGAACAATTTCTCCGGCCATCTCTCGGCCACCATTATCCCAGATATCGGTAAAAAATTTTCCACCAATTATACTAGCTTCGGCCGAAGGATCTTTTGCATCTTCAAAGGACAAAGCAGCTTCGGATTGTGCTAAAATTTTTACATGTTCGCAGCCTTTCTTCTCCAAGATGGTGGCAATCCCTCTGGCACCAGAGAAGGCGCATATATCTCCTCGGCTATTTAAAATTTCTTCAAAAGCATCAGCTTCGTGGTCGATCCATTCGATAACACCTTCGGGATTGCCCCTCGAAAAGTTTTCCTCACTTGAGAATGCGCCGACCTTGGCGAAGCTAGCCTTCAGTTTCTTAACACAATCTATAGATTTGTCATAGCATCTCTTTTTGGACGAACGAAGCTTTTCAACAGTTACTTCTAGGTGATCTGCCCATTGATCGCTGAGTTCACGCTTTGTTTCTTCAAGTATGCGTTCTTCCTTAACTCTGGCCAGTTGTTTCCGAAGATCTTCAATTTCGCGCTTCTGAGCTTCAGCTTGAACTTTAAAAACAGCTTCGTCTTCCTTTATTTTATTTATCAATGAGTATAATATTTTATCTTTTTCGAGACCTTCGTTCCTCAGTTCAATTACTTCGGAACGAAGGTTGCTCAGGGCTATAGAACACCCTTCGTCTTCAGCATCTTTCTGTGCTCTGAGGGCATTGCTAAGTATCAAGCCCTGCAAAGAGAAATATGTGTGTGTCAATAGGTTTAAACGAACGAAAAATACAAGGATTTCATTTGTTGTACCTTTAAGCTATTGTAAGCCAGGCTGTCGGCCAGATCGTTCTTCGACAGCACCGAGAGCCCGTCTTCTAAAGTTGGGAATCCGAAGCTCTTGCTCATCTCCCGGCAGACAGAAATCTCCTTGCTGTCGGGAAGACAATACAAGAAATCTTCTTCTCCACTGCCATTAAATATTAACGCCCCCTTTGGATATTTCAGTTTTTGGGCATAGTGCTGGGCCTCTTGTTCTTCTTTCTCTGATAATTTTTTCCCCGAAGCATGACGAAAAATATAATCACGAATTTTGGGGGATGCTTCGGGGGCGATAACACCGGTTTCTTCAACAAAAGTTGGCTTTGTTATTTTTTCTGCCTCGCTTTCCAAGGGTTTTATCTTTGCGGGCTCTGAGGGCCCAGCTTCGGCTTCAATCTCTTGCTCTGGAGCTTTAGAACCAGAAATTTCAGTTGCTGTTTCAGGAATGACAACAGCCTTCTTCGGAGGTGTGCTTGAAGATTTGATCGTTTCCAGAACATCTAGCACATTTGCCATCCTTTTTCTTTTCGGAGTCAGTGCTGGCACTTTTTGATTTTTTACTGTCTCAACGTTTAATGCAGGACTCAAAACTCCTGATGTTTTGGAGCCCTCAGTTGCTTCTTTCTCCTCTTCCATTTTTTCTGTGGACGGCGCTTCGGCTTTCTCTTGTGTTTCTGATAACAAAATGTTTGATTGTTCCAATTCTATCTTTGTTGGCACTTCGGCCGTTTCTGCGACTTCTGGCAACAAGGCTGGCTCGGTTGGTTTTTCAGCTTCGGTGGCCGAAGAAGTTTCTCCGGTAAACTCGGGCACCGAAGCTGGTTCAATATAGCGCGGCCGATGTGTAAGAACCTTTATCTTCTTTCTTTTCGGTTCTGGCTCGCTAGGAGCAGTTGCAGTTTCTTCTATTGCAGAAGTTGTGTTTTTTCTCTTCTGCCTTCGGATGGGATAGCAATAGTCAGGGTAAACAAACCCGATTGCATCAAATACCCGATTTAGCCTCTTCTTTTTTCGGCCTCCGAAGGCTGCTGACATTGCAGTATCTTCGGCCTTTGAATAGGTCCCAAGCAGCTCATCACTTAAATTGTCAATGCTTTTTAACCACTCATCATCTGGCTCAATAAATTTATCTCCAAACTTAAAAGTGTACTTAAACCTGACAAGTCCACCTTCGTCGGCCTCTTTTATGGTTTCTTGTGGCATTTCCCATTTCTCCGCAAGCGGCCATACCCTGAAGGCGATATGCTCTTGTACTAAGTCCCTTGTCCCTATAAAAGAGCAGACAACGCCGAAGGCTCTCTGGCATTCTTCGGCAGCTTCATTCATTTCAACCTTCGGCCTGCGAAGGCCGAAGCTTTGCCAAATAGGGCGCATAATTATACCTTTGATATCTTCTCGTGCTTTCAGATCATTTTTTACATAGAACCATTCTGTCATCCAGCCGTTGGGCCATCTCTTCCGAAAAGTTGGCACGGGGCAGCTTGACCCAGACCGAGAAACAAAATTGTAGCAGCCAAAGTTATTGTGATACTGTTCCTTACCCCAAGGTATTGTCTCGTATGATAATTCGTGCATATTGCAGAAACTTTTTGCATCAGGCTTCAGACCTTGGCTTCGCGCGGCCCACACGAAGATATTCAGCCTTATGATTGCCTCGGGGGTAAGTTGGTGAAGATAGACTTCGAAAATTTTCAGCACTTCCACGACGAAGCTGCTCAAGGGAAATCGTAGCCCAGCCTTCAAAAAGCTTCGGAACACTACGACTTCATTCTCTTCAGGGTGTGGACAAGTCTTCTCCCCTTCGTCGGCCCTCACAACGGACAAATCCCGGAAATACCTTCCTTTCATGTTAACAAGATGATTCTCTTTGATAGTTGATTTACCATAAACTGAATGGCTTGGTCGCCAGGGACGATCTTCGGAGTCTTCGCCACCGCTGTCCACATCATAACTTTCACTGTCACCAGTATCTTCATACAAACCTTCCAGAATCTCCTTGGTGATTTTTTCTGTGTTGGTCTTCGACATCGCTATAAGAAACCCTAAGTTCTTCTCTTCATCAAGACTCAGCTTCATCTCAGCAGCAGCCTTCTTAGCAGCTTCAGACATCTTCGGAAACACTAAAAAACTGTTTTCAAAGCCGAAGCTTCAAAACTAAAAGCTCAGCAAATCTTAGTGCACAAAAGCTAAAAATTGAGTGAGCGGGAGTGGTCGGCCAGAAAGCGTGCCAAATGAGTTTGCGGTATGACTGTATTTATACGCTCGGTGCGTTGAAAATTGAAAGACCCCACTTGTCAGTGAATGTTGCTATTCTAGCAAAGGGAAGGTGTTTTTTCGGACCTTCGGCGTAAAGCCTTTGTCCATATCGCAATCTAAATTTATTATTTCGAACAAATTAATATTGCGAGGGCTACTGTTGGGGACCTTCGGCATCCGAAGGTCCTCAAAAACAGGATTTAACAGTATTTCTGGAGTACAATGTGTGAACAGGTATCCTCGGACTAAAGTTGGCATTGCAGTAGACCAGAATAATACGAAGGTTGATACGGAGCCGAAGGTGCGAGCAGGAAAGCTTCGGCGTGACAGCAAAGAGTGGAACCGACTTAAAGATGAAAAGGCTATTCAGACCTTGATAGACTACTATAGAATTATTATCAAATGTAAAGGGCATGAATGTAATTTTGTAAGGGCTGTGTCCCGTGCCTATAAATAGGTGAACAGTATCCCCGTACTGTTCACGCTGACTTGGCATTCACTTTTTGCGTCACGCTTGTATTGTCATCTCCTCTCAACTAAAGGTACACTTGTAATTCAATAATATTTCTGTTTATGCTTGATAATAATAAATAATCGTTCATATTGTCTTTTATATCCTTTACATTTTCTCCTTCGTCATTGTTTAATGAATTTATGAAGGTACGTCCTTCATAACCTTCGTCCGTAAACCATTATATCCTAAGGGAAATAAGGCTTCGGAGGACGAAGGACTTTAACGACTAACATTTTCTATGTTGCCTTGTTCTTAACTCTTAGCACTTAAGAACAAGTCTCCAACACAAGGTGTCAACTACCTTGATGAGCGAAGTCCCCTGGCGCCACACCTGCAAGTGACACCTTGGCCTGCCAACTTCTGGGCAGGGACATATCCCAAGTACAACGGCAGCACTGACCCAGCACAGTACATCATGAGTTATCAGGTCACCGTTGCATCTTATGGAGGGGACGACGCCACGATGGCCAAGTCCTTCATCATCGCCCTCGAAGGCCCAGCTCTCACCTGGTACTCCAGGTTGCCCCCGTTGTCCATCGACTCCTGGCAAAGCCTCCGGGACAAATTCCTGCTCAACTTCCAAGGGTACCGCCCAGACACCGACGCCTTGGCTGAACTTTCACTCTGCAAGCAGCTGGAAAAAGAGACTCTGCGGGAGTACTACCGCAAGTTTCTGACCCTCAAGTCACAGCTGCCTTCGGTCGATGACCAAATCGCCATCCACTACGCCATCAGTGGCCTTCGGGCCGGCGTCCTTTACAGCCACTGCATCAGGGATCCGCCCAAGAACCTCCAGAAGTTGTATCAGCTGTTTGAAAAATATGCCAGATCCGAAGAGCTCCACCAGCGCAAACTCGAGTCTCAGAGGAAACCCAAAGACACTCCTCAGTCCAGCCGCACGTGGACGAGGCCTTCGCAGCCAGACTCCGGTCGGGACGGCCGCAATCAGCAGCAAGTCAACAACATCGCCAACCAGCACCCCGCTGGCGAGGCCCCTCGCCGCCAGGAATATCCCCCAGGGCCACGGGAACGGAACTCGCGGTCGGGGCCGGGGACGTGCGCAGCAGCCGCGCCGATTTTACTGCCTGTTCCACGGCGAAGACTGCGCCCACCAAACCAGAGACTGCCCAGAGACGAAGGCCACCAGAGACAGGATGGCACGGGCACAACCAGCCGACAACCCTAGAGTTGTCGCGCACACATATCAGCAACCCCCCTGCCATACATTCACGCCCCCGCTCCGCATCCACCGCACCACGCTTACCAACACCACCAGGAGGTACAAATCGTACCTCCCCCACCCCCACCTCCACACCAGCAACAACAAAACATCCACCACCCCCATGCCCCAAAGCAAGAGGACTTCGCCGATCAGCCGTATCGCGGAGTCATTCATATGATCACTGGGGGGTCCAGCGCCGACTTCGACACGAAGCGGCAGAAGCGGGACCACTACCGCAGCATCAACCACGTCGCCATCACCGATCCGGTCGTGCAGACGAAGTGGTCCCATGTGCCGCTAACCTTCGACGCCCGAGACGTCGATCTGCGCAGTGCCCCCCACATCGACGCCATGGTTATCAACTGCAGCATGGCAGGTTGGACCTGTACAAAGTCCTAGTCGACAATGGCAGCCAAGCAGACATCATTTTCCTCCATGCCTTCGACCGCATGGGCATAAGCCACAGCCTGCTCAAGCCTTCGGACAACCCACTGTATGGCTTCGGCGGCAAGGGCACGTTTCCCGTCGGCAAAATAGAGTTGCCCCTCTCCTTCGGTGTAGCACCCAATGCCCGAAGTGAGCAAGTGACCTTCGATATCGTCGATATGGTGTATCCGTACAACGCCATTATGGGCCGGGGCTCCATCAACAAGTTTGAGGCAGCCATTCATGGACTTTACCTGTGCATGAAGATACCAGGTCCGCTAGGCGCCATCACGGTCTACGGCAATCAGCAGACTGTGCGAAACATAGAGCGGGACTTCGTCCCCGGGCAAAGAAACATGCACTGCCTCATGGCCCAGCGCGAGGTCCCCACGTCCGCCAGCCCAACTGACAAAGAACACGACAAAGCACAGCTACAAAGCAACGACGGGACCAAGACTGTTCCCCTCGACCAGGCCACGCCCAAGTAGACGGTCACCATCAGCGAAGACCTCACTTCGCATGACGAGGAGAAACTCTTCTGCTGTTTGTCCAAGAACAAAGACATCTTCGCCTGGTCCGCCCTCGACCTGGTCGGGGTCAGCCGATCCATCATTGAGCACAGCTTGGGAATCGACCCTTCGGTGAGACCGAAAAAACAGCGGCTCCGCAAAATGTCTGACGAGAAGACAGAAGCCGCCAAAGCCGAGGTACAACGCCTCCTAGAGGCCAAATTTATCGAGCCAGTGGCCTACCCCACGTGGCTCGCCAACGTTGTGATGGTGCAGAAAAAGAGCGGCAAATGGCGGATGTGCATCGACTTCACCAGTCTCAACAAGGCCTGCCCAAAGGACAACTTCCCGCTGCCTCGGATCAACAAAATAGTCGATAGCGCGGCCGGGTGCGAAGTCATGTCACTCCTCGACTGCTTCTCCGGTTACCATCAAATATATATGAAGGAGGAGGACAAGGCCAGCACCAGCTTCATAACACCCTTCGGCACATATTGCTTCATCAGAATGCCAGAGGGACTCAAGAACGTCGGGTCCACTTTCTCCCGGCTTACCAAAACGGTGCTCGAGGGGCAAGTCGGCAGAAATATATTCACGTATGTGGACGACATCGTCGTCGCCAGCAGGAGCAAGGAGGACCATCTTGCTGACCTCGCCGAAACATTTGCGAACATGCGGGACGCACGACTTCGCCTAAACCCCAAAAAGTGCGTCTTCGGCGTTCGCCAAGGGAAAATATTGGGCTACCTGGTATCACACCGCGGAATCGAGGCCAACCCAACCAAAATTCAGGCCATCATCAACATGACGCCCCCACAGTCAGCCAGAGACGTCCAACGCCTAACAGGCAGATTGGCCGCCCTCAACAGATTCATCTCCAAATCCGCAGAGCGAAGTCTCCCCTTCCTCAAAACTCTCCGCGGCGCAAAAGACTTCGCTTGGGGACCAGAGCAGGCGGCGGCCTTCGCCTCATTGAAACAGTACCTATCGAAATTGGCAGTTCTTACAAGCCCCGACTCTTCGCTACCCCTGTTGCTTTATGTTGCGGCCTCGCCGCACGTGGTCAGCACGGCACTGGTTCAGGAGCAGACAATAGAGGGCGTGATCAGGAAGTGTCCAGTTTATTACGTCTCCGAAGTGCTCACAGCATCAAAATGTAACATGACGGAACTGGAAAAGATTGCCTATGCAGTTGTTATGTCTTCGCGCAAATTGCGCCACTATTTTGAAGCATTCAAGGTCCGAGTCACCTCAGATAGGGGACTCGGCGAATTATTCAGGAACTCGGAGGCATCGGTACGGATCGCCAAATGGGCGGCCGAACTCTCCGGCTACCACATCACTTTCGAGCCCAGGACAGCCATCAAGTCACAAGTTCTGGTAGACTTCGTCGTCGACTGGACTGGGCCAATAACACAGCCGGACCCGTCCGCAGAGAAGGTTTGGACAATCCATTGCGACGGCGCATGGTGTCATGCGGGGGCAGGCGCTGCTACAGTCATTACCTCACCCGCCGGGGTCAAGCACAGATACGCGACACGCCTCAGCTTCGCTCTGGAATCTGACAGATGCACAAACAACATAGCAGAATACGAAGCTGTCATCCTCGGCCTCCGCAAACTAAGGGCCCTTGGTGTCACCACCTGCATTATTAGAACAGACTCCAAGGTAGTCGACGGCCAAGTCGAGAAAGACTACGCAGCAAAGGACCCAGCACTTATGCAATACCTCGCGGCCATCCGTAGTCTCGAGAGACAATTCAAGGGTTTCACCTTGCAGCATGTGGACCGGGCCAAGAATGAGGAGGCCGACGCATTGGCCAAGGCTGCCGCCAGAGGCGAGTCCCTGCCCTCCGACATGTTCTACCATGTTATCGGCACGCCAGCCGTCCGCAGCCCCGAAGGGCTCCAAATAACCAATGACAGCGAGGGCCACCGCATAGTCAACCTTATTATGACCGAAGACTGGCGGGCACCAATAACCCTGTTTCTACAGGGGTACTACCATCCAACCGACATCAACAAGGCCAAACGCCTCAAGCATCGAAGCCGGGACTTCGCGCTGATTGAAGGCCAGCATTACAAGAAGGGGGTCAGTCAACCAATGCTTAAATGTGTCACCGAGACCGAAGGCGTCCAAATCATGCGCGAAGTCCACAGCGGTACTTGCGGCTCTCACGCAGGGCCAAGGGCCCTAGCCGCAAAGGTGATCCGTCAAGGTTTCTGCTGGCCCGCAATGATCTGCGCCGCAAATCGGGTCACAAGGTCCTGCGAAGCCTGCCAGAAGTTTTCTCCTCGATCAGGCAGCCCTTCGCAATTCACAAAACTAATCGCCCACACATGGCCTCTCCAGCGCTGGGGCCTGGACATTGTCGGGCCCCTGCCCACGGCTCAGGGGAACCTCAAGTTCACCTTCGTCGCTGTCGAGTATTTTACCAAATGGATCGAGGTGAGGGCTGTATCCACAATAACATCAAAGACTGCACAGAAATTCTTCTGGCAAAACATTGTTTGCCGCTTCGGAGTACCGTCCGAACTCACAGTCGACAACGGCAAGCAGTTTGACAGCCAAGACTTCAAGGATTTCTGCTTCTCCATTGGCACCAAGCTTGCCTTCGCCTCAGTATACCAACCGCAGTCCAACGGAGTTGTGGAACGCGCAAATGGCAAAATTTTCACAGCTGTCAAGAAGATGCTCCTCGACGAGAAAAAGGGCAAGTGGGCCGATTTGTTACCTGAAGCGGTCTGGGCGCTAAACACGACTAAGTGCAGGGCGACTGGGTTCACCTCTTTCCGCCTCCTATATGGATCGGAGGCCATGACCCCGCAAGAAATAAAACATGGGTCCCCACGGACAGTCTCGTCAGCTATCCCCGACGTGGACGAGCCCACTTCGAAGGACCTCATCGATGGAGACCGCGTCTTCGCCCTACAGGCTCTAAATAAATACCAAGCCCAAACAAAAGCATGGCGCGACCACGCAGTCATCCCGAGGGAATTCAGCGAAGGGGACCTCGTACTCGTCCGAACAGCTCGGAAAGAGTCCAGGGGCAAGCTGGAGCCCAGGTGGGAGGGCCCTTTCATCGTCAAGACGAAGGCATCGCCCAGCGCATACAGGCTCGCAACGCCATCCGGCGAGGACTTGGAGCATTCCTGGAACATTGATAATCTCCGCAAATTTTTTGTTTGACTCATCAGGGCCAGCTCGCCCTTGTAATTCACAAATACAATTTTATTCTGGCCCGCAGTAATTTCCTCCCGGGGGGTGAGGTTTTTAACGAGGCGGAGTCATGTAATATACAAGTGAAAAATCCCCCGCAAAAAAAATCTACATCGAAAAAAGACCGCGTAGACGGTCTTCGACATTTGACCAATACAAAGTCACCGCGAGGGGCAGCGCCAGCTACCCTCGCGTGCGACACTCCGCGCAAAAGTCGCCTAAGGGTGCAGCCGGACTAGCACAACAAGGCGCAAAATCGAAGTCTTTCTCAAAAAGACTATCCGTGCAAAAGTCGCCTAAGGGTGCAGCCGGACTAGCACAACAAGTGCGAAAAATCGAAGTCGTCCTCAAAAAGACTATCCGTGCAAAAGTCGCCTAAGGGTGCAGCCAGACTAGCACAACAAGTGCGAAAAATCGAAGTCTTCCTCAAAAAGACTATCCGTGCAAAAGTCGCCTAAGGGTGCAGCCGGTCTAAGCACAACAAGTGCGAAAAATCGAAGTCTTCCTCAAGAGACTACCCGTGCTAAACCCCACACCAAACTGTCCGCGCAAAGACCAACTACAGGCGCGCCGGACTGACATAATAAACACACCAGACCAAGTGCACAACGCCTTTATGAGCATAGCCGGATGCGCGAAGGCGCACAACCTCATCATACAAGCTATAGTTACATATGTACAGCGAGGACATCACACCTTACATCGGTTCAACCTTCGGAATAATTCTCATCTCCCTATAGTTAAATAGCATTATCCTAAGCTCCTCACCCTCAAAAAGACTTCGCAGCTCCCCCTCACCTACACTCGCAACGGCCGGTGAGGACAACAATTCCTGCTTGCCAGCCCTGCCCACACGAAGCCGACCGCCGTCCGCCTCACTCACTCTACGCTTCGCAATCGCCCTTCGCGGCCTACACCCAGCACTCGGACCAGACACAACTTTAGCATCCGCAGCACGCGGCGAAGCATCCGCCGCTGCCACATCCAAGGCCGCAAAGTAATCCAAGTCCTCATCCTACGACTCTTCCGTCCACTCAACCGAACTCCCAGAGTCACCAAAATCAGAAAACTTAGAAGCAGACTCATCCAATTCATTCCCAGCATCCACGGTCGAAGCCGCCACAAAATTAGCAGTAGCAGTTGCGTGCGCAGGCCCAAAATCTTGAACCTGCGCAGCAACCAAGGTTCAGCAACATATACAAAATTCCCTAACTACCCACACCCACTAAGCCACCTACGAAGACCGAGCCGCCGTGGGATCCTCCACTGCCGGCTCCGTCGCCGTCTTCGGGGGATCCTCAGCCCTCGGCACAGCAGTTGGCGACGAGCCACCACCAGACACAGTAGCCTCAGGGGCAGCGATGGAGCCTTCGACGGTTTCTAGGGGCGGCACCGGGGCGACCTCGGCCCCGGCCGCCACCGGGTTCGACTTCGCCTCAGGCCGCGCGCTGTTCAACGCTCCGAAGTCCTCCACTTTCTCGTCACGCGCCGCCTGAAACACAGCACACCAATTCAGCAAGCCCACATATAACCCACATTCAACAACACTAAACAAAAGTCAAAAATTACCTGACCCCTCGCCCGGTCGTACCGCTCCCTGACCACCTCCCGACCGTGGGGGCCCCACATCCGGTCAAAAAGGGCTCCCACGGATTCCTTCACCACAGGGTCCTCAACCTTGTAAATCTCGCGCTCGAAATCCTCATCAGATCGGTCGAAGACCACATAGTGACGGCACCCTTCGCGGGACAGCGCGTTCATCGCCCCTTCGCAGGTGACCAGGGAGGCAAAGGACATAAATCCCTCCACAATGGTCGGGAGCGCCAGCAACTCCTCTTGCAGCCACTCGAGGCAACGAAGGCCTGACTCTCGGTCGGGCACTTCGAAGTCAGCGGTCCGCGCGCCCAGCTCGTGGTATGAGTCCATAAGCTGCTTGCGCGTCCGCTCAACCTCCGAGCGCGTAGAAGCCTCGGCCCTCTCCATGCGGGCCTGCAGAGCGTTGAACCGCTCCTCCCATTCCTCGGCGCGCTGGCTGGCGAGGCTACCCTCCACCCACGCCAAATTGGCCCTCGCCTGCGCAGACTGCGCCTTGGCGAGGGCCTGATTAGCCTCCCTCCTTCCTCCGCCAGCTGGCACCGGAGCTCAGTCCTCTCGCCCTCCAACGCAGCCACCTTCTCCGCCAGTTTGCGGCACTTGCTATCAGCGACCGACTTTTCCTGGACGGCGTCAGCATGCTGCGCCCGAAGTCTCTCGACTTCGGCAGACACAACTGCCGTCAGGGCCCCCGACGCCACGCGGTCAGCGAAGTCAGCCGCCTAAAAGACACACATAAGACCACAATCCCAACGAAACCGGTAAAAACCGAAGTCTAGCTCAACTTACCTGACTTAGCCGCTGCGACGCCTCCTTCAACCGGCGGGACACGGCTCCCGCCTCGTCCTTGATGGCAGTGAGCGCCGGAATCTCACCGCCAGCGCTGAGAGTGCTACCCTTCGCCTCAGGCACCACAGTAGACACCGCGGGCGCCACCGCAGGCGGAACAACAACAAGTTGCCCCTCGCCCGATCCTGCAACGTCCCAACAGTCAAAAAAACTCGGGCTAACGACTTACCAACGAGATAATCGTCCACGCTAATATCAGTGGCGAAGTCGGCAACACGCTTCCCCGGCGAAGGCAATTCTCGGGCCTTCGCGGCTCCGGCCGAGGCGGACTTGGTTCCGCCGGCTTCGGTTGCCTTCATGACCTCCGGCACCTTGCTGGACCTAGGGGCGGCCGACTTTGCCGCCTGCGTCGACTGGCTACCGCCGAGGGCGGCAGACTTCGCAGTCCCCCGCGCCCTCTTCAGCCTAGCCACGAGCAGCCTGATGACCGCCCGACGCTTCTGCGCAGCCTCCTGACGATCCTTGTCCATCACTACCGACACAACAGCAGCAATATTTCGCCCATAAGGAAACACCCTCATATCACGAACCATGCGAGATGTAAAAAAGTCTTCGCCGGCCGCGCGGGGGATAGGAACGTTCTTAGGCCACCGACCCCCGGTAACCTTCAGCATCCGCGCCGAAGACTCCCGGAGCTCGGGCGAAGACATCCTTCCCCCGGGGGCCGCGCATGTCCCCATCAACTCCATAGCAAAACTGTCGGAAACCCCAAGCCCTCCCTTCGCAGTACCTAGCTTCCTCTTCTTGGAGGATGGGGCGGCCGCCGGCGCGGAATCGTCTTCAGTCTCCGCCGCCGATTTTTTTCCCGTGGCGGTCGACAACGTCTTGCCCGGGATAACCGCCATACGGCAGCTTGTTCAACTCGAAGACCCTATTCAAGCGATCATTGGATCCGCGTATATCCCAACTACGCTGGGCCTCCGTCTTTGGCACATAGCGACCAACAATCCGCACTGCCCCATCCTCCACCTCACGCACGAATGCGGCGGGATCTCGGCCATGCAGATCCAGTGCGAAGGCGGGACTCCGCACCTGCATCCCGCCACGGGAGGGCATCTGGCGAGGGCATACTTCGCCCAGCGCCTAGCCACGCGCCAAGGGCCACACCCCATACACGACAAACTCCTCAACCAGATCGCGCCCGCTACTCAAGCCGGCCGCGCACCGCAGGGCCCCTTCGTCTGCATCCTCCTCCGCCACTTCAAACTGCGGGTACACTGAGTAATAATGCGAGCACATCTCGGCCACGGGGAGCCCCGGATGGTCTTCGATTGTGCCCTCAGCAACGTAGAACCAAAACTCCCACCAGTTGCCCCATTTATTGCGGGCACAAGGAACCAACTCAAAGACTTCCATCGAAGTCTTGCCGGTCTTCGGCGTAAATGTACAGGACCCAAATTGAGCAATCTTATTTCCGATCATCCTTTTCTGCCAATGCAGACAATAATACTTCGCGAAGACTTCGGCCGATGGCTGCCCGCCGTACGAAGTCGTTGCCCAGACATATTTTGACAGGGCCACCACGGCATTCGGCGTCAGCTGGTGGACCTGGACGTTGAATCTACGCAGAACTTCCCCCACGAATCGATGCGCGGGCAGACGAAGGCCAGCGGCGAAGAAAGCCTCGAAGACAACCAACTCGCCTTCTGGCTCGGGGACCTCCTCCGCCCCCGGGACACGTGCCACTCCGCCGCCAAAATAACCAAGCTGTTGCATGTCTTGAACGCGGATCGAGGACATCCGCGACACGCCGAACTCCACTGTGTCACCAGCGTGCAACTCCTCCACCGCCACATTGCTCAGCGTCTCCTTAGAAGACGCGTCGGCCGGCGGTGTAGCGGCAGCAGAAGAGGAAGAGGACGACATCGCTACGTACCATCGGCGGCGGCGGGCGGTCTGCTTCACACGGGCCAGATCTCCGACGAGCAAGAGCAAGGAGGGCAGACGAGCAGCGAGCGGTGTGAAAAGGCGGTTAGGGTTTTCGCGGAGCGCGGAAAGATAAAGTACAAAATGTGCCGCCCCCCGCCCCCTTTTATAAACAGAGCACGGCGCTTCGGGAAACCCGCAATCCAACAGTACGGCGTCAATCAACGGTCATGTCAAAAACCCCCGCGGGACCACTTCGAGTGAGGGCAGCGTCTCCACCATCTAGCGACGTCTTCGGCACCAGATGACTTAGTCGAACTGGTCCCTCGGAGGGCAAATGTTGGGGCGAAGGCGAAGACGCCACCCTTCGCTCGATGCCTTCGCTGACCTCGCTGGATCAACGGAGGCAAGACGACGGGCAGACTCACCCTTCGTCCCACACGTCGCCGGACGAAGACCGGTGACGAAGTTCCACACGTTGCCGGACGAAGACCTGTGACGAGGTCGTCTCATCTTGCGACCTCGCCCAACATGGAGGCCCACGTGTGATCCGGCCCATTGTAACAGGCCCTGCGTGGCCGCTGCGCATTACGGGCCTAATTTGTAAAGGTCTCCCTGTAGTTACGGTTTGTAACCCTGCTTTATGGAATATTCCGGGGATAACCTAGGTGCCTGAGGGCACATGCGTCCCTAACACTGGACGATGGGCACTCAGATACCTATAAATACCCCCCGCACAGTGCCCTTGAGAGGCTAGATTAACAGAGCTATTGCCATCTCGTGCAAAAACCCTGTTTGCGTTGCTACGCTCCCCCGTTGGATCAACTTGCACCGGAACGCAAGTTCCAACAGAATGGTCAAGAGATATAGCAATTTTACCCAATCCTTTGACCAAACCTTGGTTTCCATCCCCAAATGTGATAGCTCGTTGGGGATCTTGGTTTTTCTCGTAGGAGGAGAACATCTTCTTCTCCCCTGTCATATGGTTTGTGCACCCGCTATCGACGATCCAACTTGAGCCCCCGGATGCATAAACCTACAAAACAAGTTTAGTTCTTGATTTTAGGTACCCAAATGGTTTTGGGTCCTTTGACATTAGATACAAGAACTTTGGGTACCCAAACACAAGTCTTTGACCCCTTGTGCTTGCCCCCAACATACTTGGCAACTACCTTGCCGGATTTGTTAGTTAAAACATAAGATGCATCAAAAGTTTTAAATGAAATGTTATGATCATTTGATGCAGTAGGAGTTTTCTTCTTAGGCAATTTTGCACGGGTTGATTGCCTAGAACTAGATGTCTCACCCTTGTACATAAAAGCATGATTAGGGCCAGAGTGAGACTTCCTAGAATGAATTCTCCTAATTTTGCTCTCGGGATAACCGACAGGGTATAAAATGTAACCCTCGTTATCCTGAGGCATGGGAGCCTTGCCCTTAACAAAGTTTGACAATCTTTTAGGAGGGGCATTAAGTTTGACATTGTCTCCCTTTTGGAAGCCAATGCCATTCTTGATGCCAGGGCGTCTCCCACTATAGAGCATGCTTCTAGCAAATTTAAACTTTTCATTTTCTAAGTCATGCTCCGCAATGTTAGCATCTAATTTTGCTATATGATCATTTTGTTGTTTAATTAAAGCCATATGATCATGAATAGCATCAATGTTAATATCTCTACATCTAGTGCAAATAGTAACATGCTCGATGGTAGATGTAGAGGGTTTGCAAGAATTAAGTTCAACAATCTTAGCACGTAGAATATCATTCTGATCTCTAAGATCGGAAATGGAAGCATTGCAAACATATAATTCTTTAGCCTTAGCAATTAATTTTTCGTTTTCAATCTTAAGGCTAGCAAGAGAAACATTTAATTCTTCAATCTTAGCAAATAATTTAACATTATCATCTCTAAGATTGGGAATTGAAGCATCACAAACATTTGAATCAACCTTAGCAATTAAACTAGCATTCTCATTTCTAAGGTTGGTAATAACATCATGGCAAGTGCTTAACTCACTAGATAGTTTTTCACACTTTTCTACTTCTAGAGCATAAGCATTCTTAACCTTAACATGCTTCTTGTTTTCTTTAATAAGGAAGTCTTCTTGGGTGTCCAAGAGTTCATCCTTCTCATGAATAGCACTAATTAATTCATTTAATTTTTCTTTTTGTTGCATGCTTAGGTTGGCAAAAAGGGTGTGCAAGTTATCCTCCTCATTTTCACTAGAATTATCTTCATCACTAGAGGAAGCATATTTAGTGGAGGATCTTGATTTTACCTTCTTCCTTTTGCTGCCCTTTGCCATGAGGCACTTGTGGCCAACGTTGGGGAAGAGGAGTCCCTTGGTAACGGCGATGTTAGCGGCGTCCTCATTGGAGGAGGAGTCGGAGGAGCTCTCGTCGGAGTCCCACTCGCGACACACATGGGCATCGCCGCCCTTCTTCTTGTAGTACTTTTTCTTTTCTCTCATCTTGCCCTTCTTGTCGTCACCCCTGTCACTATCTCTAGATAATGGACATTTAGCAATAAAATGACCGGGCTTACCACACTTGTAGCAAATTTTCTTGGAGCGGGGTTTGTAATCCTTCCCCCTCCTTTGCTTGAGGATTTGGCGGAAACTCTTGATGATGAGTGTCATCTCCTCGTTGTCGAGCTTAGAGGCGTCGATGGGTTGTCTACATGATGTAGACTCCTCCTTTTTCTCCTTCGTTGCCTTGAATGCTACCGGTTGCGCTTCGAGCGCGGAGGGGCCATCTAGCTCAATGATTTTCTTTGAACCTTTGATCATCAACTCAAAGCTCACAAAATTCCCTATTACCTCCTCGGGAGACATTAGTGTATATCTAGGATTACCTCGAATTAATTGAACTTGTGTAGGATTAAGAAAAATGAGGGATCTTAGAATAACCTTGACCATTTCATGGTCATCCCATTTTGTGCTCCCGAGGTTGCGCACTTGGTTCACCAAGGTCTTCAAGCGATTGTACATGTCTTGTGGCTCCTCCCCTTGGCGAAGCCGGAAGCGACCGAGCTCCCCCTCGATCGTCTCCCGCTTGGTGATTTTGGTCACCTCATCACCTTCGTGCGCGGTCTTTAGTACGTCCCAAATCTCTTTGGCACTTTTCAATCCTTGCACCTTGTTATACTCCTCTCGACTTAGAGAGGCGAGGAGTATAGTGGTGGCTTGAGAGTTGAAGTGCCGGATTTGGGCGACCTCGTCCGAATCATAGTCTTCATCCCCCGGCGATGGTACATGTACTCCAATCTCAACAACATCCCAAATGCTAGTGTGGAGTGAGGTTAGATGATGCCTCATTTTATCACTCCACATATTATAATCTTCACCATCAAACATGGGTGGTTTGCCTAATGGGACGGAAAGTAATGGAGTACGTTTTGGAATGTGAGGGTAGCGTAGGGGAATCTTACTAAACTTCTTGCGCTCATGGTGCTTAGAAGTTATGGACGGCGTGTCGGAGCCGGAGGTGGATGGCGACGAAGAGTCGGTCTCGTAGTAGACCACCTTCCTCATCTTCTTCTTCTTGTCACCACTCCGACGCGACTTGTTGTGTGAAGGGGATCCCTTCACCTTGTTGGTGGACTCCCCGGATGGAGCCTTCCCATGGCTTGTGGCGGGCTTCTCGCCGGTCCCGAATTCCCTCTTGGCGGATGCTCCCGACATCACTTCGTGCGGTTAAGCTCTAATGAAGCACCGGCTTTGATACCAATTGAAAGTCGCCTAGAGGGGGGTGAATAGGGCGAATCTAAAATTTATAAACTTAAGCACAACTACAAGCCGGGTTAGCGTTAGAAATAAGAACGAGTCCGAGAGAGAGAGGGTGAAAAACAAATCGTGGGCAAATAAAGCGTGAGACACGATGATTTGTTTTACCGAGGTTCGGTTCTTGCAAACCTACTCCCCGTTGAGGTGGTCACAAAGATCGGGTCTCTTTCAACCCTTTCTCTCTCTCAAACGGTCACTTAGACCGAGTGAGCTTCTCTTCTCAATCAAACGGAACACAAAGTTCCTGCAAGGACCACCACACAATTGGTGTCTCTTGCCTTGGTTACAATTGAGTTTGATCACAAGAAGAATGAGAAAGAAAAGAAGCGATCCAAGTGCAAGAGCTCAAATGAACACAAACGTCGCTCTCTCTAGTCACTATTTGATTTGGAGTGATTCCGGACTTGGGAGAGGATTTGATCTTTTTGGAGTGTCTAGAATTGAATGCTATAGCTCTTGTAATGTGTTGAAGGTGGAAAACTTGGATACCATTGAATGTGGGGTGGTTGGGGTATTTATAGCCCCAACCACCAAAAATGGCTGTTGGAAGGCTGCTGTCGCATGGCGCACCGGACAGTCCAGTGCGCCACCGGACACTGTCCGGTGCGCCAGCCACGTCAGCAGACCGTTGGGGTTCGACCGTTGGAGCTCTGACTTGTGGGGCCTCTGGGCTATCCGGTGGTGCACCGAACTGGTCCTGTAGACTGTCCGGTGCGCCAACTGCGCGTGCTCTGTCCTCTGCGCGCGCAGGCGCGCATTAAATGCGTTGCAGTCGACTGTTGCGCGCGAAGTAGCCGTTGCTCCGCTGGCACACCGGGCAGTCCGATGAATTATAGCGGAGCGACCTCCCATTTTCCTGAAGGTAGCGAGTTCAGCGTCGAGTGCCCTTGTGCACCGGACACTGTCCGGTGGCACACCGGACAGTCTGGTGCGCCAGACCAGGATGCCTTTAGGTTTTCTTTTGCTCTCTTTGTTTGAACCCTTTCTTGGTCTTTTTATTGGCTTATTGTGAACCTTTGGCACCTGTAAAACTTATTGTCGGCGTTTCGAGACCGGGGGGTCCCTGGGCCGACGAGTGAATGTCGTCGCGTGCCCCAGCCCAGATGGGTCGAGCGCGAGGGCGAGCGCGAAGGGGGGAGAGCGAGGCGGCCGGAGACCGGCGTGAGAGAGGTGGGAATCCCGCGGCCTTCGTGTTCGTCCCGCGCCCAGGTTGGGTGCGCTTGCAGTAGGGGGTTACAAGCGTCCACGCGGGAGAGGGAAGCGAGCGGCTCCAAGCGAGCGCCTGTCTCGTCCTCGTCCCCGCGCGGCCAACCTTCTCTAAGAGGGCCCTGGTCCTTCCTTTTATAGGCGTAAGGAGGGGATCCAGGTGTACAATGGGGGTGTAGCAGAGTGCTACGTGTCTAGCAAGGGAGAGCTAGCGCCCTAGGTACATGCCGTTGTGGCAGCCGGAGAGATTTTGGCACCCAGCTGGCGTGATGTCATGGCCGTCGGAGGAGCGATGGAGCCTGGCGGAGGGACAGCTGTCGGAGCGGTTGGGTCCTTGCTGACGTCCTCTTGCTTCTGTAAGGGGGCTGAGAGCCGCCGTCGTCACAGAGTACGCGGGGCGCCATCATTGTCTATCTGGCGGAGCTAGCCAGATGGGACGTCGGTCTTGTTTCCTGCGACCCGAGTCAGCTCGGGGTAGGGTGATGATGGCGCCTCCTGTTGACGTGGCTGGCCTGCGCCCTAGGTTGGGCGATGTGGAGGCTCCTCCGAAGCCGAGGTCGAGTCTGTCTTCCGTGGCCGAGGCCGAGTCCGAGCCCCTGGGTTGGGCGAGGCGGAGGTCGTCGGCTGAGGCCAGGGCGGAGCCCGAGCCCTGGGGTCGGGCGAAGCGGAGTTCGTCGTCTTCCGGGACTTAGCCCGAGTCCGAGCCCTGGGTCGGGCGGAGCGGAGTTCGCCGTCTTCCGGGACTTAGCCCGAGTCCGAGCCCTGGGTCGGGCGGAGCGGAGTTCGCCGTCTTCCGGGACTTAGCCCGAGTCCGAGCCCTGGGTCGGGCGGAGCGGAGTTCGCCGTCTTCCGGGACTTAGCCCGAGTCCGAGCCCTGGGTCGGGCGGAGCGGAGTTCGCCGTCTTCAGGGACTTAGCCCGAGTCCGAGCCCTGGGTCGGGCGAAGCGGAGTTCGCCGTCTTCCGGGACTTAGCCCGAGTCCGAGCCCTGGGTCGGGCGAAGCGGAGCTTCCTATGGTGCCTTCGGCAGGGCCTGACTGCCTGTCAGCCTCACTCTGTCAAGTGGCACCGCAGTCGGAGTGGCGCAGGCGGCGCTGTCCTTCTGTCAGGCCAGTCAGTGGAGCGGCGAAGTGACGGCGGTCACTTCGGCTCTGCCGGGGGGCGCGCGTCAGGATAAAGGTGTCAGGCCACCTTTGCATTAAATGCTGCTGCGATTTGGTCGGTCGGTGCGGCGATTTAGTCAGGGTTGCTTCTTAGCGAAGGCAGGGCCTCGGGCGAGCCGGAAAATATGTTCGCCGTTGTAGGGGGGCCTCGGGCGAGACGGAAATCCTCCGGGGTCGGCTGCCCTTGTCCGAGGCTAGGCTCGGGCGAGGCGTGATCGAGTCGCTCGAATGGACTGATCCCTGACTTAATCGCACCCATCAGGCCTTAGCAGCTTTATGCTGATGGGGGTTACCAGCTGAGAATTAGGAGTCTTGAGGGTACCCCTAATTATGGTCCCCGACAGTAGCCCCCGAGCCTCGAAGGGAGTGTTAGCACTCGCTTGGAGGCTTTCGTCGCACTTTTTTGCAAGGGGACCAGCCTTTCTCGGTTGCATTTTGTTCCGGTGGGTGCGCGCGAGCGCACCCGCCGGGTGTAGCCCCCGAGGCCTCGGAGGAGTGGTTTCACTCCTTCGAGGTCTTAATGCCTCGTGTAATGCTTCGGCTGGTCTGGTTGTTCCCTCATGCGAACTGGCCGTAGCCCGGGTGTACGGTCGGGTCCCAAGTTCTCGGGCTGGTATGTTGACGCTGTCAACGGTTCGGCCGGAGCCGGGTTTGCGAGAGCAGCCCCCGAGCCTCTGCACAGGGCGAGAGGGCGATCAGGGACAAACTCGGCTTTTTTACATACGCCCCTGCGTCGCCTTTCCGCAAGGAGGAGGGGGGAAAGCGCCATGTAGCCCTCGATGGGCGCCGAACATGGTTTCTCCGGTGAGCTGCAAGCGGGTAATCCGAGTGGACGTCCGTGCCCCATTCGTTAGGGGTCGGCTAGGGGCCCAGAGGCACGCCCAAAAGTACCTGCGGGTGATCTGCCGGACCCGGTCCCCTAGCGACGGGGTCCGAGGGCTCGATGCCTCCCTCTGATGGGATTCCGTTACAAGATCGTTCCCGCTGGTCTCGGAAATGTCCTAGGGTACCTCGGGAGCGCAGCCCGAGCCTTGGTTATGTATCGAACGTACCCATGGTCATCCCTCGCTCGGCGTCTGAGGCGGCTGTGAACCCTTCGGGGGCCAGCCTTCGAACCCCTGATCAGTAATGGGCGCGGAGCCCGAGTAGCCTGAGGCGGCCGTGGAACCCTTCCGAGGGGCCGGCCTTCGAACCTCTGACCAGTAGTGGGTGTAGGGCCCACGCGATCTGAGGCGGCTGTCGAACCCTTCCGGGGGGCCAGCCTTCGAACCTCTAATCAGTAGGGAGGCTCGGAGCCTGGTTCCTTCACGGGGAAGGATCCTTTTTGGGGTATCCCCCTTTCCCGGTCCCTGTTGCAAGAGAGAGAAAGAGGAAAAAAGGAAAAGGATACGAAATCGAACGACACGGCGTACCTTTACTGACGCGGTCATTATGGCGAAGGTGAAGCGTCGCCCGCTTCTCCTGCCAGAGGCGCCGCCTGTCCCACCGCGGAGTTAATGCGACGGGGCGAGTGGTTGGCGGGGCGGCCGTTGCGCGTGCGCGAGCCGTTCGAGGAACGGATCACGGGCGCGTTGTCTTCACGCCGTGAGAGGGGGTTCTCTCGCTGCCCCCGGATGGGACGCGAGCTTGGCTGACGACGTGACCGCTGCTCCCGCCCGCCTGCCACCGTCATTACTGCCGGCCCATTTTTGGCTGCACTGACCGCCGCGCCAGGCTGGCGCTGCTGGGTCGTGCGCTGGGTTGCCTCGAGTCGCGGTATTGGTTCCGCAATCGAGGAGGCGCAGTGGTGGCGCAAGTGGCGGCGCAGTTGCATGCACGATGCATTCGGCGCGCCGGTTGCATGACGCGTGGGCCTGGGCCTCCAGGCTGGGCGTGTTGGGAGTCGGAGAAGGGCGTCCACTTGGCGCGGTTGCATGCCGCCTGCATGGCTGCCCGCCCCTTTCGCCCGCTGGTCTGGGCAAAAGTGGAGGGTCACTTGTAACCGCTGGGCGGTCGTGCGCACCGCGCGTGGCGGTTTGGCTTCTTCTGCTCTGAGCCGGTTTGCATGACGTGTGGGACCCAGCCCCCGCGCCGCACGGGGGGCCTTGGAGTGTGTTGGAGAAGACTCAGCCCGCGACGGTTGGGGGCGCAAGTAGGGAGAGTCGCCTTTAAAAGGAGGGTGACCCCCTTCCGAAAGCGACCATGTCTTCGCGCTCCCTTATGCATCGTGTCTTTCCACCTTCCAAGCCCCCGGATGGGGGATACCCGCCGTCTTTTCACCTCATCGTTGGAGGAATGCAACTCCGTGGGAGTTGGTACCTTTCAGCCGTTGTTCGGCTTCAAGGGTTTTCATCAGCCAGCCCGGCTGCACCCCTCCGCCGGCGGTCACCCAAGACGGCGACCACCAGCCCCTGGGTGGGGAGAAGCAAGCCGGGCTGCGATCTTGGTCCCACCCTCAGCTTCAAGGATGTTCATCATCCTCGCTGGGGTGGAGGCCGGGCTGAGCCGGAGCTCTACCTCCCGCGCGGGTTCGTGGGTCACCCTCTTCTGCGGTGTTCGAGGGAGAGGGCGCTCGCTGGCCCTGCGGGCGGGTCGGACTTCGACAACGCGGGGCTGGTCGACGGCGGGCGTCGTCAGCCCCATCGTGTCGAGCTCGTCAGCTTGGCTCCCGGTGGCCCCTCCTGCCGGAAGGCGGCTGCCGCGCCGTGTGCACGGGAGGACCGCCCAAGACGTCGCGCGCTGCTAGGGCGGCGTTCGTGTTCTGGGGTGGTCCTGCCTTTGCACCGGTATGGCGCCTCCGCGCGGAGGTCGGTGCCCCACTCGTCCGGGAGGATTTGAGTGGGGATCTGCCGGAGGGCTGATGGCCCCCGTCGTCGGTGCCGAGGTGGAGGCGGCTCGAGAAGTCCCCGTCGCCGACGGGATCACCGCCACCATCTGCGCCTCGGGCCTCCGGCTCTTTGTACTTGTCCTCGCCCCTCGAGCGTCGGCGTGGGCGGGGGCAAGATTGCAGCAGTGCCCACCCTGAGGCCTGCGCCGCTGCAGTTCGGCCACCCGGAGCGGGGGTCGTTGTTGTCGCTGTCAGAGCGGGCGGCGGCGAGCCGCCCGTCAGTCTTCTGTTGCTCCGCAGGCCCTCCCCCATCGAGTGGGGTTGTTCGTACCTGCGGAGGGGGAACCGGAGTTCCGCTTGTAATGGCACTTTGAATGCCAGTGTTGTTGTTCATTGTGGCTGTCGAGGCCTGAACATGTATGTAATTTTGGCACGGAGCCGTGTTTTTTCCTCATTTTCGAGCACTAAGGTTTGCCTGTTGGTTGTCTAAACCGCTTCACCAAGCGCGAGTCGCCCCGTGTCAAGGTGACGAGTGAGGTATCTGTATCCCGGAGGCGTAGGAGTCCCTCGGCTCGGTCGGCCTTGTTGTCCGAGGCTCCTCTAGCTTAGTTAAAGGGACCCCTCGGCCGCTCTTGGATGAGTCGAGGCCAGGGGTAGCGACATCAGCATGAACAGGGGCCGAGTTGGCTCGAAAATGAAACCTGGTTGGCCGGAGCCTAGCCGGGTCGTTCGTTAGCGGGACCGACGCCAGAGTTGACCAGCCGAAGCCTCGGGTCGGGCTGGCGCCCTCTGAGGACGGCTGGCCGAGGCCCCGGGGTGACCGGCCGAGCCGCCCGCTCGGGCCGGGTTCCTGGAGGAGACCCTGGCAGCGATGGCCCGGGCGTGGCGATGACGTCGTTCTTCAGAGTGGAGATCTTCAGACCGCGTCGCCGTTCGAGGCTAGGTCGGACCTCGCCGATGGTGTCGTCGATGCCGAGGGTGCTGCTGCCCCCTTCCAGCGTCAAGACCCGAGCCTGCAGGATCAGATTGTCTTGTAGCGTGTGTCTCCTGCGGCCGCCGAGGCCAGAACACACCCTCGCTATGTTGTAAAGCTGCGTCTCTTTTCCTCTTGTTTCGAGTATCTGGACTTTTTTGTCGGTAACAGGGATGTTTGTGCAAGCGAGAGTTGCTTCTCGCGGAAGGTGATGAGTGAGGTATCCATATCCCAGAGGCGTAGGAGTCCCTCGGCTCGGTCGGCCTTACCGCTTACGCGCACTTTTACCCGTCCCTGAGGCTCTGTCACCGACTCAGTCGAGAAGGCTCGAAGGATCGCTTCGGCAGAAGAACTTCCGAACGTGAAGACTTGTTCGGTCCACGGAATCCCTTATCCGAACATGAGTTACTTATCGCAGAAGGTGATGAGTGAGGTATCCGTATCCCGGAGGCGTAGGAGTCCCTCGGCTCGGTTAGCCTTGGCTGCTTACGTGTACTCCGTCGTTTTCAGGATCCACTTTTCGAAGTAGCCAAAAAAGCACGAAAGACATTCTGGCAGAAGAGATCTTTTTCGAGGAAAATTTCAACGCAGAGGGGGTTCCCCCCCTTTTAGCCCCCGAGGGAGGGTCGGGCTTTGCCGAGGCGAGGCCGACCCTTCCTTGATGACTAAACTTTGCGTGGGTGCGAGGTATATGAACGACTTGAAAACATCTTAAGGGTAGAAGCGACGTAGCTGTTGGATGTTCCAAGCATTGCCGTAGACCTCGCCTTGACTGTTGGCCAGCTTGTACGTTCCGGGCTTCAGAACCTTGGCGATGACGAACGGTCCCTCCCAGGGGGGCGTGAGCTTGTGCCTCCCTCGAGCGTCTTGTCGCAGCCGAAGCACCAGGTCGCCCGTCTGGAGGTCTCGGGACCGGACCCCTCGGGCGTGGTAGCGTCGCAGGGACTGTTGGTACCGCGCCGAGTGTAGTAAGGCCTTGTCCCGAGCCTCTTCCAGCTGGTCCAGCGAGTCTTCTCGGCTAGCTTGGTTGCTTTGATCGCTGTAGGCCCTCGTCTTCGGGGAGCCGTATTCCAGGTCTGTGGGCAAGACGTCCTCGGCCCCGTAGACTAGGAAGAACGGCGTGAAACCCGTGGCTCGGCTCGGCGTTGTCCTCAGGCTCCAGACCACCGAGGGGAGTTCCTTCATCCATCGCTTGCCGAACTTGTTGAGGTCGTTGTAGATCCGAGGCTTGAGCCCTTGTAGAATCATGTCGTTGGCATGCTCTACTTGCCCATTTGACATGGGATGAGCCACGGCGGCCCAGTCCACCCGGATGTGGTGATCCTCGCAGAAGTCCAAGAACTTTCTGCCGGTGAACTGGGTGCCATTGTCGGTGATGATGGAGTTTGGGACCCCGAAGCGATGGATGATGTTGGTGAAGAACGCCACCGCCTGCTCGGACCTGATGTTGTTCAGAGGTCGGACCTCGATCCACTTGGAGAATTTGTCGATGGCGACCAGCGGGTGCGTGTAGCCCCCGGGTGCCTTCTGCAAGGGGCCGACGAGGTCCAGACCCCACACAGCAAAGGGCCAGGTGATGGGTATCGTCTGCAGAGCCTGAGCGGGCAGGTGGGTCTGCTTCGCGTAGAATTGACACCCTTCGCAGGTGCGGACAATTCTAGTGGCATCGGCCACCGCCGTCGGCCAGTAGAAGCCCTATCGGAAGGCATTCCCGACAAGGGCTCGAGGTGCTGCGTGATGGCCGCAAGCCCCCGAGTGTATCTCCCGCAGGAGTTCCTGACCTTCGGCGACGGAGATGCATCGCTGGAGGATTCCTGAGGGGCTGCAGTGGTAGAGCTCCTTTTCTTCGCCCAGCAAGACGAACGACTTGGCGCGCTGCGCCACCCGCCGAGCCTCGGCTCAGTCGAGGGGTAGCTCTCCTTGGTAGAGATATCGCAGGTACGGGGTCTGCCAGTCTCGATCAGGCGTGGCCCCGCTTCGCTCCTCCTCGACGCGCAGTGCCTCACCCTCGGGGGCCGAGGGTACCTCGGGCTGGGCCGAGGGTACCTTGGACTGGGCCGAGGGCGCCTCAGGCTCGGGCGTGTCGTCGATCTTGATGGAGGGTTGGTGCAGATCCCGGGAGAAGACGTCCGGGGAAACCGTTGTTCGCCCCGAGGCTATTTTAGCCAACTCGTCCGCAGTCTCGTTGTAGCGCCGAGCGATGTGGTTAAGCTCGAGCCCGTAGAACTTGTCTTCCAGGCGCCGAACCTCATCGCAGTAGGCCTCTATCTTCGGGTCGCGGCAGTGGGAGTTCTTCATGACTTGGTCGATGACGAGCTGCGAATCACCACGGGCGTCGAGGCGCCGGACCCCTAGCTCGATGGCGATCCGCAACCCGTTGACCAGAGCCTCATACTCAGCCACATTGTTGGACGCCGGGAAATGGAGGCGTAGCACATAGCGCAGGTGTTTCCCGAGGGGCGAGATGAAGAGTAGGCCTGCGCTGGCTCCCGTCTTCATCAACGACCCGTCGAAAAACATGGTCCAGAGCTCCGGTTGGATCGGAGCCGTCGGTAGCTGGGTGTCGACCCATTCGGCTACGAAGTCCGCCAAGACCTGGGACTTGATGGCCTTCTGAGGGGCGAACGAGATTGTCTCGCCCATGATTTCCACCGCCCACTTTGCAATCCTACCCGAGGCCTCTCGGCACTGGATGATCTCCCCCAGGGGGAAGGATGACACCACAGTTACCGGATGAGACTCGAAGTAGTGTCGCAACTTCCGCCGCGTCAGGATCACTGCATACAGCAGCTTCTGAACTTGTGGGTAGCGGACCTTGGTTTCGGACAGTACCTCGCTGACGAAGTAAACTGGCCTCTGAACGGGCAATGCATGCCCCTCTTCTTCCCTCTCGACCACAATCGCGGCGCTAACCACCTGAGTGGTCGCGGCGACGTAGACCAAGAGGGCTTCTCCGGCAGCTGGAGGCACCAAGATAGGCGCCTTTGTGAGGAGCGTCTTCAGGTTCCCGAGAGCTTCCTCGGCCTCAGGGGTCCAAGTGAAGCACTCAGCCTTCCTCAAGAGGCGGTACAGAGGCAGACCTCTTTCGCCGAGGCGCGAGATGAAGCGGCTCAGAGCCGCGAGACATCCCATGACCCTCTATACGCCTTTCAAGTCCTTGATGGGCCCCATGCTGGTGATGGCTGCGATCTTCTCTGGGTTGGCTTCAATGCCCCGCTCGGAGACGATGAACCCCAAGAGCATGCCTCGGGGCACCCCGAAGACACACTTCTCGGGATTGAGCTTGACGCCTTTCGCCTTGAGACATCGGAATGTCACTTCAAGGTCGGAAAGGAGGTCGGAAGCTTTCCTCGTCTTGACTACGATGTCATCGACGTAGGCCTCGACCGTGCGGCCAATGTGTTCGCCGAACACATGGTTCATGCACCGCTGGTACGTTGCGCCCGCATTCCTCAAGCCGAACGGCATGGTGACATAGCAGTACATGCCGAAGGGCGTGATGAAAGACGTCGCGAGCTGGTCGGACTCTTTCATCCTGATTTGATGATACCCTGAGTAGGCATCGAGGAAAGACAGGGTTTCGCACCCAGCAGTGGAATCCACGATTTGATCGATGCGAGGCAGAGGGTAGGGAACCTTCGGACATGCTTTGTTGAGACCAGTGTAGTCTACACACATCCGCCATTTCCCCCCTTTCTTTCTCACAAGCACAGGGTTGGCAAGCCATTCGGGATGGAATACCTCTTTGATGAACCCTGCCACCATTATCTTGTGGATCTCCTCGCCTATGGCTCTGCGCTTCTCTTCGTCGAATCGGCGCAGAGGCTGCTTGACGGGTCGGGCTCCGGCTCGAATATCCAGCGAGTGCTCGGCGACATCCCTCGGTATGCCAGGCATGTCTGAGGGACTCCACGCGAAGACGTCGGCGTTCGCGCGGAGAAAGTCGACGAGCACTGCTTCCTATTTGGGATCGAGCCCGGAGCCGACCCGGATCTGCTTGGAGGCGTCGCCGCTGGGGTCGAGGGGGACGACCTTAACCGTCTCCACTGGCTCGAAGTTGCCGACATGACGCTTCACGTCTGGCACCTCCTTAGAGAGGCTTTCCAGGTCGGCGATGAGGGCCTCGGACTCGGCGAGGGCCTCGGCGTACTCCACGCACTCCACGTCGCATTCGAACGCGTGTTTGTACGTGGGGCCGACGGTGATGACCCCGTTGGGGCCCGGCATCTTGAGCTTCAGGTAGGTGTAGTTAGGGACGGCCATGAACTTCGCGTAGCATGGCCTTCCCAGTACCGCGTGGTAGGTCCCTCGGAACCCGACCACCTCGAACGTCAGGGTCTCCCTTCGGAAGTTGGAGGGTGTTCCAAAGCAGACGGGAAGGTCGAGTCGTCCGAGGGGCTGGACGCGCTTCCCGGGAATGATCCCATGGAAGGGCGCAGCGCCTGCTCGGACGGAGGACAGATCAACACGCAGGAGCCTGAGGGTCTTGGCGTAGATGATGTTGAGGCTGCTGCCTCCGTCCATAAGGACCTTGGTGAGCCTGACGTCGCCGATGACGGGGTCGACGACGAGCGGGTATTTCCCCGGGCTCGGCACGTGGTCGGGGTGGTCGGCTTGGTCGAAGGTGATGGGCTTGTCGGACCAGTCTAGGTAGACTGGCGCCGCCACCTCCACCGAGCAGACCTCCCGACGCTCTTGCTTGCGGTGCCGAGCCGAGGCATTCGCCGCTTGCCCACCGTAGATCATGAAGCAGTCGCGGACCTCGGGGAACTCTCCTGCTTGGTGATCTTCCTTCTTGTCGTCGTCGCGGGCCCTACCACCCTCCGCGGGTGGCCTGGCCCTGTGGAAGTGGCGCCGAAGCATGACGCACTCCTCAAGGGTGTGCTTGACGGGCCCCTGGTGATAAGGGCACGACTCCTTGAGCATTTTGTCGAAGAGGTTGGCACCTCCGGGGGGTTTCCGAGGGTTCTTGTACTCGGCGGCGGCGACAAGGTCCGCGTCGGCGGCGTCACGTTTCGCTTGCGACTTCTTCTTGCCTTTCTTCTTGGCGCCGCGCTGAGTAGACGCCTCGCGAGCATCCTCCGATGGGCGGCCCTGGGGCTGCTTGTCCTTTCGGAAGATAGCCTCGACCGCCTCCTGGCCGGAGGCGAACTTGGTGGCGATGTCCATCAGCTCGCTCGCCCTGGTGGGGGTCTTGCGACCCAACTTGCTCACCAGGTCGCGGCAGGTGGTGCCGGCGAGGAACGCGCCGATGACATTCGAGTCGGTGATGTTGGGCAGCTCGGTGCGCTGCTTCGAGAATCGCCGGATGTAGTCCCGGAGAGACTCTCCCGGCTGCTGCCGGCAGCTTCGGAGGTCCCAGGAATTCCCGGGGCGCACGTACGTGCCCTGGAAATTGCCGGCGAAAGCTTGGACTAGGTCGTCCCAGTTGGAGATCTGCCCCGGAGGCAGGTGCTCCAACCAGGCGCGAGCGGTGTCGGAGAGGAACAGGGGGAGGTTGCGGATGATGAGGTTGTCGTCGTCCGTTCCACCCAGTTGGCAGGCTAGGCGGTAGTCCGCGAGCCACAGTTCCGGTCTCGTCTCCCCCGGGTACTTTGTGATAGTAGTCGGGGGTCGGAACCGGGTCGGGAACGGTGCCCGTCGGATGGCCCGGCTGAAGGCCTGTGGACCGGGTGGCTCGGGCGAGGGACTCCGATCCTCCCCGCTGTCGTAGCACCCCCCACGCCTGGGGTGGTAGCCTCGGCGCACCCTCTCATCGAGGTGAGCCCGACGGTCGCGGTGATGGTGCTCGTTGCCGAGGCGGCCCGGGGCCGCAGGCGCGGTGTTGCGCGTGCGCCCGGTGTAGACCGAGGCTTCCCGCATGAATCAGGAAGTCGCGGCATGAGGTTCCGAGGGGTATCCCTGCCTTCGGGAGGCAGAGCTCTCGGCCCGTCGGACCGCGGCGCCTTCCAGGAGATTCTTGAGCTCCCCCTGGATTCGCCGACCCTCGGTGGTTGATGGCTCCGGCATCGCGCGGAGAAGCATCGCTGCTGCAGCCAGGTTCTGGCCGACCCCACTAGATGCGGGTGGTGGCCTGACCCTGACGTCGTCGGCGACGCGGTGCTGGAAGCCCTGGGGCAGATGACGTATTTCTCCGGCCGGGGGTTGGCCCGCCCATGCCTGCCCGACGTCCCAGCGGATCGGCTCAAGTGCTCCTGCTCCCTCGTCGAGCCTGGCCTGCACCCCGCGGATTTGCTCTAGCTGTGGGTCATGGCCCCCCGTCTGAACGGGGACCACAGCTAGCTCCCGTGGGATGTCAACGCGGGGCACCGGCCTAGGGAGATCACCGTCCTCCGGCATGCCGAGATGATTGCCTTCGGAGGGACCCCCTAGATCGACGTGGAAACATTCGCGGCTTGGGCCGCAGTCCTCGTCGTCGAGGCTGCGGCTACCGTCGGAACAGTCGGAGAGGCAGTAGTCACACGCGGTCATGAAGTCCCGCATGGCACTGGGGTTGTCAAGTCCAGAGAAATCCCAACAGATGCTGGGCTCGTCGTCTTCCTCGGACCCAGAGGGCCCGTAGGTCGAGACGTCCGTCAACCGGTCCCAAGGTGACCGCATGCAAAACCCCAGAGGGTTTGGACTCGCCTCTACGAGAGCGCCCGCCAAAGCAAGGTCGCTAGGCGGGTTGAGGCTGAATCCAAATGACGTGGGATAGGAATCGGTCGGTACCTCTTGGTCGACGAGCGGCGATAAAGTCACGTCGGGGACTGACTGCACCATCGTCTCAGGTACGAGGGCGACGTCCAGCAAGCTTTTCGCAAGCACGCTGGCGTCGTCCGCTTGCTCGGGATTGGCGTGTCGCGGGGAGACGGCGCTCGTCTTCGCCTCAAGCGCGAAGTCGATACCCGGTGCGCCCCCCGTTGGGGTGCCGGCGCCGTCGACTTGCTCGACAGCCGACGAGGCGCTACCTCCTGCTTGGCCTTGGCTGCCCTGCCTTCACCTCCGTCGGCGGGGAAGAAGGCGGGACGAGGTCGAAGGTTGTTCTTCCACCACGCGGGGAAGACGTCGTCGATTCCGCCGCCGGCGGGCGGGCTGTCGGCCGCCATTGTCGCTGTCGTGTGGCGGTGGAAGGAGTATCATGTCGTAGCTGCCGTCGAAGGACATGAACTCAAGACTCCCGAAACGGAGCACCGTCCCGGGTTGGAGAGGTTGCTGGAGACTGCCCATCTGGAGCTTGACGGGAAGCTGTTCGTCAACACGCAACAGGCCCCTACCTGGCGTGCCAACTGTCGGCGTTACGAGACCGGGGGGTCCCTGGGCCGACGAGTGAATGTCGTCGCGTGCCCCAGCCCAGATGGGTCGAGCGCGAGGGCGAGCGCGAAGGGGGGAGAGCGAGGCGGCCGGAGACCGGCGTGAGAGAGGTGGGAATCCCGCGGCCTTCGTGTTCGTCCCGCGCCCAGGTCGGGTGCGCTTGCAGTAGGGGGTTACAAGCGTCCACGCGGGAGAGGGAAGCGAGCGGCTCCAAGCGAGCGCCTGTCTCGTCCTCGTCCCCGCGCGGCCAACCTTCTCTAAGAGGGCCCTGGTCCTTCCTTTTATAGGCGTAAGGAGAGGATCCAGGTGTACAATGGGGGGTGTAGCAGAGTGCTACGTGTCTAGCGGAGGAGAGCTAGCGCCCTAGGTACATGCCGTTGTGGCAGCCGGAGAGATTTTGGCACCCAGCTGGCGTGATGTCGTGGCCGTCGGAGGAGCGATGGAGCCTGGCGGAGGGACAGCTGTCGGAGCGGTTGGGTCCTTGTTGACGTCCTCTTGCTTCCGTAAGGGGGCTGAGAGCCGCCGTCGTCACAGAGTACGCGGGGCGCCATCATTGTCTATCTGGCGGAGCTAGCCAGATGGGACGCCGGTCTTGTTTCCTGCGGCCCGAGTCAGCTCGGGGTAGGGTGATGATGGCGCCTCCTGTTGACGTGGCTGGCCTGCGCCCTAGGTTGGGCGATGTGGAGGCTCCTCCGAAGCCGAGGTCGAGTCTGTCTTCCGTGGCCGAGGCCGAGTCCGAGCCCCTGGGTCGGGCGAGGCGGAGGTCGTCGGCTGAGGCCAGGGCGGAGTCCGAGCCCTGGGGTCGGGCGAAGCGGAGTTCGTCGTCTTCCGGGACTTAGCCCGAGTCCGAGCCCTGGGTCGGGCGGAGCGGAGTTCGCCGTCTTCCGGGACATAGCCCGAGTCCGAGCCCTGGGTCGGGCGGAGCGGAGTTCGCCGTCTTCCGGGACTTAGCCCGAGTCCGAGCCCTGGGTCGGGCGGAGCGGAGTTCGCCGTCTTCCGGGACTTAGCCCGAGTCCGAGCCCTGGGTCGGGCGGAGCGGAATTCGCCGTCTTCCGGGACTTAGCCCGAGTCCGAGCCCTGGGTCGGGCGAAGCGGAGTTCGCCGTCTTCCGGGACTTAGCCCGAGTCCGAGCCCTGGGTCGGGCGAAGCGGAGCTTCCTATGGTGCCTTCGGCAAGGCCTGACTGCCTGTCAGCCTCACTCTGTCAAGTGGCACCGCAGTCGGAGTGGCGCAGGCGGCGTTGTCCTTCTGTCAGGCCGGTCAGTGGAGCGGCGAAGTGACGGCGGTCACTTCGGCTCTGCCGGGGGGCGCGCGTTAGGATAAAGGTGTCAGGCCACCTTTGCATTGAATGCTCCTGCGATTTGGTCGGTCGGTGCGGCGATTTAGTCAGGGTTGCTTCTTAGCGAAGGCAGGGCCTCGGGCGAGCCGGAAAATATGTTCGCCGTTGGAGGGGGCCCTCGGGCGAGACAGAAATCCTCCGGGGTCGGCTGCCCTTGTCCGAGGCTAGGCTCGGGCGAGGCGTGATCGAGTCGCTCGAATGGACTGATCCCTGACTTAATCGCACCCATCAGGCCTTAGCAGCTTTATGCTGATGGGGGTTACCAGCTGAGAATTAGGAGTCTTGAGGGTACCCCTAATTATGGTCCCCGACACTTATAGACTAGAGCAAACTAGTTAGTCCAATTATTTGTGTTGGGCAATTCAACCACCAAAATCAATTAGGAAAAAGGTGTAAGCTTAATTCCCTTTCAGTTCTCAAATGCTATGAATTAAGAACAAGGCAACACAAAATATTAAATGTTAATGTCCTTCGTCCTTCGAAGCATTATTTCCCGTAGTATATAATGATCTTCAGACGAAGGTCATGAAGGACATACCTTCATCATCGGGGCATATGTTAATAAAAGGAGAAACATATGAAATATAAGACACAACATGAACAATTATACAGTGTTATCAATTCATCCTCATTATATTATCATGGAAAAATAGAAACAATATTAAATTACATATGTACCTTCGGCTTGACAGAAAGTAAAAGTACAAGCGTGACGCACGAGCAAATACAAGTCAGCGTGAACATTACGGGGGTACTGTTCATCTATTTATAGGCACAGGACAAAGCATGTGAGAAATTACAGTTATTCCATTTACATTTACTATTGACTTATAGAAAAATCTATGAGGACTAGATAGCATTTTCTCCTTTAAGTCGGTTCCTTTTTCTGCGATTAAACTGAAACTCCCTTGCGCATAGCTTTGGAGCAACGGTAATCTTCTTCACGATCGTGCTTTTTCTCATTGTGTATGCTTTTAATCCTGAATCCGAAGGTACCTGTTCATAAACCATGCTTGGAAGACATTGTTAAATTACATTTTTGAAGACCTTCGGAGGACGAAGGCCCCCAACAATTAGGATATAGCATATAGCATAATTACTCTTCCCTACTAGATCAAGTGAGCAGGCTACAAGATGATTTTTCCTTTTTCATAACCCATGGAGGGAAGTTCAACTGAAATTAAAAAAAACTGACACCGGCCAGCAGATCATTTACAGCTAAGTACCAAATTACGTGTCCAGGAAATGCTTCAAACTTCAAAGTAACCTCACAATCGCATACTCGTACTACACAAACTAAATAACGCATTCCTCCCTCAACCTCCTCCAATCTCTCCGTGATCTCTGGTTGAGTTGGTGATAAGTGGATCATATCAGCCTTAGTGCCCGTTCGATTCTTCCGGAATACTTTACTAGATTGGTTCCGGATTGGAATACTTCACAAATTTGTATTAGCTTGATGAGTTGAAATGGTTCCGACGTCCAATCCGGACTAAACGAACATAGCCTTAATTAATACAAACCCCATCCATCCAGGAGGTATGCGTCCTATGCAAAATCCATGGTCACAAATAAGACCAAATTAAAAGGCCGTGATCCACCAAACGAACCCCTAATACACCTTCAACATTGCACCAATTCTACCAATAACGCATCAAGATCAGCGGCAAGCGCTCGACATCACGACCACGGAAGGAAATATTGGTCGCTTGTTTGATTCAATTCGAATCCAAGATCCTAGCAAACACAGCATTCAACTGAAAATAAACGCACCCAAGCCAAGAGCACCAATCTAAACCACGTAAAAATACAGAGAAATTAATACATACAAACTCCTACAAAGCAGAGTCCCTCACGAGAACTGCGAGCCATTTTCGAAACTTGAATGCAAATTTTCGTAGTCACAAACAAATCAGTTAACTCTTTTATAAAAGAAATTAGTTAAGAGAGGAAATGACCACCGATTTACGCAAACAACGTAGTGTGACGTCGAGGAGAAAGCACCAAATATCAGGACAACGAGCAGGCACCGCAATCAGGCCACGCCCAAATATCGCAGACGAAGGGTAACAGAACACCGTTGCGCGCCGCCGAAACAAAACGTGGAGAGTGGGTAGGATTACCGGCGGCAAAGGTGGACCACAATGCGGAGAAAGCCGGAGCGGCGGATGGCTGGCCCCGAGGATACTGTGGAGCGGCACGGTACTACCGGAATCCACTTAATTCCTGTCGGCTAAGAACCGAAGGAAATAAGCTCTAAACTGACAGGGATTACTAATTCCCGTCGGTATATGGTTAGTTCCCGTTAGTCCTAAGCCGACGGATATCATATGTCAGGGATACCCTTATTCCCGTCGGGCGCTGACACGTCAATCTACCATGCACGCTTCATTCAGAGAAAATACCTTACACCATAAAATCATGAACCGAGAACAGATACACAACACGGAGATTGAATTTCTGCTTCTTGAAGCAGTCATAAGCTTCCACTCCTTGCCATAACTTCTTTAACTCTTCAATCAGTGGTTGAAGCATCACATTGAGGCGTACGCCAGGATGCTCAGGCCCAGGTATAACAAGACATAGGAATATAAACTCATATTTCATGCAAAAAGCAGGTGGAAGGTTGTACGATATGACAATGACATGCCAACATGAATACGACGCATCGGTCATATGGAAAGGCGTGAAACCATCAGTTGCCAAGCCAATACGAACGTTTCTTTTATCGCTGGCAAAATCTGGATCAAAATTGTAAAAAGCCTTCCATGCATCACCTTCTGACGGGTGCACCATTAACCCATCTTGTCTGTCCGTACAATCTTTATGCCACCTCATGTGCATAGCGGTCTTCCTCGAGAGAAACAAATGTTTCACTCTAGGAGTGAGAGACATGTACCAAAGCTGTTTATGTGCAACCTTTGTCACCACCTTCTCCCCTTCTTCATTTACAAGCTCCACGTACCTCGACTTCCCACATTTTAAGCATTTATGCTCTCTGCCATGTTCCTTCCAAAAAAGCATACAGTTGTCCTGTCAAACATCAATCTTCTCATACTCCATACCAAGACCTTAAAGCAATTTCTTGGACTGGTACATGTCTTTGGGCATCTTGTGACCTGTAGGAAGAACCTCGCTAATCAAATCCACAAGCTCGTTGTAACAATTAATTGAGAATTCAAACTTGGACTTAATTGACATCAGTCGGGTCACGAATTCGATGACGGTCACATCAATGTGCCCGTGAATAGGCTCTTTTGACGCTTTGAGGAGGTCGAAGAACTTCTGAACCTCCGGTGTAGGTGAATCATGATGATCTGGGGCCAGTTCAGGCTGCAGATCCTCAAGCATCTGGTCCATCCTATCCACATCTTCACCGTCATCAACTTCTACTTCCGCTACTCGTTCAAGGCATGACTCCCCGTGGAGATACCAGACCTTATAGCCTGGCACAAAACCATGCGAGCACATGTGTAGTGTGACCTGCCTCTTGGTGTGGCTCATCATATTTCTACATTTATTGCATGGACACCTAATATTATCTATTTGTGACAAAACAGCTGCACATGGTCCAGAAACATCTGCGTCTTGGCAAACCATTCACTTGTGTGACACCCACCCTTCTTGAAACCTTCATACATCCAATCACGTCTATCACCCATTATTGCGGTTGTGTGTATGAGTAAGGAGTGCGTGTGAGAAATTCATGTTTCTACACGTCATACATACATCTATAGGTAAGTAGTAAAACTATATATATACATAACATCACCTTCATCACATTATCATGATAATCATCAATTAACAATATTTGCAACATCCAAATTTATGTCAAATCATACTAACAAATAACAATATTAAATAAATTATAATTGCATTACAGTTAACTCCCGTCAGCCAAAAAACCGACGAAAATAAACAATATTTGCAATATTAAATCCATTAAATTAAATAATATTTTCAGAACATCAAATTTATTAACCATAACATCAAATTTATCAATATCGAAACCTTCATACATCCTAATATTATAAGTTAAATCTAATCAATAAATAACATCAAATTCAACAATTCAATAGCATAAGTTAAATCTACTATAATAATAGAATTAATACTTACCTAAAATCAAGCCACACATGTGATATTAAACTAACTCTAATCACACTATAATCACATGTGATATTAAACTAACTCTAATCTCATGAAAGTTAACTCCCGTCGGCCATAAAACCGACGAAAATAAACATCTACACACATATTTAACTCTATAATCACACTCACATTTACATTCAATAGTTCAAGGATGTATACCTCAACGACAAGGCGGCACAAGGCAGGTGCAACGACAGTTGAGTTGGTGGGGGACGACGGGGGCGGCGGCGGCACTTGGGGGCAGCGGCGGCGATGGCGATGGGGGCCGGTGGCAGCGGCGGTCGGGCGGGACACTCAATCTCCTGGCGGCGGCGGTTTGAAACGAGCAAGCAGAGGAAATGAGCCCATGCGGGCTGTCCGCTGCGCTCATAAAACATTAATTCCCGTCGGCCAAGTACGGGGCTGACGGAAATAAGCTAATCCTCGTCGGTCAGAGAAAAGGCCGACGGGCGTCAATGTAATCCCCGTTGGCCTGTGTCAGGGCCGACGGGAGTTAATTAATGCCCGTTGGCTGGTAGGTAGCCAACAGTATTTACTTTATCCTCGTCGGCCTTTGCTCTGGCCGACGGGAGTTAACCTGGCCAACGGGAATCTTCAGTATTCCTGTAGTGCGGGTTTGCCCTTGGGTGGTGGTGGTAATCCACGGGCATTTGAGCTTTGCTACGTGCGTGGTGGATCAAGGATCATAAGGTGCAGTTATGCTATTCCTAATGGATATATAGTATTATAATTAGGTCATGTTTGTTTCATATTATAATCTGGTGAGCGCAAATAAATCCAACAACTAAATAAACACCTCGATTATAAATTCAGATTATGTAATATAATATCCAAATTACCATAATCTCATAATCCTCCATAATAGTAGCTTAGTTTAGATTATTTATAGTAAAAGATCCACTACTCATGGTTATGTAGTTAAAAATTACAAAACCTGTCATCACTGTCGGGGACCATAATTAGGGGTACCCTCAAGGCTCCTAAATCTCAGCTGGTAACCCCCATCAGCACAAAGCTGCAAAGGCCTGATGGGTGCGATTAAGTCAAAGATCGGTCCATTCAAGGGACGCGATCGCGCCTCGCCCGAGCTCAGCCTCGGGCAAGGGAAGCCGACCCCGGAGGGTTTACGTCTCACCTGAGGACCCCCTACGGCAACGAACGCACCTTCGGCTCGCCCGAGGCCCAGTCTTCACCAAGAAGCAACATTGGCCAAATCGCCACGCCAACCGACCAAATTGCAGGGGCATTTAATGCAAAGGTGGCCTGACACCTTTATCCTGACGCGCGTCCTCCAGTTGACAGAGCCGAAGTGACCATAGTCACTTCGCCGCTCCACTACCAGCCTGACAAGAGGACAGCGCCGCCTGCGCCGCTCCGACTGCTATGCCACACGACAGAGTGAGGCTGACAGCAGCCAAGCCCGGCCCCAGGCGCCATAGGAAACTCCGCTTCGCCCGACCCCAGGGCTCGGACTCGGGCTCAGCCCCGGAAGACGACGAACTCCGCTTCGCCCGACCCCAGGGCTCGGACTCGGCCTCAGCCCCAGAAGACGACGAACTCCGCTTCGCCCGACCCTAGGGCTCGGACTCGGGCTCAGCCCCAGAAGACGACGAACTCCGCTTCGCCCGACCCCAGGGCTCGGACTCGGGCTCAGCCCCGGAAGACGACGAACTCCGCTTCGCCCGACCCCAGGGCTCGAACTCGGGCCCAGCCCCGGAAGACGACGAACTCCGCTTCGCCTGACCCCAGGGCTCGGACTCAGCCCTGGCCTCAGCCGACGGTCTTCGCCTCGCCCGACCAGGGGGCTCGGACTCGACCTCGGCCTCGGAAGACAGACTCGACCTCGACCTCGGAGGAGCCTCCACCTCGCCCAACCTAGGGCTCGGACCGACCACGTCACAGGAGGCGCCATCATTACCTTACCCCAAACTGACTCAGGCTACGGGGAACAAGACCAGCGTCCCATCTGGCTCGCCCTGCCAAACTAGTAATGATGGCGCCCCGCACGCTTTATGACGACGGCGGCTCTCAGCCCCCTTACGGAAGCAAGAGGACGTCAGCAAGGACTCGACAGCCCGACAGCTGTCCTTCCGCCAGGCTCCAGCGCTCCTCCGACGGCCACGACACCACACGAACCGGGTGCCAAAACCTCTCTGGCTGCCACGATGGCATGTACTTAGGGCGCTAACTCTCCTCCGCTAGACACGTTAGCACACTGCTACACCCCCCATTGTACACCTGGATCCTTTCCTTACACCTATAAAAGGAAGGTCCAGGGCCCTCTTACAGAGGGTTGGCCACGAGGAGAAGGACGGGATGGCGCTCGCGTGAGGCCGCTCGCTCCCTCCCGCGTGGACGCTTGTAACCCCCTACTGCAAGCGCACCCGACCTGGGCGCGGGACAAACACGAAGGCCGCGGGATTTCACCTCTCACGCCTGCCTCCCTCCGGCTTCTTCCCCCCTTCGCGCTCCGTCTCGCGCCGACCCATCTGGGCTGGGGCACGCAGCGACAATTTACTCGTCGGTCCAGGGACCCCCGGGTTTCGAAACGCCGACAGTTGGCGAGCCAGGTAGGGGCCTGCTGCGTGTTGACGAATAGCTTCCCGTCAAGCTCCAGATGTGCAGTCTTCAGCAACCTTTCCAGCCCGGGACGGTACTCCGTTTCGGGAGTCTTGAGTTCATGTCCCTCGACGGCAGCTACGACATGATACTCCTTCCCCCGCCGCGCGACAGCGACGATGGCGGCCGACAGCCCGCCTGCCGGCGGCGGAATCGACAACGTCTTCCCCGTGTGGTGGAAGAACAACATTCGAGCTCACCCCGTCCCCTCCCCCGCCGATGGAGGAGGAGGCGGGGCAACCAAGGCCAAGCAGGAGGCAGCACCTCGTCGGCTGTCGAGCGAGTCGACGGCGCCGGCGCCCCAATGGGGGGCACGTCGGGCATCGGCCTCGCGCCTGAGACGAAGACGAGCGCCGTCTCCCCGCAACACGCCAATCCCGAGCAAGCGGACGACGCCAGCGTGCTTGCGAAAAGCTTGCTGGACGTCGCCCTCGTACCTGAGACGATGGTGCAGTCAGTCCCCGACGTGACTTCGTCACCGCCCGTCGACCAAGAGGTACCAACCGACTCCCATCTCACGCCTTTTGGATTCAGCCTCAACCCACCAAGCGACTTCGCTTTGGTGGACGCTCTCGTAGAGGCGAGTCCAAACCCTCTAGGGTATCGTATGCGGTCACCCTGGGACCGGCTGATGGCCGTCTCGACCTACGGGCCCTCGGGGTCCGAGGAAGATGACGAGCCCGACTTCTGTTGGGATTTCTCCGGACTTGGTAACCCCAGTGCCATGCGGGACTTTATGACCGCGTGCGACTACTGCCTTTCCGATTGTTCCGACGGTAGCCGCAGCCTCGGCGACAAGGACTGCGACCCAAGTCGTGAATGTTTCCACGTCGATCTAGGGGGTCCCAACGAAGGCAACCACCTTGGTATGCCGGAGAACGGTGATCTCCCTAGGCCTGTGCCTCGCGTTGACATCCTTCGGGGGCTAGCTGTGGTCCCCGTCCCGGTGGGGGGTCATGACCCACAGCTCGAACAAATCCGCGAGATGCAGGCCAGGCTCGACGAGGGGGCAGGAACACTTGAGCCGATCCGCTGGGACATCGGGCAGGAATGGGCGAGCCAACGTCCGGCCGGAGAAGTGCGTCATCTACCCCAGGGTATCCAGCACCTCATCGCCGACGATGTCAAGGTAAGGCCGCTACCGACTTCCAGTGGAGTCGGCCAGAACCTGGCTACAGCGGCAATACTTCTCCGCGCGATGCCGGAGCCATCAACCACCGAGTGGCGGCGAATTCAGGGAGAGCTCAAGAATCTCCTGGAGGATGCCGTGGTCCGACGGGCCGAAAGCTCCGCCTCCCGAAGGCAGGGTACCCCTCGGAACATCGCGCCGCGACTTCCCGATTCATGCGGGAAGCCTCGGTCCACACCGGGCGCACGAGCAACACGGCGCCTGCGGCCCCGGGCCGCCTCGGCAACGAGCACCATCACCGCGACCGTCGGGCCCACCTCGACGAGAGGGTGCGCCGAGGTTACCACCCCAGGCGTGGGGGACGCTACGACAGCGGGGAGGATCGGAGTCTCTCGCCCGAGCCACCCGGTCCGCAGGCTTTCAGCCGCGCCATACGACGGGCGCCGTTCCCGACCTGGTTCCGAACCCCGACTACTATCACAAAGTACTCGGCGGAGACGAGACCAGAACTGTGGCTCGCGGACTACCGGCTGGCCTGCCAACTGGGTGGAACGGACGATGACAACCTCATCATCCGCATCCTCCCCCTGTTCCTTTCCGACACCACTCGCGCCTGGCTGGAACACCTGCCTCCGGGGCAGATCTCCAACTGGGACGACCTGGTCCAAGCCTTCGCCGACAATTTCCAGGGCACGTACGTGCGCCCCGGAAACTCCAGGGATCTCCGAAGCTGCCGCCAGCAACCGGGAGAGTCACTCCGGGACTACATCCGACGATTCTCGAAGCAGCGCACCGAGCTGCCCAACATCACCGATTCAGATGTCATCAGCGTGTTCTTCGCCGGCACCACCTGCCGCGACCTGGTGAGCAAGCTGGGTCACAAGACCCCTACCAGGGCGAGCGAGCTGATGGACATCGCCACCAAGTTTGCCTCTGGCCAGGAGGCGGTTGAGGCCATCTTCCGGAAGGACAAGCAGCCCTAGGGCCGCCCATCGGAAGACGTCCCCGAGGCGTCAACTCAGCGCGGCGCCAAGAAGAAAGGCAAGAAGAAGTCGCAAGCGAAGCGCGACGCCACCGACGCGGACCTTGTCGCCGCCGCCGAGTACAACAACCCTCGGAAACCTCCCGGAGGTGCCAACCTCTTCGACAAGATGCTCAAGGAGACGTGCTCCTATCATCAGGGGCCCGTCAAGCACACCCTTGAGGAGTGCGCCATGCTTCGGCGCCACTTTCACAAGGCCGGGCCACCCGCGGAGGGTGGCAGGGCTCGCGACGACGATAAGAAGGAAGATCACCAGGCAGGAGAGTTCCCCGAGGTCCGCGACTGCTTCATGATCTACGGTGGGCAAGTGGCGAACGCCTCGGCTCGGCACCGCAAGCAAGAGCGTCGGGAGGTCTGTTCGGTAAAGGTGGCGGCGCCAGTCTACCTAGACTGGTCCGACAAGCCCATCACCTTCGACCAAGACGACCACCCCGACCGCGTGCCGAGCCCGGGGAAATACCCGCTCGTTGTCGACCCCGTCATCGGCGACGTCAGGCTCACCAAGGTCCTCATGGACGGAGGCAGCAGCCTCAACATCATCTACGCCGAGACCCTCGGGCTCCTGCGGGTCGATCTGTCCTCCGTCCGGGCAGGCCCTGCGCCTTTCCATGGGATCATCCCCGGGAAGCGCGTCCAGCCCCTCGGACGACTCGATCTACCCGTCTGCTTTGGGACACCCTCCAACTTCCGAAGGGAGACCCTCGCGTTCGAGGTGGTCGGGTTCCGAGGAACCTACCACGTAGTACTGGGGAGGTCATGCTACGCTAAGTTCATGGCCGTCCCCAACTACACCTACCTCAAGCTCAAGATGTCGGGCCCCAACGGGGTCATCACCGACGGCCCCACATACCGACACGCGTACGAATGCGACGTGGAGTGCGTGGAGTACGCCGAGGCCCTCGCCGAATCCGAGGCCCTCATCGCCGACCTGGAGAGCCTCTCTAAGGAGGTGCCACACGTGAAGCGCCACGCTGGCAACCTCGAGCCAACGAAGACGGTTAAATCCGTCCCTCTCGACCCCAGCAACGACGCCTCCAAGCAAATCCGGATCGGCTCCGAGCTCGATCCCAAATAGGAAGCAGTGCTCGTCGACTTTCTCCTCGCAAACACCGACGTTTTCGCGTGGAGTCCCTCGGACATGCCCGGCATACCGAGGGATGTCGCCGAGCACTCGCTGGATATCGGAGCTGGAGCCCGACCCGTGAAGCAGCCCCTACGCCGATTCGACGAAGAAAAGCGCAGAGCCATAGGCGAGGAGATCCACAAGCTAATGGCGGCAGGGTTCATCAAAGAGGTATTCCATCCCGAATGGCTAGCCAACCCTGTGCTTGTGAGAAAGAAAGGAGGGAAATGGCGGATGTGTGTAGACTACACTGGTCTAAACAAAGCATGTCCGAAAGTTCCCTACCCTCTGCCTCGCATCGATCAAATCGTGGATTCCACTGCTGGGTGCGAAACCCTGTCTTTCCTTGATGCCTACTCAGGGTATCACCAAATTAGGATGAAAGAGTCCGACCAGCTCGCGACTTCTTTCATCACACCTTTCGGCATGTACTGCTACGTTACCATGTCGTTCGGTTTGAGGAATGCGGGTGCGACATACCAAAGGTGCATGAACCACGTGTTCGGCGAACACATTGGCCGAACGGTCGAGGCCTACGTCGATGACATTGTAGTCAAGACGAGGAAAGCCTCCAACCTCCTTTCCGACCTTGAAACGACATTTCGATGTCTCAAGGCGAAAGGCGTGAAGCTCAATCCCGAAAAGTGTGTCTTCGGGGTTCCCCAAGGCATGCTCTTGGGGTTCATCATCTCCGAGCGGGGCATCGAGGCCAACCCAGAGAAGATCGCGGCCATCACCAGCATGGGGCCCATCAAGGACTTGAAAGGCGTACAGAGAGTCACGAGATGTCTTGCGGCCTTGAGCCGTTTCATCTCGTGCCTCGGCGAAAGAGGCCTGCCTCTGTACCGCCTCTTAAGGAAGGCCGAGTGCTTCACTTGGACCTCTGAGGCCGAGGAAGCCCTCGGGAACCTGAAGGCGCTCCTCACGAACGCGCCCATCTTGGTGCCCCCCGCTGCCGGAGAAGCCCTCTTAATCTACGTCGCCGCGACCACTCAGGTGGTTAGCGCCGCGATCGTAGTTGAGAGACGAGAAGAGGGGCATGCATTGCCCGTCCAGAGGCCAGTCTACTTCATCAGCGAGGTACTGTCCGAGACCAAGATCCGCTACCCACAAATTCAGAAGCTCCTGTACGCGGTGATCCTAACGCGGCGGAAGTTGCGACACTACTTCGAGTCTCATCTGGTAACTGTGGTGTCATCCTTCCCCTGGGGGAGATCATCCAGTGCCGAGAGGCCTCGGGTAGAATTGCAAAGTGGGCGGTGGAAATCATGGGCGAGACGATCTCGTTCGCCCCTCAGAAGGCCATCAAGTCCCAGGTCTTGGCAGACTTTGTGGCTAAATGGGTCGACACCCAGCTCCCAACAGCTCCGATCCAACCGGAACTCTGGACCATGTTCTTCGACGGGTCGCTGATGAAGACAGGAGCAGGCGCAGGCCTGCTCTTCATCTCGCCCCTCGGGAAGCACCTACGCTACGTGCTACGTCTCCATTTCCCGGCATCCAACAATGTGGCCGAGTACGAGGCTCTGGTCAACGGGTTGCGCATCGCCATCGAGCTAGGGGTCCGACGCCTCGACGCTCACGGTGACTCGCAGCTCATCATCGACCAAGTCATGAAGAACTCCCACTGCCGCGGCCCGAAGATGGAAGCATACTGCGATGAGGTTCGGCGCCTGGAAGACAAGTTCTACGGGCTCGAGCTCAACCACGTCGCCCGGCGCTACAACAAGACTACGGACGAGCTGGCTAAAATAGCCTCGGGGCGAACAACGGTTCCCCCGGACGTCTTCTCCCGAGACCTGCATCAACCCTCTGTCAAGACCGACGACACGCCCAAGCCCGAAAAGGCCTCGGCCCAGCCCGAGGCACCCTCGGCTCAGTCCGAGGTACCCTCGGCTCGGCCCAAGGCACCCTCGGCTCGGCCCGAGATACCCTCGGCCCCTGAGGGTGAGGCACTGCGCATCGAGGAGCGGAGCAGGGTCACGCCTAATCGAAACTGGTAGACCCCGTACCTGCAATATCTCCACCGAGGAGAGCTACCCCTCGACCGAGCCGAAGCTCGGCGGTTGGCGCGGCGCGCCAAGTCGTTCGTCTTGCTGGGAGACGGGAAGGAGCTCTACCACCGCAGCCCCTCGGGCATCCTCCAGCGATGCATTTCCATCGCCGAAGGCTAGGAGCTCCTACAAGAGATACACTCGGGGGCTTGTGGCCATCACGCAGCACCTCGAGCCCTTGTTGGAAACGCCTTCCGACAAGGTTTCTACTGGTCGACGGCGGTGGCCGACGCCACTAGAATTGTCCGCACGTGCGAAGGGTGTCAGTTCTACGCAAGGCAGACCCACCTGCCTACTCAGGCCCTGCAGACCATACCCATCACCTGGCCATTTGCTGTGTGGGGTCTGGACCTAGTCGGTCCCTTGCAGAAGGCACCCGGGGGCTACACACACCTGTTGGTCGCCATCAACAAATTCTCCAAGTGGATCGAGGTCCGACCCCTAAACAGCATCAGGTCCGAACAGGCGGTGGCGTTCTTCACCAACATCATCCATCGCTTTGGGGTCCCGAACTCCATCATCACCGACAATGGCACCCAGTTCATCGGCAGAAAGTTCCTAGACTTCTGCGAGGATCACCACATTCGGGTAGACTGGGCCGCCGTGGCTCACCCCATGACGAATGGGCAAGTAGAGCGTGCCAACGGCATGATTCTACAAGGACTCAAGCCTCGGATCTACAACGACCTCAACAAGTTCGGCAAGCGGTGGATGAAGGAACTCCCCTCGGTGGTCTGGAGTCTGAGGACAACGCCGAGCCGGGCCACGGGCTTCACACCGTTCTTTCTAGTCTATGGGGCCGAGGCCATCTTGCCCACAGACTTAGAATACGGTTCCCCGAGGATGAGGGCCTACGCCGACCAAAGCAATCAAGCTAATCGAGAAGACTCACTGGACCAGCTGGAAGAGGCTCGGGACATGGCCTTACTACACTCGGCGCGGTACCAGCAGTCCCTGCGACGCTACCACGCCCGAGGGGTTCGGTCCCGAGACCTCTAGGTGGGCGACATGGTGCTTCGGCTGCGACAAGACGCCCGAGGGCGGCACAAGCTCATGCCTCCCTGGGAAGGGTCGTTCGTCATCGCCAAAGTTCTGAAGCCCGGGACGTACAAGCTGGCCAACAGTCAAGGCGAGGTCTACAGCAACGCTTGGAACATCCAACAGCTACGTCGCTTCTACCCTTAAGATGCTTTCAAGTTATTCGTATGCCTCGTCCACACACAAAGTCTAGTCATCAAGGAAGGGTCAGCCTTGCCTCGGCAAAGCCCGACCCTCCCTCGGGTGCTAAAAGGGGGGAACCCCCTCTGCGCCGAAATTTTCAATCAAAAAGGCTTCTGCGTTCCCCGACTATGTCAGTAGCAGGACCCCAAGAAGCAAAGGCGGGCGCATGTAAGTGGCAAGGCTGACTGAGCCGAGAGACTCCTACGCCTCTGGGATACGGATACCTCACTCGTCACCTACCACGAAAAATGACTCCTACTTGGGCAAGCCACCCTGCTACTAACGAACGGGGCCGGACACGCAAAATGAAAGGAAAAGGAGCACGACTTTATTCTACGATAATAAAGTGTTCGGGCCTCAGCGGCCGCAAAAGACACACGTGCATTCAAGGAAAACTGCTCCGGCAGAGTTAGGCGTCGCCCAGAGAAGGAGCCGCGCCCTCGGCTTCGTCCCCACCTTCGGCAAAGTCCACCCCGGCCTCGGACGACGGTGCAGGCGGGAGGATCTCTGCCTCGAAGGTGGTTGCCAGCACCACGCTCGGGCCCGCGGCGGCCGCGTCGAGCCTCTGGACTTTAGCCAGGGCGGCTTCATCTTCGTCAGGGGGGCAATACCCCTCGCTGACTCGCTCCAGATCCACGACGTAGTGGGAAGCAAGCACGACGAAGGCCCGCCTGACGCCGTGATGTAGCGCCTCGCGGAGTCTGCCGCGCACATGGTCACCCAAGGCCTGCAGGCGACTTTGAGGGGAGCTTCCTGAGGGGACGTCGCCGAAGCCAAAGACCCGGCAGAAGTCTGAGATGGCCTCGAACATGGCCGCATGGTCGGCCTCCCTCTGCTCGGCCGCCTGGGCAAGCGCCCTGGTGGACTCATCAAGGGCAGACTCGAGCTCTGCGAACAGCCAGAACGCAAGGCCTCAAACACAAGTGGAGGAAACGAGCTAAAACGAAAACCGAAAACAGCCAGGACATACCTCCGGCTCGGGCACGTTGCTCCGAGGATGCGGCTTGGGCTACGGCTAGGTATGCTGCAAGGGCTCCGGCCCGGCTTTCGGCCTCGGCGGCCCGGCCCCGAGATCGATCTCGCTCATCGGCGACCTGGTCAAACTCCGACTGCCGTCGCTGCACCTCTGCGTGTGTCGTTGCTGCCTCTGCTCTCAGATCGGCGCAGAGCAACCGAAGGTCCGCCACCTCGGCGCCCTGCTGGGAGAGGCGCGCGGTAGCCCCGGCGAGTGAGGTCCTCAGGGATCGCACCGAGCCCCAGACATCGACCTCGTGGCGGATGAACGACGACTTGGCGGCGCTCAGATCCGTCAGATCCTGAGGGAAGGAAGCGGGGCGTCACAAAGGACGCCTTGATCACAAAAAAGGTACGCCCGAAATCATTACCTGAAGGATCTTGGGGACGTCCCTGCAAAAGACCTCCAAGGACGACCGGAGCAACCCCACCGTTGCCTCGGCACACTCGCGGAGCTCATCCCAAGACTGCTCCTCCCGCTCATCGTCAAGAACGAAGAAGGGATCTGAAGCCTCGCGGTTCCAGAACCGGAGCAACTGGCGCCGCCCCTCGGAGCTCCTCCGCGCAGGGACAAGGCTGCCGCTCGGCGGGACGGGTCGCGTTTCCACGCCCCCTCCTCCGAGGCACCAAGTGGCGACGCCTCGGCCATCTCAGCATCGGCAGCGACAGGTCGCTCCCCGACCAGGACAGCAGCGGCTTCGGCAGCAGCTGGCGCTAGCGCCGGTGCCATGTCTGGTGGGCCCGAGGCCACGTCCACGCCAGCCGCCTCCCCCAGCGCGACAGCCGCCTCAACAGAAGAGCCGGCCTCGGGAACTCACTCCACGGCAACTGGTGCCGCCTGAGCCCTCCGCTGTGGGGCGTCTTGCGAGAAGGTCAGCTGAACGGCGGGGCCCGGTGCGGCACCAGCTACGGAAGCCGACACTGTCTTGAGGACCTTCCTGGGAGCCAGATCGGTCAGGCCATGACTCCGCTTGCTGAGGAGGAAAGGAAAGTCAGGGTCGGGACATACAAAGGAGGAGCCGAGACGAAGACATTCTAAGGTACTTACCCACTTCGGGCCATGATCAACCGCGCTTGTGGGGAGGTCTCCCAGATCTCGACCCCCGAAGGTACCGCCGAGGTCCGCCCTGCCGCCAGCTTCGGTACCATCCTCGCCTTGGGCACCCTAGACGCCCGGGAGCCGGACTGCCCAGGCGCTGCCACGGCGACCTGAGGGTCGCCCTCCTGCGCTGCCGGCACGAGCGATGATCTTCGGGGAACAGGCACCTCGGCCTGACTCCCCGGGGTCACCTCAACTTCCCCAGCCGAGGGGTCGAGTACCCCCTCGGACTGCCCCTGCTCTTCGGGCCGGGACCTCGGCGTCCCGACCCCGGGAACTGACGGCGCCAGCCCGCTCGGGGGCTGGCTTGACGACTCCTGGCCTAGCCTCAAGCCCGGGCTGAGGCCAAGGCAGGCAGCCATGTCGTCATCATCGTCATCGTCTTCATCATCGTCGTCGTCATCAGGCGTTTCCGGCGACGGCTCCCTCGGGAGTCCATCCCTCTCCTGCCGACGACGGAGCTTTTCCAAGGCGTCTCGGGCCCGCGTCCGCTCGCGGGCCCGAGCCTTCTTCGCGTCCTTTTTTTTCTTCTTCTCCTCCGCGGCAACCCGTCGCACTGCTCGGTCCACCGCGTCCTCCGGGACCCGTGGCCGGGAAGGCTTGTGACACCCTACCTCCTGGAGATAGATGAAAAGTCTCTACCGTAAGGACCAAGGGCAATCCGACACAAGGAGAAAGAAGGAGCGGACACTCACCAGGGACACACACCCGCGGTCGGGACGCATCAAGGGCTGAGAGAGGGCGCTGGCGTCCGGTTCTCCCAACGCGACGGCCACCCGCCTGTGGAGAACGTCGATGGGAAGGGGGTCCGAGGACATCCGCGAGCCCTCCAAGTCAGCCTCTGGCGTCATCTCCCAAAGCGGCAACCGCCGCTCCGCCAAGGGAAGCACCCTCCGGCGATGAATGGCGGCAATCACTCCCACAGCGGTGAGCCCTCCTTTCCGCAACACCTCCAGGGCCTTGAGAAGGGGCTCGAGATTCTTCTGTCTGTCGTGCGGGGTCCCATAGCGCCAAGCATCGGCGGCGACGGTGACCACTCGCTGAGAAAACGACGGGAGCCTCTCGTCGTCATTCCGGAGATAGAACCACCGGCGCTGCCACCCTTTATTCGAGGACGCAAGGACGACGGGAATATACTGCAACGCCCGCGCCTGCCTCAGCTGGAGGATGCAGCCGCCGGCCCGCACTGCCACGCGGACCCTTCTCTCCCCCGTCGGTGAAGCAAAAAGCTCCGCAGAGAAGAAATGAGTCCACAGGTCCCAGTGGGGGTCGATCCCCAAGTATCCTTCGCAAACCGCTGCGAAGATGGCGGCTTGCGAGATGGAGTTGGGGCTGAGGTTGTGCAGCTCCACCCCGTAGTTATGCAGAATCGCCCGCATGAAGCGGCTTGCCAGCACTCCGAATCCCCGCTCGTGGAAGGAGACGAAGCTCATGACGTACCCCGGCGGGGGGACGAGGTGGCTCCGCTCGGGGGGGGGGGGGGGAATCCACTCCGGTTGCCTCTCCTCAGAGAGAGGGCGAAGTAAACCCTCAGCAACGAGGTCCTTCAGGTCATCCGCCGTGACTGTGGAGAAAGGCCATGGGTCGCGCGGCGGAATAATGGTCACCCGGTCGGCCATCACCGAGCAGAAGAGGTGGCGGCGGAAAGGACTGGGTGGGCGGTTTCCTTTTCTCTGGCTAATCCCTCAGGTTGCGAAAACCTAAGAAGGAGGCAAGAAGCAGAGCAAAGAACCGTCACCAGACCCTCCCCCGAGTATATAAAGACCCAGGCGAAACCCGTTCAACGCATCGCTCGAACCCGCCGCGGGATTCAAAAACCCAAAGCGAAACGACCGTTTCTCGAACGGCTCGCGCACGCGCAACGGCTGCCCCGCAAACCACTCGCCCCGTCGCATTAACTCCGCGGCGGGACAGGCGGCACCTTTGGCAGGAGAAGCGAGCGACGCTTCACCTTCGCCATAATGACCGCATCAAAAAAGGTGCGCCACGTCATCTCAATTTCGTATTCTTTCCTTTTTCCTCTTTCTCTCTCTCTTACAACAGGGACCGGGAAAGAGGGATACCCCGAAAAGGGATCCTTCTCTGCGAAGGAAACAGGCCCCGAGCCTCCCTACTGATCAGAGGTTCAAAGGCTGGCCCCTCGGAGGGTTTCAACAGCCGCCTCAGAGCGCTTGGGCTCCGCGCCCACTACTGGTCAGAGGTTTGAAGGTTGGCCCCTCGGAAGGGTTCAACGGCCGCCTCAGGCCACTCGGGCTCCGCGCCCACTACTGATCAGGGGTTCGTAGGCTGGCCCTCGAAGGGTTCACAGTCGCCTCAGACACAGAGCGAGGAATGACCCTGGGTACGTTCGATACATAATCAAGGCTCGGGCTACGCTCCCGAGGTACCCTAGGACATTTCCGAGACCAGCGGGAACGATCTTGTAATGGAATCCCATCAGAGGGAGGCATCGAGCCCTCGGACCCCGTTGAAAGGGGACCGGGTCCGGCAGATCACCCGCAGGTACTTTTGGAGCGCGCCTCCGGGCCTCTAGCCGACCCCTAACAAATGGGGCACGGGCGTCCACTCGGATTACCCGTCAGCAGCTCACTGGAGACACCATGTTCGGCGCCCTCCAAGGGCAACATGGCGCTTTTCCCCCCTCCTCCTTGCGGAAAGGCGACGCAAGGGCGTATGTAAAAAAGTCGAGTCTGTCCTTGACCGTCCTCTCGCCCTGTGCGGAGGCTCGGGGGCTGCTCTCGCAAACCCGGCTCCGGCCAAACCGTTGACAGCGTCAACATACCAGCCCGAGAACTTGGGACCCGACCGTGCACCCGGGCTACGGCCAGCTCGCATGAGGGAACAACCAGACCAGCCGAAGTGTTGCGAAACGCACTAAGACCTCGAAGGAGTCAAACCACTCCTCCGAGGCCTCGGGGGCTACACCCGGCGGGTGCGCTCGCGCGCACCCACCGGAACAAAACGCAACCAAGAAAGGCTAGTCCCCTTTCAAAAAAGTGCGACAAAAGCCTCCAAGCGAGTATTAACACTCCCTTCGAGGCTCGGGGGCTACTGTCGGGTACCATAATTAGGGGTACCCTCAAGGCTCCTAAATCTCAGCTGGTAACCCCCATCAGCAAAAAGCTGCAAAGGCCTGATGGGTGCGATTAAGTCAAGGATCCGTCCATTCAAGGGACGCGATCGCGCCTTGCCCGAGCTCAGCCTCGGGCAAGGGCAGCCGACCCCAGAGGGTTTACGTCTCGCCCGAGGACCCCCTACGGCAACGAACGCACATTCGGCTCGCCCGAGGCCCAGTCTTCACCAAGAAGCAACCTTGGCCAAATCGCCACGCCAACCGACCAAATCGCAGGGGCATTTAATGCAAAGGTGGCCTGACACCTTTATCCTGACGCGCGTCCTCCAATTGACATAGCCGAAGTGACCGTAGTCACTTCGCCGCTCCACTGACCAGCCTGACAAGAGGACAGCGCCGCCTGCGCCGCTCCGACTGCTGTGCCACACGACAGAGTGAGGCTGACAGCATCCAAGCCTGGCCCCAGGCGCCATAGGAAACTCCGCTTCGCCCGACCCAAGGGCTCGGACTCGGGCTCAGCCCTGGAAGACGACGAACTCCGCTTCGCCCGACCCCAGGGCTCGGACTCGGGCTCAGCCCCGGAAGACGACGAACTCCGCTTCGCCCGACCCCAGGGCTCGGACTCGGGCTCAGCCCCGGAAGACGACGAACTCCGCTTCGCCCGACCCCAGGGCTCGGACTCGGGCCCAGCCCCGGAAGACGACGAACTCCGCTTCGCCCGACCCTAGGGCTCAGACTCGGGCTCAGCCCCGGAAGACGACGAACTCCGCTTCGCCCGACCCCAGGGCTCGGACTCAGCCCTGGCCTAAGCCGACGGTCTTCGCCTCGCCTGACTAGGGGGCTCGGACTTGACCTCGGCCTCGGAAGACAGACTCGACCTCGACCTCGGAGGAGCCTCCACCTCGCCCAACCTAGGGCTCGGACCGACCACGTCACAGGAGGCGCCATCATTACCCTACCCCAAGCTGACTCAGGCTACGGGGAACAAGACCGGCGTCCCATCTGGCTCGCCCCACCAACCAAGTAATGATGGCGCCCCGCACCCTTTATGACGACGGCGGCTCTCAGCCCCCTTACGGAAGCAAGAGGACGTCAGCAAGGACTCGACAGCCCCGATAGCTGTCCTTCCGCTAGGCTCCAGCGCTCCTCCGACGGCCACGACACCACACGAACCGGGTGCCAAAACCTCTCTGGCTGCCACGATGGCATGTACTTAGGGCGCTAGCTCTCCTCCACTAGACACGTTAGCACACTGCTACACCCCCCATTGTACACCTGGATCCTTTCCTTACGCCTATAAAAGGAAGGTCCAGGGCCCTCTTATAGAGGGTTGGCCGCGCGGAGAAGGACGGGACGGCGCTCGCGTGAGGCCGCTCGCTCCCTCCCGCGTGGACGCTTGTAACCCCCTACTGCAAGCGCACCCGACCAGGGCGCGGGACAAACACGAAGGCCGCGGGATTTCACCTCTCACGCCTGCCTCCCTTCGGCTTCTTCCCCCCTTCGCGCTCCGTCTCACGCCGACCCATCTGGGCTGGGGCACGCAGCGAAAATTTACTCGTCAGTCTAGGGACCCCCGGGTTTCGAAACACCGACAATCACCTTCTACTAGTTGAGTGCCTGTGCGTTGCAACGGGAACATATAATACCACGAAAACTTATATACAAAATGTGTGTTATACTATTATGAGAAAAGGCTTCATAATTCATCTGTGATCCTGGCCATGCATAAATTTTATTATTTTAAACTAGTTGTTTTACCACTACATTGCAACCATCAGTACCATGCAGACTTTAATATATGCCACGATTTGCATGGTCTCGTAGTTGAAGAGCACGTCCCACACCTGCCTGAAGAAGTTTCCTTGTACATCGTCAGTCATCAGTCATGCACCACCATACGCGCTTGCTTAAATAAAAAGGCATGTGTGTGTGTTTGCGAAGAGAATTAAAGGTAAGCCGACACAAAAGCTACCCCCGACGGTGGCGAGGATGACGAACTGGTCATTGCTGCCTATCCTCCTCCGCGTCACCTCCGGCGCCGAGATGACGTCACAATCCTTGATATAGTAGTCATTGGACGCACGCGACATGGAGAGTCCCGACGACTCTTGGCGGGGCTGTCAGACGAAATGCACCACGGGCTCATCAGCGAGGTAGTACACCTAGCCGTTGCACCACCGAATGCGCTACTCCTCTGCATACATCATGTTAGAGGACACCCACACAACGACAGCAACGCCCGTCGTCCCAGTGCATAAGAATTCATGGCTGGTCAGTAGCGACTTACGTGGTAGGTTGGGCTTAGATGGACTATGAGCTGGACGACATGATGGCACCGTCATCAGATGCGGTTCCTAGAACAACCCTGGAGTCGACGACGTTGGCGATGACTATGAGGTTCCCTGTTTGACGATGGACAGCGTGGTGTAGCCGCTCTGGACCGTTTCTAAGCGGCGGCTGCGCCGGAGCTTGTCGTCCACAGCGGCGCATGAGGCAACGTAGGACTGCTTCTAGAGATCGAATTAGAAGTTGACAAGCTTCTTCTCGTTGTTAATGAGCAACGCCAATGCGAGCGCCTTCTGCTAGTGGTGTTTGTTCCGGTTTTCCAAGTAAGAAACATGGATTAATCCTTGGCGTAGGTTTATGAAAATGACTCACAAGTTAGATCTATGGGAAAAATATTACGGAGAATAAATGCCACGCATGCAAAAAAAGGAAATTAAGTGGAAAACATTATTCAAACAAAAGAAATTGCATGCAAGGCTCTTCTTTAAATACTACTCCATCCATCTAAAAATATAATTCAAGAATCTTAGTGATACTTATCTACTACTCCGCATTCTGCAAGGGTAGTAGGCGGGCTGGGGGAGAGATGTAATAGATGTTTTTCCTATCATAGATGTAGACAGAAACATACATGTGGTGTAGCGATAGCTACTGCTCACATTGGCCTGAGGGGGCGCGCGTTCGAATCCCCTTGCAGCCATGTGTTTTTTTTATTTTAGCTAGGCGTGGACTGTGCAGGGAATGGAAATGGGAATGAGAATGGGCGTGGGAGTGGGATGTGTGGGTAGGAGGGAATGGAAAAGACAGAACAAGAAATGAGAATGGTAGAACAGGGAATGATAGGCTACCCTTGCAGTCTTAATAAGTAGTAGAGATTTGAATCCCAAATTCCAAACCAAATGCCACAACTAGAAGATACAGTATGAGATGCATACTATGTTTTCTCTTTTATTCAATAATTGATTTGATCAATTAGACATGATGGTGTTTGTATGCTAAATAAATAATAGAATCAAAACAATATATAGCAAATCATCTTGTCCTTTATTTAGGGAAAATTTTGAGTATTACACCAAGGTAGATGTCGCACGAGTGAAATTGTGGAGGGTATGGACAGTGCAAACAGGGGACCATGACCCAGCCATCCAGCATCAATGGAGAGAGGGGCAGGAAAAAAGCAGCAGGTGGGAGTGAAGCATACTGCAAAATCGAGAAGCTAGAGAGAATCTTGATTATGTTGACATAAGCACATGCAGAGAGTAGCCTTGATTTTCTTAGTATTTACCTCAATTTCTCTGTTGCCGACGATGAAGTCAAGTAAGTTCTCAGTTGGTACCCCGAACACACAATTTCCAGAGTTAAACTTCGAGCGGAAACGCCGTCTCAGGCTGTTGAAGACTTGTTGTAGATTATTGATGAAGTTGTAAGAGTTCTTTGTCTTGATCATGACATCGTCAATGTAGGCTTTTACTCGTGTGTTTCTTCTTTCCTTCCTGTTGCTCGGTCCATGGAGGGGGGTGGGTGGGTGGGTTTGGAGTTGTAGCTCGACATGGAGGTGATGGCGCCGATGGAGCGAGAGGCGCCGAGTGCACCCGGTGCCGGCGGGCCCACCGATCAAGGCAGCAGCATTGCCAGGGCGCCATGTGCAGTGCCACTTATAGGCCTGCTGCCAAGCCTTGAAGGGCCCTAGCACCATGCCCAATTTTGGTGAGGTTCAGCTGCTCCGCCACATTACTATATATTAAACGCGGGATTAAAGCCTGCATCCCGTTCACATCACCACTTGCCTTGCCAGCCACATGATCTTCATCTGACGTCCAATGAGTCGGCCTCAAGTTACAGCGTTAGAGCCTTCTTTTCTATATATTAAACGCGGGAGCAAAGCCTACATCCCGTTCATCCACGTCACCACTTGCCTTGCCAGCCACACGATCTCCATCTGATGTCCAATGAGTTGGCCTCCGGTTACAGCGTTAGAGCCTTTTAGACAAAGTTGTCTTCCCTAGCCACACCCACCTCTTGCCGCGTTAAATGAACGCCGATAGGAGCTCCCCACCTCCATCGTCCCCCAAAAAAAATGCACCCTTGCTCGTGATGCACTCCCCCTTCCTTCTGGCCCCTCCCCTGCTATCGTTCCTTCGCCTCCGAGCATTGATGTCACGACGCATGCCGATAGGAGCTCCTTCATTCTCCCGTCCCCACCCCGCGTCAGACGCCGCTCCACATCATCGTCACATCTGTGCACGCCGTGCATCGTGCCCATGTGGCTTCGTTGTGCACTTGCACTAGCCATGCCACGACGTAAACAACATAGCCTTGCCCCGCTCCACCTCCAGCTTCTAGTCTCGCATGGCACCCGCCTACCAAGAGAGAATCACCCTCGTGTTCTCGACTGGGTCGATCGACTTTCTCCTTTGCTTGCGTCGTGCCAGGGCCATCGCATCGCCCTTTACATCACATGTATTTTCTGCATCTCTAGGCACTCCTTCGGACCTGATATTCGTGGTGGCTTAGATCTTGAATGTTTTCAAAATCAATGTGCATACCAAGCAATTCGCAAGGGCAAGTATACCAAGTTTAATCTCTACTCGAAAGGATAGTCGTAAAATTGTAATTGGTTCCATAACATTGCTTATGCAGTTTGGTTCTTTGTGTGTTTTTTCAATGCACTCATTTTTGTTGGGATCTCTTTCTACAAACCACCAATTGTATAATACATTTTCCAATTCGATATTTCCTCTGATCAAACACTATTCTATAATCAAGACATTGTATGTTGTCCAGACTCCAGAGAACATGAACTTTGAATATAGAGACTAAAATTTATTCAAAAAATAAACTTTTATACTTATAAATATCCTAATACAAATGATAAACTGTGAATCTAGCACCATGGCGACAGCGCGCAGGTGCGCGGGCAGCTACTAGTGCTCAGTGAGGCTAGCTCTCTCTCTCTCTCTCTCTCTATATATATATATATATATATATATATATATATATATATATATATATCAAGTAAGCTTCGTGAGCTTTGCGTCATGGCGCGTCCATGACCCGACTAAAAAACTAGAACAATGCACAAACAAGTATTTTCCAATCAATTGGCATTCACGGTTGTGATGAACCAGCAAGGCCTCCACATGCAGCATGCTTTGTTCAATTTTACTAGATAGGATACGTAGTCATTAGCGGCTCTGCTTATTGAATCTAAAGTCTAGTACAGAACAATGTTTATGAAATCTCAACGACAATATACAAATGCCCAAATTTCTCGGTAGACAGACGTATCAGGTACAAACTAAGTTTCCATACAAAGTTGAATTTGGCATTGTCACAAAGTTGGTTCATGATTCTAGAGAGCATTCATGACAAATGAGTGCTACATCATCAGTTTTGGATGACATGCACCAATGGTTTGTACACTTATAAACAAGATCAACACTAGAAAGCGATTATATATACTGCTACCAATATGCCAAGTATGCCATCCAAAATGCTACAATGCATTACTTCTTATGCTTCTCTTATGAAGAAATTTTGACACAAGAGACAATGACTCTGAGATATTGAAGGAAACCAAAACATCCACATATATAGACACGATAGACCTATGGCATCCGTTATAAAAGATCACATCCACATATAGTCCCAACTACCTTAATATCCAATCCCACATAGAGCCCATAATATCTTAACCGCAATCCCACATAGCCTGCGATGATGGGATTCACCGTCAATAAATCTCGACTATGTTAGCACAATTCACTACATATTTCTAGATTAGATCGAAGTCATCACTTCAACAAACATTAAACTATATATTAAACGCGGTAATAAAGCCTGCTCCCGTTCGTCCACGTCACCACTTGCCTTGCGAGCCACATGATCTTCATCTGACGTCCAATGAGTCGGCCTCTAGTTACAGCGTTAGAGCCTTCTTTTCTATATATTAAACGCGGAAGCAAAGCCTGCATCCCGTTCATCCACGTCACCACTTGCCTTGCTAGCCACACGATCTCCATCTGAAGTCCAATGAGTTGGCCTCCGGTTACAGCGTTAAACACATCATAGATGTACCCCAAGATGCAAAGGACGCGAAACACGATGAGATGACCAAAAGCTTCACTTTGCCTCACATATACAAGAACGAGAAAATGTGGTGGGGATCTTAGTTATAGGTTTTTTGGAAAGTTAGATAGTTACAGTTTAATATTTGTTGGGCTATTAGTCTAAGATTTAATTGTTTTATATAATTATTAATTACTTATTTTATTAAGAAGATATGCATATTGTGACTTTTTTGTTTTAATTTTGAAGTCTATTCGATCGACCCATGTTTTTGGTGGACTCTAATCTATCCTCTAACTCTTAGTGTCAACCGAATCAGTTGACTAATCATCACGATTTAATAGTTCTTTGGTAGCAGTAGTCTTTATGCATGACAAGTCGACAATGCAAACATGATACTACAGAAAAACATTTAATTTTGGTGGCTAGAGCCAGCTAAAAATAAGCATTTTCTACAAAAATTAACTTATTTTTGGTGGCACTACTAATTGGAAGTTTCTTGCCAAAAAATTGATTATTTTTCATGGCCACCGCTAAAAATAAGGATTATTTTCGGTGGCCATCGCTAAAAATAATCCTGATAGCCTTTATTTTCGGTGGCTAGCCTTGATCGTTGAAAATATAAGAGTTATTTTCAGCGACTAGGCCTAGCTGTCAAAGATAAAGGCTGGGCCAGGGGCGAGGGCGCAGGGGCGAGTGACGCGTGTGCCACAACGTCAGGGCGTGTGTAGCGACAACGACATGTGCTCGTTGGACAGTTGCACGGCCACAGGGCAACATTTACTGATACGAGATGAGCGGCATGGAGGAGGCACCTGGGCTTCTAAGGTACAAGGCGTTGGTGCAGGTCGGGGCGGACGACATAGAGGCACTGGGCTTATTAGCTAGATATGTAGCAAATGCAAGGATTACCAACCTCGATTTTGTGGTGCTAATGTTAGTTGAAAATGCTAACAATTGATCGATAATTACAAAATTTGTTCTCAGAGACAACCCATTTATTCATAGAGTCCTTCAATCAGGTAAACCTTTATAATTTTTCAACAAAATTCCAAAAAACTTGTTCAATTCTCTCGTATGACTTTATTGTAATGTTTGTAACACATGTTTGTTTTGTAAATGATGTTTGTCGTAGTAGCCTATTATGCATCATTGCTAATGGCTACGAAGAAAAACAACAAAATAGATGCTTGAGAAGTTGCAATGGATGAGTTACCATATCAAAGCTACCACCAAACAATCCACTCATCATTCAACCTAGCCTCGACTAGGCTACCCCCATCGCTGTCAGCCTGTCACCACCACAACCGTAACCTCACATTCATCAACCCTATCATGTCATATTTGTTGATTCGTATGTGATGCATGTCGACTCATACTCTTGTCATTGTAGTAAGCATGTTGTGCTACAATGATCGCTATGAGTGTCCACGTTGTTGAGTACGGTGTAGTAGTAGGCAGTATAGCTACATGTTCTTTATAGTGCTTGTGGTAGGCCTAGAACTCTAGACATGGCTATATGGACTATGGTACCAACGCACACCATTTAGTATTCATGGATACACCATAGCGATGGACATGCGCTATATTTTATTTATCTAGCACCACATCTTGTCTTGGTGAGGGGAGCACGTGGCGTCGGGACCGTCTCATCCTAGAGGAATCATGAGAAATGTTAGAGGATTTTGTAGGGCGTTAGGACATGGCTGGTTGGAGGCTTGGCCTCTACAGTAGAGGATCCCGAGAATGCTAGGTTGGTCCCACCCAGGCTCACTGTAGCTCTATCTTCTGCTGACAGAGTCTTAGAGGGCGCTTTGCTAGCATCGAAGGTACGTCTTCCCTCGGAAGTTGGCAAATATAGTGAGAGAGAAATTACTAACTTTCCAAGCTAAAAATAATATTGAAAATAGTTATAGAAGTGTTGGCATACGTTAACCTGATATTTTCTTATTCAAATTATCTAACTTAAAAATCATTTTTTCATTGGTTGGTCTGTTCCTATTCTTTTCTTGAGAAAAAAATCCTATCCACAATCCTTCTGAAAGTGCATCTAGCCCTTTGTGGGATTTGGTGTTTGAATGAAAACAAAATTAAATGACTAATCAAGCCTGTTGAGTGTTGAATAGGAACTTAGGTATGAAAGTGGATATCGTACAAGGATCAAGACAACGGATTGAATGTATATCACAAGAAGGATATTCAATGTACACTCAAGATGGTATGACTTAAGGAAGGCTTGATAATGTGAAGATAGCATGGAAATATGGCTTCGAAGAACTAAGCAAAGGAGATGGTAAAGAGGATTTATGTACCAAAGCTAAGGTGAAGAAGCAAGTAATTACATTGAGTCGAAGAACCAATCAAGTCCAAGAGAGGTCATGCTAAGGAGAGTAATCCTAAGTTGAATAAGGTTAAGCAGAATGGACATTGATTAAGTTGCTAGTCATTGAACTTGACTTGGAGTCAGTTTGGTAGACCAAGGACTAAGGTAAGGAATAACTTCGAGGAACTAAGTAAAGGAGAAGGTCAAGAAGATTGAGGTATCAAAAGCTAAAGTGAAGAAGAAACTGCTTGCAAGAGTCAAAGGTGATCAACATGTGAAGAGTTGTGTGATATTGAAGACGACAACATAAGAAGACGTGACTTGAATTCATCAGAGTAATTTATATACATTTGGATGGTTCAAGTCATAAGTCTCAAGAGGTACTAGCTCAAGAAAAGGACATGGTCACAAGATCAAGCTGAAAGTATCAAAGTTAGAACATGGAAGGACTTAAAAGTTGTGCTCACTTTGATTTTAGTGTTTGGGCCAGTCCTGAGTTTGGAAAGGTTCTTGATGACCATTATAGTATATTGGAACTCAAAGATGTGGCAGAATTGATCAGATTAAATGTTTGAGGTTCTAAGTGACAAATAACACAAAAGGATGCATGAAGAGATGAGGGAATTGGAATTGGAGAATTGAAAGTCGCCTAGAGGAGAGGTGAATAGGCGAAACATAAAATTTATCACTATATACAAAAACTCAAACCCTGGTTAGGCGTTAGAACAAGAAAACAACTTAATCGAAGCGAGGGAGAGAAGTTCTTGTTAGAGTTGCTAAATATGATTGTGAAATTACTTCAGGAGCAACACAAATGAGTTAGAATCAAGCGCAAGCAAGAGAACTTTAGAGTGAGGGTGAGGAAGAAACAAATCACAATCGAATACAACACAAAAGACATGGACGATTTCATTCTCGAGGTTCCGCTCTGAAGAACAGCATGTATGCACACGTTTCGTGCATGGGTTTGCTGAAATCTGAACTCCTGCTCCTATCAAGTGCAGAGGGAATGCGGCCAGAGGATGTGGGCCTAAGCCCAGACCTGAGATTCTTTAGGGCTCGAGACACCGCCACTGCTCAGGTCGTCCCGACGATAACGCACACGGCGATATACAAATGCCCGAGTTTCTCGGTAGGCTGACACCTGACTGTGCTTAATTTTGTTTGATGGTGTGCAGTACTGAAAAGCTCGTGTTTTTATCAAACCTTCCCGTACGTTTGGCAGATTGTGACACTATTCTTGCCATGAAACGTGGTGATCCCTCTCCACAACCACCCTGGAATGACGGTGTTCGGCAAGCTGCTCCTCGGGTCGATGCACATCAAGTCGTACGACTGGCTCCGCGCTGGTCCTGATCCTTCTGCGAGCACTACTAGTTCTTCATCCTCCGATGGTGAATCCATGTGGACCATGTCTGTCAGTAATGTACCGGAGGCACAAGAAGCTACAGCCACGGAGGAAGCAGAAGACGACGGAGCATATCACGTTTCGTACGCGGGAGCTGATCAAGCAGACTCCGTTGCGGGTGGACGGCCCAGAAGGAAGACTATGCCCAACTCTCGTTTGGTGGGCCCGGAATGGGTGAACTAATGATTTGTCAGCCCATGTAATAACGAGTACTTATTCCTCTGTTGTGGAGAAGTGGAACTCAAGAAAGAACATAATACCTATCACTACGTTCTATCTTCGTATTCATTCTTCCTCCCTCAACTCCTTCTCTACCTCAGCCGCCGTCTTTCTCCCGGCGTTGACAGTGTCGTATGGTTCTGCTCCTTAGCACTGTCGCCGGCGTGATCGTCTGTTTCTCTTGTTAACCCTCTGTAGAGCAGATAGATACATACACATGTTCTGATGTAGTGATGTCTAAGATCTTGTTCTGTTCCTGCGCAGTGAGGCTGGTAGAACTGGTGGTGGACGACGTCTTCACAGCGCCGTACGTGCGACACCTCCGTGCTATACCCGACGGTAGGAGGGAACATGCACCAGTTCACCGTCATGGCGAACTGCACGATCCTCGACGTCCTCGAGCCCCTTCCTCCATAGAGGAGGACAGGGACTGCACGTACTACGCGGACATACCATACACACACCATTCGAGTAAGTAACCACCCACGCACATCTTCCACCTCTGTAAATGATTTTTGCGTTCAATTGCTTCAATTGCTTAGTGGATGCCAATTGCCATTCCTTCGTTTTCATGTAATTACCAGCAGTACATGAGTTCTTCTTGCCGTTGCACTAGAGACTCACGTACGGGGAGACCGGTCCATGTCTATGCTTTTGCAGTGGCGGGCGCAGGCGGTGACCTCGACGGCGTGGACGTGGAGTGGGGCCAAGGCCGTCTAGCGTGGCTGGCGGAGATCGATGTTAAGAGTATGTGTATGTATTCTGTTAGAGGTTCGCTAGTTTACTGGTAGCTGTTGACTGGCTCCGTGCGTCTAGCAGCTCAGTCCACGCTTGATCCATGTAAACCGGATCAATTGATCCCAATCCATTCCTGTAACTCTGATATAAATAGAGGCTACTATCCCACGAGGATAGATGCGCAGTTCAGAAGAAACTTTTCATGGTACCAGAGCCTACGATCCAAAGAAATCGCCATGTCCACTTTCTCCACAACCACTAGCCTAGCCGCCGGTTTTAGCACCATGCCCACACCGGCGTTCAGCCATGTCGTGAGTGTGAAACTGAACCAGGAGAATTATCTTCTCTGGTCTGCCCAAGTCTTGCCGTACCTTCGTAGTCAAGGTCTTGCAGGCTACATCGACGGATCCGTGGTGCCACCACGACAAACCATCATCGCCGAACCATCAGAGGCGACAAGTGGACGCGCCATCGTCATCAACCCGGAGTACACAAGCTGGTACCATCAGGACCAGCTCGTTCTCAGCGCGATCAACTCCTCCCTCTCTGAAGAGATCCTGTCGGATGTCATCGACGCCACCACCGCTCGAGAGGCATGGAGCACGCTGGAGAAGATGTATGCATCAACATCGCGAGCACGTATCATGCAGATACGGATGCAACTCGCGACGATCCAGAAGAATGATCTCAGTGCCGCCGACTACTTCAGGAAGGTCAAGCAGTTAGCTGACACACTGGCGGCCATCGGCAAGAGACTGGCAGATGAGGAGTTCATCTCATACTTGCTGCGTGGCCTCCCAGCAGAGTATGATTCACTCGTCACCAGCATCACCACTCGATCCGACACATACACCATCAGCAACGTCTACGCGCATCTGCTCAGCTTTGAAATTCGGCAAGAGCAGTACGGTGGCCATGGTCAGGTATCCTCTATTAATTCTGCAAACAAATTTGGGGGTCGTGGTGGTACTGGACAGAGTTTTGGCAGGAATAATCGTGGTCGTGGCCGTTCACCAAAGGGCGGCAGCTGGCAAAGGGGGCGAGGTGGTCGCTCACCTGTACCTGGAAGGTCACAGAACAACAACTTCAATGGTCCTGCGTGCCAGATATGTGGAAAAGGAAGCCATGATGCACTTCAGTGCTGGCACAGGTTTGATCAAAGCTTTCAGCCTGAAGCAACTGTGAAACAGGCAGCAGCAGCAACTCATGGATACAACGTTGATCCAAATTGGTATATGGATAGTGGTGCCACAGACCATATAACCAATGATCTTGAAAGACTGACCTTCAAGGAGCGCTACAATGGTGGAGATCAAGTCCAAGTTGCAAATGGAGCAGGTTTGTCTATAACCCATGTTGGTCATTCATCTATTTCTGGTTCAGCTAGGCCACTGTACCTCAACCATATCTTATATGTACCCAAGATAAACAAACACTTGATTTCCATTAGAAAGTTAGCTGCTGATAACAATGCCTTTGTTGAACTCCATCCTAATCATTTCTTTGTTAAGGATCAAACCACGAAGCAACTTCTTCTCAGAGGCAAATGTAGGAATGGTCTCTACATATTCCCAAATAAGAGCTTAGCACTGCTGACAGAGAAGAGTTCATCAGATCTGTGGCATAGAAGACTTGGACATCCAGCCTCTCCAATCATCATTAGAGTTTTACAAGATAATAACATAGCTGTAAATTCAGAGATTTCTCCTTCCTTGATTTGCCATGCTTGTCAACTAGGAAAATCTCATCAGCTACCTTTTCCTCATGCTCTGCATATGTCTACTGCACCTCTGGAACTTGTACAGACCGATGTATGGGGTCCTGCAATTTCATCAATAAATAAATCAAAGTATTATGTCTCTTTTGTTGATGATTTCAGTAGATATGTGTGGATATACTTTGTGAAAAACAAATCTGATGTTGAACAGGTTTTCCTTCAGTTTCAAAAACATGTTGAGCTCATGCTAAACACTAAAATTAAGGCTGTTCAATCTGATTGGGGAGGGGAGTACCAACGCTTACACAAATATTTTCAGTCCACTGGCATTAATCACAGAGTGACATGCCCACACACACATCAACAAAATGGTTTAGTAGAAAGAAAGCACAGGCACATAGTAGAAACAGGTCTCACTCTGCTTGCACAAGCTCAACTTCCCTTGAGATTTTGGGATGAAGCTTTTAGCACAGCTAGTTTCTTGATAAATAAGATGCCAAGTAAAACAATTAATCATGACACACCTCTACACAAACTGTTTGGAACAAATCCAGATTACTCTAAACTTCGTGTGTTTGGGTGTGCTTGTTGGCCAAATTTGCGTCCATATAATCAAAACAAACTCAGTTTTAGATCAAAACAGTGCACCTTTCTTGGGTATAGTTCTTCTCACAAAGGTTACAAATGTTTTGACCACACTACTGGCAGGGTGTACATTTCCAGAGATGTAATTTTTGATGAGCATGTTTTCCCTTTTGCTGAGAAAACTCTAGAAAAAGTACAAGATCCTAAATCCTCTAATCATCCTACTATTCTGCCTATTCTAGTTAAACCCACTGCATATACTGAAGATGCTCTCTTTCTCCTTGACAACCCACCAGTAGATGAACCAGTTATAAATGATGCCTTCATGGGTGATCGACAGTCTAATCCAAATGCTAATGAGGATGGTCTTTGTCATAATATGCCTCCTGCAGGTACAGAAAATGGAGGGGCAGAACTAGCAGCAGCACAAAATCAAGAACAACAACACTTTTCTGAACCTGCAGCTGAACCTGAACCTGAACCAGCTGCATCTCCTGAACCAGCTGCCTCTGAACCTGTTGTTGTGCCTGATGTCCAGACTCGACTCAAGAATAATATTGTGCAACTGCATCAAATGCAGACTCGACTCAAGAATAATATTGTGCAGCCCAAGGAGTTCAAGGATGGCACTATCAAGTATTCTCACAAGGCAAGAGGTTTTGTTGCTCAAGTCAAATCTGGTCCTGAGGTAACAGAACCACATGATCTTGAACAAGCTCTATCAGATCCAGGATGGAAGGAGGCAATGGACACTGAATATTCAGCATTGTTAAAGAATCAAACCTGGACACTTGTTCCACCCAGGAAGGGAATCAATATCATTGATAGCAAATGGGTATTTAAAGTGAAGAAGAAGCCTGATGGTGCAGTTGAAAGGCTTAAGGCCAGGTTGGTGGCTAAAGGGTTTAAACAAAGGTATGGCATTGATTACCTTGATACATTTTGCCCAGTAATCAAACCAGCCACCATTCGAATTGTCCTATCTCTAGCAGTGAGTCAAGGTTGGAATATGAGGCAAATTGACATTCAAAATGCCTTCTTACATGGAGTACTCCAGGAGGAAGTCTACATGAGGCAACCACCTGGGTACACTGACTCAACTAAGCCAGATAATTATATTTGCAAGCTGCAGAAAGCCCTCTATGGTCTAAAGCAGGCCCCAAGAGCCTGGCACTCTAGGCTGACAGGGAAACTAATTGAGCTTGGGTTCAGTCCATCTATTGCAGACACCTCCCTATTTGTGTTCAGGCAAGCTGATATTACAATGTACATGCTAATATATGTGGATGACATCATAATTGTCAGCTCATCGGACTCTGCTACTGAGAAACTGATCCAAAAGTTGACAAATGAGTTTGCAGTTAAAGATTTAGGCAATCTTGAGTATTTTCTAGGTATTGAAGTCAAGAACATGAAGACTGGAATCTTATTGTCTCAAAGGAGGTATGCTCTTGATTTACTGAAAAGGGCAAAGATGGACAATTGCAAGCCTATCTCAACTCCAATGTCAGCCACTGAAAAATTGTCCAAGCATCAGGGAACAATACTCAATGAAGAAGAACAATTCAGATATAGAAGTGTGGTTGGGGGATTGCAATACCTAACCTTGACAAGACCTGATCTGTCATTTGCAGTGAACAAAGTATGTCAGTTCATTCAGAATCCAACTGATGCACATTGGTCAGCAGTGAACCGAATTCTACGGTATATCAAGGGGACACTGGACCATGGCCTTCAGATTCAGAGATCAACATCAACAATGATTTCAGGCTTCTCGGATGCTGATTGGGTCGGCTGCCCCGATGATCGACGATCAACTAGTGGCTTTGCAGTATTCCTCGGAGGCAATCTAGTGTCCTGGAGCTCAAGGAAGCAGGTGACTGTCTCACGCTCAAGCACTGAAGCGGAGTACAAAGCCATTGCCAATGTTACTGCTGAACTAATCTGGATACAGTCATTGATGAAAGAATTGGGAGTGTTTCTGCACAAGGCTCCAAGGTTATGGTGCGATAACATTGGGGCAACTTACTTAACCAGTAATCCAGTGTTTCACGGAAGAACCAAGCACATGGAAGTGGATTTCCACTTTGTCCGAGAGCAAGTGGCACGCAAAGCCATGGAAGTCCGAATAATATCATCCAAAGATCAACTTGCAGATGTTCTGACGAAGCCACTGTCAAGAGCACCATTCATCAAGAACTGTGACAACCTCAACATAGGCACCCTCTGTTGTGATTGAGGGGGACTGTTAAGAGTATGTGTATGTATTCTGTTAGAGGTTCGCTAGTTTACTGGTAGCTGTTGACTGGCTCCGTGCGTCTAGCAGCTCAGTCCACGCTTGATCCATGTAAACCGGATCAATTGATCCCAATCCATTCCTGTAACTCTGATATAAATAGAGGCTACTATCCCACGAGGATAGATGCGCAGTTCAGAAGAAACTTTTCAATCGACATGTCGAGAGAGCTCAAGATGTGCAGCGTGTCCACTACGACGGCCCGCCGATCTCCGACGATTGACATCGCCAGTGGCCAGCCGTCTGCCTCCTCTGGTTGTGCTGTGTCTAACTGATGACGGCCGAGCCATTCCGCCACCGTCGTTCGACATTGTGTATAGAAACCGCAAGCCATAGTCCGTAGTTAACAAAGTCCCGAGTACAATGTGCTTGCCTGCTTGCTTTGCTTGCATCGTTGTTCTCTAGATGCCCTTTCTTGTTATTCGTGTTTCTACTAGACGATGCTTTGTCCTGATGAATGATACAGATAAGTCATACATATAATATCCACATATTTTATTTTTGTCGTTTGGGCTATTCTGGTCATAGCTAGGTTGTGCTTGGTGCGCCATTTAGTCGAAATCTTTTCATATTATATCTAATGTAGTTATGGATTTCATAGCAACATGGGCACACACTCCTTGCGGTGACTATGCTCATCAGCAAAGGTAGCAACTCTAATTTATCAAAAACAAGGTATGAAGCCTAAACGCCTACTTGATATGTATAGCCTACCCATCCAATATGAGAGTTGAATATGTCACTTCAGAAGTTGTGTACGTTTGGTTCATGATAAATGAGTGCTATGTCATCAATTCCATATGACATTCACCTATGGCTTGTATGCTTGATCAACGCTAAAGTGATTATATATACTCTCTTACCAATATGCCTAGTATGCCCATCCAAAATGCTACAATGCATTACTGGTTGTGGTTCTCCTATGAAGAAATTTTGATGCACGAGACGTAGACTCTGAAATATTGAAGAAAAACAAAACACCTGTCCATCCACTTATCTTGTCATGGCAGACCGACGACATCCATTCTAAAGAATCACATCCACACATAGCCCTAATTACCTTAACACCCAATGTCACATATAACATGGAACATAGTCTATCTTAAGTTCAATACCACGATGTCTGCAACAATGGGATTCACAGTCAATGAATCTTGATTATATTGGCATAGTTCACTATATATTTCTAGATTAGATTGTCAGGTTGGCCGTAATGGTCTGTCAACACATCATGTCTAAGCTACTTATAGCTTCTCGATTTTGCCAAACTGTCGATCTGTCGAGAAGCTATAGGGATGAATATATTGATATGCAATGATTATGTTTCTACGGTTGACCTGACGGTTTTAGGAAACTATAACACTCCCGCTACAATATTTCTCCTCCGTTAACTGGGTAAAATTGGCATCCGTGGAAATTTCCATCTATATATACCAACAACTGTCACAGTATTATTTCAAGTCCAAAAGCAACAATATACTGCTACCCTCATGGAGATTGAATTGAGCTATTGACAACTTGGAGTAGAAATGTTTAAGCAACTATAGAGGGGGCTTATTATGAAAAACTATAGGATCAGGCATATGTTTATCATTTGCAGTTGATCCCAAATTTATATTTAAACTGGTAATGCTCATGTGTTGTGATAGCACACAAACGTGGAAACGGGGCTTTCGGACGTAGCATGGCACATAATCGTGGAAACAGGACTTGGACTTTTGGGTGTAACTGCCGCTATTCTTATTCGTTCGGCAGGTACAACCGCCGTTCCTAAATCACACAGTCATGGTAAAACATAGCTAGTCATTTTTCTACGCGAGCACAGACCCACGAACGGGGAGTCGGCATCTACAACACCTTTGTCGTTGGTTTCTTCTACGCGCGGGCGTGTGGCCCTGCCATCGTCGCGGACGAGAGCAGACAATCAAGTTCCGCCATCACGTACGGGGCAGATGTGCACGTGCGCCTACATGGATATGCGAGTCTCATCGGAGTTATTAAAATACGACCCGTTCTGCTACGTTCTCCGGACTTCACGGGTGTCACCGCGCATCACATCGTGACACGCGTCCATGTCTAGCATCCGGACCCGAAATTTTTATGCAACTGAGCTCTGAAGTCCGAACCTCCTCCACTCTCTCTCTCATGCACCAGACAGTGAGCCAGCGCCTCCCACACTCCAGCCGGGTCTTCACACCGTCGCTGCAGGACACCGCCCGCCCGCTTTTCTCCCTCCCCTCGCTCTGATCTCAGCGCCCCTCCACCTCACGCCCTCCGAGGCGACCACGCTCGGCCACCCCGTGCTCCGTCTCTCCACTGCCGACTCGGAGGTATGCGACACATCCGACGAGCTGCTGCACCAGGTGGATGCCCGGTTCGAGGGTAGGCCGCGCGTCGCGTCGCGGAGGTCGCCGATCTGGTGCGGTTGCAATAGGGCAGCAAGCGGCTCCTCGAGGGCGTGCCGATGAAGGTGGCGGAGATGGTCAAGAAGGGGAAGAAGTCCAGGAAGGGGAGGAGCAATATAGGAGGTTGCTAAGGACAGGAGTCTCGACAAGTGGCACGGGGACGTAATGTAGTTGATGTTGGAGCACACAAGGATGGAGGAGACCCTCATCTTCCTTGACATACAGAGGGCATCTCTTCTAGGTTGATTCGAGTTTGATCTATTTTATTTTGTGCATCATTGCATTATGCTCTTAACTCCCCTTGATGTGCATGGAGGTTTAGGGCATTTGTCTGTACTGTTTGTTTTCATTTTGATGCAGATGCAGCTCATCGCGATAGTCCAGAATCCATTCATTATGGAGTACAAAGATTCCTACATGGAAAAGATAGGCAAAGGACCAAAATAAAGTGTATTAAATGGTACTGCTTTAAATAATTAGGTGAAAGCCTTTCCTTGTTATGCACCTCATGCGCTTACAAAATTTCAGGGTTGCTACATTTGCATTGTTATTGGAAATTGTGAGGAAGGAGACATGTATGTATCTGTTGGACAATGTTTTTCATATCTAGAAACTTTGCAAGCGGCTTGTGTAAGTGTGCGACTTCTCATGGCTCTTGATTATCTGCATGCAAATCACATTCTTCATCGAGACATGAAGGTCAGTAGCAGTGCTCGATTGATTTGCAGTACATGGTATTTCCCCTCCGTCCTAAGGCATGTAATTAGCCCCAATTGAAACTTCTTGGTTTATTTCAGTGCTCCAATATATTTATTGCCAGAGATAAAAGCATATGCCTTGGTCAGTGACTTAAGCTTAGGAAAAGTGCAGTACTTTATGTATGAATTCAGAAATCCCAATGATATTCATTCTGAATATGTGCAAATGCAGGTGACTTTGGTATTGCCAATATATTGGCATCAGATGATCTTGCGTCTTCTGTAAGTATACTTGAATTTTTTTGAGTCTTGCATTTATTTGCTGGTGTTTATTGTTACCGTATTTTCTCCAACAAAGGTGGTAGTAACACCAAGTTATATGTGCCTAGAACTTCTTGCTGATATACCATATGGTACTAAATCCGATATTTGGTCTCTAGGTGTGTACCACTTCAGTGTCATAAACTATGTTTCTACACCTAGATAGTATGAGCTTGCGATCTAATACTTGAATTTTACAGGATGTTGCATTTGAGAAATGACTACTCTCAGGCCTGCAAACTGCACATTACAATGTGAAGTTGGTTATTGTAAGGTATGCTATGCTCATCTCCTCTCCTACCAGCCCCTCTTTTGGTTTATGAAAAATTTATGTGAGAGGACAGAACACATTTCATATTGGCTACTTGAGGTTTGTTATTGAGAACTTGCCAAAGTAAGAATTTTGGGGTGATGGTGGGGGTGTGCGGTATTTGTTCACCGAGTTTCCAATCGTTCGTTGCAAGATTTTCATTTTTCAGTCGTGGAGTGTGTTGTCAAGCTCCGAGTATCTAGTTAACTTTCAAGAGGATTCGGATCTAAGCCACGAAGTTCATTCATGATCTTGATTTGACTGAAATCCTTCAGTATATTTTATTATTTCTTGTAGTACTTTGTGATCTTTCTCTGATTCCCTAGGATGAGTAACTGAACCATCAGCGGCCATGTAAGACAAAATAGAACAAAAGTAAAAACAATGATTGATTAAACATAGGTTACTTGGAAACATCTTGTCCAACCAAAGCTAGCGTGTTCTTTCGTTCTTTTCTTTTGCTCGGTCCATGGAGGTGGTGGCACCGGGCGCGGGGTTGTGGAGCTGCAGGCGACAGCGCCGACTGACGGAGAGAGGCCAAGAGGCGCCGGGTGCACCCGGTGTCGGTGGGCCCACTGGCGGGGGCAGCGGTGGCTGGAGCGCTGGGGCGCCGCTGCCGCAGGCGCCGCGCCGTGCAGCGCCTCTCTGAGGCCTGCCGCCACGTCTTCTGGGGCTCCAGCACTGTGCCCAGTCCCGGCGAGGTCTAGCTCCTCCGCCACATGCTCGGTGAGGCTTAGCTCTCTCTCTCTGCCTATCTGTCTGTCAAGTAAGCTTTGTGAGCTTTTGCTACATGGCGCGTCCATGACCCCACTCAAAACAGAGCATTTCGAAAACGATAAAATTTCCGATGATCGACCAGGAACGAATTTGCATGCACGATTGTCATGGACCGGCAAGGCCACCTCGTGCTCTGTTCAATTTCACTAGACAGGGTAGGATAGAAGTAGTCATTAGCACTTGCACTTAGCTGCTCTGCTCACTGAATCTGAATTCCTGTACACAACAACATGCATCGATCGTGCACCTGTTTCATGCATGCGTTTACTAAAACCTAAACTCCTGCTCGTACCAAATTTCAGACAGAATGCGACTAGAGGACGTGGGCCTACGCCCGGACCTAGGGTTCTTCAGGGCTCGATACAAAAAAGCCCGAATTTCTCGGTAGGCAGAATTTTGATAGTGTACTACTGGAGTGCTGAAAAAGCTCGTGTTTTTATCTACCTAACCTTTCCGTACGTTGGCTTTGGCGATGACACTATCAAGTTCGTGTTTTTATATATCTATCTTGCACGTCAAGTCATACGACTGGCTCAACCCTGACCTTGATCCTTCCGCCGCGAACACCACCAGCTCTTCATCCTCTGATGGCCCATGCCGTAAGCTTCTGCCACTGTCGCCGCTCGCCGGCTTGATCATATGTTTCTGTTGTTAACCCCTCTGCAGCAGATAGATAGACATGTGTAACACCTGAAAACCCTATGATATACTTTTAGTAAAGTTCTCCCCGAAGTTTTAAATTAGAATACCTTTCACCATTGGAATTACTTCTCCTAGGATAAGTATGATCTCTAATAAAAAGAGCCCTAAAACGAATTAAGTTATCCCTTTTGTGGAATTTATTTATAAGTAACATCTATGCTTTCTAAAGAGATTAATTTAAAGCATACAAAGGATTATAATTTACCCAAGTACATAGGTAAGGAGTATTCATTTTTTTGTCCTCTAACCTCTAAAGTTTGTCACACCTTCAAATTAATCTTTTTCCTAAGGCAGCATGTGTATATTTAAAAACGTTTGCTTAATTTAAAGAAATAGAATAGTAATATAAATATACATAAAACGAAACCTAAATTTCATGCTGGAGTTTATTGATTGTACATTTAGAAATTTGATACGCAGAACTTGGGACAAATTTGAACCTTGGTGGAAAAATGGAAAACAAAATAAAAACAGAAAAGAGGGAAAAAGTAAAACCCTTATTTGGGCCGAATCCCACCGTTCCCGGCCCAAAACCATCTCTCCAGGCTCCGTGTCGGCCCAACTCCTTGGGACATGCGCTCAGTTGCACTTGCCGAGTAGGGGGACCCGCTGCTTAGCCTCCCGGCGCACCCAGTCACTCATTTGCCCAAAGCTAGCCGCACGCAATTTTGTTCACTGATTTGTAGGGCCATCACGTCAGCTCCGCCTTCTTCGCAGCCGTAACAGAAAAGAGCACCGAGCACTCGACGGAACTCATGTCGAATGCAGATTCCATCGCTTGGTCGAAGTGGGACCCCTCATCGGAACCGAGAGCACCATAGCCTAGGCATGTGAGGATGCCGAGAGATAGGAGAGAGAGGGTGCAGACCGCTACGGTGGATTCGTAGCTTCTCCATCATTTAGGACATATCGAGTGGATTAGGAGCCTCGAAAGATCGTACCGAGCATGTTTGCGGCAGAGACAAGAAAGGGTCGACATTGAAGCAGCCTCGATTGCTCGCTGGAGATTAACCCCCTTGCCGGAGGTGCTAGAATGCATGGGCGGAGTTCCACTAGTACACAGAAGCTCTATAGTGGCGGTTCTAAACATATTTACACTGGCGTTTTTCAGTACCGCCAGTGCTAGGGGTCAGTGGAAATCAGCATTTCCACTGGCGGTTATTTTGGAACCGCCAGTGAAAAGTGCATTTTCACTGGCGGTTTTCTTAACGAACCGCCAGTGAAAAGTGCATTTTCACTGGCGGTTTTCTTAACGAACCGCCAGTGGAAATGCACTTTTCACTGGCGGTTTTCTTTATAAAACCGCCAGTGGAAGTTTTCCCGCCTTTTTTCAAAATTTCAAACAATACTGAATTATATATATATTTATTTACACACACAAACATATATATATATATCTATATTGATATTGAAAGCAACATGAAATTAAATTCTATCATACATTTATATACATCAAAGTATTCTGTTTACAACCATATATGCTTCATGCATTCTATACATCATAAGTTTTCACCTAAGCTCTAATAACTATCTCGGCTAAGAGATAATCTACTAATTTCTGTTAGTATTCTGAACTCTGGCAAAGCTAATGTCCCGGAAGCATCGTGATATTTTCCTTCTGCGGGAATGACCTCTTTCAATATGAATGTGCAGAGGTCCTCGACTATGCCATACAATGCAGCTTCGGTCAAGTTCTCCGGGTTTCCTCGTTGAAATTGCTGTAAAGGAATTTTATAAACATCATCTATTTATACTCAATAATAACACATTTGCATCTTTAATGACATAAATACATACTTAACTATTACTAATAATACCTTGTCAGGGTTCGTGATGTATCGTCCGTTCACTCTCATGAACTCGCACGCATAGAATCCACATAGGACCGATCCTTGTGGTTGCTTGTGGCACTACATAACGGGAGATTGGTTATTTAGTTGCAACATTGTGTATGATATGTATTCATAAAATCACATACTTACCGGCCAGTGATGATGGATGTCTAGTGGCACGAGTTTTTTCGACAGGTCGTACTTTCCACCTCTCATCTTATAGAATCTATAAGCACTGTGATCTCAAATAGAATCACCATGTTATTCTCAAATTTTAATCGATAAAAGTATGCATGCATAGAAAAGGCTTACAGCTCTAAGATGCTGAGGAATGTTGCATATGTCGAAGGGTCGAAGTTCAAGGAGTCGAGCACCAGCACCTTTCCAACCTTAGGATAAATGAGGAAGCATATCCAGTGGTCCCTGTACGAATCAAATTTGTGATGCATGTGTATTGAAATTATTAATTTTATTTATGCAAAATCACACTTACTTAAAGTTGTACGGGGCCATTATGGCTTCCCTGTCTTGAAATTGAAGCATTGCATGTCCTATGTATGTGGCGTATCGAGCTTCAAAATCCTTCTTCATTTCCTTTATACGCTTCTCAACTTCTTCGTCCGTCTTTCCCCTTATTTCATCGTTGTCTTTCCCGATTCTAAAAGTGTGGCTTTCCTCGGATATAAGTATTGGGTTGAGATACCCAACCCTTTTACTGGCACTAGCATTGGGCTTGGTACCGTAAAGAATCTCCTGCTGATCATGTTGCATTCTGCAAGTCACACGTGCATGTCAGATATTGAAATTTTATACAGCTCACTAATAATAACACACATATGTGGAAGTATGAGCGACACTTACAATGCAAACATCGTTACAAGTTGCACGTCGAGTCTCTGAAGGTTCATCATTAACCACATGTCCTCGAATGTAACAACGGCCTTTTGGTTCGAACCAATAAAAGCATGGTCTGGTATATGCACACTGATGGTGTCGATGCCAACCGATGATGCCCGCATGTACCAGTCATGCAACCTTTTAACACCAGCCGGGACCTTTCTTAGTTTGTCAAGAGGTAGCAGAGGTCTGCCCGGCACATATTTTTTAGGCACGTTTTTGTAATCTGCCTTAGTTGGCTTCTTTATCTTTGCGGCCGTTGCCTCAGCCTTTTTTGCAGACTCCTCGTGCTCGACCAAATCAACAGTTTGTGACGTGAGGCTCCGTCCAATCCCTTTCAAAAACCTAACTGTGCCAGCAGTAGTAGCTTTACTCTTCTTTTTCTGATACGGGGACACCAATTTTGGTATAGGAAGTTTAGATTTCTTTGATGGCCGTGGATCGTTTGATGGCTGTGGAGAAGGTGGATCCCTTGATGGTGGCGTAGACAGTGGGTCACCAAGAGGATGGGGAGGAGAAGGTGGTGGAGCCCTGAATGGTGATGCTTGTGGCGGAGACGGTGGGTCAGAAAAAGGATGAGGAGCAGCATGTGAAGTTTGAGGAGGTGAGGATGGATGTACAATAGGAACAGCAATTTGAGAAGGCGGAGACGGTTGGGCCTGCGACGCCTGCGACGAATTCGACAAATCAAGCAATTTGACATCCCTTCGAGGCCAAAGGATAAAATTCTTAATAGCTTGTCCAAGTTTCTCGATATCTTCGGGCCCAGGGATGTCTAGCATGTCGTCCTCGTATCCTTGGACGACCGTCGTCACTTCTACTTTGCAATAATCATCTGGAATATCGTTTCCATGGTACTTGCGTCCTGGGATCGCAAGGCCTGTGGCTACTATCTTTGTACGTTTATTGTTAATACCATATCTTATAACCAGTGTGCACGCCACAGGCCTTGTGATGTCATCAACTGGATAACGGTCCTTATTTCCCGTTGAAGCAACAGAGCTTGGTAATGTCGTACAATCTGTGGAAGCCGGCGGTTGAGCTGCTGGAATTATTTGTATCTGTGGAGTGGTCATCTGTTGAACAGACATCGCACTCGCCAACTGTTGCATCAATTCTGGAGGAGGATTCGATAGCATTTGAGACATCATGGCTTTGAACTCTTTCTTGGCCTCCTCCTTAAAATAATCCGCGATCTCTTCCTTGTATCGATCACGTTTCTTGTACAGACCTTCCCACTGTGGTCCGAATCCTTCCTTCCATCCTTCCTTAGACGAGATTCCTCGTACACGACCAGGATGCTCAGGGTTACCGAGACCAGCCGTTAGGATGTCTCTTTCCCTTTGTGGCTTAAAAGTTCCTTCGCTCTGCTTAGCTGCCATTGTATATATGTTTTTTGCCGCTTCTTCGACAATGGGATCATCAAAAGATACACCGGTCTCGGTTTCCCTTGGTTTTCTAGCACGGAGCCAATTTGCCGCCCTTTCACCAAGTTGCTCGGACAGCGTCGGCAACCCTGCAGCCTTCTTCTCGGCGTCTTCTTGTGTCCATTTAGGAACCTGACGCTTGTAACCACCTGTGCCTAGGTGGTGGCGGTACTTGTTCTTCTTTGATAGTTCTGAATTTGCCTCACTTAGAGATATGAAATCAGGGCTGCTCCTCTGCTCTAGAAATACTGCCCACTGACCTGCTGAGATTTTATATTTTTTGGTCGGGTCCAGACCTTTCTTTGCAAACTTTGTGTTCATCTCAGACCTCCAGTTTCGGAAATTTATTGCAAGCTGCTTCATCGTGTATTCCTTCACGAGTTCTTCTGAACCCCGAGGCAGAACGAACCTCATTAATAGCTTATTCCATATTTGATTCTTGACATCATCTGACACATCTCTCCACTGTCGTATTGTTATGTCAAGATTATCTCTAACTAAAAACCCAAGTGCATTCCGAAACTTAGGTAGTGCCTCTTCTGGAGCTAGGGGCTGACCTTTCGGGCTCACGTCTGAGATTTTGTATGTTTTGTCGGGAAATTTGTTCAGCCCCCTGTCACCTCTTTTTCGATCGCTCTGCTTCCTTTTCCTTGATGTCTCGGTTGTTGTCTTGGTCTGTTCCGGTGCGTCTTGGGTCGGCTCTGGTACGTCTTCGTATCGTGCCACGGCTTCTTCGAGTATCGCACGAAATTCAGACACGACCTCCTATTCATGTAATAAAATGCACAAGAGATCATGCATGTGAAATCAGTAGGGTACACATACGAAGCTAAAGATGCGTACTTTTACCTTAGCTTCTCGTGGATCATAAGTAGGGTCACGTTGCAACTCACGGAGAGCGGCCCTATCTATGCTAGTGGTAGGAAAAGGGTCGCTAGGCGATTCATATCCTTCACTGCTAGATTGTTCTTGAACAACACTCTTGTCCATGTGCTCGGGCACTAATCCTTGGTCCTTGATCGGAGAACTCATTGAGCTATATATATACAAATACATAAGCAATAATTAAATACATATTAACACATATTAACGTAAGCAATAATTAAATTCATCTTAACAAATAGTATAATTAAATACATCCTCGCGGGCACTAAACCCTTAACCCTAACCCTAACCCTAACCCAAAACCCGAACCCTTAACCCTAACCCTAACCCTAACCCTAACCCTAACTCTAACCCTGACCCACAACCCTAACCCTAACCCTAACCCTAACCCTAACCCTAACCCTAACCCAAAACCCGAACCCTTAACCCAAAACCCGAACCCTTAACCCTAACCCTAACCCTAACCCTAACTCTAACCCTGACCCAAAACCCTAACCCTAACCCTAACCCTAACCCTAACCCTAACCCTAAACCCTTAACCCTAACCCTAACCCTAACCCAAAACCCGAACCCTTAACCCAAAACCCGAACCCTTAACCCTAACCCTAACCCTAACCCTAACACCCTGACCCAAAACCCTAACCCTAACCCTAACCCTAACCCTAAACCCTAACCCTAACCCAAAACCCGAACCCTTAACCCAAAACCCGAACCCTTAACCCTAACCCTAACCCTAACCCTTAACCCTAACCCTAACTATAACCCTTAACCCTAACCTTAACCCTAACCATAACCCTAAACCCTAACCATATAGTATCGTATAGTCGTATAGTATCGTGTAGGACGGGGAGAGAGTCGCATAGGACGTATAGAGAGAGGGAGAGTCGTATAGGACGAGGAGAGGGAGAGAGGGAGAGTCGCATAGGACGTATAGAGAGGGAGAGAGGGAGAGTCGTACGGAAATTATCGAGTTCAGATCGAATTCGGATCAGATCGGATACGTATATTATCGAGTTGTGACGGATAAAATTACAATGTATATATTCAACATACATTTGAACACATATGAATTCAACATACATTTGAACACATAAAATTACAATGTATAAAATTCCTCTCTCTCTCTCACCCTCCTCTCCCTCTCTCACCCTCCTCTCCCTCCCTCTATCTCTCTCACCATACATTTCAACATACATTTCAACATACATTTGAACACATATGAATTCAACATACATTTGAACACATAAAATTACAATGTATAAAATTCCTCTCTCTCTCTCACCCTCCTCTCCCTCTCTCACCCTCCTCTCCCTCCCTCTATCTCTCTCACCATACATTTCAACATACATTTCAACATACATTTGAACACATATGAATTCAACATACATTTGAACACATAAAATTACAATATATAAAATTCCTCTCTCTCTCTCATCTCCCTCCCTCTATCTCTCTCCCTCTCTCTTCCTCTCTCTTCCTCCCTCTCGGCGGCGGGCGGCGCGTGCGCCCTCCTCTCTCCTCCCTCTCCCTCTCCCTCCTCTCTCTTCCCTCTCCCTCTCCTTCATCTCTCTTCCTCCCTCTCGGCGGCGGCGCGTGCCCTAGGTTTTACTAAAACGCGGCGGCGGCGGCGGCGGCCCGGCGCGGTAGTAGACGGCGGCGGTACAGAGGGGAAAGAGAAAAAACCTGGAGACGGCGGTGCGGGGGCGGGAATGGCGGCGTGGGGACGGGCGCGGGGACGATCGCCGGCGAAAACCCTCGGGGTCGAAATCCAGCAGCCTGACGGCGTCGTCTTCAAGTGAAAGGGCGCCAGGGACTTGTAAAATTTTCGGCTCCCGCGCGCCACCTTTATATAGGCGCCATTTCTACTGGCGGTTGATAACGAGAACCGCCAGTAGAAATGGTTTCCACAGACTGTAGAAGCCATTTCTACTGGCGGTTGACAACGAGAACCGCCAGTAGAAACAATTTCTACTGGCGGTTGTCATAGAGAACCGCCAGTAGAAATGGCTTCCACAGACTGTAGAAGCCATTTCTACTGGCGGTTCTATATGACAACCGCCAGTAGAAATTGTTTTTTGTTATTATTTAACATAGTTTTTTATATATTGTTTAGTATACTTTTTATATATTTAGTTAGTATAGTTTTTATATATTAAGTATACTCTCTCCTCTATCTCTCCTCTATCTCTCCTCTCTCTCCTCTATCTCTCTCTCTCCTCTATCTCTCCTCTATCTCTCCTCTCTCTCCTCTATCTCTCCTCTCTCTCCTCTATCTCTTCCCTCTCTCTCTCTCCTCTATCTCTCTCCTCTCTCTCTCCTCTTTATCACAAAATGCTGTGGGCACCTCTAGAGTTCAATGAGAAGTAGAGTATATAATACCTGTGGAGATGATCGATAAAACCTGATACGACATTCAGACATGTCGCCGATCAGATAGCCTGCCTGGTGAGACGACAACAAAATGCAACTTCTTTGATTGACTCGATTGATCAAAGAAGACTTCGACTTCTGCGCTCCAGTGCTGCTGCAGCAGTACACTTTCCCCCGCCGGAGTAGTCGAGGCTCAACTCAAGAGAACTAGAGAAGGCTCCAATCCTAGGGCTAGGAAGCAGAAACCGCCGAAGGTGCCGGAGTATATAATACGTCGGAAACGGCTGACGGGCAGGCCTGCGCGGCCTCCTCGGCTCCTCCACTCAGTGAGAGCATTCAATTGCAGTGTTTAAATCCTATGTAGTCTCCTTGCTTCGCGTATCTTCGTCTTCACTCCCACTGTATGAATCGGTTGTCATAGAGAACCGCCAGTAGAAATTAATGGCTTCCACAGACTGTAGAAGCCATTTCTACTGGCGGTTCTATATGACAACCGCCAGTAGAAATTGTTTTTTGTTATTATTTAACATAGTTTTTTATATATTGTTTAGTATACTTTTTATATATTTAATTAGTATAGTTTTTATATATTAAGTATACTCTCTCCTCTATATATCTCTCCTCTATCTCTCCTCTCTCTCCTCTATCTCTCTCTCTCCTCTATCTCTCCTCTATCTCTCCTCTCTCTCCTCTATCTCTCCTCTCTCTCCTCTATCTCTTCCCTCTCTCTCTCTCCTCTATCTCTCCTCTCTCTCTCTCCTCTTTATCACAAAATGCTGTGGGCACCTCTGCGCTCCAGTGCTGCTGCAGCTCCAGTGCTGCTGCAGCAGTACACTTCTGCGCTCCAGTGCTGCTGCAGTGCTCCAGTGCTGCTCCAGTGCTGCTCCAGTGCTGCTCCAGTACACTTCGACTTCTGCGCTCCAGTGCTGCTGCAGCAGTACACTTTCCCCCGCCGGAGTAGTCGAGGCTCAACTCAAGAGAACTAGAGAAGGCTCCAATCCTAGGGCTAGAGGAAGCAGAAACCGCCGAAGGTGCCGGAGTATATAATACGTCGGAAACGGCTGACGGGCAGGCCTGCGCGGCCTCCTCGGCTCCTCCACTCAGTGAGAGCATTCAATTGCAGTGTTTAAATCAGAGGCGACTGTGACACTATCCGTGGAGAAGGACGCGCTGGAGTGCGACATCTGCTGCCTACCCTTCCAGTCCGAAGTTTTCATGGCAAGTCAGATTACCATGCATGTATATATACAGTACATATTGATCGGTAGGCTCCAGCATGATGTTCTGCTCTGTGTAAAATCAGTGCAAGAACGGGCATTCTGGATGTGCAAAGTCCTAACAATAATCAATTACATGACAAGTCCTAACAATAATCAATTACATGACAAGTATATAATCTAGGAAGCTATTGTTCTGCCTTGTCCATCGTGGCGTACCCAGGGCAACGAATTGCGTGGGATGCTTCGCTCAACGTTCCTTATCTTGGTTGGATGGTCTATGAAAAGAGACATGTCGTTGAACTGGTTAAAATCCTCTAAATCAGATACACCATCAACTCCTATAGCTTGTTGTTTTCCAGGAAAAACTACATGCTTCGGTTTGTCGGTGCTTTTCTTCTCATTGTTAGAAATGATCTGTTCAGCATAGAAGACCTGTGCAGCACGATTAGCAAGGATCCATGGGTCATCTTTGTAACCTACCTTACTTAGATCAAGAACTCTGACCCCATAGTTGTCTACCGTGACATGTTTGTCTTCAACCCATTGACATCGGAAAACCGAGATCTGAAATGTACCATAGTCTAGTTCCCATATGTCCTCAATAAAGCCAAAATATGTTATAATCTCACCAGTTTCATCATCTATGGCCTCGCATCGAACACCACTGTTTTGTGACATGCTCTTTTTGTCCTTGGACTTGGTACAAAATGTGAATCCACTAATGTCATAGGTTTGCCATGTTGTGACCTGGCGTGATGGTCCAGATGCCAAGCCCTTGATGGTTTGTTCTTCTATTGTTTCTCCACGTGGAATGTCCTTCACCATTAGCCATGTGTTGAATCGCTGCTTATGTTGCTTCATTACCCAATCATCCGTATGCCCAGGATTTTGCTCGCGAAGCTCATTGATGTGTTGTTGGATAAATGGCTCCATTATCGTTAGCTGATGTAGGATGCTCTGATGTGCCTCAAGTACTATATCGTAATCCGGTGGGATGAAAGATTTCCGTCCCGTCCTCCCGCTTCCATACAGTCTACCCTCGTGTCGTGACGGAGGCAGACCTATTGCAACCTGGTCTTTTAGGATACTATTGCAGAATGGACCTCCGGACTCAATGGCCTCTTCGGTACAGTACCCCTCTATCATGGATGCCTCAGGACGAGCACGGGTTGATACATAGCCATTCAGTATTGACATGAAACGCTCATACGTCCACATTTCATGCAAGTACATAGGACCCAATGCCTCTATTTGTGGCACCAAGTGCACCACAAGGTGCACCATAATATCAAAGAACGATGGAGGGAAACACATCTCAAACTGTGATATTGTCTCCACTGCGAATTCCTGAAGAGATGCCAACTCATCACGGCCAATTACCTTTTGTGAAATCCTGTTGAAAAAGTAGCACAACCGTGTGATTGCCATCTTTAAAAACAAAGGATTTATAGCCCTGATGGCAATAGGTAGGAATGTAGTCAGCATGACATGGCAATCATGTGAGTTGTAGTTGGTGATTGTCAGGTCTTTCATTGACACAATACTCCGTATGCTAGAGCAGAATCCAGATGGGACTTTCAAATTCTTAAGCCAAACACACATCGCATGTTTCTCATCTACATTGAGATTGTAGCTTGCTGCTGGGAGATGGTACTTCCCATTTTCTTGAAGAACGGGATGTAGTTCCTTTTTTATGCCTAAATCTACCAAGTCCATGCGTGAATTGAGCCCTTCTTTTGTTTTGCCCTTTATGTCTAGCAAGGTGCCCATTATGCTTTCAAACACGTTCTTCTGAACGTGCATACCATCGATCGCATGCCGCACATCTAACTCTTTCCAGTAAGGCAAGTACTCGAAGAAAATAGACTTCTTCTTGAATATAGCCCCCGAAGCTGGTTTGACATCCTTCCTTGTTTTTCCGTCTTTTGTCTTCTTCCCGAAAACAAACTTGATATTCCTGACTATTTCAAAAACTCTATGACCTCTATTGTTACCCGATGGAGCAGTAGAATGTAGTTCACCATTATTGTCGAAGTACTTATCCATCTTTCGCATGCGGTACCTGTGTCCTTCCAATAAAAAGTGTCTGTGCCTCATGTAAACTATCTTCCTAGATGCAGCAAGGGATACGTAAGCAGTTCCATCAATGCATACTGTGCAACCAACCTTTCCCTTAAACTGGCCTGATAATGTGAAGAGAGCAGGGTAATCGTTGATCGTAACAAAAAGAATTGCTCTCAGCGTGAATGAACCTTTACGATACTCATCCAACATTTGAACACCTGTTTCCCACAATATTTTCATATCCTCCATTAAGGGCTCCAAAAATACATCCATGTCAACTCCAGGTTGTGTAGGTCCAGAAATAAGGATGGTTAGCAAAATGTACTTCCGTTTCTGCATCAACCATGGAGGAAGGTTGTATATGGTGAGGATCACCGGCCATGTGCTATGCTTGCTGCTCCTCTCAGCAAATGGGTTCATTCCATCAGTACTCAGTGCGAACCTAACATTTCTCGGTTCATCGGCAAAGTCTCGGTGGTTGTCATTGAAATCTTGCCACTGCTTCCCATCGGCTGGATGTCGAAGCTTCCCATCGTTTTTGTGCTCATCAGAAGCATGCCAGCTCATAAGTCTGGCATCCTCAGGATTAGCGAACAAACACCTCAATCGATCGACGACGGGGAGGTACCACATCACCAAAGCAGGAATCTTTTTGAGCGCATAATAGTCTACTTCTTTTTCTTTGCTCGTGGATTTTGAAGTCTTTTTTGGGCTTTCTTTCGCTTCTTCCCTTTAGACACGGATGCAACACACTCTTCGTCCTCTCGATAGTCTTTATTCGTCTTGTACCTACTTGCACCGCACTTTGGGCAGCTCTCCAAGTCTTTATAATCATCACCTCGATAAAGGATACAATGATTTCTACACGCGTGGATCTTCTCCACACCCATAGTGAGCAGACTGATTAGTTTCTTTGCATAGTACGTGTTAGCAGGCACATTGTTCTCCTTTGGAAGCATGTCTGCGATAATACTCAAGAACGCATCGAAGCCAGCATCAGACACACCATATTTAGCTTTTAACATCAACAGCTTTAGCACAGACCGGAGCGTCGTGAACTCTTTGGTACAACCCTTAGACTCGTCGTACAAAGGCTCTTCTGCTGCCTTCTTCAGGGACTCCATACCTTTCATTAAGAACATCGATTGATCTGTATGACGACGCAACATTGTTTCTAGCAACTCTGCATCTTCCTCATCCATAACACTTGGCAGAACATGAGGTCTATCATGTTCATTTCCTCGAGCGTAACCATGATCAGTAACATTTTGCACTACATGTTCGCTCTGTGGAAGAGGTTGGTGTGGCTCGTGAACGAACTGAAATCTGTCGTCGATGTTCTCAGGGTTTCCAGTCGTATAAGGCGAAGAGCTACCCTCTCCATGCTTTGTCCAAATTGTGTAATCCTTCATAAATCCTCGGCATACCAGATGAGATATGATTTGTTCTGTGTCATTAAATACAGCAGCATTTTTGTAGTCCATGCATGGACAATATATGTGTTTTGTCTTTGTTCTCCAAGCATGGTTCGTAGCGACATCAATAAACTTATGGACCTCGGATATGTATGATGGATCTAGCCTTGATAAGTTATACATCCAGGATGTCCTCTCCATCACCACCTGTTGGGAAGGATGAAGGGGTGAAACCCTATATCCAAAATGTGGCTAAATTTAAGGAAAATGAACAAAAATTGGCAAGAGGAACATAAAACTAAACTTTCCTAGCCATACTCTTCTCTTTAACACATGGTGAAGGCCTAGTTCCAAAATTGAGCAAAGATAAACAATAATTGGCAATTAAAACATAATTAAACCAACTTTCATAGCAACTAATAAAAACAATCTTAATTATCAAACCTATCTTCTTCTCTCTCCACACAACACATGAACCATTCATTAAACAACTTAATATGTCATGGATAAACTGATTTGAGAACTAAACATGAAAAAGGAGAGAGGATAGACAAAATCTAACCATATTAAACAACTTTATTTGAGCGAATAGAGCAAAAATGTGGCTAAAATTGAGAGAGGATACACTCTCTCTCCAATGGTGAAACCCTAGATCCAAAATGTGGCTAAAATTGAGCAAAAATGAATAAAAATTGACATTAGCAACATAAACCAACCTTTCTTAGCAATCTTCTTCCAAAAAATGAAGATCAAAACCTCTCCCCATGTATTTTGTGAATTCTGGACCTCCAAAATCGCCTCCAATGGAAGTTGGCTGCGAGCATACAGTTCACTGTCGGGGGAAGAGGGGTATTTATAACAGACACTTCACTGGCGGTTGTCTTTAAAAACCGCCAGTGAAAATTGATTTCCACTGGCGGTTGTCTTTAAAAACCGCCAGTGGAAATAGGATGTTTCCACTGGCGGTTAAGTTAAGATAACCGCCAGTGGAAATCAATTTTCACTGGCGGTTTGTGTAACACAACCGCCAGTGGAAACATCCTATTTCCACTGGCGGTTGTGTTAAGACAACCGCCAGTGGAAATTGGTTTCCACTGGCGGTTTTTAAAGCCGGGCCCACCTGTTTCTTTCACTGGCGTTTGATAACGGAAACCGCCAGTGAAAAGTTGAACGTGCCGCAGGCTTTGAGCTCTTTTCTACTAGTGTTCACCGTGGCACAATCGTCGTTAAGTCAGCCACTAGCATGTTCTCCGTGTTCCCCTCTCTGTTTTTCATAGTACCACGCGCAAATTAGTACATCGGGTCGAGGAATGTGTAAACCCTAGAATAGTGCACCCATGACTTGTGTCATTGGTAGGAATAAAGGAGTTTTATTTTGAGTATGTGATGTATTCATAAGACACATTCCTTCAAATATATAACAAATTCGAACACATAGATTTATGCATCATGCTGGATTTTATTTGTTGGTACATCAAACACAAATTTATAAGAAAACAAGTCTTGCCTCAAATTCAAATTAAGAGCACTAAATAAATTGAGAGCAATAGAGTTAAAGAATGTATGATAACAATAAATAAATAATAATGATCACAAAAGTGAGAATAGTATCATTTTAGTAGGTATCTGAAAATCTGAGATTCAAACTAGAAATTCAAATTCATTTGAACACTTAAATTTGGAGAATAAAAAGAGAAAAAGAACAGAATGAAGAAAACCAGAGATTGGGCTGCTTCTCCTGGCCGGCCCACCAAATCCTAGCCATACGTGGCCCAAACCTGGGAAACAGAGCCGACATGTGGGGCCCACGGGGCAGCACGCGACCGCGCTCGCTCTCCGTACCCTGACCGACTGGACCCGTTCGTCAGCTGGCCAACCTACGTGCCGACACGCGGGCCCTCTCCGTCAGACGCAATAGGTCTCCGTGGACGCTGCTCATCTGACGTTGTGTATAGCAGGCAGCAGCAAGCCATACGCCGTAGCTAACAAAGTCCCTGTCGAGTACAATGCTTGCTTGCTTTGCTTGCATCTTTGTTCTGTATATGCCCTTTGTTTCTTATTATTTGTCTTTCTACTACAAGTAGATGATGTTTTGTCCTGATGAATGATATAGATAAGTCATATATATTCACATATTTCAGTTTTTGTCGCTTGAGCTATTCTGGTCATAGGTTGTGCGTGGTTCGCCATTTTGTCAAAATCTTTTCATATTATATCTAATGTAGGTAATTCTTATGTATTTTGTAGAATCGTGGGCACTCTTTGCGATGACTATATATGCTCATCATCAGCAAAGGTAGCAAGTCCAATTTATCAAAAACAAGGCATGAAGCCTAATAAACACCTACTTGATATGTATAGCCTTCTCATCCAATATGAGAGTTGAAAATGTCACGGTCACAAGGTTGTGTACGTTTGGTTCATGATTCTAGTGTGTATTCATGATAAATGAGTGTTGCGTCATCAGTTCTAGATGACATACAACTGCTTGATGAATGCTGAAGGAGATTATATATACTCTTACCAATATGTCTAGTATGCCCATCCAAAATGCTACAATGCATTACTGGTTGTGCTTCTTCTATGAAGAAAATTTGACGTGGAAGACCTAGATTATGAAATATTGTAGGAAACCAAAATACCTGCCCATCCACCTATCATGTCATGTCATGGCTGACCGATGACATCCATTCTAAAGGATCACATACACATATAGCCTTAATTACCTGAACACTCAATACCACATATGGCATATAACATAGTCTATCTTAACTCTGATACACGGAGACTGTAATAATGGGATTTACTGTAACACCCTTGGTGTTACGAGAACTAAAACCTTGACATGTCATCATATGCATCAGCATCATCTTGCTTGATACACCTAGAATGCATTTTACTTGGTCTAAAATTTCAATTAAAACCCTAAACTAGCACTAAAAGCGAAATTCGACATCCAATAAGAATTTGCTAAAAATCTAAATACCAAAGTTGTAGATCTTGAGAAACTAAAAAAATTTCATGTGTAGAGATTTCCATGTTCTATAGGAAAAGTTGGAGTAAATTTCAAGAATTCAGTTTTGGACTCAAGGTTGATTTGCTGGAAATAATATCCACTAGCTAACTTTGGACCATTGCAACTTTTAATCTATAGACAATTCGGAGATGGTTAATGTAGCAAAGTTGAAGTGTTGCATTAGGTGTACAAAGTTACTTAAGCAACCTGACCCAAGAACCATATGGAACTAGATGAAAACTGTGTCCAAAGATGGGATGTCAGATATGGGAATTTCAGAAGCTGAGTTTCAGTGCATTTTGTCAAGTTTGGAGCACTGTAACTTATAATCCATGGAGCTATAGATTATGGTCACTATAACAAACTTGTAGTATGATTATCAAAGAACAACCTTTGTTATGTGTCACAACCCTAAAACTAAGTGCTACTAAGAGTACAAGTGATGCAAAGAAGGGCTATCAAGTTTATGAATTTTCAGATGGTGAATAGTGCCTAAGTCTGAATTTCAGTGTTTGGTAACTAACTTTGGCGATTCCTTGTGGCTGATCCATTAAGCTTTGGAGTGTGGTTTATATAGAAGAATTGAAGTCCATATACTGGTGAACAAATCTCCTTAAGTAGATTAGGTTTGATAATGCATGGAAAGTGAAGTAAAAGCTTCCCAAAACGGACTATCGGTTGACACTAGCTGAATTTTTTGTTCAGTTAGGTGAAAACTGAATTTTCCAGTATCGTGCTCAGTTTGGAGCTCTTTTGTGATTAATATATATGATTTTGGACTGAAATTCATATAGCAAGATTGTTAGTTAATGTAACTGAAACTGGTTCAGTTATCCAAATTGAGAATTAGTTCTGTTGGCCCAACTTTGGGGTCTTCTAGGGGCTATTCTATGCAGTTAGGAGTCATGCTTTGTGTAGTAGAGTCGAAGACCAAGTATTAGTGATTAACTTTACTTAGGGGAGCTTGGCTTGGTGCTGCACAAACATGAGAGAAATGTAAAGCCAAAATTTGTATAAGGAAAAAATAATAAAATAAATAAATATATTTATGAGTGGGTGTTTTGGGATTATGGAATCTTTGGAGATTATTTGGGTTACTTTTCTTTGTGCATATTTAATTAATGGGGTTATATTGGTCAAATAACAAATAAATAAACACAGAAATATGCATTCCATGCTGGGTTCTTGTATTTTTGCATTTGTATTCAAATTTATGAGACAAGTTTAAGTTTGAAAATTAAAATTTGAAAATGGTAGGAGAAAATAAAAGAGAAGGGAAGGAAAAGAATATGTACTATAAGAAAGAAAACTGATATTAATGCAAATAGTCAAAGTTATGTTCTCATTAGGGTTTTGTTTGATATTTGAGAATTTGAAGTTCAAACCAAAAACTTAAATTTATTTGAATCCTTGAATTTGGAAAAATAGAAGAGAAAAGAAAAGAAAAGAAAAAGAAAAAGAAATGGGGAAATCACCCGTATTGGGCCTTGTGACTGGAATTCAGCCCATCCACTGTTTCCCCGTGCGAGCAAACCCACCCACTTCACTCGTACGCGCGCCCGGCCTGTCTCAGCGCCACAAGCACCGAAAGATGGGTCACTAGCAAGCAGGACCCGCTCGCTAGGCGTCCACTCTACCGCACGCGCTGCTCGCTTTCCCACTGACCGATGGGCCCTACTCTTGTTCAACTTCAACGCTGCAACCCTACGCAGAATCTTCCCCGCTGTGCGTGCACCGCGGAACAGAACCACGCGAATCCTGCTGGGTTCGTTAGGATCCGCCCGATTCTTCTCCCATGGCTCCCGGACTCTCCTTCTCTCGGGGCTATAAATAACCAGCTCTCACGCCTCCTCCTGTCGTCCCCAACCCTCTGCAGACCAAGCTCGCCGCCGTCGTTCCCTTGTGTATAACGCCCTCGTCGGGCCTTGTGTTGTCGCCCATCGGGTTCTCCAGGGTGTGCCGTGTGTGCGTGCCAGTGAGGGCAACTGGAGGGTGGGCGAATCTGTAGAACCCTAAAATTCTATTTTGGATTTTGAAAAGGTTTTGAAGTAAAATAAAATTTAATAAGAATTTCCTTACCTTTTGGGCCACCTCTCATAGAATAAATATGTTTTGAAACAGGAGGTTAAATAAAATATGCAAATGTACGACCCGAAGACACACAAAACCATACCTAGACTCTGCATCCCCTTAGGAACGACTTTGAGTCTCTTCATCTTCTATTTCGGTGGCATTTAAGCTCTGCATTACCTTAGGAACGACTTTGGAGCTTCTTCACCTTCTATTTCGGTGGCATTTAAGCTCTGCATTCCCTTAGGAACGACTTTGGAGCTTCTTCACTTTCTATTTCGGTGGTATTTTGGCTCTGCATTCCATTAGGAACGACTTTTGAGTTTCGGAACAAACTCTGCGCTCCCTTAGGAATGACTTTTGAGCTTTGGAACTTACTCTGCGCTCCCTTAGGAACGACTTTTGTAGCTTCATCACCTTCGGAGTGATTACAGCTTTGCATCCCCTTAGGGACGACTTTTGAGCTTTTCCCTATTCTCCTTGCACTCGATTGTGCGGAATCTAATATTACATGTTACATTTTTGGGGGAATTTGGCCCTTGTATTGCATAGGGCTAAACAAAAATGAAAATTACAAACTATGGCCCCATTAAAAACCTTTCTCCCCTCCTGAAAGGAAAAGGGTGCCATAGGAGAAATAAAAAAAGATTACATCAATTAAATGTAATATCGCCGAAGCTCATCCGCATTCCAAGATCTAGGTATGTCATTGTCGTCTATATCCTTCAATCTGTAAGAACCGGGTCTTGACGAAGATACTACCAAGAAAGGACCTTCCCATTTCAGCTGAAGTTTCCCTACTGTTTCTGGATTGGCTATCCTTCAAAGTACCAAATGGCCTGGTTTCATATTTTTCAATCGAACTTTTCTATCACACCATTTTATTGTTTCGGCCTGATACTTGTTGATGTGCTCTATGGCCTGAAGTCTGGTCCCTTCTATGGTGTCTTTTGTTATTTGGCAATCAGCTTCATCCTCCGCTGAAGCTTTGGTTCTTATTGATCATGTTCTTGCTTCTTCTGATGTTATTGCTTCGTCACCGAACAAGAGCTTGAATGGACTAAAACCTGTTGACCTTGAGACAACAATGTTGTGGCTCCACACCACTTTTATTAATTCATCTGGCCACTTTCCTCTGGGCTGATTGAAGATTAACTTCATTATTCCTATCATTATAATTCCATTTGCTCTCTCTACTAACCCATTTGATTATGCATGCCTTACTGATGCAAAATGTATTTTTGTACCAATCTGGTCACAAAAAATCTTGAATGTTTCAGCATCAAATTGAGTTCCATTGTCGACTGTAATAGCCTTCGGCACACCGAAGCGACAAACAATATTTTGCCAGAAGAACTTTTGGACTGTGGCCAAAGTTATGGTAGCTAGAGGCTTAGCTTCGATCCACTTTGAGAAATATTCCACCGCTACCACAACATATTTTAAGTTTCCTTGTGCTAGTGGGAGTAGTCCTAACAAATCTAAGCCCCATCTTTGCAATGGCCAAGTAGGTTGAATCAATTGTGTTAGAGACGAAGGTTGTTTCTGATCTCTGGCACACTTCTGACAGTTTCCACATTTCTGGACCAAGTCCGCTGCATCCGAAGCTGCCTTCGGCCAATAAAAACCTTGTCTAAAAACCTTTCTCAGTAGAGGCCTAGATCCAATGTGGGATCCACACAGTCCTGCATGTATTTCCTTCATTAATTCCTATCCTTCATTCCTGTAAAGGCATTTAAGCAATGGGGAACAAACTCCATGCTTGTTTAACTCTCCCTCAATTATTACATAAGGTCTTGTTCTTGCCTCCATTCTCTTGTTGTAAGCTTCGTCGCCTGAGAGGCAGTTGCCTTGGAGGAAGGATATTATTTTGTTCCTTCAGTCTTCACTATGTACAGGTGAGATTGTGAGCACTGCTCTCTCCATGAGCTCGATTGAGGGTGCTTTTATTGTTTCAAAAAATACTTTTGAAGGCAAAGGGAGCCATGTGCCGCTGACTTAGCTAACAAATCTGCATGCTCATTTTCTCCCCTTGGGATATTTTTATAGAAAATCCCTCAAAAGAAGCTTCCAATCTTCGGACTGCATCCAAATACTTTTCAAGCTTCGGATCTCTTGCCTTGCTACTCTTATCCACGTGGCTAGAAATAACTTGCGAATCAGTTTTGAGGATTGCCCTTCTTATTATCATTGCCTTTAGTTTCCAAAGCCCTAAAAGAAGAGCTTCATACTCGACAATGTTATTTATACAACAGAAGTCTAACTTTATTGCATAACACGTTCTAACTTTATAGGGTGCCACTAGAACAGCAACAGCTCCTGCGCCGAAGCTCCCCCAAGATCGAACGCAAAATACTGTACAAGCTTCGGCATCTTTTGTTGCTTCTTCACCCTGAGCCCCTGGCGTCCAATCAGCAATGAAGTCTGCTAACGCCTGAGATTGAATTGAGGATATGTGTACATAATCTATGGTGAATTCGTTAAGTTCTGTGGCCCATTTTCTGATCCTTCCGGTAGCTTCTCTGTTCCTCATTATGTCTTTTAGGGGTTGTGATGAAGGCACTATTATATGATATGCTTGGAAGTAATGCCGAAGCTTCCTGGAGGCCATCAATACAACATACAGTACCTTCTCTAATTCCATGTAATTTTTCTTTGATGGGCTGAGTACTTCAGAGACGAAGTATACCGGTGCTTGCTTTTTTATTTGGCCATCTTGCTTCTCCTGTACAAGTGCTGCACTAACCGCAGCATGGGAGTAGCCACATACAGAAGTAGCGGAGTTCCTGATGAAGGTGGGGTTAAAGTTGTCAAATCTACCAAATATTGCTTTAGCTCTTCGAAGGCTTTTTGTTGAGCCGGACCCCACTGGAAGACTTCGACTGATTTCAGTATTTCAAAGAAAGGTAAATTCCTCTCTGTTGATCTTGATATAAATCTATTCAACAATGCCAGCCTTCCTGCCAACCGTTGAGCCCCCTTCTTTTAATTTGGTGGCTCCATCCGAAGGATAGCTTCGAGTTTGCTTGGATTAGCTTCGATGCCTTTTGTTGATACTAGGCAACCAAGAAACTTGCCCTTCTTCACTCCGAAAACACATTTTTCTGGGTTTAACTTGAGACCAGCTTGCCTAAAATTGGCGAACGTCTCTTGCAAATCGGCAACATGATTCTCTTGCTTTGTGCTTTTTACTATGATGTCATCAACATAAGTCAGCACATTCCTACCAATTTGAGAGTGGAGAACCTTGGCAGTCATTCTGCTGAAGCTTCCTCCAGCATTCTTGAGCCCCTCAGGCATCCGAAGGTAGCAATAGGTACCATTAGGAGTTATGAAGCTTATCTTTGGCTCATCCTCCTTTCGCATCCAAATTTGATGATAACCTGAGTAGCAGTCCAACAGACTCATGAGTTCTGAAGAAGTTGCTGCATCTACAAGGGAATCTATTCTTAGTAAAGGGAACTCATCCTTCGGACATGCCTTGTTGAGATCTATGAAATCAATGCACATTCTCCATTTCCCATTAGCTTTTTTCACCATGACGGTGTTAGCCAGCCACTCTGGATATGTTACTTCTCCGATAACGCCGGCACTGAGAAGTCTCTTTACTTCATTTCGTGCACCTTAGGCTTTATCATCGAATATTTTCCGAAGCCTCTGCTTTCTTGGTCTGAAGGATGGGTCCACATTGAGTGAGTGCTCAATAACATCTCTATTGACGCCACAAAGGTCATTGGTTGTCCAAGCAAAAACATCTTTGTTGTTAAACAGGAATCTTAACAAAGTTTTTTCCTATTCATCAGATAGCTCGGATCCCAACAATACTTTTTGCTCTGCTATGTCTTCACAGAGAAGCATAGGCTTCGGTTGATCTGCTGAAGCAGCCTTCTCTCTTTTATGCTTATACTGCTGATAAGCTTCGCCTTCATCTATATTATGAATAGCCTTCGAATCCGTCCAACTCCCTTCAGCCCTCCTGGCAACTTCTTAACTCCCGTGTACAGCAATGGGCCCTTGTTCCAAAGGTATCTTCATGCATAGATATGTTGGATGAAGTATTGCTTCGAAGGCATTGAGCGTTCCTCGACCAATAATTGCATTGTATGGATACTCCATATCAATAATGTTAAAGACAACATGTTCTGTTCTTGTGTTATGGACATAGCCGAAGGTAACTGACATTGTTATCTTGCCAAGTGCCACAATTTGTCTTCCTCCAAAGCCACAAATAGGGTGTGTTGCATCATGTATCTTATCTTATGGCTGTTGCATTTGCCTGAAAGCCTTTGCAAAGATGATGTCCGCTGCACTGCCTGTGTCAACCAAGACATTGTGGACCAAAAATCCCTTGATGACACAAGATATGACCATTGCATCGTTGTGAGGATAATCCTTGAGCTGAAGGTCTTCCTGAGAGAAGGTAATTGGAATATGAGACCACTTGGACTTGATGAAGGGTCCTTGTACCCCAACATGCTGCACCCTTCTCTGTGCTTCTTTCTTCTGCTTCTTGTTGGCTGGTTCAGAACTTGAGCCGCCTGTAATTGGGAGCACCAGCTTCATGGCCGAAGGTGCTACAACTTGGTTGTTGTGCGAAGCCATCGTCACAACTGTGGAAGTGAGTTCACTGGAGGTGGGCGCCAATGTTGGTCCTTGTTCTCGAATGCTATACACAAAGAACAAAGCAACACAATTGTTAATGGATAAGGACCTTCATCCTTCGAAACATTATCTCCCTTCGGATATAATGATCTTCGGACGAAGGTTATGAAGGACGTACCTTCTTCATCATCTTTGTAAATGAATATAACCGAAGAAACATAAAGCATATAAGAATGTAAATAATAGCCATATAGAAATAAATTATTTACATTCTCATTTCATTTCATAAATAAATTCTCATAATATTTATATTTCATTGATACCTTCGGCTCAACAGAAGGTGAAAATGTGAGAGACGCGGGAGCGATTACAATGCAACGTGAACAGTACATGGGTATTGTTCATCTATTTATATGCATGGGACGCAGCCCGGACGAAATTATATCCATATCCCTGATAACTAATTATGATCATAATACAAACTATTAGGGACTAAACAGTCTTTTCCTCTCTAAGTCGGTATCGTCATTCGTCTTTATCATGACACCAAGTCGAAGTTCTTTTAATCGTAGCTTCGGCTTTGTCCGCATCATCTTCGGTTTTGTTGGGGACTTCTTCTCAGATGTTATGAGTTAAGAACAAGGCAACACAAATGTTAATGGTTAAAAGGCCTTCGTCCTCCGAAGCATTATCTCCCTGAGGATATAATGATCTTCAGATGAAGGTCAAGAAGGTCATACCTTCATCAATCCAATATGTAATATAAAAACAGAAGCATGTGTTTCACATAAGGAATATGAATAATCATATTAAATCATTAGATTATTAATATTCTCATCGAGTAATTATGAATAAACAATAACAGCATCAAACTACATTTGTACCTTCGGCTTGACAGAAGGTAAGAATCCAAGTATGACGTGCGAGTGAATACCAGTCAGTGTGAACAGTACGGTGCTACTGTTCATCTATTTATAGGCACATGACACAGCCTATGTAAAATTACATCCAAACCCTTGACATTTTCTATTGACTTAAGGATAATCTATCGAGGACTAGATAGCCTTTTCCCCATTAAGTTGGTTTCATTTTCCACCGCTAAGCCGAAGCTTCTCCACACGTAGCTTCGGAGCTGGTTCATCCTTCTCCTAGACCGCGCTTTTCATATCGTGTACAGCTTCATCCCAAGGTCGAAGGTCTCTGTGAATGTATTATACTTGGAAAACATGTTAGTCGTGTTTTTGAGGACCTTCGGAAGACAAAGGCCCCCAACAGTAGCCCCTCCTAGTATTAATTTGTTGTTACAGCGAATTCAGACTGCGACGTGAACGAAGGCCTTAAGCCGAAGGTCTGAAAAAACACCTTCCCTTCGCTAGAATAGCAAAAGTCAATGACAAATGGGGCCCGCCAAGTTGCAAAGCGCTAGGCGTATAAATAGGAACCCACAGCGGCAGCATTTGATATGCCATTTCTGCTGTCTGCGTTATTTTCTCAAATTTTTAACTCTTGCTTATTAGCTCTTGCCTGATTTTTGAGCTTCGGTTTAAAGACGTGCTTGCTCCATGTCTGAGGAGAAGAAGATGACTGAGGAGAAGAAGATAACTGAGGAGAAGAAGATGTATGAAGAGAAGAAACTTGCGGATCCTTTTATTGCTGGGTTTTATGAATCTATGGCAAAAACGAATACAGAGAAAATTACCAAGGAGATAATGGAGGGTTTGTCTGAAGATTCTGATGACAGTGATGATTATGATGTGGAAAGTAGAGATGAAGATTCTGAGGACCGGCCCTGGCGGCCAAGCCATACCATCTTCGGAAAATTGACCATTAAAAAGTCATATTGACATAATGAGAGGAAGATACTTTCATGACATGTCTATTGTGAGGGTTGGAGGAGACAACACTGCCCCTGCTCCTGAGGAAAATGAATTTGTTGTTTACCGAAGCTTTTTGAAGGCAGGCCTTCGGTTCCCGTTAAGCAAATTTGTGGTTGAAGTGCTGAAGATATTCCAGATCTTTCTTCATCAGCTTACCCCCAAAGCTATAATTAGGATGAGCTTATTTGTTTGGGCTATAAGAAGCCAAGGGCTGGAACCGAGCGCGAAGTGTTTTTGCAGTATGCATGAACTTTTGTACGAGACGAAGGCCACTGGTAAAGAACAGCATCACAACAACTTCGGTTGTTACGGATTCATTGCTCGCTCTAATGCAAGCTACTCGGTGCCAACATACCGGAAAAGATGGCCCGAGGCCTGGATGGAGGAATGGTTTTATGTTAAAAATAATCTGATTGAAAGAGAGGATATTAAGGAAATTATCCAGCGCCCCATCTGGTCTCGCTTCGGCCTCCGAAGGCCGAAGGTGGCTATTGAAAGTGACGTCGAAGCATGTCAGAAGGCTTTTAGCAATGTTGGTGCTTTCATTAGCACAAGGGACATAATTCAAGAGCACATAGCCTACAGAGTGTGGCCACTTGTGGATAGCTGGGAAATGCCGAAGGAGACTACTACTGAATCCAACGAAGGTGGATTAATTCGATTGAAATATACCTTCAGATACAGAGAGAAGTTCGATGAACCAAATGATGACTGGTTGAAATGTATTGAAGCTACTAGCGACGAGCTACTTGGGACATATTCCAAGGCCGAAGATGATGCCTTGTCCGCAGCCTTCGGGGGTCGAGGCAAGAAAAGATTGAACAGGGTTTTTGATGCAATTGGCTTCATATATCCTGATTACTGCTACCCCTTGAGGAAAGGAAAAAAGAGAAAAACTGCCGCTTCGGCCGCCACCGCTGTGCTGAAGGGCAAGAAAATGAAGGTTTTGACGCACCGGCCTCGATATATTGAAACGGTCGTAGTGCCTGAACTTGGTGAGGGGACCTCCTCCACTGCCGAAGCAGAACAAGGTGCTCCCGCCGCTTGGAGCGCTGAAGGGTCTATTGTAGTGCCGAAGATGCCTACAATCGGGCCAGCCGAAGCCAAAGATGATGCGGCTAAAGAGCCAAAATTGGAAACAAACAGTGAAGATGCCAAAAATTTTGAGCCCACCGGTAGAGGCAGATTTGCCGAAGGTGACAAAGGCTCCTGCTACAACTCCCAAGAGAAGGAGGATGGCTAGCATGCTAGACGCTGTCATGGAGACCACAAAAGCCTTGACCCCTGCTCCTACGAAGAAGGATGCCGAAGCTATCACAGTCCAGGCCAAAGCCGAAGCTGGGCCTTCAGTGCCCATTGAGACGAATCCTGGCGCACCTAAGGATAAAGCTGAGCAACAAACTCTGGATACCGGCATGGCAGCGGGGCAGGACATGGTAGAAAGAGCTAAATCTCCTACCCCCGAAGCTCCGTCCGAAGATGTTGATTACATTATTCGACATGCTTTGGGGAAAAGATTATTCGAAGAAGAAATCTTAGAAGCCAGACACTACGCCCAGAAACTAAAATATCCGAAGGGGGCCTTATTGTTCAATGGCACGGATGAAGATGATTTTCCTGTACTATCTCCCGGACAACAAATAAATATCCGTTTGCCGGGAGATAGCTAAAAGTATGGGATTTCCGAAGCTTGAAACTGGCCTCGCCGCCATGTCGAAGGACGACCTTGCAGATAGCCTTGCATACAACAGCCTGAAGGTACAGGAATTGTAAACTTAAAGTTTATGAATTTGGGAATAAAGATTATATTCTTATGCTAAACATTTATCTTTCTTTTTCACAGGGCTTAATTCTGAGCAACGCTCTGAGGGCTCAAAAGAACTTTGAGGACGAAAGTTGTACAATAGCTCTTGGAAACCTTCGATCGGAGGTAATCCAGCTGAGAAATGAAGCTCTGGAGAAGGACAAAATTCTAATTTCATTGGTGAATAAAGTAAAGGAAGATGAGGCGAAATACAACGCCGAGGCCGAAGCTCATAAAGCCGAGGTTGAAGACCTTCGGAAACAACTTGCCGAAGCCAATGAAAATTGTGCGGTCGCAAAAGCTAGCCAAGAGATTAGTGAATGGTGGAAGACGAAGCTAGAGAAGAATATTGAGGAGCTTCGCGAATCCAAGGAAAGATATTTTGAAAAATCCTTGGATTGCGTGAAGACACTAAAAACATTGCTTTTCCAAAGTAGGAGCTTACTCCTCTGAGGAAAATTTTATCCGAGGCGACCCCGAGGGCGTCATTGAATGGATAAGTGGGGAAGCCGAAGCTTTCAAGGAAATCCTGAGTGATCGTGAGGATATTTGTGATTTCTCCGGTGCTTGGGAAATCACAGCTATTCTGGAGAAGGCTGGATGTGATCACGTCAAAGCTACAGCTCAAGCCGAAGCCGCCTTCTCCATAGACAACATAAAAGACCCTTCAGCCGAAGCGACTTTGGTGGGCAGAAAGTTTTATTCTGATGTCTGGGTGCACGGTGGCCGAGAATTGGCCAATGAAATTATAAAAAAGAATGAAAAAGACACCCATGACGCCCGAAAAGAAGCTAGGCTAGCTAAAGAAGCTGCTGAGCGCGAAAGGCGCAAAGGTATTGCTTTTGAATTTTAGCTTCGGTACTTACTTTGTTGCTTCGAACTAATAGTTTACCTACTACAGCTGAACTGTCGCCATTGCCGGAGCCGTACAATCCACTGGCTGATCCGGAGATGAAGGAAGCGCTGGATATAATAGGCATTGCTAACTCCATTATCGACGAAGTCGTCGATAAACTATTGAACGAGGCCGCAGAAAAATCCTTAGAGAAGAGTAGACTTTATTGTAATAATACTTTGTAATATTTGATATATGGAACAATTGATGAGACATGTAAATTACTGTAATATATTTCTTTACGATGCATGAAATTTACATACATACCGTTTTTGAGCCTTCGGCGAAAAACCACCTTCCCTTCTTTTCATGCTTTGTAACGAAAGAAGCCCCTTTTATGGCAAGTCAGATAAATCTCTATTTCCCGAAGCTTACTTCATGCCTCAGCATATTTCTATTTTAACAAAGTTTTTCGCCGAAGATTAGCTTCGTATCCAATCTTTATGTCGTTGATGCGATATGATGTATGATGTAATGTTATGCGAAATGATGACATGATGCAAAATGGTGGCAATGCCGAAGACACACACACACGACCACACCGGAATACACAAGACTCTGCTTCCCTTTAGGAACGTCTTTTGAGTCTTTAAGCTCTGCATCCCCTTAGGAACGACTTTTGAGCTTCTTCACCTTCTATTTCGGTGGCATTTAAGCTCTACATCCCCTTGGGAACGACTTTTGAGCTTTTTTACCTTATATTTCGGTGGTATTTGGCTCTGTATTCCTTTAGGAACGACTTTTGAGCAGAAAACTTACACTGCGCTCCCTTAGGAACGACTTTTGTATCTTCGAATCATAATTTTGGCTCTGCATTCCTTTAGGAACGACTTTTGAGCTTCAGAATTTACTCCGCTTTCTTAGAAACGTGTTTCGAGCTTCGGAAGTCCATGAGATATATTTTACTCTGATACGGGCACAATTATTACAAGAATTTGAAATTAAGTTCTTCATTACTTGTTTCTGGTAGAAGGAATAAAATGGCATAAAAGATAAAGGTACATTAGAAGTAGGATATTCCTTAGTATATATGCTTCGATTCTGGTACAATGTTATTGACTGTACGAGCTTCGGAACCCTCCCTGAAGTCGCGCTGCTGTTGGGCGTGCTGGTACCCTTCTGGCTGCTGGCTTCGAGTGTGAGTAGGTGGCAATGGTGGTGGTAATGGGAGCTAGGGCCAGGAAGGTTGTGAATGACTTGCCGAAGCAACAGAAGCTGCAGGTTGATTACCCACGTATTCTGGTATATAGGGAGAATAGCACGAAGCAGTATGTAAGACCTGCTTCGGCTGATTCTGCTGCGCCTCTGCTTCGTCAATCTCCTTCTGCTTCTGAATGGTGACCTGGCATGTTCTTGTAGTGTGGCCCTTGTCTTCACCACAGAATAAACAATAGAGCCTTCTGGGATAATCCCCATACCTTCCTCCGTAGCCCCTGCTGCCTCTACCCCTTGGGGCTGGTGGCCTAAAAGAGCTTTGCTGTTGCCCTGAGGATTGTGAGCTATGCTGTGGCCTTTGAAGTTGGCTTCCTCTGTCATCACTCTGGCTGGAGTTGTGGATTGATCTGACATGCCTAGGGTGGATTCTTTCTCCGAAGCCCCTAGTCATATCAGAAAACCTATAAGCTTCTTCCCTTCTCTGGCGGAAATCATTATCAGCCCAAATATACTCATCCATCTTCTGAAGAAGCTTCTCCAGGGTCTAAGGGGGTTTCCTGGCGAAGTATTGAGCCGTAGGTCCTAGCCGAAGCCCTTTGATCATGGCCTCAATGACAATTTCATTGGGCACTATGGGCGCTTGTGCTCTCAGACACAAGAACCTTCAGACATACGCCTGGAGGTATTCTTCGTGGTCTTGCGTGCACTGGAACAAAGCTTGAGCAGTAACCGGCTTCGCCTGGAACCCTTGGAAACTAGTGATCAGCATGTTCTTCAGCTTCTGCCAGGATGTGATTGTTCCTGGCCGGAGAGAGGAGTATCACGTTTGTGCGACATTCTTGACCGCCATGACGAAAGATTTCGCCATGACTGCAGTGTTGCCCCCATATGAAGATATGGTTGCTTTGTAGCTCATCAGAAACTATTTCGGATCTGAGTGCCCATCATACATGGGGAGCTGGGGTGGCTTGTATGATGGGGCCATGGGGTAGCCTGCAGTTCTGCTGACATAGGGGAAGCATCATCAAAAGCAAAATTTCCATGATGGAAATCATCATACCATTCATCATCATCGTAGGAATTGTCCTGACGAAGCTCTCTGCATTGATGTCTTCGGTCCTGGTCATCTTGAGTGAGATGACGCATTTCCTCAGTAGCCTCATCGATCTTCTTCTGTAGATCGGAGAGACGAAGCATCTTCTCCTTCTTCCTCTGGACCTGTTGATGGATGGCTTCGAGGTCCCTTATTTCTTGGTCCAACTCCTCCTCTTGAGGCGTTGGACTTGTAGCCTTCCTTTTTTGGCTTCTGGCTTCGCGTAGTGTTTCTTGGTTGACATCTAGTGGCTGCAATGCAGCCCCTAGCCCTAAAGACTTCTTCGGCGGCATGACGAAGGTCACAGCTTTGCCGAAGGTGGTCGAGTGAGTTCACCGGAGGTGGCGCCAATGTTGGGGACTTGTTCTCAGATGCTATGAGTTAAGAACAAGGCAACACAAATGTTAATGGTTAAAAGGCCTTCGTCCTCCGAAGCATTATCTTCCTCAGGATATAATGATCTTCAGACGTAGGTCATGAAGGTCATACCTTCATCAATCCAATATGTAATGTAAAAACAGAAGCATGTGTTTCACATAAGGAATATGAATAATCATATTAAATCATTAGATTATTAATATTCTCATTGAGTAATTATGAATAAACAATAACAGCATCAAACTACATTTGTACCTTTGGCTTGACAGAAGGTAAGAATCCAAGTATGACATGCGAGTGAATACCAGTCAGCGTGAACAGTATGGTGCTACTGTTCATCTATTTATAGGCACAGGACACAACCTGTGTAAAATTACATTCAAGCCCTTGACATTTGCTATTGACTTAAGGATAATATGTCGAGGACTAGATAACCTTTTCCCCTTTAAGTCGGTTTCATTTTCCACCGCTAAGCCAAAGCTTCTCCACATGTAGCTTCGGAGCTGGTTCATCCTTCTCCTAGACCGCGCTTTTCATATCGTGTACAGCTTCATCCCAAGGTCGAAGGTCCCTGTGAATGTATTATACTTGGAAAACATGTTAGTCATGTTTTTTAGGACCTTCGGAAGACGAAGGCCCCCAACAGGTTTATATCTTCATGTCACACCTCCCTTTATATTCTCTTGCCGAATATGTTTTTGCCTAGAGGACCTTCGGCGGAGAAGAAGACCCTCAATATCTTATATGAATCAAATTATCCTTGGTTGAACTATATATTTAGATGTATTCTCTAAAAGAATTTTGTTAAAACGATCTCTTAATAAATATTTTACACCAGAGGTCATTTCCCTTAAAAAAAAGACAAATAAGTAATGAATATTGAATTTTTAATATACTTTTAATTTGACTACACATTCAAAATAATGTCTTCCTAAAATAAATAATATGTGTTTTGCATATTTGAAACATTTGCCTAGTTAGATGAATAAAATAATTCATATAAAATTTTGCTTTGCATCATTCTGGAGTTTTGTCTGTGCATTAAATTTTGAGGCATAAACTCAGGATTGAAATTAGATTTGAAAACTGAAAATTTGAGAATATAGAAACAAAAAAACGTAAATGAAAAAAAAAGAAACCTACTACGGCCGAACAGGCCAACCGTCCTAACCCAGTCCACCTCCCTTTCAACGTGGCCCGTACCATGTGCCTACACGGTTGTTTTTCTCTAATTCCTTCTTTTCTATTTCTTTGTACCTTTGGCCGGAGCTTACCTTAGCTTGATCTTAACAGTGATGTCAACATGCAAACAAACAGGGTGTCCGCGCGATCGTGCTCTTGGATGGCTGACTTGTGGGCCACCTTGCCAGCATCATCGTCTCAGCCACAAACAGGGTGGCCCGAACCAAAGTTTCACAAAGCCTGGGTCGCTAGAACATTCTTCATTGTCGTATTCTTCTCGTTCGTGACGCGTAACATACCCAGGCGTAACCTGGCCGCCATACACGCGCAACGTTACTGCTGTCTCGCGCGCCCGCCTCATCAGATGTATCTTCCCTGTAACAACTCCATCGAAATTCCCTCGGGCGTAACTAACCGAGATTCTTGCCAGTTGTTCGGTGCTTGGTCAGATCTCTTTTCCGAGCATATATATACCCACCGCACCGCACCGCACCGCACCGCACCGCGTCTAGCTATTCAGTCACCGACATGTGGGTCTCGCCTTGCCAGCTGTGTCTTCACTGCAGCAAAAGAAACCGAAAGCCGTGAAACCCGGCAACGAACTCCAGGGTGATCTTCATTGCTAGCGTCCTCGGCTATATAATATAAGTGAGCCCTGGTAACCCCTTATGCATTCCGAGTTAGCAACCGAGAACGTGGTCTCGAACGCGCCGTGCGGGCGGAAACAGAGAGATAAAGGAAGGTAAAAAAGTGGCCACACCTATGTCTATTTATCTTATAAGTTTTTATATAGCCCTTTCTCACCAATTAGATTGCATCATGTCACATATTTCTGTGCAACCCTACTAATTTATTAAAAATATGATATCTTTTAGGTTAAATAATTTGTTTTAATCTATTGAAGTTGCGTTAGATTCATATTAATTTTGTGTACGTAGTAATAACATTGTTTTAATTATACCACATGTTTTAATTAATTAATGTTAAATAACTTGACAATCTAGTTAATCTAATTTATTGGTGTAACCTACGCTTATTATAAATAATTATTAAAGTGATTAATATCAACTCAAATATTTCAATTTAATACATCCTTAGTTTAAATGCAACATCTATTAGATCTATTGCGACTAAAAATATTGTTTTTACCCATAACTTCTTCGTTTTAACTCCGATTTTAATGGTTCTCGAACCTACGATCTCGTAGCGACACGTAGAATATTCTTACACGGTTTGTTCTTATTCTTTGGTGTAATGTTACCATATACATAATTTGCTTGATTGTATGTATTGCTACGAGTAGAGGTGAGGTGACGAGGAACCCCGTGCCCAACTTTTTGGGGCAACATGTGTACAACAAGGTTATCGCAAGTATATGGCAAGTTGTGCTCTTGATCACTCTTTTCTATCTAATAATGTTCTCTGGTCATCACTATGACATGCTCATGTTAATTTGATGGGACCCAATAGGTTTCCCTAGTTTTGTTTACCACACACCTTGCAAACAAAAGAACTATTGTACAGATTTGCTATTGCTCTACCTAATTTTGGGAAATTAATGTTATATTATGACCATGTTCCAATTCTACTGTTGTTTTAATTATTGTTCATAAGATCATTATGTTAATTGGAATATGGATCGACCACCCGGGAAAACAGTGCTACCACAAGGGTGGAATGAGACGCCCTTGTCCAAGTAATTAGGAAAGCTAGGGAGAGATTACCTTACCCGAAAGGGGCAAGCGGGGAGGCGTCGCTGCAGAGTATAGGGAGGTTCTCGGGTCGAACTGCTGCAATGGCATTTCGGACGAGGGATTCCTATACTTCCTTCTTCCTGAATCTGTAGCGGATATTCTCAAACTAGTGGAACTTTGGAAAGGCTTCGTAGTGGATCCCTAGCCATTCACCTTGGAAGTGTCTAAGGGTCTAGCTAACCCTAGCTAATCAGCAAACACGTCTTGTGGGTAAAGATGTGCAACCTCTGCAGAGTGTAAAACTGGTATATCGGCCTTGCTCACGGTCATGAGCAGCTCAGACCCTCACATGAGTAATTTATGGAACTAAACTTAATTTGTTATATGCATTGCATTGTGAGTGTTATTATTAATTGTGATCTCTTATTTATTTGGGTTGGTATCTACTTATACTTAGTAACCGCTAATAAAATTTTGACCAACTTTAAAAGCAATGCTCAGCTTTAACCATCTTCTTTGGTAAGCCTTACACTTCACATGAGCCCCCACCAGTGAGCTCATGCACATTATTCCCCACAACTTGTTGAGCGATGAGCGTATGTGAGCTTACCCTTGCTGTACTCACATCCCCCAGGTCAAGAACAGGTACCACAGAATGAGGAGCATGAAGGATGTCGCGATGAGTTCATGAGAGGTCTAGACCGTCGTCTCCTAGTCAACTTTGGTTGCTAGATCGTTGTCTTCATATGATGTGATTATTTAGCTATTTTGCACATAACTCTTATTATATAGTAATGATGTGACATTCGTTTTTGTACCATGAGTCATCATATGTGTGAGACTTTATCCTAGCACACATTTGATTCGCGTCCGGGTTTGCCCTTAAATTCGGGTGTGACAGAATCCTCGGGGTTGCGTTGATCACTTGTCGGCGATCTCCGTTCGCTGCTCGTCGTGGCCAAACCGAGCAGCACCACGATTAACGGTGAGTCACCCTCCAATGAATTCGCTACTGCGTTAGCATACTTTTGCACCCAATAGCACTCGGGTAGGTCACGGGGCCCTCAGTTGGGGATTTCTCCGGCGACGCGCCGCCGTGAAATCCTGCTTGCTGCTGCAGCCGGATCGGAGGTTGATGGCGGGTGAAAGGATCACGATGCCCAAGAGGGGGGATGAATTGGGCTTTTCTAAAAATCAACACTAATTAAAACCTAAGCAAGAGCTAAGCAAGAGCCCAACTTCACCCCAACAACTAGCACTAAGATAATAATACTAGAAATACAACAATGCTAAGACAATACTTCAAATACTTGCTAAACAAATATACAATGTAAAGTGCTTGAATTAAGTGCGGAATGTAAAGCAAGGTTTAGAAGACTCCTCCAATTTTTCCCGAGGTATCGAAGAGTCGGCACTCTCCACTAGTCCTCGTTGCAGCACCTGCGCAAGGGTATCGCTCCCCCTTGTCCTCGCAAGAACCAAGTGCTCACTACGAGATGATCCTTTGCCACTCCGGCGCGGTGGATCCCTCGAGACCGCTTACAAACTTGAGTCGGGTCACCAACAAGATCTTCACGGTGATCACCGAGCTCCCAACGCCACCAAGCCGTCTAGGTGATGCCGATCACCAAGAGTAACAAGCCGTAGACTTTCGCTTGACCAAGAGAAGCCTAATGCAAGTGGAGTGTGCTCTAGGTGGCTCTCGCTAGCGCTAATGAGGAACAAATGCGGGATTAAGATTCTCTAATCTCCTCACTAGGCTTTTGGTGCTTGCAATGCTCTAGCAATGTGCTGGAATTAATGTGGGCAGCAAGACATTGAATATGGTGGGTGGAGGGGGTATAAATAGCCCTCACCCACCAACTAGCCGTTACCAGCATTCCTCTACGCATGGGCGCACCGGACAGTCCGGTGCGCCAACGGTGCGCCACCAGTGCGCCAACGGTCGATTCCAACGGCTAGTTCTGACATGTAGCCATTGGGCTGATGGCACACCGGACAGTGAACAATCACTGTTCGGTGCACACCGGACAGTCCGGTGCACTGTCTGGTGCGCCACTAAAATTCATTTCTGAAACTGGCGCTCTCGGGTTTCTTCGGGGGAAAACTCTTCCCTAGGGCCAGCTTGGCCCCACCTGGCAGATGGTGCACCGGACAGTCCGGTGCCCCACGACCAGAAACCCTATTTTCTTTTATATGCTGTTTTTCAAATTGGTGTTCGTTCTAACTTGTGAGTGAGTTTTAGAGTGACACCTAGCACTATATGTGAGTGTGAATGTGCACCAACACTACACTAGAACTCTCTTGGTCAAACTACTCATCGACAACCTCTCTTTATAGTACGGCTAAAAGAGAACAAAGACCTAACTAAATCATGAGTGTCCACATCTCCTTGACACTCGGACTCCGTAGTCCTTCACCTTTTGTTTCGTCGTTTTAGCCGTCGCTTCGAGTTCTTATCTCCGTGATTGTTTTCACCGTTGTAGTACTTCTACCTGTAATGCGACCTAACTTACCATTTGTCTCTGCAAAACACACGTTAGTCACATATAACATTACGTTGTCATTAATCACTAAAACCAACCAGGGGCCTAGATGCTTTCAATCTCCCCCTTTTTGGTGATTGATGACAACCCTACAAGATTTGTGAGAGTAGTTTGTTTTTAAATTTCTGTCAATAGAAAAGATGGTTAGTTATACTCAGTAATCTTTGACAGAAAGAATGTGTACCATAATAATGATAAGAATGAGCGCGTACACATGGTAAGTTTCTTGTTCATATAAAAGTGAAATCAAATCGATGAACAAGAACTAAAAGACTGGTAATAACATATAAGGTGAAAACATAATACACACACAGACAACATAAGCATCGAGAGTATATATAGAGTTTGTGAGCCAAAAGCACCAAGCTAGTACAGAGAGTAACAAGCACATATATTACATCAAAATGACTCTCTACTAACTCCCTAACTCCCCCTAGCTCTCACAACTCATATCTCTCCCCCTTTGGCGTCAAACACCAAAAGGGTACCCGAACCTACACATCAGAAGTGGGAGGAGGCGGTGGGGGCGCATCCGGTCGCGGTCGAGGCAGTAGAGCGAACGCCAACTGGGGGTCAGAGTCAGTCTCGGATCCAGAATCTGCTGTAGAAGCTGGAGCTGGTACTGACTCGGACTGAGGCAGCGCTGCAAGGGCTGCCGGATCTGAAGTGGTCACAGACACTGCCACAACAGTAGTGGGAACAGCAGAAGCCGGTGGCACTGACGGCTGAGGGCAGACGGAGCTGAAGACCGGTGACGTGAAAGCCAGGGTGACCGGCCGGAGCGGAGAGGAAGAAGGACCAACAGGGGTCCTGGCTGAATCGCTGGCACAACAGGAGCCTGAAGAGGTGGAGGCGGGACTGACTAAACCGGGGGAATCGATATACCAGAATGTTGTAACATAAGAGTCATGAATGCCCTGCTCTCAGCCTGATCCTGAAGAAGCTGCTGGTGAAGAGAATCCTGCCTGTCCTGTATTGTCTGAAACATCGAGAGCATCCTCTCGGACAACTGCTGATGGGCTGCTGCCTAGCGGGTCTACTCGGCTGCCAAGTGAGCCTGCTGCTGAGAAAGTGTCTGGAGAATCGAAGCAAGAGCAGGGTCAATGGCAGGAGGGGCAGCAGGGGTAGCACGAGAACTCCTAGCCTCATGATCATGTGAGCGTGGAGGCATAGGAGGCGGAGGCGAAATCCCAAAATCATCATCATCATCATCATAATCAACTGCTGCGTCCTGAGCTTCGAACTGATGAAGAGCAGTATCCTCGGCCTGAGTGTCAAATACTGGAGCAGGTGCTGGCGCAGGATCCTCAGGCGCTGGACGGTAGGACCCAAAGACGAGGCGTGAGGCCTCAAGTGTGCCCTGGAACTGTGGAGGCCGAATCAGCTGAGCAAAAATGTGACATAGATAGTGAGCATATGGCAGCTGTCGACGTGCACGCAGACCATCCAATACGGTGTCCTCGATCTCACAAATAAGGAAATCCACAACGTCAAACTCTGAGTGAGAGACCAGGGCACCAAGGAGCCAGAGCTGGATATGTGTGGTAGCCTCCCTGTACCCCATCCACGGCAGAAGTGTCCGTCTCATAAGCTGATATAGAAACTTTGCTGCTGTGGTGAAGTCTGCCGGAGAGCGTCGCGACCCATCTGAGAAGGGCGATCGGAACAGAGCCGCGACGTGGGCTGTACCAGGAGCAACACCGCCGTGAGGGCGATGAGGAGGGTCAGAGGTGCCATAGCATAAGCTGTGAAGACGAGTCGATGACTCGTGAAATCCAAATAGCTGGCGAATCTGGCTGGCATGAATAGTGACATCCTCTCGCTCAAAACGAAACCTCATCCAGTGGTGATCATGGTCGATATATAAAGTAGCGTAGAAGACTCGGACCCATTCCTCAACATACCTGCCGCTGGTAGTCAAAAGAGTGAGAAGGCCAGGCAGATAGGAGAGGTGCACCTCAGAGTCAGCACCAATGGCTAGCAGAAAAGCGGGAAGGTCCAAAAGCCGGTGCACTCGCAGAGCAATCTGTGCAGACATCTGAGCTCTGAAAAAGGACTCCTGAATACGGGTGCTGAAGAGGTCAACTGCAACAGGGTCCCTCTGAGCCGGTAACCAAGACTCCACAGGTACGTATCTGAACCGACGTACCCGTGCCGTTGTAGCACGCTGAAGGTCAAACAACCTAGGATCTGCAGCCAGAGGTCGCACCTCAGTCTCATCACGCTCCCAGAAGCGAGCAGGTGGGATAGGTGGAGCGGAAACGGGAGCGGGAGGAGGAGCAGTGGAAGCTGGTGTAGTGGAGGTGGTGGATGGCCCAGTAGGGGTGACATGAGCAGGCAAAGTGGGTGGAGGAGTGGAAGCAGCGTTGGGAGTGGAGGAGCGAGGCCGGGAGGCGAGGCGACGAACTCGGTACGCAATCTGATCTGAAGGAGTCTGTGGCTGATCTCCTAGCTCGGCCTGCTCAGCGGCTGCTGCTGCTGCTGCCTCTGCCACTGCTCAGGCTGCTCTGTCCATACACCGCTTCTTGTGGCCTTCCTGCTGCTCCAAGTATACGGTCTTTCCCTTGACCTGCCTAAAGGGGCGACGAGGATCCTCATCATCGCCTCCCCTTGGCGTCGACACATTCTTCGTGCGCGGCATCCTGACCTGACGACTGCAAATGAGAGAGATAAGCTAAGCACAAGTCGATAATAGTCAATAGAATATCAAAAGAGGAGATGTCTACCTGGAAAACTCACACGAGAGGTGGAAATCCAGGCAGGACAGGAGACGGTTCACGGGCAGGCAAGGTCACTGAAATGACAGAAGAGGTGAGCATGTATTAGTCACATAGTCATAAGTATATGAAATGTGAATAAATACATACACAGAGAAAGATGGCATAGAAAACGAGAGATATGGCGATCGAGAGGTCAAACGACGTGAAAACGGCGTTTGAACGAGAAATAGTGCCATAGGAGGTTTGGAATTCGAATTGAGGCACGAAATGATGTGGAATTGAGCCGATACTTCACGAATAGGTTTATATGGGAGAATATGAGTGAAATGTGTGCTTGGTTTGAATTTAGGCGAAGAAAATGGAATTTGGGCACTCGGCTCGAAAACGATCGCTCAAAACGGGGAATTTGGTGAAAATGAAGCCTGATATATCGGATGGGCGTGAAATTTGGCGAATATGTTACTGGAGGTGTTGTGAAGGTGCCTGAAAAATTTGGGTTCAATCGAAGCATTTTGGCTGGTTTGGGCATTTCACCGAGCATGTGGTGTGTGAGGATTTAGGGTTTCGGTGAAACGGCTATTTAAGGCTGTGAAACCCTCCCTAAGGAGCTGAGAACCTGCAGGGGAGTCAATGGAGTACATAGGAACACATTGCACCACTTGGATTCACTGGAATTGACAAGAATTTGAATTTGGCACACAAGGGTGGAAAAAGGGGTGCACTGCTCAATGGAACAGAGAGGGAGAAAGGGGCTGCTCACCGAGCAAGGGCAGGAGATGGAGCACTGGGTCGCCAGAGCACGGTGGTCGCCGGTGAGAGGAGGTTGCCGGCAAGGGAGTGGAAATCGCCAGAGAGGCAAAGAGGAGCTGAGGAAATGTTCTCTGCCCCGGGCTCGGGCGGGGAAAGGTTTTTTAAAAACCGAATATGGGCGCACCGGACAGTCTACAGTGCCTGTCCGGTGCACACCGGACAGCGCACAGGAAATGGAATTCTTACGCGCGCGCGGCCGGTGCACCGGACAGTGCACAGTGCAGTGTCCGGTGCACACCGGACTGTCCGGTGAGTCCAGACAGAGGGAAAATTTGGATTTTGAATTTTTCTATCTAGTTTTCAACCAAACCAAATCCCAACTTATAATCACACGAAATAACACTTGTTGGGACAGGTATTGGCACCCTCATATATTTTTCTCATAATTTTCAAAATATTTTGCCATAGGCTAGATAAATTTTAGAGAAAATAGGCAAATGGTGAAATTTGCATTTTGGCCTTGCACTAGGGGTTTTCATGAGTGATTTGAGTTTTGAATACTCCCCCTAAGTGCAGAACCTCATGCATATTTCAAGAACCAACAATTGAATAAAAAGTAAGAATTTAAGTGCTAAAAGCTTAAAACTAAGACTTGTCAAGTTTGATCCGAGTTAAGCTTTTTCACTCGCTTTGTTGGCGGTTATCTCAACTAGGTTAGACAAGCCCTAGATGCAATACAAGAAATTTAAATATGCAATGCAAGCTTGACAAAACCATTTGACATCTTAAAAAAAATTCTGAGATCAAGTATATTTAATTCATTCCTCAACATGCAAAAGCGGGTCTTATCAAGTGGCTTAGTGAAAATATCTGCTAATTGATCTTCCGACCTCACTCCTTCTAAAATGATATCTCCTTTAGCAACATGATCTCTAAGGAAGTGATGACGGATATCAATGTGCTTGGTGCGAGAGTGTTGTACATTATTATTAGCAATTTTAACAGCACTCTCATTATCACACAACAAAGGCACCTTTTTAGAACTACGCCATAGTCTAGAAGAGTTTGTTTCATATATAAAATTTGTGTGCAACAAGCACCCGCGGCAATGTATTCCGTTTCGACAGTTGACAAGGCAACACTATTTTGCTTTTTGGATGTCTATGAAACTAGTGATCTACCAAGCAGATGGCATCCCCCAGAAGTACTTTTCCTATCAATTTTGCAACCGGCATAATCCGAATCGGAATAGCCAATTAAATCAAAAGTAGCTCCTTTGGGATACCACAGACCAATGCTTGTGGTGTGCCTGAGATACCTAAGAATTCTTTTAACAGCGCGAAGATGAGCTTTCTTAGGATTAGATTGAAATCTAGCACACATGCAGACACTAAACATGATATCGGGCCTAGATGCGGTAAGGTACAATAAACTACCAAAAATAGAACAGTAGAGAGTTTGATTAACCGGGTTACCTCCCTCATCTAGGTCGAGATGTCCATTTGTTGGCATAGGTGTCTTGATTGGTTTGCACTTCTCCATGTTGAACCTTTTCAACAAGTCTTTGGTATACTTCTCTTGTGAGAGAAAGTTACCATCTTTCATTTGCTTGACTTGAAAGCCGAGGAAGTACGTCAGCTCACCAATCATTGACATCTCGAACTCCTTCGACATCAACTCACCAAATTCCTTGCAATGATAGTCATTTGTCGAGCCAAAGATTATATCATCAACATATACTTGACAAATGAAAATATCACCGTTATGTTTCTTTGTGAATAGAGTTGTGTCGACGGTCCCGATCTTGAAGCCCTTTTTGATGAGGAAGTCGCGAAGACGCTCATACCAAGCCCTTGGAGCTTACTTTAGTCCATATAGCGCCTTGGACAACCTGTAAGCATGGTTAGGATATCTAGGGTCTTCAAATCCAGGTGGTTGCTCAACATATACAAGTTCATTTATGATGCCATTTAAAAATGCACTTTTTACATCCGTTTGATAAAGTTTTATATCATAGCATGATGCATATGCAAGTAGGATACGGATGGCTTCCAGTCGAGCAACCGGTGCAAAGGTCTCTCCAAAATCTAAGCCTTCAACTTGAGAGAATCCTTTTGCAACAAGTCTTGCCTTGTTCCTTACAATCACACCTTGATCATCTTGTTTGTTTCTGAACACCCACTTTGTTCCAATGGTTCTTGCATCTTGTGGGGGCTTCTCCAGGGTCCAAACTTGGTTACGGGTGAAGTTGTTAAGTTCTTCATGCATGGCGTTCACCCAGTCCGGATCCTGTAGCGCCTCATCTATACAAGTAGGCTCAACACAAGAAACAAAAGAGTGATGTTCAATAAAAGAAGCATGTCTATGTGATCGAATAATAACCCCTTGTGAAGGACTCCCAATGATTTGGTTTTGAGGATGAGCTTGAAGTAGTGATGAGTTTCTCCTATCAACCACTTGGGAAGAAGATCCTGGAGCATCAACATCTTCGACTTGTACCCTTGCTTGTTCATGAGAGACAAATGTATATTCATTTGCATGCCTCTCATCTTTTTCATCATCTTGTGGTACATTTGATGAAGAAGGCTTGTCAATGTTTTGTACCTCTTCTTCATCTTCTTTTGGTTTGATAGCTCCAATTGGCATGTTCTTCATTGCTTCCCTAAGTGGCTCATCACCTACATCATCAAGATTTTCAAGTGCTCCTTGGGAGCCATTAGCCTCATCAAATTCCACATCATATGTTTCTTCTACCACGCCAGTGTCATGGTTGAATACTCGATATGCTTTTGACTTTAATGAATAACCCAAAAGAAAACCAATATCACGTCTTTGAAACTTCCCTAGGTGATGGCGTTTCTTGTAGATGTAGCATTTGCATCCAAACACCCGGAAGAAGGAGACGTCTGACTTTTTCCCATTTAGCATTTCATAGGGAGTCTTCGCAAGCAGCCGGTGAGGAAATAGCCTGTTTGATGCATAACATGCAGTGTTGACAGCTTTGGCCCAAAACCTCTCCGGTGTGTTATACTCATCAATCATTGTTCTTGCAAGTGTGATCAAGGTCCTGTTTTTCCTTTCAACAACTCCATTTTGTTGAGGTGTATATGTTGCAGAAACTTCATGCTTGATCCCAATTTCATCACAGTACTCATGAATGTTGGTGTTATCAAATTCTTTACCATTATCACTTCTAATCTTCTTGATCTTGCAATCAAATTCATTTTGAGCTTTCTTGGCAAACTTCTTGAATATAGATGCAACTTTAGATTTGTCATGGAGAAAGAACACCCAAGTGTATCTTGAGAAATCATCAACAATCACTAGAAAATAGAGGTTGCCACCAGCACTTACATAATTTGTAGGTCCAAATAAATCTATATGAAGTAGTTCCAGTGGCCTTGATGTTGACATGAAAGCTTTAGTAGGATGTGTATTAGCAACTTGCTTCCCAGCTTGACATGCACTACAAGGCTTGTCCTTTTCAAATACCACATCCTTTAATCCTCTAACCATGTCCTTCTTTAATACCTTCTTGAGTGTGCTCATCCCAACATGTGCAAGCCTCCTATGCCAAAGCCATCCAAGTGAAGCTTTGGTGAAGAGGCAAGTTCTTAAGTCTGCATCTTCTGAAGTGAAATCCACTAAGTAGAGATTGTTGTATCTAAATCCCTTGAACACCATTGATTCATCATCCATCTTTGATACAATAACCTCTGTTGGAGTGAATAAACATTGAAGTCCAAGATCACAGAGTTGACCCACTGATAATAAATTGAAGCTCAAAGGTGCAACCAAGAGAACGTTTGAAATTGATAAATCATTTGAAATTGCCACCTTGCCAAGTCCTTGCACTTTCCCTTTTGAATTGTCTCCAAATGTGATTTTCTCTTGTCCATCAACATTCTCATCAAGTGAGGTGAACATCCGTGGGTTGCCTGTCATATGTTGTGTGCATCCACTGTCAATAACCCAATGGCTCCCACCGGTCTTGTAGTTCACCTACATCCACAGACAAATCAAGCTTGAGTTTTGAGGGCCCTATATTGCATAGGACCAGTGACTCTCTCAATCAAGGACTTTGCAACCCAAATTTGTCTAGGTCTACTCTTGTTTGGTGGACCTAGGAATGTAACTTTGACCTTTCCATTTGCAACTTTTCTTAGAACATAATGAGCATTGAAAGCAAATGGTCTTGAGTGCTTAGGCAAGGGAGTTGGTTGTTTGGCTTTGCAGTTGTGGGCAAAGTGACCTTCTTTTCCACACTCAAAGCATTTGATAGGCTTGTGAGTCTGCTTTGGCTTGTATTGAGTAGTAGCTTTCTTTTGCACAAAAGCATTGTATCCAATACCACTCTTGTTGTTTTTCATGACAATGTTCATAAGCAACTCATTTTGGAGGTATTGACCCTTGTTGAACTTTTGCACACTTGTTGCAAGATGTTCATTTTCACCCTTAAGTTTCTTGACCTCATTTTTAAGCCTTTCATTATCCACTGCCAACTCATTGTTGAAATCGTTGTTCTCAATAGCAACCTTTCCTCTAGTAGTTGCATCAGTCAACTATCTCTTCAATTTTTGGTTGTCTAAAGTCAAGACTTCAACTTTTTTGGTCAATTCATCATGTAGACTAGTTTGCTCTCCTTGACTCAAATCATCACATGAGGTTGCTACATAAATCTTAACAACAGGTTTAATAGCCTCATGTGCTTTGCAAGATAAAAGTTCATTTTAAACAAGAAGATTATCATGATCAAATTTAATCTTAGTATAGTCTTCCTTGATTTTTACTAGTCTATCTTGCAACTCCCTATTAGCTTCATTTAACTTGTCACATTTATCCTTAGCATCTTTTAGGGAGGTTGTGAGCTCATTTACAGTTGATGACATAGTTTTGTTCTCTTCTTTCATTTCATCACTAACTTTCATAACTATGTCATATTTGGCATTTAAAGATTCATTTTCATTTTTCAACCTATCACATTTAGCTTTTGACTTCCTAATGATTTGAGTATATTCTTTAAGCAAGTCAGCTAGTTCATCATATGAAGGTGAAGCAAATTCCTCATCACTATCACTATCACTATCATCAGTAATATCAATATCATTTTGTACCTTCTGTTCACCTCTAGCCATGAGGCATAGGTGAGAAGTCGATGATGGCGATGGTAGTGGTGAAGAGAAGTCCCTGCGATGGTAGCAACTTTTTCATCATTCTCTTCTTCACTTGAAGAAGATCGACTTGATGACTCAATGTCAGTGAGCCAGTCACCAACAATATATGCCTTTCCATTTTTCTTTTTGTGGAACCTCTTTTGCTTCTCATCCTTCCTCTTGAAGAATCTCTTTTCCTTCTTCTCATCATCGATGTCATCTTCTTTCTTGCCCTTGAACTTGTTCTTCTTGGGCTTGTTACATTGATGAGCAAGATGACCAAGCTCTCCACAGTTGTAGCAATCCATCTCAGAAATGGGCTTTCTTTTGTTGGAAAAGAATTTCTTCTTTCTTGAATCAAATTTGATGCCTTCTTTGTTGAGCTTCTTTAACATCTTGGTGGTCTTCCTTACCATCAAGGCAATGTTAGCATCAAGGTCATCATCACTTGAGGATTCTTCCTCAATTTGTATTTTAGCTTTTCCTTTTCTTTCTTGATTTGCTTTGAGAGCCAAATCCTTTCTCTTGGAAGATGACTCATCTTTGTCATTGATGTGCATGTACATCTCATGAGCATTGATCTTTCCCAATATCTGTGTAGGTGTGGTAACTGAAAGATCCATTTGATGTAGCACAGTGACAATGTGTCCATATTTGTCTATTGGGAGGACACTGAGAATCTTCCTCACAACATCCGGTTGTGAGATTTGAGTAAGCCCCAATCCATTTACTTCCTCTACAAGAATATTGAGACGTGAGTACATAGCATTGGCATTTTCATTAGCAAGCATTTCAAAAGAATTTAACTTTCTCATAGCAATGTGATATCTCTCCTCACGCTCACTTCTAGTTCCTTCATGTAGAGCACAAATGTCCATCCACAAATCATGAGCATTTTTATGATTTCTAACTCTATTGAACACATCTTTGCAAAGGCCTCTAAAAAGGGTGTTTTTGGCCTTAGCATTCCATTTCTCATAATTAAACTCATCACCTACAAGATTTGTGCGATCTCTAGGTTCCGGGAATCCTTGTGTGGCAGCTTTGTAGACACCAATGTCTATAGCCTCTAAATATGCTTCCATACAAATTTTCCAATATGGAAAATCGTCACCATCAAAAACGGGAGGAGGTCCATCCCCACCGGACATCGTAACTCTAGCGGTTAAGCTAATCTAAGAGCAACAAGGCTCTGATACTAATTGAAAGGATCACGACGCCCAAGAGGGGGGTGAATTGGGCTTTTCTAAAAATCAACACTAATTAAAACCTAAGCAAGAGCTAAGCAAGAGCCCAACTTCACCCCAACAACTAGCACTAAGATAATAATACTAGAAATACAACAATGCTAAGACAATACTTCAAATACTTGCTAAACAAATACACAATGTAAAGTGCTTGAATTAAGTGCGGGATGTAAAGCAAGGTTTAGAAGACTCCTCCAATTTTTCCCGAGGTATCGAAGAGTCGGCACTCTCCACTAGTCCTCGTTGCAGCACCTGCGCAAGGGTATCGCTCCCCCTTGTCCTCGCAAGAACCAAGTGCTCACTACGAGATGATCCTTTGCCACTCCGGCGCGGTGGATCTCTCGAGACCGCTTACAAACTTGAGTCGGGTCACCAACAAGATCTTCACGGTGATCACCGAGCTCCCAACGCCACCAAGTCGTCTAGGTAATGCCGATCACCAAGAGTAACAAGCCGTAGACTTTCGCTTGACCAAGAGAAGCCTAATGCAAGTGGAGTGTGCTCTAGGTGGCTCTCGCTAGCGCTAATGAGGAACAAATGCGGGATTAAGATTCTCTAATCTCCTCACTAGGCTTTTGGTGCTTGCAATGCTCTAGCAATGTGCTGGAATTAATGTGGGCAGCAAGACATTGAATATGGTGGGTGAAGGGGGTATAAATAGCCCTCACCCACCAACTAGTTGTTACCAGCATTCCTCTACGCATGGGCGCACCGGACAGTCCGGTGCGCCACCGGTGCGCCAACGGTGCGCCACCAGTGCGCCAATGGTCGATTCCAACAGCTAGTTCTGACAGGTAGCCATTGGGCTGATGGCACACCGGACAGTGAACAGTCACTGTTCGGTGCACACCGGTCAGTCCGGTGCACTGTCTGGTGCGCCACTAAAATTCATTTCTGAAACTGGCGCTCTCGGGTTTCTTCGGGGGAAAACTCTTCCCTAGGGCCAGCTTGGCCCCACCTGGCAGATGGTGCACCGGACAGTCCATTTTTAGCTCTTTTTTGATCCATTCCAGTTGCATTAAACTCATATTAATATTGTTTATCATCTAGTAACCTTATTTTAGTATGAAACACATGGTTAAAATTATACACTTAATTTGTTTTATATCTAACACTTAAATCTTCAGAAGATCATAACTCTTTAACCGTAACTCTGAATTTAGTAATTCTCGAACCTGCGATCTTGTTACGATGCTAGAACATTATTATGCAGTTGTTCTTATGTTTGGTGTGATGTTAATTTTGCATATACGATGTTTGATTGAATTGCTACGAGTAGCAGCGAGGTTACGAGTCACTTGAAGACCAAGTTGGTACCTAGGAATCTCAAGTCTAAGACAAGTTGTGCCCTTGATCACTTTTCTCCTTACGAATAATGTTCCTGTTAATCACTATGACATGCTCAGGTTAATTTGATGGGACCTAATAGGCTTCCCTAGCATTGTTTATTCCACACCTTGCAGACAAAAGAACTATTGGGTAGTTTTTTTATTACTCTACCTGGATTTGGGAAATTAATGTTATATTATGATCATGTTCCAATTATGTTGTTGTTTTAATTATTGTTCATGACAAGATCATTGTGTTAATTAGAACATGGAGCTTAACTTGAGATATCCGTGCTACCACAACGGTGGAATGGGATGCCCTTGGCTGACTAATTAGGAAAGCTAGTGGAGGACTATGTTACCCGAAAGGGGCAAGGGCGGTAGAGGAGCTGCGTATAGGGAGGTTCTCAGGTCGATCATGCTGCGATGGATTTTTGGACGAGGGATTCCTATATTACCCTTCTCAAAAACTGTAGCTGGTTTTCTAAAGCTAGTGGAACTTTGTAAAGGCCTCGTAGTGGATCCCTAGCCATTAACCTTAGAAGTGTCTAAGGGCCTTGCAAACCCTGGCTAGATGGGATACAAGACTTGTGGGTAAAGGGCGCAACATCTTCAGAGTGTAAAACTGGTATATCAGTCGTGCTCACAGTCAAGAGCGACTCAGGACTCTCGCATGATTAATTTATGGAACTAAACTTACTCTGTCATATGCATTGCATCGTGGGTGTTATTATTAATTGTGATATCTTATTAATTGGGTTGGTATCTACTTATATCTAGTAACTGCTAATAAAATTTTGACCAACTTTAAAAGCAATGCTCAACTTTAACCATCCTCTTTGGGAAGCCTTACACTTCACATGAGCCCCACTATAAGTGAGCTCATGCACATTATTCCCCACAACTTGTTGAGCGATGAACGTATGTGAGCTCACCCTTGCTGTACTCACATCCCCCAGGTCAAGAACATGTACTACAAGATGAGGCGCATGAAGGATGCTGTGATGAGTTCGTGAGTGGTCTAGGCCATCGTCTCCCAGTCAACTATGGTTGCTGGATCGTTGTCTTTGTATGATGTAATTATTTAACTATTTTATACAGAACTCCATTATATATTAAAGATGTGACATTTGTTTCTGTACCATGAGTCATCATATGTGTGAGACTTGATCCTAGCATACATGTGAGTCGCGCCCGGGTTTGGACCCTAAATCCATGTGTGACAAGAAAAGGGAGTGCAAACTTGCCCTGTCAGGCCTGTAGAGTGCAGTTAGGGTTCAATCACCTGAAGCTTTGGTCCAATGTGATTTTCCAGAATTTTGGAACTGTTTTGTGACTAATCCATAGGGTAAAACGCTAAGGTCCCTGTGACAAGTTCGTAGAGGGTTGGTTGGTGAACCACTCATAGTAAGTGTGTTCTCTCTGTTCCTATAGAAAACTGAGAGAACCAAGAGGGTGTAGTGGAGGGTTCGATGTACTGGTGGCAGTTCAGTGGCTTCAAAATATATGCAATAAACGATCTAAAGAAAAGATCCCAACCCACTATCCTCTCTAGCTGTTTTTGGGATGTGGAGGATTAAAAGAGTTGGTGCTTGGAAGGGGAAGTAACTTGAGACGACTTTACTACCCTAGGTGAGCTAGACATGTTGATGTATATCCAAATTGACTCAGTCGTTTTCCTGCTAGTGTGCTGCTATCCAAAGGGGTTTTGGCCACCACTGTTGGCACCATGTACCCTTGCTATACGTGGTGATCATGCAGTAGAAATATGGACCATGTTAGCCTTGTTGGCCCCCTATGATGAGCTCCTATAGGGCCACAAAATAACAGTTGTGTATGCCTGTTTGTTCTAGCCTTTGAAAGCACAAACCCCACACTGATGTGCTCCTGTTGTTTCCCCTAGCATGTTCATTGTGTCAAACCATTCCTCCACAACCTGGTCAAGCTCTCAATCCTTCCCTAGCCTTTCTATTTCTTTGCCAACGCCTGTACTGGAGTTGTCTCTGGCAGTGGTGACCACGTCCACCGAACTCACCCTCACCGTGGACATGGATCTTCAGAGGGTTTCCCAACCGTGTCGTGTGTGTTCCATGATCCTCTAAGGTCAGTGAAGCTCGCTAAACTTTCCTTTTTAGCTCTACCATTGAGTGTTGCCTGGAAAAGTGTCACACCGCTATGGATTGGCGCTAGGGACAGCCTCTGCGTCGACCCATTCACCTGCGCCATTCCCGGTCGAATTCACGTGCGCGCCGTATGGTTATGTGATCGCTAAAGCTCTCCGAGCCCTAGGTTGGAGCTCTACCGCGTGTTGTTCATGGGATTGGGCTTGTCGAGCTGTGTTTGCCACCACCGTCGATAGCTCAGTTTTAGGATCTCCGTAGGACGATTAAGCCCCTAGCCGAGGTCGCCATCGTTCGAGGGTTGTGTCAGTGTCTCGCCATCGTAGGAGTTGCACCATGGTGGCCATTCAGTCGTCGGCTCGGCGGAGTCCATTTGGATGGAGTCGTGGTACGGAGAATGTGAATAAGCCTTAGCCGAGGTGTCTAAACGCACTTGTCATTGAGTGTATTGAATAGTGGAACAGGCCCGGATTCGTTTAGGCGTAGCGTTAGGGGCCTTCATGCAAAAGCGCTAGGGCGGGCGCGGGCTACCGGCAATGGGTTGGCTTTGCCTCATGCTAGGCCGTGTGGGCTAGATTTCGCCCGTGAGTTAAAGCCTTTTCTTTATTTATTTAGCTGAGAGCTTGTAAATTAGACCAAAAATTGTACAAAAAGATAAAATTGTGAGACCAATTTTATGAACTATGTAAAATCATATATTTTCTAGTAAAAATAGATTTAGGATTTTTACAGTAGATACCAAATTTCAGGGGATTAAAAGATGCTCTTAGAACGCCTCAAAGTTGAAAAGCCCGAGCGAGGAAGACCTACGACCAGATCGCAGAAAGCAGTGATGGCACACAGTACTTCCTCAACCTCGAGCAAAACATGGCTGCGGCAACCATGATGTTTTGGTTGATCCCCGAGCCAAACTAGCTCAAAGCAAAGACGATGGATCGGAACCTCCACAACCTAGTGGAGAGAGCCATGGTACAACAAGCCAGGGTCGATCGGCGGCAGCGTACCAGCATGGAGAGCCATGGCACACACGGCCTCGTCCTAGAGCAGGGGAGCGCAGGCCTCCCAGTCTACACCGACACGTATCCACATAAAACATTGCATTGGAGGCATCTACAACGCCCGGTACATCCTCTACAACAGGCGTTGGGAACAAGAAGATGGCAATCAACCACGCGAGAGAAGGCACGAGCGCAACCCCAACCCACCTGGGGGTGGAACATTGCACCTTCGGGCATGAAATCCGAAAGTAACAATTTCCCCCAAAGGTACGCGCGCCAGTCAACGTCACCAAGTATGATAGCTCCACAAATCCTAGCATGTGGCTGGAAGACTACCGACTCATGTGTCGCATGGTGGGGATCTAGGACAACCATTTGGTCATCCAATTCCTTCCCGTCCATCTTGCGGAAGAGGCGAGGGCTTGGCTCGAGCACCTACCGGCCGGCACCATACACGATTGAGCCGATTTCTGAAGAGCATTCGTCGGAAACTTCCATGGCAGCTACAAGCTCCCTAGAAGCACTTAGTACCTCAAGACGTGCGCTCAAAAGAGCGGAGAGAGCCTTCAGGACTACATCCAAAGGTTCTCCCAAAAAGGAACGAACTCCTAGATGCCACCGACGATGATGTGGTGAGCACCTTCACCTACAACACCACCAACGAGGCCCTAGTCCATGACCTCGGATGGGGGCGACCAAAGATGGCGGCCGACCTCTTCGACATTGCAACCAAGTTTGCTGATGGGGAAGACACGGTGGGGGCAATCTTCCATTAGGGAAAAAGCTCGTGCGACGCTGGCGAGCCCAGCGGCGAGAGAAGGGACCGATGGGAGCACCTTGACATACGCCGGTGAAATTACCGCCCCACGCACACCGAGGAAGGTGAAGTCGCTGGCACGGATCGGTCGCCCAAGCCGTCGGCAAAGAACAACAACGACAATTTCTAGAAGTTGATGGACTCACCGTACCAAAATCACGGCTTTCCCGTTCGCCACAAACTCTGGGAGTGTGAACTCCTAAAGCACTTGATCTTCGAGCCACTAGCTAAGAAGGCAAAACAAGAAGAGCTGGCAGAACAAGAAGCCCCCACCAAAGAGTTTCTCGAAACCATAGGGTGCCTCATGATCTTCGGCGGGGGAGAGGCATACGATGATTGACGCTGCTGAAAGGCGGCCCAACAGGTAGTATTCGTTGTAGAGCCCACCATCCCGCGGTACCTACGATGGTCAAAATTCCCTATCGTCTTCGACCGTCGTGACCAGCCCGACGTAATCCTGCTAGGACATACCCCCTCATCGTCAAGCCGATCGTGGGGTCAAAGCACGTCACCAAGGTACTGATGGACGGGGGAACCGGTCTCAACATCATGTACATCGAGACCTTCTATGGTTTGGGCATTGCACTCTCAGCGCTGCGCCCTAGATTGGCACCATTCCATGGCATCATCCCAGGCTATCAGGCCTATTCCCTTAGGCGAATCACCTTCCCCGTCACATTTGGGGACCCCGCCAACTTCCACACCGAACAACTGCTATTCGAGGTGGTGGATTTCCTACAATGCTACAACGCTATCCTCGGGAGACAGTGCTACGCCAAGTTCATGGCTATGCCCATCTACACATAGCTAAAGATGTCAGGGCCACATGGAGTCATCATAGCCACCACTTCGTTCAAGGTGGCATACACCTGCGAGTGTGCTAGCTTCGAGCTGGTCTCGACGCTCATCGAATCCCAGAGAGGCGATAGTCCAGGCACCACCGACACGACCACAGTCTGCCTTGATGCTGCCAAGCCCAAGGAGCGAGGAGGAGGCCCTAAGATGACCCCAAGAGTCGCCAAAGTCCCCAAGCGCGCGAGGGTTAGATGATAGGGTGGCGCATGTGTGAAGCGCATGGGCTCCCGGCGATATAGTCTAGGAAAAAAGCTATCCTGTCTAGGCAAGGCACATTAATTTAAGATCCCACAAAAATCAATGAAGGTTAAGAATGTGCATCGAAACTATTGTCTACGCCTTGTCCAAACCGAAACACATAGAAATAGAAACTCCGAAAACAGGCTTTTTATAAATACGAAGGCATCACGTAGAGGTTCAGTACAAGAATACTAAGAGTCAATCATCTAAATAGAGGAGGATGGGCCATCGCTGGGAGGCTCCTTGGTCAAGGGGCTGGCCAGGAGGGACATAACGTCGACTCAACTCGCAATCAACTAGGCGAAGGGGCAGACTTGCTCCTCGATGGCGTCCTGCTCCTTGTCGCTTCGGTCGACGGCGTAACCGTCGGCGATGACGGTGGCATCGATCTCATCAAAGTGAGAAACCATCCGACCAAGGGCGACGCCGCCACCGCGGCTAACTGAAAGTCGCCTAGAGGGGGGTGAATAGGGCGAATCTGAAATTTATAAACTTAAGCACAACTACAAGCCGGGTTAGCGTTAGAAATATAAACGAGTCCGAGAGAGAGGGCGCAAAACAAATTGTGAGCAAATAAAGAGCGAGACACGATGATTTGTTTTACCGAGGTTCGGTTCTTGCAAACCTACTCCCCGTTGAGGTGGTCACAAAGACCGGGTCTCTTTCAACCCTTTCCCTCTCTCAAACGATCACTTAGACCGAGTGAGCTTCTCTTCTCAATCAAACGGAACACGAAGTTCCTGCAAGGACCACCACACAATTGGTGTCTCTTGTCTCAGTTACAATTGAGTATGATCACAAGAAGAATGAGAAAGAAAACAAGCAATCCAAGTGCAAGAGCTCAAATGAACACAACAAATCTCTCTCTCTAATCACTAAAGCTTTGTGTGGAGTTGGGAGAGGATTTGATCTCTTTGGTGTGTCTTATATTGAATGCTATAGCTCTTGTAAGGTGTAGAAGTGTAGAAACTTGGATGCCATTGAATGTGGGGTGGTTGGGGTATTTATAGCCCCAACCACCAAAAATGGCCGTTGGAAGACTGCTGTCGCATGGCGCACCGGACAGTCCGGTGCGCCAGCCACGTCAGCCAACCGTTGGAGTTCGACCGTTGGAGCTCTGACTTGTGGGGCCTCTGGGCTGTCCGGTGGTGCACCGGACAGGTCCTGTAGAATGTCCGGTGTGCCTCCCGCGCGTGCTCTGACCTCTGCACGCACTGTAGCGCATTGAATGCGGTTGCAGTCGACCGTTGCGCGCGAAGTAGTCGTTGCTCCGCTGGCACATCGGACAGTCCGTTGTGGCACCGGACACTGTCCGGTGCTTCACTGGACAGTCCGGTGAATTATAGCGGAGTGCCCTCTGATTTTTCCGAAGGTGGCGAGTTCAGCGTCGAGTGCCCTGGTGCACCGGACACTGTCCGGTGGCACACCGGACAGTCCGGTGCGCCAGACCAGGGTGCCTTTGGGTTGTCTTTTGCTCTCTTTGTTTGAACCCTTTCTTGGTCTTTTTATTGGCTTATTGTGAACCTTTGGCACCTGTAGAACTTATAGACTAGAGCATAATAGTTAGTCCAATTATTTGTGTTTGGCAATTCAACCACCAAAATCAATTAGGAAAAAAGGTGTAAGCCTAATTCCCTTTCAATCTCCCCCTTTTTGGTGATTGATGCCAACACAAACCAAAGCAAATATAGAAGTGCATAATTGAACTAGTTTGCATAACATAAGTGCAAAGGTTACTTAGAATCTAGCCAATATTAATTCACATAAGATATGCATGGATTATTTCTTTATTTTTAACATTTTGGACCACGCTTGCACCACATGTTTTGTTTTTGCAAATTCTTTTGTAAATTCTTTTCAAAGTCCTTTTGCAAATAGTCAAAGGTAAATGAATAAGATTGTGAGAAGCATTTTCAAGATTTGAAATTTTCTCCCCCTGTTTCAAATGCTTTTCCTTTGACTAAACAAAACTCCCCCTTAATAAAATCCTCCTCTTAGTGTTCAAGAGGGTTTTAAGATACCAATTTTGAAAATACTAGTTTCTCCCCATTTTGAATATAATAAGATATCAATTGAAAAATTCATCATTTTAAAACCTTTTCTTAACTTCAAAAATTAGTGGTGGTGCGGTCCTTTTGCTTTGGGCTAATACTTTCTCCCCCTTTGGCATGAATCGCCAAAAACGGATACTTGAGTGAATATAAGCCCTTTTAAGTACTTTCTCCCCTTTGGCAAACAATAGATGAGTGAAGATTTATACCAAAGATGAAGAGTTGCTCGGAGCGACGGCGAAGGGTTGTAATTCGATGGAGTGGAGTGGAAGCCTTTGTCTTCGCCGAAGACTCCAATTCCCTTTCAATACACCTATGACTTGGTTTGAAATTCACTTGAGAACACATTAGTCATAGTATATAAAAGAGATATGATCAAAGGTATATTCATGAGCTATGTGTGCAAAACATCAAAAGAAATTCATAGAATCAAGAATATTTAGCTCATGCCTAAGTTTGTTAAAAGTTTGTTCATCTAGTGGCTTGGTAAAGATATCGGCTAATTGTTCCTTAGTGTTAATGTATGCAATCTCGATATCTCCCTTTTGTTGGTGATCCCTTAAGAAATGATACCGAATGGCTATGTGTTTAGTGCGGCTATGCTCAACGGGATTATCCGCCATGCGGATTGCACTCTCATTATCACATAGAAGAGGAACTTTGGTTAAGTTGTAACCGTAGTCCCTAAGGGTTTGCCTCATCCAAAGTAATTGCGCGCAACAATGGCCTGCGGCAATATACTCGGCTTCGGCGGTAGAAAGAGCTACGGAATTTTGTTTCTTTGAAGCCTAAGACACCAGAGACCTTCCTAAGAACTGGCAAGTCCCTGATGTGCTCTTTCTATTAATTTTACACCCTGCCCAATCGGCATCTGTGGGGGACAGATATCCCCCGGGTCCACTAGAAGGATAAAAAGACCTCACGAATGGTCCAAAGGCCCCATAATGCGTAACGACATCCCCCTCGTGGGCCTGGGAGGAACTAACAGTGAGACAAATCAGCACAAGGCCGGGTCGGTGCAAGCCCAGACGACCCAACAACATCTGAGCAATAATTGCAAGCAGTGACCCGACCTTCCCGCACAGGAGCCCCGTACGTCGGAACTGGGCGAGGATGAGTCGGCTGAACTATAGGAAGATAGACTCAGTTAGTTCACTATTATTCCGGCTCACGTTGTTATCATATCCACATGTAATGCCCCACGGTCGAGTATATAAGGCCTAGGGGGCACCCCTTCAAGACGATCGATCGAGAGAGACATCACTCGTCACTTAGCCATCCACCTCGCTCTCTACGTTTTCCGGCACTAGAGAACTCCCTTGTAACCCATCGCATAAAGCATTCCAGCCAGGACGTAGGGTGTTACGCATCTCAAAGCGGCCCGAACCTGTACACAACTGTCCACTATCTATCGTGCATTTAGCACGAACCATTGAGCTACAGTCGATAACACCGTCCTACTCCAAAAAGCACCTTGAGGGGCAACCCCGGGTGCGCGGTCGGACCCGCAACACCGACAGCTAGCGTGCCAGGTAGGGGGTGTGTCATCGATCCAAGCTAGCTCAATGGCCGTCACCTTCCAGCACAAGATCATCCTCTGCCCCGGATCCATATTTTGCTTCGGTACTATCTCATCTGTAGCGAATGAGGAGGGAACTCTGCATCGCCTTGCGGATCCGCCGAAGAGAAAGCCTTCCTCAGAAACCTCTGAGAAAATCAGGGCAAGACACAAAAAATGCAACCTCTAGCGCTCCTAAAAAAGATCACCTCCTGCAAGATAGGGGCTGAAGGTCCCTCAGCCCGGAGAACTCCGCTGTCCACCTCTCCGACGGAAGAATGGACACGAATCACAAGGAGAAAGGAAGCAAAGGATCATCAAGCTAATCTTTCTGTGCCTCCGCCCTCAGAGGAGAACAGAAAGAAGACCGCCGTGACAGCTACTCCATTCTACCCCGACGTCCTCTTCATCGGGAGAGTGGAGTTGCCCCCCGTCTCCGACGACGAGCCGACTGCACCCGGAGAGGAACCTCCTCAACGGGAGTCCCGCCGACGAAGGAACCGACGCCGAAATATCCGGCGACATCACGAGGCCAGAGAGCGGGACCCGGCGCAGCCTGTATCGCGAGACAAGGTCTCAGAGATAGGAGAAACTCCGAAGGAACGTGTCTTCAGGGAACGAAGGAATTCCCAACGGCGTGATCGTCGACGGGCTCAAGAACAAGCCGAACAGGAGGCAAAGCAACATCGGGAAAATCCACTCTTCGGGTGCAACCTGAACCCCGACTTCGCCCGAGCCATGAACACGCCGAGTGAAGTCGGAGGGTTGCTGGCTCGGATAGCTGATGGCCTCCCTCGAACTCCCGACGCCGAGGGCTATCGGCGGCTGTTCACTCAGGCAGCCAATCACCTTCTACCTCTCGCTCACCCGTCGAACGATCTACGACATGCCATCAACAGTCGCCGGGACGCGCGAAGCTCCATCAATGCTTCGTGTGAACGACGACACGAGAACGAAATCCGTCGACGGGAAGAGTACGACCGGGACCATGGCATCCCAGCACGGAGTCAGGCTACCAGGACCGAGTCGGCCACGGCTTCAACTGGAGGCACCGCCCGGGGACGGTCGAGGCACCACGACGATCACTCCCCTCCCCGGGACAGACAACATCATCGACGCCAGGAGGACACGTGTGGAGTATCGGCACTTACTCCACGCCTCAGGGCCATTCAATGGCCCCCCTAACTTCAAGGTATCCAATGTCGACAAATATGAACCTAAGCAGGATCCAGGAGGCTGGGTGGCCGTCTACACCACCGCTGCTCGAGCTGCTGGGGCGACCGAGGACGTAATGACCGCATACTTACCAATTGTCCTCGGGCAAGACGCGCTGCAATGGCTGCGACACCTACCCCGACACTGCATCGACGACTGGAGTGACTTCAGTCGGCGCTTCACCGCCAACTTTCAGTCCCTCTCTGACAAACCGGCACAGCCATGGGACCTTAAATCCATCAAGCACCGGGGGGACGAAACTCTCCGGTCATACCTCAAAAGGTTCCATACCATGAGAAATTGTATCCCCGAGGTCGCGGAGGCGGTAGTGATCGAGGACTTCTACAGACGATCCAATGACTCGGCCTTCGTCCGAACCATATTACAGAAAGCGCCGACTACCTCTGAACAACTATTCCGGGAAGCCGACCTCTACATCACCACTGACGAGCGAGCTCAGGACCTCATTGGAGGAACAAAACCAGCACCAGCAGCACCGCGACGTGACACGAATCAGCAGCCCGACAAACGTTGGGAGAAGAGACCTCGCGAAGAAGTCCACGCCGCCGGACCACCTGCTTCTCGCGCCCGGGGAGGACCTCGTGGAGGCGAACGCACGCTGGACGACATCCTCGACGCCCAGTGCCCGTACCACAAGGACATGCGCCACACCCTTCGGAACTGTAGAGACTTCAAGCACTTCGTCGGCCATGGCCGACCCTTCCAACCTCTACCTCCTCCTCCGCCGCGGGGAGGACCGGGAGAACCGCGACAGCCTCAGCAACAGGAGGAGGGAGGAGGTGGAGCCTTCCCGCATGTCGACAGAGAGGTCAACGTCATCTTCGGCGGACACGGATCACAGGAGAACAAGAGACAACAAAAGCTCAATGATCGCCAAATACTGGTGGCGACCACCGGTCCTCCCGCCCCATACCGATGCTCGGAGCACCCGATCACCTTCACTCGAGCAGATCAGTGGCTCAACTTCGACCACCCAGGCAAATACCCGCTCCTCGTCGATCCGGTGATCCGAGAGAGCAGGGTGAAAAAGGTATTAGTGGACGGGGGAGCAGCATCAACGTCACCTTCCCTCGGACACTCCAAGGCTTGGGAGTTCATCTCAAAGAGCTCCACGAGTCAGATACTCCTTTCTTCGGCATCGTGCCGACTGAAGGAGAATACCCGCTGGGCCACATCTACATGTCGGTTACCTTCAGAACTCCGGAGAACTACAGAACCGAGTTCCTAAGGTTTGAAGTGGCAAACTTCGACTGTGGGTACAATGCCATCATCGGGAGGCCTGGATTGGCGAAATTCATGGCCATTCCGCATTGCACATACATGATATTGAAGATGCCAGGGCCGCAAGGGATCATAACTGTGCGCGCTGACTTCCAAGGCGCCGCAGAATGTTTCCGAGTGGCCATCCAGGCGGCCCTCACCACCAAATCGTCGGTGACTTCTTCTGTGCAGGCAAACTCTAAGCCTGAGGAAGACCTCGCGGTACCCGCGAACGAGGCTCAAGCTGCGACCTCTATGCGGCCGACTGAAGAAACCAAAAGAGTCAACCTTGGGTTCACTGATGAACGCAAAACCGCCATCATCAGCTCCAGCCTGGATGACAAATAGGAAGGCGCGCTCGTCCAGTTCCTACAAGATAACCGAGACGTATTCGCATGGCAACCTGCGGATATGCCAGGAGTCCCGAGAGAACTGGCCGAGCACAAATTGAAGGTCTACCCCCAGGCGAGGCCGATTCGGCAAAAATTACGTCGTTTCACGCCCGACAAGAGAGAGGCCATCCGCGCTGAGCTGGCTCGCTTGGTCGCAGCTGGATTTATTAAAGAGGTGTTACATCCCGAGTGGTTAGCCAACCCTGTTCTTGTACTCAAAAAGAATAAAGTGGATTGGCGCATGTGCGTCGACTATACGGATCTCAACAAACACTGTCCAAAGGATCCCTTCGGGCTCCCTAGGATAGATCAGGTGGTAGATTCCACCGCTGGATGTTTTGTGTTGTCCTTCTTGGATTGCTACTCTGGATATCATCAGATTAGCCTGGCAAAAGAAGACAAGGAAAAAACAGCGTTCATCACTCCATTCGGTGCTTTGTGCTATACCTCCATGTCGTTCGGCCTCAAAACGCTGGAGCGACTTATCAGAGAGCTATTCAAACATGCTTAGCCGATCACTGGGGCAAGCGTGTGGAAGCTTATGTGGACGATGTGGTAATCAAAACAGAAAATTTGGAAAATTTCATCGAAGATTTACAGCTGGTTTTCAACAGTCTACGGCGGTATCGATGGAAGCTTAATCCCGAAAAGTGTGTTTTCGGGGTACCAGCAGGAAAGTTACTCGGGTTCATTGTCAGCCACTGGGGAATTGAAGCTAATCCAGAAAAAATCGAAGCTATCATGAGGATGGAGGCACCGCGATCACAGAAGAAAGTTCAAAGACTTACCGGATGTATGGCAGCCCTGAGCAGATTCATATCCAGGCTGGGAGAAAAAGGCTTACCATTTTATAAGTTACTCAAGAAGGTGGACAAGTTGCAGTGGACTTCAGAAGCACAGGAAGCCCTAGACGCATTGAAAAAGTTCTTGACGACACCACCAGTGCTGAAACCACCACGTCAAGCCACACCGACTCAACTAGCTGAAGATCTGCTGCTATATATCTCTTGCACGACTCACGTGGTGAGCACCGTGTTGGTAGTCGAGCAAGCAGAAGAAGGACACGCATACCCAGTACAACATCCTGTTTATTTCATCAGTGAAGTTCTGGGTCCCTCGAAGAAGAAATACCCTCAAGTTCAGAAGCTATTATATGCAGTACTTCTAACTGCACGCAAGCTCCGTCACTACTTCGACGACCACAAAGTCATAGTAGTCACGGGATTTCCGATAGGAGATATTCTTCACAACAAAGAAGCCATCGGGAGAATAGCCAAGTGGGCCTGCGAGCTGGGATCTCATGACATTGAATTTCGACCTCGCACTGCCATTAAGACTCAAGCACTGGTTGACTTCGTATCAGAGTGGACCGAACAACAAGTACCAGATAACCCAGAAAGTGCAGAAGTATGGCGAATGTATTTTGATGGCTCATTAAAGCTGCAAGGAGCAGGCGCAGGGATCCTCTTTACTGCACCTGGAGGCGAGCACCTCAGATATGCCCTTCAGTTGTTATTTCCAGCCTCTAACAATGCAGCCGAATATGAAGCTCTGATTCATGGACTGAACATTGCTATATCATTGGGCATCAAGAGACTGATGGTATACGGAGATTCTCTGGTGGTCATAAGTCAGATAAACAAAGAATGGGATTGTTCAAGCGATTCCATGGGAAAGTACTACACTGCCGTCCGGAAACTAGAAGACAAGTTCGAAGGTTTGGAATTTCACCATGTAGAGAGAGATCGAAACACAACAGCTGATGTACTGTCCAAACTAGGATCCAGTCGAACTCAGGTCCCACCTGGAGTCTTTGTTCAAGAAATACCACACCCAAGCATCTCGCTGGATCAAGCAGAAGAATGTAATACTCTGACCCAACTAGAGTCAGATTCTGATGACTGGAGGAGGCCGATCATCAAATATATAAAAAATGAGGAAGAGCCAGATGACAAGAATACAGTCGAGCGCATCGCAAGACAATCAGCTCACTATACACTCATTGGGGAGACACTATACAGAAGGGGTGCATCAGGAGTCCTCATGAAATGCATTCTCTCAGCCACTGGAAAGCAACTTCTGGATGAGGTCCATGCTGGGCAATGTGGAGTACACGCAGCATCCAGAACCCTAGTTGGGAAGGTTTTCAGGTCAGGTTTCTACTGGCCAACAGCGAAGAGTGACGCAGCCAAGTTAGTACAGAGGTGCGAAGCCTGCCAGTACTTGTCAAAATAGCTGCATCTACCAGCACAACAGCTGCAGACTATACCCATAACACTTGGTCGTTCGCGTGCTGGGGATTGGATATGATTGGACCTTTCAAGAAAGACCAAGGAGGATACACTCATGTACTGGTGGCTATCGACAAATTCACTAAATGGATAGAGTTCAAGCCCATCGCTTCTTTAACTTTAGCTAAGGCAGTGGAATTCATACAAGATATAATATTCAGGTTCGGGATACCGAATAGCATCATAACTGACCTAGGATCCAACTTCACCAGTTCAGAATTCTTCGATTTCTGCGAGCAAAACAGCATTCAGATCAAATATGCCTCGGTGGCGTACCCAAGAGCCAACGGGCAAGTAGAAAGAGCCAACGGGGTGATATTAGAAGCACTCAGAAAGAAAGTCTTCGACAAGAATGAAAAGTTCACAGGAAAATGGATCAGAGAGTTGTCGTATGTAGTTTGGAGCCTGAGAACTCAACCTAGCCGAGCTCTGCATGGAAATACCCCCTTCTTTATGGTTTATGGTTCGGAGGCAGTGCTACCTGCCGATCTCAAGTTCGGGGCACCAAGGTTAATCTTTGATAACATAGCAGAAGCTGAAGCTACTAGGCTGGAGGACGTTGACGTACTCGAAGAAGAGCGACTGAATACGGTGATTCAATCAGCGCGATACCAGCAAACTCTGAGGCGCTATCATGATAAGGCCATACGGTGTCGATCCTTCGCAGTGGGAGATCTTGTCCTCCGCCGAATTCTAACGGGGGAGGGACGGCATAAATTGTCACCTCTATGGGAAGGACCATTTATAGTAGCAGAAGTCACTCGGCCGGGATCATATCGCCTCACTCAGATGGACGAAACAGAAATTGGGAACTCATGGAACATAGAACATCTCAGGAAGTTCTACCCGTAGCTACATCACGGAGGCTCTCGGAACGACGATGTATTCTGTAAATTGAGAAAAATATCATCAATAAAAAGGTTTCAAAGGCACTCAGATTGTTCACTGTCAATTGGCATGCTCACTTAACTCGGGGTGACCACTATGCCCTGCTAACGGAGCAATCGGCTTAAGTCGGCAACAACTTAAGGCGGTGCGACATGCTCACGCATACTTAACTCGGGGTGACCACTATGCCCTGCTAACGGAGCAATCGACTTAAGTCGGCAACGACTTAAGGCGGTGCGACATACTCACGCATACTTAACTCGGGGTGACCACTATGCCCTGCTAACGGAGCAATCGGCTTAAGTCGGCAACGACTTAAGGCGGTGCGACATGCTCACGCACACTTAACTCGGGGTGACCACTATGCCCTGCTAACGGAGCAATCGACTTAAGTCGGCAACGACTTAAGGCGGTGCGACATGCTCACACATACTTAACTCGGGGTGACCACTATGCCCTGCTAATGGAGCAATCGGCTTAAGTCGGCAACGACTTAAGGCGGTGCGACATGCTCACGCATACTTAACTCGGGGTGACCACTATGCCCTGCTAACAGAGCAATCGGCTTAAGTCGGCAACGACTTAAGGCGGTGCGACATGCTCACGCATACTTAACTCGGGGTGACCACTATGCCCTGCTAACGGAGCAATCGGCTTAAGTCGGCAACGACTTAAGGCGGTGCGACATGCTCACGCATACTTAACTCGGGGTGACCACTATGCCCTGCTAACGGAGCAATCGGCTAAAGTCAGCAACGACTTAAGGCGGGGCAACATGCTCACGCATACTAACTCGGGGTGACCACTATGCCCTACTAATAGAGCAATCGGTTTAAATTGATGCTAATTTAAATTGGCACTGCGCGCTTGGCACGTTCACAATCACCCGTCTTAAGGCAACTTCTATGCCCCATGATGAAATTTCGAAATTATCACACTGCATTTACTTCTACAAATGTAGATACTGTTGAATTCTAAACAATAGGAAAACAATAGTAGCATTCAGCACTAAAAGGTGTCCTCTAACAAAACATCCAAGCACGTTAACCACGCGTTCAAAACATGCAATGTTTTTCTATTTTGCAATGTTCTTCTCAGGAGCAACCGACGAAGAGGGGCGACTTGAGGAATCAGGAGCAGCGTTCACATCAGCCCTTATGTCGTCAGGAACAACCACACCAGGTCTCCTCATCAGAATCCGCCCCGCGCGAATGGCTTTATCCATAGCTTTATCGCGCTTGGCCCTCAGAGTAGCGGAAGTCTCTTCAGCAGCCTTAACAGCCAACTGAGCGGTCTCTAGCTCCTGGGCAACGGATTTCTTGGAAGCACGCAGATCCTTGATAACAGCATCTTTGGTCGACACCAACTTCCTGAGGCGAATCACGTCATCCAAGGATTCCTGCAGCTTATAACGATGATTGTCTAACTCCTCCCTGGTGAAGTGATGACTCCTCTCCAAGATGGTCAACGAGATGCTGGCGTCGCGATATAGCCTGTCAAGGTTGTCGCGAGAAGTAACGAGAGCATGTTTTTCTTCCTACAGACAAGAATCAGTTTCTTCAAGCGTCAACCAAGCAATAAGTACACAACAAACAAAGCCAAGATTCATAGGTCACCTTTTCAGAGTTGAGATGAGCACGGAGAGCAGAGTTCAGCGTGTTAGCATCATTCAGAGAAGCAGAAACCTGGGCCAGCTCAGTCTGACTTTGAGAATACTTTTCCTCGAGATCAGAGCACCGCCGGGCCAGTTCAGCTTGACCTCGAGAATGTTTTTCTTCAAGATCAGAAAGCTGCCGAGCCATATCTGGCAAGAAACAGTCAAGCCAAGGTCTTAAAATAAGAAACAGTTTAATCAGGTAGCCAAAAAGAAACAAAAGAGCACTGACCGGCATTTACCGCCTCTAAGTCAGAGACACGCCGCTGAAGCAGCACCGGATTCCAACGCGCCAGAGACAAAGCTCCTTCTGGGACAGAAGCACCCTGCAACTTCAGCCGACTAGACATCTCATCGACCAACGCCTGGCATTAAAAAGCATACAAGCGTCAGAACAATCATCTGCCTAGATAAAAGTCAGACCAGATGAAACCAAAATACCTGGAGGTTGGAGAAGAATGAGGGAACCCCCAAGTCGTGAGAGATCAGTTGATGGCTCGGCGAAGGGTTACCAACCGGAACAACTCGCAACGAATCAGCAGCAACCAATTCAGTGTCATCAACAGAAGTCAAAACTCTGACATCAGGTGCGCTGGCCTCTAAAGCGACTCCTTGATCCAAGGCTAGAGCTATCGCCATGCAACCAGAGTGTGGAGGAGAAGACCCTATGTGAACATCCATGGAAGTATGGGAGGGAGAACCCACTCGGACACCCTCGGGGGCTGGGTCACAGCTTGCGCTACCCATCTGAGTCGGATCATCTCCGGCAACACCATCGGGGGCTGGGTAAGCACTAGCACCATCCTTGAGGGCCGAGTTCTCTGCAGCAGCCACCTCTAAGGCTGAAGGTCCCTCAGTCACTTCCATGGGAGTAGGGCAATCCAAACCAGCTTCCTGACCCTCAAGACCGCGCTCCAAGGTCGATGAGGCGCGGGACGCTGCCCGGGATGACCCCAACCCGGCATCGAGCACACCAGCACAAACATCCATCACGCCACCATCTGCCGGTTCTGATAACAGATCTTCTAGAACCATGTCCTCAAGAGTTTGATCAAAGTTCGCCAGAGATAATTCTTGCAGACCAATGAGGGCAGACAAGGCAGGAGAAGGAACACCACTACTTTCCCCACTAGCTATGTAACGCCGGCTGTTCTTTCGAATCAGAGGGATCTCGTCCTCTTCTTCATCATCCTCATCAACAACACGGACAGCACACCCATTGGGGCCAGCGTCAGACGGGTCACACCCATTGGGACTCCAGTCAACTGCGCGAGCGATATGATTACACCCGCGGTCACATCAAGTTACTACTCAGAAGCAGTTTGCTAAACGCTCAGCATACCAAGCCGTCCCTTGCCTACACCCATTGGGGGGACGCCTAGAAATTATCAGTATATTTTCCAAAACTATCACATCCGTGCAGTATATGCAATGAATACTCCAAGACAGAAAAGAGATACCAGCAAGGATCAAAGGAAAGCCAAATATAGCCGATAAAGTACAAGTCTAATCAACAGAAGCATCAAAGCACAAAGTGACATGAAGACTAGTCAAGATCCATCTATCGAACGTCCAATCAGTCGCAGATCAAATAAATTGCCAGACTTAGCAAGATATGGGCAGATTGTGTACTCGGCTTCAAAAACAAAAATGTATGCTGACCTCTGAAGCATAACGTTGATGACATAATGCTGACCTCTAAGGCATTCGACAAAAGAAAAGGATGATTCTCAGAAAAAAGCAAGAAATGAAGACCTTCGAGTGGATTATTTTCAAAAATCCACTCGAAGCTCCCAATGAATCATCATCCCCGAAGAAGCTAAATGCTGACCTCTAAAGCACAAGGCAAAGCTAAGGCAAGGCTGGCCTCTGAAAAAACACAAGTGGAAGATGAAAATGATTTCTGATAATACCTGAAGTGAAGACCTTCGAGTGGATTGTCTGCAAAAATCTACTCGAAGCTCGGGGACTACACCCATTGGGTGCACCTTCGGTGCACCCAGTGGACTTCACGGTTTGACAGTACAAAATGCTGACCTTCGAAGCACAAACCCGAGACAGAACACCAAATTTTGAGGAATAATAGCAGGAGAAGACAATAAAAAGAAGACATGTTAACCGGATCGCTCAGAATTCTGAAGCAAGTGGCCCGGCAGACTCATTTCCAAAAGCATTCCCCGGCAAAATCAAATACCGGAAGCTGGACCAGGGATCTTTGGGCCGTTTATTTCAAAATCAGCACAAAGATCGGGGGCTTGTGGGGGACAGATATCGCCTGGGTCCACTAGAAGGATAAAAAGACCTCACAAAAGGTCCAAAGGCCCCATAATTCGTAAGGACATCCCCCTCGTGGGCCTGGGAGGAACGAACAGTGAGACAAATCAGCACAAGGCCGGGTCGGTGCAAGCCCAGACGGCCCAACAACATCTGAGCAATAATTGCAAGCAGTGACCCCACCTTCCCGCACAGGAGCCCCGTACGTCGGAACTGGGCGAGGATGAGTCGGCTGAACTATAGGAAGATAGACTCAATTAGTTCACTATTATTCCGGCTCACGTTGTTATCATATCCACATGTAATGCCCCACGGTCGAGTATATAAGGCCTAGGGGCACCCCTTCAAGACGATCAATCGAGAGAGACATCACTCGTCACTTAGCCATCCACCCCGCTCTCTACGTTTTCCGGCACTAGAGAACTCCCTTGTAACCCACCGCATAAAGCATTCCAGCCAGGACGTAGAGTGTTACGCATCTCAAAGCGGCCCGAACCTGTACACAACTGTCCACTATCTCTCGTGCATTTAGCACGAACCATTGAGCTACAGTCAATAACACTGTCCTACTCCAAAAAGCACCTTGAGGGGCAACCCCGGGTGCGCGGTCGGACCCGAAACACTGACAACATCGGAATAACCAATTAAGTCAAATGTGGATCCCCGAGGGTACCAAAGCCCAAACTTAGGAGTATGAACTAAATATCTCAAGATTCATTTTACGGCCGTAAGGTGAGCTTCCTTAGGGTCGACTTGGAATCTTGCACACATGCATACGGAAAGCATTATGTCCGATTGCGATGCACATAAATAGAGTAAGGAGCCAATCATCGACCGGTATACCTTTTGATCGATGGATTTACCTCCCGTGTCGAGGTCGAGATGCCCATTGGTTCCCATGGGTGTCTTGATGGGCTTGGCATCCTTCATCCCAAACTTGTTTAGAATGTCTTGAATATACTTCGTTTGGCTAATGAAGGTGCCCTCTTGGAGTTGCTTTACTTGAAATCCTAAGAAGTACTTCAACTCCCCCATCATTGACATCTCAAATTTCTGTGTCATGATCCTACTTAATTCCTCACATGTAGATTCGTTAGTAGACCCAAATATAATATCATCAACATAAATTTGGCATACAAACAAATCATTGTCAAGAGTTTTAGTGAATAGAGTAGGATCGACCTTTCCGACTTTGAAGCCATTAGTGATAAGAAAATCTCTTAGGCATTCATACCATGCTCTTGGGGCTTGCTTGAGCCCATAAAGCGCCTTAGAGAGTTTATATACGTGGTTAGGATACTCACTATCTTCAAAGCCGGGAGGTTGCTCAACATAGACCTCTTCCTTGATTGGTCCGTTGAGGAAGGCACTTTTCACGTCCATTTGATAAAGCCTGAAGCCATGGTAAGTAGCATAGGCAAGTAAAATGCGAATTGATTCTAGCCTAGCTACGGGTGCATAGGTTTCACCGAAATCCAAACCTTCGACTTGTGAATAACCCTTGGCCACAAGTCGGGCTTTGTTCCTTGTCACCACACCATGCTCATCTTGCTTGTTGCGGAAGACCCACTTGGTTCCTACAACATTTTGATTAGAACGTGGAACTAAATGCCATACCTCATTCCTAGTGAAGTTGTTGAGCTCCTCTTGCATAGCCACCACCCAATCCGAATCTTGAAGTGCTTCCTCTATCATGTGTGGCTCAATAGAGGAAACAAAAGAGTAATGTTCACAAAAATGAGCAACACGAGATCGAGTAGTTACCCCCTTTTGAATATCGCCGAGGATAGTGTTCACGGGGTGATCTCGTTGGATTGCTTGGTGGACTCTTGGGTGTGGCGGCCTTGGAACTTGTTCATCTTCCTCATCTTGATCATGGGCATCTCCCCCTTGATCGTTGCTCTCCTCTTGAGGTGGCTCAACTTCTTGATCTTCTCCTTCATCATCTTGAGCATCATCCTCATCATGAGTTGGTGGAGATGCTTGCACGGAGGAAGATGGTTGATCTTGTGCATGTGGAGGATCTTCGGATTCCTTAGGACACACATCCCCAATGGACATGTTCCTTAGCTCGACGCATGGAGCCTCTTCATCACCTATCTCATCAAGATCAACTTGCTCTACTTGAGAGCCGTTAGTCTCATCAAACACAATGTCACAAGAAACTTCAACTAGTCCAGAGGATTTGTTGAAGACTCTATATGCCCTTGTGTTTGAATCATATCCTAGTAAAAAGCCTTCTACAGCCTTAGGAGCAAATTTAGATTTTCTACCTCTTTTAACAAGAATAAAGCATTTGCTACCAAAGACTCTAAAATATGAAACATTGGGCTTTTTACCGGTTAGGAGTTCGTATGATGCCTTCTTGAGGATTCGGTGTAGATATAACCGGTTGATGGCGTAGCAAGCGGTATTGACCGCCTCGGCCAAAATCGATCTGAAGTATTGTACTCATCAAGCATGGTTCTTGCCATGTCCAATAGAGTTCGATTCTTCCTCTCCACTACACCATTTTGTTGTGGGGTGTAGGGAGAAGAAAACTCATGCTTGATGCCCTCCTCCTCAAGGAAGCCTTCAATTTGAGAGTTCTTGAACTCCGTCCCGTTGTCGCTTCTAATCTTTTTGATCCTTAAGCTGAACTCATTTTGAGCCCGTCTCAAGAATCCTTTTAAGGTCTCTTGGGTATGAGATTTTTCCTGCAAAAAGAACACCCAAGTGAAGCGAGAATAGTCATCCACAATAACTAGACAGTACTTACTCCCGCCGATGCTTATGTAAGCTATCGGGCTGAATAGATCCATGTGTAGGAGCTCGAGTGGCGTGTTAGTTGTCATGATGTTCTTGTGTGGATGATGAACACCAACTTGCTTCCCTGCCTGACATGCGCTACAAACCCTGTCTTTCTCAAAATGAACATCTGTTAGTCCCAAAATGTGTTCTCCCTTTAGAAGTTTGTGAAGATTCTTCATTCCAACATGTGCTAGTCGGCGATGCCAGAGCCAGCCCATGTTAGTCTTAGCAATTAAGCAAGTGTCGAGTTCAGCTCTATCAAAATCTGCTAAGTATAGCTGACCCTCTAACACTCCCTTAAATGCTATTGAATCATCACTTCTTCTAAAGACAGTAACACCTACATCTGTAAAAAGACAGTTGTAGCCTATTTTACATAATTGCGAAATTGAAAGCAAGTTGTAATCTAAAGAGTCTACAAGAAAAACATTGGAAATGGAATGGTCAGGAGATATAGCAATTTTACCCAATCCTTTGACCAAACCTTGGTTTCCATCCCCGAATGTGATAGCTCGTTGTGGATCTTGGTTTTTCTCGTAGGAGGAGAACATCTTCTTCTCCCCTGTCATGTGGTTTGTGCACCCGCTATCGATGATCCAACTTGAGCCCCCGGATGCATAAACCTACAAAATAAGTTTAGTTCTTGGTTTTAGGTACCCAAACGGTTTTGGGTCCTTTGGCATTAGATACAAGAACTTTGGGTACCCAAACACAAGTCTTGGTGCCCTTGTGTTTGTCCCCAACATACTTGGCAACTACCTTGCCTGATTTGTTGGTTAGCACATAAGATGCATCAAAAGTTTTAAATGAAATGTTATGATCATTTGATGCAGTAGGAGTTTTCTTCTTAAGCAATTTTGCACGGGTTGATTGCCTAGAGCTAGATGTCTCACCCTTATACATAAAAGCATGATTAGGGCCAGAGTGAGACTTCCTAGAATGAATTCTCCTAATTTTGCTCTCGGGATAACCGGCAGGGTACAAAATGTAACCCTCGTTATCCTGAGGCATGGGAGCCTTGCCCTTAACAAAGTTTGACAATCTTTTAGGAGGGGCATTAAGTTTGACATTGTCTCCCTTTTGGAAGCCAATGCCATCCTTGATGCCAGGGCGTCTCCCACTATAGAGCATGCTTCTAGCAAACTTAAATTTTTCATTTTCTAAGTCATGCTCATTAATTTTAGCATTAAGTTGAGCTATGTGATCATTTTGTTGTTTAGTTAAAGCCATATGATCATGAATAGCATCAATGTTATATCTCTACATCTAGTGCAAATAGTGACATGCTCAATGGTAGATGTAGAGGGTTTGCAAGAATTAAGTTCAACAATCTTAGCACGTAAAATATCATTGTTATCTCTAAGATCGGAGATGGAAGCATTGCAAACATCTAATTCCTTAGCCTTGGCAATTATTTTTTCATTTTCAATCTTAAGGCTAGCAAGAGAGACATTCAATTCTTCAATCTTAGCAAGCAAGTTAACATTATCATCTCTAAGATTGGGAATTGAAACATCACAAATATTAGAATCAACCTTAGCAATTAATTTAGCATTTTCATTTCTAAGGTTGGCAATAGTGTCATGGCAAGTGCTTAGCTCACTAGATAGTTTTTTACATTTTTCTACTTCTAGAGCGTAAGCATTTTTAACCTTAACATGCTTTTTATTTTCCTTAATTAGGAAGTCCTCTTGGGTGTCCAAGAGTTCATCCTTCTCATGAATAGCACTAATTAATTCATTTAGTTTTTCTTTTTGTTGCATGCTAAGGTTGGCAAAAAGGGTGCGCATGTTATCCTCCTCATCACTAGCATTATCTTCATCACTAGAGGTTTCATATTTAGTGGAGGATCTTGATTTTACCTTCTTCCTTTTGCCGTCCTTTGCCATGAGGCACTTGTGGCCGACGTTGGGGAAGAGGAGGCCCTTGGTGACGGCGATGTTGGCGGCGTCCTCGTCGGAGGAGGAGTCGGAGGAGCTCTCGTCGGAGTCCCATTCGCGGCACACATGGGCATCGCCGCCCCTCTTCTTGTGGTACCTCTTCTTTTCTCTCCTCTTGCCCTTCTTGTCGTCGCCCCTGTCACTGTCACTAGATAGTGGACATTTCACAATGAAATTACCGGGCTTACCACACATGTAGCAAACTTTCTTGGAGCGGGGCTTGTAATCTTTCCCCCTCCTTTGCTTGAGGATTTGGCGGAAGCTCTTGATGATGAGCGCCATCTCCTCATTGTCGAGCTTAGAGGCGTCGATGGGTTGTCTACTTGATGTAGACTCCTCCTTCTTCTCCTCCGTCACCTTGAATGCGACCGGTTGTGCTTCGGGCGTGGAGGGACCATCTAGCTCGATGATTTTCTTTGAGCCTTTGATCATCAACTCAAAGCTCACAAAATTCCCTATTACTTCCTCGGGAGACATTAGTGTATATCTAGGATTACCGCGAATTAATTGCACTTGTGTAGGGTTAAGAAAAACAAGTGATCTAAGAATAACCTTGACCATTTCATGGTCATCCCATTTTGTGCTCCCGAGGTTGCGCACTTGATTCACCAAGGTCTTCAAGCGGTTGTACATGGCTTGAGGGTCCTCGCCTTGGTTGAGTCGGAACCGACCTAGCTCCCCCTCGATCGTCTCCCGCTTGGTGATTTTGGTCACCTCATCTCCTTCGTGCACGGTCTTGAATACGTCCCAAATCTCTTTTGCGCTCTCTAATCCTTGTACCTTGTTATACTCTTCTCGACTTAGAGAGGCGAGGAGTATAGTGGTGGCTTGGGAGTTGAAGTGTCGGATTTGGGCGACCTTGTCCGAATCATAGTCTTCATCCCCTGGTGATGGTACCTATACTCCAATTTCAACAACATCCCAAATACTTGTGTGGAGTGAGGTTAGGTGATGCCTCATTTTATCACTCCACATGTTATAATCTTCACCATCAAACATAGGTGGTTTGCCTAATGGGACGGAAAGTAAAGGAGAACGTTTGGAAATGCGAGGGTAACGTAGGGGAATCTTACTAAACTTCTTGCGCTCATGGCACTTAGAAGTTACAGACTGTGTGTCAGAGCCGGAGGTGGATGGTGACGAGGAGTCGGTCTCGTAGTAGACCACCATCCTCATCTTCTTCTTCTTGTCACCGCTCCGACCCGACTTGTTGTGTGAAGGGGATCCCTTCACCTTGTTGGCGGACTCCCCGGATGGAGCCTTCCCGTGGCTTGTAGCGGGCTTCTCGCCGGTCCCGGTTTCCCTCTTGGCGGATGCTCCCGACATCACTTCGAGCGGTTAGGCTCTAATGAAGCACCGGGTTCTGATACCAATTGAAAGTCGCCTAGAGGGGGGGTGAATAGGGCGAATCTGAAATTTATAAACTTAAGCACAACTACAAGCCGGGTTAGCGTTAGAAATATAAACGAGTCCGAGAGAGAGGGCGCAAAACAAATCGTGAGCAAATAAAGAGCGAGACACGATGATTTGTTTTACCAAGGTTCGGTTCTTGCAAACCTACTCCCCGTTGAGGTGGTCACAAAGGCCGGGTCTCTTTCAACCCTTTCCCTCTCTCAAACAGTCACTTAGACCGAGTGAGCTTCTCTTCTCAATCAACGGAACACGAAGTTCCCGCAAGGACCACCACACAATTGGTGTCTCTTGCCTCGGTTACAATTGAGTATGGTCACAAGAAGAATGAGAAAGAAAAGAAGCAATCCAAGTGCAAGAGCTCAAATGAACACAAGAAATCTCTCTCTCTAATCACTAAAGCTTTGTGTGGAGTTAGGAGAGGATTTGATCTCTTTGGTGTGTCTTGTATTGAATGTTATAGCTCTTGTAAGGTGTAGAAGTATAGAAACTTGGATGCCATTGAATGTGGGGTGGTTGGGGTATTTATAGCCCCAACCATCAAAAATGGTCGTTGGAAGACTGCTGTCGCATGGCGCACCGGACAGTCCGGTGCGCCACCGGACACTGTTCGGTGCGCCAGCCACGTCAGCCAACCGTTGGGGTTCGACCGTTGGAGCTCTGACTTGTGGGGCCTCTGGGCTGTCCAGTGGTGCACCGGACAGGTCCTGTAGACTGTCCGGTGCGCCTCCCGCGTGTGCTCTGACCTCTGCGCGCACTGTAGCGCATTGAATGCGGTTGCAGTCGACCGTTGCGCGCGAAGTAGCCGTTGCTCCGCTGGCACACCGGACAGTCCGGTGTGGCACCGGACACTGTCTGGTGCTTCACTGGACAGTCCGGTGAATTATAGCGGAGTGCCCTCTGATTTTCCCGAAGGTGGCGAGTTCAGCGTCGAGTGCCCTGGTGCACCGGACACTGTCCGGTGCGCCAGACCAGGGTGCCTTTGGGTTGTCTTTTGCTCTCTTTGTTTGAACCCTTTCTTGGTCTTTTTATTGGCTTATTGTGAACCTTTGGCACCTGTAGAACTTATAGACTAGAGCAAACTAGTTAGTCCAATTATTTGTGTTTGGCAATTCAACCACCAAAATCAATTAGGAAAAAAGGTGTAAGCCTAATTCCCTTTCACTAACACCTTTGGCGACAGAGCACTCCACGCGATTGGGAACCTCTCGCAGGGGGTCAATCAAGGGCGCTTTGGTCAATGACAGAGGAAAGAGGTAGTCACAGACAATGCTAGCAACCAGACAGAGCTCTTGGTGTTCGGAGCTCCTCTCAGAAAGAAGGGCGTCCGTCCGGCACCCCGCGGTGACGGCATTTTCACGAGCGAGCAAGAGCTTGCATGTTTTTTCTATGGCCACCACCCCCACCTTGTCCACCATGGCCTTTGCATCCCACGCTTGAACGACAATCTTGTGGAGCTCTGTAGGAGAAAAGGCGCAAAGAAATCAGAGGCGGTAGTTGATCAAGACGTGATGGATAAACAAGTGGGCGGACCTTCGATCGTGTCGCGCTCCCTTGTGAGCTCCGAGCCTGGCTGCACCAGGCGAACCTCCACCTCCCATGAGGATGATTTGGCCAGTTCGATGCGAGACTTCACTCCACGTGGTGTCTCCTTGAGTCTAGAGCCCTCATCCTGGAGGTGGTCCATGTCGCCACGAGCACCATCACACTCCGCGTGCAAGGGCGACACCTCGCTTCGAAGACGACAAATTTTGGAGTGGAGGTTAGCGAGCTCGCGCTCTTTGTCTTTGGCACAGGAGGAACTCGCGTGGAGCTGGATCGCCTCCACCTCAGCTGATCGCAGCGCCTCCACCCAAGCTACCGCTCGAGCAAGAAGACACTAGAGAAAGAGACCATACAAACAATCCGGATGAACAAAAGATCACGGAAAGAGAAACTACAAAAGAAAAACTTACCCGCCCGTCACTTATGCTCACGTAATCAAGACTGCGTCCCCGAAACCATTAGGCATGCACTCAATGGTTTCCAGGGCGGCGTTAGCTTGGAGCGGGGTTGAATCGAGCCACCTCCACTCCTACTCCTCTACATCGCCACCCTCCACGAGTGGCGCGAGCAACATGGCCCTACCAGCGACCATGGCTGACGTTGCTTGCTCCCGAAGATCGACAGTCCTGGGGGCTGGCCGCCCCACTTTTGAGCTACCACCGGCTGTAATGGCGGTTGGCGGGGGTGCAAGGGCAGGAAGAGGCGATGGTAGAACAGGCGATCCCCTTAGTGAACACACACTAGGGGCAACTGCACCCACCGCCAGGTGTTCTCCTAGGGCGGACGCGGGCGGCGATGACTCGATGAGAACCACCTCTAGGATGGTCTCACTCGCCACCCCTGGAACGACTTGAGACGATGGCGCCGCCACCATAGGGGAGGAGGGTAGCGCACCACCCAGGGGTCACCCCCAGGAACCGGAAGGGGGACCTCCCGGCGATTGCAAACCTAGGGCCTAAGGAGATGGAGATTCCGCTTTGGCCACCGAGGTCGCGTCCCTCACGGACTTGCATGACACATACGCGTTGGATGGAAAGAAGAAAATAAAATAGCATTAGATAGAGAACAAAGGGCCAGGAATGAGAAGTGGAGCAAATCGACATACCGAGATGATCGCTTTCTGGTGATCACTATGCGTAGCGCGACCGACGAATGAACGGAAGGTTGTGGCTTGACCCAAAAAGCCACCTCCTTGCGGTGCCCCGTGGGATCCAAGGGCAATGTGGGGGACGCCGTCACCTGCACCGACCCTCTCGCGATAGTAGTGGCCATGACATCAGCAACAGACACTGCAACTAGGGCAAGATCCATGGCCGGTCCGCCCATCTCGATCGAGACGTTGGAATTGGTTGCGGTGTCACCGTGGCGCGACGGACCACCTATAGTGTCGCGGTCCCTGCTCCACCTGAAGTTGAGGAAGATGCTCCCTCCTAGATAGGAGGAAGAACACCTCCCTCGCTCAATCCAATAGGGTGCGTGACATCCTTGCCCTTCCTCTTCGCTTGAAGACGCTTCATGTGTTTGCGCTCCGATTGAACTGCGACCCCCTCGGGGAGCGATGGAAGATTGGGCGTTAGAGGACCAATCCCCTACAAGGACCGTGACTCAACATCACCATCAAAGCAAAACAAAAGGAGAGAGGAACGAAAAGAAGGGATCACCAGACCACTCGGTACGCCCCGAGAAAGGGGTGCGGGAAGTCCTCGTCCATGAAGAACCATGATGACAGCGCAGTGATGACCTTGACTCTCGCCTCAATCTCAGACAGTGCGAGCGGCTCGATGGAGTGGTAGTCAGGGTCATTAAAGCCAAAACACATGAACATCGGCCTTCCGTGAGCCATCAAGGGCTGAATTCGGCGGTGCATGAAGACATGCACCAGTCTTGTGTCAGTGAGGCCTTGCTCCTTCAGTGCCTTGAGCGCCGCTAGAAGAGGCTTCACCTCACCCTTTAGACCTGGCTCTGCCCCATGGTTCAAGTCGTCCATCGACACCAGCTCTCGACTGCACTACCGTCCAAGTTCTTGACATAGAACCATTCGCCCTCATACCTCACGGAGGTGGCGAGCAGGATCTTGAGGTAACCCGCCTTCTAGCAGTAGTGGAGTTGGAAGTTGACCGAACCAACATACAATTGGTTGCCATGGCCTTGAGTGACCCTACCACTAAAGAAGTATTGCCACAACTTCCATTGGGGATCGATCCCTAGGAACGCCTCACATAGGGTCATAAAACACGCCATGTGCAAGAAGGGGTTGGGAAGGAGGCTCTAAATCTCCACCCCATAGAAGAACAACATCCCCAAACCTACGCTCGTAGAAAGGCGCAAGCACCACCACCTCGTTGTCTCAGGGCAGTGACACATTGCCTTCTTTCTCCAATCTCCACTAAGAGACTCCCTTGGGGGAAGGAACCCTTTCCTCTCCATGCCAAGGAGGCATCCTAATCAGATCGAGCAAGCAGGGAACGACGCCATTACCACGAAGCTACCGAGATGGAAGCAAGAACACAGAAGCTAGAGCAAGGGGGCAGAAGATGCGCTGGCGAGAATACACATTAAGCAGAACCAACTCTAAACACCTATTTATCCTTTTTGTACGCAGGAACGAGCAAGTGAAGCAGCGCCTGGAGGATGGGCCCCAAGGGCCACATAGGAGGTGTTGGATAATTGATTTCAATCCCCTAAAGGCGTTGAAAATCAAGGCAACAAAAGTTAGGAATGTGGACCTTTGTCCTTAACTTATTAATGCGAAGCACGAAGGTCTTCAGAAGGAAATGAAAATGAAAGCGATGTATAACGAAATAACATTGCACGATGGAGTATGAAAACTCATCTTCTTTGTGTCAAGATTTTTATTCCATCACCCATTATGTTAGATGGGTTTACAAGCATACCTTCGGCTCCTTAACACAAGGTGGCACGAAGGTTCTTTGAAGGCTAAGCGACACGAAGCTATGGCTCTCGAAAAGGTACCTTATGTAGGGCACTGTTCATCTATTTATAGGGATGATGAACCACCTTTGTATAGAATTACAATCATGTCCATCAAGGTTTTACACACAGTGTTTACAAATGACATCATGACATTAACATATTTTCTCCATCCTCGGCTATGCGGGTTTCAACCTTCGTTGTTTGGTAGCTTGCCCTCTGGCTTATGTTCGAAGTTATCGACTTCGGCTATCATCTTCGTCACTTGCGTGCACAGACAAAGCTTCTTTGTACGCTGCCACGGGTGAAGGTCAGCTTTGTCCGCCAGTGGAAATGTTCCTGAAATACACTTGCTTCAGTCGAAGCAAAAGGTTAAACGAGTGATCTTTGACATAGAAGGCCCCAATAGTAGCCCCTTGTGGAATGAGTTTGTTTCTTCGTAACGAGCTTAAATTGCAAAAAAAATATAATTTGGAGTCATTATGCCGAAGATCTGAAAAACACCTTCCCGAAGCTCGTTATGAAGAAGATGGATTAAATTCAATGCAAACAGGCGGTCTGGAAGTCGAATCGGTAGAGGAGAAGCCAAGGTTGTTGCGAGAGAATATTTTCTGTGACCCATGCTGCTTCGCGTGCGTTTTTAGTATAAAAGCGGCAGAGGGGGTGAGCGCAGATCACATTTACTGCCCTCACTTACATGTTGCCAAAATTTTCTGTGCCTCCAAAGCTTCCCATCCACTAGTGCTTTGGAAGCCAACCTCGATTGAACCACTTCTAGAAAAAAACTCTTTGTCTTGGTTAGATTGCTAGAATTCGAACCACCACAAAACTGATCACTCGTACGTCCTCAAAGGCATGACAAGATACCCTGCCTATTTCTGAGGCAATGAGGGCTTCATCGTCATCAAGACCCACTGTAGAGTTGCCAAAGGATAGACCTTCGAAGCCAAGATATATTGATATTGGTCGATCTACTCTGAAGGAGAACGTGTACCTTCCTGGAGAGGAAATGGCACTGAAGCTAGGAAAAGACAAAGTTGTTTATAGGAGTTTTTTCAAGGCAGGACTTCGACTACCCATGGATAAAATGATTGCGAAGGTACTGCAGCGAGTGTCGTGGTTCGCCTTAGTTTCTTCATCTAGGCTGTATGAAGCCAAGGGTGTCGTACCGACGCTGATGCATTTTGCAAGGTTCATGATTTACATTACTAGACAAAGGCAAAGGATGAATTAGACCTTCATAACAACTTCGGGTGTTATAACTTCACATATCGCAAGGATAAAACTGGTCCAGCTCTGGCCTACCGAACCAAGTGGCATGCGATTGGACGAAAGAATGTTTTTATGCCAAAGTTGACTCTGAGCAACATGAGGATTTTAAGGGTATACTGATGAGCCCTTTGGAGGTTACTTTTCCTTAAAGAGGTCGAAGTGTGAAATGAGCAAGGCTACTGATGAATGCTACAAGGCCTTGAATACTGTCATCGGAAAGATTGGATCTCGGGATCTAGTTCAAGAGGCATTTGCTTACAATATATATCCGACTTGGACTGGATGGAACTATCGAAGGAAGTGAAATCAAAATATGAAGAACTTGTTACATTGGCTTTTGGCTTCAAAGAACAGTCTTCATATAAGGTTCCTTCAGCTAAGTGGTTGAGGTTTATTGAGGAGAAGTGTAATGAAATATGTGGAAATTACCTTACTAGAGAACACAAATATAAGAAATCTGTCTTCGAGAGCCGAGGAAAGCTTCGGCTTAACAGAATTATGGATGCTCTAGTGTTTGAATAACCAGACTATGAAGATCCTTCGGCCAATGTTGGAGCTGGAGGTAAAAGGAAGAGAGCTGCTAAGAGTGAAGCTGACAAAGAGCCACCTTCGGGTCTGGTAAAGAAGAATGCTAAAATGTCTGTTCATAACGATACAACTGTGAAGAAGACCTCGACTCCAAAAAAGACCACAAGACCCAAGAGCAGGAAAAGGGTAGCACCACTACCACTTCGTCATATAACTGCACCCAGATTATCAAGGTAATGACTCGACCGCTACCATTTTCCGCTTTTAAGTCCCTTGGGACCAACATTGACTTGGTTTATGATAAATTCAAAGGATTCTGACGAAGGTGGAAAATCTTTGAAGGGCCAAGAAATTTTATCTGAAGAGGAGGTAGAGAGCCCGCGCATTCTAGGTCTTGGCACAGCTGCCTTCGCGGTTTCATCTTCTTCTGAGAAAATGGCACAACGAAATCTGTCGAAGATGACAAGTCTTCGGGGCACAAGAAAACAGAAGGAGACCCGAAAGAGGAAAATATTACACTTGAGATAGAGACGGCCGATGCTACCAAGACTACTGGCAAAGAAATTGAAGAGCTTAGATTTTTTACGAGGCATATTGGTGGTGGCAAGTTGAATGAAAAGATGTTTCTGAATTAGAAATCAAAGGTGAAGCTTTGTGTTACGGGCTAGGGGCCATGCTCTTCTGCGGGGAAGACCAAATGCTGATGTGCGTGCCTGATTGTGATGAATCAAAAATTTTATGAAACTTTACCCGAAGCATTGGTTTTTCGGATATCGAAGAAAAACTTTGCCAAGTTAAGAAGAGAAAACTTTCTCATAGCTTAGCCTACACTAGTATTTTATATGAACCTAACACAACTTGGACAGATTAAAACAAATTATTTAACTTAGAAGATATCACATTTTTAATAAATTAGTAGGGCCGCACATAAATAGGTAACATGACGCGATCTGATTGGTTAGGTCGGGGTCACATAAAGAATTACGGGATAAATCTATACTATACTTAAAACACCAGTTTCAACGGTCGTCATACGTTATTTTTTTACAAATAACCTCTCACAGCTATTTCAAATTAATCCGTTGCACGTCTATAGATGTCAAACGACGCCCGACACAGGCTAGATGCACGTGGGCCACAACTATGGCACGGGCACGTAATGCCGGCCTGCTAATTGTGTCAGGCCAGCCCGTTAGCCCGTCGATCTATTTAATTAAATCAACGTAACGACGCGCGACACGGGCTAGATGCACGCGAACCACAACTATGACATAGGCACGTCATGCTGGCCTGCTAACTGTATCGGGCCAGCCCGTTAGCCCGTCGATTCATTTAATTAAATCAGCGTAAAATGTTAAAAAACGGTGCAAAAGGTGGGGTTAGAACCTATGCCCTGATGGAAGAAGGGCGGGAGACACTGGATGAAACTGTCTAACCAGTAGAACATCACGCTAAGATGTTTTTAATAATAAATATAAATTGTATATAGGTATATACGTTTTTTTGTAAAATGAAAAAATAATTGTGTCGTGCCGGTCCAGCACTACAGGCCGAGACTACAGTCCAAGCACAGCACGACGTTCTTTGCTCTTACAAGCATTAGATCGTTTCTGAGACCACATTAGCGCAATGGACTACATGGTGTTTGAGGTTGCTAAATTGGATGGAACAACAATGATTTGTCACACTAACATCAAAATGAAAAGTTATTTGTTGGTTTTAAACGTTAGTAATTGCTACGATGTAGCGTAATTTATATGGAGCGCATCCAGTTTTTATTGATGCCTGACTTTAGCAATCACTCTATATTTTGATCTATCTTTTTTATAAGTTTGACTTCATGGGACTTATTTTATAAACTTGATCTCACAAACTTTCTTTTATTTGGTCTCTGTGATGGAATTATGCCATTTTATAATCTCTGCTCATTCAGTCAATCATTGTGAACTCTCTTCTAATCGCTCACTTTATTGGTCGTGTTGTACCAAGACATATTTGCATGGAGTAGACAATAACATCAGTTAGCTAAATCAAAAAACATATTATACAGAGAGCGGAGACAATCAATAAAAAATCTTAAATTTTTTTGATGGGTAGTTTACGCGGGTATTGTTGTAAGCCGTCGCAACGCACGAGCAACCGACTAGTAGACGTAATATATAAGGTATAGGTGTGACCATCTTCTACCTTCCTCGTATGTGATCTGTTGACGCATACATCCCTTCCCTCATGCTTGCTCGAGCCCCAAGATCCAAACTTCGATGCCTCACTCAAACGGTGGCGGCCATATCCAGCTTTCGGATGTATTTGGCGGCCATATCCAAACATCTACGCTCTCTCACGATACGATCTCACTGATTCTAGGTCGAACAAGCCTTCGGATGTATTTGGCGGGAGTCATGGCCTTAATTTTATCCACGGCGCGGGTGGAGGATTGGATTAAGCGCTCCTGGAGGTTGATACGATGGACGCGAGCAATACGGAGGGAGAAGGGAGCTCAATTGCGTGGGTCCCACACAGTTGCATGCTGCGGCCAGCAGGAAAAAAAATGGAGAGCCATGGCTGGCAGACGTTATGGGTTAAGGTGGGTTTTTTTTGGCCTGGTCGGCGACAGGTATGGCCGTTTTTTTTCTTTTCTTTTCCTTTTCTAATTTGTTTCTTTTTAGTTTCAATTCAAATTCTAAGAAAAAATGCATCATCCAATAATGACCGAGCATGTAAATTCGAATTTTGTACTATTTATTCATTTACCTTATTCACTTATCCAAATGCTTTTAAATATATAATTCATATATACAAACAATATATACAAACAATATATACAAACATAATACCACTTTGCGTGTGTGGTTCAACTAAAAGTGCACCAATATTCATTACTTATTTATTTTAATAGAAGATACTTTTTAAGGAATAATCCCTATTAAGAGACATTTTAAACTAAACATTTTTAGAACATTTATGGATATCTTAACTCATATAAGGATCTTCTTATTCATTTCTTGAAACTCACAAACTGAATTTTTGAAACTAACATTATTTTAATATTACTATCTATTTTTAGAAGGGGTGAATTCCTAAGTGTAAATATTCATCAGGGTCACTTTACTTTGGTTTAGAAAGATTTTACTAATCCCAAAATCAGGATATTGGATGTTACAGCAGCAGCACCTACCATCCACGCCCTGCGTCTGAATGTGTCGTTGGCCTTCGACTTCATCCCTCTACCCGAAGGCATCACCGACACCGAGAGCCTGCCTTTGTTCGTGGAGGCCATAGTCCCAACGACGTCTCATATGGCTGAATCTTCAGGTGCGGTGGCAGCGGCAACGACCGCGGCTAGACTACCTTTCGCCTACAACAATAACTATTTGAAAAATTAGGACAATCAGTTTTAATTTAATTCTAAAATAAAGCATGACCGGCCATGACGACAAATCTGTACAGAAAGCAGATAGATCTAAACATGCTTACTAGATCTGTACAAGATAAGGCTGATGCGTGATAGGGCAAAGGCGGCTGCGGGAAAGACAAAGACGAAGGGGAAAGTGAAGGAAGCCACGAGCAGCGAATCAACAAGTGAAGCATTCAAAATGAAGAACTTGTGGGGTGGATTAGTGAAGGCCAAGCTTTTGAAGCAATGGAACATCCTAAAGGGCTGATTAACCAGAGATATGGACCCGGCTGAAAGACGTACCCATTGCAGGGCCGTAAAGATGGTCGAAAAAGAACTTGGTCTGCTAGATGACGAAGAAGAGGAACCTGAAGCGTAACGTGAAGAGGAGGAAGATGAGGATGAGATCGAGGAGTCCGATTAGAGTTATGTAATTTTATTTTAATTATCATGTCATTTTATTTTAATTATTATGTACTTTGTAATTTTTAATTCAATAAAAAATATTATGTTGTGTGTTTTCTGAGCATTGAAATAAATCCGCGTGAATTACTTAATTCTGAAATAGAAAAGCTGACGTGGCTATAGGCTGAGGCTGTAGCCTGCTACAGCCTGTGCACTGGAACAGCAAGGGCGAGAGTGGAGGCGAGAGCTGACGTGGCAGAGGCGAGAGGGAGGCTGTGCACTGGACTCAGCCTAACACACACAACGATGCTTGATGCAGTAAGCTTCCGCTCACTAGCACTATCGCTACCTTGATCGTCTGATTCTGTTGGTAACCCTCTGTAGCAGATAGATACATACACATGTTCTAATGCAAATTTCTTTTTATTTGTTTGACTGTGTCACACCTGAATTTAAGGAATAAAGTCGAGTGCGTCTCATTTGTGCGTCAAAGAAGAACAACACATATAATAACAAAGTGTATAAATATAAATGTCACAAGTATCATTATTACATAGCGGAAGTCTTACAAAAATAAATGATATCAATAAAACAAACTAAATATTTATTCCTTAGCGTCATCAAGCTGACTGTGAGACGCCACCTAGATAAGCTTATATTCCTCGTTGTAGGGCTCCTCTTGGACCACCTACTCTTCACCTCTGGGGCGGGGGGTTATATATCGCAAGAATGAGCACACAAAAGATCATAGCTCAACAAGTTGTGGGGAATAATATGCATGAACTCACCAAAGTGGGAGCTCATGTGAAATGAAAGGCTGATCAACAAATAATGGCTAAAGTTGAGCATTGCTTTTAATAAGTTGGTCAAATTTTATTAGCAGTTACTAAATGTAAGTAAATACTAAACCAAAGTAATAATAGATCAAATTAATAATAAATCACAATGCGATGCAAATAATAAATTGAATTTAATTCCATAAGTTACTCATGTGAGGGTCCGAGCCGCTCATGACCGTTAGCACGACTGATATACTAGTTTTACACTCTGCATAGGTTGCACATCTTTATCCACAAGTCATGTTACCTATCTGCCAAGGGGCCATGAATCTTATACACCTCTATCAAGGAAGCGAGGCAAGGTAACACTACGAGGGCTTTACAAAGTTCCACTAGCTTTAGAAAACCCGCTACAGTCTAGGAAGCGCAATGTAGGGATCATTCGTGTGACCGCCATCGCAGCAAAATCAACCCGAGAACCTCCCTACTCCGAGCACTCCCCTACTGCCCTTGCCCCTTTCGGGTAAGGTAGTCATCCACTAGCTTTCCTAATTAGTCAGCCAAGGGCGTCCCATACCATCCTTGTGGTAGCACTGTTTTCCCGGGTGGTTCTCCATGTTCCAATTAACAATATGATCTATCATGAATAGTAAGTAACAAATTGATAATAAAAGCATGATCATGAATAATGTGTATCTCCATACCCAAAACCACATAAAGCAATAACAAGTACTACCCAAAAGTTCAGTGATAAACAAGGTATAAAGATAGTCAAACTAGGGTGACCTATTGGGTCCTATCAAAATTAACCTATGCAGATCATAATGATTAACATGAACATTATTGGGTAAATAGAAGGGATCAAGGGCACAACTTGCCTTCTATGAGCTCCTGCTCCGCAGTCTCCACCTGATGAACACCTGGGTCCTCGGTCACTTGCTCGTCTACTCGTAGCAATACAAACAAACATAGTACATGAGAAATTAACATCACACCAAACAGTACAATAGAATGCATGATAATATTTTACGCGTCGTAACGAGATCGTAGGAACATGAATCACTAAATTCGGAATTACGGTTATCGAGTTATGATTTTCTGAAGTTATTAAGTGGTTGATACACATTAAGTCCAATGAATAATTTTAGTCTATGTTTCATGAATAAACAGAGTTACCAGATGACAGACAATATTAATACAAAGTTATTGCAACTGGAATAGATTAAAAAGGATTTAAAATGAATTTTCTATGAATTAAATAAGTTCTAGAATTATTCTTACACTAGAAATCCATTTTCTAATTTCATTTTCCTATTTTCTCATAGTTCTGGACCGCGCGCACAATAATCAGGGAGCTCAGGGGTGAAACCATAAATTTCAGGGCCTCGGTTGATATACTTTATAACGGCGGCGGATGGCGGGTTGATATCGAGAGTCGTGAGGGGCTCTTTAGCAAAAGATCGCCCGAAGGGGTATGAGTTGATCTCAGTCGTTTGATCAAGCACAGACGACCCAGATTAGATTGGTCCTCGTTAAATATCCCACTTTCACTTACTGCCATTGGATCTGAGATCCATGTCCGAGATCTGACCATGCTAGAGCCCGATCTCGGGCGTCGGATTTTAGATGGGTGTCTCGGATTCAAAAATATCCAGATCGACTCGCGCACGCCAGATCGGGATCCAACGTCCTAGATTAATTCCATCGAACCGGTACCAACAGCTAATCCTAGCCGTCCAACGGGATCTGACGGTCGCGCACTCGTCTCCCTCGCAACAGCTGCAGAGCGGCGGTGGATGAAGCGGCGGCGCAGCGCCGGCGATCACCCGATTTACGTCACTGGCATTCGATTCCTTGCCGCGCTAGGGTCTATACGACGATATGAAACTGGTGAACACAGGCGAGGTTACTCACCGGTACTAGAATCGTCGACGACCAGAGCGCGGCGGAGATGGATCCCTGCTCGATGGAGTTCCTGGCGAGAAATTCCGGGAGCAAAGGCGGTCGTTTCCCCGATTCGAGGGCACGTATGGCTCCCCCGCGGTTCGGCGATCACCTCCGACCCGCTTTGCAGACCTTGGATGGTGGCACGGCGCACGACGACGGTGGCGGGTCCCGGCGCACGAAGTTGCACACGACGGCAATGAAGGACACGGCTACGCGACTATCGCTGAGCAAGGGGTAATGGGAGTAGATGGTCGCGACTAACCTCCCTTATAGTAGCCGAGGCGAGGGGGGTACATGGTTCGGCACGCTCCGCTCGGAGGACCCGCCGCGCGCGTCGTGCAGGTTGTTGAGGCCAGTGATAAGCGCGATGACAGGCGGGACCCAGGTGGAAGTAGCACGCTCGGTGTGTAGGGCGAGGTTCACAGCGACCGTTCGGTGGGGCCGCAAGGTTAGTGACCAGCGACGTGGGCCGCGCGGGAGAGATGAGTTGGGTGGGCCGAAGCGGGGAATTGGGCCCAGTGAATGTTTTCTTTTTCTTTCTTCCCTTTTCTTTTTATTTTCCACTTCTTCTATTTTTTGTTTTTAAATTTCAAATTTTGTGGTGAAGTTCATGCTTAGATGAAATGCTCAAATTCCAATACTAGTATGACCAGGTGCATTTATTTATTTATATATATTCTCTTTTATATTTACATAGTATTTCTCTACTCATTTGTTTCTTTTATTTTCTAAGTGGTAAGTTGGGTCTTAAATCCCAATTTGGGTACTAACATATTTTCATTAATAATATTATTATTATTTATAGATGCACAAACACATAAACTCCAACATGATGCATAGAGTATTTTATTAGTTAATTGTTCACTTAAATATGGTTATTCCCAAGTTCTATTATGTAGATGGCAAATTATATAATGATATCAACTCTTTTTCTTGTTATTTACAAATTGGGTATTACATATTGTTTTCTGCATATTGAGACCGGCAGAACTGGTGGTGGATGGCGTTTTTAAGCAATTATTGTAGGCGGTAGCTCCTACAGTATTCTTTGTATTAAACATGGTTATGTACAAGTTTGAGTATTCAGATTACAAGGAAATCTGTTGTAATCATGACCTAATTTGGCTGCTATTTGGGGTTTTACTCTATGACAAAGAAGGATCATTTTCTTTACAAACATCTCGTTGCACATTGTTGTCATGGGTGGTATGTTTTCGAAGATCCATCTATTTTTATACTCCCTCCGTTTCTTTTTATTTGTCGCTGGATAGTGTAATTTTGCACTATCCAGCGACAAATAAAAAGAAACGGAGGGAGTATTTCCACATGCACCAAATCATGATATGATAGCCTCCATCCTCCAAGTTTTCGTTAGTTGCGCACACATATGTTGTACAGATATACATTGAATCGAGGTGCGTGGTGATATAACCCCTATCAGTTGCCAGCATCTTTTTGCATAAATATATTTTAGGAAGAAATGCGTGAGAGTTTCTTCTTTTCGACAAATGCTGTTTTCGCACGTGGACGACGTTTTTACATCGCCTTGCAACAACTCCCTCCGGTACCCGATGGCTGAGGGGACATGCACCGGTTCACCTGCTGCCATTGCGCTCTGCGCCACTCTCGTCATCCTTGGCCCCTTGCTCTATAGAGGTGGACAAGGACTGATATACCATACACATGTCATTCGAGTAAGTTTCATGCAGTTACCAGCTGCACATGAATTGCCACCATTGCACTAGAGACTCACGTATGGGGGCATCGATTCGTGTCTATGCTTTGTTGTGGCGGCAACAGGCAACGACCTCAATGACATGGACGTGGAGCGAGACCAAAGCCTTCCAGCATGGATGAAGGAGATTCATATGCCGAGAGAGCTCTAGACGTGCAGTGTCCACCACGGCCTTGTTCAGTTTAAAGTAGATTAAAGAGGATTAGAGGCAATTAAATTCCCTCCTATACAAATTTATATAGAAGGAGATTGAATCCCCTCCTATACAAATTTATATAGAAGGAGATTAAATCTCCTTCAACCCACATCAATCCACCCCTAACCGAACAGGGCCTACAGTGGCTCGCAGACCTCTAAGAAGTGACTTGGTGGATTGTTATCAGCTTAATTTAATATGTATAGTATAGTCTACGCATCCTATGTGAGACTAGGTGAATGCCCGTGCGTTGCAACGGAAACATTTAATAACACGATAACTTATGTATAAATGTGTGTTATAGCGTTATGAGAAAATGTTTTGTAATCCATTTGTGATCTTAACCATACATAATTTTTGTTATTTTGATCAATTGAAAGATTCATTACTTGAACGTATAAGGAACTGATAGAGATCGAATTTGTTTCAACAATTATGCCGAATTGAACCTTAATACCATCATACTCAATTAAGATATAGTTAAAATCAAGGGGATTCCAATCAACACAATGAACATCTCCACTGTGAGCTTTCTCAACCTGGGAATAAATAATAAATAACTTTTAACATTATAGTCCATATAGCATTTACAAACTCTGTTTGGAACAAGTAAAAAATTGAACAAAATACTTTCGACCAATAAATCAGTAAGGATCAATTTCCCAACACATTATATCAGTTAAGTTAATGAAAATGAACAGTCATTGAAGAAATAAAATTAGAAACACAATTATCATGCAACAAGTAAAGTATCTCAGGTCAATTTGACAAAATAAATAGCTTCATGTGATTGCAATGGTCTCATTAAAAACCAACAGCCCATCACCTCTTTGAGTGAAGTTATATTATTACAAAAGAAGCCACATTGCATTCATGGACTCAATTTTGGTCAAAACATAGTTTATCCAATTAGATATAGAACAAGAGAACTATCACCTTAACAGGTGGGGCAATGCCAGTTCGAGCATCCCACAGAATAAGACAAGCATCATCACCCACATTACAAAACTCCTGCGCACTTCATCCCCAAATAAAAAACAATATAAGGTATTAATATAAATAAATAAAGCTAGTACGTAGTATATTCTTATTACGAGATCTGTTTGTACTAATCCACGGTCTTCTTGTACGTGTACCAGCGCGCGATGAGCAGGTAGACGCCGAAGTTTCCGACGCAGAGCATGGCGAGCAGCCAGAAGAAGTAGTCGAGGTGCGCGCGGTTGATGTCGTCGGGAATCCACCCATCAACCTGGCCGGCCCGCGCGGTGGCGCGCGCGACGACAGCGACGAGCGCGGAGCTGACGTAGTTCCCCAGCGCGAAGGACGTGATGGAGAGGCCCGAGCAGATGCTCCGCACGGCGTCGGACGCCTGGTCGTAGAAGAACTCGATCTGGCCGATGAGCGTGAACACCTCGGACGCGCCCACCACCACGTACTTACGCAGATGCTGCTGCAACAGGTATACGTAGGATGGTAATAGATAATGATCCAAATTACCTTCACAAAGAGTTAGGATCCTTAATTAGTTTTATTAGTTCATGTAAAATAGACCATTTATACTTAACAGAGTACTGAGGAATATGATAGGAAAAATGAGATAGTACACCCACTGATGCCTAAAGAATAAGACCGACAGAATGCTTTTTTAGACAGTGACGGGCGAGTCCTACATCAATAGCAAATCTGTGGTTATTCTAACTAAAATGTTCTATCTTGGAACTAAAATTATTGTATACCTAAAATATTCTATGGACGAACATGCTCGGTCCCTTTATCAACAGCAGCAGCAGGGGTGCCGCTGCGCCTGATACAGACGGACAGATCGAGTGCGGTTCGGAGAAGGCGTTGAAAGAACCGTGTTGACGAGAACTCCGCTTTCTAGTCTAGAGACAAAAGAAAACAACATTTTCCAACACAACTGGTTCATTTAAATATTTATGATCACCAGAAGAGACAGAAGTCTGTTCCAACAACACAGGATAACAGAATGTACTAATCCCGGTAAAGAGAACGTAACCATATATTCAACAAGATGAACCCGTGATGCCATGGTGCATTCGTGGAGACGGTTAAAAGTTTCACGGTGTCTTATTAATGAGATACCATGGGAGCGAAAAGAGAAATCATGAATAATCCCAATTGGAGGAAAAGCTCAGGCAGACACCACCACGGCGGCACTCGTTCAACATGTCAAGGTAGAACTGGCACTTGCTGATCTCACTGCCATAGTCGTTGAGACACTGCATCAACCAATAAAAACGGTGAGCACACATCATCGAATGAGTATACAAAATGCAGGTTAACAATTCTTAACATGACCTCAACAAAGCCAACAGTACGGTGCCCATAATATTAAAACTTGATTGATGGGCCTAGGTTTGATGATTAGGTAATTTGCAGGTTCAGTAAAGGAAAAAAAGACACAATAAAACTTCACTACTACATCATAGAAGTGAGTAACCAAATGTTTCATGCATCAAATTGAGGAAAAACAAGGCAGCATAAAGCTTGCCATACATCTTGGAAAGCATTAGAATGGATGTTGCAAGCATCACCGTCCATCACTGGAGCAGCAGGGGCAGCAGCTTCTGAGACAACAATCTCATGCTGAACAGTCTGGGGACGCATTACACCATTAACAACCCTGTGTGCCATGGCACTACCCGTACCAAATTCCATACCTAAAACAATGTGTTCATTCAAATCAATTCAAGGATTATGATAATGTTTGTTGCTGAAGTAATTCAAAAAAGAACAAGCTTAGAAAACTACCTTGAGCAATGGTGGACCCAATTCCTCCAAGAATGGAGCAACCACCACCATCACGACCAGGAGCTGCAGGAGGAGCCTAGCACGCTGCCAAAAAGAAAAGTCGGAAGACACTTAGGAACAGAAATAGAACAGATTAAAACTCCTATATAAACACAATGAGCTGTAATACTAATACTAATATGAGCTAAACATAAACGATTCTGATTCCAAAGCAATCAAGATTCCAAAACAATGAGCTCTGTAATACTAATACTATACTTGTACCACAAACCCATGTGTAAGCATTAGGAACAGAACTGAAACAGGTTCCAGTTCTACCAAAAAACAAGGAACTGTAATTCTCTATATAAACCGAAATGCCATTGACTCTGCTTCAAACACAATCAACAGCTTCAGACTTGTACAACAAATTCCAATATAAACTTAACAGTATCTTTATGTCATCAACATTGTTATAGTAACAAACTGAACACATTCTCAACAACTGAGCAAACAGTTATACAAAAATCTCTACTACTAATTAAGTACCTATTGTAGGCGTTCACAGCCAACCGTGGTGCATGTTCTGCCACATCCAGACCGTCCAACCCGCATCCAACGCCCCTGTCGCGCTCGTCCCTGCCGCATCCGCTTCCCTGCCTCAGCAACCGCGATCCCCTTCGCACGCATGTGCCGCAGCCCCCGCAGCCCCGCAGTCCCCGCCTCCTCGCCCGCAGTCCCCGCCTCCTCGCCTGCAGTCCATCCACGCGCAGCATGCCGTGATCCACGCCGGCCGCGGCATTCTTGCCCCTCGCGCTGGAAGGAATCCTAGCCCCCTCGTGCTGGAAGGAAGGCTCATTTGTGCTCCCAAAATCCACGCGCATCGTCGGCGATCCACAACTGTCGCCGCTGCCCTTCAAGGCTTCAATCCTCGGCGCACCCTTCCAACGACGACGCCGCCACCTCCTCACCGTGCGTCCGCGCCCCTACGTCGCCACCTCCTCTCCCCCTCGCTGCACCGCCACCTCCTCGGTTCCGCGCGTCCGTGCCCCTGCCTGACTCCTCACAGCAAACGCTTCCTCTCTCTTGCCCCAATCCCCCACGAATCCCACCTTCGCGATGCCTGATATGCGACGAGCACGGCATCGACCACACCGGAAAGTACACCGGCGACTCCGACCTCCAGCTCGAGCGCATCAACGTCTACTACAACGAGGCCAGCGACGGCCGCTTCGTCCTGCACGTCGTCCTCATGGACCTCGAGCCCGGCACCATGGACTCCATGCGCTCGGGCCCCTTCGGCCAGATCTACCGCCCCGACAATTTCGTCTTCGGCCAGTCCGGCGCCGGCAACAACTGGGCCAAGGGCCACTACACCGAGGGCGACGGCAACAACATGAACCGCACCCACCATCCATGCTCCAAATCTCGCTGCTCCCTTCCATCCTCCACATGCATCGCCCCTTCCATAGGAGGTAGTGCCCTTACCCGACGCCCCCTCCCCTACCCCCATTAAGCGCGCTCGGAGAGAAGTGAGTCGTCTTCTGTCTCCGATTCATCACCAAGCGTTTACGCCCCCGTCTCCCGCATCCATGTCGACCACCGCCGTGCTCCGCTCCCTGCCTTCGACCAGGTACCCATCCCTGCCTACCAGGTAAATGTCACCGTGTTTCCAGTTCCAACGGTGCCTAGCATGCTCCCGACGGTTGCGACAGGCAACTGCGGCCTCAAACCCGCCGCCGTCGAACCACAAGAGGATGTCAACCCCTCTTGTGTTCCTCCGCGGGATCGGATGCACATCGATGCCACAAGGGGAGGTAGCAGCCGCAGATCTAGAGCGAGCGCTTTCGATGTGGCCACTTCCTGGCGCTTTCCATCCCACCGATGTAGTGATGTTTTTGCTGTCGATCCAAAAAAAATGAAGTTGCAGACTATGTCCAATTGTTGTGTTCAATGGTGAGTGCTTTAGAAAAAATCACAGGATAAACAAAGCTTCCTAGATATGGTATTAGTGTAGCATATTATGAGTTAGACTTTTTCTTTCAGAGATGTGTAACATCATCGGTGCAGCTTCAAGAGTAGACAAGACAATGAATGGTGGATCGCAATGTGGATTGCTGCAAGCTAAGAATTGCAGAAAGTATGGTTTGGCTGATTGCAAGACTAATAAATATCAATTATTTGATACTGAATATTTGTGTTTTGTCTCCTGCATCGTCATCAGTCCAATGCATCTCTGAATCAGAAGGGGTCTGATGCTCCATATGATGATGATGCAATGAAGGGATAGTCTACGTTGAATAAAATGACTTCTATTGTACTATGTGCACTTATATATGTATTTTACTTGATTTTAGGATGTATTTTCTTCAATTGTGGGTGCCTTTGAGCATCTAGGTGACATATGGAGCCCCTTCTTTGCAACGAGAACTTCAATTTCTGCGTGGTGATGCTAGATCTTGAATGTGATACCCACTCTAACTGATGTCCCTTTGGCCCGGGGCCAGAGCACGACTGACAACGCTCGGTGCAGGCTGTCGGGTCGTGCTGCTCCTCCTCCTCAGCGGCCCCCTCGCCTGCCTGACCTCTCACCGTGGCCTTGCCAGTGCCGCAGGTACACACACCTTTCCTACCCTTTCCTCAGATCTAGGGATTGCGTGCGTAAGTCATTTGGATCTGCTCGTCGGTTGTGACTATTCCTGGATCAGTGTCGGCGGATTCTTTCCTATGATTTAGATCTAATTTTGGATTAGATGTGTTCATAATGGGTTAAACGTAGCCTAGGACTGATGCGGTCGGATTGCGGGGTTTAGGTTTTAGGAACCTTTAGGCGAGCAATCAGCACTATATATTTGTTATTTCTGTGCCATGATGTCGTTGTGATTAATATCTAACCCTTGTTGAGTGTTGATGGATTCGTTTTGTGTGATTGTCAGACGACCATGTACTGTGTTCAGGCCATTTAATTATGTGTATTTGATTTGAGAGTTGGAGGAGACAAGGTCACGTAGGCTCTTAAATCTATCTTTTGGAGGAGCAAGGGCATTCAAGCAAAGGTACTCTTGCTCTGTCATTCTTTTATTTTTTCAGATGCTAATTTAGACTTTATGCCCTTAATAAGCTGAACGTCTATATCCTACATTTGGGGGCCTTTTTTACAATCCTATTTTTTGGTACAAGCATGTTACTTAATTGGTGACTGTGCGATCCACAACTGGCAGGGGTCAACATGCTTGCCGGCATTGGCACTTTCTTTGCTGTGGTGTGCTGGAGTTCTCCTAAAGTACTGCTTTGAGAGCAAATATGGTGTGAAAACTTTCCCACAAATTGGGGAGGTTGCCTTTGGAAGGATTAGCGACATCTCATTTTTGTAAGTCATGGTTTTGTTTTGCACGAAATTTAATTTATTGCATAGAAATTATAGATAGGTTTCGATTCGTGTGAACACCGAGCCACCACCTCTTCTCATTTTAAAATTCAGAAATAAAAAACCCTTAGTGATTTCTACATTCTCTCCATGACTATCTCACATTGTGTAGATAAAACAATAGTTGGCATAGATAAATCATATATACCAAAATCTCGAAGACTCTAACCATTTGGTATTTGTGTTTTGTTTGTGCAGATAGTTCTATACACCAAACTCTATGCAAGAAACCCATTTTCCCTATCTTATATTGTGCATAATTTTGTTTTTTATTGTAGTATTTGTGGATAACCACAGTATTCCATTCTTTTCACATTTGAGTTATTTTTTTTACTGCAGTTCTTTTATGTGGAGTTCGTTATTCTAGAAGGTGATAACCTGACATCAATTTTCATGAGCATGACTTTCGATTGGAATGGGTTTCATGCCAATGGGAGGCATTTCTTTGGAGTTCTATTTGCTCTTGTTGTCTTGCCCAACGTGTGGTTGCGAGATCTTCAAGTAATATCTTTGGTGATAAACCCATGAGCTCGAAGTATAGAAGAGTTGTGTTCAACATGGTTTGTGATGGATAGTGTCTTCGTTTTTATGCTGTGTACTTCCATTGTTGCATCAACTCTGGTTGTCTTTCTCCTGCCATTCTTTGGTACGTAACAGACACATTATGCGTAAACATGGACTGTGAGTGCAACTACTATTTTTTTTGTTGATGCAGTCCAACATGGGTGAAGTCCTGGTTGATGGGAAGTCCACTGGTACTGTAATGTTTCTATCTTTTTTTATTCTAATCTTATGTTAATGGAAAGTAGGCGTCCACAAGTCCTGGTTGATGGAAAGTCCAACATGGGCTCGTTTTTATTCTAAACTGTGCAATAGATGGTTCTGAGTCAGAGAAGCCAAAACAGGAGGGAGATGGTAAAGGTGTTCATACTGTGGCCACCCAAGTTGAATCTCTGACTATAAATGAAGATGTAAAAGAAAACGAGCCAGAAGATGAAGACAGCCTTCCTATTTACCTGTATGAACGTCTGAAGACCACAGCTGCTGATCCTGTCACTGAAATTGATGTCACGAGGCGAGAGGTGATTTCCCGTTCTCACATTACTTTCTTGTTCCAAAAAAAATGTAATGGTCACATTATTTTCAATTTGGTGTGCAGACCTACTTATCTTCGACTGAATTCAGAGAGAAGTTTGGGATGACAAAGGTTGGAGCTAGAGAGTCCCTGATTTTTAGAGCATTTTTTCGTAGTGCACTGCTTCTCGAATAACCGATTGCAGATACTATCTGTTCGCAGGCGGTTCAGACAGGGGCATAGAACAAATCTGAATCACCACGAGGGAAGGGTTATTTCCATTAATCCTTTCTCGTTAGGATTCGTATAGATTTACATATATACTACAGGTTGTCTTATGAGGTGTTTGGTATATTCTTGAAAGTTAATTCACCAGGGTAGTGGACTGAATCTTATGAATGCTGTATGTGTGTAGCTGTATTGTATTGTCCGTTTATAATGCCTCTTTGAGTAGCCATTACAGTCCCTGAGTACTGTCTTGGTTTAGTTAGGGGGCGTAAAGCACTGGACATCTGATGTCCACTCAGGCCTTTTGAGGGGGTACCTCACCTGTCTTACCAAGAAGTGCCCCCCAAGCAGCCTTAGACATACATCTACATAATCTCTGTTTGTAAGTGCCTCTTTGAGTAGCCATTACAGTCCCTGGGTACTGTCTTGGTTTAGTTAGGGGGCACAAATCAATGGGCATCTGATGTCCACTCACCTTTTGAGGGGAACCTTATCTGTCTTACAAAGAAGTGCCCCTCAAGCAGCCCTAGACATATATCTACATTATCACTGTTTGATCTGTCCTCAATGCCACTTCTTTTCACTTAGTTTTTGGCACTCATATTTGCTTTATTGAGTTGCCACTGTAGTTGTATATACAATCTTGGTTTAGTTAGAAGGCACATGTGATCTTGAAAAAAACTGACATTGTAGTGTTATCATCTTTCCTTTCTTTTTGTTGAATGGTAGACATGTAATGCAAAACATTCAAAAGATTGATTGTGTACTTGATTAGTATCAAGGTTTTAGGGGGCGACGACATTTCTTAATATATTTGTAGGACTCAACTTAGTTAATAACTGGACTACAAGTAACAAATAATGTGCCTCTTGTCTTTGTTCATCCCTTCTTAGATTGATTCCTACAGTTAACTGCTATTTTCATCATTTTTGCTGGTGGAAGATGTGGTTGAGCTAGCTTTACAGTATCATGGTTTTGTTAGCTTGTTTTGTTACTTTGTTTATCATAAACCATGTTGCTTTCTTTGTTTAATTCCTTTTGCTTAATGCTTATTCCCCCACTGTACTGTCAGGAAGGTCCGCGTCTCATGCCCGGCTCCACATGCTGCTCCAGTGACTAACCCTCCACAACCAGGTAAAGTGATTCACGCAGACAATAAGTATCTTTAGAACTGACATTGGCATGGTAATCATGCCTCTTTTGACTCTGCAGTATTATATTGTGGATATGTGTTTCAATTATGTAACTTCAGTTATATTTTTGTATAACTGTTTGCTCAGTTGTTGAGAATGTGTTCAGTTTGTTACTATAACAATGTTGATGACATAAAGATACTGTTAAGTTTATATTGGAATTTGTTGTACAAGTCTGAAGCTGTTGATTGTGTTTGAAGCAGAGTCAATGGCATTTCGGTTTATATAGAGAATTACAGTTCCTTGTTTTTTGGTAGAACTGGAACCTGTTTCAGTTCTGTTCCTAATGCTTACACATGGGTTTGTGGTACAAGTATAGTATTAGTATTACAGAGCTCATTGTTTTGGAATCTTGATTGCTTTGGAATCAGAATCGTTTATGTTTAGCTCATATTAGTATTAGTATTACAGCTCATTGTGTTTATATAGGAGTTTTAATCTGTTCTATTTCTGTTCCTAAGTGTCTTCCGACTTTTCTTTTTGGCAGCGCGCTAGGCTCCTCCTGCAGCTCCTGGTCGTGATGGTGGTGGTTGCTCCATTCTTGGAGGAATTGGGTCCACCATTGCTCAAGGTAGTTTTCTAAGCTTGTTCTTTTTTGAATTACTTCAGCAACAAACATTATCATAATCCTTGAATTGATTTGAATGAACACATTGTTTTAGGTATGGAATTTGGTTCGGGTAGTGCCATGGCACACAGGGTTGTTAATGGTGTAATGCGTCCCCAGACTGTTCAGCATGAGATTGTTGTCTCAGAAGCTGCTGCCCCTGCTGCTCCAGTGATGGACGGTGATGCTTGCAACATCCATTCTAATGCTTTCCAAGATGTATGGCAAGCTTTATGCTGCCTTGTTTTTCCTCAATTTGATGCATGAAACATTTGGTTACTCACTTCTATGATGTAGTAGTGAAGTTTTATTGTGTCTTTTTTTCCTTTACTGAACCTGCAAATTACCTAATCATCAAACCTAGGCCCATCAATCAAGTTTTAATATTATGGGCACCGTACTGTTGGCTTTGTTGAGGTCATGTTAAGAATTGTTAACCTGCATTTTGTATACTCATTCGATGATGTGTGCTCACCGTTTTTATTGGTTGATGCAGTGTCTCAACGACTATGGCAGTGAGATCAGCAAGTGCCAGTTCTACCTTGACATGTTGAACGAGTGCCGCCGTGGTGGTGTCTGCCTGAGCTTTTCCTCCAATTGGGATTATTCATGATTTCTCTTTTCGCTCCCATGGTATCTCATTAATAAGACACCGTGAAACTTTTAACCGTCTCCACGAATGCACCATGGCATCACGGGTTCATCTTGTTGAATATATGGTTACGTTCTCTTTACCGGGATTAGTACATTCTGTTATCCTGTGTTGTTGGAACAGACTTCTGTCTCTTCTGGTGATCATAAATATTTAAATGAACCAGTTGTGTTGGAAAATGTTGTTTTCTTTTGTCTCTAGACTAGAAAGCGGAGTTCTCGTCAACACGGTTCTTTCAACGCCTTCTCCGAACCGCACTCGATCTGTCCGTCTGTATCAGGCGCAGCGGCACCCCTGCTGCTGCTGTTGATAAAGGGACCGAGCATGTTCGTCCATAGAATATTTTAGGTATACAATAATTTTAGTTCCAAGATAGAACATTTTAGTTAGAATAACCACAGATTTGCTATTGATGTAGGACTCGCCCGTCACTGTCTAAAAAAGCATTCTGTCGGTCTTATTCTTTAGGCATCAGTGGGTGTACTATCTCATTTTTCCTATCATATTCCTCAGTACTCTGTTAAGTATAAATGGTCTATTTTACATGAACTAATAAAACTAATTAAGGATCCTAACTCTTTGTGAAGGTAATTTGGATCATTATCTATTACCATCCTACGTATACCTGTTGCAGCAGCATCTGCGTAAGTACGTGGTGGTGGGCGCGTCCGAGGTGTTCACGCTCATCGGCCAGATCGAGTTCTTCTACGACCAGGCGTCCGACGCCGTGCGGAGCATCTGCTCGGGCCTCTCCATCACGTCCTTCGCGCTGGGGAACTACGTCAGCACCGCGCTCGTCGCTGTCGTCGCGCGCGCCACCGTGCGGGCCGGCCAGGTTGATGGGTGGATTCCCGACGACATCAACCACGCGCACCTCGACTACTTCTTCTGGCTGCTCGCCATGCTCTGCGTCGGAAACTTCGGCGTCTACCTGCTCATCGCGCGCTGGTACACGTACAAGAAGACCGTGGATTAGTACAAACAGATCTCGTAATAAGAATATACTACGTACTAGCTTTATTTATTTATATTAATACCTTATATTGTTTTTTATTTGGGGATGAAGTGCGCAGGAGTTTTGTAATGTGGGTGATGATGCTTGTCTTATTCTGTGGGATGCTCGAACTGGCATTGCCCCACCTGTTAAGGTGATAGTTCTCTTGTTCTATATCTAATTGGATAAACTATGTTTTGACCAAAATTGAGTCCATGAATGCAATGTGGCTTCTTTTGTAATAATATAACTTCACTCAAAGAGGTGATGGGCTGTTGGTTTTTAATGAGACCATTGCAATCACATGAAGCTATTTATTTTGTCAAATTGACCTGAGATACTTTACTTGTTGCATGATAATTGTGTTTCTAATTTTATTTCTTCAATGACTGTTCATTTTCATTAACTTAACTGATATAATGTGTTGGGAAATTGATCCTTACTGATTTATTGGTCGAAAGTATTTTGTTCAATTTTTTACTTGTTCCAAACAGAGTTTGTAAATGCTATATGGACTATAATGTTAAAAGTTATTTATTATTTATTCCCAGGTTGAGAAAGCTCACAGTGGAGATGTTCATTGTGTTGATTGGAATCCCCTTGATTTTAACTATATCTTAATTGAGTATGATGGTATTAAGGTTCAATTCGGCATAATTGTTGAAACAAATTCGATCTCTATCAGTTCCTTATACGTTCAAGTAATGAATCTTTCAATTGATCAAAATAACAAAAATTATGTATGGTTAAGATCACAAATGGATTACAAAACATTTTCTCATAACGCTATAACACACATTTATACATAAGTTATCGTGTTATTAAATGTTTCCGTTGCAACGCACGGGCATTCACCTAGTATAACTGAAGTTACATAATTGAAACACATATCCACAATATAATACTGCAGAGTCAAAAGAGGCATGATTACCATGCCAATGTCAGTTCTAAAGATACTTATTGTCTGCGTGAATCACTTTACCTGGTTGTGGAGGGTTAGTCACTGGAGCAGCATGTGGAGCCGGGCATGAGACGCGGACCTTCCTGACAGTACAGTGGGGGAATAAGCATTAAGCAAAAGGAATTAAACAAAGAAAGCAACATGGTTTATGATAAACAAAGTAACAAAACAAGCTAACAAAACCATGATACTGTAAAGCTAGCTCAACCACATCTTCCACCAGCAAAAATGATGAAAATAGCAGTTAACTGTAGGAATCAATCTAAGAAGGGATGAACAAAGACAAGAGGCACATTATTTGTTACTTGTAGTCCAGTTATTAACTAAGTTGAGTCCTACAAATATATTAAGAAATGTCGTCGCCCCCTAAAACCTTGATACTAATCAAGTACACAATCAATCTTTTGAATGTTTTGCATTACATGTCTACCATTCAACAAAAAGAAAGGAAAGATGATAACACTACAATGTCAGTTTTTTTCAAGATCACATGTGCCTTCTAACTAAACCAAGATTGTATATACAACTACAGTGGCAACTCAATAAAGCAAATATGAGTGCCAAAAACTAAGTGAAAAGAAGTGGCATTGAGGACAGATCAAACAGTGATAATGTAGATATATGTCTAGGGCTGCTTGAGGGGCACTTCTTTGTAAGACAGATAAGGTTCCCCTCAAAAGGTGAGTGGACATCAGATGCCCATTGATTTGTGCCCCCTAACTAAACCAAGACAGTACCCAGGGACTGTAATGGCTACTCAAAGAGGCACTTACAAACAGAGATTATGTAGATGTATGTCTAAGGCTGCTTGGGGGGCACTTCTTGGTAAGACAGGTGAGGTACCCCCTCAAAAGGCCTGAGTGGACATCAGATGTCCAGTGCTTTACGCCCCCTAACTAAACCAAGACAGTACTCAGGGACTGTAATGGCTACTCAAAGAGGCATTATAAACGGACAATACAATACAGCTACACACATACAGCATTCATAAGATTCAGTCCACTACCCTGGTGAATTAACTTTCAAGAATATACCAAACACCTCATAAGACAACCTGTAGTATATATGTAAATCTATACGAATCCTAACGAGAAAGGATTAATGGAAATAACCCTTCCCTCGTGGTGATTCAGATTTGTTCTATGCCCCTGTCTGAACCGCCTGCGAACAGATAGTATCTGCAATCGGTTATTCGAGAAGCAGTGCACTACGAAAAAATGCTCTAAAAATCAGGGACTCTCTAGCTCCAACCTTTGTCATCCCAAACTTCTCTCTGAATTCAGTCGAAGATAAGTAGGTCTGCACACCAAATTGAAAATAATGTGACCATTACATTTTTTTTGGAACAAGAAAGTAATGTGAGAACGGGAAATCACCTCTCGCCTCGTGACATCAATTTCAGTGACAGGATCAGCAGCTGTGGTCTTCAGACGTTCATACAGGTAAATAGGAAGGCTGTCTTCATCTTCTGGCTCGTTTTCTTTTACATCTTCATTTATAGTCAGAGATTCAACTTGGGTGGCCACAGTATGAACACCTTTACCATCTCCCTCCTGTTTTGGCTTCTCTGACTCAGAACCATCTATTGCACAGTTTAGAATAAAAACGAGCCCATGTTGGACTTTCCATCAACCAGGACTTGTGGACGCCTACTTTCCATTAACATAAGATTAGAATAAAAAAAGATAGAAACATTACAGTACCAGTGGACTTCCCATCAACCAGGACTTCACCCATGTTGGACTGCATCAACAAAAAAAACAGTAGTTGCACTCACAGTCCATGTTTACGCATAATGTGTCTGTTACGTACCAAAGAATGGCAGGAGAAAGACAACCAGAGTTGATGCAACAATGGAAGTACACAGCATAAAAACGAAGACACTATCCATCACAAACCATGTTGAACACAACTCTTCTATACTTCGAGCTCATGGGTTTATCACCAAAGATATTACTTGAAGATCTCGCAACCACACGTTGGGCAAGACAACAAGAGCAAATAGAACTCCAAAGAAATGCCTCCCATTGGCATGAAACCCATTCCAATCGAAAGTCATGCTCATGAAAATTGATGTCAGGTTATCACCTTCTAGAATAACGAACTCCACATAAAAGAACTGCAGTAAAAAAAATAACTCAAATGTGAAAAGAATGGAATACTGTGGTTATCCACAAATACTACAATAAAAAACAAAATTATGCACAATATAAGATAGGGAAAATGGGTTTCTTGCATAGAGTTTGGTGTATAGAACTATCTGCACAAACAAAACACAAATACCAAATGGTTAGAGTCTTCGAGATTTTGGTATATATGATTTATCTATGCCAACTATTGTTTTATCTACACAATGTGAGATAGTCATGGAGAGAATGTAGAAATCACTAAGGGTTTTTTATTTCTGAATTTTAAAATGAGAAGAGGTGGTGGCTCGGTGTTCACACGAATCGAAACCTATCTATAATTTCTATGCAATAAATTAAATTTCGTGCAAAACAAAACCATGACTTACAAAAATGAGATGTCGCTAATCCTTCCAAAGGCAACCTCCCCAATTTGTGGGAAAGTTTTCACACCATATTTGCTCTCAAAGCAGTACTTTAGGAGAACTCCAGCACACCACAGCAAAGAAAGTGCCAATGCCGGCAAGCATGTTGACCCCTGCCAGTTGTGGATCGCACAGTCACCAATTAAGTAACATGCTTGTACCAAAAAATAGGATTGTAAAAAAGGCCCCCAAATGTAGGATATAGACGTTCAGCTTATTAAGGGCATAAAGTCTAAATTAGCATCTGAAAAAATAAAAGAATGACAGAGCAAGAGTACCTTTGCTTGAATGCCCTTGCTCCTCCAAAAGATAGATTTAAGAGCCTACGTGACCTTGTCTCCTCCAACTCTCAAATCAAATACACATAATTAAATGGCCTGAACACAGTACATGGTCGTCTGACAATCACACAAAACGAATCCATCAACACTCAACAAGGGTTAGATATTAATCACAACGACATCATGGCACAGAAATAACAAATATATAGTGCTGATTGCTCGCCTAAAGGTTCCTAAAACCTAAACCCCGCAATCCGACCGCATCAGTCCTAGGCTACGTTTAACCCATTATGAACACATCTAATCCAAAATTAGATCTAAATCATAGGAAAGAATCCGCCGACACTGATCCAGGAATAGTCACAACCGACGAGCAGATCCAAATGACTTACGCACGCAATCCCTAGATCTGAGGAAAGGGTAGGAAAGGTGTGTGTACCTGCGGCACTGGCAAGGCCACGGTGAGAGGTTAGGCAGGCGAGGGGGCCGCTGAGGAGGAGGAGCGGCACGACCCGACAGCCTGCACCGAGCGTTGTCAGTCGTGCTCTGGCCCCGGGCCAAAGGGACATCAGTTAGAGTGGGTATCACATTCAAGATCTAGCATCACCACGCAGAAATTGAAGTTCTCGTTGCAAAGAAGGGGCTCCATATGTCACCTAGATGCTCAAAGGCACCCACAATTGAAGAAAATACATCCTAAAATCAAGTAAAATACATATATAAGTGCACATAGTACAATAGAAGTCATTTTATTCAACGTAGACTATCCCTTCATTGCATCATCATCATATGGAGCATCAGACCCCTTCTGATTCAGAGATGCATTGGACTGATGACGATGCAGGAGACAAAACACAAATATTCAGTATCAAATAATTGATATTTATTAGTCTTGCAATCAGCCAAACCATACTTTCTGCAATTCTTAGCTTGCAGCAATCCACATTGCGATCCACCATTCATTGTCTTGTCTACTCTTGAAGCTGCACCGATGATGTTACACATCTCTGAAAGAAAAAGTCTAACTCATAATATGCTACACTAATACCATATCTAGGAAGCTTTGTTTATCCTGTGATTTTTTCTAAAGCACTCACCATTGAACACAACAATTGGACATAGTCTGCAACTTCATTTTTTTTGGATCGACAGCAAAAACATCACTACATCGGTGGGATGGAAAGCGCCAGGAAGTGGCCACATCGAAAGCGCTCGCTCTAGATCTGCGGCTGCTACCTCCCCTTGTGGCATCGATGTGCATCCGATCCCGCGGAGGAACACAAGAGGGGTTGACATCCTCTTGTGGTTCGACGGCGGCGGGTTTGAGGCCGCAGTTGCCTGTCGCAACCGTCGGGAGCATGCTAGGCACCGTTGGAACTGGAAACACGGTGACATTTACCTGGTAGGCAAGGATGGGTACCTGGTCGAAGGCAGGGAGCGGAGCACGGCGGTGGTCGACATGGATGCGGGAGACGGGGGCGTAAACGCTTGGTGATGAATCGGAGACAGAAGACGACTCACTTCTCTCCGAGCGCGCTTAATGGGGGTAGGGGAGGGGGCGTCGGGTAAGGGCACTACCTCCTATGGAAGGGGCGATGCATGTGGAGGATGGAAGGGAGCAGCGAGATTTGGAGCATGGATGGTGGGTGCGGTTCATGTTGTTGCCGTCGCCCTCGGTGTAGTGGCCCTTGGCCCAGTTGTTGCCGGCGCCGGACTGGCCGAAGACGAAATTGTCGGGGCGGTAGATCTGGCCGAAGGGGCCCGAGCGCATGGAGTCCATGGTGCCGGGCTCGAGGTCCATGAGGACGACGTGCAGGACGAAGCGGCCGTCGCTGGCCTCGTTGTAGTAGACGTTGATGCGCTCGAGCTGGAGGTCGGAGTCGCCGGTGTACTTTCCGGTGTGGTCGATGTCGTGCTCGTCGCATATCAGGCATCGCGAAGGTGGGATTCGTGGGGGATTGGGGCAAGAGAGAGGAAGCGTTTGCTGTGAGGAGTCAGGCAGGGGCACGGACGCGCGGAACCGAGGAGGTGGCGGCGCAGCGAGGGGGAGAGGAGGTGGCGACGTAGGGGCGCGGACGCACGGTGAGGAGGTGGCGGCGTCGTCGTTGGAAGGGTGCGCCGAGGATTGAAGCCTTGAAGGGCAGCGGCGACAGTTGTGGATCGCCGACGATGCGCGTGGATTTTGGGAGCACAAATGAGCCTTCCTTCCAGCACGAGGGGGCTAGGATTCCTTCTAGCGCGAGGGGCAAGAATGCCGCGGCCGGCGTGGATCACGGCATGCTGCGCGTGGATGGACTGCAGGCGAGGAGGCGGGGACTGCGGGCGAGGAGGCGGGGACTGCGGGGCTGCGGGGGCTGCGGCACATGCGTGCGAAGGGGATCGCGGTTGCTGAGGCAGGGAAGCGGATGCGGCAGGGACGAGCGCGACAGGGGCGTTGGATGCGGGTTGGACGGTCTGGATGTGGCAGAACGTGCACCACGGTTGGCTGTGAACGCCTACAATAGGTACTTAATTAGTAGTAGAGATAAGGTTACATGCCTTTGGTTGATTGCATTCATGGTAAGTATGTGCTACATCATCAGTTCTGGATGACTTGCACCAATGCTTTGTATGCTTATAAATAATATATCAAAGCTAAAGGCGATTATATATACTCTTACCATTATGACTAGAATGTCATTCAAAATACTACAAGACATCACTTGCGGTGCTTCTATTATGAGTAGGTTTTTTTACTGAGGAGGCATGGATTTGAAATATTGAAGGAAACCAAAATACCTTGTCAATCCACCTATCTTGGCAAGGTAGACCCATGAGATCCATTGTCACAAAATCATATTGACATATAGCCCTGACTACCTTAACCATCAATCTCAAATAAACCCCAACTACCTTAATCCCGATCCTAGGAAGACTATAATGATGGGGTTCATATAAATGGCTATCAATTATTTGGCGACGATTCACTGTATATTTTTAGATCAGATCGACGGTTTGCCTACAACAGTCACGAAATACCACTGGTGTACGCCTAGATACAAAGGACATGTAACATGACTGTGGCAGAATCGCCCGAATTATTCCAGCTTAAGTGCCTAAGTCACGCCTTAGAGGCCGCAACACACTTAAATCGGAATAACCCGTCAGTCCCTCAGATCTAGTCTGATAAAGCCACTTATCCAGGATCAAATACCACAAGCTCACTCGAAGGTGAGTCACAGAAAAAATACAGTAAAACAAGAAACCTCAAATTAAAGTACTGGAGTTATTACATGAATCGGAGTTTTTCAAGTAAACTGAAACGGGTTCAAAATTTACATTGCAGCAGATAGTCGATAACATCGAATGATGAGGAATCGGGTAAGGCCTAGCCCACTACTCCTCCTGCTCCTCTCCTGCTCAGCATCCCACTCGACCGTCCAACCCAGTGGCAGGGTGGTAGGCCAAGTCACACCATCAACCATGTCCTGAAGCGTACATGCAAAAATTATGTCACAAGCAAAGCTGAGTATACTAATACTCAGCTAGACTTACCCGGTATGAGGAATCTACTCCTCTACCTCTAGACCATGCAGTTGTTTGGTTGAGGGGTTTGGTTTGTCAAAGCACTAGCTGAGTCTAAAAATTAATTTTAGCTTTTCCTATTCTTGTATCATTAATTTTAGCTAAATTTGCTCCTTCTAAGCATACATGGTAGCAATCTTTTAGTACAATCAACATGTTATCTCAAGTAAAACCTCATTTCACTTCTTACTCAATGCAGTACAAGGGGTCAAGCAGTCTCATTAGCTGCAAGAAGCAGACGATTCGAATCGAGTTTTTAAACCTTACAAGGTAAACCTAAACACACGAAATGTAAGGGCACTCCGTCCCCACACATATCAACCGCCCCATCGATTCCCCGTTCGCGGCCAGGGCTCACCGCCTTGGCGTACAATGCTCTACTGACCCCGGCTGCCGCCGTGCAGTGACCGCACTTGTACCCACCATAGCTAGCATGGGAGACCCAGTCTTAGGATATGTGAGGGGGAAAGTCCGCTCCCGGCTTCACTCAGGTACTAGGTTTACTGGTTACCATATTTCCCGACATGTGTTTAGAACGTTCAAACGCTTGACTAAGGTATCCACACATTAATCCTTAGTTCCTTTTTCCCGTGTCATGGACAAGGCATCCACCCTGGATCCAAGTCCATAGACCATCATAGATCCCATTATAATTCCTAGCTAAGTTCATTGGGGGTGAGATTCATTATTCTTCCAAATTTTCTCTCTTCTTTCTCTTTTCTCTTATGTTTTAAGGTGGGTTTGAACTACAATCTAGTTTTATAAATTTCCAAAAATTCTGCAAAACTTACAGTGGCTTATCACTGGTGTATAACTCTCTGTCTCAAAAATTGGGGCTTAAAAAGTTAAGGGTGCTCTCTATACAAAATCATCAAATCTTAGGGCAGAGGAGGTGCTTTGAACTATAACTCTCCTCTAACACTGGAGTATTCCCTAAGGCTCATTTTTGCTGGTATTTAGGTGCTATAATATGACTTTGTACCAAATTTTGGCCACTAATAATTATTGGTTATTTTACTGTGATTTTCTAAAGTTTTTGGCCAATGGAGTGCTTTCTACTACCACTATAATTGAAAAATATCAAACAACAAATTTGTACTTTTTCCTATCTTCTTATTTGTGCAAGAGCAATCATTCTAGAATTTGACAACTTTTTGCTTAAGGGAAGAGGGGTAGAAATTCTTGGATTATATGGTCTTTTTCATGGGGTAGGGGTATTGGGTGTTATCTTATATTTTTGAATAGGTTTTGTATTTTTCCTTAGTGGTCTACTTCATCAATAGTTGGGTAAAAATTCATTTGCCTACTGTTGCACAATTTTAGATTTCTTATGATTTAATTAGAACATGGGCCAAAACCGTATTTGAATTGTTTAGCCCACTTATTGTGAGGGGTTGGGGTGTTTATTATTTTTGTAGTGGTGTCCTAGTAGTTAGGAGTCTACTGAATCTTTTTTACCATTTTTGAATGGGTTCTTATATTTTTAATCATGGTTTTCCTTGGTTTTTTAGTGCCTAATAAATATTTAACCTTGGATTAGCTCTGGACTAGGGTTCTCTATATTTTTTCTAGGTTTCTCATCACTTAAGTATACTAGGAAAAATATGCTTCTCCTCTGTTTATTATTTTCCACTACCCTTCTTCATTTTCTAAGTTTTGGACAGATGTAGTTTTTAATAGCAAAACGTGAGTTAATCTTGTATACTAGGGTGCTCAGTATTTTTAAACAGTGTCTAAGTTGGGTATGCATCTCTATAAATTTTCTTAAGCCTAGCACAGGAGTATTTCTATTTTTGTCCATATTAATAAAGTTTGGGCAGTTTCCTTATTTAATTCTAAACTCTAAAAATTAATACAGAAAACATGGGGTTTACCATTTTTGCCTGATAGTTTATATTATTTTGAATCCAGCAAAATTGGTTTGACTAATTTTGGATAAATATTCTTCAAGTTATGAATTTCCTAAGTTCTCTGTTCCTTAAAAAGAATAATCAGAAATGGTTAAATGGAAACTAACTTTGCATCGGGGTCCATGGCGAATGTTTTTATGTTTCCTTACAGACTAGTCCTTGGGTCACTATTCAAATGTGCCACTGACAGTTCAGAAAACCCCCTGGGGTTTTGCTAAACCTAACCCGAGGTCCTTCTCCCAATTAAACAGTACCTGCGACGGAGGAAAGGGCGGAGGGGCTTATCGGCGGTGAGATTTCTCCAGTGAGGTGGTCGACGGTGTAGGGGAGGTCGTGACGGTCACGCCGATGTGTGGATCGTCTCCGGGGATGGTCGGAGTAGGTCGGTCCACGTGCGCAGGCGGGGGAGCTCGTCGGCGGCGAGGGCTTCGGCCTATCCAAGGCAGTAAAGTTCAATCAAACCGATCAGTGAGGTTCACTAGGTGCTAGGGAAGGCATAGGCGCGAGGAATTGAAGAATGGCTCACCGGATAGCTCGGTCTACGCGTGGTGGCGGGCGGCCGAAGTCCGGCGATGATGATCTCGTTGTTCCGGTGAGGCAGGGCTTTGATCCTTGCTTGGAGAAGCTTCACGTCTCCTCGGGGAAGCTGTCCAAGGGCTCAGTTGAGGCTGAGGGTCTCTGGAAATGGGTGGTCGCGATGGCCGACGCTCGGGTGGCTCGGGCGGGTGGCACAGAGCTCGCCGGAGCTAACGGTGGTGTCTGGCCAGCGAAGGTGAGTGCGGAGTGAGGTAAGGCGTGTCTGGGGGTGGTCTTAAAGGCGAGGGCGAGCATGGCCGAGGGTTGGCTCTGACACGCGCTCAGGGTGTGCACGGGCGAGCGCCAGTGCTTGCTTTGGCGCCTGGGCACGGCGTCGAGCACGAGGCAGCGCAGAGACAGGTCAAGTTCAAGCGCGGATTAGCTCCAAATTTTCGCGATTATGGCCATGATCCCATTGAGAGATCTCTTCCCCCGACATTCCTTTGTCGTTTGTGTGTGGAGGCTTATGGGTTTTGCTGAATGGATCCAAAGATATGGAGTGATGAAGTTTGGTTTGTCTCACTGCTGAATTCTAAGAGGAAATCCTAGATTTGACGTGTCTAGGGCACGAATCTCGATGCCATCTTCACACACGTTGCAGAGGGGTTAGTTTAGAACAATTTTGTTAATTGGGACTTAAGGATTTGAGCTAGGGATCAAGGTGAACGTGCTCAAGTTCTAGGTGAGGGCTAAAATTCAGAAATCTGAATTTCAGATTTTCCCTAGAGAGCTCCACTTGGATGGCCCTTTTTGGGATTTTAATCAATTATTTTGGCCAAACTTTTATAACAATTATTGTAGCTTAATTAGTGTATTTCAACTTTTATAATTGGCCTAAGCCATGATTCCATGTTTTTCATGGTCTTTTTACCAATTTCTTCCTTTCTACTCAAATGGCCTAATTAGGGTTGTTCTAGGGTTTAACATGTTTCCCATTTTGAATGCATGATATGATTTAGGCATGAGTCTTAGGACAAAAGAATTAGTTGATTTTTTCTCTCAAGTTTTTGGTGTCTTTTGCTCAAATTGATTCACACGAAATAATGGTTCTTGAGTTAGCAATAAGAACTCTAGGAATTACTAGGGTGTTATTGCCTTCCCCCCTTAAAGGAATCTCGTCCTGAGATTGGGGTCAGAGTCCTTCGGGGTGAAGTGAAGGTTAAGGCTTGCTTGAATTTGGTGGTTTGTTCATTAAGGTTCTTCTTAGTAAACTGCTCTTCGAATGTCATCTTCTTTGCAACTTCAGAAAGAAGTCCTCTTAGTTTTAGTCTTACAACTAACTCCTTTTATGTTAAGATCATTTTTCTTATATTTAGATTCAAAGGGCAGGGGGAGGGGTTGGGCATGGTTACGTACCAATTCCCTTAGGTAGACAATCAGGGAAATTCGAACGTAGAAATTCCTCAGTCTCCCAAGTAGCCTCTTCTTCTAAGTGATTACTCCATTGGATCTTATACATTTTGATCGATTTAGCCCGAGTTGATCTTTCTTTGCAATCCAGAACCTTGGAAGGGTACTCGTGGTATGATAGGTCTGGCTCTATCTCCACTTCTGGTTCTGCTATGATCTCGATCGGCAATCAAACACATTTCTTTAGTTCGGATACATGGAATACATTGTGGATGACAGACATTTTTGGAGGTAGCTTCAATTTGTATGCCACGGGTCCACATGCTTCCACGATCTCATAAGGTCCAATGTAGTGAGGGGCTAACTTGCCTTTGATTCCAAAGCTTTGCACTCCTTTGGTGGGTGATACTTTCAGTACGAAATCTCCCACTTCAAACTGGAGGGGTTTTCTTCTCTTATCATGATAACTCTTCTGCCTGGCTTGAGCAGCTTCTAGATTTTTCCTGATTAGTTTGACTTTCCTTTCGGCTTCAGTCACTAAGTCAGGTCCAAAAATTTCTCTTTCCCTGGGCTGAGACCAATTGAGGGGTGTTCGACACCTTCTTCCATATAGGTCTTCGAAAGGTGCCATCTTTAGGCTGGATTGATAACTGTTGTTATAAGCAAACTCTGCCATTGAGAGGTACTTATCCCAGTTCTTGCCACAATCGATCGCACAAGCCCTTAACATATCTTCAAGAATTTGATTTACCCTTTCGGTCTGACCATCAGCCTGTGAGTGGTAAGCTGAACTCCTTATCACCTTGGTTCCCAAAGACTCTTGCAATTGTTCCCAAAATCTGGCAACGAATTGGGCTCCTCGATCAGAAACAATGGTCCGGGTGTAACACCATAAAAGCCATCAATTAAAAATAATGAACTTAGTTATTATGTTAATTAGGGTAATAAATTTTTTAAGTGTTTAATTATTTATTTGCATTTTGATCATTTTTCTTTGTATGCGCATGATTGATGATCGGGTGTTTTATAGCCATTCTTTTTAAAAAGGAAAAATCCTAGTAATTAATATAATAATTAAATAATATAATAATTACTAGTCTAAAAATAAATATGTTATTTATAAATAATTTTGGTGAATTTTTATGAATTTTTGAGCTATATAAAAATGTATTTCGGAATTAGAAAAAAAAGAAAAAAAAACAAAAATCTTCTAACCCTAGCCGGCCCACCAGGGCCCATCTATTTCCTATGCGCGCGCGCCTGGCACTCAGTTTCCAGCCACTGCCGCCTGTGCTTCTTCTCTCCCCTAACTCTCTTCTCTCTCTTCCCTTCTCTCTCTCTCCTTCTCTACCTCGCTGCTCTCTGTCCCACGCACGCGCCAGGGGTCGAGCGTCCCAGCAGCGCGACGCCCGCGCGCGACCCCGGCTGGCGAGCCCGCCCAGGCGCGTTCCACGCAGCAGCCGCACGCCACGCGCCTCAGCACCTCGCGCACGGACGCCCGTGGCTCCTGCGCCTGCGCCCACCCTGCAGCGCCCCTGCACCTGCGCGCCAGGGAGCCCGACGGCCGAGCCCAGCCCCGGACCCGACCCCGACCAAGCCGCGATCATGAACAGACCTGCACGTCCGTTCGCCCGCTACGTTAAGGATCATCAGTGCTTCTGTTTCTTCCTCCCTCGTTATTCTCTAGTAACTGACGCATTGATGGCCATTGAAGACGCCGACCGTTCTCTCTCCCTGGCCGACCTTCTCTCTACCCCCTGCTCTCTATAAAACTCGAGCTCATGTCCCGTGGAGTAGTACATGTCCACTCCGTTCTCTCGCCGTGCCATACTGCTCCCTGTGTTCTCCTCTCTCTGCTGCATAGCCCGCCATCGCCAGAACACTGCTCGCCACCACGCGCCCTGCTCGCCCGAGTTCGTCATCGCCGGAGCCCGTGGAGTTCGCCGGAGCTACGCCATCTGTCGTCCGTAGTCGAGCCCCTGCTCCTCTTCACCTGGCCGAAACCCCGTCGAGTCCTCCCCGCCACACGTGCGAACCCAAGGTTGAAGACGACCCAAATTTATTTTGTGTATTTTATAAAATATTTTTGATTCGATTCATGAATTGTATATTTAGTTTGTTGGAATATGAACACGTGTGATCCGCAATTTATGTGTATGTGCGTTATGGAATTTTTGGTAGAGATATGCGATTGTTAGTACACCGTGATATTTCATGTTAGTCGTGACGATGATTTTTGGATTAGAGAAATATGACGTAGATTTAGTAGTCACATGTTGGTGATAAAAATACTAGATAAGAAACTTTATAGTCAAATTTGGTCACAATAAACTTTAGAAACTAGTTGGAGAATTATAGTCTTAGGTGCATTTTAATGGATTTAGAAAATGGTATAGAACTCATGTCATATGAATAATATAGGATTTTTAGATGATTTATCTAATTATTTTATTAACATTTTTGTTTTTATAAAGAAAGGAGAAAATATCATTAGTAGGATGGAAAATAGATTTTTGCTAGTCAAATAAACATGTTCGCAAATTTAACACTTAAATTTTTAGAGTAAGCAAAATACTAGTTTATGTCAAAATAACCTCACTTGTGTTATAAAAAGTTCAATTAGTATTTATAGGGATTTTTAGAATGTTAAATTCATTTTTGGCTATACTCAATAATTTGAGTTAGAAATAAAAAGGATAAAAGGTATTAAGTTATTTATTAGTATTAAAGACGATAATTATCATTTAATTTCATTGATGATGTTAAAATATATTAATACTAGATAAAACTGTATTTATTGCACCCATTCATAAATTCATCATTTAGGACTCACAATAATAGCTATAATTGAATTAATAAGTATTTACACGATTAGGACGTATTTAAGATGTGATAAGTGCGATGTGTGTTTATTTGTGTAATGGTGTATGTTTATGTAATGGTGCGTGTTTATTTATTGGTGTATGCTTTTTTTTGTATTGCGACATGTAACGTTATTAGAAGCTGACGGTGTGGTAGACGAACCAAATTCGTCCGAAGACGATCCGCAGGACGTATTTGAGCAAGGCAAGTGGATTCTCCCTCTGCATATTCTTTTTGTACCCACTCATTGTATATAATAATCTTTACTTTTTGATATACTGCATAATTTGATGGGTTTTACCTAATTAAGGATTTCCTAGATCTACCAAATGTATTCCTTGTTTAACCTGGAGAAATAATTAAGCTTTGCAAAATTTATGCTACCGCTCAACTTAATGATTTTTAATGTCACTCATCAATTGGTATTAATGTTCCAAAAATTTAATTGGCAATTATGGCATTAACCCGATGGTTAAAACAACATTATTTCAAATTAATTGGAACATGGAGTGACCACCAAGATAACAGTGCAACCACGAGTGCTATCATGGCTCTGGCTTTGGTAATTAGCTTTATATGCTTAGTGCTTGGCAACCTTACCTGAAATATGGGCAAGAGGGGGAGCGGTAGGTGCTGGCAGCCCACGTTAACATGGGGATGTATTCTTGGCTAAGGTACCTCACCCAGGGGGCTACCACCATCGTCTTTAGAAACCTTAGCGGTTGCTTCGTATTATGTGTATTTTGTGAAAGCCTCATAATGGATCCCTAGCAATTCACCTCGACAGTGTTTAAGGGTCCGATCAACCCGGGCTAGATGGGATACATGGCTTGTGGGTAAAGTTGTACCACCTCTGCAGAGTGTAAAACTGATATATCAGCCATGCTCCCGGTTAAGAGCGACCTGGACTCCTTACATGATTATTGAACTTGAAGATGGAATTAAATTGAGATCCGATGATCTGCCAATAATTTGCTTAAGTGGTTTCACTTAAGTGTTTTTGTTATATTCATATTCCTTTGTTTAAATGGGATATTTGGGATTCACACTTATTAGTAAGATAGGTGTTGTTAATAAAATGTTGACCAACTAAAATGCTTACTGCTCAACCTTAGCCTCACCTTGTTATACCTGCATTAATTTTTCCCCCACTTGCTGAGCCCCGACCATAAGTGAGCCCACCCTCGCTAATATTTTGATCAGAGGGTGATGCTGGAGACTTTGATGGAGATTTTAATGACGACGAATTCTAAGTCTAACGATGCGTCGGTCATCTTCCTGTGGGAGATTGCCCCTGTTATTTAAATTCCGCTTTACTTTGATGTGATACTTGTTCAAGATACAATGTTTCAGATGATGTAATAAAGTATTCTACTCTCTTTACGCCTTTATTGCATTGTCTTTTGATATATTACACTTGTGACGTCAACATATGTGTGGAAATGGATCCTGGCACACATATGGTATGCGCTCGGTTCTACCCCCTGGAACCGGGTGTGACAGAAGTGGTATCAAAGCTATGCTGACCCTAGGTCGTTAGACTAGTTAGAAATGGAAAGCCTAGTTATTTAAAACTTGCTAATTTCATTCTTATAAATTATTTTATCAGCCTTACCTCTTTAAAATTTCAACTGAGTTGACTCTTCTCTTGTAGATGGTTCGTACTCTCCAAACTACCCGCATCAACACCAGCTACGCCCCTCAGCCCCGGCAGATCCCGGTCTACCCAGTGGTAGTCGAGGAAGTTCCGGCGGATCTCCCTCCCATCCGAGTGGAGAATGTAGTCAACCTGGAGGATAGCTCGGAGGAGCAGCTGTCGACGCCTACCCCGTTGGTAGAGTCCCTGGCCTTCGTAGCTAGGTCATCGACGTCAGCACCGCCTGCACCAGCCTTCCAAGCACCTGCACCCGGAGGCGACGACCCCGACGACTCCGGAGACAACGATGACGAGGATGACGACGACGAAGAAGGTGGAGACGAACACGTCCACGAGGAAGCTGACTACGCCCAACAGGACTACTTCATGGGGTTTGATCCTGTTGTCGAACATTATACATCAATGTTCGAGACAGGGCACTTCCCCAACCTACTACATGAAGTGCTGCACGCACTAGGCACCTACGTTCGCCCCCTGTACGAAACAAGGCGAGTAAGCGAGCCTCCACGGGCTTGCTACTACACATTCGCATCCACGTCAGGGTGATGGATGCAGGGGACAGGGGATTTAGGACTCTGTCTGCTCACGAGTCCCTGACACCACTATCCACCTACGCTGCGTCGGTCAGCGATGCTGCCCGTCGGACCCTGTGGTCACTCAGCCACACCTACCGGCAGCAGCTGCAGAGCACGAGGTTCAGGCATCTTCCTCAGCGTCTGCGTGGAGGAAGCCAGACCAGCATCGTCCCAGGTGAAGCTGGTGAGAACCGCCTCAACACCCTAGCTGGTGTAGTGGCCGGTCTCAACACCGACCTGGACAGTGCCACCCTGGATCTCTCTAGGGTGCACTTGGAGCTAGAGAATGCCCATGCCAGGACTGCAGCCCTAGAAGCCCAACTGCAAGGACTGGATCCGCCCGAAGCTCAGGTCCCCGCCATGGCGTTGTCTCCTCCCCGCAAGAGGCTGCGCTATGGAGAGCCCGGATCCGTCACTAGGCTGCTTTAGGTGTTTTGAGTTATGATGTAATAAGTTATACTTCGCGTTAGACGTTGAACACTCTTTTAAGTTATCCTATTAATAAATACCAACCATGTGATGGTGATTGATTGAAATGTTTGATTTGGATCTTTGTTTGAGTGCAATGGTCTTATGGAATGATGGCCATAAGAACATATAAAATTTTTAAAACATAAGCTATTTCCCCTCTAGAATCTTTTATAGTCCTCACTTTTCTAAGGACTTCACCTCCTAACCAATCAGATGGTGAACGCTCGTCAAGGACCCAACAACAACCGGAACCAGCGTGGTCAACAAGTACCACCACCACCACCGAATCCCAATATGGAGCAGTTCATCGCCACCTAGATGCAGATTCTGCAAGGAATCACTGCGGCTGTTCAACAAATTCAGCAGAATCAGCAACAGCAGCAGTATGCACCCCCGGCTAGAGATAAACACCGGGATTTCATGAGTCATCACCCGCCGACATTCTCTCATGCGGTTGATCCTCTGGATGCCGATGACTGGCTCAAAGTCATTGGAAAGAAGCTTGACATCACTCAGTGCAACGACCGGGAGAAGGTCTTGTACGCCTCGGGAAGACTCGAGGGTTCCGCGTCCGATTGGTGGGATGCCTTCACAGCGGCACATCCCAACGCAGATGCAATAACTTGGCAGGAGTTTCGAGAGAACTTCCACGCTCATCACATTCCCTCAGGAATTATGAAGTTGAAGAAGAAGGAGTTCCTTTCCCTTACTCAAGGGAAAATGTCTGTCAATGAGTATCGTGATCGCTTTACTCAGCTTTCACGCTATGCCCCTGAAGAAGTGGATACAGACGAGAAGCGCCAAGAGCGTTTCCTGGAAGGACTGATTGGACCTCTGAATTATCAACTTCAGAGCCATACATTTCCCAATTTCCAGACACTGCTGAACAATGCAATTGGCCTTGAAAGCAAAAGAAAGGAATTATCTGACCATAAAAGAAAGTTTCAAGGTCAGTCTAGCAGGAATACCCACCCGAACAACGCTCAAGGTTCGCAGTTCCGCTCTAGAAATCAAGGCGGAAACAATTACCAAGTGCAACGCTCTGGACAACAAGGCTAGAGAAATAATCAAAATCAGAACCAACAAAGGAGTAACTCTCAGACCAACGAGAGGTCTGGTGGAAATTCACAGAATCGTCAAGGTGGCGCCAGTAACACGCAGGCCAGAAGCAACGCACCAGTCCAACCCAACGGCTGTTTCAAGTGCGGTGAGCTAGGCCACTATGCCAACAACTGCCCAAGGCGCAACCAGCAGACACCCCAGAGGAGCAATACTCAGAGGAATGACCAGAACACCCCCGCTCGTGGATCTGCTCAGAACAAGACTCCGCAGAACCAGAGCAGAGGAAGGGTCAATCACGTCACCGCAGAATCATTACCTGAGGATGCCGACATAGTGTATGGTATGTTCCTCGTTAACTCCATACCTGCATCAGTTTTATTTGACTCTGGAGCATCGCATTCGTTTATAACTGAGTCATTTGTGGAAAAACACAACATACCTAAGTACCCCCTTAAGAAGATGTTACACATTAGTTCACCGGGAGGTGACATGAAGGCCACACACTCATGCCCCCATGTTAATCTCAAGATTCAAGGAATAGATTTTTCAGTCAACCCAGTGGTCCTAGGATCCAACGGTATTGATGTGATTCTTGGATGCAACTGGTTGATAAGTTGTGATGGAGTGATACAGTGTGCCAATGGAACAATTATGTTGACAAGTCCTCAAGGTGAAAGAATCCAAGTTAATATAGACAAGTCAACAGATGAAAAAGGGAAAACAGTGATCAATCACTTGGAAGAAAAACCCTTGGAAAAAATCAAAGTAGTGTGTGAATACCCAGACGTATTTCTGGAGGAACTACCAGGTATGCCACCTGACCGTGATATAGAGTTTTCTATTGAATTATTACCCGGAACCGCACCTATCTCAAAAAGACCTTATAGAATGGATGTCAAAGATTTAGTAGAACTGAAGAAACAAATAGAAGAATTACTAGAAAAATGTTTCATTCACCCAAGTTCATCCCCTTGGGGAGCTCTAGTGCTATTTGTGAACAAGAAGGATGGTTCGAGGAGAATGTGCGTTGATTATAACAGTTTGAATGAAGTAACCATCAAGAATAAATACCCGTTACCTCGGATTGAAGATTTATTTGATCAGATGAAGGGAGCTAAGGTATTCTCGAAGATAGATCTGAGATCAGGATATCACCAGTTAAAGATTCGAGTAGAAGATGTACCCAAGACAGCCTTCACGACGAGATACGGATTATACGAGTTTTTGGTCATGTCGTTTGGACTGACTAATGCACCAGCATACTTTATGAACTTGATGAATAAAGTATTCATGGAATATCTGGATCAGTTTGTGGTCGTATTCATTGATGACATACTGATATACTCTTTGAATGAAGAAACACATGAAGATCATCTAAGGCTAGTCCTACAAAAGCTTCATGACAACCAGTTATACGCAAAGTTCTCGAAGTGTGATTTTTGGCTTAAGAAAGTTGCTTTCTTAGGGCATATCGTTAGCGATGGTGGAATTAAAGTGGACCCAGGAAAGATAAGCGAGATACTAGATTGGAAGCAACCAAAGGATGCG